>NC_072419.2:56862500-58076250 GCF_028858775.2 Pan troglodytes | reverse complement strand
TTTGTGAGTTAGAGACCGCATATACAACCATGGTCCCATAAGATTGTAATACTAATTTTTACTGTACCTTTTCTCTGTTTAAATTTGTTTATAGGCCAGGCGCAGTGGCTCACGCCTGTAATCCTAGCACTTTGGGAGACCAAAGTGGACAAATTACCTGAGCTCAGGAGTTCGAGACCAGCCTGGGCAACACAGTGAAACCCCGTCCCTACTAAAATGCAAAAAAGTAGCTGGCCATGGTGGCATTGCGCCTGTAATCCCAGCTACTGAGGAGGCTGAGTCAGGAGAATCACTTGAATCTGGGAGGCAGAGATTGCAGTGAACCGAGATCACGCCACTGCACTCCAGCCTAGGCGACAGAGCAAGACTCTGTCTCAAAAAAAAAAAAAATTAAGTACTGCTTAATTTTTTAACGTCTGCCTCCCACATTGAAGTGATTCTCCTGCCTCAGCCTCCCGAGTAGCTGGGATTACAGGTGCGCACCACCACACCCAGTTAATTTTTGTATTTTTAGTAGAGACGGAGTTTCACCATGTTGGTCAGGATGGTCTCGAACTTCCAACCTCAGATGATCCACCCGCCTCAGCCTCCCAAAGTGCTGAGATTACAGGCATGAGCCACTGCACCAGGCCCAAGAAGACATCTTCCTAATATAAAAATGCAGCTGGGCGTGGTGGCTCACACCTGTAATCCTCACACTTCGGGAGGCTGAGGGGGGCAGAACACCTGAGGTTGGGAATTTGAGACCAGCCTGACAATCATGGAGAAAAATCCATTTCTACTAAAAATACAAAAGTAGCTGGGCGTGGAGGTGCATGCTTGTAATCCCAGCTACTCGGGAGGCTGAGGCAGGAGAATCACTTGAACCTGGGAGGTGGAGGTTGTGGTGAACCAAGATTGTGCCATCGCACTCCAGCCTGGGCAAAAAGAGTGAAACTCTGTCTCAAAGAAAACAAAACAAAAAAAGCAAGGTAAGGCAGTAAATGCTGATGTAGAAGCTACAGCAAGTTATCCAGAAGATCTAGCTACAATAACTACAGTAGCTACACTAAACAACATATTTTCAAAGTAGACAAGACAGTCTTCTATTGGAAGAAGATGCCATCTAGGACTTTCATAGCTAGAAAGGAAAAAAAACACCTTGCTTCAAAGGACAAGGTGACTCTTGTTAGGGGCTAATGCAGGTGGTGACATTAAGCCAAAGCAATGCTCATTTACCATTCTGAAAATCTTAGGGCCTTTAAGAATGATGCTATTTCTACTCTGCATGTGCTCTGGAAATGGAATGACAAAGCCTGGATGATGGCATATCTCATTTTTGTCTTGAGATGGAGTCTCTCTGTGTCACTCAGGCTGGAGTGCAGTGGCACAATCTCAGTTCACTGCAACCTCTGTCTCCTGGGTTCAAGTGATTCTCTTACCTCAGCCTCCTGAGTAGCTGGGATTACAGGCACCTGCTGCCTTTTGTATTTTTGGTAGAGATGGGGTTTCACCATATTGGTCAGGCTGGTCTCAAACTCCTGACCTCAAGTGATCCACCTGCCTCGGCCTTCCAAAGTTTTGGGATTACAAGTGTGAGCCACCACGCCCAGTTTAGCATATCTGTTTATCACATGATTTACTGAATATTTTAAGCCCCCTGTTGAGACCTACTGCACAGAAAAAAAAAAAAAAAAAGATTTCTTTCAAAAATTATGGCTGCTCATTAACAATGCATCTAGGCCGGGCGCAGTGGCTCACGTCTGTAATCCCAGCACTTTGGGAGGCCGAGGCAGGTGGATCACAAGGTCAGGGGTTCGAGACCAGCCTGACCAACATGGTGAAACTCTGTCTCTACTAAAAACACAAAAATTAGCTGGGCGTGGTCATGGGCGCCTGTAATCCTAGCTACTCAAGAGGCTGAGGCAGGAGAATTGCTTGAACCCGGGAGGCGGAGGTTGCAGTGAGCCGAGATCATGCCACTGCACTCCAGCCTGGGCGACAGAGGAAGACTCCCGTCTCAAAAAACAAAAAAACAATGCATCTAATGCATCTGTCAAGAGCTCTGATGGAAATGTACAAGGAGATTAATACTGAGATTAATACTGTTTTTCATGCCTGTTAACACAACATTCATTTTGTAGTCTGGATCAAGGAGTGGTTTTGTTACTGGTAAGGGGTCTGGATCCAGACCCTAAGAGAGGATTCTTGGATCTCACGTAAGAAAGAATTCAGGATGAGTCCATAAAGTGAAAGCAAGTTTATTAGGAAAGTAGAGGAATGAAAGAATGGTTAGTCCATAGACAGAGCAGCCCTGAGGGTTGCTGGTTGCCCATTTTTATGGTTATTTCTTGATGATATGCTAAACAAGGGGTGGATTGTTCATGCCTTCCCTTTTTAGACCATACAGGGTAACTTCCTGATGTTGCCATGGCATTTGTAAACTGTCATGGCGCTGGTGGGAGTGTAGCAGTGAGGACAACCAGAGGTCACTCTTGTCGCCATCTTGGTTTTGGTGGGTTTTAGCTGGCTTCTTTACTGCAACTTGTTTTATCAGCAAGGTCTTTATGACCTGTATCTTGTGCTGACCTCCTATCTCATCCTGTGACTAAGAATGCCTTAACCTCCTGGGAATGCAGCCCAGTAGGTCTCAGCTTAATTTTCCCCAGCTCCTGTTCGAGATGGAGTGGCTCTGGTTCAAATGCCTCTAAGAGTTTCAACTTCCAGGTCTTATTATTTCAGAAATACTACATTTTGTAAGCTGCCATAGTTTGTTATTTCTCTGATGGGTCTGGGCAAAGTAAAGTGAAAACCTGGAAAGGATTCACCATTCTAGATGTTGTTAAAAACATTCGTAATTCATGGGAGAAGGTCAAAATATCAACATAAACAGGAGTTTGGAATAAGTGGCTTCCAACCCTCATGGATGACTTTGATGGGTTCAAGACTTCAGTGAAAGAGCCAGGCACCGTGGCTTATGCCTGTAATCCCAGCACTTTGGGAGGCCGAGGGAGGATGGCTTGAGAGCCAGGAGTTCAAGACCAACCCAGTCAACACAGTGAAATCCTGTCTTTACAAACAACAAAATTCAGCGGAGGAAGTAACTGCAGATATGATGGAGATAGCAAGAGAGCTGGAAATAGCAGTGAAGCTTGAAGATGTGACTGAATGGTGGCAATCTTAGGAGAAAACTTGAATGAATAAAGAACTGCTTCTTACAGATGAGCAAAGAAAGTATTTTTTGAGATTGAGACAGAGTCTCGCTCTGTCACCCAGGCTGGAGTGCAGTGGCGCAATCTCAGCTCACTGCAACCTCTGCCTCCCATGTTCAAGTGGTTCTTCTGCCTCAGCTTCCCAAGTAGCTGGGACTACAGGCGTCTGCCACCACGCCCAAGTAATTTTTTTTGTATTTTTAGTAGAGACGGGATTTCACCGTGTTAGCCAGGATGGTCTCGATCTCCTGACCTTGTGATCCACCTGCCTCGGCCTCCCAAAGTGCTGGGATTACAGGCATGAGCCACCGCGCCCGGCCTGTTGTGGGTAAAATATTTTCAGACAGTATCACAAGTTACAAAGAAATCTCAGATAAAGAATCAATATAGCCAACATCATTGTTGTCTTATTTTAAAGAAATTGGCATAGCCATCCCAACCTTCAGCAACCACCACCCTGATCAGTGAACAGCCATCAACATCAAGGTAAGATCCTTCACCGGCAAAAAAATTACGACTCCAGAAGGCTCAAAGGATCATTAACATCTTTAACAATAAAGGAATTTATAATTAAGGTATGTACGTTGTGTTTTTTTTTTGGTTTGTTTTTTGTTTTTCCCGAGATGGAGTCTCACTCTGTCGCCCAGGCTGGAGTACACTGGTGCGATCTTGGCTCACTGCAACCTCTGCCTCCCGGGTTCAAGCAATTCTCCTGCCTCAGCCTCCCGAATAGCTGGGATTACAGGTGCCTGCCACTATGCCCAGCTAATTTTTTGTATTTTTAGTAGAGATGGGGTTTCACCATGATGGCCAGGCTGGTCTCGAAGTCCTGACCTCATGATTCGCCTGCCTCAGCCTCCCAAAGTGCTGGGATTATAGGCGTGAGCCACCGTGGCCGGCCTGTACATTGTTTTTTAGATATAATGCCATTACACACTTAACAGGATATAGTGTAAACGTAGCTTTTATATACACTGGGAAACCAAAGTCATATGACTTGCTTTATTGCAATATTTGCTTTATTGTTGTGGTCTGTGTTGATCTGAAAGGAAGAGGCTGAGGCACAAAATACAATTTAGAGTTTACTTGAGCCAAAGTGAGGACAGCTGCTTGGAAGACTCAGCCCCAAGTAACCTTGGATATGACCTCTGTATGGCTTTTGTTACCAACAGGTAGGTTGGTTGATTGATTAATCACTGCCCTCTAGACTGGGTGACAGAGCAAGACCCTGTCACCCAGGCTGGCGTGCAGTGATGTGAACATGGCTCGCTGCAACCTCAACCTCCTAGGCTCATGCAATCTGCCCAACTCAGCCTCCTGAGTAGCTGAGACTACAGGCGTGTACCACCATGCCCAGCTAATTTTTGTATTTTTTGTAGAGACAAGGTCTCACTATATTGTCCAAGCAGGTCTTGAACTCTCAGGCTCAAGTGATCCTGTCATCTTGGCCTCCCAAAGCGCTGGAATTACAGGCATGAGCCACTGAGTCTGGCCCATTTATGTATTTATTTGACAAGGTTTCACTCTGTCACCCAGCCTGGAGTGCAGTGGCACAATCATGGCTCACTACAGCCTCAGCCTCCTTGGCTCTAGCAATCCTCCCACCTCAGCTTCCTAAGTAGCTGGCATTACAGGCGTGTGCCACCGTGACCCAGCTAATTCTTTTATTTTTTTGTACAGACAGGTGAAGGAATCCTACTTCCTCAGCCTCCTAAATTGCTGGGATTACACGCGCAAGCCACTGGACCAGGCCATAAGCAGGTATTTAAAGGGTAAAAAGCGGACAGGGAGTGGGCTGATACAAACTTGTTCATCAGAAATTCTCATTGGTTTACAGAAATAACATTGATTAGTAATTGACTATACATTGTTAACCTATGGGGTGTGGGTTATAGTGTCTGGTGCAGCATTATTAGGTTAATTTCTAGCTACTTGTGGCAATAACGGGCAGTTTCAGGAGATGAATACATAGCTCAAAGGAGGGAGTAGAACGTGATTGCTGCTTCATTTTAATGTCTCTCTGGGCCTGATAATTTAAAAACACTCACATTCCTGAGATAAAAGTTGTTTTCTTTTTTCATCTGGAGCCAAACCCACAATATCTCTCAGGTATGCCTGTATAAAATGAACACATGTCAAAGAATTATTAATAAATTTACAGTTGATTCAGAGGAGAATTTAAAATGAGCTCCTAAATTGCTGGCAATTAGGAATGTTGAAAAGAACTTACAAACAGATGCAAAACATGATCAATATCCACAGGCAATAACTGCATTCCACTGGACAAAATACATTTGCATTTCTATGGACAAGAATCATTTGCATAATTATCAGTTTTCTACAATTTATAGAGTTGTAAAATAGCTCAAGGACGATGAAAGACACAGGGAACCTGGAAGGGTATGCTAAGGCAAGCTATCAAGTCATCTTTTTGATGCTTTCAATTTTTTTTTTTTTTTTTTGAGACAGAGTTTTGCTCTTGTTGCCCAGGCTGGAGTGCAGTGGTGCAATCTTGGCTCACCGCAACCTCCGCCTCCTGGGTTCAAGCAATTCTCCTGCCTCAGCCTCCCCAGTAGCTGGGATTATAGGCATGCGCCTCCACACTCGGCTAATTTTGTATTTTTAGTAGAGATGGGGTTTCTTCATGTTGGTCAGGCTTGTCTTGAATTCCCGACCTCAGGTGATCTGCTCCCCCTTGGCCTCCCAAACAGGTGTGAGCCACTGCGCCTGGCCGATGCTTTCTAAGTTTTTAACAACCTTTACTAGGATGTCATCTCCTTGAAACAGGGGCTGTGTCTGACTGTGCCCTCTATGCATAGACCATTGTAGGTGTTTAGTGAAGACTGCTTGACGGAATGATTGGACATCTGTTGATTTTTTTCCCCCAACCTTCTTAGTGCCCTTTTTGGAGGTGAAAACAGAATATTTTTGGATGTAATTGCTCACGCCTCTAATCCTAACACTTTGGGAGGCTAACACAGGAGGCTCATTAGAGCTCAGGAGTTTGAGACCAGCCTGGGCAACATGGCAAAACCGTCTCTACAAAAAAATTTCAGAAATTAGCTGGGCATGGTGATGAATGCCTGTAGTTCCAGCTTCTTGGGGTACTGAGGTGGGAGGATAGTTTGAGCATGGGTGGCCAAGGTTGCAGTGAGCCATGATCACGCTACTGCACTCTAGCCTGGGCGGGACAGAGCAAGACTATCTCAGATGGAGTCTCACTCTGTTGCCCAGGCTGGAGTGCAGTGGCGTGATCTCGGCTCACTGCAAGCTCCGCCTCCCAGGTTCATGCCATTCTCCCGCCGCAGCCTCCCGAGTAGCTGGGACTACAGGCACCCACCACCACGCCCAGCTGATTTTTTGTATTTTTAGTAGAGACGGGGTTTCACTGTGTTAGCCAGGATAGTCTCGATCTCCTGACCTCGTGATCCACCTGCCTCGGCCTCCCAAAGTGCTGGGATTATAGGCGTGAGCCACTGTGCCTGGCCTACTCTATCTAAAAAATACACACACAGCCCAGAATATTATTATATTTTAGCTAGATATTGTTGTTCATGGAAAGTTCTCAACCTAAGACGTTCTTTTTCTTTCCAAAAAAAACAAAAAACAAAGGGTTGGGAAAGGACTGGATTGGTAAGTGTTAGAGAGAGACACAGTTGGTTGGGCACAGTGGCTCACACCAGGCTTGTAATCTCAGCACTTTGGGAGGCCAAGGCGGGAGGATCACTTGAGGCCAGAAGTTCAAGAGCAGCCTGGCCAACATGGTGAAACCCCCTCTCTACTAAAAATACAAAAAATTGCCGGGCTTGGAGGCACACACCTGTTATCCCAGCTACTCGGGGGGCTGAGACAGGAGAATCGCTTGAACCCGGGAGATGGTGCCACTGCACTCCAGCCCAGGTGACAGAAGGAGACTCTGTCTCAAAAAAAAAAAAAAAAAAAAATGACACACATAATCTTATTAGAGATTTTAAAATGATTTAACATCACATTCTAGCCCAGTGGCTCTCAACTAGGGACAACTTTGTCTCCCCAGGAGACATTTCACGATGTCTGAAAACATTTGTGGTTGTCACAGCTGGTGTGAGGCAGCTACTGGCATTTAGTGGGTAGAGACCAAGAATACTGCTAAATTTCCTATAATGCATAGCACAGCCCCCCATGATAAATATTCAGCCCAAATGTCAATAGTGCCAAGGTAGGGAAACTGCTTTGGGGGATACCTAGAATGTTTATTCAGAGAGAATTCATGGAGAGAGAATTGTAGGCACTAAAAGGATTTTATTTTCTCACTCCCAGCCTGAGTTTACCCAAAGCATATTTATTATTTATTCCCATTTTCCCTGCCTCCTCCATCTCTCATCACTGCCCTTACCCTTGACTTCTTGCCCACTTACCACCAAACACTCCTTCTTTACAGCAGGTCCAAAGTAGCAGTGGGGCAGGGCACAGTGGCTCACACCCGTAATCCCAGCATTCTGGGAGGCTGAGGCGGGTGGATTACCTGAAGCCAGGAGCTCGAGACCAGCCTGGCCAACATGGCGAAAACCCGTCTCAACTAAAAATACAAAAATTAGCCGGGTGTAGTGGCGTGCGCCTGTAATCCCAGCTACTTGGGAGGCTGAGGTGGGAGAATTGCTTGAACCTGGGAGTTGGAGGTTGTAGTGAGCTGAGATCATGCCACTGCACTTCAGCCTGGGCAACAGAGTGAGACTCCGTCTCCAAACAAACAAACAAACAAACAAACAAATAATAAAGCAGGAGTGGGCTTGGAGGTCTATGAACATAAGGCTTCATGGTGGGCCAAGATGAGAGTTTCAAGGTATATTCCGGCTCCAGCCTGTCATCCATCGGGCATGGATGGCATGTGACATAGAGGCATGTGACATGACCTCTTTGGGCCACAGTCTCTCTGATTTCTGGAAAGTAGAAGTTGGACTAGATTGGCTTATCCCTCCAGGACCTTTCCACTCCACATACCTAGGAGTCAGGGGTGCACTGTACCCAGGACCTATTGGATGGAGAGGATTGTCAAGGGGCTTTTCCTGAGGAAGCAGAACCATGAGGTGACTATTCCTGGGCAGAAGGTAGTGCTGTGTCAGGAAGAGGGGTGCTGTATCCCCAGAAGGGGGCCTCAGATTAACCTCTCACATCTCATCACTTCCCCCAGCCTTGCCCCTCTCCTAGACCCTGGCACCGCTCTGGTGATCCCTTGGGTGTCTCGCTTGTCCCAAGCAGGCATCTGATTCTCTCTCAAGATGAGATTTAAGCCTGCAGGTGTGTCCCTTCCTGAGGGATTACCTTGCTGAAAAGGAGTTTTGGCCTGGTGCAGTGGCTCACACCTGTAATCCCAGGACATTAGGAGGTCAAGGCAGGAGGATGGCTTGAGCCCAGGAGGTCAAGGCCAGCCTAGGCAACATAGTGAGACCTTGTCTCTACAAAAAATAAAATAAATTAGCCTGGCATGCAGTGCACACCTGTAGTCCCAGCTACAATAGAGCAAGACTCTGTCTCTTAAAATAAAAACGGCCAGGCGCAGTGGCTCATGCCTGTAATCCCAGTACTTAGGGAGGCGAGGCAGATGGATCACCTGAGGTCAGGAGTTTGAGACCAGCCTGGCTAACATGGTGAAACCTCTTCTCTACTAAAAATATAAAAATTAGCCGGTCATGTTGGTGTGTGCCTGTAGCCCCAGCTACTCAGGAGGCTGAGGCGGGAGAATCGCTTGAACCTGGGAGGCGGAGGTTGCAGTGAGCTGAGATCATGCCACTGCAATCCAGCCTGGGCAGCAGAGTGAGACTCTGTCTCAAAAAATAATAAGAATAAAAACAAAAAGGAGTTTTTTAAAATGTATTTTCTCCTCTGATTATAAAAGCGTACTAAAGAAAATTTGGAAAGTAAAGGCCGGTTGCAGTGGCTCACGCCTGTAATCCCAGCACTTTGGGAGGCCGAGGCGGATGGATCAGGAGGTCAGGAGATCGAGACCATCCTAGCTAACACAGTGAAACCCTGTCTTTGCTAAAAATACAAAAAATTAGCTGGGCATGGTGATGGGCGCCTGTAGTCCCAGCTACTGGGGAGGCTGAGGCAGGAAAATGGCGTGAACCCGGGAGGCGGAGCCTGCAGTGAGCTGAGATTGCGCCACTGCACTCCAGCCTGGGCGACAGAGTGAGACTCCATCTCAAAAATAAAAAGAAAGAAAGAAAGAAAGAAAATTTGGAAAGTAAAAAGGCAAAAACAAAACAAAACAAAAAAAAACCACCTACAATTTCCCCCTCTCTTTCCATATGAGAGTGTTAGTACCTTTGAGGGTTAATAGTGGGCTCTTTCATCTTTTAAAAACTTATTTAAAGAAAAAATTATTGCAAAAGCAACACGTTTTGCTAGAGAAAAAGTAGAGAGTATTGACAAAAGAAAAGCAATGAAATATTTAAGATCCACCTGGATGTACCGCAAAATGTTAATAAGGGAAACTGTCCCCATGACTGGGGACATGGATATAGGATGGGGACATATGAAACTCTCTGTGCTAATTGCTTATGTTTTCTATAAATGGAAAACTACTAAAACAAAAAATCCTGCTAATTAAATTGTATTTTAAAAACCCACCTGGAATCTTTCAGGGATGAGCATTGATAATGCTGTTGTGTTCATTTTTGAATTAGGGAAAACTACGAATATTCATATCATAGAAGTAGGACTTTTAATAGCTAACCTTTTCTTTCTTTTTTTTTTTTTTTTTGAAACAGAGTCTCGCAGTGTTGCCTGGGCTAGAGTGCAATGGCATGATCTCGGCTCACTGCAACCTCCGCCTCCCGGGTTCAAGCAATTCTCCTGCCTTAACCTCCTGAGTAGCTGAGATTACCAGTGCCTGCCACCATGCGTGGCTAAGTTTTTGTATTTTTAGTAGAGACAGGATTTCACTATGTTGGCCAGGCTCGTCTCGAACTCCTGACCCGTGATCTGCCCGCATTGGCCTCCCAAAGTGCTGGGATTACAGGCGTGAGCCACTGCGCCCGGCCGTGCCCGGGTGATTTTAAAATATTTTTGTATTTTTGTTTTTTAGTAGAGATGGGGTTTCACCATGTTGGCCAGGCTGATCTCGAATGCCTGACCTCAAGTGATCCGCCCACCTCAGCCTCCCAAAGTGTCAGGATTAGAGGTGTGAGCCACCGCGCCCGGCCTCCTTCGTCTTCTCTTGTACCCTGTGTAGTAGTGGGGTTGAGAAGAGGGTGTGGAGTTTGAAAGGGCGATGTCTAGCAAAGCAGATGGGAGATGGTGGGACCCACACTGATGCCATAATTGGTGTGTCAGGGTGTTTATCCTTCTTCCACGCAAGAAGCCTTTATTGAGTGCCAACTTGTGCCATGCTATGTACGAAGCATCATTTTAGATGTAGAAGAGACAGCAGGAAGCAAAGCACACCAGGCCTGTTGGCTGGAGAATGCTATTTCCTCTCCAAAGGTGCAATGCAGCAATTACTAATGACATGCTTCTTTTCTTGAGGAACTTCTCTGGTGCATGAGATAAGTCACACTTCTTGGTTTGAGATCCACCTCAGACACTGGGATATTTGGTGGCTCCATCCTGTATGACAGCAAACACAAAAGGCATCCACTTGCTGGCAGTTAGCACTAACTTAAAAAAACAAACAAATAAAACAAAAGAAAAGGGCCAAGCGCAGTGGCCCGTGGGAGCAGGGAAAGGCTTCTGGTGAGAGTTGGAAAGGTGGACTGGGCCGGATGCTCTTCCTTCATCCCAATTAAATCTCTATGGCATTTAGCAAATGCCAAGGAAGAGCCCAGCACTTTGGGAGGCCGAGGTGGACAGATCACATGAGGCCAGGAGTTCAAGACCAGTCTGACCAACATGGTGAAACCCCATCTCTACTAAAAATACAAAAATTAGCCAGGCACATGTATAACCCCAGCTACCCGGGTGGCTGAGGCAGGAGAATTGCTTCAACCCGGGAGGCAGAGATTGCAGTGAGCTGAGATTTTGCCACTGCACTCCAGCCTGGGCGACAGAGGGAGATTCTGTTTCAAAAAGAAAAAAAAGAAACGGCGTCCAACATGATCAGTCATTAGATGTAACTATGTAAAAGTCAGCTTTAGATTAGTTTATATGGTATTATTACATTTTCAGGCTCTTTAGTTACATATTGATTTTTAAACTCCCTCACTTTGTTCCTTCCCTCTGTTTTTTTTTTTCCTGCTCTCATAACTTTATCAGGCCTTTGAAAAGTTCATGGGACCCAGACACTGTGTGGGAGGGTGTGGAAGTGAGTGTGGATGTGGGCTGCGGTGGAGATAGGTGTGTGTGTGAGACCGTGAATCACAGTGACAGGTAATGCAGGGTGACTGTCTGAGGCCTGAGAGTGGGGCCCATGTGCAAGCCCAAGAAAGTGGCTGGTGTGAGAATGAGGGTGTTCAGACTATTGAAGGGTGTTTGGATGAAAGAGGCAGGTGCGTGTGTGTCATGGTGAGTTCCCAGAATCCAGATAGAGAATGAGGGTGAGGATGGTGAAGGTCAGAGGGTGAAGGAGTCTGATAAGCTGAGGGTCCCTGTGTGACTGTGATTTCTGCAGGCACATGGGTGTGAGGCTTGAGAAACTGGGTGCATGGATGATGGTGACCAACAGGAGGGTGAGAGTGTTATGTGTGTGTGCAGGACTCACATGTGATTGTGAATGTTAGATGTTGCAGGCAGTGAGCAGTGGCAGGTGTGTGTGTGTAGGGCCTGGGCGTGAATATGCACGTTGGTGCAAGAGTGAGTGAGAATGACTGACTGATGGGGTGAGTGTGGCCGGGTGCCCGTGTGATTGTGCATGTCAGATATTGGTGGGGATGAGTGTCACAGCGCGCGTGTATAGGGCTGGGATGTGATTGTGAATGTGGGATTTTGCGGGGGGTGCGGTGGCAGGGTGCGCGCACGGCGGGCGTGGGCGGGGGGCGCGTGGCCGGGTGGGCGCGCGTGGGGGGCGCGCGGCGCGGGCCGGGGGCGGGGACACTGCAGCGGTCGCGGCGGCGCGGACACGGCCCGGCCGCCCCCCGTGGCAGGCGCGGCGCGGCGCGGAGCGAGCGGGCGCAGCGCGGAGCTCGGGCCCATGGTGCGCCCGTGTCCGTCGGTCGGGCCGCGCGGGCGGCTCCGCGCGTGGCCCGGCGCTCGCGAGCTCGCCCCCTCGCTGCGGGCCCGGCCCGCCCGCTGCCGCCGCCTCCTCCCCCGGGGCGGCGCGGCGCCGGCGGGCGGCGGCGCGGAGGCCGGACCGGGCGGCGGCCCAGGCGGCGCGGGGGGCGCGGCGGCCAAGGCGGGCGGCGCCGCCGACATGACGGACAACATCCCGCTGCAGCCGGTGCGCCAGAAGAAGCGGATGGACAGCAGGCCCCGCGCCGGGTGAGTGGGCCTGGGCCCGCGTTTTCCTTTGTCCGCGCCTCCCGGAGCCCGGCGCTCGGGCCAGCCTGGCCGGGCCTGACAGGTTGGCCGCGCGCCGCGCCCGGCGCCATGAGCCTGGGGCAGGGCTGGGGAGGCGGGGAGGTGGGGAGGGGGTCCCTGCGCTTCAGCCCCGGGCGGCACCTAGCCTGATGCCGGCCCTTTGGGGTTCGAGCGCCCGGTTGCCTGGGCCTCCTTGCCCACCTTCCTTTAGAAACCCCGAGAAGCCGGGCCCGCCCCAGTGCTGTTTACACACTCGCGGAATTCGGATCAGCCGTGCTTTCTCACCGTTTTATTGTTCCGTAATTAATATCTGTCCGTAATTAATATCTGAGGTAACAATTTGGTCAGTGTCACACCGAGCTCTGCGCTTGGAGCATTACTCGGGAGCCCAGATATGCTCAGCTTTTAGGGGGGCACGGCCTACGCCGCGGGGTACCCCATCAGCGCCCCTGGGTCCCAGCCCCAGGAGGCTGCGCCGAGACCACCTGCGCTCCGGTGGCCCCTTCCCCCTCCGCCCGGGGTGGACCCGAACCAGCAGTCGCAGGAGGGTGGGAGGGTCTCCTACTGGCCGCTTGGTGACACTACCCCTTGTGTTCTCCCCCCACAATTTCGGGGAAGGAATCCCACGGCTGGGACAGGGGCTGCCACCTGCTGTGCCCTTCCCGCAGTAGGAGACCCCGAGGGCAGCTTAGGCGCGGAACAGGCAAGGGTTTTTCCGCATTTGGGAAGAGGGGACGGGTTGGTATTTTGCGCCTCGCCGTCTTCCTGTTCGGAGGATGGCAGCGTGACGCGTTGAGGTTTGCGGGGCTCTCGCATCGCCTGCCATAGACTTACCTGGGCGTGAGGGGCGGGGGTGGGAAGGACGGGGGTGGGCGCTGGTGCAAATGCAGATTTCCCGGCCCCCGCCTAGACCCGCCAATCAGAGTTCTGGGGGGCGGGGCCTGGAGATGTGCATCTCCACAGGCCGCGCAGGTGAGGCTGGAGCCCGCGGGAGGCTGAGCGCGGTGTTGGGCGGGGCCTGCGGCCGCTCTGCTCCGCCCTTCCTCGGGCGTCTGGTCCTCTCTGGGCATTTCCCGGTGGCGGCCGCTTATTGCAGCGTCAGTTGCTCGGAACAGGAGACGCAGCGGGTGGAGTGAACCATAAGGGTGGCTTCACCAGGTGTCAGTGGAATTAAAAAAAAAAAAGAATGGTGCTGGCGGCCATTTTGTGGGGTCTTTGTCCCTGGCTTCCTGAATCCTCCGAAGAAGAGGCCTCACTGATATTACCCAGAGGAGGAAACTGGAGGTTACGGAGGTTAAGGGCTATAGGGAAGACTGCAAAATGGAGATTGAACTCCGGATTGTCTGACCCAAAGATAGTTCCCTCACTCCTCCCTTCTCTGTTTTGCGTTTATTATTATTATTAGTATTAGCATTATTATTGAGACGGAGTCTCCCTCTGTTGCCCACGCTGGAGTGCTGTGGCGAGATCTCGGCTCACTGCAACCTCCGCCTCCCGGGTTCAAGCAATTCTCTGCCTCAACCTCCCGAGTAGCTGGGATTACAGGCGCCGGGCACCACGCCTGACTAATTTTTGTATTTTTAGTAGAGACGGGGGTTTCACCATCTTGGCCAGGCTTGTCTTGAACTCTTGACCTCTTGATCCACCCACCTCGGCCTTCCAAAGTGCTGGGATTACAGGCGTGAGTCACCGCGCCCGGCCTCCTTCGTTTTAATGATGACAATTGACTTGAACACTATGCCTGGAACAGTGCCTGGTACATCGTACACCCTCCGTAAATACTGTAATGAATTAATATGATCAGTGGAGTCTAAAATCCAGTGGTTATTAATTTGTGCCATGAGCAATTATGAGTCGCCTACTATGTGCAGGAGCCACTCCAGCTGATGGGGATGCAAGGATGAATTAAAGAAGACCTGCCCAACAGGTGTGGGTGTCCTGACCCTGGCTGTTCATTGCAATCACCAGGGAAACTTAACTAGCCTTTTCTGATTCATTCTAGACCTTTGAAATAAGAATTTAGGGTGGGACCTGGGTTTCTATCTATATATTCTAATAAGCTCCCCTGATGATTTTAACATGCAGTCAGAGTTGAGAACTTTTGAGTCAGTACATGAAAGAAAAATGCAAATATTGTTCAAAAGTGATCATTAGCGTGATAGAAACATGAGCCGTTCATATGGAGACCCAGAGGGAGTGGTGCAGATAATTTTATTTAAAAGTAAGTTTTCTAGGTTGCGTTGGAATGGAGCATCACAGCCCCTTTAGAATTTACCAGCTTTGGAACTAATCTTTCTTTTTTTTTTGAGACGATGTAGTTTCACTCTTGTTGCCTGGAGTGCAATGCCTTGGTCTTGGCTCACTGCAACCTCTGCCTCCTGGGTTCAAGCGAGTCTTCTGCCTCAGCTTCCCAAGTAGCTGGGATTACAGGTGCCCACTACCACTCCCGGCTAATCTTTGTATTTTTAGTAGAGACAGTTGTTTCACCATGTTGGCCAGGCTGGTCTTGAACTCCTGACCTCAGGTGAACCACCTGCCTCGGCCTCCGAAAGTGCTGGGATTACAGACGTGAGCCACCGTGCTTGGCCTGGAACTAATCTAATTCTGTTTTTTTTTTTTTTTTTTGAGATGTAGCTTCACTCTTGTTGCCAAGGCTGGCACGATCTCGGCTCACTGCAATGTCCGCCTTCCAGGTTCAAGCGATTCTCCTTGAATCAGCCTCCTGAGTAGCTGGGATTACAGGCATGCACCATGCCCGGCAAATTTTGTATTTTTAGTACAGATGGGGTTTCTCCATGTTGGTCAGGCTGGTCTCGAACTCCTTACCTCAGGTGATCCGCCCACCTTGGCCTCCCAAAGTGCTGTGATTACAGATGTGAGCCACTGTGCCTGGCCAATCTATTTCTTAAACAGTGACATGGATTTGGATTCAAATTGTGTATCAGGGTTGCTGTGCATTTGCGTAAATGCTCTTGTATATAATCTGCATTTTCAGGAGTAGCAACATCAAGGTGGGAATCCTGAAGTTTAGAAACTTTTGAGAAGCACAGAGAGATGGAGGAGCTTCCTGAAATAGAACTGGGGGCTGGGGGATGGCAGCGTGAGGGCTAAAGTGGGTGGGTGGTTAAAGGAAGAAAAAAGTAATATGTAATGGGTCAGGCTGTCTGCTGGACACTTGAGATAAATAGGGCTGTTTTAATCCTTACAACAACCATGTGAGTTTTTGGAGTTAATTCTCCCATTTTAGGGGCCAGATGTGGTTCAAGCCTGTAATCCCAGCACTTTGGGAGGCCAAGGTGGGCGGATCACTCGAGGTCAGGAGTTCGAGACCAGCCTGGCCAACATGGTGAAACCCTGTCTCTACTAAAAATACAAAAATTAGCCGGGTGTGGTGGTGGTGCCTGTAATTCCAGCTACTGGGGAGGCTGAGGCAGGAGAATTGCTTGAACCCAGGATGTGGAGGTTGCGGTGAGTCAGGACTGTACCACTGCACTCCAGCCTGGGTGAAGAAGCAAGACTCCATCTCAAAAAAAAAAATTCTCCCATTTTATTGACAGGGAAACAAAGATTCACTGATATTAATGTGTTCGTGGTCTTGGAGGTTGTGAGAGGAGGCAGTTTTGAACCGGATCCACCCATTTCACCTAATGGTTCTAGGCAATAAAGCTGTGGAATGGTTGGAAGATTTGTGGTTAAAAAAACCAAAAACGATGCCACATGTCATAGGGGACAGAATGCAATTATTTCTGGGGTCACTCAGCGAATGTTGCGAAGACATGCAGCTTATTTTTGGAGGAATCCCCTGGCTTCAAAGTTCTTTTCTCTCTTGAGAAAGTTACCACATCCTGATGTTGAGAAAACTTTTGAAATGGTGTAGTTAGGAAACAAGGCATTTCACCTCCATTGCTGGAAACCATTTTATGACATCATGCCCTTTGCTTATGGCTGAATGGAGCTCCTCTTGTGGTGAAACGGCAGGGATTATTTGTTAGGAGCCAGGACGCAGGAGTCCACTGAGGAGCTGGGTTCACACCCAGGCTCTGCTGCTTACTAGCTGTGTGATCTTGGGAAAATAACTTTACCTCTCTGAGTCTCAGTTGTTTCATCTGTAAAATGGGAATATCAGTAATTATGTATCTCATAGTTTTTTAGTCCATGTAAAGTTTAGGAGAATAAGTGCTCAGTATGCCTTAGGTGTTTACTAGGGCTAATGGTAATCCTTAGGTGTTTGCATGAGGTTTACCGTTGGGGTCTACAGTGTGCTTCTTTGAGAGGAGGGGCCTTTTATGAGAAATTTAGAAATATTATGAATTTCACTGCTTTTTCCTGATCAAATTTAGGAAAATGAATAACTATGTAGAGCATTCTGTCCAGGTATGTCGCGGCCCTGGTGTGATGTTGTGGCAAGGATGGGAGCTTAGGTACCAGGTGGCCCAAGACTTTGCCTCATTGTAACAATCTACGTTTTGTGGCCACACTGGATGAGGATGCTTTGATGCTTGATATATTTGGATTTGGGGGACTAGGAAGTTTTGAATATGAATCAGATTGAGAAAGAAGAACTGAATAGATATGTTGTCTACCACAATTTTTTAAACAGCTTTATTGAAGTATAATTTATATAGCATACATCTATTGAAAGTATGTAAACTGGCCAGGCGCGGTGGCTCATTCCTGTAATCCCAGCACTTTGGGAGGCCAAGGTGGGCGGATCAGGAGGTCAGGAGATCCAGACCATCCTGGCTAACACAAGTGAAACCCCATCTCTACTAAAAATACAAAAAATTAGCCGGGTGTGGTGGCGGGCACTTGTAGTCCCAGCTACTCAGGAGGCTGAGGCAGGAGAATGGCGTGAACCCAGGAGGCAGAGCTGGCAGTGAGCCGAGATCGCGCCACTGCACTGTAGCCTGGGCGACACAGCGAGACTCCATCTCAAAAAAAAAAAAAAAAAGTATGTAAACCATTGATTAAAAAAAAACCAGGTGTATGGAGTTATGCAACCATCACTCCGGCATGAGTTTTGAATGTTTCCATCATCTCCGAAAGTCTCCTCCAGCCCATCTGCAATTCATCCCTGCCCTTGCCCCAGTCCCAGGCAACCAGTGATCCGCTTTCTGATTCCATAGGTTTGCCCTTTCTGGAAATTGTCTATCAATGGAATCACACCACGTGTTGCCTTTTGTGTCTGGCTGCTTTAATTTAGCATGAAGTTTTTGAAGTTTCTTTTTATTGTGTAATAGAATTTCAGTTGGGCTCGGTGGCTCACACCTGTAATCCCAGCACTTTGGGAGGCCCAGGCAGGAGGATTGCTTGAGCCCTGGAGTTCAAGAGCAGCCTGGGCAACATAGTGAAACCCTGTCTCTACAAAAAATAAATAATAATAATAAAAAAAGCCAGGCATGGTGGCTTGAGCCTGTGGTCCTGGCTACTTGGGAGGCTGAGGTAGGAGGAGTGCTTGAGCCCAGGAAGTGTAGGTGGCGGTAAACCCTGATCATACCACTGCACTCCAGCCTCGGCAACAGAGTGAGACCCTGTCTCAAAAAAAAAAAAAAAAAAAAAAAGCCATTTGTGGATATATCACCTTAAATCTTTTTGTTTGTTTGTTTTTAGACAGGGTCTTGCTCTTGTCACCCAGGCTGGAGTGCAGTGGCATGATCTCTACTCACTGCAACCTCCACCTCCCGGGTTCAAGCGATTCTCATGCATCAGCCTCCTGCGTAGCTGGGATTATAGGTGCCCGCCGCCACACCCAGCTAATTTTTTTTTTTTTTTTTTTGAGACAGAGTCTTGCTCTGTCACTAGGCTGGAGTGCAGTGGTGTGATCTTGGCTCACTGCAACCTCTGCCTCCCGGTTCAAGCAGTTCTCCTGCCCCAGCCTCCGGAGTAGCTGGGACTACAGGCGCATGCCACCATGCCCAGCTAATTGTATTTTTAGTAGAGATGGGGTTTCACCGTGTTGACCGAGATGGTCTCGATCTCTTGACCTCGTGATCCGCTCACCTCGGCCTCCCTAAGTGCTGGGATTACACGCATGAGCCACCACGCCTGGCCTAATTTTTGTATTTTTGGTAGAGACGGGGCTTCACCGTATTGGCCAAGCTGGCCTTGAACTCCTGACCTCAAGTTATCTGCCCACCTTGGCCTCCCAAAATGCTGAGATTACAGGTGTGAGCCACTGACCCTGGCCCGGCCCAGTGTTATCACAGGGTCCTTAAAAGCGAAAGGCAGGAGAGTGAGTGTCAGCATAAGAGAAAGATTGGGAGAGGCTGCACTGCTGGCTTGAAGAGGGAAGAAGGGGCCATAAGCCAAGGAATGCGGGGGACTCTAGAAGTTGGAAAAGGTAAGGAAACAGACTCGGTTGGAGCCTCCAGAAGGAACGCGGCTCTGCTGACACCTTCCTTGATTTTAGTCCCATGAGGCCCATTTTGGACTTCGGACCTAACTGTAGGGTAATAAACTTGCATTGTTTTAAGCCACTCAAGTTGTGCTAATTTTTTTTTTTTTTGAGGCGGAGTCACGCTCTGTCGCCCAGGCTGGAGTGCAGTGGTGCAACCTTGGCTCACTGCAAGCTCCGCCTTCCGGGTTCACGCCATTCTCCTGTCTCAGCCTCCCGAGTAGCTGGGACTACAGGCACCTGTCACCACGCTCGGCTAATTTTTTGTATTTTATTAGAGACGGGGTTTCACTGTGTTAGCCAGGATGGTCTGGATCTCCTGACCTCGTGATCTGCCCGCCTTGGCCTCCTGAAGTGCTGGGATTACAGCCGTGAGCCACCGCGCCCGGCCAAAGTTGTGCTAATTTGTTACAACAATGAGGAGAAGCTGTCACACACCGATGTGTGCTGCAGACCCTGGGAACAGATTGTCGTGCTCCTCTTTCCATCCCACAAAGGGGACTGGAATCTAGACAGGAAGCCCGCCACCTGGGTGGAGGCATCAGAGGCATTTCAGAGGTCCTACATTTTGCCTGAGAGCATAGAGCTTATGTCAGCATGTTTATGTGACTCATTATCTGACGGTGGAGGAAAAAGATGAATATTTATTTAGGACCTGCAGTGTTTTGGCTCTGAACTCATGTTTCCTCTTTAATGCTGCACAATGGCCCTTTGATGTTGGTAATTTTTTTTATTCTTGCTTTACTGATAAGGAAACAAAAATGCCCTTTCTCTTTGATGTCATGGAGGTGGTGTTAGGTAGGACTCTCATTACTCTCAGGACTTACATTCTTGTTTTTTATTTTGAGACGGAGTCTCACTCTCACTCAGGCTGGAGTGCAGTGGCGCAATCTCGGCTCACTGCAACCTCTGCCTCCTGGGTTTAAGCAATTCTCTGCTTCAGCCTCCCAAGTAGCTGGGACTACTACAGGCCTGCGCCACCACCACGCCCAGCTAATTTTTGTATTTTTAGTAGAGACAGGGTTTCACCATGTTGACCAGGATGGTCTTGATCTCTTGACTTTGTGATCCGCCTGCCTCGGCCTCCCAAAGTGTTGGGATTACAGGCGTGAGCCACTGCACCTGGCTTTTTTTGTTTGTTTGTTTTTTTTTTTTGAGACGGAGTCTTGCTCTGTCTCCCAGGCTGGAGTGCAATGGCGTGATCTCGGCTCACTGCAACCTCCACCTCCCAGTTCAAGTGATTCTCCTGCCTCAGCCTCCCAAGTAGCTGGGATTACACATGCCTACCAGTATGCCCGGCTAATTTTTGTAGTTTTAGTAGAGACGGGGTTTCGCCATGTTGGCCAGGCTAGTCTCGAACTCCTGACCTCAGGTGATCCGCCTGCCTTGGCCTCCCAAAGTGCTGGGATTACAGACGTGAGCCACCGTGCCCTGCCCAGGACTTACATTCTTTATTTCAGTCGTTGTGAGCACTGAATTTTCGAATACTGAACCATTGCTCTTAGGGGAAATATGGGGTTAGGTTCCTGAGAGGCTCTGGTCACATTATTTTTGTTGACTGATCAATGAAGAACCTCGTTTTAGGTGTGTTTCTGTTTTTTAAAAACCCCATATTTAATGTACGTTATTGATTCATTAACATCAAACTCACAGGCAACAACTCTGTAACTCACGCCTGGAGGCAGCTTATCTGACACGTGTATTTTTTCCACGTGGCACATCCCAGCCTTCCTGTGCTTAGAGATACTAGTTCTTCTGCACTGTGCTGAGGGGCCATTTTAAACTGCAAAACCATCAAGGAAAAGCACAAAAATGCACAAATCGTGGCAGTAAGAGACCACAAAAATGACTCCTATTTGTAGTGTGAGAGCTGCAATGAGAAGCCTTGTGTCACCTCAGCTGGGAATGTGTGTGTCTGGGGGCGGGGCAGGGAGGAGCAACTCACCATTTTGGCCACGCTGCACGCATCCATTAGTGACTGTGAAGGGGCTGCAGCTATTGATTTGGGATTACAAGTTTGAGGGATTTGGTGAATTTGCAAATACAGAAATTATAAATTATGAGGATCAATTGTATATAGTGGGGTGGGTATGTGTTTCAATGTCCTTCCTTTGACAAAGTGGAGATAGTATTAGATATGTGGCATGTAGGGGTGTGTGTACATCTTATTTTATTTTTTAATTTTATTTATTATTATTATTATTTTTGTGACAGAATCTTGCTCTTGTCGCCCAGGATGGAGTGTAGTGGTGCGATCTCGGCTCACTGCAACCTCTGCCTCTGAGGTTCAAGCAATTCTCTTGCCTCAACCTCCTGAGTACCTGGGATTACAGGCACCCGCCACCATGCCTAGCTAATTTTTGTGGTTTTAGTAGAGACAGAGTTTTGCCCTGTTGGCCATGCTGGTTTCGAACTCTTGACCTCAGGTGATCCACCCATCTCGGCCTCCGAAAGTGCTGGGATTACAGGCATGAGCCACCGCACCCGGCCGTGTGTTTACATTTTAACATCCTTTCTTTGATGTGGTGGAGGGAGTATTAGATACCAAGCATATAGGGGTATGTTTTGAGGGAGGGGATTGTGCTGGTGGGTGAAACCCAGAGACACCCCCCTCCTCAGCCACCGACCTTCCCCTCTCTGGGCTGGAGGAGAGAGTTGCACCAACAGCTCTTTGCCCCCCTGGGATGAGAACAGTGGAGCAAGCCTTGGCAGCGGCCCATGGGGCTGTGCTCTCTGTCCTCTGCCAGCGCCCAGCTTCACTTGCGCCATCCCCTTCAGTTACAGAGGTCCTCCCTTGCTCTGCCTTGTGCTGACCAAAACCAGACTAGCTGCTCTCTGCCCACGTGGAGACCAGAAGATGTGTTGTTGCAAACCCACAGAGGGACTCTGAAGGATGGAGTGTGGACCTGGGTGCCGTGCCTGCCGGGCTTCCTTGCAGAAGGGCTCTTTCTTTTCTTTTTTGAGACAGAGTCTCCTTCTGTTGCCCAGGCTGGAGTGCAGTGGTATGATCTCGGCTCAGTGCAACCTCCGCCTCCCGAGTTCAAGCGATTCTCCTGCCTCAGCCTCCTGAGTAGCTGGGATTACAGGTGCAGGCCACCATGGCTGGCTAATTTTTGTATTTTTAGTAGAGACGGGGTTTCACCATGTTCTGCAGGCTGGTCTCGAACTCTTGACCTCATGATCTGCCCGCCTTGGCCTTCCAAAATGCTGGGATTACAAGCATAAGCCACTGCGCCCAGCCCAAAAGGGCTCTTTCTACCTACTGTACAGCTGGCTGGCGAGAGGAGGTCCCTGTAGTCCAGTCCGCAAGGAGATGGGGGCACCCTTTGACGTTGACCTCTGTCTTGCATGCAATAAGTTGGAAAAAGGAGGCAAGGCATGGAACCGGCCATCTTTGGACTTTTGTCCCTTACTTCTCAGAACAGAATGTTCTTTTAGTGTCTTTACCCAGATGGAAATGTTGAAAGTCAGTGATAAGGGCTGGCTGTATTTTATGACTGCCTTTGAAGGGGTGGAGGGGTTGGGACGTGTCTTCAGGGTCACTCATGAAAGTGGTGACTTTGGTTTAATTTGGAAAGAAAAAGACTAATTATAACATTTTTATTGATGACATTTAGAATGATTCTGATTTTAACAACTAGTATCTGTTTTCTCTAATTTGTGAGTTTGAAAGATTAATGTATGTATGAAAGGTTAGCAATTATTTTTATGAGCCCGTCTGTTTGTACCAAATGATACTTGCTTTCTTGTTGTAGTCATGGCAGGAAGTTTCCTTTTAGAATTTAAATAAAAGGCAGTCAATTTAAAGAAAACTATGAAGTCTGTAAAAGTTCCTGAGATTTGTAAATACCCCAAGTCATGCCTGACATTTAGGAAGTAGTGGCCCATGCTGAAATGGCGCAGTCTAAACACATAATGTTACTGCTACAAGGGGAAAGAAATAGGATAGTTGGTTGTGCTTATACATTTAAAACCTTTTTTTTTTTTTTTGAGACGTACTCTCATTCTATTGCTCAGGCTGGAGTACAGTGGGTGCGATCTCACTGCAACCTCAGCCTCCTGGGTTCAAACAATCCTACCGCTGCAGCCTCCCCAGTAGCTGGGATTACAAACATGCACCACCATACCTGGCTAATTTTTGTATTTTTTTATAGAGATGGGGTTTCTCCATGTTGCTCAGGCTGGTTTCAAACTCTTGAGCTAAAGCAGTCCGCCAACCTCTGCCTGTCAAAGTGCTGGGACTACAGGCACCAGCCACTGTGCCTGGCCCTGCTTTTATTTTTGTCTAAACAGAATTTGCAGAAACTCTGGGGGAAGACAGTTGGAAGAGGCCCTGTGCGAGCAGGGAAAGGCTTCTGGTGAGAATTGGAAAGGTGGACTGGGCCGGATGCTCTTCCTTCGCCCCAATTAAATCTCTGTGGCATTTAGCAAATGCCAAGGAAAAGCCTGTTGGCGGTGGTCCCCAAGGAAGAATCAGTTTGTAGTGTCAACAGTGCCCTGCTCCTACCGTGGGCCTGGCAGGATCTCCCACATGCCACGGGCAGTTTGCAGTGATGAGATAAAGTCAGGCTTGGGGCCGGGCTTGGTGGCTCACACTTGTAATCCCAGCACTTTGGGAGGCCGAGGTGGGTGGCTCACTTAAGGTCAGGAGTTCAAGACCAACCTGGCCAACATGGTGAAACCCTGTCTCTACTAAAAATATGCTGCGCCTGGCCGATATTTTGGGTTTGATGATTCCCTGTTATGGAGGCTGTCCTGGGCATTGTAGGATGTTTAGCAACATCCCTGGCCTCTGCCCACTAGATGCCAGTGCCATCCCCTCCCCACCTTGTGACAATGAAGAATGTCTCCAGACATTGCCAAGTGTCCTCTGGGGGGTGAATGGCCCTCAGAGCCACTGGACTAAGGAAGCTGATACTCACTGAGTGGCCATAGTCCTTTTAAGGTGTCTCATCCTGTCTTTTTAAAAAAAAAAACAAAACCGAAAACAAAACTCAAGACATCTGTTGGATGAGAAATTCATATAGTCTGGACTATTGTTCTTGCTATGAGGTCAGCTTTCTGATTTAGTAATTAAGGAAGCCTTGTGCTGTTAGAACATTTGGGAAATGTTGCAGACGTGGATCCCCCACACCTCCCCAAATTCACGTTTGAAGCTGGAATCCCCAGCACCTCAGAATGTGACTGCATTTGGAGACAGGGGGCCTTTAAAGAGGTGATCAATTTAAAATGAAGCTGTTAGGATGGGCCCTTTTCCATCCAGCCCGGTGACCTTATAGGAGGAGATTAAGACAGAAAGAGAGGCTGGGCATGGTGGCTCACACCTGTAATCCCAGAACTTTAGGAGGCTGAGGCAGGTGGATCACCTGAGGTCAGGAGTTCAAAACCAGCCTGGCCAACATGGTGATATCCCATCTCTACTAAAATTACAAAAATTAGCCGGGTGTGGTGGCGTGCACCTGTAGTCTCAGCTACTAGGAAGGCCGAGGCAGGAGAATTGCTTTTACCCAGGAAGCGGAGGTTGCAGTGAGCCAAGATCATGCCCCTGCACTCCAGCCTGGGCGACAGAATGAGACTCCATCTCAAAAAGAAAGAAAGAAAGAAAAAAAAAAAAAGACAGAGACACCAGAGAAAAGACCGTGTGAGGACACAGGGGGAAGGTGGCTGTCTGCAAGCCAAGGAGAGAGGCCTCAGGAGAAACCAACCCTGCTGACACCTTGTTCTTGGATTTCTGGCCTCCAGGACTGTGAGAAAATAAGTTTCTGTTGTTTAAGCCATCCAGTCTATGATATTTTATTATGGCAGCCCAAGGAAACTAACGTAGAAAGCGTCTCATTTATTGCCATCTTGGCATGTGTGGTATCTCTTAGTGTTATTAAGCTTTTATTTGAAATTAATGTCATGAATAGTGCAGCTATGAACTTTTTTTTTTTCTTTGAGATGGAGTCTCGCTCTGTTGCCCAGGCTGGAGTGCAGTGGCACGATCTCGGCTCACTGCAAGCTCCGCCTCCCAGGTTCACGCATTCTCCTGCCTCAGCCTCCAGAGTAGCTGGGACTACAGGCGCCCGCCACCACGCCTGGCTAATTTTTTGTATTTTTCATAGAGACGAGGTTTCACCTTGTTAGCCAGGGTGGTCTTGATCTTGTGACCTGCCCGCCTCGGCCTCCCAAAGTGCTGGGATTACAGGTGTGAGCCACCACGCCCGGCTGCTATGAACATTCTTGAACACATCATTTAGTAGGTATTATGTGGCTTTGCTGGGCCCTAGGGTATATTTGTGTTTAGCTTTAGAAGAAAATGATAATTTTCCAAAGCAATTGTACTAATTTATACTTCCACCAAGCTGGTCGGTTGTTCCATGTCCTCATCAACACTTGGTATTGTCCGTCACCTTTTGTTTCAGCCATTCTGATGGGAGTATAATGGTATTATAAGAATTTTTTTTTTTTTTAATTGAGATGGAGTCTTGTTCTTTCACCCAGGCTGGAGTGCAGAGGCGCGTTCTTGGCTCCCTGCAACCTCCGCCTCCTGGGTTCAAGCGATTCTCCTGCCTCAGCCTCCTGAGTAGCTGGGATTACAGGCCCATGGCACCACACCAGCTAATTTTTGTATTTTTAGTGGAGACGGGGTTTTACCATGTTAGTCAGGCTGGTCTCGAACTCCTGACCTTGTGATCCGCCTGCCTTGGTCTCCCAAAGTGCTGGGATTACAGGCGTGAGCCATCACGCCCAGCCAATAAATTTATTTATTTATTACTTATTTTTTATTTTTTGAGACAGAGTCTCACTCTTTTGCCCAGGCTGGAGTGCAGTGGTGCAATCTCGGCTCACTGCAGCCTCCGGCTCCTGGGTTCAAGCAATTCTTCTGCCTCAGCCTCCTGAGTAGTTGGGGTTACAGGTGTATGCCACCACACCTGGCTAATTTTTGTATTTTTTTTTTTTTAGTAGGGATGGGGTTTCACCATGTTGGACAGGCTGGTCTCAAACTCCTGATCTCAAGTGATCCACCTCGGCCTCCCAAAGTGCTGGGATTACAGGCATGGGCCACCATGCCCGGCTTATTTATGTATTTATTGAGACAGTGTCTCACTCTGTTGCCCAGGATGGAATGCAGTGGTGTGGTCTTGGCTCACTGCAACCTCTGCCTTCTGGGTTCAAGCAATTCTCATGCCTCAGTCTTCCAACTAGCTGGTATTACAGGCGTGCACCACCATGCCCAGTGATTTTTTTTGTATTTTTAGTAGACACAGGGTTTAGCCATGTTGGCCAGGCTGGTCTCAAACCCCTGACCTCAGGTGATTTGTCCACTTTTGGCCTCTCAAAGTGCTGGGAATACAGGCCTGTGCTGCCATGCCTGACCTAAGAAATTTATTCTTTTTTTTTTTTTTTTTTCCCCGAGATGGAGTTTTGTTCTTGTTGCCCATGCCAGAGTGCAATGGCACAATCTCAGCTCACCATAACCTCCGCCTCCTGGGTGCAAGCGATTCTACTGCCTCAGCCTCCCGCGTAGCTGGGATTACAGGCATGCACCACCAGGCCTGGCTACTTTTTTGTATTTTTAGTAGAGACGGGATTTCTCCATGTTGGTCAGGCTGGTCTTGAACTCCCGACCTCAGGTGATCCACCTGCCTTGGCCTCCCAAAGTGCTGGGATTACAGGCGTGAGCCACCACGCCCAGCGTTGGCTTCCTTTTCTGTATCTGAGATTGAGTTTTAGACATATAGGTTAGCCAAGTCACAGGAACACTGAGCTTAAATTGTCAAGTCAGGGTGGTCTGTCCTCCTGTGGGGCTCCAGGCTCCAGGGCCTGGCCAGGCACTCTCTTCTTGAATAGTTTATGTTATAAGGGGAGCAGTGAAAAAGTCTAATCTTTGTTTTCCTCTAACTGAAAAATGAGTACATATCTATGTAAAAAAAAATGAGAGAACAGGCCGGGCATGGTGGCTCGTGCCTGTAACCCAGCACTTTGGGAGGCTCAGGTGGGTGGATCACCTGAGGTCAGGAGTTCGAGTCCAGCCTGTCCAACATGGTGAAAACCTGTCTCTACTGAAAAAAAAACAAAAAACAAAATTAGCTGGGCATGGTGGCACATGCCTGTAATCCCAGCTACTTGGGAGGCTGAGTCAGGAGAATTGCTTGAACCTGGGAGGCGGAGGTTGCAGTGAGTCGAGATCGTGCCACTGCACTCTAGCCTGGGTGACAGAGCGAGGCTCAGTCTCATTAAAAAAAAAAAAAAGAAAGAAAGAAAAAGAAAAATGAGAGAACAGAGAAAACTGATAAAGGAAATGCTGGTATTATGTTATTTTTCCTTCAAAGACAATCACAATGAACACAAACCTTTTAGCAGATGATGTTTTCTTCCTGTTTGTTTCTGCGTGTACATTGTTTTATGACTAGGAACCATGTAGAACGTGGGTTTTTTTTTTGTTGTTGTTGTTGTTGTTTTTTGAGACGGAGTCTCGCTCTGTTGCCCAGGCTGGATTGCAATGGCATGATTTCGGCTCACTGCAACCTCCGCCTTCCGAGTTCAAGTGATTCTCCTGCCTCCGCCTCCGCCTCCCAAGTAGCTAGGACTACAGGTGCACACCACCACGCCCAGCTAATTCTTGTGTTTTTAATAGAGACAGGGTTTTGCCATATGCAAATGACATTTTGAATGACAGCATAATATTTCTTTGAATAGACATCTCTAATTTACTTAACCAGTGCCTTATAGTCTCACAAGTTGATTTGTATTTTATTTTCACTTTACAAGTAATGTTTTCTTTTTCTTTTCTTTCTTTTTTTTTTGAGACAGAGTCTGGCTGTTGTTGCCCACGCTGGAGTGCAGTGGCGCCATCCTGGCTCACTGCAACTTCTGCCTCCCAGGTTCAAGTGATTGTCCTGCCTCAGCCTCCCAAGTAGCTGGGATTACAGGCGTGCATAACCACCCCCAGCAATTTTTGTATTTTTAGTAGAGACAGGGTTTGACCATGTTGGCCAGGCTGGCCTCGAACTCCCAGCCTCAGGTGATCCACCCACCTTGGCCTCCCAAACTGCTGGGATTATAGGCATGAGACACTGTACCCGGCCACAGGTAATGTTTTCATTCTGAATCCTGGCCCTTCCTAAAGCAAACAAAGAGAAAGTAGAGAGAGGCACTGACTCCTGCCCTGGGCCTGAGAAGTCACCTAACTGGGATCGGATAAGCCTGACCAACAAAGAAGCACTCAAAAGTGCAGTTTTGTGTGTGATACCACAGAAAACCAGTGCTTAAGAATCTTGGCCTTGTTTTTGGAGAATTTTGGAGAATTGCCGGCTGTTTGAAAGGGCATCCAGATCTCTACACACTCACAGAAAAGTTAACAGAGGTTTATAGCATGAAGACTAAAAATAGCTACTGTTGATTCATCTGTTTATTCACTCCATAAATATTTCCTGAGCACTTACTCTGTCTCTGGCAGTTTTAATATTAGGGATATAGTGGTCAACACGTGCGAGAGAAATCCCTGACAGTGTGGGGCTTCCGTTCTAGTGACACACAGTTTTTCTTGTAAGAATTTTGTTGAACTCCGTTGGTGTCTTGGGTGCCAGCATCACTGTCTTAGGTATTTTAAGTGGATTGTCTTAATGGCGTCGTCCAATACTAGGTACTGTCATTGTTTTATTTTCCAGGAAACGGAGGCTTAGCAGGGTTAATTAACTAGTCCAGGGTCCCACAGCTCGTAAGCTGCTGTCTCTTGTCTCCCAGGTCTCAGCTCAGCTGTGTCTTTGGGACATCTTTCCAGACCATTCACTCTGTAGGAGCCACCTACCGCTGAGTGGCATGTATTTTTTTCTTGTTTTTTTTTTTGTTCCTACCTTGCCCACCTACAAAATGTAGGCTCTGTGAGAGCAGTGCCCTCGTTTGTCTTGTGAGAGTCCCAGTGCTTAGCACAAAGGCTGGCACCTAGTAGGTGCTCAGTAAATACTGGCTGCTTGATTAAATGAGCAAGTGAATAAAGAATAGGAGCGGCCAGGTGCGGTGGCTCACGCCTGTAATCCCAGCACTTTGGGAGGCCGAGGTGGGCGGATCACGAGGTCAGGAGATTGAGACCATCCTGGCTAACACGGTGAAACCCCGTCTCTACTAAAAATACAAAAAAATTAGCCGGGCGTGGTGGTGGGCGCCTGTAGTCCCAGCTACTCAGGAGGCTGAGGCAGGAGAATGGCGTGAACCCGGGAGGCGGAGCTTGCAGTGAGCAGAGATTGTGCCACTGCACTCCAGCCTGGGGGAGAGTGAGACTCTGTCTCAAAACAAAACAAAAACAAAAAACAAACAAACAAACAAAAAGGAATAGGAGCAACAGGGCATGGTGGCTCACGCCTGTATCCCAGCATTTTGAGAGGCGGAGGTGGGAGGATCTCTTAAGCCCAGGAGTTCGAGACCAGCCAGGGCAACATAGGGAGACTCCATCTCTACCAAGAAAAATAAAAAATTAGCTGGGCATGGTCTTGCATGTTTGTGGTCTCAGCTACTTCGGAGGCTGAAGTGGGAGGATCCCTTGAGTCCAGGGGTTTGAGGCTGCAGTGAGCCATGATCGCGCCACTGCACTCCAGCATGGGATGGAGTGTGACGCTGTCTCCAAAAAAAAAAAAAAAAAAAAAAAAAAACCCCAGAAACATTAAAAAATCTCAAGAGTTTTGCATTCCTAATTCATTGGGGGTATAAGTGGTGGCAGGGCCCACAATGGGCTTCAGTGAGGGTACATGTTGAGCACTGGAGCCAGAAGGAGGATAAACAATGGAATCCTCATCTGCAGAGAAAAAGGGAATTCTTCCTTCCTGATGCCCCTCCCTTCTTCCTTCCCTTCTTTATCCGCGTGACCCATGGCTGCAAGGAAGGAGCCACGTCCAGCCTCCTGCCTCTTGTTGGACGTAGAGCTCTTAGATCCCAATGTGTGTTGCTCATGGACGCTCCCATAGCAGTGCCAGCTGCCATAGCAGGCTTGGAGGGAGGAGGCAGGTGGGCTTGGCAGTGCCAGTGGGGACTCTTGGTGTGTCTCTGCTGGGTTCCTGCCATTTGGATTCCTCCCTAGGTTGCCATCTAGACAGTTGAGAGGTGGCTCTCAGATTCTACAACGAGATGAGATTGCCAGACTCCAGCTAAGAGGGCTGGCTCTGGGGTCAGCCTGCTGGACTCACATCCTGGCTCTGTCCCTTATGGGCTGCAAGACCCTCTGAGGTGCAGTGTCCTCATCTACAAGAGGGCGAGGATAGAAGCCCCTGACTGTAGGACAGTCGGGAGGAGCAAGGCAAGTCATTCGCGTTGAGGGCTTTGCCACAGCGCTTGGCACACACTCAGCACTTACTCATGTTTTTGCTTATTGTTTTGGTGTCTAGGAAATTGCCTTCCACTGGATTCTGTCCTGTTTTCTGGAATTTTGTGGGCTCGGGCTGTGTGGGGTTGCCAGCCAGGCTCTGTGGCCTAGGTCTGTGTTAGAACCTATGACCGAGTGTCTTGGGTAAACACAAATGCATGAGGTGAGGGAGGAGTGCTGGGCACTGGGGCATGTGAAAGGGCCCAGGAGAATGAGTCATCAGCCCACGCTTAGTGACGGAGCACCTTTGTATGCCAGGCCTGGGGGAGGTGAATGGTATCTGCTCTCTGACCTACAAGCTCAGGGCAAGATCCGAGGCTGCAGACAGAGCTGTGTGCTGTTTGGGCAGCGGGGTGAGCTTTATTATTTTATTATTATTTTTATTTATTTTGGAGATGGAGTCTTGCTCTGTCACCCAGGCTGGAGTGCAAGTGGTGCGATCTCGGCTCACTGCAACCTCCGCCTCCCGGGTTCAAGCAATTCTCCCGCCTCAGCCTCCCAAGTAGCTGGGATTACAGGTGCCCACCACTATGCCCAGCTAATTTTATTGGATTTTTTTTCTTTTTTTAAGTAGAGACAGGGTTTCACCATGTTGCCCAGGCTGGTCTCAAACTCCTGAGCTTAGGCCATCTGCCTATCTCCCAAAGTGCTGGGATTACAGGATGAGCCACCGCACCCGGCCTATTTTATTTTTAAATTAGAAAAAAGTGTACTGAGTCAGAGTCACATGGTTTAATACTTAAAAGCTACAGAGGTGTAGCCATTGCAAAGTCAGTTTCCCTCCCACTCTCTCTAGTCAGCTACCCTGTACCCTTCCCCAGGCAGCCAGTCTTACCATGTTCTTCTGTATTGTTCTAGAAATTTTTAAGCATTTATCAAAAGAACCATGCATCTTTATATAGATAAATAGACATAGATTTTTCGTTTTTATTCTATTATTAATATACCCTACACAGTACATGTATTGTTCACTTAACAGTACATTCTGGCCGGCAGTGGCTCACGCCTGTAATCCCAGCACTTTGGGAGACCGAGGTGGGTGGATCACCTGCGGTCAGGAGTTTGAGACCAGCCTGGTCAACATGGTGAAACTGTCTCTACTACAAATACCAAACTTAGCTGGGCACGGTGGTGGGCACCTGTAATCCCAGCTACTCGGAAGGCTGAGGAGGCAGAAGAATCGCTGGAACCCGGGAGGCGGAGGTTGCAGTGAGCCGAGATCGCACCACTGCACTCCAGCCTGGGTGACAGAGTGAGACTCCGTCTCAAAAAAAAAGAAAAAAAAAAAAATTCTGAGCTCGTTCCGTGTCAGTATATAACAACCTTCTTCATTCCCTTTTTGAAATTATTTATTTATTTACTTATTTGAGATGTGGGGGCTGTGTTGCCTAGGCTGTCTCAAACTCCTGGGTTCAAGTGATTCTCCTGCCTCAGCGTCCCAAATAGCTGGGACTACAGGCACACACCATTGCACCTGGCCTTTGATCATTATTTTAATGCCTTTGTAGTATTAAATTGAATAGTACTGTAGTTTGTTTAGCCAATCTACCACTGATGGTCATTTAGATTATTTTTCCATTTCATTTGTCTATCTATCTGTCTGTCTATCTATCTATCTATCTATCTATCTAATCTTTAAGGTGCTGTCACCCAGGCTGGTCTTGATCTCTTGGCCTCAAGTGAACCTAGGCCTCCAAAGTGCTGGGATTATAGGCGTGAGCCACTGAGGTTGGTCAGTTATATTTATTTTTTCTAATGGTTTACTATTACTAGAAATGTCACACAAGTCTTTGTGCCCATGTTAGACTGTACGGAATATCTGGAAGGGGAATGGCTGGAGTGAAGGTATATTTGTAATTTTGATAGCATCGTCAAAATGTCCTCCCTGAGGTTATGCCATCTTGGATCCTTGCTGGCAGTGACAGCGCCTGTTTGTCCATCCTTGCCATTATTAAGATTTTTGACTTTGGTCGTAAAAAAATGATATCTTGGTGTGGTTGTAGTTTTGTATAATATCTAAAAATTGAATCAGTTGCCAACATTTTATAACTGAATATTTGCTTACAGAATGTCTTTGTCTTGCAGAATCAGATGGTCTAGGCTTGTGTAGGAACTGGACTGGCGGTGTGCCCCATCCCACTGGACCCTGTGTTTATTTTCATTCACTGTTTTTTCTCCTCCTCCCTCCTCTCTTCTTTCTTTCCTTCTCCACCTCCTTCTTTCCTCTTTTCTTCTTCTTCCATTTTTAAAAAATAAATAGAGATGGGATCTCACTATGTAACCCAAGCTGGTCTCACACTTCTGGCTGTAAGTGATCTTCCTGCCTCAGCCTTTCAAAGTGTTGGGATTACAGGCGTGAGCCACTGCACCTGGCCTATGTATTTTTTTATGTGGCTTGCTGGGCCCCTGTAGGTTTGAGTTTGCCAGTCCTGGTCTAGAGAGAAACAGACCAGTATAGTCTAAGAGAGCCCAGAACTGCTTCCTCCCCTCTTTGTGAAGAGCACAGAGTTGGGTTTGGAAGGATAGATAGAAGACAAAGGGACAGGCTTGCAGGAGGATGTCTGGTGTGAGTGGGTCTTACAGACATGTTGGGTAGTTTGATAGAAATGGAATGGTGGGGGAAGATGAGAGCATAGGGTTCCGGGGCATGCCTGCCTTGGCTGCAGGAGGGTGGCTTGGTAATGGGACAGCAGAGATGAAAAGGTGAGAAGGTGAGAGCCTTGGACTTGAGTCTGATAGCTGTAGGATCATTGTGGGAGTGCGTCGACACACGAGTCATACTTCTATAAGAGGAGTCAGGTCTGCTGAGCAGCAGAATACCCACAGGGAAAGACTCAGGGCTGGAGAAACAGGGAAAGGCGACAGTCCCAGCATCCCTGACTGCCCATCTGCTGGAAGCACCCGTGGTAAGTCATGGGGCAGAGGAGGTGTTTGTTCCTCGGTGCTTTTTCCTAGGCTTATATTAACACATATTTTGGTATTAAAATACAAAATAATAAATTACATGTTTCTTGCCTTCTTTTTTTCTTCCCACTTAACCACCTGGATCTTTCCCTGGAGTGTATATATCTCTACTTCCTTCTTTCAATTGGTACAAATCCATTGCACAGGGGGTGCCTTTGTCATTTCCGGGTGTTGCCCTGTCTATTGCCGCTGTGAACATCCTCGTGCATCTCCCATAGGACCAGTATTTGTGTAAGATCGCTCCCTACCTCCCTCTGGCCGGACTTGCTGGGTCAGAGGACCTGAGCTTTACATTTAAAGAGAAGCTGCCACATTGACTTGGCTTTTCTCATGAGGTGATTGATATATTCCCATTTCTCCTCCAGACAGTAGCATTTCTGTGGCAGGGATGTGTTCAGACTTCAGACTTCGCTTCTTTCTTTGCATCCTTCTTGACTTAGGTTTTGTATTCTCCTAGTTAAAAAGGAAAAAAAAAAAACACAAAAAACAAAAAACCCAGACCTTAGATGTATTTAGAAGGAAGAGCAAAAGTTTCCCTTCATACCTTTCCTTCCACTCCTTTTTCTTTTCTCTTTTTTTTGAGACGGAGTCTCGCTCTGTTTCCCAGGCTGGAGTGCAATGGCACTACCTCGGCTCACTGCAACCTCCGCCTCCTGGGTTCAAGCCATTCTCCTGCCTCAGCCTCTGGAGTAGCTGGGATTACAGGCGTGCGCCACCACACCCGACTGATTTTTGTTTTTGTTTTTTGAGATGGAGTCTCGCTCTGTTGCCCAGGCTGGAGTGCAGTGGCGTGATGTTGGCTCACTGCAACCTCCACCTTCTGGGTTCAAGCAATTCTCCTTCCTCAGCCTCCTGAGTAGCTGGGACTGCAGGCGTCCCCCACCATGTCCGGCCCATTTTTTGTATTTTTAGTAGAGACGAGGTTTCACTGTGTTAGCTAGGATGGTTTCAATCTCCTGACCTCGTGATCTGCCTGTCTTGGCCTCCCAAAGTGTTGGGATTACAGGCGTGAGCCACCGTGCCCAGCCCTGACTGCTTTTTGTATTTGTAGTAGAGACAGCGTTTAGCTATGTTGGCCAGGCTGGTCCTGAACTCCTGACCTCAGGTGATCCGCCTGCCTCGGCTTCCCAAAGTTCTGGGATTACAGGCGTGAGCCACCGTGCCCAGCCTGCTTCCACTCCTAACTGCCCTCTTAACAACTGCTGTCCATAATGGTACCACGTGGCTATTTCAATCAATTAAGTGAATGAAATAAAAAATTTTAAAAACTTTTATTTTAGGTTCAGGGCTACATACCTGAGGTTACATCAGTAAACTCATGTCACGGGGGTTTGCTGTACCCAGGTATTAAGCCCAGTGCCCAACAGTTATCTTTTCTGCTCTTCTCCCTCCTCCCACCCTCTCCCTGCAGATAGACCCCCCAGTGTCTCTTCTTCCCTTCTTTGTGCCTGTAAGTTCTTATCACTTAGCTCCTACTTATAAGTGAGAACACGTGGTATTTGGCTTTCTTTTCCTGTGTTAATGTGCTGAGGATAATAGCCTCCAGCTCAATCCATGTCCTGCAAAAGACACAATCTTGTTCTTTTTTATGGCTGCGTAGTATTCCATGTGCATATGTACTACATTTTCTTTATCCAGTCTGTCTTTGATGGGCATTTAGGTTGATTCCATGTCTTTGCTTTGTGAATAGTGCTGTAGTGAACATTTGTGTGCGTGTGTCTTTATGGTAGAATGATGTATATTCCTTTGGGTATTGAAATAAACTTTAAATGTCACATTTTGGGTACTTAGCAGCCACATGTGGCTGCTGGCTACTGTGCTGGATGGTGCAGTATAGAATGATTCCATCATCACAGAAGCCTAGTGGGCAGAGCTGCTTCAGAGCAGGGCTCTCCACCGCAGGACTATTGACATTTGGGGCCAGATTACACTCTCTGGTGGGGGGTCTCCTGGGCATTGTAGGATGTTTAGCAGCATCCCTGGCTTCTACCCACTACGTGCCAGTAGTACCCTACTTCCCTGCAGTTGTGACAACCAAACACATCCCTAGACATTGCCAAATGTCTGCAGGGGGCAAAATCACCCCACCCTGCTATTGAGAACCACTGCTGTTGACTAATCGATAACGGCTTTTAATTTTTCTCCTTTTTTTTTTTTGAGACAGAATCTCACTCTGGCTGGAGTGCAGTGGCAGAATATTGGCTCACTATAACTTCTTCCTCCTGGGTTCAAGCGATTCTCCTGCCTCAGTCTCCCCAATAGCTGGGACTACAGGCACCCGCCACCATGCCCAGCTAATTTTTTTTTTTTTTTTTTTTTAGACGGAGTCTCGCTCTGTCACCCAGGCTGGAGTGCAGTGGCATGATCTTGGCTCACTGCAGCCTCTGCCTCTCGGGTTCAAGCAATTCTCCTGCCTCAGCCTCCCGAGTAGCTGGGACTACAGCCACACCTGGCTAAATTTTGTATTTTTAGTAGAGACGGCAGGGTTTCACCATGTTGGCCAGAATGGTCTTGATCTCCTGACCTCTTGATCCACCCGCCTTGGCCTCCCAAAGTGCTGGGATTACAGGAGTCAGCCACTGCACCCGGCCCATGCCCAGCTAATTTTTATATTTTTAGTAGAGACAAGGTTTCGTCATGTTGGCCAGGCTGGTCTCGAACTCCTGACCTCAAGTGATTCTCCCGCCTCGGCCTCCCAAAGTACTGGGATTACAGGCATGAGCCACCATATCTGGCTACTTTTAATTTTTCTTCATGTTCTTCTTGGATCTGCCCAGCGTCAATGCTGAGACTGTTCTTTCCTGGACCCTGTAACTTCCTGGAAGGTTGGTGTGTCATGCAGACAATTCAGCAAATATTTGCGCAGTGCTTACTGATTATAGGGGAACTCCCAGCAGAGATGATGGTTTCTGTGGAGGCCAACTCCTTGTTACATTAGTTACCTTTTTCAGAAACATTGTTCCCTTGGCTCTGCTCCTCTAATATTTGCTTTTGCATTTCAGCCAGATTGTATGAAACCATTGCACATCTGGTTAGCAGACTATCTGCTGTTAAAACCTTTATTTGTCTTAAAGTCAAATCCTAAGAAAATCAATTTTGGTTTTCCTTTATATAAATGGTCTAGGCTGGGCGCGGTGGCTCATGCTTGTAATCCACTTTGGAAGACTGAGGCAGGTGTATCACCTGAGGTCAGGCGTTTGAAACTAGCCTGGCCAACATGGTGAAACCCCATCTCTACTAAAAATACAAAAATTAGCTGGCTGTGGTGGTGCAGGCCTGTAGTCCCAGCTACTCAGGAGGCTGAGATGGGGGGAGGATCACTTGAGCCTGGGAGGCGGAGGTTACAGTGAACCGAGATTGGGCCACTGCATTCCAGCCTGGGTGACAGAGTGAGACCCTGTCTCAAAAACAAAAACAAAAAAATAAATAAAATAATAAATAAATGGTCTAAGCAGGAAGCAGTGTAAACGAAGTTATTTATAAACTTACACTTTAACCTAGTTGAATGGCTGTTATCAATGGGTGAGAAAGTTATTTCATATTTTCCTTTTTTATCTGGAAAAATAACTTTTTTTTTTTTTTTTTTGAGATGGAGTCTTACTCTGTCACCAAGGCTGGAGTGCAGTGCCAGAATCTCGGCTTACTGCAACCTCCACCTCCAGGGTTCAAGCGATTCTCCTGTTTCAGCTTCCTGAGTAGCTGGGACTACAGGTGTTTGCCACTGCATCCAGCTAATTTTTGTATTTTTAGTAGAGACGGGGTTTCACCATGTTGGCCAGGATGGTCTCGATCTCTTGACCTCGTGATCCGCCCGCCTCAGCCTCCCAAAGTGCTGGGATTACAGGCGTGAGCCACCGTGCCTGGCCTAATTTCTTACTCTTAAAGGATTTGGGCTGGGCGCGGTGGCTCATGCCTGTAATCCCAGCACTTTGGGAGGCTGAGGCGGGCGAATCACGAGGTCAGTAGTTCAAGACCAGACCAGCCTGACCAATATGGTGAAACCCCGTCTCTACTAAAAATACAAAAATTAGCCTGGCGTGGTGGTGCACGCCTGTAATCCCAGCTACTCGGGAGGTCGAGGGAGTAGAATCGCTTGAATCCGGGAGGCAGAGGTTGCAGTGAGCCGAGATCCCGCCACTACACTCCAGTCTGGGTGACAGAGTGAGACTCCGTCTCAAAAAAAAAAAAAAAAAAAAAAAAAAAAATCAGTTTCGGTCTTGCAGCCCATCCCCCCAGCCTGTCTGGAATGTGGGATGGAAGTTTATTTGTCATGGCAGTGTCAGACGGTCCAGTTTCAGTTTGGTGTTAAGGAACAACAGCAGCACCCACAACACCAACGTGACAGCTGCCACAACACAGCTTTGGGCCACTGCTCCTCTGGAACCCTGGGGCACCAGGGAGCTGAAGTTCATGCATGCAACACGCAGGGTGTGGCTGCAGCTTCCCCAGGAAGAGAGAGCTGCATGTATAAATCCACTCCTCAGTAGGGAGGCTGGCTGTCACTTCTCTTGTTTGGACAGATGTGGGGGAATTTGGTCACTTGTAGTAAGTTTGCCACCAAGCTCAAGGTTTCTACCGTGGGACAACAGTTCCAAAATGCTGGGCAGGCAATGGTTCTGGGTGCTGCAGTGATAAATTTAAGGAATTCATGGGCAGGAACTGACTCACATTGAGACATTTAGCAAGACGCTTATTTATTTTTCAGTTTCCCTTCAGTATTTACAGCCCTGTCAGGGCCCACTTTTTAACACCAAACACTTGCTAACTTCTCAGCAATAAAGGAGGGGCCAGGTGCGGCGGCTCATGCCTATAATCCCAGCACTTTGGGAGGCCGAGGCGGCTGGATCACTTTAGGTCAGGTGTTTGAGACCAGCCTGGCCAACATGGTGAAACCCCGTCTCTACTAAAAACACAAAAGTTAGCCGGGCGTGGTGGTGCACACCTGTAATCCCAGCTGCTTGGGTGGCTGAGGCACAAGAATTGCTTGAACCCAGGAGGCGGAGGTTGCAGTGAGCTGAGATCGCACCACTGCACTCCAGCCTGGGTGACAGAGCAAGACTGCGTCTCAAAAAAAAAAAAAGAAAAAAAAAGTAAAGGAGGAGGAGCAACAGCAGGGTAGGCTTCTGGCTCAGAGGCACTGCCAGCTGCAGCAGCCAGCTGGAGTGGAGTAACACACTTTGCTTTTCATTGTGCTGGTTTTGTTATTTATCTTCTGTTTATGGCAAGTGATACTGGTTTCTAGTTATGGTAATGGCATGAGGTTATCTTTTTTTTTTTTTTTTGAGACAGTGTTTTGCTCTGTCCCCTAGACTGCAGTACAGTGGCATGATCAGGGCTCACTGCAGCCTCGACTTCCTGGGCTCAAGCAATCCTCCGTCCTTAGCCCCCCAAGTAGCTGAGACTATAGGCATGTCCACCATGCCTGGCTCATTATTTTTGAATTTTAGTAGAGATGAGGTCTCACCGTGTTGCTCGGGCTGGTCTCCAACTCCTGAACTCAAGCTGTTTTCCTGCCTCGGCCTCTCAAAGTGTTGAGATGACAGGTGTGAGCCATGCCTGGCCAGAGGCTATCATTTAAAATACATTTATGTAAATGGAGTGAATCCATTTTAAACAAATAGTTTATATATAAAACCTAGAGCAGGAGTTCTCAACTGGGCACAAGTGGCGTTTTGGGCTGGATACTTCTCTGTTGTGGAGGTTGTCTGTGCATTGTAAGGTGTCTCGCAGCATCCCTGGCTGCCTCCATCCACTAGATGAGAGTAGCATCTTGGAGTTGTGACAGAAAACAGTGTCTCCAGATATTGCCAGATACCCACCCTGGGGGTGCAAAATTGCCTGTAGTTGAGAACCACTGATGTAAGGTGATCAAATTTAGACAAAATTGTGTAGGTAGAAGCTAGAGGTATTTGGAGATCATAGAAATCCCTTGTGTGTATGAAAATGGCTGAAGTTTGGGAAACTCTGTTCAGGTGAGTTTCCCTCCATTGTGAGGTCCACTTACTTTTTTATTTTTATTTTTATTTTTATTTTTTGAGACGGAGTTTTGCTCTTGTTGTCCAGGCTAGAGTGCAATGGTCTGATCTCAGCTCACTGCAACCTCAGCCTCCCAGGTTCAAGCGATTGTCCTGCGTCAGCCCCCCGAGTAGCTGAGATTACAGGCATGTGCCACCACGCCTGGCTAATTTTGCATTTTTAGTAGAGATGGGGTTTCTCCATGTTGGTCGGATGGTCTCGATCCCCTGACCTCGTGATCCGCCTGCCTCGGCCTCCCAGAGTGCTGCGATTACAGGCATGAGCCACCGTGCCTGGCCTGTTAGGTCCACTTACTAATGTTCATGTGTGCTTCCTTTGCCATCGACATCAGTTCAAGAGTAAGGTGGAAGGAGGTGTCTTGAAAGGGATGCTCTCCAGCAGTGTTGCCCAGTAGAATCTCAGCCATGATGGAATGTTCTGTGTCTGCACAGTCTAGTCCGTAGTTAGTGGTCACATGTAGCTATGGAGCACTCAGTGTGGCCAGGGAAAAGGAATTTTTAATTTTTAATTAATTAATTAAATTAAAATTTAATTTTAATTAATTGAAACTTAAAATAGCCACATGTGGTAGAAGCCGCCAAGGTGGACAGCACAACTGTAAAGAAGTCAGGACAGGATGATAAAATGCAGGCTTTAAGGTGTAGACTGTACTCTTTAAACGTTAGAATTGGGGCCGGGTATTGTGGCTCACATCTGTAATCCCAGCACTTTGAGAGGCTGAGCTGGGAGGATTGCTTGAGCCCAGGAGTTGGAGACCAGCCTGGGCAACATAGTGAGACTGTCTTTACTAAAAATTAAAAAAAAATAATTATCCGGGAGTGGTGGCACACACCTGTAGTCCCAGCCACGTGGGAGGCAGAGGCAAGAGGATCACTTGAGCCTGGGGAGAAGGAGGCTGCACTGAGCCATGATGGTGCCACCACAGTCCTGCCTGGGTGATAGAATGAGACCTTGTCTCAAAAAACAAAAACAACAACACAAAACCCATTAGAATTCAAGACACATAAAACCAACAGGAATGTGTCTTTACACATGGCCCAGCCGTGTGGCAGACAGAAATCTTTTTATTTATTTATGTTTTTGAGACAGGGTTTTGCTCTTGGCGCCCAGGCTGGAGTGCAATGGCACAATCTTGGCTCACTGCAACCTACGCCTCCTGGGTTCAAGCGATTCTTCTGCCTCAGTCTCCAGGGTAGCTGGGATTACAGGTGTCCACCACCACGCCTGGCTATTTTTTTTTTTTTTTTGAGATGGAGTCTCTCTTGTTGTCCATGCTGGAGTACAGTGGCATGATCTTGGCTTACCACAACCTCTGTCTCCTGGGTTCAAGCAATTCTCCTGCCTCAGCCTTCCAAGTAGTTTGAATTACAGGCATGCGCCACCACGCCCATCTAATTTTGTATTTTTAGTAGAGACGGGGTTTCCTCTTGTTGGTTAGGCTGGTCTTGAACTCCTGACCTCAGGTGATCGACCCGCCTTGGCCTCCCAAAGTGCTGGGATTACAGGTGTGTGCCACCGTGCCCAGCCTAATTTTTTGTATTTTTTGTAGAGACGGGGTTTCACTATGTTGGTCAGGCTGGTCTTGAACTCCTGACCTCAGGTAATCCACCCGCCTTGACCTCCCAAAGTGCTGGGAATACAGGTGTGAGCCACCGCGCCTGGCCTGCCAGACAGGACTCTTAAAAGATTTTAGGTAGTGGCTAACAGACTCCCAACTAAAATTGGTTTGTGTTGGCTGGGGTGTGGTGGCTCATACCTGTAACCCCAGCACTTTGGAAGGCTGAGGTGGGCAGATCGCTTGAGCCCAGGAGTTTGAGACCAGCCTGGGCTATGTAGGGAGACCCCTGACTCTACAAAAAATTATAAAATATGCCAGGTGTGGTGGTGCATGCCTGTAGTCCCAGCTACTCGGGACGCTGAGGTGGGAGGATTGCTTGAGTCCAGGAGGTTGAGGCTCCAGAGAGCTATGATCTCGCCACTGCGCTGCAGCCTGGGTGACAGAGTGAGACCCTGTCTCTAAATAAATAAATAACAGTGAAACAAAGTAAACTGGCTTGAGCAAAGTAAAGTACAACAAAAGCTATTTTATTGACTCTGAGACTGAAAGTCCAGGGGTGGGTGAATCTTTGCAGTCTCTCAAGGCTATCGGGAACTTCTTGTCTCTGCTGTCCTCCTTGGGGGCTCCATTTTCAGGCCGACTAGTCCCTCAATGGGAACAGGACGTCTGTCCCCTGTCCAGGCATGTTTTCTGCTACCTTAGCAACCCCGGGGAGAAGAGCACATCTTTCCAAGTATTTCTAGCAAAATCCCAGCCAGGGGTCTCACTGTCCCTTCTCAAGCCTGTCACCATGTCCAGAACATCCAGGGCTCTCCCTGGCTAAGCCTGGAGCCTGCGCTCATCATGCCTGAAATTCAGAGATGGGGTTGGGCTCAGCTAAACCCCGTGGAAAGAAGATGGAGGAAATTGACTTTTAAAACCATGATTAAAGAGTAAGTGTAGGTGAGGTCAAGAGATCAAGACCATCCTGGCTAACAAGGTGAAACCCTGTCTCTACTAAAAAAACACAAAAAATTAGCCGGGCGTGGTGGCGGGTGCCTGTAGTCCCAGCTACTTGGGAGGCTGAGGGAGGAGAATGGCGTGAACCTGGGAGGCAGAGCTTGCAGTGAGCCGAGATTGTGTCACCTGCACTCCAGCCTGGGCGACAGAGCAAGACTCCATCTCAAAAAAAAAAAAAAAAGAGTGAGTGTAGGATAGAAGAAAACTCTATGGCAGTCTAGGACTGAGGGAGTAGACCTAAGAAAGGACGTACTTGGAAGGGGCCCCTCTCTGGGGCCAGGGTTCAGACCTGGTTGGGGACAATGGGGTCCAGACTGTTGGATGGCAAGAAAGTTGGCGGGCTTGCAGGGCCAGAACTGGTCTGCACCCATGGGGAAAGGGGGAAGCAACCTTCCAAGTGCAGGTGGGGCTGGTGAGTCATAGCTGGTGGTTCACACGCGTCCCTCCAGAGTGTTGCTCTGTCACCCAGGGTGGAGTACAGTGGTGTGATCTCAGCTCACTGCAACCTCCGCCTCCCAGGTTCAAGCGATTCTCTTGTCTCAGCCTCCCGAATAGGTGGGACTCAGGCCTACAGGCACCTGCCACCACGCCTGGTTAATTTTTGTAGTTTTAGTGGAGGTGGGGTTTCTCCGTGTTGTCCAGGCTGGTCTCGAACTCCTGACCTCAAGTGATCTACCCGCCTTGGCCTCCCAAAGTGCTGGGATTACAGGCGTGAGCCACCGCGCCCAGCCTCCCTCCAGCATTCTCTACTGAGAAAGCTTAACACTGGAGCACTGTAAAGGAGAGAGGCATACACTTTGTTTTTTATTTATTTTTATTTTATTTTATTTATTTTTTTTTTGAGACAGAGTCTTGCTCTGTCGCCCAGACTGTAGTGCATTGGTGTGATCTCTGCTCACTGCAACCTCCACCTCCCAGGTTCAAGAGATTCTCCTGCCTCAATCCTCCCGAGTACCTGGGACTACAGGTGTGTCATGCGCCACCATGCCCAGCTAACTTTTGTATTTTTAGTAGAGATAGGGTTTCACCACGTTGGCGAGGCTGGTCGTGAACTCCTGACCTCAGGTGATCTGCTCGCCTCGGCCTCCCAAAGTACTGGGATTACAGGCGTGAGTCACCGCGCCTGGCCGAGAGGCATACACTTTCCATGGAGCTTGTGCTGCCCTACTTGCCCCAATCTATATGCAGTTCAATTTGCTTACTTTTTAAAAAATTTTTTAGGCCAGGCACCATGGCTTGTGCCTGTAATCCCGGTACTTTGGGAGGTCACGGGTGGGTGGATCACCTGAGGTCAGGAATTCGAGACCAGCCTGACCAACATGGTGAAACCCTGTCTGTACTAAAAATACAAAAAATTAGCCGGGCGTGGTGTTGGGTGCCTGTAATCCCAGCTACTTGGGAGGCTGAGGCAGGAGAATCGCTTGAACCCAGGAGGTGGAGGTTGCAGTGAGCCAAGATCACACCACTGCACTCCAGCCTGGGCAACAGAGAGAGACTCTGTCTCAAAAAAAAAAAAAATGTTTTAGAGGCTGAGTCTTGCTATGTTGCCCAAGTTGGATTCGAAATCCTGGGCTCAGTGATTCTCCCACTTCAGTCTCCTAAGAATCTGGGATTATAGATACTTAGGATATAGAGTATAGCATATAGATAGGATATAGATCTGCGCCACCACACCTGGCCCTTTCGCTTACTTATTTTACTTGCCTGTCCCGTGCAGGTGTTTGGTTTTGTATCCCCTAGTATGAGTCCTTGAAGCATACAAGTTCAAAAGTTTAGGACCACAGTACCTCTGCTTAGTTTTTTGCTTAGTTAATATCATCTTTAAAATCAATATTGAAAAGTGTAATACATGTTCATAAGAAATTAAAATATGCAGAAGTGGGTACAGCAAAAAGTACAAGTCAAGTGACTTTATTCATCCAACAATTCTCTTTTTTCACTCCCCAGCAATAATACTGTGAGTAGTATCTTTTGTATTCTTTTTCTGTGAATACGCTTCTTAGTCCAACTGGGGTTACTTACTTTTGGTAAGGCTGAATGTATATATATTGGGCCCCACATGTGTGCAAAGAGTGACATGGTAGATTAGTAATCTGTGTAATTAGCAAAGGAAATAATTCATAAGGGAGAGAGGCATAAAGGAAATCTGTCCATTGTGGCAGAGCAGGTATTCAAGGGTGATGTTGGCACCGAGAGGGAGTAAATTGATAAGTGGCTCAAAGGTGAATGGGTACGGGGCAAGAGAGCTCCTGCATGGACCGAACAGTCACTCTTGATGGTCCCCAAAGACCCTTCCAATTTATGAACTGAGAGACTGGGAAAAAAAGTATTGCTGTGAAAGAATTGTGCAGGTGCGGCTGTTAATGGTAGTGCAGGATGCAGAGAGCTCTTAGCCCAGGGTCTGGATCAGACAGGCCTGGGCTCCATTCCTGCTACCACCCCTTAGTAGGAGAGAGAGCGGATGTAGCAGATGATTTTGAGCAGGTCACTGAGTCCTCTGGGGCTCACTTTATCCACTGTAACAATGGGAATGGTGCTAGTACCTTGTAGGATTGTTGTGACCATTAAATGAGACAGTGCATTTCTTTTTCATTTTTGACATTTTAGAGATTGTGCATTTCTACATCTATAACATATCGAGAGTCTGTACCCTAGTACCCTACTCCTCACTCCCCCACTGCCACCCCCCTTAGTCTGGACTGCTCTATAGTCTTGCCTGGATGATGGCACCAGCCTCATAAATAATTCCTGTTTCTGCTTTTTTTGTTGTTGTTAATATAACAGTTTCATTGAGACATAACTCACATACCTTATAATTCACCTATTTAAAGTGTACAATTCAGCAAGTTTTAGTGTATTTGTAGAGTTGTGTAGCTATCACTACAATGTGAGGGCCGGGCGCCGTGGCTCACGCCTGTAATCCCAGCTCTCAGGGAAGCAAGAGGCAGGAGGATAGCTTGAGCCCAGGAGTTCGAGACCTGCCTGGGCAATATAGCGAGACCCCGTTCTCCAGAAAAAGGAAAAAAAAACAAAAACAAAAGACAAAAAAAAAAAAAAAATAAGAGTAACTACAATGTGAGAACATTTCATTCCCATAAAAAGAAACCCTATACCCATTATCTGCTTCAGCTCTTGCTCACTGCAGTGTTTTCTCTGACCAGTGGCCTGGGGGACCTTTTAAAACTATAAATGAGATCATGCCACTCTCCTGCTTATAACCTTCAAATGATCCCCACTGTGTATGGAGTAACATCTAGACTCCTTGCCCTGGTGACAAAGCCCTGTGTTGTCCGCCCCCCATCTCCTCCTTCCTTGTCCTTTATCTTCTCCCCGTGATGGGTGCATTTCTGCTGCAGCCAGTCTTTGCATGCTTTGCAAGTGCCAGGCTGCCTCCCACCTCCGGATCTTTGCCTGTGCAGTTCCATCTGCCTGGATTGCACTTCCTTGTACGGGTGCATGGCAGCTTCTTCTTGGCACTCAGCTAAACTGTCCCCTCACCTCCCTGGCCACCCACTCCCGGAGCCACACCCCTTCCCCATTCACTCTCTGGCCCCTGGCCTTATTTTCTTTGGAAGTTGTTTACTGTCTCCCTCCACTAGGCTACAAGGTCCATGGGAGGAGGACCTTGTCTGTCCTGTTCGCTACTGAGTGCCTGGTGCCTAGGCGAGGGCTGGCCACTGTGCAAACACTCAGGGCACACTTTGGGAATGGAGGAGTGACAAAAAGGAAGCTGCTATTACTTGCCTTGTTGTTGTTACTAAGTGTTCAGTATCTATTGACTTGAAATACTATTGACTTGAAAGTCAAATAAGTCCTGTATTAAAAGGTGTAAGTTATATTCAGTGCAGGTGAAGACTGAATGAATGTGGTAACAATCAAATTGGTTAAATGAGATGGGCTTTTGGCTCAGGTAACACAAAGTTCTTATTTTATCCTGTGCCAAACACTCCAGTTTTGCAATGAGATTGCAATGAGGAAGGAGAAGGCAAGGATTCTGTTCCAATGTTTGGTCCCAAAGGACCTAGAATAGTACTTTGTACCGGGTAAGCACTTAATAAAATAATGCTTACTATTATGAATTTAGCTGCAGAAACATTTAGTCCCATAGACAATATGTGTAGAATGTAAAAAATGCAAATCTTACTAAAAGAATATACAGGAAAAGTTCTCCCTACTCCTTCCTCCTGAAAGGGAGCCAGTGTTATTAGCTCGTCATGGAGATTGTCTGTGCTCATGCAAGCATCTCCCTGCATGTATGTCCTCTTGCTTTCGTGCAAAGAATAGCATCCTACACACACCTTTTAGCCCCTTGCTTTTCGGTTTTGTGTATTTTGCAGATTGGGTCATTTTGTGCACACAGCTCTATTTTATTCTTTTTTTTGTTTGTTTCCCCCTGCCTCAGGCTTATTTCTACAAATAGCACAGGAAGATACCAACCCCATGCAGACGGCAGCCCAGAGGTCATACCAATCCTTCTGTCCTCATGTTTGCAGACGGAGATCTCTACTCTGAAGCCTTTTAGGGGCGTGGGCACTTTTGAGAGCCTGAGCTGGAACTGAAGCTGGAGCTGCAGTCTGGGCCTTGGTTTGATTCTTGGCCTTTGGCCAGCACAGCCTAAGACCCTTAGCAGTGCGGGCATGAGCATGCGTCCCAAGTTTGGAGTGGGCAATGTAGGCAAGTCGATGAATTTTGCTGCCGACACCCTTTGAGATCTTGGGCTTAACCTCTTTGGACTTTACAAGGGTCTTGATAGCCTTGGCGTGTGCACTCAGGGCCTTGGTGGTGTTGGCCTGCATCTTCTTCATGCACTTCTTCTTGTACTTCTTGGCAAAGTGCATGTTCCTCAGGAACTTGGGGTTCACCCACTTAAGAAAGTCGTATCTTTGTGACTGGGATTTCTTCCTTTCTTTCTTTCTTTCTTTTTTAAATTTCTTCTTAAAAAAAAAAAAAAAACCAAAATGGGATACAGGTGGACTTGGATTTCTTGATGCCATTTCTGTTCCATTTTCGGGCCTGGTTGTGCGTGGTTGTATGTGGACTTGGACGTGTCTGCACCGAACCCACAGCTCCCGAAGTGCCTGGAACCGGAAGAGGACCTTATGCTTTAGAGGGGGTTAGGAATTTCATTTATGGCTTATCCCTGTTTATTTAACCAGTCTTCCTTTGATGAACGGTGTTATGGTCTGAATGTATCCCTTCTCCCTAAATCTGATAGTTGTATGAAGTTGGGCACTGAGGAGGTGATTGGGTCATGAAGGCAGAATCCTCATGAATTCCCTTATAAAAGAGGCAGGAGGGGCTGAGTGCGGTGGTTCACACCTGTAATCCCAACACTTTGGAAGATGAGGTGGGCAGATCACTTGAGCCCAGGAATTTGAGACCAGCCTGGGCTGCATGGTGAAACCCCATCTCTACAAAAAAAAAAAAAATTACAAAAATTAGCCAGGTGTGATTATGCTTGCCTATAGTCCCAGCTACTTGGGAGGCTGAGAGGTGGGAGGATTGGTTGAGCTTGGAAGGTTGAGGCTGCAACAAGCTGAGATCATGCCACTACACTCCATCTTGGGCGACAGAGTGAGACCCCATCTTAAGAAAAGAAAAAGGCATGAGGGGCCAGGCATGGTGGCACAACTTGTAACCCCACCACCTTGGGAGGCAAAGGTGGGAGGATGGCTTGAGGCCAGGTGTTTGAGACCACCCTGGACACCATAGTGAGACCCTCACTCTACAAAATATTAAAAAATTAGCCAGGCATGGTGGCACATGCCTTTAGTCCCATATACTTGGGAGGCTAAGGTAAGAGGATTGCTTCAGCCCAGGAGTTTGAGGCTGCAGTGAGCTGTGATTGTACCACTGTACACCAGCCTGGGTAATACAGATTTTTTAATTTAAAAAAAAATTTTAAAAAAAGGCCAGGTACAGTGGCTCACGCCTGTAATCCCAGCACTTTGGGAGGCCAAGGCAGGCAGATCACGAGGTCAGGAGTTCAAGACCAGTCTGACCAACATGGTGAAACCCCGTCTCTACTTAAAAATACAAAAATTAGCTGGGTGTGGTGGCGCACGCCTGTAATCCCAGCTACTCAGGAGGCTAAGGCAGGAGAATGGCTTGAACCCATTAGGTGGAGGTTGCAGTGAGTGGAGATTGTGCCACTGCTCTCTAGCCTGGGCAACAGAATTAGACTCTGTCTGGAAAAAAAAAAAAAAGGCATGAGGAATGGGCCTCACCAGATACTGAATATATTGGTGTCTCCATCTTGGACTTTGCAGCCTCCAGAACTATGAGCAATACATTTCCTTGTTTGTAAATTACATAGTCTAAGGTATTTTGTTATAGTAGCGGGAAGGGACTGAAACAAATGGTTAGATTTGTTTCCAATCTCTTGCTCCCATAGTGCAGTGAGTGACCTGTACTTTGTGCATATGCACAAAGGTGACAGGCTAAGTAATTAATAAATAGCATAACTGTAACCGGATAGCTTGATGTGTGGAAACTTCTGCTAAAACAAAACAGAACAAAAATTTTGTATAAACAGTCAACCTGACAGTTTGTGATTCTCTTAAATTCATTTTTCATCTTTCATTAGAACTGTACAACTATGAAGACAGTCATTACTAGATTATTATAGGATAGGGAGAGAATTACTGGCCCTTAGAGGAGTCAGTCTTCACCATCCAGTAAGGTTTCTGCAAATACGGTGATGCGCTTTCTGTCAAATGAATCTTCCTTCGCTCCTCTCCTCCTTCCCCTTTTTCTCCCATCCTTTTCCTCTCCCCCTCCCTCTTTGCTTCCTCCATTCATTCAAAATGTATTCAGTGAGTGTCCACTGATGGCCAGCATGGGTGATTTGCACTTGGAAACAGGAGTGGCGAGAGTGGTTGGACTCCTTGAGGCTTCTGTGTGTGTCTCTGGCTTTTGGACAACTTAAAAAGGGGCCAACAAGAATGAGTTACTAGAAGTGAAACATTAGCAGAGCCACACTCCACCATGAATGCTGGTTTACTGGAATGAGGATGCTATTTTTAAGAAAGAGCATTGTGTTTCATCATGGAAATTTTGAGCATCTGAGCAGGCAGCCTGCTGGCTCGCTCATCTTTAAGGTCCTGATGGACAGAGGCTGTGTTTTCTTAGCTCTATACCCCAGCACCCACCAGGACCTGCTCTGTGGGAACAAGGGAAGAAGGAAGGTCTGTGGTGGACGAGTAATATGTGAGTTGTTGGTTTCACCTCAGCTGGCGACATCCCAGGGGGCTGGCAGGGCTGGGACCTTGCCTCAGCCTTTGAGTGCTGGGGCGGTGAGGTGAGAGGTCCAGCGAGGGACGTTTTTGTTGCAGTTTTTTGGGAGCTTGTACTTCTCAGAATGCCTTGTTTAATAAAGCTCTCCTGAAGGACAAGCTGCCCTTTTTGGGGTCCTCAGAGCACCTCGTTTTGCCAGAGCAGCCCAGATTCCTAGGTGTTCCTTTGCCTCGTGGGAGGGTGACCTGGGAGTGGGGGTGCTGATGTTGGCACCAATGAGCTGTCCTGTTGGGAAAACCACGTTGGGGGCGCCCTTGGGGTCGTTCTGCCGACAGCTGGTGTGCTGGCTTCTCTCCAGGTTATATCGAGCTCTGAGACATCATCTTTGTGGCTTGCTCCTCTAATGTGTTGCTGAAAAGGAAAGCTGGGGGTGGAGAGGAGATTCCCCCGCTCCCCCTTTTCCTTTATATAGCAATCTTGGTGGAACTAGCAGCTGTGACAGCATGGGGTGGGGAGAAGACACTAGGCTTTGGAATAAGGCTGACACAGTTCAAGGCCAGACCCAGCTGTTTCTTACGTCTCTGCAAACTTGGGTGCTTTAGCTGTTCCAAGCTTCTCTTTTTTTTTTTTTGGAGATGGAGTCTCCCTCTGTCACCCAGGCTGGAGTGCAGTGGCATGATCTTGGCTCACTGCAACCTCCGCCTCCCGAGTTCAAGCTATTCTTGAACTCAGCCTCCCCGGTAGCTGGGATTATAGGCGTCTGCCACCACACCCGGGTAATTTTTGTAATTCTAGTAGAGATGGGGTTTCACCATGTTGGCCAGGCTGGTCTTGAACTCCTGACCTCAGGTACCTCTGCCTGCCTCGGCCTCCCAAAGTGCTGGGTTTACAGGCGTGAGCCACCTCACCTGGCCCAAGCTTCTCTCTTATCTGTGAAGCATAGATGTAATAATAGTACTTACTGTGATATATTTATTTTCTTAAATCCTTTTATTCTAAAATAAAGCCTACCTTTAAAAAATTATTATTATTTTTATTTATTTATTTGAGACGGAGTCTCGCTCTGTTGCCCAGGCTGGAGTGCAGTGGCAATAGCTCACTGCAACCTCCGCCTATTGGGTTCAAGCGATTCTCCTGCCTCAGCCTCCCGAGTAGCTGGGATTATAGGCGCCTGCCACCATGCCTGGCTAATTTTTGTATTTTCAGCAGAGACGGGGTTTCACCATCTTGGTCAGGCTGATCTCGAACTCCTGACCTCATGATCCGCCTGCCTCGGCCTACCAAAGTGCTGGGATTTACAGGCATGAGCCACTGTGCCTGGCTAAAAAATTTAATTTTTAATAGAGATGAGAGTCTCACTTTGTTGCCCAGCCTGGTGTCAATCTCCTGGCCCCAAATGATCCTCTTGCCTTGGCCTCCCAAAGTGTTGGGATTACAGGCATAAACCACCATGGCTGGCCGAATCTTACTTTTTGGAACACAGTCTTGTGCCACATAATGACATATCAACCAACCACAGACCACATATATAACAGTGGCCCCATTAGATTAGAATACTGTATTTTTACTGTATTTTTTCTATATGTAGATATGTTTAGAGACACAAGTACTTACCATTGTGCTACCACTGCCTGTCTTATTCAGTACAGTCTCATGCTGTGCAGGTTTGTAGCTGAGGAATAATAGGCTGTACCATTCAGCCTAGTGCACAGCAGGTGATGGCAGCCAGGTTATGTAAGTCACTCTAGAATGTTCCCACAGTGCCGAAATGGCCTAATGCGTTTCTTAGAGCGTATCCCTGTCGCTTAACAATGCATGACTAAATAATTTGGGATTGGGGACAAAGCATCTTTTTATTTATTTATTTATTTATTTTTTGAGACGAAGTCTCACTCTTTCGCCAGGCTGGAGTGCAGTGGTGTGATCTTGGCTCACTGCGACCTCTGCCTCTTGGTCTCAAGCGATTATCCTCCCTCAGCCTCCTGAGTAGCTGGGATTACAGGCACGTGCCAACATGCCCGGCTAATTTTCGTATTTTTTAGTACAGACGGGATTTCACCATGTCAGCCAGGATGGTCTCGATCTCTTGACCTTGTGATCCGCCCACCTCGGCCTCCCAAAGTGCTGGGATTACAGGCGTGAGCCACCGCGCCTGGCTGGGACAAAGCATTTTTTATTTGGACCACAGCTTCATGGGAGCTTCTGCTCTGTTTTCTTGTTTCACTGAAAGATGAAGCCTCAAATATGGCTGTGGTCCTGAGCCAGAGAAGATGCTGTAGAGAAAAGCAGTCTGCGAAGAGTGGGCAGACATGAGCACAGCCTCGATGTGTGGGTGTGGCCTTGATGCGTGGGTCTTTCTTTCCCACAGGTGCTGCGAGTGGCTGAGATGCTGCGGTGGAGGGGAGGCCAGGCCCCGCACTGTCTGGCTGGGGCACCCCGAGAAGAGAGACCAGAGGTATCCTCGGAATGTCATCAACAATCAGAAGTACAATTTCTTCACCTTTCTTCCTGGGGTACGTGCAGGCAGGGACCGCGTTCTTTTCTTTTTTCCATCACAAATACATGCATTGGTACAGATGTTATGTCATGTCATGTCATGTCATGTCATGTTATTTTTTAGACAGAGTCTTACTCTGTCGCCCAGGCTGGAGTGCAGTGGCGCAATCTTGGCTCACTGCAACCTCCGCCTCCTGAGTTCAAGCGATTCTCCTGCCTCATCCTCCCGAGTAGCTGGGATTATAGGCATATGCCACCACACGTGGCTAATTTTTGTATTTTTAGTAGAGATGGGGTTTCACCATGTTGGCCAGGCTGGTCTTGAACTCCTGACATCAGGTGATCCACCCACTTCAGCCTCCCAAAGTGCTGGGATTACAGATGTGAGCCACCTTGCCCGCCGGTGCAGTCTTAAAAGACTGAGTTCTGTGTGGCAGATGTCAGTGACTTTTCTGTGCCACCTTAGTCCCTGGTTGTTCATCTTCCCTGGGTTCAGCACTGGGTAGTGGCGGGGTTGGAGGTGGGGTGGGGTGGAGGGGGCACCTGCCTTCTCTCTGCAAGGCTGTGACCCCACCTGCTCAGTTAGAGTAACTTCACATGTATTTGGTGTGCTAAGCCTAAGAATGAAAAAGACATTCTGGGGACCTAGCATTATGACCAAAAGAGCAGAAAAGAATGTCAGCAGTGCTTAAATTTCCCCCCATCATGACACATGTAGTCAATATTGGCAAGTTGGGAGATAATAGCTTAGAGGAGAAAAAATAAAGATGCATTTTAATCTTACCATCTATAGAGAGAATTTTCATTAATATTTTTGCTAATAATAAATGTTTCTGGTGGCATAACACTTCCACACTAACTTACACAAATCTGTGGACATGTACTCAGCAAACCTTCTCCCCAGCATGCACATAAATTAAATATCTATTTTTATCCAGCACAGCCTCCAAACACACACCAGTTGACTTTGAGAAGCAGCAGTAGCAATCAGCTCCAATGCAGAAAGGAACATAATGGTAGTGTTAGATATTGAGTGATAGTACAGAGGCACAAATCTATTATATAGTCGAGTTCAAGGTCAATTGGAATTTGTTTTTTAAGAGACCAGATCTCACTGTCTTGCCTGGGCTGGAGTGCAGTGGCATGATCAGAGCTTATTGCAGCCTCAGACTCCTGGGCTCAAGCCATGCTCGTCTCTCAGCCTCCCAAACAGCAATTTGAATTTTTTTTTTTTTTTTTTTTTTGAGATCGAGTCTCGCTCTGTCGCCCAGGCTGGAGCACAGTGAGTCATCTTGGCTCACTGCAACCTCCGCCTCCCGGGTTCAAGCAATTCTCCTGCCTCAGCCTCCCAAGTAGCTGGGATCACAGGCACCCACCACCATGCCCGGCTAATTTTTTGTATTTTTAGTAGAGACGGGGTTTCACCATGTTGGCCAGGCTGGTCTCGAACTCCTGACCTCAGGTGATCCACCCACCTTGGCCTCCCAAAGTGCTGGGATTATAGGCACGAGCCAACGCTCCCAGCCGTGAATGTTTTTAAGGGTGATTTTGACTATATTCATTGCCGGTTTCCTCAACTCCCCCCAACTCTCAGTACCTCAAGTGAGGAATAGGTTTATTCTCATTCATGGAAAGTCTGATGCAGACTGGGCCACACTCCTCCATTTCCTGGCTATGCCACCTGGACTATGTGGCCACCAAAGTCACCAGAGTGGCGCAAGAGGCACCAATGGCTCTTAGCTGCCTTAGCCTCAACGAGACACAGTACGTCCATTCATTACCTATTGGCCCAAACTAGTCATGTGGTCTCAGTCTGACTCTCGGGTGCGTGCCAATGGTCAGAACCACACTAGCACCTAGCTGCTCCCCAGGGGAGGATTTGACTGTGTTATTTTATGGAGTTGAGGTCATATTGTGGACATAGCCTTTTTTCTTTTTTTGAGACAGAGTCTCCCTCTGTTGCCCAGGCTGGTGCACAATGGCGTGATCTCGGCTCACTGCAACCTCCACCTCCCGGGTTTAAGTGATTCTCCTGCCTCAGCCTCCTGAGTAGCTGGGATTACAGGCGCGTGCCCCCGTGTCCGGCTACTTTTTTTATTTTTTAGTAGAGACGGGGTTTCACCATGTTGGCCAGGCTGGTCTTGAACTCCTGACCTCGTGATTCATCAGCCTCGGCTTCCCAAATTGCTGGGATTACAGGCGTGAGCTACTGTGTGCGGCCATGTAACTTTTTAAAAATTATTTTTTATTTTATTTTTTGAAGATGAGGTTTCACTTTTTATTTTTTGGGGTGGGGGACTCACTGTCACCCAGGCGGGAGTGCAGTGACATGATCTCGGCTCACTACTATCTCCGCCTTCTGGGCTCAATTGATCCTCCCACTTCAGCCTCCTGAGTAGCTGGGACTACGGGTGCATGCCACCACTCTTGGCTAATATTTGTATTTTTTGTAGTGATGGGGTTTTACCATGTTGCCATGGCTGGTCTTGAACTCTTGAGCTCAAGCCATCTGCCAACCTCGGCCTCCCAAAATGCTGGGATTACAGACATGTACCACCACGTCTGGACCTGTTGTGGACGTAACTTTTTTTTTTTTGAGATGGAGTTTTGCTCTGTCACCCAGGCTGGAGTGTAGTGGCGCGATCTCAGCCCACTGCAACGTCTGCCTCTTGTGTTCAAGCGATTCTCCTGCCTCAACCTCCTGAGTAGCCTACAGGCGCCTGGCTAATTTTTTGTATTTTTGTAGAGACGGGGTTTCACCTTGTTGGGCAGGATGGTCTTGATATCCTGAACTTGTGATCCTTCTGCCTCAGCCTCCCAAAGTGCTGGGATTACAGGTGTGAGCCTCTGCGCCTGGCGGGACATAACTTTTTATCTTTCTTTTTGCGCTCAACCTTATAGCATAAGCATTTTCCGCAAAAACCTCCTAAACAACAGAGCAAGACTCCGTCTCAAAAAAAAAAAAAAAAAAAAAAAAAAAAAGAAATAACACAGTCTGGACGCAGTGGCTTAGGTCTGTAATCCCAACACTTTGGGAGGCTGAAGTGGGAGGATCGCTTGAGCCCAGGAGTTCAAGGCCAGCCTGGGCAACATAGGGAGACCCTGTCTCTACAAATAGCAGAAAATTTAGCTGGGCATGGTGGTGCATGCTTGTGATTTCAGCTACTTGGGAGGCTGTGACAGGAGGATCGCCTGAGCCCAGGAGTTCGAGGCTGCAGTGAGCTACTTTACGCCACTGGACTCCAGGCTGGGTGACAGAGCGAGACCTGGTCTCAAAAAACAAAACCAAACCCCAAAACACACATAACATAGTTGATGCCCCTGTGTGCACCTCCATGTTAGATTTTACCCCTTCCCCAGGAAGTAACTACTCTTCTGATTTGGTATTTACGATTTCCATGTATATCATTATTTACTCTTTCTTTTACAAATGATGCTTTTATTATCCATGTATGTTTTTCTAAACAACATATGGAAGTGTTTAAGCTCTATGTGAAAAGTATCGTGTAAATTGTATTCTAAAGCAGGATTTTTTTTTTTTTTTGGAGACAGAGTTTCGCTCTTGTTGCCCAGGCTGGAGTGCAATGGTGCGATCTTGGCTCACTGCAACTTCCTCCTCCCGGGTTCAAGCAATTCTCCTGCTTCAGCCTCCTGAGTAGCTGGGATTATAGGTGCCTGCCACCACGCCTAGCTAATTTTTGTATTTTTAGTAGAGACAGGGTTTCGCCATATTGGTCAGGCTGGTCTCGAATCCTGACCTCAGGTGAGCCGCCCGCCTCGGCCTCCCAAAGTTCTGGGATTATAGGCGTGAACCACCACGCCTGGCTGCAGGAATGTTTTTAAATGTTATTCATTTCCCACCAAATGTTCCAGATCTCATCAGACAAGCCCTGAGTGTCTTTCTCTGTTGTCTCCCTCCATTCCAGGTGCTGTTCAACCAGTTCAAATACTTTTTCAACCTCTATTTCTTACTTCTTGCCTGCTCTCAGTTTGTTCCTGAAATGAGACTTGGTGCACTCTATACCTACTGGGTTCCCCTGGTAAGTTAATCGGCATTGTTTGTTCAGTAACCTTAGAGGTTTGGAAACAGAAAGTTCTTTGTTTCTCTCACTCAGGCATCTGGAATGGGATGGTGGCCTTGTAAGGGAAAGGATGCCCTTAGGCCAACACATTGGGAGTCTCTGAGACTTTAACGTTGAAGCTCCATTTCATATACCGCCTGGATCAAACTATAGCAAAGCCTGTGCCATTCATTTATTCGTTTAGCTGTTGGGTCTTGCATTATCTCAACAAGGATTTATTGTATGCTTATTATATATGGCACAAATCTAGACTCTGGGAACACAGAGGCAAATGAGAAAGACAAATCCCCTGTCCTCATGGATTATATCACTGGTTGAGCATCCCAAATCCAAAATCTCAAATGGTCTAAAATCTGGCCAGGCACGGTGGCTCATGCCTGTAGTCCTAGCACTTTGGGAGGCCGAGGTGGGAGGATTGCCTGAGGCCAGGAGTTTGAGACCAGCCTGGGCAACATGGTGAAACCCATCTCTACTAAAAATATAAAAATTAGTGGGGTGTGGTGGCACGCGCCTGTAGTCCCAACTACTTGTGAGGCTGAGGCAGGAGAATCGCTTGAACCTGAGAGGCAGAGGTTGCAGTAAGTTGACATCACGCCACTGCACTCCAGCCTGGGTGATGGAGAGAGACCTGTCTCAAAACAAAAACAAAAACAAACAAACAAATTCCAAATAAATAAATCTAAAATCTAAAACTTTTGAGCACTAACATGGGACTCAAAGGAAATGCTCACTGGAGCATTTTGGATTTCAGATTTTCAGAATTTGAAATGCTTAACTGGTAAGGATGGCACAGATGTCCCCCAATCTGAAAACATCTGCAATCTCAAACACTTTGGCTTCCAAGCATTCTGCATCAGGGATGCTCACCTTGTATTTGAATTGTTTCCTGGGATCACATTTTCTTTTTACCCAATGTAGAGTATTTGAGTGTGAGGGGTTGGAAAAGTAGCAGAATCTATGCTTTTGTGCATGTGATGTGTAGCAGAACCGAGTAGCCCCTCTGTTCCTTCCCTCGCCTCCTTTTCTTTCTCCATTGATTTGGCAGATGGTGGTTGAGCACCTGCTGTGTGCCAGGCCCTGTGCTGGGTTCTGGGGGTGCAGCAATGAACAGAGTAGACAAATATTTCTGCCCTGTGGGGCTGACATTCAGAGGGGATAGACAATAAACCAGTAAATGAAATTGTTACAAATTGTGAAAAGTGCTCTGAAGGTAACAGAATAAGGTCGTAGGACAGATGGGGTATCCCAGATACATTTAGTATTTTTTACATGAATGAAGGTGAAGGGTAGGAGATGTGAAGGGGCAGCCTTAGCTTGTGTGGCTGTGAAAGGCCTCCTGAGGAGTGATGGGAAGGAGACTATTCCAGGGGGCAGTGTTGCAAAGGCCCTGCAGCAGGCATGTGCTTAGAGCATTTGAGAAACAGAAAGAGGTCCAATGTAACTGAGCTATGGAGAGGGCAGAATGGATACCCTTTTTTCTCCAAACTGAGGTATTATGAAATGCAGTTGCTGTTTATATTCTCAACAAGTGGGACCCGGGGGGGAACGCTTGGATTCTCTGTTCATAAATCTCATTAACATTTTTATTTTTATTTATTTATTTATTTTTGAGATGGAGTTTTGCTCTTATTGCCCAGGTTGGAGTGTAGTGGCGCAATTTCAGCTCACCACAACCTCTGCCTCCTGGGTTCAAGCGATTCTTCTGCCTCAGCCTCCCGAGTAGCTGGGATTACAGGTGCCCGCCACTGTGCCCAGCTAATTTTTTGTATTTTTAGTAGAGATGGGTTTCACTCTGTTGGCCAGGCTGGTCTCAAACGACTGATCTCAGGCGATCCACCCACCTCGGCCTCCCAAAGTGCTGGGATTATAGGCGTGAGACACCGCATCTGGCTCTATTTTTATTTTTAATTAAAGAATTTGCTTTTAGGCCGGGCGCGGTGGCTCACACCTGTAATTCCAGCATTTTGAGAGGCTGAGATGGGCGGATCAAGAGGTCAAGAGATCAAGACCATCCTGGCCAACATGGTGAAACCCCGTCTCTATTAAAAATATAAAAATTAGCTGGGCTTGGTGGCATGCACCTGTAGTCCCAGCTACTCAGGAGGCTGAGGCAGGAGAATCACTTGAATCCGGGAGGCGGAGGTGGCAGTGAGCACCACTGTACTCCAGCCTGGTCAACAGAGCGAGACTCCGTCTCAAAAAAAAAAAAAAAAAAAAAAAAAGAATTTGCTGTTGCCCAGGCTGTAGTGCAGTGTGCAATCATAGCTCACTGCAGCCTTGAATTCCTATGCTAAAGGAATCCTCCTGCCTCAGCCCCCTGTGTGGCTGGGACTACAGGCACATGCCACCATGCCTGGATAATTTTTTTTTTAATTCATTTTTTTTTCCTATAGGTTATTGGGGTACAGGTGGTATGTTGTTACATGAGTAAGTTCTTTAGTGGTGATTTGTGAGATTTTGGCACACTCATCACCCGAGCAGTATACACTGCACCCTATTTGTTGTGTTTTATCCCTTGCCTCCCTCCCCACTCTTTCCCCCAAGTCCCCAAAGTCCATTGCATCATTCTTATGCCTTTGTGTCCTCATAGCTTAGCTCCCACATATTAGTGAAAACATATGATGTTTGGTTTTCCATTCCTGAGTTACCTCACTTAGAATAATAGTCTCCAGTCTCATCCAGGTCACTGCAAATGCTGTTAATTCATTCCTTTTTATGGGTGAGGAGTAGTCCATTGAATATATATACCACAGTTTATTTATCCACTCGTCGATTGATGGGCATCAATCTCTACTAAAAATACAAAAAATTAGCTGGGCATAGTGGCGGGCGTCTGTAATCCCAGCTACTGGGGTTGGTTCCACGATTTTGCAATTGTGAATTGTGCCACTATAAATGTGTGTGCAAGTATCTTTTTCGTATAATGACTTCTTTTCCTCTGGGTAGAACCCAGTAGTGGGATTGGTGGATCAATGGTAGTTCTTCTTTTAGTTCTTTAAGGAATCTCCACACTGTTTTCCATAGTGGTTGTATTTACATTCCCACCAGCAGTGTAGAAGTGTTCCCTGTTCACTGCATACACGCCAACATCTACTGTTTTTTGATTTTTAGATTATGGCCATTCTTGCAGGAGTAAGGTGGTATCGCATTGTGGTTTCGATTTGCATTTCCCTGATCATTAGTGATGTTGATCATTTTTTCATATGTTTGTTGGCCATTTGTGTATCTTCTTTTGAAAATTGTCTATTCATGTCCTTAGTCCACTTATTGATGGGATTGTTTGTTTTTTTCTTACTGATTTGTTTGAGTTCTTTGTAGATTCTGGATGTTAGTCCTTTATCAGATGTATAGATTGTGAAGATTTTCTCCCACTCTGTGGGTTGTCTGTTTACTCTGCTGACTGTTCCTCTTGCCGTGTAAAAGCTCTTTAGTTTAGTTAAGTCCCAACTATTTATCTTTGTTTTTATTGCATTTGCTTTTGGGTTCTTGGTCATGAATCCTTGCCTAAGCCAATGTCTAGAAGGGTTTTTCCAATGTTATCTTCTAGAATTTTTATAGTTTCAGGACTTAGATTTAAGTCCTTAATCCATCTTGAGTTGATTTTTTGTATAAGATGAGAGATGAGGATCCAGTTTCATTCTCCTACATGTGGCTAGCCAGTTATCCCAGCACCATTTGTTGAAAAGGGTGTCCTTTCCCCCACTTTACGTTTTTGTTTGTTTTGTTGAAGAGCAGTCGGCTGTAAGTATTTGGGTTTATTTCTGGGTTCTCTATTCTGTTCCATTGATCTATGTGCCTATTTTTATACCAGTACCATGCTGTTTTGGTGACTATGGCCTTATAGTATAGTTTGAAATCAGGTAGTGTGATACCTCCAGATTTGTTCTTTTTGCTTAGTCTTGCTTTCACTATGCAGGCTCTTTTTTGGCTCCATATGAATTTTAGAATTGTTTTTTCTTTTTTCTTTTTGTTTTGTTTTTTTTTTTTGAGATGGAGTCTTGCTCTGTCACCCAGGCTGGAGTGCAGTGGTGTGATCTTGGCTCACTGTAAGCTCCGCCTCCCAGGTTCATGCCATTCTCCTGCCTCAGCCTCCCGAGTAGCTGGGACTACAGGCACCTGCCACCACGCCTGGCTAATTTTTTTTGTATTTTTAGTAGAGACGGGGTTTCACCTGTGTTAGCCAGGATGGTCTTGATCTCCTGACCTGGTGATCCACCCACCTTGGCCTCCCAAAGTGCTGGGATTACAAGCATGAGCCACTGCGCCTGGCCCAAGAATTGTTTTTTCTAATTCTGTGAAGAACGATGCTCTTGGCTAATTTTAAAGTTTTATGTAGAGACGGGATCTCATTATGTGACACATACTCATCTCCAACTCCTGGGCTCAGGAATCCACCTACCTTGGCCTTCCAAGGTGCTAGGATTACAGATATGAGCCGACACGCCCAACTTATTAAATTTTTTTGACTAAGAGAAAGTTGTAAACATAAAGATTTAGGCTCTCCTTAAAGAAACAAAAACAATAAACCTTTTTGCTGTTGGCAGTAGGTGAGGGATGATAAGGATTTGGTGTAGACGTGCTTGTGGAGTGGAGGAAGCCAGATGCTCAGGGACCAGGGAGTGGGTGTGCATACGCCGTACGTGCCATGTTATCAGACAAGTGATACCAGCAGCTCTTGCCCTGAGAAGAGGAAGGGAGGTCATTTCTTCCACACAAACAATGCAGGTGCTTCTGGAATGACGAGAATAGTTCTTTTCTGCTCTGAGTCATTTTGGGGTGAAGTAGCATCCTGAGAGCTAGAGAGGCCCTTTATCCAAGCATCCCTCCCCCTCTGATAACAGACATTCCTGCCTGTATCAGGTGGCATGCTTAACCAACTGCCAGGTGGTGCCTGCGCCTTTAAGCACTGATACTGTGATCATCAGGAAACGGTTTTTGTTTTTGTTTTTTGTGAGACAGAGTCTCGCTGTGTCGCCTAGATTGGAGTGCAGTGGCGCGATATCGGCTCACTGTAGCCATCACCTCCCGGGTTCAAACGATTCTCATGCCTCAGCCTCCTGAGTAACTGGGATTACAGGCAGCCACTACCACACCCGGCTAATTTTTGTATTTTTAGTAGAGACGAGGTTTCACCATGGTGGCCACGCTGCTATCAAACTCCTGACCTCAAGTGATCCGTCCACCTTGACCTCCCAAAGCTGGGATGACAGGTGTGAGCCACTGCGCTAGGCCTAGGAAACTGTTGGGCTTTACCTTATAAACTGAGATGCCCTAGAGCTGGGCTGATGCAGTAAAGCCCTGGGAGAATGAGAAGCTCCTGTCGGCTACTCTGCCCAGTCAGGTACAAACAGGGACCAGGAGTTGCCAGACCCAAGAGTTACAAACTCTATAGTTTTATGTGAAATACTCTAACTTCATTTTAGTTTTTTAATTCCATAACTGTTTACTATATACTTACATAAAAATCAAACCATAAGTTACTTTAACAAAGTTGGTCTACAATGTATATAAAATAACATTTATCATACTGCCTTTTATTGGTTATCTTTTTAAAGTGTAGTTATTTGAAAGGTAGTACATTCACATGACTCAAGAAATATACAAATGTTCCTTTTGAAGAATCTACTTCCATCCAGTTTTGCCTCCCAAATACTTTCATTTCTTGTCCTTCCCTCCAGAGTTGCTTATGAACAAAGTACAATGAATAAAAATTCTTACACCTTTCTTTTTATTGATTGATTCATTAAGAGTCTCACTCACTGTCACCCAGGCTGGAGTGCAGTGGCATGATCTGGGCTAACCGCAACCTCTGCCTCTCGGGTTCAAGTAATTCTCCTGCCTCAGTCTCCTGAGTAACTGGGATTACAGGTGTGTGCCATCACGCCCAGTTAATTTTTGTATTTTTAGTAGAGATGGGGGTTTCACCATTTTTGGCCAGGCTGGTCTCGAACTCCTGACCTTAAGTGATCCTCTCGCCTTGGCCTCCCAAAGTATTGGGATTATAGGTGTGAGCCACTGTGCCCAGCCCGTTTCTTCTTCCCTTTTTTTTTTTTTTTTTTTTTGAGACAGAGTCTTGATCTGTTGCCAGGCTGGAGTGCAGTGGTGCGATCTTGGCTCACTGCAACCTCTGCCTCCTGGGTTCAAGCGATTCTCCGGCCTCAGCCTCCCAAGTAGCTGGGACTACAGGTGCGTGCCACCACGCCCAGCTAATTTTTGTATTTTTAGTAGAGACGGGGTTTCACCATGTTGGCCAGGATGGTCTTGATCTCTTGACCTCTTGATCCGCCCTCGGCCTCCCAAAGTGCTGGGATTACAGGTGTGAGCCACTGCGCCTGGCCCATGTTTCTTCTTTTTAGGAAAAAAATAAGATACACATAGTTTTTAATCATTTTTTAAAATTTTTAGTATTTTTTCTCTTGATTTTTAAACATCAACAACTCATTAATAACAATTTAAAGCAGTATGTGAATTGGACCCATCCCTTTTCCTCGTGGTCTGTATGTTCAGGCTGTCCCTTGTCCTCTCTGCTCTTGTTGAAGGTGAGGGACTTTCATATTACCTCACCCCTGTGCTTCTGGGCTCAGGAGGCCCCTCCCTGGCCCCCAGCAAGGAATGCTCCAGACCCCATCTCTCAAGCCACATCTCTCTCTCTTTTTTTTTTTTGAGACAGAGTCTCACTCTGTCGCCCAGGCTGGAATGCAGTGGCTCGATCTCGGCTCGCTGCATCCTCCACCTCCCGGGTTCAAGCGATTCTCCTGCCGCAGCCTCTTGAGTAGCTGGGACTACAGGCGCGCACCACCACGCCCAGCTAATTTTTGTGTTTTTAGTAGAGATGGGGTTTCATCATGTTGGTCAGGCTGGTCTCGAACTCCTGACCTCGTGATCCACCTGCCTCGGCCTCCCAAAGTGCTGGGATTACAGGCATGAGCTACTGCGCCCGGCCTCTTTTTTTTTTTTTTTTTTTTTGAGATGGAGTCTTGCTCTGTTGCCCAGGCTGGAATGCAGTGGTGCGATCTCGGCTCACTGCAACCTCCGCTTCCCAGGCTCAAGTGATTCTCCTGCCTCCACGTCCCCAGTAGCTGGGATTACAGATGTGGGCCACCACACCTGGCTAACTTTTGTAGTTTTAGAGATGGGGGTTTCACCATGTTGGCCAGGCTGGTCTCAAACTCCTGGCCTCATGTGATCCGCCCACCTTGGCCTCCCAAAGTGCTGGGATTACAGGTGTGAGCGCTCAACTCAAGCCACATCTTTTGAATTATCTTAAAAGCCAGATCCTGCCATTCTTTCTGGCCCCCACCCCTCCAAAGCTGCTCCTGTTCACTGTTCTTTTTTCAAATAGAAAAGATCGCATGATATTGGAGAAATAGTTAAAGTACCAAAACAACCAAACAAACAACCCCCCCCCACACACATAGGGTGATGAAAATCACCTGTGTAGCTACTACCCTAAAATATCCCATTTATGATTCTGGTGTGTTTCCTTCCAGTGCCTTCTTACTTATGCATGTATTTTATGTATACTATAACTTACCTTACATTAAGCCATATATATTCTGCAGATGCATGTTTTATAGATTTGGGATCCCAAGGTGTCCTCGAAGGCAGCCATGTGTCTCTCCGTCTCCCTGCCTTTTATATCTCAAGCGTGATGTGCAGTCTGGTCTCTGCCGCCTCCCCTTATCCATTGCCCCGGCTGCCATAGAATTCCACATGTGAGCGGCTCCTGGGGGTACAGGCATGAGCAGCCCTGCAGCCTCATTTACACTATCATTGGTATGCATGTTAGGAGGAGACCTTAGCCATGTTTGGCATACATTTTTCCTTTTCTTTCTTTCTTTTCTTTTTTTTTTTTTTTGAGACGGAGTCTTTCTCTGTCACCCAGGCTGGAGTGCAATGGCGTGATCTCAGCTCACTGCAGCCTCCACCTCCCGGGTTCAAGTGATTCTCCTGCCTCAGCCCCCCAAGTAGCTGAGATTACAGGCATGCGCCACCATGCCCGGCTAAGTTTTGTATTTTTAGTGGATACGGGGTTTCACCATGTTGGCCAGGCTGGTCTCGAACTCCTGACCTCGTGATCTGCCTGCCCTGGCCTCCCAAAGTGCTGGGATTACGGGAATGAGCCACCACACTTGGCAATTATGATTTTTTAAAAATTTATTTCCACTGAGGCCTTCTCTGCCCCTACCCCCACCTCTGCTGTCTCCTGAGTGGTCTGTTTTCCCTTTGACTATAGCTTAGGATAGAAGCCAGGCAGGTTAATAGCTTGTTTCTAGGTTTTGGCACCTCCGGCAGTCGGTCTCCACGTTGTAGACCCTTTTTAGTCAGCTTTTCCTGTGATGGCTAAGTTGGGGGATATTTGTCTTGTATTTTTGCCTCTCTTTCCAAGAACTACAGAAAAAAGGGTTTGGGGTGAAAAATTAGACAGCATCTACTTCTAGGTGACCATCGCTGATTTCCTTAATAGATTTTTATGTAGAGAGTCAATTTTCAGTTCTTGGCTAGAAGACATTTTGAAACGTCTTCTAGCCACTCTGAAAGTTGCCTCATTTCAAACCCAGCTCTTAAGTGCAGCAGTTCTGAATGAGGGCTGTGGAGCCAAGTGGTTTGGGTTTAGCTCTTTTTTTTTTTTTTTTTTTTGAGACAGTCTTGCTCTGTCACCCAGGCTGGAGTGCAGTGGTGAGATCTCAGCTCACTGTAACTTCCGCCTTTCAGGTTCAAGCGATTCTCCTGCCTCAGCCTCCCGAGTAGCTGGGATTACAGGTGGCCACCACACCCAGCTAATTTTTGTATTTTTAATAGGGATGGGGGTTTCACCATGTTGGCTAGGCTGATCTCGAACTCCTGACCTCAGGTGATCCGCCCACCTCGGCCTCCCGAAGTACTGGGATTACAGGTGTGAGCCACGACAGCTGACCGGGTTTAGCTCTTAATTGCACTCTGAGAAGTCGTGTAATTTGAACCAAGGCTACTTTTCTGAGCCTCAGTTTTGTCATCTGTAAAAAGGAATGATCCTTTCTACTGCCTTGGTTTGTTGGGAGGTTTAAATGAATTACTGCAAGTAAAAATGCTTCATGTGGCTGTATAGAATTCTCAGGAAACATTCTGATTTTAATTTTTAAATTCTGCCACTAATGACACGTTTTTCATTGTTCAGATTAAGTTTTAAATTTTTTGCCCCTGAGACAGAGTCTCATTCTGTCGCCCAGGCTGGAGTGTAAGTGGCTCAATCTCTGCTCGCTGCAACAATCTCTGCCTCCTGGGCTCAGACAATCCTCCTGCCTCAGCCTCCTGAGTAACTGGGACCATAGCACGAGCCACCACGCCCGGCTATTTTTCTTTTCAGTTTCAGGTTTCTGTTTTCTTTTGTAGAAACCAGCTGATTCTTTTTGTAGTTTTTGTAAAGATGGGGTCTCCCTATGTTGCCCAGGCTGGTCTCGAACTCCTGGGCTCAAGCGATCTTCCCGCCTCAGCCTCCCCAAATGCTGGGATTATAGGTGTGAGCCACCACACCCAGCCATGTTTTAGCTTTTAATAATTTTTTCTTGGTACTAATATGTTAGGGGAGAAGTAGCTCAGGAGAGCAGAAATAATCTGTAACATTATATGATGACCAAATAAATGTAGGGTATTTTTGTTATTGAGATATAATCTATATACCATAAAATACACAGATCTTCAGTTTTCAGTTCATTGAGTTTTGACATTTGTCAGCCTCCACATAAATACCACCTCAATCAAGATATGGAACATTTCCATCACCCCAGGAAGTTCCCCAGTGCCTGTTCCTATCACCCCACCCGCCCCCACCACCCCAGGCAACTGCTTTTCTGATTTCTATCTCCCATAGATTAGCTTTGCTTTAGTGAATTTATTTTTGAGGTACAACTTGGCAAAAGAGGCTTGCACTTTCAGAGTTGCTTGTCTGTGAGTTGTCACTGCCTATGATTCTTCACCAGCTCCAACAGCTGCCTCCTTCAACAGCCCCCCTTCCCCTGCCCATTAAAGCTTCTTTCTAAATATCTGTGAATGGATATTAAGGACCTCCTAAATTGGATTGTTGGAATTTATTCCTGGACTACATTTGCATCTCTTTGTAAGGCAATTTCACCAGCCTGGCCAACACGGTGAAACCCTGTCTCTAGCAAAAATACTAAGGCATGGCATGGCCCCTAGGATTAATAAGAACTGTGTGTGTATATGTGGAGGGAGACATGATAATTTAGGAGGTGGTATTTATTTGCAGCAGGGAGGTTAGTGAGCGGCTCCTGTCTTTGTATGAGCACACACTTTCCATGAACATCAATGGGATTTAGCCAGGCCCATGCAGAGAGAAATAGAAACTGGAACATTCGAAAAAACAAACAACAACAAAAACTTGGGTTTTGGCACAGAACAACAAAATAGCAGCACAGTGGAGGGGGCAGCCCTGCACACTGGGTACGTGCTCCTCACAGAACAGGTTTTCTCTCACTCCCTATGTGGTCTGGTTATGCTTTGATTCTGAAATGTACCAGTTTCTTTTGGCTGCAGTGTGTACTTTACATCTGATTGGAAACAGGAGTAATCCTTTGATTGTAAAGATGTATGGGCGTTGGGAGGAGTTTCACAAAGCAGCACATCTCTGGATAGATTTACATAAGAGATTTAAAGTCCTTTGAATCGAAGTTAATATATTTCACAGGGTAAACAGTATGAAAGTGAAATTCTCCAAGAACCACAACTGCTAACGCTTGGGTGGTTATGCTGACTGTATTTAAAAAATAACTGTCCTGGCAAGCTTTAAAAGGGGATAGGGGGAGGAATGACAAGGAAAATGAATGACTGTAAACACATAAGTAAAATGAATGAATGATTTTGGCTTTATTGATTACAAGAGGAAAAAAATCTAGATTGGAAGTAGATTCTGCTATGGGTGACTCCCTCCACCCAACCAGAAATTATGAGTTGGGGTTCCCAACTCAGAGGAAAGTTGGGGAAGTTTAAAATTTTTATTAGTTTCTACTTATGCAATTAATACTTTAATAGAGTTTCCTTATAAAAACTTAAAACAGCTGGGCGCGGTGGCCCATGCCTGTAATCCCAGCATTTTGGGAGGCTGAGGTGGGTGAATTGCATGAGCTCAGAAGTTCAGGACCAGCCTGGGCAACATGGCAAAAACCCATCTCTGCTGGGCATGGTGGCTCACGCCTGTAATCCCAGCACTTTGGGAGGCCGAGGCGGGTGGATCACCTGAGGTCAGGAGTTCAAGACCAGCCTGGCCAACATGGTGAAACCCTGTCTCTAGTAAAAATACAAAAATTAGGTGGGCAGGTAATACCAGCTACTGGGGAGGCTGAGGCAAGAGAATCGCTTGAGCCCGGGAGGCAGAGGTTGCAGTGAGCCGAGATGGTGCCACTGCACTCCATCCTGGGTAACAGAGTGAGACTCTGTAACAACGACAACAACAACAACAACAAACCATCTCTACCAAAAATACAAAAATTAGCCAGGCATGGTGGCGCACACACCTGTGGTCCCAGCTACTCCAGAGGCTGAGGCAGGAGGATCTCTTGAGCCCGGGAGGTGGAGATTGCAGTGAGCCAAGGTCATGCTACTGCACTTCTGCCTGGGTGACAGAGTGAGACCCTATCTCAAAACAAACAAAAAAGCCCTGTAATCCCAGCACTTTGGGAGGCTGAGGTGGGCGGATCACAAGGTCAAGAGATCGAGACCATCCTGGCCAATATGGTGAAACCTCGTCTCTACTAAAAAGACAAAAATTAGCTGGGCGTGGTGGTGCGTGCCTGTAGTCCCAGCTACTCGAGAGGCTGAGACAGGAGAATCGCTTGAACCCGGGAGGTGGAGGATGCAGTGAGCCGAGATCGAGCCACTGCACTCCAGCCTGGTGACAGAGTGAGACTCCAACAAACAAACAAAACAAAAAACTGAAGACATTACAGATAGGCTGAAGCGCCTTTCAGTCCCTCCCTATCCTAATTCTAGTCTCCTTCCCGGCAGAGAAATCTAACCTGTAGTTAAGGAAATTGGAAAACATTTAATTGTATAGAATCTTTTTTGCTATTTATATGAATGGGGTTGCAGTGTATGTCCTGAAAGATGGATTTTTTCCACTTGGCTCTGTGAATGCAATGGATGTATCTTATTCTGTTTAACTGTTGCCTGGTGGTCCCTCTTACTGGCTCCATCCACCTAAGTTTCTCTAGATACAGTGGCAGTAAAGATTAAGATTTCCTACATTGCAGTTCCCATTTATCACTTAGTAGCTTTATGTCTTTGGGCAAGATTACTCAGCCTCTCTGTGCCTCAGTTTCCTCATCTGCATGGGGATCTCAGTTATAGGAGCATATCTCAGGGTTGTTATGAGGATGAAGTGCACTTCCAACGCTGCCCAGCACATGGTGGGTGAGAGACAGTATTAGCGGTCACCATCGCTTGCTTGTGGAGGGACAGTTTGAGTATTCCTGTGTGTGTCACCCTCACCCTGAGGTGGTGAATGTGGATGTGCTTGTGCGTGTGTGGCAGTGAGTGTTTCTCTAGGGTAGTGTTTCTCCAGGTTGTGTTTGGGAGTGCGTGTTCCATAAGACAGATTCAGAGAGGGGGCTTGCAGCGGCGTGTGCATTTGGAATAACTCACAGGTCCTGCCCCCCTGCCCTCCCAAGTGACCTCTCGCCTTTTCTGCCCCTGGCACCAGGAGGGGACGGTTGGCTGCAGCAGGGCTCACTGCCTGTAGCAAGACTCACTGTCGTCTCTCTCTGCAGGGCTTCGTGCTGGCCGTCACTGTCATCCGTGAGGCGGTGGAGGAGATCCGATGCTACGTGCGGGACAAGGAAGTCAACTCCCAGGTCTACAGCCGGCTCACAGCACGAGGTCAGCCTTCTGGCTCCTGGGCCACAGGGTTGCAGCTCAATCACGGGCCGCTGACAGTCAGGGGAGAAGAGTTCAAGGCCCGGGCCGCAGGTGTGGGAATGCCACGTGGCGGAACAGTCGCTTGGTTACTCCAGCACCAGGGAGGCCTCCATCTGCCCTGGATGACAGGTTGACGGGGTCCCACCAGGCCCTGGCAGCATCCACAGGCCTCTTGGTGTTGGTCTTGTCAAATAACTTATGTGTCATAAACCTGGAATTACATTTTGTGTGCTGGCATCCCAGCTGGCTAATCCCTTTCCCATTCTGCCGCCTGGCTGAAGAGGGAAGGAGGGCGCCCCTGCTGTTCAAATGAGAGGCTGCAAACTGTTTTCAAAGATACTCTTTTGGCAGTGATTAAACTGTTGCTACTTTAGTTTTTAGAAAGGCAACTGATTTAGGTAAATAACTGCATCCATGAAGATTTCTTTGAAGGCATTTTATAAATCCTGGAAATTGAGGCCTGCAGAGCATGGAGTCTGATCCAAAAATAAATGACCAGTTGTGTATGTCAGAGTTATATGTATTGGGCTCAAAAACAAAAAATTGAAATTTTGGCCCAGTACAGTGGCTCACGCCTGTAATCCCAGCACTTTGGGAGGCTGAGGCGGGCTGATCACAAGGTCCGGAGATCGAGACGATCCTGGCTAACATGGTGAAACCCTGTCTCTACTAAAAATACAAAAAAAATTAGCCGGGCATGGTGGCGGGCGCCTGTAGTCCCAGCTACTTGGGAGGCTGATGCAGGAGAATGGCGTGAACCTGGGAGGCGGAGGTTGCAGTGAGCATAGACGGCGCCACTGCGCTCCAGCCTGGGCGACAGAGCGAGACTCTATCTCAAAAAAAAAAAAAAAAAAAGACCAGCCTGGCCAACATGGTGGAAACCCTGTCTCTACTACAAATACAAAAATTAGCTGGACATGGTTGCATTCATCTGTAATCCCAGCTACTCTGGAGGCTGAGGCAGGAGACTCACTTGAACCTGGGAGGCGGAGGCTGCAGTGAGCCAAGATCACGCCATTGCACTCCAGCCTGGGTGACAAGAGGGAAACTCCATCTCAAAAAAAAAAAAAAAATTGAAATTGAAATTTTAATAATATTTCCCAGGGATATGAAAAAGCTTTAATCACTGACCCCCCCCTTGCAAGATATGTGCATTTTAAATGCTAGAACTTAAAAACCCACTGAAACACACGGTGGAAAAGCCACAAAACAACCCAGCCATTGTTGAGGTCTGTGTCTGACTACAATAGATTTACTGTAAGGTTGCATTCAGAAATGAGAGAATGTTACCTAAAGTTTACTAATCTGGCCAAGGAAAGTCTATTCGATTGTCCCCTAAGATGACTGATCCCATTCAGGGATTAATGCTGTTTAAAGAGGTGGAGGGGAATAAAGGCTATGCCTTGACTTCAGGAAATTGAGAATTTGGAAAGAGATAAGATGGTTGGATGCCAAGGGACTTAGCACCTGAGCCAAGGTCTGAACTGCTGTTTAAGTGCTTTATGCTTCCAAGGAAGCAGTCCATCCATGGTTCCTTCGGGGTTTTCAGTAGAGTTTTCCTTTTGGGAAAAATGTCAAAGGTGTATGTTTTGGGCTAAAAAAAAATGCAGATTTTAATTATATTTCCCAAGGGTATGAAAATACTTTGTTTTAGTGTATTTGAATACATTGTCATGGTTGGTGGTCTTAAACATATGCACATCTCTGGGAGAAGGGGGAATTTAGAGTTGGTAAAGAAATGCTTTATTCATGCTAAACTACCGTATTTAGGACATGTTGCTACCAAAAGAAAAAGAATCAGTGTAATCTTTGCAGAGGCAGGTGGCTTGGGCTTTCTGCGTGAGTAGTCAGAAGACCCTTCTGGAAGGCTTTTTTTGTGTGTGGTTCGTGTATATTAAATCCTCCCTTAATAACATATTCTTACTATAACATTTAAAACGCTTGGCAACCAACAAAAGCCCCATCGGAGAGAGTGCAGTGGATCTCTTTAGAGCTCAAGAGAAGAGGCCTTCGGATTCCATTCATTCATCCATCCGGGCTTCGACCCTCCTTTGGTTCTTTTCATATTGCAATTGCTTTTCCCGTGAATGATTTTTCTGCCCTCCACTGCACACCCCTTCCCAGCTCTTGCTTCAACTTCACTCAGCTCTTGAAAAGGTCCTAAGGAGAATTGGCAGATGGCTCTAGCATTAAAAACTTGTCTTCCTTTGTGGGTCTCTCTTTGTGGCCCCTGGTGTCCATTGTTATGCCAGTGCCACTCTAGGGAAAACAGAACACAGTTCTGAATATTAACCCAGACCCTAGCGCTGCAGTTTGTTGTGAAAGCCCAGCAAAACACTGAAGAAACTGTCAGCTTGGAAAGTGATCGAGGCGAGTTTAGTTATTTGATACGCTTTGCGGGGAGGGCCAGGGTAGCAAACCTAAACTGGGAGATTGCAGGGAAGAGGGAGAAAAAGAAGCCTCTTTTGACTTTCCTGTCGTGTTCCTTCATAATATTTCCTTGAGCAAAAACTTCACCATCTTCACTTAGTAAGTTCCAAAGCAAAATGAAATAAGTATGTATGAGTATATTCATGATGGACTGTTTTCTTTCTATCACATGAAGTTTTTTTCTTTTTTTTTAGACGGAGTTTCGCTCTTGTTGCCCAAGCTGGAGTGCAATGTCGCGATCTTCGCTCGCTGCAACCTCCACCTCCTGGGTTTAAGCGATTCTCCTGCCTCAGCCTCCTGAGTAGCTGGGATTACAGGCGCATGCCACTACACCCAGCTAATTTTTTTGTATTTTTAGTAGAGATGGGGTTTCACCATGTTGGCCAGGCTGGTCTTGAACTCCTGACCTCAGGTGATCCACCTGCCTCAGCCTCCCAGAGTACTGGGATTACAGGTGTGAGCCACTGTGCCCGGCCTCACATGAGGTCTTAAAATGTTCTTTTCAACAGTATTTTGTGGGGTGAAAATGGCCAGGAGTCAGAATGCCTTGATCACTAGATTATAGACCATGATATTTACCTACCTGCTACATTCTTTTATGATGAATAATAATAGCAGTACTTGTATTATTGTAGTTAAATTTTAAAATTTGTTTTTGCAATAATTCCTAACAAGCAAAAAATTTGCAAGAATTATATGGAGAATTCCAATATGCCCTTAACCCAGATTCATGAATTGTGACATTTCACCACAGTTGTTTATTTATTTAGAGACAGGATCTCACTGTGTCACCCGGGTTGGAGTGCAGTGGTGGGATCTGGACTCACTGCAACCTCTGCCTTCCAGGCTCAAGCAATCTTCTCACTTCAGCCTCCGAGTAGTTGGGACTACAGGTGCACACCACCACGCCCTGCTAAATTTCTATTTTTTATTTCTAGAGATGGGGTTGCCATGTTGCCCAGGCTGCACAGTTGCTTTTTTTCTTCCCCACTGAACCGCCTCGTGCAGGCTGGAATGCAATGGTGCGATCTCGGCTCACTGCAACCTTTGCCTCCCGGGTTGAGGAGATTCTCCTGCCCGAGCCTCCCGAGTAGCTGGGATTACAGGTGTGCACCACCATGCCCTGCTAATTTTTGTATTTTTAGTAGAGACGGGGTTTCACCATGTTAGCCAGGCTGGTCTTGAACTCCTGACCTCAGGCAGTTGGCCCACCTCAGCCTCCCAAAGTGTTGGGATTACAGGTGTGAGCCACTGCGCCTGGCCACAGTTGCTTTTTAATACTTTGTTTCCCCCCATGTCCATATACATATAGGTATATCTGGGGTCATTTGAGACAAGTTGCAGACATTCCCTTTTGTGCCTAAATACTTAAGTGCTTAATTCCTTAAAGGACGTTTTCTCTTATATAACACAGTTATGTACAATTACCAAAATCAAATAAATTGAGCATCAATATATTGCTATTAATCTAATTTACAATCCTTTTTAAAATTTTGCTATTTGTCCCTAAAATGTCCTTTGATAGCATTTTTTTCTTAGTTCAGGAACAGACCAGGTTTGTCAGTTATATTTAGTTGTCCTCTCTCCGTGGTCTCTAGCCTGGCAGAGCTCCTCGGTTTTCTTTGTCTTTCGTGATCTTGACATTTCGAAGAGGACAGGCCAGTTTCAAGGCAGTTACTTTGTATCCTGTCCCTCCATTTGTATTTGTTGGATGTGGCCTCAAAACTAGATTTATTTATTTATTTATTTATTTATTTATTTGTTTATTTATTGAGACGGAGTCTTGCTCTGTCGCCCAGGCTAGAGTGCAGTAGCGTGATATCAGCTCACTGCAACCTCCACCTCCTGGATTCAAGCAGTTCTCCCTGCCTCGGCCACTCAAACAGCTGGGATTACGGGTGTGCGCCACCATGCCTGGCTAATTTTTGTATTTTTAATAGAGACGAGGTTTCGCCATATTGGCCAGGCTGGTCTGGAGCTCCTAGGCTCGAGTGACCTGCCCGCCTCGGCCTCCCAAAGGTCTGGGATTACAGGTGTGAGCCACCACGCTTGGCTAGTAATTTTAAACAGCTGAATTAAAATCCTCATTAATAGGAACTCATTATTGGGAGGAAAAATGGATGACAGGTTTTTTTTTATTGTTGTTGCTTTGTTTTAGTTTTCAACATTTTAGATAATTTTATTTCAATCAAGGTGTGTCATTTTTTTTTTTTTAAATCATAGAGATGGGATTTCGCCATGTTGCCCAGGCTGGTTTCCGAACTCCCGAGCTCAAGTGATGGCACCCGCCTCACCCTCCCAAAGTGCTGGGATTACAGGTGTGAGCCACTGTGCCCAGCCAAGGTGTATCTCGAACAACATCAATTGGATTAATTTTTGATAACAACTGCCATGGCTTAATAAAATGTATTTGAAGTACTTTGATAATCAAATTAGCTATCTACATGGAAATGACCTTTTAGTCATTATTTTAGGAAATATTTGGTTGGGCACAGTGGCTCATGCCTGTAATGCCAGCACTTTGGGAGGCTGAGGTAGGATTGCTTGAGGCCAGGAGTTGAACACTGCAGTAAGCCATGATCACATCACCATACTCTAGACTCGGGGACAGAGCCAGACTCCATCTCTAAAATACACGCTACACACACACACACACACAAACACAGTTGAGACTTCATCATGTACCAAGTCTATGCTAGGTTTCTGCATCACAGAGATGAACACGAGAGCCTGGGGTCCCAGGAAGTTATAATCCAGTGAGGCGTTCATGCCTGTAGACAGATACTTACAAAAAGTGGAATAAGTGTGGTGATCCTCATAAGGAATGTCTCTTTTCTGGCCACTGCATTCTCGGTTCTGAGCATCGTTCCCAGGAGTTGAAAGTAGTGGCTCCAAACTTGCTCTGCCAGGGTTCAGGAGTCCTGCTTCCACCTGGGTAGATCCTTTAAGTTCTCAGTAAATGAATCTACATCAGGGAAAATAATAGCACCTACCTTAGAGGGTTGCTGTAAGTGAAGCTCTTGCATGGGAAGAGCTCAGCACTGTGCCTTGGGACTTGGCATGGTGGAGAGAGGCCAGTGTGGATGGTATTGAAGCAGGCATTTCTTAAGTGTCAGTAGGTGGATTAATGGAGGTATGAGCCAGGGGTGATGGGAGTCCATCAGAGAGAATCCGGTGATGTCTTTCCAGAAGACGTGACCTTCATCTTGAGTCTTAGAGGAGGGAAGAGAGCAGGACTGGCTACATGATTTGTGGGACCCAATGCAAATGAACATGTGGGACCCTTATTCAGAAATTATTAAGAATCTCAAGATGGCAACAGCAGGGCATTAAACCAAGTACGGGACCCACCTGAACATGGAACTCAGGCCAGGACCCAGATGGCATGCCCTGGTAAAGAGTTCTCCAAAAAGAGCATCAAGTCGAATGCAAAGCTGCAGCCTGTGACGGCTGGGGTGGCAGGCTACAGAACCCCAGGTTCCAACACCAGCTTGCTGTTCCCAATGAGGCTACGTTTCCTGAGCCTCTCCAGAAAAGACCACACAGGCCAGTGAGAACCTGAGGCTATGGAAGGGTTGATTCTGCGTTTGAAGAATTCATATACAGTACAGGCATGCTATAGGAAAAAGGTGGCACTGAGCTGTTTGAAAAACTGCTGTTCAAATTAGGAAGCAGGAGAAAAAATGAAGAAAGGCTACCTGCCATCAGTTAGCCAGGTGCTAGATAAGGTTTAATCTGTAGTTTCTTTTCGTTCTTTATTTTTGAAATGGGATTTCACTCTGTCACCCAGGCTGGAGTACAGTGGCACAGTCACAGTTCACTGCAGTCTCTACTGCCCAGACTTAAGTGATTCTCCCACCTCAGCCTCCCAAGTAACTGGGACCATAGTTGCATATCACTATACCTGGCTAACTTTTTAATTCTTTATAGAGATGAAGTTACCCAGGCCGGTCTCGAACTCCTGGGCTCAAGCGATCCTCCTGCCTTGGCTTCCCAAAGTGTTGGGATTACAGGCATAAGCCAACGTGCCCAGCCTAGTCTGTAGTCTTCTAGATAGCCCTGTGAAGGTAGCTTTTATGGGTGTGGATGTAGGGAAGGAAAACATTTCTTTCTCTCACTCATTGCTAGGTTCATGGCTGAGGCCCCTATAACAAAATAGAGGAAAAGCATCCTGTCTTGGATGATGAGCTAGCAAAAGGCAGAGCTGGAATGTGAACCCAGGCTTGTTTGCATGTAAAACCTTAGCCTTTAAGTCAAGGTACCTACTATGTGCCAGGAGGTGAGCTCAGCACTTTTGCATATAATATCTCAACAACTGCTACAGCGTTCAGCCTTAATACATATGCTATAGGGGTGCTTTTAAGATTTGAGTCATTTTAAAACACATCTGTGAGTCCAAAGAAACCTATCAATCTAGCCTCCTCATTGTCAGATGGACAAACTGTTGAAAACCACATGGGGTAGTGCTTTTGGATAAACAAGCATCCCTTTCCTCCTACTGAAAAATTCACATTTAAACATCAGAGACTTAACAGCAGTTCTTAGACCTTTATAAGTTTTTATGGTTTTAATTATAGAGCTGTCTTCCTAAATTAATAGCATTCAGTGGCACTGGAAATAAAGCCAGAAAGGAGAAGATCTTGGAGATGTAGCAGACCCAGCAAAACTTAGTTTTGTTACTCAAGAGAATTGGGTTGGATTGGAAAAGAATAATTAGTGAAGGAATTATTTCTCTTTATACTTGCCTTCCCCAAACCAAAAGTTTAATGGGGGTGGGAGGTTGCCTTAATTATCACAGGTGGTGAGGGAAATGGGATTTGCATTTTCACAAGATGAATTCCATGGGTGTTCATACCAGGAATGCTTTCCCAGACTAACTTCTGATCAAGGGCTAAATGAAGCAAGCGGACAATTAGCCTTGAAAGAAGTGCAAACAGAGGCATAATTAACACAATTGCTGATGCTTCTTTCCTGCTGGGGACATCTGGGCAGGCTGACCATAAGTCATAAGCCAAAGATCTATGCTCTTTTGCGTATCTTCAGCTTTCTCCTACATATGTGGTATAAAAAATCGACCTGATAGCTTTCCTTTTCCACTTCTTTATAGATAGTTGAGCGATGCCCTCTGCTTACTCTTTCTCATTTACAGAATCACCTGTAACCTCAAGGATCTCTTGAGTAACAAGAGACAACAAATTTTTCAGTGTAGCACAAAACTCATGTTGTACCATTATCTAGGATTGCAATTAATGTGACTTAAATTTCAAGACCTAAGAATGCACCTTTTTCTTTTTTGGAGTTGTATGTCATTGTGGTTAATCAGAAGGTATAATAATGTAGGGAAGGTGCATTCATTAATGGGGAATTGTTTAGCTAATAATTAAATTGAAACTTTATATTCCTAAACCCAAGTACTACTTATGTTTCAAAGTATAAACTCTGTCCAGACATGGAGAACACTGAGATATGCATTATGATTTTTTTTTTAAAGAAGAGAATGGTATTGATAGACTTTTCAATGTTACTGCAGCAAAACTGCTGCAAAGATCCTTCACTAAGGACCTCAAAGACAATTCAGTGAGCAAAGAATTCCCTTCCCAAATTTCCCTTGTCTGAGATTCAGAGCATCAGCAGGTACAAGTGAGTCTTACTTTTAACAGATTTTGCTGAATACTTTTTCATACTGCCTGGTAACAGATATAAAGTTGTTGTTGTTTTTTTTTTTGTTTTTTGTTTTGAGATGGAGTTTCGCTCTTGTTGCCCAGGCTAGAGTGCGATGGCGCGATCTCGGCTCACCACAACCTCTGCCTTCCGAGTTCAAGCGATTCTCCTGCCTCAGCCTCCCGAGTAGCTGGGATTACAGGCATGTGCCACCATGCCCAGCTAATTTTGAATTTTTAGTAGAGACGGTGTTTCTCCATGTCAGTCAGGCTGGTCTTGAACTCCTGACCACAGGTGATCTGCCTGCCTCAGCCTCCCAAAGTGCTGGGATTACAGGCCTGAGCCACTGTGCCCAGCCCAGATATAAAGTTATTTAAGATCCACAAAGTTCAGATTTTCCTTTCAAAGTACTCAATTTCATTTTAGTACAAGTCATTGGTGAACTGATCTATTGTTTAATTAAAAAAAAAACAACAACAAAACACCAAAAACTCAAACTTGCAAATTGCACTGTTATTCCCAAAAGGTATTTATTTCCCCCCTGTAAGGGTGTTCGTCTACTTCATCATTTCTGGGCACCATAAACCGGCAAGACCATTTATATATTTATTTTAAAAGCCACTGTTGGGTATAAACTTGTTACATTTAAACTGCAGCCTTTTTTTTTTTTTAAGTTCCCACTATTTAAACAAAAGCCCCAGGAAGTGGTAGTGATTATTTATAATAATCCTTTCAACTCTTTGCCTGTTTTCAAATAACAGTCTTTTCTTTGGCTTTGGGGAATGCAGACAACTCTATTTGAATATGAAAATTTCAACTTTAAACCTCTGAACTCTGCTGGGTCTGCAGAGGCGTTTTAATGTCAACCCCAGGAAATGTACACATGAAGCAGAATTTACAACTCATCACTGTCACAGTTAGATTAGAGTGTGAGTTAAAGAGTAATACATTAACCAGGGTTAGTGCATGGAGATCGTTGTTAGAGATCTACAAAAGCAATCAATGTCCTGCATGAACAATGAAAAATACAAGTATAGCTGGAGGTGTTCAGGGTCAAAAAATAGGCCCACACATATTACTGCCCTGGAATTTATTTAAAAAAATTTTTTTGGTAGGCTATTCTGCAGTTTGACTGAATTGTCATTTGCTTGTTTCGACTCAAGGGAAACATCTGGTTTCTCCCTGCAATGTAGACAAACTGCTCTTATTCTGAAGCTGTCATCCATGAAAGGCATGGTTTGGGCTCAATAGGTTTGCTTATGAAAGGCTTGGGGGTCCATCGCTACAGAAATAAACAGCTCTAATAATTGGAAGTTTGTTCCCCGTTACAAACTCTGATTGAGAGGCGACTTGGGTGAAGTGGCGAAAGCTGAAAGGGATAGATTTATTAGAAGACTTTCAATGATTTAGGATGTGGCAGGCAGAGAATTTTCCGCTTAACTTTTGCAAAAATCTCTTACCTTTGTAGAATTTCTGCAAATGCGTTTAAAAATCTTGGAGCCTCGATATTGGAGATGGGGTGTTACAGGAAAAGTTCAGAGTTCTGTGGCCTCGGTTCTTAGGACAGGGCCAGGTTTTCCTGTGCACTTTATAAGAAGATATTATTGGGTGTTTTTACTTCCCTTCTGGACCAGCTACGTAATTTGTGGGACCCAGTGAAAAATGAAAATTGCGGTGGGAGGTGGGGTTGTTCAAAAAGTATTAAGATCAGGTGGTTAGATCTTGAGTTTAAAAAAACACAAAACTGACCAAGAATTTTAAGGCATTAACAGTGAAGCATCGCCCAAGCTGGAAGTGTATTGGTCCTTTTTCCATCTTAGGAGTCTCTGGGGAAGATGAGACCAAAACAAAACAACAACAACAAAAAAACCAAGGAGCGCTTGGGAAGTGTGCCTGCCGGAGGCCTGTTAGGAGGGCATTTTCTTTCCTGTCAGATCAATTGTAGGGAGAGTTCCTGCCCTTTTTTGAGATTGGTAATAATTGCTATCAATGTGCTATTTTTTCTTTCTGCTGTTACTTTCTTAGGAAGACAAGCACCCTTCTGTTAGGTTACTTCTCCATATCTTGTTCTTCCCCTTTTTTGCAACAATGTTCGTAGAAGACTCAGAATAGTGGTTGCTGTGAAGTTAGAAATCATGTGTTTTGAGCCCTTTCCACACCCTTACCAATTTTTTCATTCTGGGAGTCAGTTCTGACCACTGAATGCCCAGTGATTCCTCACTTCTAACTTTGGTCTCTCTTTTCTCTCCCTCTTTCTCCCTACCAACTTGAGAGCTCCTTGGAGAGGGACATTTTAGTCAAATACTGACAGCCAAGCCTAGGGCCTGGCTGGTGGAAAACTCCCAGTAAATATGGGAATGTAAATAACAGTATCTGCTTTTTTTAATCTCTTTTCTTCTTGCTGCTTTTTCTCCTTTTCATTCTGGTTTTATTTGTATTTTCTCTCATTACATGCACACACACACACACACACACACACACACACACACACACACACACCATGAAGCATGAAGGCCCAAACTATGTATCTATAGATATTTAATTTTTTTTTTTTTTTTTTTTTTGAGACGGAGTCTCGCACTGTCGCCTGGGCTGTGGCACGGTCTTGGCTCACTGCAACCTCCGCCTTTGCAGGTTCAAGCGATTCTCCTGCCTCAGCCTCCTAAGTAGTTGGGATTACAGGCACCTGCCACCACGCCCGGCTAATTTTGTATATTTTTAGTGGAGATAGGGGTTCACTGTGTTGGCCAGGCTGATATCGAACGCCTGACCTCATGATCCACCCGCCTCGGCCTCCCAAAGTGCTGGGATTACAGGCGTGAGCCACCACGCCTGGCCTAATTTAACTTTTTTAAAAAATAGAGACAGGGTTTTGCCATGCTGCCCAGGCTGGTCTCAAACTCCTGGGCTCAAGCAATCCACCCGCCTTGGCCTCCCAAAGTGCTAGGATTGGGAGCCACTGTGCCCAGCCAAACTACATGTTTTTGATCACCAAAAGAAAAGACAACATGGGGCAAGAAGTCCAAATTGACAGCACTCTGCAGTAGCTCAACAGAAGGGGAGAGTCTGGGAATCTGTGTTTGTTCAAGCTGCAGATCCGAGGCTCATCCCCCCAAAACACTGCAATGCTAATGAATGACCGTGGCTAAAAATCCCAAGTGACCTCATGATGGTGTGGCTCCTTGCTTCCTCCCTTAGAGGTGGAGCAAGAGCCCTGTTGGCTGATGGACAGTTGGGTACAGTAGGTGTGTTTGCATGAAGGATTGGCCTGCTGGGGTTACTCAGAAACTGCTCTGCAAACACAGAGGATTAAAGGGGTTTTTGTTGAGGCAGAACAGATGGACAGAGAGAGGCAGAGTTCAAATGAATGGATCATAAATCAGCACTCACTTGCAGAAGGGAAAAATCTGGGTCTGGTCACTTAAAAATTTGAGCTAATTTTAATTATTATTTTTTTCTTCTTAGGAAAGCAACCTTATGCTTAATGGAAAAACAATTCATGTGAAAAATTGGAAAATATATGTGCCAGAGAAAGCCCTGCCGATCCTTTTAGTGAAATCTCCCTGATTTTGTCCTCTGTCCTGCTAACGTACACACATATACATAGGCAATTATTATTTAATAAGAATGAAAACACATGCTCTTCTATGAGTTAGATTTTAAGAGGGAACCTGTAACTAGAGCTTGAAGATCTGAACCCAGGTGTGATCATTTGGGCCAGGTCAGCAGCATAAATTTTAGTAATAAAACCAAAGACAATGTGTAAATTTATGTTTGGGAAAGTTGGGGCAAGCTCAGGTGAAGGAAAAGTTCATAGGCGCTGAGGGCCACGTTGAATTTACGGTCTTCCTTCAAGTAATACCTTCCTGAGCTCCCAGAAAAACGACACGTCTGTGTTTATTTTTCCTTTTGCCCCCTAGTGGAGCAAGAAGAGTGGTTCAGGCCATGAAATCGTTCTGCCAGTTAGACCGTCTCTTTACGCATTTCTCTCTTTCTTTCGCTCCCTCTCTGTTTTCTATTTTTTGAGACGGAGTTTCGCTCTTGTTGCCCAGGTTGGAGTGCAGTGGTGCGAACTGGGCTCACTGCAACCTCCGCCTCCCGGGTTCAAGCGATTCTCCTGCTTCAGCCTCCCGAGTAGCTGGGATTACAGGCGTGCACCACCACATCTGGCTAATTTTGTATTTTTAGTAGAGATGGAGTTTCTCCATGTTGGTCAGGCTGGTCTCAAACTCCTGACCTCAGGTGATCCGCCCGCCTCGGCCTCCCAAAGTGTTGGGATTGCAGGTGTGAGCCACCACGCCCGGCGCTCTCTCTTTCTCTGTCTCTCTTTTTTGAGGCAGGGTCTTGTTCTTTTGCCCAGGCTGCCATGCAGTGGCACAATCTCAGCTCACAGCAGCCTTGGTCGCCTGGGCTCAAGCATTCCTCCCACCTCAGTCTCCGGAGTAGCTGGGACTATAGGTGCACATCACCACACCATGCTGATTTTTTGTGTTTGTTGTAGAGACAGGGTCTTGCTATGTTGCCTAGGCTGGTCTTGAACTAATAGGCTCAAGTGGTCCACCTGTCTCAGCCTCCCAAAGTGCTGAGATTACAGGTTTGGGTCACTGCGTCCGGCCTCTTTACCCATTTCTAATCATCTAATTGGATGTTCTCCAGTCTCTCTGTAAATGTATTGACCAAAGCCCAAGACATAATGAAAGGAGGCCAGTGGATCTCTCTCTAGCAGGCCAGGGCTCCGGTCACTGAATTGAGTTTAGCATCACATTTTATGAAAATGAGGTGCCATTAGATGCTAGATGCTCACTTAGTAGGGTGAAATACTCACACTAGGAGAGTCCAGAAGTCTTACCAGCGATCGAGGGTTAGTTCAGCTCGCCATTGTTAGTTGAGTGCTTTCTAGAAGTCAGTAGTGTTGGCCGGGTGCAGTGGCTCATGCCTGTAATCCCAGCACTTTGGGAGGCCGAGGCGGGTGGATCACGAGGTCAGGAGTTCGAGAAAAGCCTGGCCAATATGGTGAAACCCCGTCTGTACTAAAACTACAAAAATTAGCCAGTCTTGGTGGTGGGCGCCTGTAGTCCCAGCTACTCGGGAGGCTGAGGCAGAAGAATCGCTTGAATCCAGGAGGTGGAGGTTGCAGTGAGCCGAGATCATGCCACTGCACTCCAGCCTGGGTGACAGAGCGAGACTCCGTCTAAAAAAGAAAAAAAAAGAAGTCAGAAGTCAGTAGTGTTTATATCAGACCTTTTGATGCCAGTTCTACTTATTGTTTAATGACAAGATTTAACGACATACAAAAATTAGTTAAAAACAAATCTTATGGAACCGATTAAAGAGAGTTGTTTCAATAAGAAAACATTGGAATGCTCTGAAAAATCTCAATGGTAGTGAAATACTTAAAAAATAAATGATATTAAATTATGTTAAAATGTAAAATATGTGAGACACTAAAAGTCTAGAGTTGTGCACTTATATTATTTCGTGTCTTTAAGTCTTTAAGTTCTTTTTTTTTTTTGAGATTGAGTTTTGCTTGTGTCGCCCAGGCTGGAGTGCAAGGGTAAGATCTTGGCTCACTGCAACCTCCACCTCCCGGGTTCAAGCGATTCTCCTGCCTCAGTAGATGAGATTACACGTGCCTGCCACTATGCCTTGCTAATTTTTGTATTTTTAGTAGAGACAGGATTTCACCATGTTTGCCAGGCTGGTCTTGAACTCCTGACCTCAGATAATCTACCTGCCTCGGCCTCCCAAAGTACTGGGATTACAGACGTGAGCCACCATGGTGCCCGGCCTATAATTACTTTTTATCTCTCTCTTAGCTGAACATTTGTAAGTTACATGGGCTTGTTACAAGATAGCAGCATCATAAAGATTTTGTGGTGTTGCTCCTGTATGTGAATTTCACCTATCACCAGAATAAATTCTCTCTTCCTCTCTGGGCTCCCTCACAGGGTGTGGGGCCACCTGGCCCCAACTGGCCCCTTCCACTTTCATCTCTCGCTGTTCCCTGCTTTCCTGATGCTTTACGTCTTGCTGAAGGAGTTCTAGCCTTTGGCCGTGTGCATGCTGTTAGCTATTCACCTGTCCCACTTTCTCACATCTCAGGGTGCCTTTCGTCTGTTATTGGTAAACACAGTGTCCTTCGTCTGTCTAATTCTGGCCTCAACTCTCCCACAGAGTTTGTTGACAGCCACCCCTCTGATTCTCCAACCCCTTTCATCCATTATTTGTTTATTGCCTCCTCCCCTCCACTGGAATTGAGTTTCACGTATCCCCAGCCCTTAGAACGCCTGGCATACAGCAGGCGTTCAGTAAATGCTGTCTGGCTGTTGAGACAGGGTCTCACTGTTGCCCAGGCCGGAGTGACATGATCACGGCTCACTGCAGCCTCTATCTCCTGGGCACAAGCCATCCTCCCGCACCTCAGCCTCTCGAATAGCCGGGACTATAGGCATGTGCCACCACACCCAGCTCATTTTTATGTTTTTGGTAGAGACAGGGTTTTGACATGTGGCCAGGCTGGTTTGGAACTCCTGGGCTCAAGCCATCTGCCTGCTTCGGCCTTCCAAAGTCCTGGGACTACAGATGTGAGCCACTGTGCCTGGCCCAGTCATGTTTTTTGGGTTGAATGGAACTCACTGCTTTTATTCTGTACTGTGGAGTCAGATGCAGGTGTGAATCCCAGCACTGACCTGTTCTAACTCTGAGACTTTGGGGGAAGGTGGGACATCCTGAGTCTCCTTTCCTCGTCTGAAAGCTGGAGATGGAACTGCCTTCTTCTGAGGGCTATTGTGAAGATTAAATGAAACCATCAAAATCTACAGTGCTGGGCACAGAATTAGCATTTAATGTTAGCTTTTACTGTTTATCTAAACATCCAGCAAAAATTATGTAGTCTGATCATAATCCTATAAATCAAAGCATGTAGCAATTATAAATTAAAAAGTAAATCAGTCATTTGGAATTAGTTAGCTTCTTTCTTTTTGGTGGTGTTGAAAATTAAGACTTTTTTCCCCCAGTACTTTGCATCTAAGTCACTGTTAAGTGGTGTTGAAAATTAAGACTTTTTCCCCCCACTACTTTCCATCTAAGTCACTCTGAAGGCAAATAAGTGATCTTTCATGAAGGGCTGAAGTTATTCCAGTGCCCTGTGAAGTGGGCATTTATTTCTGCAACGGCCTCTGCAGCGGTTGAGCCCTTTCCTGGAGAGGCAGGAAATAATGGTGCTGGAGTCACTGGCGGCTGTGTGTGGGAGCATGTACTTCTGGGTGTATTGTGTGTTTGCAGGCTGGGCACTGTGTAAAGACGTGTTGAATTGAAATGAATTAAGATGGTGATGTATCTTGAACCTGTTGCTTTGCAGGCACAGTGAAGGTGAAGAGTTCTAACATCCAAGTTGGAGACCTTATCATCGTTGAAAAGGTGAGCAGAATCTGGAAGCTTGTGTGTGGATACCGCTTCATGGGTCCTAATGTGTCATTTGTGTATCTGGTAGACGAAGTGAATGTTGAATTTTGGGATTCTATCCAAAAACTTTGCCTGGGGAGAAAAATCTCTTTCCTGTGAGACAGACAGACACACACACACACACACACACACACACAAATATTTTTTCAAGGTTTATATGTGTTGGTTAGCCAGAAATCCTGCTTACAAACACAAGTACAAGTTTTGATTTCCTGTTCGATGTGCTTATTATTTTGGGATAAAAAATATCATAAAGTTTTTCCTAGAAATCTGCTTACTACATAGACACTTAAAATATTTATCTAATTTACCCTTTGAGCCATTTTAGCTTGCATTTCCTGACCTAACCATTGTGCTTGTCTATTATTTTATGGGGAGCAGGGGTTAAGTGTAACCTGAGAACAGTAAAAAGACCAAAAATACATTTTAAAAAATAGCCGTGTCAGTATGTTTGTTACTTTAGCAAACACTCATGTCTTTTTCTAGTGTGTATATTTGGAAGGTATTGGATTTTGGGGGGTGGCTCTGGAGAGGCTTGGAATAATATTTGATTAGAAAAGGGTTGTGTCTAACTTGTTTCTGTAGAAATTGAGCTATGCTCTTTTAAAAGGATTAAATCCAAGAACTCAAAGCTGCTTTAAGGTAAAGTGAAACTCTTTTGGGTGGCAGCTCAGAAGAACCACACAACCCCCCTCTATGTTATCACATACTTTTCTGTTCATAATTAAATGGGGGCTACTGGCTCCCCGCACCCCCCCAGTTTTTTTTAGAATGGCTTTTGTTGCTTCTTACTACTTTCCTTCCTTATTAAAATCCACTAAAAGCCAAACATCAAGCTGGGAAGTTGGTAGAAGCAGAAAGCGAGAGCGGAGGGTCTGTCTTGAGTCTCAGCAGACAGCCTGGAAGAGAGCCAGCTGGGGAGGCAGGCTTTTGGGATTTTGGGAGGTAATGGTTGAATGTGCCAGAAAACTAGAAGCTCTCTTTCCAAGATAAGATTTTGATAGGGGATTAGTAAAGTAGCAGCAGTGTGCAAGATTTTTCAGATTCAAAACAAAATAAATCCCCAAATCTGTCTTTGACAAAGGCAGAAACGTAAAAGAGTCTGTGAGTTTCAGTCCCCCCTGCCCCAACCCACCGAGGGGTTGGGGGTGGGGGCGGAAGCCCCCCTCCCCACCGCACAGCACACGGTCATTCATTCACAGTAACAGTCTTTCTTTTCATAACACAGAACCAGCGGGTCCCTGCCGACATGATCTTCCTGAGGACATCAGAAAAAAACGGTAAACATCTGAGATCAATTTGGAAAATAACCATTAACCTTTCAGTGGTAATTTGGCAAAATAATCATTTGAAAATGTCACAAAGTAGATTATCATTTTGGAGCCATGGAGGCAAATCAAAAGCATCTTTTTAAATAGACCGTTCTTTTTAAACAGTGTTGTTGGTGTTTTAAAAGTCAATAGATTGTGATCATTAAAAAATACAGTTTGTGGAACACTGGCTGACTCACAGCTGGTAAAGTCACGCATACAGTGGCCTTGGATTTCCTCTCCCGGCTGTGTTTTAAGCTCAACCTCAGGAGTTGGGACGAGGAAGTGTCTCTACCATGTAGAAGTAAACAGAAATCCTCTCTCTTCTAAGCTGATACCAGCATATGTGTCATGATGGGGGCAGTACAGAAACTGGGGAGAGGTGGGCGTCTTTTCTGCCCTTTGTTCATGAGTCAGGGGACCTTGCCCATAGCACCTAGTGATTTATTTATTGTAGGCTGAGTTTGCGGGGTGGGAATCTCTGAAGTCTCCTACAAGGCCCTTAACTCCTTGCAGTTGTTCCCTAGGGTGGCAGCTGCCATTGCCTGCCCACCCTATCAGTCTACTAAAATTGCCTTAGTTTTTTTTTTTTTTTTCCTTGAGACCGGGTCTTGCTCTGTCGCCCAGGCTAGAGTATAGTGGTACGATCTTGGCTTACCTCAACCTCTGCCTCCTGGGTTCAAGCCATTCTCCTGCCTCAGCCCTCCTGTGCACCACCATGCCCGGCTAATTTTTGTATTTTTAGTAGAGACAGGGTTTCACCGTGTTGGCCAGGCTAGTCTCGAACTCCTGACCTCAAGTGATCCATCAGCCTCCCAAAGTGCTGGAATTACAGGTGTGAGCCACCATACCTGGCCAAAATGGCCTTAGTTTTAATTTTTGTTATTTAAGCTGTTCTGAGGAAATAAGGCTGTTTTTCTCTTATCGGGCGTGATCGGAGGTTTTTGAACACGTGAAAAATTTACATTTGTATTCCTTTGAGGATGCTGCAATGTATTTCATTATGAATAGAATTAAAGTACAAGTAAAATTTTATACTAATATGTAATCAGGACAGGAGGTAAAAGGCACTAGATTAAAACAGCCTTTGAAAAACTGCAGCTTTGTCTTTAAATTCGTTCTTGTGTCCTATTTAGTGAAAACAGAGCATTATGGAGTAGGGCCCCTGACATGCTCTTTTTTTCTTGAAAAAACAAACAAACAAGCAAACCAAAATTATGAGTGTTCTACATTAATAGTTCTCAAAGACTGAACTGCAGTGGCAGTGAATGGGGTATGTTCTGTATCTGATGGAGTATACAGCTGACTACTTGCACGGATCTGTATGTCAGACTGAAAGATACACCTCTGAAATGTGCCAGCCCATAATGACCTAGTGCTTGCCTGGATCGATCAGTCCTGTTCTGAACTCTGTGCACGAATCAGCTCTTTAATTGTCACAACATCTCTACAGGGTCAGTGCTGTTCCTATCTCCACTTTTACACACGAGGAAACTGAGGCTCAGAGAGGATAGGCAACTCTCAGGGCACAAAGCTATTACGTGGCAGAGCCTGGACCTGCACTTAAGTGGTTTGGGTCCTGAGAAGGTGCTGGCGATGCCTGGCCAGACGGCTCGGAATGCTGGTCACCCTGTGCTCGTCCCCGTTCTATCTCCCCATTGAATCTTTACAGCAAGCTTGCGAAGTCTGCGTTTCTCCACATTTTACAGACACTAAAGCTTGACAAGTCCAATAAACTAGCTGGGGATCCCACTCAGAGGGAGTGGCGGAGTGAGGATTTGAACTCTGAGCTTTTTGACCCCAGAGCTTATTATGGAAGAAGTAGGAGATAGGATATGTATTTTCTCTTGTGGTCGCTGGCCATTGGTTGGCTCTTTTTACAAGGACCAGAGCAGACGCTGCCCAGAGCTGCCAAGGGAAGGGTGCTTGAGGTGCAGGTGACGGCACCCGACTTCCTTCCACAGGGTCATGCTTCTTGCGGACGGATCAGCTGGATGGGGAGACGGACTGGAAGCTGCGGCTTCCCGTGGCCTGCACGCAGAGGCTCCCCACGGCCGCCGTGAGTAGCTTTCCCTGCAGAAGCCCATGCGGGCAACCTGTCTTAGCAGGGTTCTCAAACTCAGATACCTGGGGGGCCAGGCATGGGATGGCAACTTGTGAAGTGGGGCCAGTAGGGGAGCGTGGGGTCCTGGAGAGCCCCTGGGCCTAGTTGGCTTTCCTGACGTGACCAAAGCAGACCCCGAGTGCAGGGAGTGAGCTCTCCTGCGGGAAGCTAAAAACCATAAGGAGCCTTGCCAAGGGGCCTCACCAAAATTGAAAAGGTAAGCCAGAGCATGCCATTCCTCTGCTCAAAACCTACGAAGGTAGGCCAGGCTCAGCGGCATGCACCTGTAGTCCCTGCTCCTCAAGAGGCTGAGTCGGGAGGATTGCTTAAGCCTGCGGATTCGAGGCTGCAGTGAGCCATGATTGTGCCTGGGAATAGCAACTGCACTCCAGCCTGGGCAGCATAATGACACCTGTATCTAATAAAAGTAATAACCATAAAATAAAAAAAAAAACAACCCTCCAAAGATTTCTCATCTTACTGAGAATCAGTTCTGCGGTGCTTGCTGTCGTCTTCAGCTCCTTCCCATTTGTCTCTCTGCTGAGGCTCCGACCTCAGTGCCTGGCCCTCTCTCCTCTGCCTACCAGCCTGTCGGGTCTGTCATTCTGTCCCTGGATGTTTACTGTTGCCATTTCCTCCACTGGGAGCCCTCTGATCCCTGGCGAGTCTGCCTGGCAGGGCATCTCCACACTCCACTGAGCTTTTGCTCATGATTCTCCTTATCGGAGAGGCTCTTTCTGCCCACCTCTCCCTGCATCCCTGCTTCACTCACTTCCAGGCAGCATCCCTGCGGGTGGGTTCTTCCTGTTGTATTCTCTGCCGTATCCCCAGTGTGTATGATGGGGCGCAGGCCCTGGCTGAGAGGATGGCCGCAGTAGTTGGCCATGTGTAACTTAAGTGCCCGGTGAGTGGCATGCCCCACTGTGGTCTGGAAGGATGAAGTGGAACACAGAAGCTTCCCCTGTGCTCACGTCACATGGATCGAAGCCAGTCCTTACTGTGTCCCCTGAGGGAGGAGGAAAGTTCCATGTCTTGGCGGGATTGACGTAACAAGAAATGTAGCCACCCTATGAATGATTTTTCATGGATAATAAAAAGTGAAATAACACCATTATTACTGTTAATTTTAAACCAGGAATTTTATTTTATTATTTATTTATTTATGAGACGGAATCTTGCTCTGTCACCCAGGCTGGACTGCAGTGGCATGATCTTGGCTCACTGCAACCTCCACCTCCTGGGTTCAAGCAATTTTCCTGCCTCAGCCTCCTGAGTAGCTGGGATTACAGGCATCCGCCACCACGCCCGGCTAATATTTGTATTTTTAGTAGAGACACGGTTTCACCGTGTTGGCCAGGCTGGTCTCAAACCCCTGGCCTCAATTGATCCACCCGCCTCAGCTTCCCAAAGTGCTGGGGTTACAGGCATGAGCCACCACCTCCCAGGGGCTCTCCAGGACCCCACGCTCCCCCTCCAGCCCCACTTCACATGATGGTGGCTGCTACAAGTCCCCAGGGGCTCCTAGACAGTAGTTAGAAACTCACTGTTCTAACAGTGACTGCTGCTCCCCCTGACTGTACCTGTCTTACGCCACTTCACATATGCTGCTTTGAAATGTAGTTTTTGCCAAGATCTTTCACTTTCGGGCTTTCTTATCACCTAAGGTTGACTTCTTGTTTGCTTTTTAAAAAATTGTGCTAAAATACACATAACATAAAATCTACCGTCCTAACCATTTTTAAGTGTACAGTTCAGTGGCATGAAGTACATTGACGTTGTCATGCAGGCATCAGCCGTGTTCATCTTCGGAACTTTTTTCATCTTTCAAAACTGGAACTCTGGACTCATTAAACAGTAACTACATTTCCCCCTTGGCCCAGCCCCTGGCAAGCATCTTTCTGTTTTCTGTCTCTATGAATTAAACTACCCTAAGTTCCTCCTATAAGTGGAATCACCTAGTTTTTGTCTTTTTGTGACTGGTTTATTTAACTTAGCATAATGTCTTCAAGGTTCATCTGTATTGTAGCCTGTGTCAGAACTTCTTCCTTTTTAAGGCTGAGTAATATTCCATTGTATGGACAGACCACACTTTGTTTATCCATTCATCCACTGATGCTTGTTTGAGTTGCTTCCACTTCTTGGCTATTGTGAATAATGCTGCTACGTACATGGGTGGACAGATGATCACTTCAAGTCCCTGCTTTCAGTTCTTTTGGGTATATAGCCGGAGGTGGAATTGCTGGATTATATGGTAGTTTTCTGATTAATTTTTTGAGGAAGTGCTGTTTCCACAGCTGCTGCACCATCTTGTGTTCCCAGCAACAGTGCACAGGGCCTCCACATTCTCCACATCTTCATCACACTTGTTTTTGTTTTGATAGCAGCCATCCTTATGGGTGGGAGGCGTTCTTACTTTTTTCAGCTCTTCCCAGAGGTTTATACAGAGTAGATGCCCAGTAACCATTTGTTGAATGAGTATTTTCTTTTCTTTTTTGAGACGGAGTCTCGCTGTCGCCCCGGCTGGAGTGCAGTGGCGCGATCTCAGCTTACTGCAACCTTCACCTCCTGAGTTCAAGCGATTCTCCTGCCTCAGCCTCCTGAGTAGCCGCAATTACAGGCACGCGCCACCGTGCCTGGCTAATTTTTTTGTATTTTTAGTAGAGACAGGGCTTCAACATGTTGGCCATGCTGGTCTCAAACTCCTGGCCTCAAGTGATCCGCCCGCTTCGGCCTCCCAAAGTGCTGGGATTACAGGCATGAGCCACTGCACCTGGCCTGAATGAGTATTTTCAGTGGTACAAACAAGTCTTGCAAGCCAGAATTTAGCAGAGGAGGGTCTGCCACTTTCCAGGGTATTCATAGGTGTGTGGCATCACCCCATCAAGTCTGGAAAGGGCTGAGTAAACAGAGAAACAGGGGTCTTCACTGTAGAGTCTGTCAGGGTGCTTTGAGATACTGTATGCTGCGACTCCTCAGGGTTCTTCACTGTAGCGTCTGTCAGGGTGCTTTGAGATAGTGTATGCAGCGACTCCTCAGGGTTCTTCACTGTAGCGTCTGTCAGGGTGCTTTGAGATAGTGTATGCTGCGACTCCTCAGGGTTCTTCACTGTAGCGTCTGTCAGGGTGCTTTGAGATACTGTATGCAGCGACTCCTCAGGGTTCTTCACTGTAGCGTCTGTCAGGGTGCTTTGAGATACTGTATGCAGCGACTCCTCAACTTACTTAACAGAAGACTTTCCTCTTCTTTCCACCTCCCCTGTGATTTTGAGGGGCCATTTGCTGTGTGTGGGAAATACAGTTGCTTTGGAAACATAGTGGATGCCTCCTGAAGTCTTGCATTGTGAACTGACTTTGACTCCCAAATGTGCCTTCTGTTGAACAGGACCTTCTTCAGATTCGATCGTATGTGTACGCAGAAGAGCCAAATATTGACATTCACAACTTCGTGGGAACTTTTACCCGAGTAAGTGAGCTTCCTTCACATGGGATCCTGTCACCAGGAGTGTGTAAGGGATGAAGGCCAAGAAGTACTGACAGTTCTTTGTCAGGAAGTTGTTTCATGCCAGGTGGGGACATAAAGAAGGCACCACCTTGAAAGCCAGCGTATTGTTTCTCAGTAAGGTCGACACAACTGGAATTTTCTTCCGGCCTTGGAACAGCTTAAATGACCTGACAACTTAGAGGAAGCATTTGCTGCAATTCATGTGAACGCTGGCGTCTGAAAGAGTTTTTCTTTCTCTGTCCTTCAGATGGATCTGTGTCCTCTGTTGTTTTTTTTTTTTGAGATGGAGTCTTGCTCTGTTGCCCAGGCTGGAGTCCAGTGGCACCATCTCGGCTCACTGCAGGCTCCGTCTCCCGGGTTCACGCCATTCTCCTGCCTCAGCCTCCCAAGTAGCTGGGATTACAGGCGCCCGCCACCGCGCCCAGCTAATTTTTTGTATTTTTAGTAGAGACGGGTTTTCACGGTGTTAGCCAGGATGGTCTTGATCCCCTGACCTTGTGATCCGCCTGCCTTGGCCTCCCAAAGCGCTGGGATTACAGGCATGAGCCACTGTGCCTGGCCTTTTTTTTTTTTTTTTTTTTTTTTTTTGAGACGGTCTCCTTCTGTCACCTAGGCTGGAGTGCAGTGGCGCGATCTCGGCTCATTGGAACCTCTGCCTTCCGGGTTCAAGTGATTCTCCTGTCTTAGCTTCCTGAGTAGCTGGGATTCCAGGTGTGCATCACCACGCCTGGCTAATTTTTTGTATTTTTAGTAGAGACGGGGTTTCACCATGTTGGCCAGGCTAGTCTTGAACTCCTGACCTCAGGTGATCCACCCACCTTGATCTCCCAAAGTGCTGGGATTACAGGTGTGAGGCACCACACCTGACTTTGTCCTCTTTTATTCATACAAATCCTATCTGCCATTTTCATAATTTTTAAGCCACTTCCAGACCTTTCAGAAGAGAAATTTAATTTGGATTTAATTTGTTTTAGGAGGCCTGGTGTGGTGGCTCACACCTGTAATCCCAGCACTTTGGGAGGCTGAGGTGAGCGGATCTCCTGAGGTCAGGAGAATTGCTTGAACCTGGGAGGTGGAGGTTGCAGTGGGCCGAGATCACGCCACTGCACTTCAGCCTGGGTGGCAGAGCGAGACTCCATCTCAAAAAAAAAAGAAATTATTTTAGGAATATGGGTCAACAGGTTTCTAGAACCCATATTATATTGTCCACATTCTCTTTCTATAAGCCACAAACAAAGCTGGCCTGCAAACAGCCTGATTGGTTTGCTTTTACGTTTTGATTCTTACCTCATAAAACATTTTTCAGTGCTAAGAGGCCTGCGCTTCTTAAATCACAGGCCAACTTTTTCACGTATTTCTGTGGGGGATGAAAACCCCAAGGGCAGTAGTGGAAGAGCTTGGCCCTCCCCTCGTGGTGGAGCCGTTGGCTTCCAAACTGGGCTTCCAGTTTTATCGGTGGGAGCCTGTCTTTCTGTCTCGAGCGGACCAGGCTAGAAGCAGCCTGTGGATTCTGGGGAAGCTTTGGGGGGTGAATGTGTGTCCGTTTGGTCTTTTCCAGGAAGACAGCGACCCCCCGATCAGCGAGAGCCTGAGCATAGAGAACACGCTGTGGGCTGGCACTGTGGTCGCATCAGGTGAGGCGCCATTTTGAGGAATGTGGTAGCAATTTGAAAAGGAAAGAAAATCCTTTTGTAATTAGAATAATCATCTGTCAGTTGGAAAAATGAGTGCTCGGTCAAATGGCATTTTCCACTTGTTCCGACACCTCCAGGGAATTAAACTAACATCTAATTGCAGTTCGGACACTTAGAGACGCCTGGAGGAGAAGCCGGCGTGGCCTGTGGACCTTTCTGCAGCGTCCACGCTGGCAGTAGCTCTAATTGCCTCTTCAGATTGACATTCTAATCTGTACCAGAGCGGGAGGCAGCCTGGATGTTCTGGCTGGAGGCTGTGTTTGTAGGGTATGTCGCGCTGGGACTGCCAGCACCGGGGCCCTAGGAAAGGGCATGGGCTTGAGCTGGAGCTTCTGTGTTTAAACACCAAGAGGAAGTGGATATTGGTGCCTTTCTTTTTCTTTTTCTCTTTTTTTTTCTTTTCCCTTTTTTTGAGACAAGGTCTTACTCTGTCACCTAGGCTGGAGTACAGTGGCACAATCTTGGCTCACTGTAACCTCCGCCCCCCGGGTTCAAGCGATTCTTGTGTCTCAGTCTCCCAAGTAGCTGGGATTATAGGCCTGCACCACCACGCTGGCTAATTTTTGTATTTTTAGTAGAGATGGGGTTTCACCATGTTGGCCAGGCTGGTCTCAAACTTCTGACCTCAAGTGATCCACCCACCTCAGCCTCCCTAAGTGCTGGGATTACAGATGTGAGCCACTGCACCTGGCCCATTGGTGTCTTTCAGTGCTGGGATGACACTGATCAGGACTGCATGGGCTGAATATGACCCCCGATAGCAGTGGTTAACATCAGCGGCATGCAGCCCATGTGTCAGGCCCTGTGCTGGGTGCTTATGTGTGTTACACACTGCACTTAACCCTCCTAACGGCACCATGAGGGTAGATACTATTATTCATATTATGCCCATTCTGCAGATGACGGAACTGAGGCTGAGTGAGGTTAAGTAACTTGCTCTGAGGTCACACAGCAGGTAAAAGGCAGAGTTGGAACTTGAACCTAGGCATTTTGCTCCAGAAACAGAACTTACTGTGTAGCCATCACTTTTCTTACATTTCGTGATATCATTAACTTAATAGTATAGTTAGTATTATAATTCTACTGCTGGTGACTTTCTGTCTTTACTATTAGATGAATCAATTTTTTCCTCTCTTCAAACATAGTATTCTCCACTCCCCACCATCAAGCCGTTTTACTCTGCTGGTTGCTTCTCTCTTTCATTCATTCATTCATTCATTCATTCATTCTTTCTTTCTTTCTTTTTTTTTTTTTTTGAGACAGGGTCTCATTCTGTTGCCCAGGCTGGAGTGCAGGGGTGCAATCATGGCTCACTGCAGCCTCGAACTCCTGGGCTCAAGCAGTCCTCCTGCCTCAGCCTCCCAAACAGCTGGGACTACAAGTGCATGCCACCATGCCCAGCTAATTTTTAAATACTTTTTTAGAGATGGGGGTCTGACTCTTGCCCAGGCTGGTCTCAAACTCTCAGACTCAAGTGATCCTTCTGCTTCAGACAAAACGCTGGGATCATAGGTGTAAACCACCTTGCCTTTTCCTTCTTTGTTGCTCTCTAGTACAGTAGTAGACACTCGATTAGGATCCTGTGTGGCAAGGAGAGGGAATGAAGCAGCACAAACTATCCCTGGAGTACCGTGTGTCACCATCCACACATGCACTACTTAATACAAATAGGCAGAGGTGCACTCTCCCTTGAGGTTTTTTCTGCTACATTTTATTTCCACTGCCTGCCTTTATTTTCATCATACTTTGGTACGTCTCTCAGTCCCCCTGATGACTAAAGAGCGAGAAATTCTGCACGGTCATGCCTGGGCCACGCCTGGGCACAGCCACCCAGGGGACGCAGCATGCAGACGTTCACATCCTGCCCCTCCTTGCCACTTTCCACCCATGTCACCTGAACGAATTTTTTCTTGCTTTCAAGTCATTTATTAACAAATAATAATTAATTACTCTTTTTATTCTTTGATAATTTGACTGAAAAATAATTATCTCATTCAGTTTGAATTTCCTGGATTACCTGGCAGGTGGTCGTATTTGCACCTGTCTCTTTTGTTTCTTTGTAAGTTACTAGTTGGCTTAAAAAAAAAAAAGAGTCTCTCTGTGGCTCAGGCTGGAGTGCAGTGGTACCATCTTGGCTCGCTGCAACCTCCGCCTCCCAGGTTCACGTGATTCTCCTGCCTCAGCCTCTCCAGTAGCTGGGATTACAGGCATGTGCAACCACCCCTGGCTAATTTTTGTATTTTTAGTAAAGATGGGATTTCACCATGTTGGCCAGGCTGGTCTCGAACTCCTGACCTCAGGTGATCCACTTGCCTCGGCCTCCCAAAGTGCTGGGGTTATAGGCATGAGCCACCGCACCCAGCCTACTGTTTTAATTTTGATTTAATTGCAAATATAGTTGAATGTCTTTCTACCTGTCAGCTAATTCTTAATATTCTGGTCTATCTACTTTCCTTTGTGGTTCTTCTTTTTCTCATTACTTTGTTAGAATGCTTTATAGAGGAAAGAATATCAAACTTTCACTTTTTGTGGGTTATACATATTTTTTCAGTTTTTTGTTTGTTTTTTGTTTTTGTTTGTGATGGGCTTTATTTTCTTTTACCATATAGAAATTTAAAATTTTTTTATTGCCTACATTTTCTTTTTTTTTTTTTTAATTATACTTTAAGTTCTAGGGTACATGTGCACAACGTGCAGGTTTGTTACATTTGTATACATGTGCCATGTTGGTGTGCTGCACCCATTAACTCGTCATTTACATTAGGTATATCTCCTAATGCTATCCCTCCCCACTCCCCCACCCCACGACAGGCCCCGGTGTGTGATGTTCCCCACCCTGTGTCCAAGTGTTCTTACTGTTCATTTCCCACCTATGAGTGAGAACATGCTGTGTTTGGTTTTCCGTCCTTGCGATAGTTTGCTGAGAATGATGGTTTCCAGCTTCATCCATGTCCCTACAAAGGGCATGAACTCATCCTTTTTTATGGCTGCATAGAATTCTATGCATAGTATTCTATTCATTTTCTTAATGCAGTCTATCATTGATGGACATTTGGGTTGGTTCCAAGTCTTTGCTATTGTGAATAGTGCCACAATAAACATACGTGTGCATGTGTCTTTATAGCAGCATGATTTATAATCCTTTGGGTATATACCCAGTAATGGGATGGCTGGGTCAAATGGTATTTCTAGTTCTAGATCCTTGAGGAATCAACACACTATCTTCCACAATGGTTGAACTAGTTTACAGTCCCACCAACAGTGTAAAAGTGTTCCTGTTTCTGCACATCCTCTCTGTCACCTGCTGTTTCCTGGGTTTTTAATGATCACCATTCTAACTGGTGTGAGATGGTATCTCATTGTGGTTTTGATTTGCATTTCTGTGATGGCCAGTGATGATGAGCATTTTTTCGTGTCTGTTTTTCTTTTATTTTCTTTTCTTTTTTCTTTTTTTTTTTCTGAGACTGAGTCTTGTTCTTGTTTCCCAGGCTGGAGTGCAGTGTTGTGATCTTGGCTCACTGCAACCTCCACCTTCCCAGGTTGAAGTGATTCTCCTGCCTCAGCCTCCCGAGTAGCTGGGATTATAGGGGCCCGCCACCACGCCCAGCTAACTTTTTTTGGATTTTTAGTAGAGTTGGGGTTTCATCATGTTGTCCAGGCTGGTCTCAAACTCCTGACCTCATGATCCACCCGCCTCAGTCTCTTAAAGTGCTGGGATTACAGGCGTGTGCCTATGTTTTCATAAAAACAGGATGGCTGTTGGAAGGCCATATACATTTTATGTTTCGATTCACCCAGGAAACTTGCCTCTTCTTCTTCATGCTCCTGATAAACTTAACTTACATGTGTATCTAGCCAGCAGTGTGTTTGGCTTTCTAATTTTTGCCCATGTGATAGACATTGAACAAATTTTAGCATATTGATTTGCCTTTAGAAAAATTATTTGTGCAAACATCTTCCTTTATGTTTACTATTTATTTGTATTTTATTTTATTTTTTTATTTTTATTTTTGGAGATGGAGTCTCGCTCAGTCGTCTGGTCTAGAGGTCAGTGGCACAATCTTGGCTCACTGCAAGCTCCGCCTCCTGGGTTCATGCCATTCTCCTGCCTCAGCCTCCCTAGTAGCCGGGACTACAGGCGCCCGCCACTACGCCAGGCTAATTTTTTTGTGTTTTTAGTAGAGACGGGGTTTCGCCGTGTTAGCCAGGATGGTCTCGATCTCCTGACCTCGTGACCCACCTGTCTCAGCCTACCAAAGTGCTGGGATTACAGGCGTGAGCCACCGCGCCCAGGCCTGTATTTTCTTTCCTTTTTTTTTTTTTTTTTTTTGAGACAGAGTCTCACTGTTTCACCCAGGCTGGAGTGCAGCGGTGCGATCTCGGCTCACTGCAAGCTCCGCCTCCCGGGTTCATGCCATTTTCCTGCCTCAGCCTCCCCAGTGGCTGGGACTACAGGTGCCTGCCACCGCGCCTGGCTAATTTTTTGTATTTTTAGTAGAGATGGAGTTTCACCGTGTTAGCCAGGATGGTCTCAATCGCCTGACCTCGTGATCCACCCGCCTCAGCCTCCCAAAGTGCTGGGATTACAGGCATGAGCCACCGTGCCTGGCCGTATTTTCTTAAATATATGTGTGAATGACCACTTTGTGTCCTGTGCCCATTTTTTCTGCTTATAGGTTGGTTTTAAAAAAATAATTTGTAAGAATTGTTTATGTCATAAGAATATTAATATTTTATTTGTTGCCTTAATTGCAATGACGGTTTCACTTGGTCTCATTTGTTTTTTGGAACTAAAGTTTGCAGTTTTTATCTAGTCAGACCTGTTGATCTTTTTTCTTTTCAAGACAGGGTCTTGATCTGTCACCCAGGTTGTTGTGCAGAGACATGATCAGGGCTCACTGCAGCCTCGACCTCCTGGGTTCAAATGATTCTCCCACCTCAGCCTTCTGAGTAGCTGGGACTATAGGCGCACCTCACCACGCCTGGCTAAGTTTTTGTATTTTTTGTAGAGACAGGGTTTTGCCATGTTGCCCAGGCTGGGATCTTTTGTTTCTTTGTGGTTTCTGTTTTTTGTGTCATGCTAAGAAAATTTTCCCTGCTCTAAAATTATAAAAATATCCACTGACTTTTTTTGGAGTGTTTATATAGTCTTACATTAAAATACTTGCTTTAAGGAATAGAGTTAGGAGAACTAACAGGCAAGGGAATATTACCTCAGGTCAGACTCCAGGCTCCAGACTCTTAGGCCCAGTCTGTGTTTCTGGCCCCGTGTGAACAAGCAGCCTTATGGGGAATGAAAGTGTAAAACGAGGCTGGGTGCAGTAGCTCACACCTGTAATCCTAGCACTTTGGGAGACCAAGGCAGGAGGATTGCTTGAGTCCAGGAGTTTGAGACCAGCCTAGGCAACATAGTGAAAACCCATCTCTACAAAAAATAAAAACATGGCCAGGTGAGGTGGCTCACGCCTGTAATCCCAGCACTTTGGGAGGCTGAGGCAGGTGGATCACAATGTCAGGAGATCGAGACCATCCTGGCTAACACGGTGAACCCCGTCTCTACTAAAAATATAAAATAATAATAATAATAATAATAATAATAATAATAGTCAGCTGGGCGTGGTGGTGGGCACCTGTAATCCCAGCTGCTCAGGAGGCTGAGGCAGGAGAATCATTTGAACCTGGGAGGCGGAGGTTGCAGTGAGCTGAGATAGCACCACTGCACTCCAGCCTGGGCGACAGAGCGAGACTCCGTCTCAAAAAACAAACAAACAAACAAACAAACATCCAGGTGTTGTGTTGTGTGCCTTTGGTCCTAGCTATACAGGAAGCTGAGGTGGGAGGATTGCTTGAGCTTGGAGGTCAAGGCTGTAGTCAGCTGTGATCACCAGTGTACTCCAGTTTGGGTGACAGAGAAAGACGCTGTTTATTATTATTATTTTTTTGAGACACAGTTTCACTCTTGTCCCCAGGCTGGAGTGCAATGGTGCGATCTCTGCTCATTGCAACCTCCACCTCCTGGGTTCAAGCGATTCTCCTGCCTCAGCCTTCTGAGTAGCTGGGATTACAGGCATGCACCACCACACCCGGCTAATTTTTTGTATTTTTAGTAAAGATGAGGTTTTACCATGTTGGTCAGGCTGGTCTTGAATGCGGTGACTCAGGCCTGTAATCCCAGCACTTTGGGAGGCCAATGCGGCTGGATCATCTGAGGTCAGGAGTTTGAGATCAGCCTGGCCAACATGGTAAAACCCCGCCTCTACTAAAAATACAAAAAATTAGCCGGGTGTGGTGGTGCGTGCCTGTGATCTCAGTTACTCAGGAGGCTGAGGCAGGAGAATCACTTGAACCTGGGAGGCAGAAGTTGCAGTGAGCCAAGATTGCACCATTGCACCCCAAACCTGGGCCACAAGAGGGAAACTCTGTCTCAAAAAAAAAAGGATACAGTGAAAAGCAACACACTTTAGAGCAGAGGATGTCTGGGTCAAATGCTTGTCTCTTTGGGTGGAATAAAGAGGCGTTAAAGGCAATGAGAACAAGATGGGGTTAAAGTTGTCATGTCCCGTTGCATCTGGCATAGGCAGGGCTGGAAATTCATGACTACCTGTCATGTGCCCATCTCCTTACTAGACAGCCACGTGAATAGGACGTACTTCATTTTTTGTGGACAGTTCACCATTCTTCTTTTCTAAACCTTCTGTGGAAGGATAGTACATACACAGAAAATCCTAAACATAGTGCTTGGTGGATTTATATTTTTTTCTTTCCAACTTTATTTTAGGTTTGGGGGTACATGTGCAGATTTGCTACATGGGTAAATTGCATGCTGCGGGGGTTTAGTGTACAGATGATATTGTCACCCGGGCAGTAAGCATAGTACCCAATAGGTAGTGTTTTCTGATCCTCACCCTCCTTCCACCCTATGCTTGATGGATTTTAACACAGGTAACACATTTGTGTGACTAGCACCCAGATCAAGAAACAGGATATTACCACCGTCCACCCCCGAAGAAGCTCCCTCCACTCCCTTCTAGCTGCCCCACACTTGCCCAAGGGTAACCACCACCTTGGCTACTGAAAATGTTAGCATTTCAGTAATAAATGCATTTTCATATGCCTGTTTGTTTTTCATCTGGTGATTTTCTTCTCTCCTTGCTTCCTCCTTTTCATGCAGCAAGAGTGCACCTGTTCGGTGCTGAGGTCCATTGCCAGTCCCAGCACTGTGGTAGTGCCTTAGGAGACAGATGCATGTGCCCACAACATGGGATTTATAGTTTATTAGAAGTTTCGGATGGAGGCTGGGTGCGGTGGCTCACGCCTGTAATCCCAGCACTTTGGGAGGCTGAGGCGAGTGGATCACTTGAGGTCAGGAGTTCGAGACCAGCCTGACCAACATGGTGAAACCCCATCTCTATTAAAAATACAAAAATGAGCTGGGTGTGGTAGCGTGCACCTGTAGTCCCAGTTACTTGGGAGGCTGAGGTAGGAGAATTGCTTGAACCTGGGAGGCGGAGGTTGCAATGAGCCGAAATTGCACCACTGCACTCCAGCCTGGGCGACAAAGTGAGACTCCTCAAAAAAAAAAAAAAAAAAAAAGAAATTTAGGATGGGCTATAGAAGAAATGGGAGAGAGTTTTATGTATTTCCTCCGAAACCAGTAAAAAGGAAAACAGTTGAGCTGAGCTGCAAATGCAGAGAAATCTGAGGTGGAAGGAGCAATGTTGGAAGGGCTTGTCAGTCTTAGTCTCAGAGATGAGCAATACTAATTAAATCTTCACTTATCACTTACTTTTAATTGATGAAGTGTTTTGCTGCCATTCTCTTAACTTGGTCTCATAACATTACATGAGGACCTTCAATGGGATGAGGCACTGAGTCTCAGGTTAAGCAACTTGTTCAAGGTTACATGCCTTGGAGAAGTCATCTCCTGGGAGGAGGAGAGTGGAAGGCATATTGGCATCTTGAAGAAGAAAGATATTTCAGACAGTTCATGGGAGATGCCTTGTGGAGTTAAAGATACATTTTCCCTTGTCTGAATTCCTCTCTGTGTGCTCGGTTATTTTGGGGGGAGGGGTGCGGTAGGGGAGGGAGAGCACAGCAGTGATCTGATGGCATTGCCTGCCCTGCCTCTTAGTGGGTATATGATTTGGAGTCAGTATGAGCAGCTGGGCACTGACTGCTTCCTTAATTGGCCTCAGTTTCCCCTGCATCTCACTGAGTAGACATCTAATTGCCCTCTGATTCTAATGTAAACACAAGCCATTTCCTTCCAGTTCTCAACGCCAGGAACAGCCAGCAAGAGTCATCTTAATTATGTGAGATTTCACTTCTGTGTTCCCTATAGGCTGTAACTCTTGCCTCTCGGTTAACAGGTCTGCTGTTATCTGTTGGAAGTTTAAAAAACATAAAAAAGCTTGCCAGGCAGTGCTGAGGTCCGTCTGTATCAGCTGGCATTAATCTGTAGAAGATGTGGTTGCCATGGTAGCCAATGCAGGGCTGCAAGGCTGAGGCAGCACAAGAGTGATGGATAAGGGAAGGGATGGAGGAGGACCAGGAGCTTGGCAGAGAAGGTGGCCTGGATGTTACAGAGCCCAGGTTGAGGAACAGCCACCTCTTAGAAGGTGAGAAGAACTGGTGCTCTAGCCCAGTTCTTCTCAAACTTTTAGTGGAGAGGGACCAGTTTGTTGGGTTTTCCCCCAATGTGTAGAAGATCGATTTGTGGTCCTGCCTCTGTGCATGAGTAATATGCAGCCACACTATGTGCACCTTGCCACAAGTTTTTTTTTTTTTTTAAGACAGTCTCACTCTGTTGCTCAGGCTGGCGTGCAGTGGTGCGATCTCGGCTCACTGCAACCTCCACCTCCTGGGTTCAAGCTATTCTTCTGCGTCGGCCTCCCCAGTAGCTGGGATTACAGGTGCCCATCACCACGCCTGTATAATTTTTATATTTTTAGTGGAGATGGGATTTCACCATGTTGGCCAGGCTGGTCTCGAACTTCTGACCTCAAGTGATCCACCCGCCTCAGCCTCCCAAAGTGCTGGCAATACAGGCGTGAGCCACCGTGCTCAGCCCACAACAGTTTGATAGTGCCTCCATGGTCTATACCCCATTTGATGAGACGACTACTCTGATCACATGCTCGAATATTGCAGCAATACTTAATTGCTATAAAAATTTCCAAACGCTGATTCTCGGGTTCAGCATTTATTTTGTTGTGAATGAGGAACAAAGGGGTCACAGAATAGCCCTGACCCCAGGCAGCACCACACTGTTCCAGAGAGTCAGTTAGAACTCCGTGAAATGCCTGACCATGACCTCTTGGCCTTTTGGAGAAACCAGATGGACACTGGCTGGGAGAATGGAAAGGGCTGCGTGGCCTGCAGGCTGCAGAGGGTGGGAGTGAAGAGAACCTTGAGAGCAAGGAGGGGCTGCAGAGGTGACAGCAGGGGAAGGAGGGGATCAGAGGCCTGGGGGTGGATACTTTCGGGTCAACAGTTACAAATTGGGCAGAGGATTTAAAGGAGTGGATAGTGGCGGATGGGGACCATGGTGAGCTCAGAGCACGTGCCTGTCTAAGAGGTGGTTGTTCCTCAGCACTCCCTGGGTGTAGCATGAGGAACGTGGACTCAGTGTCATCAGATCTTCCACTCTTCCAGGAAAAGCCAGAGATCTCTTTTTTTAGAATTTTTTTTTTCTTGACAGAGTGTCACTCCGTCACCCAGGCTGGAGTGCAGTGGCGTGATCTCGGCTCACTGCAACCTCCGCCTCCCAGGTTCAAGCAATTCTCCTGCCTCAGCCTCCCAAGTGGCTGGGATTACAGGCATGAGCCACCATGCCCGGCTGATTTTTATATTTTTAGTAGAGATGGGGTTTCGCCATGTTGGCCAGGCTGGTCTCAAACTCCTGACCTCAGGTGATCCGCCTGCCTCGGCCTCTCAAAGTGATGGGATTACAGGCATGAGCCACCGTGCCCTGCCTCATTTTTTTTTTTTTAGATAGGCAAGCTCCTGAATTTAAAAGTGGCCAGTTATTCAGAACCTTGAAAGCACCGTGCAGACCAAGCCAAGGCGCATCCGGTGTGTGCGTCCTCTCCGGTGGGTGGTCTCATTGAGGATGAGGCTGTGGTTTGGATCCTGTGGAGGCGGAGCCTGTGTCCTGAGCACAAGAAGGCATGGGATGGGAAAGGCCATTTTCAGCAGCATTTGATGGCATCGAGGTTGGCCAGGCCAGGTGTAGGGGGCACTCCCTTTGGGGTCCCCCTTGTTACTGGGGCCCTCTCTGACCCTGGGCTCTGGGGATTGAGGCTGAGCTGCATCTGCATAGGAGTGGATGCAGCGGTCGTGTGGTCATTCCAAGCTCAGCCCGGGCTCGGTTCCCACTGTCCAGCCATCTGCTGTGGTGACAGGGGCCTGAAGGGAGGGGCTGCCTGTGTTCACAGGAGCCTGCCATCTGCCGAGAAGCCACCGCAAGCTCTCCCTGGCCTGCCATCTGCCGGGAGCCTCCTTGGAAGGGAACTGCATTGTGCTGGAGAACATTGTTTGCCTGGCTGAGTGTGTTAGACCCTTGAAGGACTTCAGCGCCTCCTCCTAGGGCTCTTTGTCCAGGACGTGGTCCCTTCAGTGCATTTGGGGGCGGGCTCTTTACTGCAGATGTGCTTCAGCCTCTTCGGATTTTTGTATCTCCTGACAGTGGCATTCCTGAGAGTGAGGGGGAGAGAGCACAGAGAAAGAGGTGTTTTCTCTTTCTGGCAGAGACCAAATTGCTTGTATTCCTGGGATCTTCCCTGAGAGCTTGGCAGGGCTGGCTCCTTCGTGTTCCAAGTTTTGGCTCAGATGACGTGAATGGAGACAGTACAAACTGCCTGCCCCCCACTGCCCCCTGCCCCCCGCCCCGCCACCCAGTCCTGTCTGTTTCTCCGCTTGACTTGACTTTCAGCCTAGCGCCGCTCACTCCCTGTGATGCCGTGTTTCTTGGTTTCCTTCTTTACTATCTTTCCTGCTGTGTTGATTTTCTTGGCACACACTGAGAAGGGGAGAGAAGTAAAATTCTGACAGATACTGCCAAATTTCTCTGCAAAATAGATCACACCAGTGTGCACGTCGGCCAGCAGTGTGTACCACAGGATTTTTGCCAATCTAATTGGGATAAAAATGATTTTGCATTTTTTGATTATTTACTAGATTGAGCATTTCTTGTTCACTGACCATGTTGATTTCTTGAGTAAATTGTTGACTTTCGAAGGATTCATGCCTTTTCTTACTGTGTCTGGAGGATAGAAGGGGTGGGGGAGTTCTTAGGAAAGAGTTGTCCTTGGGACAGACATCCCCAAATGGGCAAGTTAGACTGAAAGGGATCAGGTTTAGCAGGAAGAATGTGCTCTAAAAAGAAGCATCTGTTTCCAAGTTTCCATAATAGTTAATGAAGGTAGGAATGTTCTAGGCACCTCTGGAAGCCTGTATGACCAGGGGCACAAACGGCAAGCCACACCTTTCCCCAGTCTCCTTCCATTAGAAGCCGCTGGGCCCCGTAGACCAGCATTCACTAGTACAAGTTTTGTGGTAAAAGGAGAAGACTCTGGGTCTTCACTGTTCCATGAGGTAGCTACTAGCTCATGTGGCCATGAAATAGGGCTAGGGAGGGTGGGCACTGTATTTAATTTAACTGAATTTAAACTCAAAGGGTTTTCAGTGGCTAGTGGCTGTTCTTTTGGTCAGTGTAGCCACAGATCATTGGTTTGGCCCTAATGTAAAACCTCTGATGTTCTCATAGTGTGGCTGTTGGGTCGGGCGAGGTGGCTCATGCCTGTAATCCAAGCACTTTGGGAGGCCAAGGTGGGAGGATCACTTGAATCCAGGAATTCAAGACCAGCCTGGGCAACATCGTGAGACCTCATTTCTACAAAAAAACCCACAAAAATTAGCCAAGCATGCTGGCATGTGCCTGTGGTCCCAGCTACTTGGGAGGCTGAAGTGGGAGGATCGCTTGAGCCCAGGATGTTGAGGCTGCAGTGAGCTATTAATATGATTGTGCCACTGCACTCTAGCCTGGGCAACAGAGTAAGACCCTCTCTCAAAAAAAAAAAAAAAAAAAAAGAGAGACTGGGCGTGGTGGCTCATGCCTGTAATCCTAGAACTTCGGGAGGCCAAGGCAGATGGATCAGTTGAAGTCAGGAGTTCAAGACCAGCCTGGCCAACGTGGTGAAACCCTGTCTCAACTAAAAATACAAAAATTGAGGCTGGGCGTGGTGGCTCATGCCTGTAATCCCAGCCCTTTGGGAGGCCAAGGTGGGAGGATCACTTGAATCCAGGAATTCAAGACCAGCCTGGCCTACATGGTGAAACCCCGTATCTACTAAAAATACAAAAATTAGCTGGGTGTGGTGGCAGGTGCCTGTAATCCAAGCTACTCGGGAGGCTGAGGCAGGAGAATTGCTTGAACCCAGGAGGTAGAGGTTGCAGTAAGCCGAGATCACGCCATTGCATTCCAGCCTGGGGAACAAGAGTAAAACTCCGCCTCAAAACAAAACAAACCCAAAAGTTAGCCAGGCATGGTTGTGCACGCCTATAATCCCAGTTATTGAGGAGGCTAAGGCAGGAGAATCGCTTGAACATGGTGGGAAGCTTTCAGTGAGCCCATGTTGTGCCACTGCACTCCAGACTCCAGCATGAGCAACAGAGCAAGACTCTGTCTCAAAAAAAAAAAAAAAGAAAAAAAAAGAACCCAGTTTCTCAAGAGGATCAGACTCTTCTATTTGCAAGCCTGCCTGTCTGTATTAATATTTCTTTTCTTTTTTTTTTTTCTTTTTTCCATTTTAGGTACTGTTGTGGGTGTTGTTCTTTACACTGGCAGAGAACTCCGGAGTGTCATGAATACCTCAAATCCCCGAAGTAAGGTGTGTACGAGGTCATGGGGTACATTGACCGGCTGTGGGCTGGTTGGTTCTGGTGGGTGAGTGACGAGATATTAAAATAGGAACACCTAAGAGTGATATTTATACAGACATATTATCTTTTTATGCATATGTGTGTGTGTGTATACAATAAATACATATACAATACACATATATAATACAGTACATAAATATGTAGTTACATGTTTGTGGATATATGACTTTTTTGTGCCTTTTTTTTTTCTTTTTTTGAGGCAGGGTCTCACTTTGTTGCTCAGGCAGGAATACAGTGGCTTGATTTTGGCTCACTGTAACCTCTGCCTCCCGGGCTCAAGCAATCCTCCCAACTCCACCTCCTGAGTAGCTGGGACTATAGGCGTGTACCACCATGCCTGGCTAATTTTTGTGTTTTTAGTAGAGATGGGGTTTCACCATGTCGGCCAGGCTGGTCTCAAGCTCCGGACATCAAGTGATCCTCCCTCCTTGGCCTCCCAAAGTGCTGGGATTACAGGCATGAGCCATGGCGCCCAGCATTTTTTGTGCTTTTAGGTTAAACTGTGGAGCACGTACGGTTTGCACGCCTTGTGTTTCACCCTTCACGTGCATCTCATTTCATCCTCATAACAGCCCTGTGAGTGCATGCTTCCTTTATCCATGAGAAACGGCTTCAGGAAGCACCGTGCCCTGTCCAGGCTACACAGTGAGGACGGGGCAGGCCCATGTGATTCAAACCGTGACCCGCCATCACAGCTTACCCCTCCTCCAATTTTTAAGAGTCAGAACATTACAGAATAATTGTCTTTTGTCAGTAGCAGGAAGGAATGCTGTGTCTCCTAAACTTCAGTCATGGTCGCTCCACCATTAGACGTTACAGCCATCAGTACAACTATAAAATCGTTTGTTTAATGTTTTAGCCTTATCCTGGGGCATGTTTCTATGAAGTTATGGATGTGATTTGTTACTTTTTAAAAGACTAGACATGAAGATAAATGTATTATTATTAAAATAATAATGTCCAGGGCTGGGCACGGTGGCTCACACCTGTAATCCCAGCACTTTGGGAGGCCGAGGCAGGTGGATCACCTGAGGCCAGGAGTTGAAACCAGCCTGGCCAACATGGTGAAACCCCGTCTCTACTAAAAATACAAAAATGAGCTGGGTGTGGTGGCAGGCGCCATAATCCCAGCTTATCGGGAGGCTGAGGTAGGAGAATCGCTTGAACCCAGGAGGTGTGAGCCAAGATTGTGCCCTTGCATTCCAGCCTGGGTGACAAAGCGAGACTCCATCTCTAAATAAATAAATAATAAAATAATGTCCATTAATGCACCACCTAAAAATCAGGTGCCACCACTGGTGTGCGCCCCAGACTTTCAGGCACTGCCGAGTTGGTGTTGGGTAGGGTGCTAAGAGTTTAGGATCTGAGTTGTTTTACAAGGCCAAGGGCACTCTGCAGGGTGGTGGAGGCTATTCAGCACACAACCCAGCCAGCACAGCAGTAACTCGCTGATACATTTCCAAGTGTAAATCTTCTTTAGTTGTAAACATTTTTTTGAGTTTTCAGAATTCTTTGAGTTCCCTTGGATGCCTGTTATGAACTCCAGCCCATGGAAGCAGTGTTCTTAGACCAAAGATATGAGGATCGATGGATCCCACTGTCCTACCTGGGGTAGAGGTGTTCGTAGGGGAAGGACCAGCTCTCCGGCAGGCTGAGTTAGTTGAGTTAGTTACACCAGCTAATCTCAAGCCCTGGTTTGTGCTTCGTCCCACAGATCGGCCTGTTCGACTTGGAAGTGAACTGCCTCACCAAGATCCTCTTTGGTGCCCTGGTGGTGGTCTCGCTGGTCATGGTTGCCCTTCAGCACTTTGCAGGCCGTTGGTACCTGCAGATCATCCGCTTCCTCCTCTTGTTTTCCAACATCATCCCCATTAGGTAAGCAGGCGACGAGCTTGAGTTTGGCTGCCGTGACGTCTTCTTCTCTTTACTCATTCAAAGATGATGGTTCTGTGGCTTTTATTATTATTATTGTTTTCTGAGATGGAGTTTTGCTCTTGTTGCCCAGGCTGGAGGGCAGTGGTGCGATCTCAGCTCACTGCAGCCTCCACCTCCTGGGTTCAAGTGATTCTCCTGCCTCAGCCTCCTGAGTAGCTGAAATTATAGGCTCCTGCCACCACGCTTGGCTAATTTTTGTATTTTTAGTAGAGTTGGGGTTTCACCATGTTGGCCAGGCTGGTCTGGAACTCCTGACCTCAAGTGATCCACCCGCCTCAGCTTCCCAAAGTGCTGGGGTTACAGGCGTGAGCTACTGCACCTGGCCTGGTTTTTAAAAGTGATATAAATAATAGATTTTCATAGTAGAAAAAAGTGAAGGCCTGTATTAGCAAAAGAATAAAATATAAATCACCTCTGCTCTCACTACCAAGTGATAATCATTGTTAATAGTTTGGGATATACTTTTTTCTAGAGTGCTTTTGATTTTAGAAAAAGGGGAGTTTGGTCTACTATAATCTGCCTTTACAAAAAATTGGAGCAGTGTGTTTTGAATAACTTTTCACATCGCTTGTATGTGTGTCCCATCATTTTTTAGAGCTGCTCTGTGATGTGGGTTAGCAGTCTACTTTCCCCCATATTGTTCTGTTTGCTTCTACTTTTTCCCCATGATCATTAGTAAATATTAAATTACATATTTTTTCCCTGAAACTTTCAGTGCTTATACTCTCTCTTATACTTGATATATTATCTTATATTTGGTCTTCCTATTTTATATATTTAGATCATCTTGGTGAGAATTTGTCTTTTTCTGGGGACAGAGATTGTCGTTTTGTGTAAAACAGTGTGACAGGGACAGGGGGACTGTGCCCAAGTCAGCATGCTCTGGATGGTGGATTCAGAGGATAAATACATACACTTTAGTGACTTGACTGCTAGCAAAACAAGTATTCAATCTAAGTGACGTGGTAGCCTTCAAAGTTCTACCTGTAACATGATTAAAAATTGGTGAGTCGACTCTTCATTTGTCCCAGGGCTAGCCAGTAAAATGGCAAGCAATTTGATTAGTTTATAGGATGATGAATTAATGTGAAGACTTCTATTTACTTTGTGCAGTAAAATTAAATTTCAAAATGAATATAATACATACAATGGAGTACTCTTCAGCCTTCAAAAGGAAGGAAATTCTAATGCACCTTACAGTGTGAATGAACCTTGAGAACGTTATGCTAAGCAAAATAAGCCAGAAAAATAAGCCCCCCAAAAAGTCAGAAAAAGTGTATGATTCAACTTACATGCAGTGTCTAAGGTAGTTAAATTCCGGCCAGGCGTGGTGGCTCACGTCTGTAGTCCCAGCACTTTAGGAGGCCAAGACGGGTGGATCACTTGAGCCCAGGAGTTTGAGACCAGCCTGGGCAACATGGTGAAACCCCATCTCTACTAAAAATACAAAAAATTAGCCGGGCGTGGTGGCACACACCTGTAATCCCATCTACTCTGGAGGCTGAGGTGTGAGAATCGCTTGAACCCGGGAGGCAAAGGTTGTGGTGAGCTGAAATAGCACCACTGCACTCCAGCCTGAACAACAGAGTGAGACTTCGTCTCGAAAAAAAAAAAAAAAGTAGTCAAATTCATAGAAATGTAAGTAGAGTGCTGGTTGCCAGGGGCTGCCAGGGCTAGGGTTGGTGGGGGATGGGGCGTTATTGTTGAATGGGTGTGGAATTTCAGTTTGGGAAGATGAAAGAATTACGGAGGTGGATGATGCTGATGGCTGATAACATTGTAAATGTGCTCAGTACTATAGAATGGTCAATTTCCTGTTACGTATATTTTACCACAATTAAAAAAATGAATATAGCATCAAAAATATATTAGCTTAAGGGATCAGTAATTTTTCTGAAAGGTGAGATGGAAACCACTACCCTTTCTGTATTTTAAGTGACTTCAGTCCATAACATGAGCTTTGTGACAATAATGGATTTGTTCCGTGTGTGACTTGACGGTGGTGCTGGCTCTTGCTGAGTCTGTGCGTTCAGCTCCGGCAGTGTGCTTCTGCAGGGAGTGAGTCCGGATGCGATGGCACATGTGTTTAGAGTCCATGTTTTTATAAAGATACAAGGAGCCTTACATCTGTCCTGTTAACCTGTTTGCTCTGGTTTTGTGCCTAGTTTGCGCGTGAACCTGGACATGGGCAAGATCGTGTACAGCTGGGTGATTCGAAGGGACTCGAAAATCCCCGGGACTGTGGTTCGCTCCAGCACGATTCCTGAGCAGCTGGGCAGGATTTCGTACTTACTCACAGACAAGACAGGTGAGCTGCTTTCTGGGACCTGGGCAGGATTCCTGGTGAGAGAAGATGCCTGAGGGCTTTGGCTGAAATTCTTGGGCTCTCTCTGGACATATGAGAGATGCGTGTTGCTGCTATTTTATTCCCTTCATCTTTTGATGAAGATTCTTTGGTGATGAAGATGATGATAACAGAATTATGTGCAGAATACAATTCTGGGGAGTTTCAGTGCGGTCACTCCTTCAGTCCTCACCCGAACCTTGTGAGTTAGGTAGTGTTTCTGTCCCCCTTCCACAGATGAGGAAATGTGGCCCAGAGAGGGTAAGTGACTTGTCACGGGCGCATAGTAGCCGAAGCAAGCTTTAACTCAGGCAATCAGGCCTGATCTCTGACCACACCCTGATACTGCTACGCAACTTAATGCTTGTCCAGGCATTAGGCTATCAGAGTGGTGAAGAGCAAGGATTGGGAGGGGGAAGATCTGGTTTCAGCCTCATCTCTACCGCTTAATGTCCATGGGGTAGAAGGGAAGCTAATGCAAAGATCCTGGGCGGCTCACCAAATCAGAGAAAAATGAGGTTTCTGGAAGGAGAGCCACCAGGAAAGTTCTGGATAAGTCAGCATTAGGACCCTCCAGGTGGTCTCTGTAGGGCTCTGCCATTAGGGATGTATCTTTCTACTCAAGGGTCAGAATCCTTCAAGATAGAATCTGATTGCTCTAGTGTATGTCATTTGTCACCCTCTTGGCCAACGGAATGGGCCAGGCCCCTGATTGACAGTCCTCTTGGGCCACCTTACATGGTGTGGTTAATTTCCCCTGGGAAAGCTAGGAAGCCATTTTCAAAAGGGGAATGGGATTCTAGGCAGGCAAAATGCTGCAGGTGTCTTCCCCAGCAGGGACAGTACTGACTGCAGTGTGTGACATAGGGCAAACTCTCCAAAGATGGCAGCTGTCATTACTGTTAATAATAACAAACATCCTGAGAGACAGGCCGGCCACTCATTTGTCTTGTGTTTTAGGCACTCTTACCCAGAACGAGATGATTTTCAAACGGCTCCATCTCGGAACAGTAGCCTACGGCCTCGACTCAATGGATGAAGTACAAAGCCACATTTTCAGCATTTACACCCAGGTAAAGCCTTCCATTTCAACACCGAAAACAATTCTTTGACTTTTTTTTTTTAACAGCTATATTGAGATGTAATTCACAATACCATACAATTCACCCATTTCAAGAGTACAATTCGTTGTTTTTTTTTAAGCATATTCAGAGTTGTGCAACTGTCACTGCAATCGATTTTATGTTTACCCCAAAAAGAAGCCCTCTACCCATCAGCAGTCACTCCCCAATACCTCCCTTCTATACCCATGACACCCACACTTCCTTTACACTTTGAATAAAATTGCATTTGGGGTCCTTCCCTGTCTTCCCCATCTTCAGGGCTAATCTGCTCTGCTGAAGTGCTGATGGACATTAGGAAAAACCTGTGAGAAAATTATATGCCCATTAAATAGAACCAGAAGGAACCTGCTGGTTGATTATACTTCAAGTTTACGACCACGTTGATATTTTCCCTTTCCCTGGCTATGACCCGGAGCACCAATAACAAATGGTCTGCTTGTGAAATAATCATGACGTTATTGATTACCTTTAGTTTCTCATCTACATTCAACTCAACAATCATGAGGAAGAAATTAGTTCATCAGAGATGACTTGCAGTTTATCTGTTCCTACCTTTATTTTTCCTACCAAGTTTCCCAAAAGCAGTCACTTTTCAGAGAAAGTATTACTGGCAAATATCCTAATATTCCTAAAGTGTTAGACCGGTGGGTCCCCATCTTGGCTGTGTGTCAGAATTGCTGGTGGAGTTTCAAAACAACACAGAACAAAAACGAGACATTTATTTGGGCTTGATACCCTGGAGATTCTTACTCATTAAGCCTTAGGGCAGGGCGTGGCTTTGGGTTTTAAAAGTAAGACAAACACACCCCTTGCTAATTCTGAGGCACATCCAAGGCTGAGCCAGACCGCGTTAGACCAGCTCCATGTTGCAGCACTTGTTTGGAGATAACAAGAGAATAAGGAGGTCATATTTTGCTTAAATTCGTCGAAATAGAGAACATTCCCATAGTCAGAAGACCATAAGAAATATGAATGAATTATCTCTGTATACAGGTTAAAGGCAGAATCCCTGAATACTTCTTGATACGGTCATAATTGACATTTAATTTTCTGGAACATTTGTCAGTGGGCTGGATTTCCAGGCTGTCTCCTGAAAATGGCAGAGCAGGGGACAGTGTGACAGTGGGAGTGGATGTTAAGTTAGAACAGCTGACTTGACACGGTTCTTGTCATCATCTACAACCAGCAACAAAGCCCTTGTTGCTGTTCCAGGCTCCATGGGGAGGCGTCATGGCTGGTCTCCAAATGGATCCATGGACCTTTTTCAAAGATGTACTTTGGCACTATTAAGAAATCACGAGGAACTTCCCTGGACAGGGAGGATGAGCCGCACAGCCCCCGTTTCCTTTCTGTCTCTTTGACCGTCTTCCTCTGTGTGGTGATTTGGGGTTGGTGTCTCTGGGGCTCGGTGCTGGATTCTGTTATGTTGTTCCCCGGATGGCCCCTCACCCTGCTTCTATCGCTCTGTGGATGCTGATGGCTCTGTCTCCATCTCCATCTCTAGGCCTGACCTGGAGCTTTGGATTATAATGTAGCCGAATGTTTGGCATTGCTGCATGTGGCTCATAAGGATGCTGTACCTGGGACCCCTCCTGACTTTCTTCCCTCATCCCCTAAACCTATTCTCTCCCAGGGCTGCTTGTCTTAGTGCACACTACGCCCTCCATCCTGGTACCCTCGTCACCCCAGCTGACAGCCACTGCCCCTTCTCCAGTACCTGCTCCCACCCGATCACTAGATCACCCTTCGGCCTTTTTGTTTTTTTCCTTCTCCCTTTCTTCCCTTCCTTTCCTTACCCTCCCTCCCCTCCCCCAGCCCCTCCCCACCTCCCAGCCCTTCCGCCCCCCACCCCCCCCCCCGCCTCCCTTCCTTCTTTGGTAACAGGGTCTCACTCTGTCACCCAGGCTGGAGTGCAGTGGTGCAATCACAGCTCACTGCAGCCTCAAACTTCTGGGCTCAAGCGATCCTCCCATCTCAGCCTCCCAAGTAGCTGGGACTACAAGTGTGCACTGGGTATGCACCACCACACCTGGCTAATTTGGTTTATTTTTTATAGAGACGAGGTCTCACTGTGTTGCCCAGGCTGGACTTGAACTCCTGGGCTCAAGTGATCGCCTCACCTCCCAAAGGCTTCCCAAAGTGTTGGGATTACAGGCATGATCCACTGCGCCCAGCCACCTTTGGCCTTTTGTCTTCATCCCTTCTCACTCACTCAGCAAGGTGACCCCCTTCCTTGCCTGTCTGCCGTGACCCCCTGCACAGTAGCTGCCCGGCTTTCCTTCTTGCTGTCCTCTCAGGAGCCTCTCGGTACCATCAGCTCTGTGGTGGAGTCTGAGACTTCCAGTGGGATCTAGCCTTGGTCTTCATCCCCTCCCCTTTCCCGTGGTTCAGCCTTCCAGGCAGGGTGAGCTGCCTTATTTCTGTGTCTTAAATAATTAGACCCTTCCCTCGGAGCCACCAACCCCAAATGCCCACCAGGCTCCTTCTTGGGGGGGCTCATTGATTGGATTGTCATGCATATCAGCACCCAGCTACATGTCTGTATCGCTCGCAGCCCCTTCTCGGTTGTGCTGACTCTTGATGGTTATATTAGACAGCTTCACAGGTGGTGGTGTGTACATCCGGTGGGAGTTACACCCATGCCATGTTGCTGGTATTTTTAAGAGCTCCTGGTGTTTACGGAAGCCGTCCCCTCTCAGGATATTTGTGTATTTTAGCTTTTATGGTTCATTTTCGGCTTAGCACAGATAACACTCTTTGTAAAGTGTTGAAATTCAGAAAACCACACTTCTTACCGTGAACCCCACCTCATACTCCTTCCTTAGGGGAAGCTCATAAATCAGTTTGCCCATCCCGGCCTTGAGTCTGACACAGCTGTGTGTTGTGGGGTTAGGGTTAGCTGTGCGAGGCTGGGGTGAGCTCAGAATTCCAGTACAGATCTACCCAAGTGAGAGTGTGTGCATCTTTCTCTCATGATGTCTAAACATCCTGGCATAAGCACAGGACCACGTGTGTGATGGGACATATGGAAGCTTTTGCATGCTTTTTTAAAACCAGTTTTATCGAGGGATGATTTACGTACCTGAAAGTTCAGCCATGTTGAATACACAGTGTGGTGACTTTAGTAAATTTGCAGCTGTGGAACCATCCCAAATATGCACATCACCCCTGCTCCCACTGCAGTCACGCCTCCCACCTTAGAGCTTCATAAGGGGTTCTTATACCAGTGGTTCTTTCTTCTTTTTCTTTCTTTCTTTTTTTTTTTTTTGAGACACAGTCTCACTCTGTTGCCCAGGCTGAGGTACAGGGGTGCGATCTCGGCTCACTGCAACCTCCACCTCCCGGGTTCAAGCAATTCTCTGCCTCAGCCTTCCTAGTAGCTGGGATTACAGGCACCTGCCACCACGCCCGGCTAATTTTTATATTTTTAGTAGAGACGGGGTTTCACCATGTTGGCCTGGCTGGTCTCAAACTCCTGACCTCAGGTGATCTGTCCGCCTTGGCTTCCCAAAGTGCTGGGATTACAGACATGAGTCACCATGCCCGGCCCAGTGTTTCGTAAAGTACAGCCTTTGGAACCCCTGCGCTAGATCACTTGGGCCAGAGTCAGGAGCACAAGGAGTGGTGCCCAGACCTGCAGTTTTAACAGGTGAACCAGGTGTTTCCAGAGTACAGTAGCATTGGAGAACAGCTGCTGTGAAACTGAGGTTCATCCCTGTTCAGAGCATGGGTATCTAAACCTGTGGACTCCAAGGAAGAGTTTGCAAGATGACCCACTGGGGTACAGGAAGCGCCTCTTTACATTTCAGTTCCATCTCCAAAATTAATGCAAAATTAAAATCTTACTAATACTATTGAGGTTGACCCAGGGGCCCTCACTCCATGTATCAGACAGGTACTTGTCAGGTCCGGTCCTTGAGGTGTCCTGCGGAAGGGGCTGGAATTCCACAGTTGTTTATTTTCCCAGTGTTGAAATGTAGGCCGCAGTTTATGAGTGTCCAGGTGACTTGTTCTAAGGATGTGGTTGAACTAAACTGGACTCATAAAGAGAGCAGGTGGTTTTAAAAGATTCCTGCAGGAAAGCTTCTGATTATTAATACAAGGCCAAGTAAACAGTAAGAAAATGGCCAACACATTAGGAGAGAAAACTATAACCAGCTAAGGACTTGTGATGATTTTTCCCCTGGGTTATTCATTTACTGGTACTTTTTTTTTTTTTTTTTTGAGACGAAGTCTCACTCTGTCGCCCCATCCTGGAGTGTAGTGGTGCTATCTTGGCTTACCACAAACTCTGCCTCCCGGGTTCAAGAGATTCTCCTGCCTCAGCCTCCCGAGTAGCTGGGATCACAGGCATGTGCCAACACACCTGGCTAATTTTTTTTTTGTATTTTTGGTAGAGACGGGGTTTCACCATGTTGGCCAGGCTGGCCTCGAACTCCTGATTTCAGATGATCCGCCTGCCTCGGCCTCCCAAAGTGCTGGGATTACAGGCTTGAACCACCACGCCTGGCCATTTACTAGTACTTTTAATGGAAAAGGGAGATACAATTTAAAAACCATAAAATTTGCTCTTTTAAGCATATGATTCTGTAGTTTTTAATATGTTCACAATACTGTGCAAACATTGGTACTGTCTAATTTTAGAACATTTTTATCACCCCTAAAAAGAAAGCCCACATCCCTTGAGTTCCCAAACCCCCCTGCTCTATCCCCCCAGCTGTCAGTCTACTTTCTGTCTCTGGATTTGCCTATTCTGAACATTGCCTATAAATAGAATCAAACAATATGTGACCTTTTGTGTCTGGCCGGTCTTCCGTTTAGCAGAGTATTTGCAAGGTTCTTCCTGGTTGTAGCAGGTGTATGTACTTTATTCATCTTTGTAGCTGAATAACAGGTATGATGATTTGAAATTTAAGTTTAGGCTGGGTGTGGTGGCTCACGCCTGTAATCCCAGCACTTTGGGAGGCCAAGGCGGGCAGATCACGAGATCAGGAGTTTGAGACCAGCCTGACCAACATGGTGAAACCCCGTCTCTACTAAAAATACAAAAAAAAAAAAAAAAAAAATTAGCCAGGGGTGGTGGCGGGCACCTGTAATCCCAGCTACTCAGGAGGCTGAGGCAGAAGAATAGCTTGAACCCGGCAGGTGGAGGTTGAAGTGAGCTGAGATCGCGTCACTGCACTCCAACCTGGGTGACAGAGCGAGACTCCTCTCAAAAGGAAAAAAAAAAGAAATTTAAGGTTAAATCTATAATTCTCAGTGTTCCTTACCCCAAGTATATGTTATTTTGAGATATTAGCTAATTGTGTGAGAAATGCTATTTTTCATTTTGTTTTCTTATTTATTTTTATTTTTATTTTTTTGAGACAGAGTCTTATACTCTCTTACCCAGACTACGGTGCAGTGGTGCCATCACAGCTCACTGTAGCCTTGACCCCTCAGGCTCAGGTGATCTTCCCACCCCAGCCTCCCAAGTAGCTGGGACCACAGGCATGCGTCACCATACCTGGCTAATTTTTGTATTTTTTGTAGAGAGAGGGGGTGTTACCATTTGCCCAGGCTGGTCTCGAACTCCTGGGCTCCAGCAATTAGCCCACCTCAGCCTCTCAAAGTGCTGGGATTACAGGCATGAGCCACTGCAGCCAGCCCTGTTTTTCATTTTTATCATAGGATTTTAGAATTTTTTTTCTTGTTTTGTAATGTTCAGTAGTACAATACAATATTTATACAAAGATCAATATATATAGATGGAAGGTACTTGAAAAACTTTTCCTGCTGGGCATGGTAGCTCATGCCTGTAATCCCAGCTACTCTGGAGGCTGAGGCAGGAGACTTGCTTGAACCCAGGAGGTAGAGGTTGCAGTGAGCTGAGATCATGCCACTGCACCCAGCTTGGGTGACAGAGCAAGACAGTCTCAAACCATAATTGGGATTATTCCACATACTTTGGTCTGTGAACTGTCATTTTTCATTTACTGAGTTTTTTTTTTATGAGCGTGTGAGTTTGTGATTTATTTTTCTACACACAACATATATACACAGGATGCACTCAGTTCATCAGTACTGACTGCCAGAGAGCGTTCTTCTTACTTTCTGCATCCACAGAAAACAGATACAAAGTTCAGTTTATGTTCTCTTTTTTTTTTTTTTTTTTCCTCTGAGACGGAGTCTCGCTCTGTTTCCCAGGCTGGAGTGCAGTGGCGCCATCTCTGCTCACTGCAAGCTCCACCTCCTGGGTTCATGCCATTCTCTTGCCTCAGCCTCCCAAGTAGCTGGGATTACAGGCGCCTACCACCACGCCCAGCTAATTTTTTGTATTTTTGGTAGAGATGGGGTTTCACCATGTTAGCCAGGATGGTCTTGATCTCCTGACCTCGTGATCCACCCGCCTCGGCCTCCCAAAGTGCTGGGATTACAGGCGTGAGCCACCAAGTTTACATTCTCTTGAGGAAGAATTTTTTTTGTTGGTGTGGTTTTCTCTGGGACATGGAGCCTACTTCATTTTTTACTCATTGAAAAAACTTTCTGGTATTTATCAAAGTTTTTTTGCAGAAAAAATAAATCATATGGCCAAGCACAAAGACAAGACATTGAATTCACCTGTATTCATATCATTCGGCAGTAACCAGTATTAATACCTGGGTGGATAAAACGCCAAATGCTCTGCCTTTGTGTGTCTGGATAGATGCGTTCTTTATTTCTCTCTGTCTCTGTTTTCTTTGCAATGAGAACCCATCATATTCCTTTCTTTTTTAACTAGAGTTGACCACCAGAATTGCCTGTAAAGTTTTAAAAATATAAATATAAATACATGCCTGGGCTGTACTGCATTCTTTGGGTCTGGATCTTAAGTATGTATATTTTAAAAATCTTTTTTTTTGAGACAGAGTTTTCGATCTTGTTGCCCAGGCTGGAGTGCAGTGGTGTGATCTTGGCTCACTGCAACCTCTGCCTCTTGAGTTCAAGCGATTCTTCTGCCTCAGCTTCCTGAGTAGCTGGGATTACAGGTGCCTGCCACCATGCCAACTAATTTTTGTATTTTTAGTAGAGACCGGGTTTCACCATGTTGGCCAGGCTGATCTCGAACTCCTGACCTCAGGTGATCCGCCCGCCTCAGCCTCCCAAAGTGCTGGGATTACAGGTGTGAGCCACTGTGCCCGGCGTGTATATTTTAAAAAATCTTTATTGGTTATTCTGAGAAGCCTTCCTGGTTAAGAACCACTGCCAGAATAACACTATTTAACTTCCTTCTTTTCACTCATGTCAAGGTTTTTAATGGTTTCATAACACAGTCCAGACTAGAGTAAGACAAGTGAGGAACTCACATAGCAAATTTAACCGGGTGCCAAAAAAAAATAAATAAAGCAAATCATACTTTGGTGAAAAAAAATTTTTTTTTTTTTTTTGAGACAGAGTCTTGCTCTGTTAACCAGGCTGGAGTGCAGTGGCGTGATCTCAGCTCACTGCAACCTCTGCCTCCCAGGTTCAAGCAATTCTCCTGCCTCAGCCTGCCGAGTAGCTGGGATTACAGGCACCTGCCACCACGCCCAGCTAATTTTTGTATCTTTAGTAGAGACTGGGTTTCGGAAACTCTGTTGGCCAGGCTGGTCTCGAGCTCCCGACCTCAGGCAATCCACTCTTCTTTCCCCAAAGTGCTGGGATTACAGGCGTGAGCCACCACACCTGGCGCAGTGCAATATTTTAAAAACTCAAGCGCAAAACATTCATGAAGAACGGAATATTGAAATTTTAAATGAAGGCAAGATCCAACCTTGCGCTAGCACAGTTCAGTTGCGCTAACTCACCCTGGTCCTAAGCCCTGGATTTATAGTTTCAGTGGCTGTCAGGCTTCTCATTATTGGGGCTGGATTATTCTTTGTCATGGGAGGCTGTCCTGTGTCTTGTAGGAGGTTAAGCAGCATGCTACAGATTTCTATAGTACCCCTGTCCCCTCACAGTTGTGACAACCAATTATGTCTCCAGACATGACCAAATGAGGGTCAAAATCATCCAAGTTGAGAATGATGATGATACATGGGTACATTTAAATTTATTGACTTTGTGTTGCATGATGATGTCTGCTCTAAAACAGTAAACATTGAATTTACTTAGTCACTTAATCAGCCTGTGGCTCAGCTGATTCATTTGGAGGTAGTAGCTCTGAGCCTGTCTCTTTGATGGTGGCCCTTTGAGGTGAATGAGTCATCAGCTCTGAGCTTTTTTGATGTGGCAGGTTAGTTAGGGTTATCATAACAGAAATTCTTTATCTTTAATAGTGTATTTCTGGCTGGGTGCAGTGGCTCACACCTATAATCCCAGCACTTTGGGAGGCCGAGGGGGGAGGTTGACTTGAGCCTGGCAGTTAGAAAACAGCCTGGGCAATAAGAGGGAGACCTTGTCTCTACCAAAAAAAAAAAAAAAAAAAAAACCTGGGCATGGTGGTGCACGCCTGTGGTCCCGGTATTCAGAAGGCTGAGGTGGGAGGATTACTTGAGCCCAGAAGGTTGAGGCTGCAGTGAGCTGTGATCATGCCTCTTCACTCCAGCCTGGGCAACAGAGTGAGACCCTGTCTCAAAAAAAAAAAAAAAAAAAAGTGTATTTCAGTCAATTGCAACCCATTCCTAATATCCATTAATAGTATGAATGCCCATATGTGGTGAAGTTTTAACTGCATTTGGAAAGAAAACTGGCATTCCTGGTGACTCAATGTTTAATTTTTGTATTAATCTTTTCTGTAATAACAGGCTGGAGTTCTTGTCAGGAAATGGCCCTAGCCGTGGATTACTAATGGGAAAGGGAAGCCTATTTTCCCTGCCTTGGTGTCTCATTTATTGGCTGGGATGCTATAAATGACTCAGGGGCTTTATAGGATTCGAGACACCCGCCCAGGGGCCCAAGTCAGGGCCCTTTGTATTTGGAGATCTTAATTCCTCTCCCAATAGTGACCTGTGCTTGGTTCTGAAGTCACTTCTGACCTCGTGTGGAGCTGTTCTGCCCTCCCTCCCTCCATAAGGGGACCAGTGGTTTTTCCCCAGGGCAAAAAGAGTCATAACCTGCCTCTGTGGATGCCACATCTGTTTTTGTTTTCCCCTGGTATTTTTTAAGTAAGAAGAAATGTGTGTAGGTTAAAGGGCCTATGGGGAGGAGGTTGGAGATAAACACTGTACAATGTGAAACTCTTCCATATGGGGAATGTGAGGATGTTTGAAGACCAGGCCTAAGACAGGCATCATCCAAACACAGCCCCTGGTCAGTTTCAGTGCCTTAAGGATGTATGCGCATGACCATTTGGTGTGCAAATGAGACTTTATTTAACAATTAAAAGAAGCAGTTTCAGCACCAATGAGTATTTCCTCTCCTTCCTGGAACATTTTAGTAGGAAAGGTGGGAAAGTATTAATTTAAGAGAGAAAGATATGTGGGTGGAGGCATTGAACCTGTGGCCTGTGATGTTGGTCAGGCTATCATAGTTGTCTTCTAATTCATTCGTTGTCAGATTGTCTCCTGAGTGAGGCCTTTGTGAACATCTGACCGTCTGTGGTTCTCTTTTTGCCTTGTTTGGGAATTGTTTCACCTGGAATACAAAATCCCATGGCTCTGTTATCCTATGTTTGAAATATTAGTGGAAGCATTTGACTTTTGTAGATATGAAAGCAGATTGCTTTACAAAATCCAGAAGTTCATGAAGGATGCCCTCAGTACAGCTTTTCATTTAAATCCATGGATACTGAAACTTGCCAACCACAGTAATTACTTTGTCAAAGGTCTTGTTATTGCGCCTAATGTTAAATAACGATTTGGTCCAGGTGCTGAGGAATGCAGACAGAAATGAAGACACGTGTTTGTGGCTAGAACCTAAATTATAGAATTAAAAAAAAAAAGGGTTCTCGATTTAGTCTCTCCAATAGAGAACCTTTCTGTAAATCTTTTCTTTATAATTTTAGAGTTAAATTCTTTATAATTAGAAGCACTCGGCAAATAATGATTCATTTAAACCGGAGTTCTGATTCATTACTCTAATTATTGTTACCATGCAGTGCCCTTTGGCCTGGAAGTGAAACTCGTGTGCTCCTGACACCAGAGGTTAACAGAGCAGGAAGGCAGAGCGCTGTGTCCCCGCAGTGACCAGAATAATTTAGTAATTGTCTAATTACCTGAGGAGTCTAATGCTACTACTAAAAATAGTATTAAAAATTAAATGAAAGTCATTTTCTTGTTTCTTGTAACCCATCTGTTCTCTATTTTGGGCAATCGGGTGTCATGGGTGTAAAGTGCGACTCATTTTAAAGGATCAGATCACTTCTCTCCTGTTGGATAAATATGTTTTTAATAGAATGTAGAATCTGGTAACTCCATACACATTTCTAGCCTCCACGATTCAGTTAGCTGTGGATTCAGTAAGACTGTTGTAGGTGACCCCTTGTCTAAATCTGTGATTTAAAATCTGAAACTGATGTCGATTTCATAGTTGTTACTTCTTGAAAATGAAAAAAAATTCATGTCAATTGAGGACTCCCTACCACCACCTTGGGACTATTAAGTTATTAATTTAATTGTTCAGCAAATATCTGTTACATACCAGACACTGCCCTGGATACTAGGAATACAGTGATGAGTAACTCACTCAGGTGAGCCTTCTGTTTCTATGGTCTAATGAGAGGGAACCGTCAGGTAAATAGGCCAATTTAGACAATGAAGAGAGTAACACACAGGGTGTTGCCGAAATGTGACTTGCAATGGGAAGGCAAGAGGAGTGCCATGAACTGGGGGGCCCAGGAAGAGCCTCTTTGAGGAGGTAAAGTTGATTTGAGGCCTGAATGATGAGACTGAGCAAGCCAGCCCTGCAGTGAGCTGGGGGATGGGGTTCCAGGCAGAGGGCACGGCAAGTGCAGAGGCCCTCAGGCAGGAAGAAGCTTGGCAGTGCCCAAAGAACAGAAAGGCCAGCATGGCTGGAGCAGAGGGAACGGGAGGAAGATGGCATGAGGGACAGCTGGAGATGCAGGCAGGTGCTGATCAGATGTGAGGGCATTTGGCTTGTGTTCAACAATGAGCCGTAGATTGTTAACAAGTGCCTTTCCCCGCCCCCCTCCCGCCCCCAGTGGTCTTAATTTTCATTATATTCTAAAGCAGTAGAACCCTTTCTTCAAAGGAAGCCTAGGTGGGGGCCGGGCACGGTGGCTCACACCTGTAATCCCAGCACTTTGGGAGGCCGAGGCAGGCGGATCGTTTGAGGTCAGGAGTTCGAGACCAGCCTGGCCAACATGATGAAACCCCATCTCTACTAAAAATACAAGAATTAGCAGGGCTTGGTGGCGGGCGCCTGTAATGCCAGCTACTCGGGAGGCTGAGGCAGGAGAATCACTTGAACCCAGGAGGCGGAGATTGCAGTGAGCTGAGATCACGCCACTGCACTCCAGCCTGGGTGACAGAGTGAGACTCATGTCTCAAAAAAAAAAAAAAAAAAGAAGCATAGGTGGCACCCGATGTGTGACAGAGGAACGGAGCTGCAGGCTGCATCTCCCATCCTGCTGCAGTTGGTGGTGCTGAGCGGGTTTCTCAGGATTCCTGGGGCTCAGTGTGGAGCATGGATTGAAAACCATCTCTAGTTCACTCCTCTCCTGCCTCAGCCTCCCGAGTAGCTGGGATTACAGTGCCACCACACCCAGCTAATTTTTGTATTTTTGTAGAGACAGGGTTTTACCATGTTCGGCAGGCTGGTCTTGAACTCCTGACCTCAAGTGATCCACCCGCCTTGGCCTCCCAAAGTGCTGGTATTACAGGCGTGAGCCACCGTGCCCGGCCACTCCTCTCGTTGACAGGAAACAGCCTCAGAGGACAGACACCACTTGCTGCAGGTGTCCTAGCTGCTTACCGCCCATCCAAGAATAAGGCTTAGCTTTGGTTACCCTTTAGTGCTCTTTTTACCATGTTGCTCAAAACCATTTTTCCAAGACTTAACCCATTCCTGGCCTTTCAGGGGCTGAGCTGTGTTGCCAGTTGGAAAGGAGGGGATGGAGAAGGCCAGTTGTATGCCATGGAGCTGCCTCTCAGGCAAGAGCTGGGGTCTAAAGTCAGCCTGCAAGGCAAAACTTGAGCACAGTTACCATTACACCCAAAAGTCTAGCTTCAGTGGGGAGCCAGGTGCCGTTTTGCAGTGAGTCCCATCCGGCCAAGGTTTCCTCCGGCTGTTCCTGACGCCTTGCTGGACTGCCCTGGATTGCTTGTTGCTGATGGTTGTTACTTGCATACGGTACCAGATGAGGTTGTTGCCTTCTGTTGTAAACCAAGAAGATTGTGAGCTTAAACAGTGGTTCTAAGCCGAGGGTGATTTTGGCCTCTATTGGACATTTGGTGACATCTCTTGTCACAACTAGGGGAGTGCTGCTGGCGTCCAGCGCATCTGGTGGCTGGAGGACAGGGATGCTGCTGAACACCCTATATAATGTCCCCCAACATAGGAGTACCCAAGTGGGGAAGCCCTGCTCTGAACTACCGGGATCCCTTTCAGTGCAGTGGGGTCCTCATTCTGTCAAAGGCCCCCGACACCACCCCAGGGAGGATAGATTCACTCAATCTGCAGGTAGAATCGTTCTCGTTCATTAAATTGTATTTTTTTTCCTCTGTCTCTTTTTCTTTTTTTTTTGCCGAGCATAAATGACAAACCCTGAAAATTGCATGTCATTTATTTGCAACATCATTGTAGATATATCTAAGGGTTCTGTGTGTTGGAACAGTAGAAAAAAGAAACAATAGCTGCATGGCTGTTCTTCCACACTCTCCAAATCATTCCTGCCTCTGGTCATCTTCCTTGTTCATTTCTCCTTCCTGTAGCAATCCCAGGACCCACCGGCTCAGAAGGGCCCGACGCTCACCACTAAGGTCCGGCGGACCATGAGCAGCCGCGTGCACGAAGCCGTGAAGGCCATCGCGCTCTGCCACAACGTGACTCCCGTGTATGAGTCCAACGGTGTGACCGATCAGGCTGAGGCCGAGAAGCAGTACGAAGACTCCTGCCGCGTGTACCAGGCATCCAGCCCCGATGAGGTAAACCTGGGCAGGTGCGGCAAGGCATGGGGAGGCCCTGCTTGTTTTCTCTGTGCTGGAATTAGGCGTTTTCTAAGGAAGCAATGTGTCAGGGCAGACAGGAGCCAGGATGATGCAGGGCTGCTGGGAGACACATTTTCAAATACAAGAAAGAAACGCCTTTCCTCTAAAAAGAATAGCCTTGGACTTGAGGTATAGTCTGAATTAGGAAAGTTAGAGATTTTGTTTTATAACTCAAAAGGCCAGCATAACAGGGCACAAGGTCCCATTTAAACCACATACTTTAAAAAAGATGTAAATAATTAAGATAAACTCCACATTCCATACAGTCTACCCATTTAAAGTATGACTTTTTTATTTTATTTTTTTCCCCGAGATACAGTCTCACTCTTTTGCCCAGTCTGGAGTGCAGTGGCGTGATCTCGGCTCACTACAACCACCCACTCTGGGGTTCGAGTGATTCTCCTGCCTCAGCCTCCTGAATAGCTGGGATCACAGGCACCCACCACCATGCCCGGCTAATTTTTTGTGTTTTTAGTAGAGATGGGGTTTCACCATGTTGGCCAAGCTGGTCTTGAACTCCTGACCTCAGGTGATCCACCGGCCTTGGCCTCCCACAGTGTTGGGATTACAGGCGTGAGTCACTGCGTTGGTGAGTATGGCTTCTTAATATAGTTAGTATATTTTGGGATTTTTTTTTTTTGCAACCATCATCACGATCAAATTAGGATATTTTTATCACCCCAAAGGAAATTCTATACCCACTTTCCTGCTGTACTCCCTTGTCTTTCTCATTCCTCCAGCCCTAAAGCACCCACTAATCTACTTTCTACCTCTATAGATTTGCCTATGACAGACAGTCCAAACATCTGGAACCATACAATAGGTGGCCTTTTGTGATTGGCCTGTTTTACTTAGTGTGATGTTTTCAAGATTCATCCATGCATATTCACTCATCAATGCTTCATTCCTTTTTATCACTGAATAATAATCTGTTTATGGATATATTACATTTTATTTATCCATTCATCAATTAATGCACATTTGGATTTTTTTTTTTTGTCTATATAGATAATGCTGCTATGGACAATTGTGTACAAGTATTTGAGTGGGTGTAGATTTCTGTTTCTCTTGGGTATATACCTAGGAGTGGGTTGGCAATGTCATATGGTGACTCCATAGTTAACCTTTTGAGGAGCTGTCTGTCTGTTTTCCAAAAGTGGCTGCACTATTTTACGTATCTACCAGCAACGTATGACAGTTTCCGTTTCTCCACATCTTGGTCAATCCTTGTTACTGTCAGTTGTTTGGATTCTGGACGTTCTAGTCAGTGTGGAGCGGTATCTCATTGTGGTTTTGATTTGTATTTTCCGGATGGCCCCTGATGTTGAGCGTCTTTTCGTATGCTTATTGGCCATTTGTTTATCTTCTTTGGAAAAATGTCTATCCATATCCTTTATCCATTTTCATTTTGTCTGTTTTTCTTTTTGTTGTTGAGGTGTTGTTTGTTTGTTTGTTTTTGTTTTGCTCTGTCACTCAGGTTGGAGTGCAGTGGCACGATCTTCCCGGCTCCATCTCCCAGAGTGCTGGGATTTTAGGTGTGAGCCACAGCGCCCGGCCACCTTTCAATATCTTTTAATTTACTTTTTAAAACGTGAATTTTCCTATTGATATAGTTTGTATCGTCCTTTTTTCACTTACTATTTTATCATTTCTGTTTTCTAATCATCTTGAATATTATTAAAAACATTCTTTAAGAATTGCTACCTGTGCATATACCCTAATATCCTAACTATTCTCATAATTGGAACTTCTCATACTGTAGGAACTTAGGTTATTCCTAATTTTTAGCAATGATATTTATAAGTATTTTGCAATGAACATCCTTACACCTTATAATTCTAGAAGTGGCGTGATTGGGTTTATGAATTCAAGAGATACTTTTGAGTAGACTAACACTGTGATATTAGTGCTAACAAGACAGCCCCAGGCCCCTAGGGAGGAGGCTTGTGTGACACAGTATAGTGTGTGACTTACTCCCGGGATCCAGCTCCACACTTGGGCGGTTACTTATGCTTGCTGTGCCTCCAGATCTGTGCCATGGAACCCCCACAGTGGGGCTGTTGTGAAGCCCCAAGTAGGCAGTCATTATATCTTGTGGGTCAAATTGAATGACCTATTTTATTTTTAGAGATGGGGTCTCGCTATGTTGCCCAGGCTGGAGTAGTGCAGCGGCTCTTGATAGGTGCAATCATGGCTCACTGCAGCCCTGAACTCGTGGGTATGAGCCATCCTCCCACCTCAGCCTCCTGAGTAGTCAGGACTACAGGCGTGTGCCACCATGCCCGGCTTTAAATGAGTATAAGGCTCATGGTAACTATGGCCAGAGTGCTTCCCAGAATTTTTCTTTTTTTTTAAACATTTAACTCTTCTACCAACATTGGGAGGAATCCCAATTTTTTTTTTAATCCATTTTAGGAAGAATGGGGCTCCTAAAGTTCTGGACCAATTTGCAAGTATCAGTGAGCCTGCGGTTCCTGGCGGTTGGGGGATGGCACAATGAACATCTTTCCCAAAGTTCACAAATGGAAGAACGCTTGAGGGTCATCTTCTGTGTCCTGGTGCTTCTTTCTCCCTTTTTTAGGCAGTGGAATTTGTCACCTGGGAGACTCCTCCTTCCAGCCTGCAGGGTGTTTGTGGAACAGCTCAAGCTATAAAACCCAGTTCATCCGTGACTGTTGACATTTGAACCAGGCTTTTTAGGAGTGAAAAATGTTGCACACCCCTGGCTACCTTCTGAGATGGGAATTGTGTGCAGAAAGAGAGAGGGGGAGGGAGGGTAGGTTTGGGTGATTGTCCTGATCTACTTGGACTTGTGCCATAGTAAGTGACAATTTCAGGTTTATCATCATTTCTTCTTTCTGTGGCTTGGCAGGTTTAGTCTGTTTTTCCCTTTGGGAATGATACTGTGGAATAGCGATGTCAGAGAGGGCCATATTTTTGGTAGCTATGGACTTGGAACCAGTAACCTGTGGGTATTTGATGGAATTCAAATTTATTTTATTTTATTTGAGCTCCTGACCTCAAGTGATCCTTCAGCCTCCCATAGTGCTGGGACTACAGGCGTGAGCCACCGTGCCAGGCCTTTTTTTTTTGCTCTGTCGCCCAGGCTGGAGTGCAGTGGTATGATCTCGGCTCACTGCAACCTCCACCTTCCGAGTTCAAGCGATTCTCATGCCTCAGCTTCCCAAGTAGTTGGGATTACAGAAGTGCGCCACCATGCCTGGCAAATTTTTGTATTTTTAGTAGAGACAGGGTTTTCACCATGTTAGCCAGGCTGGTCTCAAACTCCTGAGCTTAAGTGATCTCCCTGCCTCGGCCTCCTAAAGTGCTGGGGTTACAGGCGTAACCACCGCACCCAGCGGAATTCAAATTTGAGCAAGCTCCAGATGCTGATGATCTGAGAAGCAAGTCCTGCCTGAGGCCCCTGATGCTCCTCTTGGCATCTCTGGAGGCTTTAATGCCTGTTGCCCACTCCTCTGCTCCCACTGGACTTTGGTGTATTTGTTTTAGGGCTGTGCAAAGATTTTTCCATGAGGATAAATCTTTCATGGAATGCTTTGCACTTCTCGGCCTCTTTTTCTCAAAGTGAATGGTACTTTATCTCTTCTGTGGATGAATTGCACTTGAAATCAGATTTGTCTTGTTTTTCTAAGATTCTGAATCATGATTGAGAAAAAAAAAAAGAACTACTTTCCTTTGGCCTTTGGTGTCTTCAGAGGCCAGTGTTACCTTTTTGCTGTGGTTTTTTTTTTTTTTGAGACGGAGTCTTGCTCTGTCACCCAGGCTGGAGTGCAGTGGCGTGATCTCGGCTCACTGCGAGCTCCGCCTCCCGGGTTCACAACATTCTTCTGCCTCAGTCTCCCAAGCAGCTGGGACTACAGGCACACGCTGCCACGCCCGGCTATTTTTTTTGTATTTTTAGTAGAGATGGGGTTTCACCGTGTTAGCCAGGTTGGTCTCGATCTCCTGACCTCGTGATCCGCCCACCTTGGCCTCCCAAAGTGTTGGGATTACAGGCGTGAGCCACTGCGACTGGCCTTGCTGTGGTTTTTTTTTTTTTTTTTTTTTTTACAACTTTTATTATTTTGTATTGCACAGTTATTTTATGTCTATAGTAGAACACATGAATGCATTGATCAGAAAAGTAAAAAGTAGCCCATAATCTTACTAAAGGTATAGTCATTGTTAATGTCTTCCTGATCAGCCTTCTAAACTACTTCAGAGGCCGCCTACTGCCAAATACAAATAGGTTTATATAAATGCCTCATGAGGCTCAGAGGAGGCTAAATCTAGTTCAGGTGAAATCTTTCAGAAAGCCGTACTGTTTCCAAGTCCCTGTAGGATTCTGCAGAGACTTGGCTGGCTCTAGAATCGTGCCTTTGAAATTCAATATCAATAAAACATTGCTAGCCTAGGCAAGGTCAGTTTATGGAACATGTGTAGAAACCAGTATGCATTTTACTTGGGAGCTGCTGGAGTAATTTCTACCAGTTGGCGTAGGATTCATTTCCTGTAACAGAAAGCAGGATTTCCTAAATTTGTTTCCTGTGCACATTCCAGTTGGGGAACCTTGAAGTGTCTTTATTCAGCTATCGATTACAGCCTGGGGGCGCTGGGCCCTCCCTGCCACCGTACAGTAAGTCACGGAGGAAATGAAATAGATACAGTTGGACCCGGAGGAGCGGAGCACTGCTCAGATGCTGGAGCGAGCAGGCCTCAGCCCTGACAGCATCCCACCATTTCCAGGATGTTCCACAGTGTCGAGAGTGGGTGGTGGGGAGTGGCAGTGGGGGCCTTGGTGATAATGCAACTTTCCAAGCCTTTGTTTCTTGGTTTGAGCCAGGAGGTGCTGTCCTGTAAGCAGCTAGGATCAGCTCTGTCCATGGCTCATTCACTTGTCTTTTCCATGAATTTTTCATATTTAAAAACTTTTTTTCTTTTTTTGGCCATTCGCTTTTGAGACAGAGTCTTGCTCTGTCGCCCAGTGGTGTGATCTTGGCTCACTGCATTCTCTGCCTCCCGGGTTCAAACCATTCTTCTGCCTCAGCCTCCTGAGTAGCTGGGACTACAGGCGCCCACCACCATGCCTAGTTAATTTTTGTATTTTTAGTAGAGACAGGGTTTCACCATGCCGGCCAGGCTGGTCTCAAACTTCTAACCTCAAATGATCCACTCACCTCGGCCTCCCAAAGTGCTAGGATTACAAGCGTGAGCCACCACTCCCAGCCAAAAAAGGTTTTAAAATCACAAGTACTAATGTCTTCACTACAGAAAAGGGAGAAATTGTAGAATCAAAAAGAAGATAAAAAATAACCTGTGATTCTTGCCACCTGGCGATAACTACTACTGTTTATGTTCTGGTATAGATTTTCTCAGACTCCTTCTAAATGTATGCATATTTAAATATACATATATATTTATTTTATTTTATGTGTATTTATATAATATATAAGATATGCATATTTATATAATATGTAAATATTTACATATTATAAATATGTAAAGAAATATATATAATGTAAATATATATTATATAATATGTAAATATATATTATATAATATATTATGTAAATATATAATATAATATATTATGTAAATATATATTATATAATATATTATGTAAATATATATTATATAATATATTATGTAAATATATATTGTGTAAATAATAATTTTAATATTGAAATAATATATAAATATATAAAATAATATTTACTTTGTGTGTGTGTGTGTGTGTGTGTATGTGTGTGTGTATATATATATATATGGAGAGAGAGAGAGAGGACCAGTACAGAATCATGCTGTAGTACATATAATTAAACAGGAAGGAGGGTGAATTAAGTAACTTCCTTTAGAAAGTCATATGGCTTTCCGAGATTGCACCACTGCACTCGAGCCTGGGCAACAGAGCGAGACTGTCTCAAAAAAAAAAAATTAAAAAAAAAGAAAGTCATATGACTTTCACATTTCTGTAGGACTTAGGCTTGTGTTCAGGTATACGTGTGTGTGTGTGTGTGTGTGTGTGTGTATGTGTGATGTATTTTCCTGTGTGCCATGTTAGTATGTGTGTGCACATGGATGCACATGTGTGTGTATGAATGAAAGCTGCTTGCTGTATTTCACTGGGCCTTGAATAGCTGAATAATTCCAGAGCAATGAATCAGCAGTTCTAGGTAACATGCAGAGTGTCTGCATGGCTAGCACATGCTCATGGCACAGAGTGAGAAGCCTGTTGCTCTCCTTCCCTGACTTCCATTCTCCCAGGCTTCTTCCTCTGCGACACCCGCTGTTATTAATATCTGAGTATACTTGCAGAGATAATTCTTTGCATGTATTAGAATTACCCTCACGCTTCATATATATATATATATATATATATATATATATATATATATATTTTTTTTTTTTTTTTTTTTTTTTTTTTTTTTTTTTTTGAGACGGAGTCTCACTCTGTCACCCAGGCTGGAGTGCAGTGGCACCATCTCGGCTCACTGCAACCTCCGTCTCCTGGGTTCAAGTGATTCTCCTGCCTCGGCCTCCCGAGCAGCTGGGACTACAGGTGCACGCCACCATGCCCAGCTAATTTTTGTATTTTTAGTAGAGACGGGGTTTCACCATATTGGCCAGGCTGGTCTCAAATTCCTGACCTTGTGACTCACCCACCTTGGCCTCCCAAAGTGCTGAGAGTACAGGCGTGAGCCACCGCACCCAGCCTATTAAAGTATTTTTTAAAATTTAAAAGCACAACTGTGAATTATAGATGCAGCTTTGCACTTTGCTTTTAGTAGCTCAGTTTTTACAAATGTGCCAGGACATGGAATATCATTGCACTGTGACCTCAGCAGAGGGCTGAGTTTTACTGAAACATCTGCCGTGGGTTCCTGTAGCCTCCCAGTGGCATAAATGCATGTCTGTATTTCAAGACCCTGTCTACTCACTTTCATGGAAGGTGAGGGCATCACATTGGTCTTCCCTGCTTCTGCAGTGCAATTGCTGGCCATGTTTAACTTGTAACTTTCAATTCAATCAGCTGTGTGATTTTTTTTTTTTTTTTGAGATGGATTCTCGCTCTGCTGCCCAGGCTGGAGTGCGGTGGTATGATCTTGGCTCACTTCAACCTCCGCCTCCCAGGTACAAGCGATTCTCTTGCCTCACCTCCCAAGTAGCTGGGACTACAGGCATCTGCCACCACGCCCGGCTAATTTTGAATTTTTAGTAGAGACGGGGTTTCACCATGTTGGCCAGGCTGGTCTCGAGCTCCTGACCTCAAGTGATCTGCCCGCCTTGGCCTCCCACAGTGCTGGGATTACAGGCGTGAACTACCGCACCCGGCCTAGCTGTGCGATTTTAAGCAAATCATTGCTGCACCTCAGCCTCCTCAAAGGTAAAGAGGGACTAGGGCCATTGACCTCACAGGTCCTTGCTAAAGATGAGGTAGTAATGGTGATAACAGTGGTACTGACGGCAGTGAGAAATGACCACCTATTGAATACCTGCTCTGTGCCAGGCCCTGGGCTATGAGCCCCTCTTATGATAGAGTCACAATGATTGTGCCCATTTTGTAGATGAAGTGTAAGTTGGCCAAGGAAAGTTCCCATGGTCGCATAGCTGGCAAGATTAAAACCAGACAGCCCACGCCTAGAGTCTGGACTATGCAACCCACAATACCACTTTCCTCCCCAGGGGATGATGGCTTGAAAGTGCTTTGTAAACTCCTGAAGTGCTCCAGAGAGTGAAGATGCCTGTGTGTGGGAGACTCAGGGCTGATACTGGATGAAGTTCCACAGTCTCTGGCTATTTTTAGCCAAACAGGGTGCCCTGTTTGGAGGTAATGTTCAGACACTCTGCATCTTCCAAGTGCAGTGGAATTTTTATTTTTTATTTTTATTCTTTGGTCCCTTCCCTCTTTTCTCATCTGGGGAAGCTTCCGAGCTTGGTGAAAATAAGCCTTTTTCTGCCAGACCCTGGCAGCCTACCTTCTGAGTATCTTGCCTTTACCACCCACCTCATTAGGATTCATCCCTTAGAAAGGAAAATTAAAATGAGCATGTTTCACTTAACAACTTCCAGTTCCACCTATGTTGCTGCAAGTCACAGAATTTCTTTCTTTTTTAATGTGTTTTGCTTATTTTTTTGAGATAGGATCTTGCTGTATTGCCCAGGCTGGAATACAGTGGTGCAGTCTTGGCTCACTGCAGCCTTGACCTCCTGGCCTCAAGCGGTCCTCCCGCCTCAGCCTTCCAAGTAGCTGGGATGAGAGGCGCACACCACCACACCTGGATAATTTTTGTATTTTATTGTAGCAATGGGGGTCTTGCTATGTTGACCAGGCCAATCTCAAACTCCAAACTCAAGCAACTGTCCTGCCTCAGCCTCCCAGAGTGCTGGAATTACAGGCATAAGCACTGCATTGGGCCAATAAGAGGATTTTTAATGGCTATACAATATTCTTCTGCGTACGTACACCACGGAGTATTTGTTCTATCTCCCAAGCTTACCACTTAGGAGGTTTCCCCCTTTTGGCTATCATAAATCATGCCACGATGCATTGCCTTCCACGTTCTCTCTGCACATCTTTGACCATGTGTGTAAAAGGTCCCATTTGTCTCCTTTTGCCTCGTCTTAACCTTGTTGCTGAACGTGAGTGTAAAACCTGCTGGATAGCTCAAGTACATGGTGCCGGGGAGGGCAGGCAATCTCGCGGTCCTTCTGCGGCTATGAGGTTGGTTGGTTTGTTTTTTTATGAGCACATTCTTGGTGAACCATCAGATGTATGCAGTTCCCCTCCATGCCTGGGCATAGCCTGAGCCTCAGCCTCAGGTCCAGACAATGACAGCATTCAGATGTGTGCATGAATGAGCTCGGAGTGTGAAACAGAAAGATTTAGGAGGGTGTTGGAGTTTTACCACCACGTTGCCATGACCTTGGACCCAAGGGGTAAGGTCAAAGAACAGAGGTTAGGAACTATAGGGGAATTCTTCCATCAGTATTATTGATTAACCACCGAAGTGGGGTCTCAAAACAGGATTGTGGTTGTTCAGAAGAAGACAGCGGGGGCTGTTTGAGCAGGGCTGGACAGTGTTTTACGGACACTGTAGGAAACTGTCAGATGTGCCTCCCTTGGTGTTAGCTTATCCATGGGCCATAGAGGCAAAAGCTCTGTCCCGTGTTATATTAGTGTTGGCTCAGAATAGAGTTAATATATAGTCATTTCTTTTTTTTTTTCTTTTTCTTTTTTGAGACAGAGTCTCGCTCTGCTACCCAGGCTGGAGTGCAAAGGTGCAATCTTGGCTCACTGCAACCTCCGCCTCCTGGGTTCCAGCTATTCTCCTGCCTTAGCCTCCTGGGTAGCTGGGACTACAGGCATATGCCACCATGCCTGGCTAATTTTGTATTTTTAGTTTATTTGTTTGTTTTGAGATGAAGTCTTGCTCTGTTGCTCAGGCTGGAGTGCAGTGCCACAATCTCAGCTCACTGCAACCTCCGCCTCCCGGGTTTAAGGGATTCTCCTGCCTCAGCCTCCCGAGTAGCTGGGATTACAGGTGTGTGCCACCACGCCTGGCTAATTTTTTTGTATTTTTAGTAGAGACAGGGTTTCATCATGTTGGCTAGGCTGGTCTTGAACTCCTTACCTCAAGTGATCCACCATCCTTGGCCCCACAAAGTGCTGGGATTACAGGCATGAGCCACCGTGCCCGGTCTATAAATAGTCATTTCTTAATGATCACATTTTAGGAAGATGATGCTGTTCTTTCTTCTTAAGTATTTATTTTTATCAGTCAAGTGATAGGAAGTTCAATTTCAAGTACAAGACATTTGGATCAAGAAGTGACTATTTGTTTATTTATTTATTTGAGATGGAGTCTTGCTCTGTTGCCCAGGCTGGAGTGCAGTGGTGTGATCTCAGCTCACTGCAACTTCCTCCTCCTGGGTTCAAGCAATTCCGCTGCCTCTGCCTCCCGAGTAGCTGGAATTACAGGCACCCACCGGCCCAGTGAATTTTTTGCACTTTTTTTTAGTAGAGATGGGTTTTCACTATGTTGGCCAGGCTGGTCTTGAGCTCCATACCTCAGGTGATCGGCCCACTTCAGCCTCCCAAGGTGTTGGGATTACAGGCGTGAGCCACTGCGCCCGGCAAGAAGTGACCTTTTATGCCACTGTCTCTTCCGCTGATTCCTAGCAGGCTGTGTTTTGTTTGTTTCATGCTATGTTAAAAAAAAAAAATTGAAGCAGTATTTAAAAATCACTTGATTTTATATCAAAATTAGTTTTTCTCAAGAAAGATCAGGTCTGGAAATAGTAGGCCCAACTTCTACCTGGCAGTGGTTGGCCAAGCTGGGCAGCTGCTGCCTCAGTTTTCTTCTGACCCCCACATGGCCCTGCCCTATGCCTGTCTGCTTCTCTCCCAACGCCTGTCGGCATTTGAACCTGCAACCACTGCCTGGTGCATTTGAATGTATTTTCGTATTGAGTGAAGAAAACCGTGTGTCTGTGGATAGATTTATAATTTTGAAAGGCTGGATTAGGGCTGACCGGTGACTCTTTGTGAGCTTAAGTATTTATCTTATTGAATGCCACCAAATAACCCCTTTTATCAGATGTCACATTCCCGCCTCGTATCATACGTGCTCTGATGATTGGTATGTATCCTGCTTTTGACAAGAATTCAAGGCTACTGAGCGTGATCTGGCTTATTTCCCAAGCACAGCATCCCAGGTACAAAGAGAAAACTTTAAAAACTTGTCACAGGTGGTTTATTGCTGGCCAAGAAATGATGAAAAAGCCCTTTCACGGATGGTTTCTGGCCTGAGTCTCTCACATGGGCATTTGAGGCAGGGAAAGGTGTGGGCTCTGCCCCTTTGGTTTCTTGTCACCCAAAGGAGAAAACACAACAGACTCCTGAGACAGGATCCCCTCCCCGCCCTTTCTACCTTTCCAGCATTTTATCCAGCTCGCGTCTAATATATCTGTTCATTCATCCACCTTAACGAGGTTGTGTTTTCTGCTGCTGGCCTGACCTGCAGTTATTGAGACCCTAACTCAGGCTGTTAACAGCAGTGAGATGCAAGCCCCTGAAATCCTCTATCTTGTGTGTTACGGGGTGATTTCTTTGAACAGAAGCCAGAATGTTAAGTAACCTTGTTGTATATCACTTTGTTTTGGGAGGGAATGCAGTTATCTCAGCTCACTCCCTAGATGTTTGTCTGGCCCACAATCGAGAGGTGTTAGTGAGTACCCCACTTCTAAACTGGCCCTCCCTGAGTAGGACTCTGGGGGATGTTATGTGTCCTGTTAGAAAGTAGCTTTAAATTAACACTGACTTAAGCTAAAATGGAGGAGAGTGGAAGGGGAGAAGGAAAGACTTCCTGCAGGGCTCAGATCCTGTTGGAATCAGCTCCCAAAGAGACTGAGAACGTTCTTGTTTTTTTTTTGTTTGTTTGTTTGTTTTGAGACGGAGTCTCACTCTGTCACCCAGGCGCGATCTTGGCTCACTGCAAACTCCACCTCCCGGGTTCACGCCATTCTGCCTCAGCCTCCCGAGTAGCTGGGATTATAGGTGCCTGCCACCACGCCCTGCTAATTTTTGTATCTTTAGTAGAGACAGGGTTTCACCATGTTGGCCAGGCTGGTCTCAAACTCCTGACCTCAGGTGATCTGCCTGCCTTGGCTTCCCAAAGTGCTGGGATTACAGGTGTGAGCCACCTCGCCAGACCCTGCAGAGGTTTTGATTAGGATGGTGGATCCCAGGGGTGGAGAAGGGCTACAGATATAGCTGTCGTAGGCTCCTAAGCTCCACTGAGAGGCTTGCTCTAGAAGAAAGCAAGGCTAAAAGATGTTTACATACAGCTGTAATTGATCTTTCCTCAAAAGCGTTTGTCATTTCTGATCATTTCAGGTTATAGTTATTCAACGTTTCCACTAACATGAACCTGTGGGGTCTGTAGCTGGGCATGCTGGGCTGGCCGATTCTGCTGCCCAGCCCTGGAAGCCACTTCTGGTTCTGGAGTTACAGATTCTTTCTCGATTAAAGTTAAAAGCAGGCTTTTGGGGAATTAGTGTATCTCCTGGAAGCCCAGTATCACAGACTTTTCACATATTTTCAGGGCAATTAACAGGCAAAGTAATAGCTACTTGAGAATAGGAATAAAAAAATCATTTCCATAAGTGTTTGAAAGTACCTGAAGAATAATTTTTTTTTTTACTTTATTACTAAATAGGTATATAAGGAAGGATATAAATTTAGTCAGGGTTTTTTAGCTTGTACATAACTAGGTATTTGTAATATTTGAATTGTATTGGGATGTTTATTTAATTAAAGTTAAACGTAAAAGAAATGCGTATACATGTTTGAAACATTTCGGTGGTATAGAAAGCTAGAAGTGGCCGGGCGCCATGGCCCATGCCTGTAATTCCAGCACTTTGGGAGGCCGAGGTGGGCAGATCATGAGGTCAGGAGATCGAGACCATCCTGACTAACACGGTGAAACCCATCTCTACTAAAAATACAAAAAAAAAAAAAAAATTAGCTGGGTGTGGTGGCGGGCACCAGCTACTTGGGAGGCTGAGGCAGGAGAATGGCATGAACCCAGGAGGTGGAGTTTGCAGTGAGCCGAGATCACGCCACTGCACTCCAACCTGGGCAAAAGAGTGAGACTCCGTCTCAAAAAAAAAAAAAAAAAAAAAGCTAGAAGTAAAAGCTAGAAGTAATTCTCTCCATGTGTATCACTCTATAAACATTTCTACACTGCACCCAAGCTTTTTTACATAGACAGATAGGATAATTTTTTTTCTTGTTTTTATTTATTTATTTATTTTTGAGGCGGAGTCTTGTTCTGTTGCCCAGGCTGAAGTGCAATGGCGCCATCCCAGCTCACTGCAACCTCTGCCTCTGGGGTTCACGCGATTCTCCTGCCTTAGACTCCCGAGTAGCTGGGATTACAGGCACCCGCCATCATGCCTGGCTAGTTTTTGTATTTTTGTAGAGATGGGGTTTCGCTATGTTGACCTGACTGGTCTTGAACTCCTGACCTCAGGTGATCCTCCTGCCTCGGCCTCCCAAAGTGCTGGGATTACAGACATGAGCTACTGCACCTGGCTGGTATGATTTTATATATGCGAATCATTACTGATTTGTTAATTTTAAACTTTGGAAGACAATTGTTAGCAGACAAAACAGGGCTATATTGAAAGTTAGAGTGTCTTAGTCTGTTTGGCCTGCTATAACATGGCCTGCTATAACAAAATACCATCAACTGGGTATCTTGTAAACAACAGAAGTTATTTCTCCTAGTTCTGGAGGCTGGGAAGTCCTGTGTCAGCATACTGGCAGATTTGGTGTCTGGTGAGGGCCTGTTTCCTGGCTGATAAAAGGCCCTCTTTTCACTCTGTCTCTCACAGCAGAAGGAGCGAGGGACCTCTCTGGGGTTTCTTTTATAAAGGCACTCATCCACTCATGAGGAACCCCACCCCCAGGACTTAATCACCTCCCAGAGGCCCCATCTCCAACTGCTATCACATTGGGGATTAGGTTTCAACATATGAATTTTAGGGGACATAAACATAGTCTATAGCATAGCCATTAAATTAAACAAATAACTAAGTGAATGAGTTTTCAAAGACTTAGGCAGGCCAGTAGCCAAAAACTAAAACTAAAAAAACACAAAATAAAAACAGAAAAACCCACTACTTGATTGGTCCTTTCTTTGAAAGGTAGAGGTCAGTATGACAGTTTCTTCCATTGGTCAAAGCTCAAAGCTCATTAGTGCTGGCTGACTCATTATGACTTGAACTTAAATAAGGGAGAGTCTTGAAAAATAATTTCTTGCTAATGTAAATTTAGTTAATAGAAGCAACAGAAACTGAACTCGATATCTGAGCATAGTAGACTAAGGATGCATAAAGATACATTTTCAGAGCTGGAGCAGAAATGAGAAATAGTCATCTACTCCAAGATCTTTATTTTGCAGGGGCCTGTGGGGGCTGGGGGCTGGGGACAGAGCGGGGACTGGAACCCCAGTTTTGAGCTCCAGCTTGATCTCTTCTTCGGGGTATAGCAGGTCAGCCAAGATGACATCCAGGGGTTCCAGAGAAAGAAAGGACTAGGGGTGGAGAGCTGCATACCTTTGCCTTGTGGCTTCTGCAGAGCTCTCTTGGTAAAAGGAATGGGAACTCAAGAGGAACCCCAGGTTTGTTTTTTTTTTTTTTTTTTTTTTTTGAGACAGAGTCTCACTCAGTCACCCAGGCTAGAGTGCAGTGGCATGGTCTCAGCTTACTGTAGCCTCTGCCTCCCAGGCTGAATCAATCTTCCCATCTCAGCCTCTCCAGTAGCTGGGACTACAGGTGCTCCCCTAGAGCCTCAGCAGCAATGCAGCAATGGTGATCAAGCAACCTTGATCCTGTCTCAGTGAGACCCTCATCCCATGTCCACCCCTGATCTATAGAACTGTAAGAAAATCTATTTGTTTCATTTTAAAACAGATGCTGGCCGGTGCGGTGGCCCATGGCTGTAATCCCAGCACTTTGGGAGGGAGGTTGAAGCAGGTGGATCACTTGAGATCAGGAGTTTGAGACCAATTTGGCCAACATGGTGAAATCCCATCTCTATTAAAATTACAAAAGTTAGGCGGATGTGATGGCAGGTGCCTGTAATCCCAGCTACTTGGGAGGCTTATGCAGGAGAATTGCTTGAACCCGGGAGGTGGAGGTTGCAATGAGCCGAGATCGCACCACTGCACTCCAGCCTAGGTGACAGAGTGAGACTCCATCACGAAAACAAAACAAAACAAAACAAACAAAAAAAAACAGATGCACAGTAATTTGGTACAGCAACAACAGGAAAGGAATACAGGAGGGCTTCCAACTTCAATGCCAAACAAGCTGTCACTTTATTCCCATCCAAGTCCAAAGGTACGGTGTCTACAAAAAATCAAGAAAGAAGAAAAGGAAGGCCCTCCCACTTTCCTCTCATAAAGCTTAATCTTTAGGGGGAGTAGGGGAGGCAGGTTTTAGGAGGGTGTTGACAGGGGCTGCAGGTAGGTGATAGGGAGAGGGGTACTTGGGAGGCATCACCTCCACTGGAAGTGTTTTTTATCTTTTTTTTTTTTTTTTTTTTTTTTTGAGATGGAGTTTCGCTCTTGTTGCCCAAACTGGAGTGCAAAGGCGCGACCTCGGCTCACTGCAACCTCTGCCTCCTGGGTTCAAGTGATTCTCCTGCCTCAGCCTCCCTGGTAGCTGGGATTACAGGCGCCTGCCACGCCCAGCTTATTTTTTATTTTTTTTATTTTTATTTTTTTAGTAGAGATGGGGTTTCACTATGTTGGCCAGGCTGGTCTCGAACTCCTGACCTCAGGGGATCCACTCACCTCAGCCTCCCAAAGTGCTGAGATTACAGGTGTGAGCCACCGCGCCCGGCTCTATTATTATGTTTTTGAGACAGGGTCTTACTCTGTGTCCAGGTGGGAGTAGTGTGGCACCATTATGGCTCACTGTAGCCTCCACCTCCCAGATCGTGATCCTCCCACCTCAACCTCTTGAGTAACTGAGACGACACACATGCACCACCCCACCCTAATAATAATTTTTTTTTTTTGAGATACAGTCTCGCTCTGTTGTCCAGGCTGGAGTGGGGTGGTGCGATCTCTACTCACTGCAACTTCTACCTTCCAGGTTTAAGAGATTCGCCTCCCTCAGCCTCCTGAGTAGCTGGGATTACAGGCGCATGCCACCACCTCTGGCTAATTTTTGTATTTTTAGTAGAGACTGGATTTCACCATGTTGACCAGGCTAGTCTCGAACTCCAGACCTCCGGTGATCTGCCTGCCTCAGCCTCCCAAAGTTCTGGGATTACAGGCATGAGCCACCACCCTAATAATTAAAAATTTTTTTTTTTAGAAATGGGGTCTCCTTGTGTTACCTAGGCTTGTCTCAAACTCCTGGGCTCAAGTGATCCTCCTGCGTCAACCTCCCCAAGTGCTGGGATTAAAAGTGTGAGTCACAGCAGCTGGCCAATTGCTTACATTTAAAAGTTAGGCCGTCTCGGGGAGAAGTCTAAATTTCTGTTTTTTCTTGAGAAACTGGAAGCTCCATCCACCCTGGCCCTAGTCCCTGCAGGGCAGTAACTGCCACCTGTGTGTATAGTGGCAGCAGCCTCCTTTGGCTGGGGCTGGGCTCCTGCTTGCCACAGCCCCCACTCAGCCCTCTTTGCTATTTGTATCAACACTCTGGCCCCTGTCTTGGAGTTTGCAACCCTCATGCCTTTGACCTTAAGCTGAGTATGTCTGGCTGAGGCCATGAGAAGGTTCTGACTTGACACCCGTGCGATGACTCCTGGAAGGGAAGAGTGTGTGCTGTGGAACTTTACACCAGGCGGATCCAGGTGCCAGTCTGGCCTAGCTTTGCCACATGCCAGCGCTGTCACCTTGGGCAACTTCATTAACTGCTCTGAGCCTTGGTTTCCTCTTCTGTGTGGACCCGTGTTCTCCACCTCAGCACTATTGACGTTTGGGGCCAGATCAGTCTCTGGTGTGGTATGTCCTGTGTGTTACGGGACGTTTTGTAGCATCCCTGGCCTCTGCCCACTGGATACCAGCATTACCTCCTTCCAGTTGTGACAAGTACAGATTCCCCCAGATGTTGCCGCGGGTCCCCTGGGGGACAGAATCACCCAGTTGAGAACCACTGAAGACACTCCCCCAGTGCAGTGTGTGAGGCTGAAAGGAGAGCCTGAAGGCGAAGGGCCGTGTCAGTCAGCATTCTCTTCCTTCTTTTTTTTGTTGTTTAGCTTGTTGCAGATACTTCCAGGAGTGATCCGTAATTGTGCCAATTGCTCTTTTTTTCGGAGGGGGGGTGGTGTGGGGTGGGGACGGGGACAGAGTCTCGCTATGTCACCCAGGCTGGAGTGCAATGGCGTGATCTCAGCTCACTGCATCTCTGCCTCCTGGGTTGAAGCGATTCTCCTGCCTCAGCCTCCTGGGTAGCTGGGATTACAGGTGTCCGCCACCATGCCTGGCTAATTTTTGTATTTTTAGTAAAGACGGGGTTTCACCATATTGGCCAGACTGGTCTCGAACTCCTGACCTCAGGTGACCCACCCACCTCGGCCTCCCAAAGTGCTGGGATTACAGGCCTGAGCCACTGCACCCAGTCACAATCACTCTTAATTCTGTGCCATCTCTTTCCGCCATGCCTCTGGTGTGCAGCCTGCTTTGAGCCTAGAAAAGATGAATTGTGCCTTATAGAGGGGCAGCTTTCAGTGTGGGAGCCCTCATAGACCCAGAGGAACAGACACTGTCATGGGCCAGCACAGAGCACTTGGCGTCCCTAAGGGCAGTGACTACTGTGATTCCCCTGTCTCTGAGCCCCCTTCTGCCTTTGTGTTCATGGCACAGCCTGTGAACCCAGATTCTCGGCTGTGCATCTGACCTTCGACCCTGTGTTGTGTTTAGGTGGCCCTGGTACAGTGGACGGAAAGTGTGGGCTTAACCCTGGTGGGCCGAGACCAGTCTTCCATGCAGCTGAGGACCCCTGGCGACCAGATCCTGAACTTCACCATCCTACAGATCTTCCCTTTCACCTATGAAAGCAAACGTATGGGCATCATCGTGCGGGTGAGTCGTTTTTATTCATGGCTTAAAGTGCTTAAGAACCCCAGGTGTGCTGCGTGTGTCCCTGTGGGTTGACATTCTTTCTAACCCTCTTTACTGTGGTATCTGTCACCCAGACTAATGAGGGAATATAATTCCCTAAGCAGAAAGGAAATTAGTTCATTCATTGGACACACCCCGTAACTCTGATCCGCTTATGGTGTCCCTGGTTCTGGAGTGAAAGTTAAAGAGAACGTCCATTGGGGATTTCTTGATAATACATCTCTCATTTTCTTTTGTTTAATATTGAACATGTATTTTTTATTGAGGTGAAATTCACATAATATAATCATTTTAAAGTGAAAACTTCAGTGGCGTTTAGTCCATTCACAGTGTTGCTCAGCCACCACTTCCCTCATGTTTCAAAACATTTTCATCAAGATGATGAAAAAAGAAACCTTGTGGCCCGGCGTGTTAAAAAATTTTGCCAGTCTGAAGAGTCTGATTTGATTTGATATGTTGTTTTTCTATTGGCTCTTTTAAAAATTTTTAATTTTTAAATTCTTATTAAAAGAATGTATTCATAGAGTCCTCCCACCTCAGCCTCCCGAGTAGCTAGGACTACAGGCTTGCAAAACCAGGGCTGACTCATTGTTTAATTTTTTATAGATACAGGGTTTCACTGTGCTGCCCAGGCTGGTCTCAAACTCCTGGCCTCAACCGATTCTCCTGCCTGGGACTCCCAAAGTGCTGGAATTACGGGTGTGAGCCACTGTGCCCATCCCTCTGTTTTCTCTTTTTACCCATGGAGATCACACTTTCCGTCGTGGGGAGGCTGGAAAATCTGGTGTTCATATGCCACTTGGTCTGGTTGTTCTGCAGTCTGCATGATTGTCTGATTTTTCCCAGGGAGCTTTGAAAATACAGATTCCTTGGTTCAGTCCCACACCTATGTTGGAGTGGGGTGGTTCCTCACATCATTTAGCTTCGTAGCAGAAAACTCTGCTTCAGATCTTAAGGATCTTTGGAATAAGGCTCTTTCATCTTTTCTGGACTTTTTTTTTTTCTTAACAAATGAGAATCCTCTCCACCCTGATCTACCCAATGGAGGAAAGAGATACTTGCACATGCATTTTTATAGCAGCACAATTTGCAATTGCAAAGATATGGAACCAGCCCAAATACTCATCAGTCAACAAGTGGATAAAGGAACTATGATATATATATATATAAAATGATGAAATGCTACTTAGCCATGGAAAGGAATGAATGAATGGCATTCGCTGCAAACTGGACGGGATTGGGGACTATTATCTAAGTGAAATAACTCAGGAATGGAAAGCCAAATGTCGTATGTTCTCACTCATAAGAGGGAGCTAAGCTATGAGGATGCAAAGGCTTAAGAATAATACAATGGACTTTGGCGAGTCAGGGGGCTGAAAGGGTGGGAGGAGGGTGAGGGATAAAAGACTACAAGTTGGGTTCAGTGTATACTGCTCAGGTGATGGGTGCATGAAGATCTCATAAATCACTGTTAAAAAACTTACTCATATAACCAAACACTACGTGTTCCCCAAAAACCTTTGGAAATAAAAAAAAAAATAGAGTGCACAAGTAGAAGTAGAAATTGATAACGTAGGTTGTTGGGCACGTGGCCCTGCCCCCTGCCTGCTGGCGGAGTATTTTCAGCTAAGGCTTGGCTTGTCAACTTCTCCTTCAGCCTTACAGGTTCCTAGAATTCAGACCACCTCTTATATCATCTCGTTCTTCTTCCATAGCATTCATCACACTGAAATTCTTGATTTCCTGCGGGTTTGCTTGTCACCACCTGTCTTTTTTCCCTGTGGGTTAGAACAGGGGCCAGGATCCTTTTGGTCCTCCCGTGTCTCCTGTGCCTAGCTTTCCTGCCTGGCACACGGTAGACTCACAGTCAGTGCCGAAGTGAGCAGGATTCAACAGTGATAGCCAGTTGTCTTTTTTTTTTTTTTTTTTTTTTTTTTTTTAATGCTAGGGAAGTTATCAAATAAGATACTTAAAATAAACAACTCACAGCTTTTTCTCGCGCTCCTAGCTTTGCACCACTCTTCTCCTTGATCATTTACCGTGTAGCTTTAGTGCCATGGGCAGCTCTGGGATCGTAGTAGAAATGGTAATAGCCACTAGCAGCAGTAGTAGTAAGAAGAATGACAGGAATGACAAGTAACATTTATTTATTTTTTGAGACACAGTTTCACTCTGTCACCCAGGCTGGAGTACAGCGGTGCCATCTCAGCTCACTGCAACCTCCACCTCCCAAGTTCAAGCAATTCTCTTGCCTCAGCCTCCCGAGTAGCTGGGATTACAGGTGTGCGCCACCATGCCCGGCTAATTTTTTGTATTATTAGTAGAGACGGGGTTTTGCCATGTTGGCGAGGCTTGTCTGGAACTCCTGACCTCAAGCGATCCGCCCACCTTGGCCTCCCAAAGTGTTGGGATTACCCCGCCCAGGGGCTTATTGTGTGCCAGAGGCTGTTCTAAGTGATTTGCGTAAAGTAACTCATTTAATACATAACCATGTGAGGTAGGTACCATTAGGACTGATGTTTGGCAGGGGAGAAAATTGAAGTGGAAGGAGGCTCAGAAACCGTTCAAGTTCACGCAGCTGGAATCGAGGGGGCTGGGAAACCTGTCCAAGTTCACACAGCTGGAATTGGGGGGAGCTGGGAAACCTGTCCAAGTTCACACAGCTGGAATTAGTGGGGCTGGAACTCACTCCAGGCTGCCTGGCTTCCAGCTCCCAGCTCTCTACCCCAGGACTTGGGGGTTAGGGCTGGGGTGTGACGAGAGGGACATCGAAAAGCTCACAAAAGACCCACAGTAATGTTAGGGTGGGATATTAACTACGTATTGCTTCATAACAGATTGCCCCACATTTAGTGGCTTAAAACAGCAATATGGTAATCCCCACTTATCTGCAGGTTCAGTTACCCACGGTCAACTGCAGTCTAAAAATATGAAATGGAAAATTCCGGAAATAAACAATTCATAAGTTTTAAGTTGTGTGCCATTGTGAGTAGTGTGACGAATTTCATGCCATCCCACTCCATCCTCCCGGACGTGAATCATCTCTGTCTAGTGTACTCACGCCATCAACCTGCCTGCTTGCTAGTCACTCAGGAACCCTCAGATTGGCTGTTGTGGTATTGCCGTGCTTGTGTTCAAGCAAGTCTTATTTACTTTTATTACAGCATATTATAAGTGTTGTATTTTGTTATAAGTTATTGTTGTTAATTTCTTACTGTGCCTAATTCATAAATTAAACTTTATCACAGGTAGGTATGTTTAGGAAAAAACATAGTGCATATGGGGTCAGTATTATTCATGGTCTTAGACATCCATTGGGGTCTTTCTTACAGGGAAATGCATTCCCTTACTCTAGAAAATGTATTTCCCTGGAGTAAAGAAGTTCCTCCTGTCCTCTCCCCTCCCCTCCCCTCCTCCCTCCCTCCCTTCCTCCTTCCTTCCTTTTTCTCTCCCTCCCTCCCTTCCTTCCTTCCTCCTCCCCTCCTCTGTTTCCTTCCTTTTCTCTTTTCTTTTCTCTTTTTCCTTCCTTCCTTCCTTGCTTCCTTCCTTCCTTCCTTCCGTCCGTCTGTCCATCCATCCGTCTTGCTCTGTTGCCTAGGGTGGAGTGCGGTGGCATAATCACGGCTCACTGCAGCCTCGACCTCCCAGGCTCAAGCAACCTTCTTGCCTCAGCCTCCCAAGTAGCTGGGACTACAGGTGCACACCACCATGCTCTGCTAATTCTTATCGTTTAGTGAAGATAGGGTCTTACCATATTGCCCAGGCTGATCTCAAACTCCTGGGCTCAAATGATCCTCCCGTCTCGGCCTCCCAAAGTGCTGGGATTACAGGCATGAGCCACCACACCTAACTGGGGGCTCTGTTTTCTATTTGCTATCTGATGGTTTTTGTGGCCAGGACAATTTCTGTGGCAGGCTTGGCTGGGTCCTCTGGCTCAGGGTCTCTCACAGCCTGGGCTCAAGGGGTCTAAGATTCTATGGTGGTAGGATCCACATACAGACGTCAGTGTTGTTGGCAGAGTTTGGCTCTGGGTGGGTTGTTGGACTGAGGGCCTTAGTTCTTTCCTGGCTGTTGGCCAGAGGCCACCCTCAGTGCCTTCCCACGAGGGCCTCCCTGTAGTCAGCTCCCCTGTCAGCTACCTCTTCAGAGTGAGCAGGTGAGAGTGAATGAGATGGCAGTCACAGTCTTCTGTCACCCACTGTCAGAGGTGACCTCCCCTCACGTCAGCCTCATGCTGTTACCAGAAGCAAGTCACTAGGCCCAGCTCTACTCCGGGGGGGGGGGGGGTGGCTGACACACAGCATGAGTACCAGGAGGTGGGGGGCATTGCGAGCCACTTTCAAGACTTCCTGCCCAGGAGGGGATGGAGGTGGCACTGAGCGCTCGTATTGAGGAACCAGAGACGCACACCATGAATATGCTTTGAAACATCACACGTTAGGGGATTTTTTTTTTTTTTTTTGAGATGGAGTTTTGTTTTTGTTTCCCAGACTGGAGTGCAATGGCGTGATCTCAGCTCACTGCAACCTTCGCCTCCTGGGTCCAAGCGATTCTCCTACCCCAGCCTCCCGAGTAGCTGGGATTACAGGCATGTGCTACCATGCCCGGCTAATTTCGTATTTTTAGTAGAGATGGGGTTTCTCCATGTTGGCCAGGCTGGTCTCGAACTCCCGACCTCAGGTGATCCACCCACCTCGGCCTCCCAAAGTGCTGGGATACAGAAGTGAGCCACCACGCTCGGCCCTATGTTAGGGGATTTTTATGTCCAGAGGCCAATAGGTTCTTTCAGACTCTGCAGGACCTGTGTCCTTGGCAACTCTTGGGTGGAGAGGGAACTTTCTCTCCCACACAGCTGCTGCTTTTCCCACTGGTCCACACCTGGCTGGATCCCTGGCTTCTAAACCGTATCTTGAGTGTGCATCTGATGTCAAGAACATCTGTGGTCTGGAAGCAGCACCATAGATCCTGTGGGTGGGGTGTTTCCTGGGGAATGAGTGTCATTATCTCCTATCGAATTACTTTAATTTTGTTCCAGCCTGAAGTTTTTCAAGACGTAGGGCTGTGGGCTCTGCTAGGGTCATTTGAGGGTTGACTTATCATTGAACAGTCCCTAATATCAGCCATCCTAGAATAAGTGAATGGCATACGCCACTCTTCATCTAGTTGTGAAGGACATGTTATATTTTTTTGAGATGTGGCTCATGTGTCTTCCAGCAGGAAGAACAGGGACTCTGTGCTTAGAGTCTGTGATGCTGTCTGATGGGCAGATCTATTTTTGTTTTAACCTGGCATGCCTCCCTTCCCAGGTTATTAAAAAACATTCACAGTTAAGGCATTTAGAACAAAAAGTTACAGGTAAAGAGGGGGATCAAAACTGCCCTCCCTCTCTCCCTCCCTCCCTCCCTTTCTTCCTCCCTCCCTCCCTCTTTTCCTTCCTTCCTTCCTTCCTTCCTCCCTCCCTTCCTTCCTTCCCTCTTTCTGTCTCTCTCCCTCTCCCTCTTTCCCTTCTTCTGTCCTTTCTTTCTTTCTTTTTTTGCCTCCCTCCCTTTTTTTCTTTTCTCTTCTTTTCTTTCTTTCTCAAGACAGAGTCTCACTCTGTTACCTAGGCTGGAGTGCAGTGGTATGAACATGGCTCATTGCAGCCTTGACCTGCTGGACTCAAGGGATCCTCCTGCCTCTGCCTCTTAAGTAGCTGGGACTACAGGTATGCACTGCCACACCCAGCTAAGTTTTAAATTTTTTTGTAGAGCCAAAGTCTCTCTGTGTTGCACAGGCTGGTCTCAAACTTCTGGCCTCAAGCTGTCCTCCCGCTTCAACCTCCCTAAGTACTGGGATTACAGGCGTGAGCCACCGTGCCTGACCAGTTCATCTCCATTTTCACCCAACAAAAGACCTTTTACCTTTTCAAGGGATTTCCTTTCAGTCTCTTTTCTAAGCATATCCGAGTGTAAATATCCACACACATTTTCATAAAATTAGCACTGAACTCCATAGAAGGCTTCCTAAACTTCCTCCCTCATTGAACTATACGTATACGATGAGAATTTTCTCATATTATTAAAATCTGATTTTAATGATTTTTAACGCATGTGCAGTGTTCTGTTGAAAGAATGTGCCACTATTTCATTCATTAACTTATTTTTTGGCTGCTTAGGCTGTTTCTCAATTTCAGTTTTTTTGTTTTGTTTTGTTTTAGTTTTTTGAGACGGAGTCTCACTCTGTCATCCAGGCTGGAGTGCAGTGGTGCAATCTCAGCTCACTGCAACCTCTGCCTCCTGGGTTCAAGTGATTCTCCTGCCTCAGCCTCCTGAGTAGCTGGGATTACAGGCACCTGCCACCACGCCTGGCTCATTTTTGCATTTTTTAGTAGAGACGGGGTTTCACCATGTTGGGCAGGCCCAACATGATCCACCAGCCTCGGCCCCCCAAAGTGCTGGAATTACAGGTGTGAGCCACCGCGCCTCGCTTTTTTCTTGGTTTTGACTACTAAAAATAGTGCTGTGAATGTCCATCTTGGTGAGGTTGTCTTTCATGAAATAAGTATTATTTTGCTATTTTTTCTCATTTTCTGACCTCTTTATCTTTGGTTGGGCTGGTGGAACTGGGCCTCTGGGGCTTTGGGACTAGTTCTCCCCTTGGCCCAAACCTCACCACACTCCTCTAATGCGGTGGTTCTCATCCTGGGGGCATTCGAGAATGTCTGGCAACATTTGTGGTTGTCACAACCAGAGGCTGAGAGTGCTACTGGCATGTCATAGGTGGAGAGCAGGGATGCCTCTCAGCATCCTGCAATGCACAGGACAGCCCCCACCTGAGGAAGGGCCTGAGAAACCCTGTTATGATGTGTTCATATAACCCAAATGCTCTATGCAAATGACTGTCCAATTACCTGATGTGAGGAAGTTTTAGTTCAGTTATAAAACTTCTCCTAGGCTTGGTATGGTGGCTCCCGCCTGTAATACTTTGGGAGGCCAAGGCAGGAGGATCACTTGAGCCCACGAGTTTCAGTCCAGCCTGGGCATCATTGCCAGACTCCACCTCTACTAAAAGCAAAAAAATTAGCTGGGCATGGTGGTGCACACCTGTAGTCCCAGCTACTGGGAAGGTTGAGGTCAGGAGGTCCAGGTTGAGGTCACTTGAGTCCAGGAGGTCGAGGCTGTAGTGAGTCGTGATTGTGCCATTGCGCTCTAGCCTGAGTAACACAGCAAGACCCTGTCTCAAAAAAATAAAAAGAAAAAAGAATAAGAAAAAAAAGAAAACTTCTCTTGACTTGGTTTAGTGACTGTGGACAGCCCCAGTTTGGGTCTCCCCTGTCTCTTTTTTAAACATGTGTGAGTGCACGCACAGTGCAAGATGGCACCTTCTTGCACCCACAAAGCAAGGCCATTTCCTTGTGTGAATGTCTGTCTCTTAAGAAATCAGGCAAGGTTGGAGAAGGACTCGTGTGATGTCTTTTTGCAGGAAGGTTGTGTCCCTGTTTTGTTTTTGTGGCGTACAAGATGTTCCAATGCCTTCTCCCCCTTCCCACGTGGAGCCACGGGTTTGGATCGTGGCTGTAGATCATCGTAGCGCTGTCATTGCTGGACTGAAAGAGGCCTTTGAGCAGGTGCCAGATGCAGACCACGGTGGGAAAAGATGAGGCCCCCAAACAATGCCACACAGCCGGCCGATCTCTGTAAATTTATGGCGTAATCTTGCCATAATATGGGAACGAAATAAACTTGTGATGAACTCCGTGGGAGGAAGTGACTCATGGGAGGGGATCGTTGATGCGGTATTTATATTGGACAGAACTTCTGAACTCGCTCAAGCCCTTTTCTTAGTGAGGAAGCTGGGCTGGGAGCATCATTTCCTACAGCCATGTTGTTGAGCACCCTTTGGTTGTCGGGGGGAAGGAAAAAATAAAACCTCTGATTCTTTAGTGTGCAGACCCCACAGCTCTCTTTGGCCTGCGTCAAGAGCAGGCATAGCCACAGTCTATCAGAGATAAAGTGTGCAGTTGAACGCTTTTAAACTTGGGTGCCTGTCTTGGCCTGGGGGTGCTCTTATGAGTCAGCATGTTGTTCTAAAAGATTGTCGGTGATTAAGGGGCATTTGAAAGTTATTCTAAAAGAGGAAACTCTACCACTAATCTGATTTTGGATATTTCTCTTCCATGAAAGGGCTGCATAGACAAAGTGGCCTCCGAAGGAGCCTGAAACCAAAGAACAAGGCAGGCAAATCCAGTTTGTCGTTAAAGGGTGTTTTATTGGGGGAAACTTACAGATAGAAGCGTGGTTTTTGGGGGAGCTGAACAGACAGAAGTGTAGTTTTGGGCGGCAGGAAAACAGGTGGATGTCCATACTGTTACTCCCTAGACCCAGGGCTTATACCACAGGGAAAGGGTCCGTGTGCCCCAGCAGGACAATTACGGGCACCTTCCAGGAGAGGCAAGAAAGCTGTATGTTTCATCACCTGTAATTTGTGCGATAACATCAAGGTTGACATGTTCTTATGTGAAGGACGGTGAATTAAGTAGGAATCGGGGGTGTTCATGGGACTGGGTTAATCAGAAGTCAGCATGGCGCATTTGCACCTGAGATGCAGTCACTTTTTTTTTAAGATGGAGTTTCACTCTTGTTGCCCAGGTTGGAGAGCAATGGTGCAATCTCAGCTCATTGCAACCTCTGCCTCCCAGGTTTAAGTGATTCTCCAGCCTTGCCTCCTGAGTAGCTGGGATTACAGGCATGCACCACCACGCCCAGCTAATTTTGTAATTTTAGTAGAGACAGGGCCTCACCATGTTGGCTAGGCTGGTCTCGACCTCCTGACCTCAGGTGATCTACCTACCTGAGCCTCCCAAAGTGTTGGGACTACAGGCGTGAGCCACCACACCCAGCTTGAGATGCAGTCACTTTTGTCTCCATGGTTCCATATTCAATGAAGACTTTCCGGGCATTTATTCTGGGCTTCCTGGAGTAGCAAAATATAGGCACAAGGTATTGATGGCCATGCTCAGTTTTCTTGCTTATCTTTACTGCCTCCCACCTCCCAGTGACGCGAATCATTGGGGGAAAATGGGGGAAGGATCTGTGGCTGCGCCGTCATTCCTCAGAGCTAGGACTTCTCAGTCTCAGCACTGTTGACTTTTAGGGCTGGAGGAGTTCCTGGTGGTGGTTGGAGGCATCCTGTGTGATGTAGGAGGGTGAGCAGCACCCCTGGCCTCCCCCCGTCAGATGCTAGTAGGACATTGCCTGCGTTGTGACACCTAGAGTGTCTCCAGACATTGCCACATGTCTCCTGGAGGGCCACATTGCCCTGTTGAGAGTACTGGGCTGAGCCTTGTTCTCTACGTACAGTCTGGCTGGGGGACTTGGGAAATCACTCTCATCCCAGCAGCAGTTATACCACTGAGGGGTCCTTTTCGTGTGTCAGTCTCTGTGCTACATGCTTGATTCCTGTTTTACAGATGAGAAAACTGAGGTTTAGGGAAGAGGAGTAGCTTGTCCAGCTGCACACAACTAGAAACTGGTACTTGGTCCAAGCATTTGATGCCTGTGCCATGGTGCTACCCACTACCCAGAAAATCTGGTTAGGGTGAACTGAAACTCTGGGTAATTGGATCTCTAGGCAAGTCCTTAGTTAGACTTAGGGATCTGGAATTATTCTCAGCTGAGACAGTCAGTTTGCCCCCAGGAGACATTTGCTAAAGTCTAGAGATATTCTGGTTGTCACCATGGAGGGTATGACTGGCATCTAGTGCGTAGGGGCCAGGGATGCTGCTCAACATTGTACAGTGCACAGGAGGGGCCCTGCAGAGCAAAGAGTTATCTGGCCCCAAATGTTCACAGTGATGAGGTTGAGACTCCCTGTTCTAGTCCTTATCTTCCCTATTCTTTCAGTGGACCACAGTTTGATGATATCTGCAGTCCCAAGTGTAAATCTAAAATCATAGCATGTGAGTCTATTCCAGTTGAAATAGTAATAACTTTCAAAACAAAGGTCTTAAATCCATTTGATCTTTCTTTCATCACTGAAAATCTTCCAAGTGCTTTGAGTTTTCCTTTTGCTTTCTGTAGCCTTTGCCCCTAAATGAGGCCCCTTCTCGCTTTTCATCTTCAGCCAAGTGAAAAAACATTCGTGTCTGTTAAGTGCACTTTGTACACCGTCTGTCATGGGAAGCGGGCTTTGCCGCTGAAAGAGGGTGTTCCTTTCAGTTTCTCATTCCTTCCGGCCTCCCTCTCTAGGATGAATCAACTGGAGAAATTACGTTTTACATGAAGGGAGCAGATGTGGTCATGGCTGGCATTGTGCAGTACAATGACTGGTTGGAGGAAGAGGTAAGTGTGATGCAGGAAGTTAAACCAGGCCTTGGAAGCATGTTCTGCAGAGGCAGCCCCTTGCATGGTAAGGTGGGTCTCTGTATTTGTTATCGGTGGCTGTGTAACAAACCACCCTGAAATGCAGCTGCTTAAAGCAGCACCCATTTAATATATAATGGTTTCTGTGGGTCAGGGATGCTGGTGTGGCTGAACTGCATCCTCTGCTTCAGGGCCTCCCACTGGCCGTAATTCAGATGTTGGCTGGGGCTGTGGTCTCATCTCAAGACTTGACTGGGGCAGGATCCATTTGTGAGCAAGCTCAGTTGTTGTGGGCTGCATTCAGCTACTTTTGGACTGTTGAACTAAGGGTCTCAGGTTGTTGCCAACTGTTGGCCAGAGGCTGCCCTCTATTCCTTGCAGGTGGGCCTCTCCCATAGGGCCACTCACAGCCTGGCAACTAGCTTCATCAAAGAGAGCAGGTGATGGAACAGGAGAGGGCAAACAAGATGGAAGTCACTGTCTTTACTAACCTGATCTCAGATGTGACATCCCCTCACTCTTGCCCATTCTGTTTGTTAGGGACAAGTCACTAGGTCCAGCACACACTCAAAGGGTAGGCGATTATACCAGAATGTGAGTTCCAGGAGGGGCCACATCAGAGGCTGCACAACCCAGTTTGTGACGTGGACAGTTGGCCAGCAGCAGGAGGGAGGCAGTTTTCAGGCCATTTTTGTCCCATCTCTTAGCTCTAGGGGGAATTTACATTTTGCATAAGATTCTCAGTTTGAGGGTTGCAAACTCAAATGCCTACAGGGGCCTGGCAGTTAATGCAAATGAACAAACAGGTTGTGATTTTGAGCAGAGTTGCACTTTGCGTGTAAAACGTGCTGGAGTGTTCTTCACTTGACACCTCCACTTCCTGGGAACACGTGGAGGCCACCGCTCCTCAGCCATCATTGATTGTGGTTATTTGGGAAAATGCACCTGGTTTTGTCAGATGCTCAGTTTTTCCACCCATTCAGCAATCCAGATTTGTGTGTGAGACCGCACAATGTTGACTTAAATTTGGAAACATACATGTGCTAGTTGAAGACGACCTGTGTGTGGGCTGTGTTTGGCTCACCGGCTGCCTCTCTGCAACTTCCCCTATAGAAAGCTTGCTCCAGGGAGGATTGCCGTAGGGGAAAGCAACTTTCTGATTTGCCATTTTCTCTGACCCTGTGGGAGGGGCACATCCACTTGGGCACTGGTCCTTCCCCAGTGAGGTCAGGAGCTCTCAGCACCGCTCCCACTCGACCGTGGTCTATTTTTCAGTGTGGCAACATGGCCCGAGAAGGGCTGCGGGTGCTCGTGGTGGCAAAGAAGTCTCTTGCAGAGGAGCAGTATCAGGACTTTGAAGTAAGTTGTTCTGGGACCTTTCCATTGCCTTTGCAGCCCCGCCTGCCTCCCAGTCACTCCTTCCACCATCCCTCATCCTATGCGAGCCATTCTGATGTCATTTCTGGGCACACTGGATTCACTGTTGTTGAAGGCCTTTGCACTTGCCGTTCTGTCTGCCTGGAACTCTCTTCACCCACAGAGCCCCATGGCCCATTCCCTCGCTTCTTTTGGGTCTCAGCTCAAAAGCCATGTCCTCCAAGAAGTCTTCCTGGACCACCTGTCTAAGGCTCCTTCTCACTTTCCATCCATCACACCATTTCACTTTGTTCATTGCATTTGTCACTGTCATCGCGTGCTACCATTTGGGGCCAAAAAATATGTCTAGGAGTTGAATCTGGAGAGGCCAGAAGAATATAAACTTGACCCTGTTCATATATTTTTTTTAACATTCATCTTATCCATCTCCTTTCGGGAATAAAATATTTTTGAAGACAGGGACTTTACAAGTCTGGTTTGTTCTTCTTCTTCTTCTTCTTTTTTTTTTTTTGAGACAGAGTTTCGCTCTTGTCGCCCAGGCTGGAGTGCAGTGGTGTGATCTTGACTCACTGTAACCTCCGCCTCCCAGGTTCAAGGGATCCTTCTGCCTCGGCCTCCGGAGTAGCTGGGATTACAGTTGCACGTCACCATGCCCGGCTAATTTTTGTATTTTTAATAGAGATGGGGTTTCACCATATTGGCCAGGCTGATCTTGAACTCCTGACCTCAGGTGATCCACCAGCCTTGGCCTCCCAAAGTGCAGGGATTACAGGTGTGAGCCACTGTGCCTGGCCTGGTTTATTCTTATATCCTTAGTAGTTAAAGATAGTCCTTGGCATATGGTATGCCTTCGGGAAAATTTGGCATAAATCATTCTCTTGGAGCCCTAATTTCTTTTCTCTTTTTTTTTTTTGCACATTTATTCTGAGACGGGGTCTCGCTATGCTGCCCAGGCTGGTCTCAAACTCCTGGCCTCAAGCCATCCTCCTGCCTCAACCTCCTTGTAGCTGGGATTACAAGTGTGAGCCACCGCATCTGGTTCGGCTCCCTAATTTCTTTTCTTTTTTTTTTTTTTTTTATTTGAGACAGAGCTTTACTCTTGTTGCCCAGACTGTAGTGCCAATGGCACGATCTCTGCTCACTGCAACCTCTGCCTCCTGGATTCAAGCGATTCTCCTCCCTCAAGCCCCCAAGTAGCTGGGATTACAGGCATGTGCCACCATGCCTGGCTAATTTTTGTATTTTTAGTAGAGACACGGTTTTGCCACGTTGGCCAGGCTGGTCTCAAACTCCTGACCTCAGGTGATCTGCCTGCCTCGGTCTTCTAGAGTGCTGGGATTACAGGCATGAACCACCACACCCAGCCTCCCTAATTTCTTTAAGCTGTAAAAATGTTGGGGTTGAACCAGATTATTGACTTGCTTATTGTCATCCCATCCCATAGATTGTGTGTTCCCTGAGGGGAGGGTCCTTGTCTTGTTTACTGCCGTGTCTCTGGTGCCTGGCCTAAAGCCAGCATGCAGGAATGCAAGGGAGGGAGGCGGGACACGCTTCATGGGGCCCTGCCCTGCTCCATGCGGGGAAACTGCCTGGATTTCTCTTTAATATATTTGAGTTCTTTGTAAGCCATTATTTAACAAGCATTTTAGCCCCGATCAATGCTACCTGCCTTTTAATTTTAAAAGCATGTGCTTCAAGCGGGCCCATTAGGAGATGACTGGTTTTCCTCCAGGTTTTTGCTAACATGATAAAGAGAAGAAGCAGCAGTTTGGGTTGATGGTCTTCAGAAGCTCGACTTGGTCTTTAGAAAACCTGGTGACCCACAGTTTGGCTTACAAAGTGCATGTTGTGTATGGGAGAACTTACTGTTTTTTTGAGATCTTGGTTGTGCCCGTCCCTGAGACAACCCAATGAGGTTGGTGCTGTTATTGCCATTTCGTGGCCACGGCTCAGAGAGGTTAAGTGACTTGCTGAAGTCTCCCAGCAGGTGAGTGTGGAGTGTAGGTTGGGACTCAGGTCTGTGCAGTGTCTACATGGAGGACTTGTGAGGAAGCCGGAAGCCTGTGTCACCCCTGTGGGGTCCAGCTCACCTGCTGGGGTCCCCCACCCCGTGTGGTGGGGATCGGGTGTGGCCCTTCTACTCTTGGCACTGGCCAGTCAGCCTGGCCTCTCCTCACCCTAAGCAGTGACTGCATCTGCTGGTGTGTCCCAGGCCCGCTACGTCCAGGCCAAGCTGAGTGTGCACGACCGCTCCCTCAAAGTGGCCACGGTGATCGAGAGCCTGGAGATGGAGATGGAACTGCTGTGCCTGACGGGTGTGGAGGACCAGCTGCAGGCAGATGTGCGGCCCACGCTGGAGACCCTGAGGAATGCTGGCATCAAGGTAGGGCGGGCTGGCCGCAGGGAAGGGCACTCCAGGGCAATGCCAGTTATCCCTCAGCAGTGCAGGGAGATCACAGGGGGAAAGGGTGGGAGGAGCAGCAGAGGAGACCAGGAGTGCCTTATCTGCAATGGGCCACAGACACTGTTTCTGCCTCTCCAACCCTGATTTTTTTTTTTTTTTTTTTGAGACGGAGTCTCGCTGTGTCGCCCAGGCTGGAGTGCAGTGGCATGATCTTGGTTAACTGCAACCTCTGCTTCCTGGATTCAAGCAATTCTTGTGCCTCAGCCTCCCTAGTAGCTGGGATTACAGGCACGTACCACCACGCCTGGCTAATTTTTATATTTTTGTAGATAGAGGGTTTCACCATGTTGGCCAGGCTGGTTTTGAACTCCTGACCTCAGGTGATCTGTCCGTCTCAGTCTCGGAAGTGCTAGGATTACAGGTGTGAGCCACTGTGCCTGGCCCTCCAGCCCTGATTTTGGAAGACATCTTGTGTAGCGTTTGCCTTTACTGTACCGATGACTCCCCTGACTCCACTGGGCTCCCTGGTGCTCAAGGCCGAGCAGTGTCCAGCGTGCATGGCTGCTGATTAAATTCTAGTTGAGTGATCGGCACACCGGTCTGTCTGCCGTGTGGCCAAGTGAGTGAGTGACCACCCAGCAGAGTGACCGCCAGCGCCATCACACTGTCGTATTAGCATTTTGCACTCTACCAGTGGCGACCCAAAAAAAAATACTAGGAGTTGAATCTGGAGGGGCCAGCAGAGGGCGCGTGAGGACCTGGTCCTCAGTGGACCAAGGGAGGTGTGAACAACCAAACTCATTGGCCTGGAGCTCCTGGAAACGTGTGCCTGCCACCGGCCTCCACTCAAAAGTGGCTCTCTGCTGCATCCTGGGGCCTGTCCTTTCAGCAGGGCCATGGCAGGAGGACAGGTTAGATGCCAGGCAACATTCAGGCCCACTGGGGACTCCCACCCCTATGTCCCTGTTTCCTTGTAAACCCAATTCTGTCGCTTGCATTTGGCTCACAGGCCTGGTTCGTCATAAGGAAATCACCAACGGGACCTTGCTTCCGGAAGTCTGGCCGCTGGAGGCCCATTTCTGCTTCATCGTGGGGTCTGCAGTGGGGCCCTGGCCATTCCTAAGACTTCTGGAGTTTCCATTTTCTGCTTCCATCTTTGTCCTGGGGTTTTTCTCCTTCTCAAAACTGTGTTAGCCCAAGACGAGATATTTTATTCACAGAGTGTGCATGTGACTTATCATTCTAGTTTCCTGTTAGATGACAGGAGGAGGGGAGTGCCTGGGATGGGGCAGGTTAGTTGGTAATTAAAGTCTAAGATACGATCTTGCACAGGAAATTTTCTTTTCTTTTCTTTCTTTCTTTCTTTTTTTTTTTTTTTTTGAGACAGAGTTTCACTCTGTCGCCCAGGCTGGAGTGCAGTGGTGCGATCTCGGTTCACTGCAACCTCCACTTCCTGGGTTCAAGAGATTCTCCTGCCTCAGCCTCCCAAGTAGCTGGGATTATAGGTATGTGCCACCATACCTGGATAATTTTGTATATTTAGTAGAGATGGGTTTTCTCCATGTTGGTCAGGCTGGTCTCAAACTCCTGACCTCAAGTGGTCCACCTGCCTCGGCCTCCCAAAGTGTTGGGATTACAGGCATAAGCCACCGCGCCTGGCTGCACAGGATATTTTCTAAATCAGCCCCTTGTATGGATGTGGAAACTGAGGCTGAGTGAGGCGTCTCCATTCCTCAGGTTCTCACATTGGGAAGCAGCAGAGCCGGGACTGGAGCTGGGGTCTTGACCCTTCCTGTAGTACCTTCCCTTCATCACAGCATGGGACATTAGCCATGTCGTGCACCTGATCGTTCTTTTCATGCTTTTCTGGAACTTGAACTTCCCAATTCCTTCCCCAGTGTTTGTTCTCTTACCTCAAACCCTGAGAACTATGACTAAACGAGGCTCACCAAAAAGAATATTATTTTTAGGACAGGCGGGATATTGAGGGAAAACAGACCCAGCTAGGGGAGAGGGCCCGGGAGGCTCAGCCCTGAGAGGTGCCCGGTGCCTTCCTTCTGCCCGTCTCACTGCCTGGGTTTCCATCCTACCTCTCCCTTTACTTCTTCTGTGACCCTTGGCAAATGACTGAAGCTCTTAGCGCTTCCATTTCCAGCCTCCAGAAGCTGTCATGAAGGTAACAGAGAGCTCAGCGTGGGTGCTGGGCACGTAGTGGACACTCGGGAGACATTTGTCATGATCTTCTTTCCTATACTTTCCCTCCTATCCAGATTTTCTTTGACAGATAGCCCCAAGACTGCTCCCAGCTGGGAGCAAAGAGAACAAAAGGGTTAATGAGGTAAAATCACAGAGCAGGAAGCACATTCCATGAGGACTCTAAAGACCCGGATTCTGGGCCTGGTTAGGACAAGAGGTAGCTGTGTGGTTTGGGGCAAGTCATCTACCCTCTCTGAGCCCACAGCAGAGAAATGCAGTGTGAGCTAATGCACGATACGGAAGAACCTGACTCATTTACGGTCAGCGTTTTATAAGCTGAGTTAAACCCCAGAAGGGTCTGTCTTGCTCATCCAACTACATAGAAAGTCCACAGCATCAAAAATGAGTGTTTCCTGTAGGACAGAGAAGTGACCCCTCACCCGTATCCCTTCTTTTAGGATATTTATCACTTTAAGAAAAATCCTCAGAAGGGGAATTATGCGGTCCAAGGACCGAGCTTCATAGTACCTCCTGTAGTGTGTGGCCAAATGGCCCTTTCTAGAAGCATCTGCCAGTTTTTGCTGCTACCAGCAGTGGTTGCTTGGAGTCCCAGAGCCCTTCAGCCAGGGCGCTTGCTGTGTTGTGTTGGGGACGGCACGAGTCGGCAGGAGGTAAACGGAACATACCAAGTTCAGCTCCATGTTGTTGGAAACTCAGCTGTTGCAGATGAGAGGCCGGCCTCAAAAACTAATAAACAGGACCTCTGTCATGCCATGATTTCAGGTTTGGATGCTGACAGGGGACAAGCTGGAGACAGCTACATGCACAGCGAAGAATGCACATCTGGTGACCAGAAACCAAGACATCCACGTTTTTCGGCTGGTAAAGTGTCCTCTGCGTTAGGGCCGTGTGGGGATGATGTTCAATTTGTCCTATAACCTCCTAACCTCGAGTGGGCCCCTTAAGAAGGGAGGGGCAGCATGTGAATTACCTAGGGTGGGGAGCATCAACCACGGTTGCTTTGGATGGGATGATTAATGACCCAGGCGCCGGCTGGAGAGTTCCTTCCAGTAGTGGTTTAGGAGTACCTCCTTCTAGCCCTGTGCTAATGCCATGCTCTTAACCTTTTGGGGGTCATGGTCCCTTTGAGAAGCTGATGAAAGTCAGGCACTCCCCCCGAAAGATGCAGATCCACTCATACACATGAAATTATGCATGGGATTCCTGGGATTTCACGGAACCCCTGAAAGTCAAGTCCTTGGATAAGAAAGAAATTCCAGGCCACAGATACTGGTCCATCTGCCCTCCTGAGGGGGGAAGCATTTAGGACCATTGAGGAGCCTTTTGAAGGAGGTGAATTGGATGGGCAAATGAGAAATCGCCCGCCCTTGTGGCAGACATTGACCAAGACAATGTGCACATCAGGAACTGCTGCCAGTGAGGACTGTGCTAGGCTTTATTGCATTGGGGAGGTAGGGGGACCGGGTCCTCTTTGGGGCAGGATATAGTAATCCCACTGATCTGAAACCAGAGCCACGATGGCAAACAACTGGAGGGTCTCTAGATGTTTGGGGGTCTCCCCCTCACCCCGCCTTTGGTCCATAGCACACAGAAGCTTCAAAAAATCCAGGGATTTTTGAAATAGCATAGTGTTGTATAGAGGCAGGTACAGTCAGTTCTCATCATTCACAGATTCTTTGTGAATTCTCCTCCTCCCAAAATTTATCTGTGACCTCCAAATCAGTACTCTTGATATTTTCACTGTCATACGTAGAGTGGCTTAAATCTCTCCTTTTTTTTTTTTTTTTTTTTTTTTTGAGATGGGGCCTTGCTCTTATCACCCAGGCTGGAGTGCAGTGGTGCAATCTTGGCTCACTGCAACCTCCGCCTCCTGGGTTCAAGCAATTCTTCTGCCTCAGCCTCCCAAGTAGCTGGGATTACAGGCGCCTGCCACCACACCTGGCTAATTTTTGTATTTTTAGTAGAGACGGGGTTTCACCATGTTGGCCAGGCTGGTCTCGAACCCCTGACCTCAGGTGATTCTCCCACCTCAGCCTCCCAAAGTGCTGGGATTACAGGCATGAGCCACCGCGCCTGGCCTAGAGTGGCTTAAAATTTTAGCTGCCTGAGACACACATTCCCACCTGAGGTTGAACAAGTTCACGCACTCCCTCCTTCTTTCAGCCTCATGTGACGAACAAGTGTCCTTTTTGCAGTCCATTAAGTATCAGGTTTTTCGCATTTTTATGCTTTTTGTTGGCAGTTTGTCGTTTAAAATGGCCGCAGCACAGCGCTTCTTTGCTGGCTTGTTTTCCTACGTGCAGGAAGGCTGTTGATGTGACTTATGGAGCGAATGCGTGTGTTAGATGAGCTTCCTGCAGGCGTGAGTTACAGCACTGGTGGCTGTGAGCTCAATGTTGATGAATCCAGGTGTCTTTAAATAGAAACGCACATAAAATAAGGTTATATATTTATGAAGATATTGCAACCAGGGGCAAAAACCTAACCCTGTATTTCCCCTACAGGTGATGGTTTAGTATTTGCTAATTCGGTGTTCACAGTGACTTTAGAAAACATAGCTACTATGAATAATGAGAATTGACTGTCTGTTCTAGAATTCAGGGATTGCAAACTAATGACCTATGTGCTAGCCACCTGTTTTTCTAAACAGCAGGTATTTTGTTTTATTGGAGTGTAGACAGACCGGCTCGTTTGCATATGGTGTACGACTGCTTTTGGATTACAACTGCAGAGCTGAGTGGTTGTGATGGAGACCATGTGGTCCTCAAAGCCTACAATAGTTAACATCTGGTCCTTTACAGAAAAGTGGCCCAGTCCCTGCTAGGTGCCTGGCTCTGCATACCTGGGCTACAGCATACTAGCCATGTGCCTTTAGTCAGGTTAGCAGATGTCACCATGCTTCAGTTTCCTTAGGTGCAAAATAGAGCTGTCTTCTTTTTGGCACCTCATAGAGCCGTTGTGAGAAATAAATGAGAAAAATCCACCGAATGCATCGTCCAACGCCTGGCTGAAAATGAAAGTACAGGCTTTTTTTTTTTTTTTATTTTGAGACAGAGTTTTGCTCTTGTTGCCCAGGCTGGAGTGCAATGGCGTGATCTCGGCTCACCGCAACCTCCACCTCCCAGGTTCAAGCGATTCTCCTGCTTCAGCCTTCCCAAGTAGCTGGGATTATAGGCATGTGCCACCAAGCCCGGCTAATTTTGTGTTTTTAGTAGAGATGGGGTTTCTCCATGTGGGTCAGGCTGGTCTTGAACTCCTGACCTCAGGTGATCTGCCCACCTCAGCCTCCCAAGGTGCTGAGATTACAGGCGTGAGCCACCGCACCTGGCCCCCCGCCTTTTTTTTTTTTTTAAAAGACGAGTCTTGCTCTGTTGCCCAGACTGCCAGTGCAGTGGCATGATCTCAGCTCACTGCAGCCTCTGCCTCCTGGGTTCAAGTGATTCTCCTGCCTCAGCCTTCCCAAGTAGCTAAAATTACAGGCACCCACCACCATGCCCAGCTAATTTTCTATTTTTAGTAGAGAGTGGGTTTCACCATGTTGGCAAGGCTGGTCTCAAACTCCTGACTTCAAGTGATCCGCCCGCCTCAGCCTCCCAAAGTGCTGGGATTACAGGCGTGAGCCACTGCGCTCGGCCATTACAGGCATTTTTAGTCCTGGGGGAAATTGTAGGTGGTGGTTGGCACATGGGCTCTCTTGATTCCTGCAGAGTCATAACCAATAGGATTCCATTTGGTGCTGCCTCTGGTGGCAGGGGAGGGGAGGGACCCTTGGCTGGGGTGGCCGTTGTCTTCATGTGGGCTCCTGGAAGCCACTGTTTATTGTTCTGTCATGTCCGGAGAGCAATGCCTCCTTCTCCATCTCTGTTCCCTTCCAGGTGACCAACCGCGGGGAGGCTCACCTCGAGCTGAACGCCTTCCGCAGGAAGCATGATTGTGCCCTGGTCATCTCGGGAGACTCCCTGGAGGTGAGCTTGGGGACCCCTGAGAGCCAGTCCTCCCAGCAGCCTGGGTCTTATCCGGCTTCGGCAGGGGCACTGCAGGCTCGGCAGCGACCTCCACCAACGCACCACCTCTCCCTCCACCCTGCAGGTTTGCCTCAAGTACTATGAGTATGAGTTCATGGAGCTGGCCTGCCAGTGCCCGGCCGTAGTCTGCTGCCGCTGTGCCCCCACCCAGAAGGCCCAGATCGTGCGCCTGCTTCAGGAGCGCACGGGCAAACTCACCTGTGCAGTAGGTAGGTGAGGCTCAGGCTGTGCTGCTGGCCCTGGCCTGCCGGTGCACCAGGCTCCCTTTCCCTAAGGATATTTGGACGCTGCTGCTCGTTCTTCAAATTCCCCAGGCCCCTTTGTTGAGGTCATGATTTTTCTCCATCTCTCAGACTTTGGCTCTTTTTGTTATTATTTTTAATATTTCCCTTGGAGAGCAGATAAGCACGTGCCAGGCCTCTACTCCTTTGCCAGTGGCTCAAGAGTGCAGCCTTCCAGGGGGTGGAGACCACACACTGTGGGGTTGGATCTGGGTTCAAATCTTTCCACTGGCTTTTGCCAGTGGGTGCCCCAGGTGGCTTCTTTCACCCTTCTCAGCCTCGGTTTGCTTATGGTAGAATGGGAATAATAATTGTGGCTTCCTTAAATGGTGTCACGAAGACTAAAAGGGGTCACTTTTTTTTTTTTTTAAGACGGAGTCACACTCTGTTGCCCAGCTGGAGTGCAGTGACACAATCTCAGCTCATTGCAACCTCCGTCTCCCGGGTTCAAGTGATTCTCCTGCCTCAGCCTCCCGAGTAGCTGGGACTACAGGCGCGCACCACCACGTGTGGCTAATTTTTGTATTTTTAGTAGAGACGGGGTTTCTCCATGTTGGCCAGGCTGGTCTCGAACTCCTGACCTCAGGTGATCTGCCTGCCTCGGCCTCCTAAAGTGCTGAGATTACAGTCGTGAGCCACTGCTCAGCCTAAAAAGGATCACCTTTAAAATGTGCTTGCCACGCTGCATGGAAAGCATCCAGTAAGAGCACTACAGGTTGCTGCTGATGGTAATCCTGGGGTATCCCGGCCTCCGAGGAGGACAGGTGGTGGTAAATGCCTATGTGGACACAGTCCCACTGCCGCTGCTCAGTGCTGGGACCCTTGGCAAGCCGCCTGGGCTCTCTGACACTCAGCCACTCTGCCTGTGAAACAGGATTTTGGTAGTGCAAGGGGTTGGAGAGATGGAATGGACGGGGCAGGCCAGGCACTCAGCAAGCGCTCCGTGAAAGACGAGAGTGCGGTAAAGACAAGCATACATTCTTGTTTAAGGTAACAATGAAACATCTTTTCTCTCTGGTCTGTGTGGCTCGCAGGGGACGGAGGCAATGACGTCAGCATGATTCAGGAATCTGACTGCGGCGTGGGAGTGGAAGGAAAGGTGAGAGTGTTTCCCTCTGCTCGGCTCCACTTGCTGTAGTTTCTTGGTTCTTTTTCTCTCAAAGACACAGCTTTAAGCCTTCTGGAAATTTCAGATAAAGAATGATAAAACATAAGGAATCATATGTCACAGTTACCTCATGTCACTGGGAAGATAGAGGTCTGTATTGCTACATCTTACAGACAGATGAATGTTGGCTTTTTGTTTGCCACGACCTCAATTTAAAAAAAGAAAAAGTGTTTCTGGGCCGGGTGTGGTGGCTCACGCCTGTAATCCCAGCACTTTGGGAGGCTGAGGCGGGTGGATCACTTGAGGTCAGGAGTTTGAGGCCAGCCTGGCCAACTTAGAGAAACCCTGTCTCTACTGAAAATACAAAAATTAGCTGGGCATGGTGGTGGGTGCCTGTAATCACAGCTATTTGGGAGGCTGAGATAGGAGAATCGCTTGAACCCAGGAGGCAGAGGTTGCAGTAAGCCGAGATTGCGCCACTGCACTCCAGCCTGGGCAACAGAACAAGACTCCGTCTCAAAAAAAAAAAAAAAAAAAAAAAGTTTCTCTATATTCTTAGGGTATGGTAAGTATACTTCAGACTTCTCTGGGACAGTCAGCATTGTCAGTAGAAGCATTAGTTATCCTGCTCTGTGCTGATCTCTTGGGCGCTATGGAAGAGTGTGGCTTAGTTCACTTCTCACCAAAAGGCCTTGGCAGGTATAATTTTTAAAAGTTGGTGTGTTAGGAAATATTTTTTCTGTCTTTTTTTCCTTGCCAATTGTGCGCTTGCCTCTTATAGTTTACTCGGCCCTAATTTGTGACCTCTAAATGACAAGAGGCAAGAAGATGGGTCACCGAGTTTGTTAGGACTGTGTGTGAAGGGCTGGAAGCGGTGGCTCACGCCTGTAATCCCAGCAGTTTGGGAGGCTGAGGCGGGAGGATCACTTGAGCTCAGGAGTTCGAGACCAGCCTGGCAAACATGGTGAAACCCCGTCTCTACTAAAAATACAAAAATTAGTGAGATGTGGTGGCACATGCCTGTAATCCCAGCTACTCAGGAGGCCGAGGCAGGAGAATCACTTGAACCCAGGTGGTGGAGGTTGCAGTGAATCGAGATTGAGCCACTGTACTCTTGCCTAGGTGAAAGAGCAAAACTCCATCTCAAAAAAAAAGAAAAGAAGTGTGTTTGAAGTATAGGAGTGCCAAGGCCTGGAGGGAGCAGCAGAGATGCTCCCCTGTCCATCCTGTTGCATAGCTTCATGACTTTGGCTGACCCATAGGGCTTTTTTTCCCCCCCTTTACCACCCTTTCTGGTTCTCTGGTTCTCAGCAAGATGACGATGATTTAAAGTTGTAGAGTGAAATGATTTTTGAATGAGATATATCAGAAGTCTGTATAGATTCCCTGAATACAGTTTTTAAGAAGCATGTTTTTGAGTTTAATGGCATTCTCTACCAGTTCTTATAAAAATTAAAGCATTTTCCCTTCTATTAAAAATGGTATTCTGGTTCCTTTGTTTCTTGGGATATAAAATAGTGCTCACTATAAAAAATTAAAAGAATCTAGGCCAGGTTCGGTGGCTCACACCTGTATTCCCAGCACATTGGGAGGCCGAGGTGGGCAGATTACCTGAGGTCAGGAGTTCAAGACCAGCCTGGCCAACATGGTGAGACCCCGTCTCTACCAAAAATACAAAAATTAGCCAGGCATGGCAGTGGGTGCTTGTAATTCTAGCTACTCAGGAGGCTGAGGCAGGAGAATTGCTTGAACCCGGGAGGCAGAGGTTGCAGTGAGCGGAGATTGTGCCACTGCACTCTGGGTGACTGAGTGAGACTGTCTCAAAAATATATATAACATAAAATAAAAGAATCTATAAGTAAAACGCATCTTTTCTTTTAGGTAACTGCATCAGATGAGTAACACTGGTTATTCTCTCAACATTTTTTCTGTGTGTATATTACTGGTTATGAGTGTGTATATATTTGCTATCTATACAAATATCTTACACATGTATATATATGTAATTTTCATGTATTTTTTTAAATTGAAAACACACTGTACATTTTGTTGTGCAGCTTGCTTAAATCTGTTACATCATGGATTTGTTCCTACATGAGAGCATACAGAGCCATCACTTCTTACTCTGACTCTACCTTTTTATTTTGAAAAATGTCAAAAGTTGAAATACAACAATGGAAAAGTTGAAATAGAACAGTGAGCATCCATCTACCCTTCACTTTGGCCAATTGTTAATATTTGCTACGTTATCTTTCTTTCTTTGAATCAGTAGAAAGTAAATTGTATGTAATGTTACCCCTAAATATTTCAGCTGGATCTCTTTAGAACAAGGACATTCTCCCACACAAAGAAAGTAACATCATAACCACGCCCCACCCCCCGCCCCGCCCCCCCAGGCACCCCCACCCCATGTAACATTGATACAATGCTACTATATAATATTCATGCTCAACCCCGTGTAACATTGATATATAATGGTACTGGATAATATTCATGCTCAAATTCCCCCATCTGTCCTCTGAGTGTCTTCACAACTTAAGTAATAAAAGCTCCAGGAAGGATTGCAAATCACATTTATTAGCATGTCCTCATGTTTCTGATATTCTTTATTGTAGAACACGTTTCTCTCTTTTTGTTTGGTTTGGTTAGAGGGTGTTTTGTTTTTCATGTCAGTGACATTTTTGAAGCATTCAGGACAGTTGTGGTGTCTCACGGCACACAGTTCTTGAACCCATCAGATTGATTCGGTTCCAATTCTGGTTTGGCATGAGCACTGTACAAGGGGAATTGGTGTTCTTCCTGTTGTGTCGTATCCAGAGGCTCTCATGTCCCTCTGTCCCTTTATTGTTGGCTGTCACTGCCTTTTAAAATGAGAGAATTCGGCCAGGTGCAGCTGCTCATGCCTGGAATCCCAGCACTTTGGGAGGCTGAGGTGGGCGGATGGCTTGAGCTCAGGAGTTTGAGACCAAACTCGGCAACATGGAGAAACCCCATCTCTACCAAAAATAACTAAATTAGTCAGGTGTGGTGGTGCATGTCTGTGCTCCCAGCTGCTCGGGAGGCTGAGGTGGAAGGATGGCTTGAACCTGGGAGGCAGAAGTTGCCGTAAGCCAAGATCACACCACTGTACTCCAGCCTGCGTGACAGAGTGGGACCCAGTCTCAAGAAAAAGTAAAAATTAAAAAATACAAAATGAGAGAATTCCATTATATGGTTGCACTGCAAGTTATTCCCACTTCTGTGAGTGTGCAGAGCTGTGTATTCAGGAATATCCTATCTAATATTGTTAGTAGCTCTGGGTTTTTGCCTCATGTTTAATTAGCTCTTAAGGGAACTGAATGTTTTAAAATATCTATTTTTAAATGATTCTTTGCTACTTATGGGGTGGGCTGAACTCCCAAAGTATTAGATCCACTTGACGTCCAAATTATAACTATATGCGATTCGGAATGGTTTTTATTTAAATAAATTCCCCTTTTAAAATCAAATTTAGACTTGGACCACCAACTGCATATAGCTTGAAACCAAAGAATTTCTTTCTTGAAGTTCTTCAAAGATCTCCTACAATGTCTTGCTTTTTCGGTGAAAGAAAATGTGTTTGCCCTGACCTCTTGTGCTTCTGATGGTGCCTAATTTTATTGGATTTTAGGAAGGAAAACAGGCTTCGTTGGCTGCAGACTTCTCCATCACTCAATTTAAGCATCTTGGCCGGTTGCTTATGGTGCACGGCCGGAACAGCTACAAGCGGTCAGCCGCCCTCAGCCAGTTCGTGATTCACAGGAGCCTCTGTATCAGCACCATGCAGGTGAGTGGACAGCTGGCCCCTCTGCACATGTGCATGTGGCTATACCATGTAGGTGAGTGGACAGCTGGCCCCTCTTCACATGTACATGTGGCTATACCATGTAGGTGGGTGGGCCGCTGGTCCCTCTGCACATGTACATGTGGCTATACCATGTAGGTGGGTGGGCAGCTGCTCCCTCTGCACATGTACATGTGGCTATGTAATTATCATGGAAAAAGCCTGGGAATTAGATTATGCTTTGGAGCTGTCACCCCTACCTCGCCAGTTTAAATCCCCCACCTGGCTGCATTCCAGCTGATAGACCTTGAGCCAGTCCCTGAACTTCTTGGTGCTCAAGATTCCTCCCCTGTTAAGCGGTGCTGGTCATTCCTGCCATGTGGTGAGGATGTGTGCGTTAGCAGTGGTGACATCCAGTGCCTGGCATGGGGCAAGTGGAGTGTATGAGTTATTTTAATTGTGGGTACGTTGTTATAATTTGTTTGCTGGAGTGAAAGACGCAGAGTTAAATGCTGAATGACTATTCAGGCCCTGGTTTTTCACCTTTTGCAGAGGTAAGGGCCATCAGAGAACAACCACTAAAGAAGAATGTACTTTGCTTGTGTGCTTCCTGTACCCTAGGCATCAGGCTAAGTGTTCACAATGCAGTGTCTCACATAAGCCTCACAATAGCCTGAGCCCATTTTACGGATGGGGAGGCTGAGGCTGAATATGGATGAGAAATTTGTGGTGTCCCGCAGGGATTCAGTCAGCTCAGGCAGGTGGACCTCAAAGCTTGCAGTCACAATCTGAGTACCTTCTTGATACGCTCGTCATGGAGGGCCGGGGACCGTGTCCACTTGCAGGGGTCAGCATGACACTTGGCACTGAGGTTGACTCAGCATCACGGTTCTGTCTTCCAGCAGAGCCTAGTAGGGGAACTGAGTTTAATTATTATGATCACGAATACCCTTGGAAGTTAACATCTTGTTCCCATCTTGCTTTTTCATAAAAGGATTCTAGAGTATATATTTTCTCACCTTCTCTCTCACAAACTTCTTCAAAATCTGTCATCATAGGCCAGGCGCAGTGGCTCATGCCTGTAATCCCAGCACATTGGGAGGCTGAGGTGGGCGGATCGCTTCAGGCCAGGAGTTCAAGACTAGTCTGGTGAACGTGGTGAAATCCTGTCTCTACTAAAAATACAAAAATTAGCTGGACATGGTGGCATGCACCTATAATCCCAGCTACTTGGGAGGCTAAGGCACTAGAATCACTTGAACCTGGGAACTGGAGGTTGCAGTGAGCTGAGATTGTGCCACTGCACTCCAGCCTGGGCAACAGAGTGAGACTCCATCTCAAAACAACAACAACAAAATTTGCCATCAGTCTGTAGCAATTAAGTGTGGAGTAGAAAGGAGGCCAAAGGAGGGAAAGAAAATATTTTTGGTGTTGAAAAGCTATTGATTGTCAATCTTCTTTTTTGGGCATTGAGGTGAAAATGCTCCCAGTTGAGTGGTGAGAATGTAGGTGCAGTAGATCCTGGAACTCACGTCTCCTTCTGGCCATACCATTAAGGATCTGTGAGACCTTGAGCAAATAACTTTCTACTCTAGGCCTCAGTCTTCCCACCTGGAAAACGGGGATGATGAGACCCTCCTTGCCCTCGGACAGGGCCACTGTGAAAAACAGAGACGTTTTTAAGACATCAGTGCTAAGGCATCCTTACCGTGATTAGTAGAAGTGAAATAAGGTAACATGTAAACATCAGGTGATATTTTAATTTGTGAGAATGTTTAATCATACTTGAAAGGCGGTCTGCCTTGTACAATGTATCAGGTAGTGCTGCTTTGGGTACATGAGAATTCTCCGTCCACTGGCTACACCCCAGTTTTTTGGGGGTGATTTTATGTTTTAAATATCTATTGCAATTGGGAGTAGGGGAGCCTGAAAGTGACTTTCATCAAAATGATCTAAACCCAAACAGCTGCTGTGGTTCACCAGACCACATCTGTACTTTTATGTTAACTCACCAATTGAACAGGATAATGCTGTGGTTTTAATCATTGGGAGATTAATCAGCCCATCCTTGGACTCATACACAAAAGCTGGCCGGGATGAGCTGACTTCTTCAAAAACTGGATGTTACTGTTAACATTGATGTAGAAAAAGAATTCCAGGATGAGGCATTGTTCTTTGTGCGAAAGAAAATGCCTTTAACCCCTGTCCACTGTGCTGGAAATGGCCAAGAGCAAGTCCCAGTTAGAATTGCACCGGGACATGAGTCTGTCAGAGAACACAGTGTTTTTATTTTTCCCAAAGTGCTCTTGTCGAGATGAAGACTTTGTGGTTAGGATGACCCTTTTAGAGGAAGGGGCTCCTGATACTGGTTTGGAAAATAAACAACAGATTCTTGACATTTTTACAACCATCCTTCCTAAGCAGCGGCACAGCCTGGGTGAAAAGTCACTGGAAAAGTGGCTTTTCCGGCGCAGCCAGGGCGAACTGGGGCTTCCTGTGGCCATGGCGCTCAGGAGCACCTGCGCTCTGAGCTCTGTGCCGAGAAAGCACGTGTTTCTTACATGCTTTCTCTCTGTGTCCATTGAAGGTGCTCTGGGGAGCTAGCCCTGGTCTGATGCTATTTCTAATGACTAGGGTATCTCTGCCTTGCTTTCTTCTGCTTTCTAAAAGCTTTCAGGCAGCATTTGTCTCTGGCCTTCCGTCAGCTTTATATGAATAGATATCAGCTTGGAGACCTAGCCCATAGAGGTCCAGAGACGGAGCTAACAGAGCTTCAAGCCTGATTGGATCTCCCCAGCCTATTCATCATTAACAGCAGCTAATATTTTCCAAAGCAGGAAGCAGACATTTCCGCGAGGGTTTGTAAATATCTTCATTGCTTTTGTCTAATTGCAAAAATAATCTGTCACCATGCTCTTTTCAAAAATTTCCCCAAATACCGAAACATGTAATATAAGAAGTGAAGCCTTCTCTGCCATCCCAGCCCCCGTAGACACTTCAGAGGCTCTTTTTCCGTATGTGTTTCCATACCTACGGCACTTTGGTTAGCAGCGTGCATGCCTACAGAGGTGAGGATTCCGAGCTGTTTAGAAGTGTGCGCTCTGTGGCCACAGCTGGGCTTGAGTCCCGTAGGGCTGTTTACCTGCTCAGCCTCCCCACTTGATCCTGTGGGCTGCTCTGGAGATCAGCTGTGCTCATGTGCAGAGCATTCCTAGGTCCTGGAACTTAATAAATATTCACAACAGGCTGAGTAGACCCTGGAGCTGTGATACATCACCCTACCCGGGAATGATTCCTGGATTTGCTGCTTAGGAACTGTGTGGGCTTGGGCAAGCCAGTACCCTCTCTATGCCTCACTTTCTGCTTTGCATAATGAGGATGATGAGAATCGTACCGACTTCATAGGGTTGTTGTTGATGTTGTGAGAATGAAATGAGCAAATCCATGTAAAGTACCTTACAGCAGTGCCGGCACGGATGAGTGTTATGTAAATATCAGGTGTTATTTTTATTCTGTAAATGTAAGGGATTTTGTCATGACTTTTGGTGACATCCTCCTCTCTCCTTGGCACAGGCTGTCTTTTCCTCCGTGTTTTACTTTGCCTCCGTCCCTCTCTATCAAGGATTCCTCATCATTGGGTAAGGAAATCCTGCCAAGGAATTAATTGTTTACGAAACCTTCTCCAAATGCCGCAACAGAGAGAAGAAACGTGGTGGAAAAATTCTTGGGTTCCCAAGCCACATTGGATTCCCAGCCCCAGCGAATGCAGGCCCAGCACCATGGTTTAGAACCTCCTTGAATTAACAAGGTTTTGAGCTGTTAAGCCCTTAACCAGATGGAGGAAGTGGAGTTGGAGAAGTGTGTGGTGTGTTGCACTTTGCCAGTTGTACCTGGTCTTGAAAAAATACTCCAGAGTTATCAGTTGATTGAGGAGAGCAAGGTGGAAGGTTTGCAGACTTGGTGATTTCACCGGGGTCTTAATAAAAAGGGGTGGGGGATCTGAAAAATGCCCTCCTGGCCTGAACTGAGCCCAGTAGAAGTCCCATCCTTGGAGCTCCAAGGAGGGCCAGAGTCTACTGCCTCGGGGACGTGCAAGTAACAGAGCTTGGCTGCTGTGCCACAGTGACAGAGATGGTGTCACTTGGGCCTTTGCAGCCTGCAAACCCACCCCCATTACTGACCTGGAACTTCAGGATGATCCTTCTGACCTTTTCAGAGAACGTGCTCAGTCTCTGAATCACCCAGGTAGGTGGAGTTTGGTTACCGAGTGCCCTAGATACAGACACACGCAGCTGAGGTCACTCCTGGTTATGAGGAGACGGCGGGCGTGGGAAGGTCAGCTGCGCTCTGGAGAGTCTCACAGAGTCCGCTTTCCATCCTCCTGTGTTGGCTGATGAGTTCAGCCTGAGAGGAGGCACTAGAATTCTGCCTGCTTCTAACTGGAAAAGCGGGCTGTCTTTTGTCGGGTTCTGGAAGAGTACAAGAACATTACAGAATATAGTCAGGGGTTCCCTGAGCTGTGCACCGTGTGACCTTCCGTGGTCTGGTCCCATCTTCCCCGTGGGTCCTCATTTCCTCTTCCGTCTTCCTCAGCCCCAGCCCCACTGGCCTTATGGCTGTTCTTCAGACATGACAGCCACTCCCGCCTCAGTGCCTTTGCACTGGTGGTTCCTTCTCCCTGGAATGCTCTTCCTCCTGGGATTGGCTTGGCTGGCCCTCACCTTTTGTGGGTGTTCACTCAAATGTTGGTTCCTCAGCCTCTAAAATTGTACCATCACCCCCTACACACACACACACACACACACACACACACATACACACACACACGTCTTATTTCCTCTACCCCATTATATTTTTCTCTTTAGCACTTCTCTAACACACATAGAGTTTACCTAATGTATTTGTTTATTGACTCGCTGACCGGGATGAAAGCTCTTCAGGGCAGACGTTTTTGCCCATTTTTGCTCATGGGTTTCTGATGCTTACAGCCAGCCCCGGAGCATAATAGACAAGCAGTAAATATTTGTTAGAGGCATGGTTGGGACTTGGGTGCTGGAGGCTGGCACAGCACATAGCTCCTATCGCGTCAGCCAGGTCTTACCTACGGCGGTTTTCTCTCCCAGGTACTCCACAATTTACACCATGTTTCCTGTGTTTTCTCTGGTCCTGGACAAAGATGTCAAATCGGAAGTTGCCATGCTGTATCCTGAGCTCTACAAGGATCTTCTCAAGGTTCTGTTAGCTTCTCAGTCCCTCCTTCCTCCTTTCCTCCTTTGCTTTTCCCTTCCTTCCCTCCCTCCCTGCTTTTTTTCTTCGAATTTATTTCACACAGACCCTCCAATTCTGATTTGAACACACTTGAACTGGTAGCTTTCTTACTTTTGGGGGGAAGGTGTGGGAGTTTACATTTTTTCTTAAAGCAGTAATATATTCAGTGGTATAAAGAACGTGAAAAAGTACAGTAATAGATAAACTGAAAACAAGCCAACTCACGACTTGCAAAAAGCCCCTGACAGTTCCGCTTTGCAGTTGCAACTTACGTTTGCTCCCAGAGATGTTCTTGTGTACAGTTCCAAAAAGTGTGTGTGGTGGCGTGTGCCTAGGCATGTGTATAATTTTATTTGTCTTCCAGGGTTTTTTACCCAAGGGAAGGTTTATTCCCATGTAATGTTAATTCTTTTTTTTTTTTTTGAGACTAATTTTCACTCTGTCACCCAGGCTGGAGTGTAGTGGCTCGATCTCGGCTCACTACAACATCCACCTCCTGGGTTCAAGCGATTCTCCTGCTTCAGCCTCCCGAGTAGCTGGGATTACAGGCGTGCACCACCATGCCTGGCTAATTTTTGTATTTTTAGTAAAGAGAGATTTCACCACGTTGGCCAGGCTGGTCTCAAACTCCTGACCTCAAGTGATCCACTTGCCTCAGCCTTCCAAAGTGCTGGGATTACAGGTGTGAGCCACCATGCCTGGCCAATTCTTTTTTTAAAGAAATAATTCCTCCAATGTGTTCAGGTGTGTGCGAGCCACTTTATTGATGAAGACAGATGGGTTGCCTTATCTCGTTAGCGGGAGAATAACGTGAAAGCTGATGGCATGCTGCGTGAGCCCCCCACGAAACCGGCTCTAACCTTTCTCTGTCTCTCATTTAGGGACGGCCGTTGTCCTACAAGACATTCTTAATATGGGTTTTGATTAGCATCTATCAAGGTAAGGATGAGTGGAGACACCTGTTTGTCTTGTGCTCTGGCCCTGACTCAGGGTGTCCCCTTCTTGCCTGTAGAACAAGAAGAAACGAATCTGAAATAGGAAGGAGGGTGGCAGTGGGACCCAGGGGAGACCCCGCTCACCCTGTATAAGGACTTGAACATCAGACATGCGCAGTGCTGCTGTGTGAGAAATGAGGTAGTGAAGCCAGAGGAAGGCAGGTGGACAGTAATCAAAGCCTGTGGGGCTGCTCCACTCATGAGGCAAAAAGCGGATGCTTTCTGGGATGTTCTGAAACCTTTTCTGAGAGTCAGGTCAAGTCGTAGTTTTGGAAAAACATGTTTACCTCAGTGGCCTCCAGAGGGGGTCTTCCCAGACTGTGGAGGTGTTGTAAGATGACCTGTTGGAATATAAGAAGAAAATAGCAAAACTTCTGTTTGTATTTATTTTTCCTAACTCTTTTACATTTACATATATATATATTTATTTATATATATATTTTTGAGACACAGGGCAAAGCCACCATGCCCAGAATCCTTTTTTAGTATTTCTATTTTTATGTATGTTTTGTAGTGCACATAATAGATTTTATATACTTATAAAATATGTTTTATATAATATGTAGAAACAGAGTGAGACCCTGGGCGGCGGAGGGTCTCACTCTGTTGCCCAGGCTGGAGTTCAGTGGAGCAATCACGGCTCGCTGTAGCCTCGACCTCCCCAGGCTCAGGTGATCCCCCTACCTCAGCCTTCTGAGTCTGGGACCACAGGTGTACACCACCACCAGATCAGTTTCCAAATCAGTTCATTTCTTCCCAATGGACTGTGAGCCACGAGTCCCTGCAGGTCCAGCAAGATGACCTCATGCTGTGCTGTGGATCCTGTCGGGTGCTGACACAGGCTTTAATTCCTGTCTAGAAACCTGTTTCTAGTTCAGCATCTTAGACTACAGGTGTACACCACCACACCCGGCTAATTTTTGTATTTTTTGTAGAGATGAGGTCTCACCATGTTGTGCAGGCTGATCTCAAACTCCTGGACTCAAGCAGTTCTCTTGCCTCAGCCTCACAAAGTGTTGGGATTACAGGCATGAGCCACTGTGCCCGGAATCCTCACTCTTTTTTAGTATTTCCATTTTTATGTATGTTTTGTAGTGCATATAATATATTTGTGAAATGGTCCTAATATTTCTATATATCTGGACAGGTACACATATATAACTTACAAATAAACATGTGTATTTGGGGATTATTATTATTACTATTCTGAGATGGAGTTTTGCTCTTTTGTCCAGGCTGGAGTGCAGTGGCGCCATTTTGGCTCACTGCAACCTCCGCCTTATGGTTTCAAGCGATTCTCCGGCCTCAGCCTCCCGAATAACTGGGATTACAGGCCCCCGCCTAATTTCAGTATTTTTAGTAGAGGCGGGGGTTTCACCATGTTGGCCAGGCTGGTCTCGAACTCCTGACCTCGTGATCCGCCCACCTCGGCGTCCCAAAGTGTTGGGATTACAGGCGTAAGCCACCGCGACTGGCTGGGGTTTATTATTTTTTTAAAAAATAAATTTACTGTTCATGTCACCTATTGGGGTTTATTCTTTTTTTTTTTTTTTTGTAACAGAGTCTTGCTGTATCACCCAGGCTGGAGTGCAGTGGCATGATCTCGGCTTACTGCAACTTCCACCTCCCAGGTTTAAGAAATTCTCGTGCCTCAGCCTCCCGAGTAGCTGGGACTACAGGCACGCGCTTCCACGCCCAGCTAATTTTTTTATTTCTAGTAGAGACAGGGTTTCGCCATGGTGGCTAGTCTGGTCTTGAACCCCTGGCCTCCAGTGATCCGCCTGCCTCAGCCTCCCAAAGTGCTGATTACAGGTGTGAGTCACGACATCATTTTATTTTTTATTTTTTTGAGACAGGGGCTCACTCTGTCACCCAGGCTGGAGTGCAGTGGTACAATCTCAGCTCACTGTAACCTCCATCTCCCAGGCTCAAGTGATCCTCCCACCTCAGCCTCCTGAGTAGCTGGGACTACAGGTGCATGCCACCACGCCTGGCTAATTTTTGTATTTTTTGTAGAGATGGGCTTTCACCTTGTTGCCCAAGCTGGTCTCAGACTCCTGAGCTCAAGCAATCCACCCACCTTGGCCTCCCAAATTGTGGGTTTCCAGGCCTGAGCCCCCGCGCCTGGCCGCGACTCCATCATTTTAAATATTATATTTAACTTTCTATTTCTTTCATCAACTCTAGATACTCTCCCTCCCTGCCTTACTTCCTTTTTTCTCCCTTTTTCTCACTTTGTAGTTAAAGATTATTTATCCTACAAGGTCAAAGAGGAAAATCAGAAAACCATAGGTTCAGACCTGCATAAAGCACCAGTCATTAACCTCATGTAACAAGTGATGCCTTTCATGTCTAAATGAAAACTGCGGAAAGGAGCCAGGTGTAGGCGAGCAGGGCGCGGCTTTCGCAGGGAGGGTGAGGGGAATACCCTTCTCTGGCGTTTGCAGGGAGCACCATCATGTACGGGGCGCTGCTGCTGTTTGAGTCGGAGTTCGTGCACATCGTGGCCATCTCCTTCACCTCGCTTATCCTCACTGAGCTGCTCATGGTGGCGCTGACCATCCAGACCTGGCACTGGCTCATGACAGTGGCGGAGCTGCTCAGCCTGGCCTGCTACATCGCCTCCCTGGTGTTCTTACACGAGTTCATCGGTAAGACCCCTGAATGCTTAAACCCCGTCCGTCACCCCCAGTGAATCTGGCCCAGAGGTCTCACTGCCATATGAAGGAAGGGGGGTTCCCAGCTCTCGGCCTGGGCTCTTCCTCCAGCAGTCCTTCCCGCTCAGCTGTCCACGTTTTCTTAACAGGTGTTCTCTAGGGACAGGTGGTAGTTGTGCTTCAGGGTGTGAAATTGAGGACAGAGGGCGTGATTGCAGTAGACAGTGTTTTTCTTTTTCTTTTTGAGTCGGAGTCTTGCTCTGTCACCTTTTTGGGGCTACAAAATCTTTTTGTTCCCATGAAATCTTAATCTGAAGTCCAATCTATGAAACTGATAAAAGGAGACTTGTGATAGCAAAGTGGCAGTGCTGGGAGGTGCCGAGCCCCAGAACCTTGCCCGTGCAGCCCTGCCTTGCTGCTGTGTCCTGATAGAGCTCCTGAGGGACTCCAGGGATCTCAGAATACAATCTGCTGCTCCGCACAGCAAACCAAGTGCTGAAGGTACTTGCCAGTTCCGTAGACGTGGGAGCACCTGCCGTGTGCCAGGATTATGGTGGCAGATGAGGTGGACAGGCTCGCCAGGGAGCTGCCCTTCTTGTTGGGAACACACGATAAACACACATAAGTGAGTGTGAGCACAGGAATATCAGATGTGATCAAAGTTACCAAGAGAGAAAAATGGGGTGAGGTGCTAGATGCCCAGGCACACCCCAAATAAAAAATGTTATGGAGGCCGGGCACAATGGCTCACACCTGTAATCCCAGCACTTTGGGAGGCAGAGGCGGGTGGATCACGAGGTCAGGAGTTTGAGCCCGGTCTGGCCAACATGGTGAAACCCCATCTCTACTAAAAATACAAAAATCAGCAGGGCGTGGTGGCACACACCTGTAGTCCCAGCTACTTGGGTGGCTGAGGCAGAAGAATCGCCTGAACCCGGGAGGCGAAGGTTGCAGTGAGCTGAGATCGCGCCACTGCACTCTAGCCTGGGCGACAGAGTAAGACTCCATTTCTAAATAAATAAATAAATAAATAAATAATAAAAAATGTTGTGGGAATGTAGAGATGGGGGAGTGTCAGCACCATCCCAATGTGGGGTGGCGGCAGATTTCTCTGACCTCAGTAGTGATTCCAGGTACTCTTGGGCTTGTCCAGTGTCAGCCACTGTCTCTAGATGGACAAGCCTGGTTTCCTCACTCTTCCATGCTGACCTCACTTGCTTTGCCATATCAGTTAATTTCTTCCCAATTGATTGAGCCACAAGTCCCTGCAGGGCCACCAAGATGACCCCATGCTGTGCTACGGACCCCGTCGGGTGCTGACACGGGCTTTAATTCCTGTCTAGAAACCTGTTTCTAGTTCAACTAGAACTTGCAACACGGGCACGGTTCAGATGATCCAGCATTTTCTGTGTTGTGCTGTGGATAGATTCTGAACTCTAATCTTGGTTTCCCCCGCACGGGGCAAACTCAAGCCGCTATGGCTTTGGAACCTCAGGGCCGGGGTCATCCTGAAAGTCTAGCTGGTTTAGCAGACAGCCCTCTTTACACCTCTTTCCTCCTCAGTAGGAGCATTTAATTTTCTGTCTGTGTTATTTAAACAAAAAACCCTCAAGAGTGATACTGTTTCTCCTTTATCAGCTCGGGGAGCAGGGCCCGGAGGCTGCTTCTCTGCTAAGAAGCTCATGTGTGTTCAAGATTTGCAGGATAGACTCTCTCTGGGGGAAACTTTCAGTTATGACAACCCCCTCACGCCCCATCCTCCGTGGGAAACCTGCAGGGCCCAGGCTCTCTAGCAATGGCCCATCCCTTGCTCCTTTGCCCCAGGCCTTCTCAGTGGGGGTGGTGTGGACCCCACCACCTGGGGAACAAACATTGGTCTTTGGTGGGGTGTGAACAAACCCTAATCTTTTACGTATAAAGGAGATGTATATATAATATTATAAACAGATACACAGTATACCTGTGACATTAACATTTCATGGAGGTGGTCAATTAGGAGAAGAAGAAAAGTCTAAAAATGTTCCTTAAGGGGCAATAACAAGAAAAAGGCAGAGAAACTCGACCTTACCCTGGAAGCATCTTTGATCGCGGCTCTTTTGCCAGCTTCCAAAGCTCCTTAGGAAGGTTTTAGTAAAGGTAAAAGAAACATCCCCTGAAAAGTAAAGGTTTCACAGTTGCAGCCCCAGTTTCTAGAAAGGATTTGTGAGCATTTACTGTGCGCTCCAGGAACTAAAGGAGCATCCCTGTGAACAGTGGAGTTTTAAAGCAGTTTCACCCTTGTCACTAGTCTCTAGAAAGCGTTTTGTGAGACCTAGTATGTGCTCAAAGGCTTGGGCCTGAGGTGGTCACAGAGATGTGGCCCGTGCTCAGGAAGCTCAGCTTGTTTGTGATAGGGACACACCACAGGACCGGGTCAGAGGTGTAGGAATACCACAGGGTGAGTTGAGCCTTGGGCCTGGCACTTAGTAGGTGCTGCCTCAGTGGCAGCTGCATTTCAGCATCCTGTGCTCAGAAAGTGGAGAAGGGGCTTATTCTGGCTTCTGCTGTATTGAAAGCCACAAACTGTCACTCCTCTCTTAAGAAAACCTCATAACCGGGTTTATAGTCCTGCAGCAGGAAAGGCAGTACGCCCGCCCCCCCACCTTCCATCAGAGTCCCTGAGGGTCAGCTTAAGCCTTTCTCTGACAAGGGGGTCTGAACACTTTGCACCATGACCCAGATTCATCCTGTGGCTTTCTGCGACCATCACTGGAAGCAGAGGGTGCATTTGAATGTCACTTTCCGCTCGCCAGTGGCCGGGACTTAGAAAGAAAGACTCTCCAACTGTTAGACAACACCAAATCAAAAGCATCTCTGAGTTTTCTTCCCCTGTAATTTTCTTTCCTTCTTTTTTTCTCTTTTTTTTGAGACAGTGTCTTATTCTGTTGCCCAGGGTGGAGTGCGGTGGTGCAATGTTGGCTCACTGCAGTCTCAAGCTCCCCGGGCTCAGATGATCCTCCCACCTCAGCCTCCTGAACAGCTGGGACTATAGGCATGTACCACCATGCCTGGCTAGTTTTTGTATTTTTTGTAGAGACAGGGTTTTGCTGTGTTGCCCAAGCTGGTCTCAAACTCTTGGGTTCAATTCTTCTGCCCGCCTTGTCCTCCCAGAGTGCTGGGATTAAGGCATGAGCCACTGCATCTGGTGGCCCCCATAGTTTTCTTCTCCTGGGTGTTAAAAGTAGCATTTCACTGTCAGGAAGCTACAGAAGAGAGAGCGAGGAAAATCAAGCTGCGGCGCTGTGTGCTCTTAGCCATGGTACCTTCCCTTACAGTCCATGGAGAAAGAGGGCCAATGCCAGGAGGCTGTGGGTTTGTGACGGGAGATGACTTTCCCTTTGATAGTTGTGACGCCTGTTTCTGGACCCCATGCACCTTCCGGAATATTCCTGCCTGCTCACTGCTGTCTTCCCGTTTCCTTGCAGATGTGTACTTCATCGCCACCTTGTCATTCTTGTGGAAAGTCTCCGTCATCACTCTGGTCAGCTGCCTCCCCCTCTATGTCCTCAAGTACCTGCGAAGACGGTTCTCTCCCCCCAGCTACTCAAAGCTCACATCATAGGCCGTGCGTTCGCTGGAGGGGGCCCTGGTCTCGGCGCTTCCCTGATGGACAGAGCTCAAGTTCCATTTATATTAACCGCCACCTGTGGATTTTGCAGTAATTGCTAACACATGCAGTTTTAATGGGAAGAGGCTCTGCGCCTAAACGGAGTCCTAACGCTGCATCAACGGGAGGGAGGGTCCTGAAAGAGACCCATCTGGGCCTGTCTGAACCCCTCGTTCTTCATGTTTAGGTGAATGTGAATATGTTAAAGCTGGTGGCTCAGCTGGGAGATTTATATGGGTCACTGTGCGAGCTTCCTTATGACTTGAATTTTGTTGTCACATGATAAAAGTTTCTGGGTAGCTGAAGGTTGTAGAAGGCTCGTGTGTGTGTGTGTGGTTTTTTTTGTTTTTTGTTTTTTAAAGAGTCCTAATGTGTATGTACTCTTTATGTCTTTCTTGCTCTTACAAAGAGGTGTCAGAAAAATAGAAAGCTCTTGGTGTCGGTTTGGGAGGAAAAGACAGTGACATTTGGTAAAAAGTTATCCACACAATAATCTCCATTCGGAAATGCTCAGTATCGTCTCCAGCCAGCCCTGCTTATCCAGGTTACACTGGATTCCTGGGATCGTAACCAGTAAATGAGAGGAGAGGGAGAGAGAGTGTCCTAAGTCCAATCTGTTATCCTTGATCTGATTCAGCATCCATAGTGCGTGAGTTAACTTCACCTGCCACCTCGTAAAAGAATTTCAGAGGTGTGATCCCGCTTTATTGGGACCTGGTAACAATCACAAAGCCAGTGGCTGTTTGAGAACGACCTCAGACATTTTCAGCAGAGTTGTTTTAGCAGGAAACGTGCCACTGAATGGCCCCTAAATGTGTCGACAGTGTGATAAGAGACTCAACTAATTCTTTAGGCAACATGGCAGATGTGACTCAGATCCTCCAAGACCAAAGTGGAAAGGTCAGGGGGCTGGGACTCTTCTCTTCCATAGAAGCCTGTTTCCTGTTAGGAGGCATAATGGAAGATGACCCCACAAAGGCAGAGGCATCTTTCAGAACAACACTGGTGGCAGCTTTCGGAACAAGGAACCCCTGGTGGGAGGACACCCAAGCTACAGCGTTGGGATCTGGGATCTGTTCCACTGCCGGCAGATTTCAGGGGGAACTTGCTGAAAGGCAGCCAGTGGTGAAGATTTCTCCCCTCCCAGGATGGACTACATGCCGGCATGTTTCTTATAAAGCTGTGGCTGCTTGTTTCAGAGGAAGGGAGTTTGCAGTCGCGGGACGTGGTAGAGCAAGGCATTCTTGGGTTTTCAAGTTGCTTCTTGCAGAAGCCACATATGCATGCCATAAGGGTTAAGTTGGTGGATCTTTAAGAGCCAAGTGTGGTTGAGATCTTGGATTTGCGTTTACTTCTTGATGAATACATATCCTTCAAACCCTCTGCCTGGCGCTACTTCTGTGTGCTTCAGAGATGTACATCACAGCCTGGTTTCTGATGCCTACTAACTCCTGCTCTTGGAGAGCTGGAGACACGAGGATCAGATAGTCCCTTGCCTTTGGAGCACTCTTGATAAGCTTTTGTATTTTGTGTTGTCCTTTTAAAATGTTCTAGAATGACTTTACGTTGCAGGTACTGGTTAATTGGCTGTTGACACCACATCTATTTTGTCTTATGATTCTGCAGTTTTGCAGTACTTTTCTCTATCTGATTCAGCCATTTCTGCCAGAGGGAAAAGGTCGGCAGAAAAGATGTATTGAGTGAATAGTTAAGGATAGGATCTTTGTCCAAAAATTTCAGAAAGATTGAGCAAATCTGACGTCTTCATTGAGTGAGTTTCTGTGTTTTCAAAGGTGGAGGAGAAGGTTGTGCTGGAAGTTTTTAAGCCTCCGTTTTCTTGGAAATCAGTCTGTAACACTGGCAAGTCTTAAGATAGTCCCGTTTGGAGTTTGCAGACCCTGTACCTGGCTCTGTAACACTGGCAAGTCTTAAGATAGTCCCGTTTAGACTTTGCAGATGCTGAACCTGGCTCTGTAACGCTGGGAAGTCTTAAGATAGTCCTGTTTAGACTTTGCAAACCCTGTACCTGGCTTTGCTCGGAGATTTGGGATGCTGGCTCCTGCAGGCAGGGCGTGTGGGAGCCTCGTCAGGAAGTTTGAGAGGTTTCCAGCAGAAGCAGAATGAAGATGGTCTCCCTGGCCTTTTCCTTCATTCTCAATTTTGATTGAGGTGCACAAGTTGACTTTTAAAGCCAACGCTTAAGATACTGATTGACATCTTCAAGGGAGAATGCTCCCAGGAGGGGCTGAAGAAGCCATAGTTGGAAGTGGAAGGTACTCGTCAGTGTTCTCCACAAACATTTTTACTCTGTTGTCTCAGCCGCACTGGGGCGGAGGTGGTCAAGGGTGAGAAGGACCGACACTCAAGTGCAAACTGCCACGTCGTTGGCCCATCCCATCAGTGGGCAGCTGGCTGACGCCATTCACTGGACGGTCCCTGAACACCTAGGAATGCACACACCGTGCTTCTCAGACACTGGAGACGCAAAGGCAGGAGGATGCAGTCCGGTGAGAGGACACGATCTTTACCTGCACAATCAGACTGTAAGCCCAGCAGAGAGCCCCAGGGGCGCCTGGGCACTTCTCGGAGGTCATCTTAGTGGTGGTGGGGAAGACAAAGAAATAAGCAAACAAGAAACTAGAGTTGCTATACAAGAAACTCTCCTGAGTTTGTAAACCTTAAGCATAAGGATTCAGTTGACCTTTTTCTTGGTTCATCAATCTGGAAAGAACTTACATAAAGCGCCATTGACACTGTCACCTGGGAGCTCCATGGGCCGTAAGTCTTTGACAGCCAATTTAATTTGAGGTCAGAGGGCCTTGAGGTACACAGTCAGCACTGTTTGAACACTTTTCCTGAAAGCAAAACTCACAGCTCCCTGCGCCCTCTGACAACACTAGCTATTTCTGCCAGAGTAAGAACTTCTATTACTATTTTATTATTGTTCATATGTCTTTTGATGATGGTTGTGTGACAGGGGGAAGCAGGATCTATTTGGTTTCTTCCCCCTCCCCCCACCCCTTCCTTTTTGTCTCTTTTTTTTTCTCTAAGAAAATCACCAGACTAGTTTTTCCATCTTGAGTAATTTCTTACGTGGGACAGTTTTGATCCTCATTTTGAAGGCATGCGTGTGCACATGTGTGTTGCCTGTGGTGCCAGGTGAGACAGGTGGCACTAACTCCAGCTGCTTGGAAGGCATCCCAGGGCGCATCTTAAAGTTGGAGCAGACCTCCCTTTTCCAGCCCCTGGGGCCAGTAGACCACGTGCTGGAACTAGCATTGTAAAATTCCCATCCCAGTTCCGCTCCCCTGGAGTGAAACCCTTTTTTTTTTTGTGACAGTAAATCTTAAAAGTCATTGTCTGTTTATGAACATTTCCTCAGTTTCTTCTCTGCTGAAAATGTAAGCCATGCTACTTTTTAATGTATTTTGAATTTTGTGCTCATTGGAAATTGATATGCTAATGCCTCCCCCACCCCCCGCCAGACTTTTCTTTTTATACTTTGTCTTGTTTTTACTGGGGTAGGCTGGGCATGCGTGCGTGCCTTTAGGGCAGCATTTTAAACCTTTGCCAAAATTGCAAATGGGACATGTACATTCTTCTGCTCCATCCTACTTAAACACCTATCAGCTATTTTTATCTTTAACCTTTTCTGTGTGTTTGAAGTGTGTGGGGGGTGTGTGTGTGTGAAAGAAAGAGCGAGAGAATGATGTCATCTAAAGTTTTTTGAAGAATTATTTGGTTTTCATTGCATTAAAATTCTATCACTCCCAGCTTTGTTTTCATTTAAAAAAATATACAAAGAGCTTTGTAAATACAACACATTTTATTTCTCCCCCTTCTTTTAATGTACAGCTTTTTTGCCGCTTATATATACTTAAAATATTCCCATGAATTATGTCCAGTTCTTCTTGGAAAAAAATTTGTTTTTGAATGAACCTGCAAAGCATCCTGCAGCGTGAGCAGCAGCATCTTCTGGATGCTCAGAAGCATCTTCTCCACTGGAGCTCAGAAGCATCTTCTCAGGCCAAAGCGGCGTTACCCGTGAATCTGTCTTCTCCGCCACAGCATGGTTTGAGGCGCAGTCTGTTAATATAGCTGGGCCGTGTCAGTGACTGTTGTGTTTGTGGGGTCAGGTGGGGGGCATGGTATTTGCAAAAAAAAAAAAAACAAATTATGGCTAATTTATTATTTTGTTGCAGTGGGGTTAACTGTAAACTCATGTAAGAGTCTGTGATTTCCTCATTGGTTGATCTCTCTCTCTGTAATCCTCATTGCAAATTTTCACCAGGACAGTGTTTTTTGATTAGAGGGGAGCTCTGGCACAGTATGCTTTAATTTAGCAGGAACTTCCAGATGATTTAAATTCTCGATGCTGTGATGACACACATGTGATCTTTCGTGTTTCTGAGTGACTCTACTTTCATTGTTTGCCAGCGTGGCTCGTTGCTGTTGCCCAATAAAGCTTGTGTACGTTCTGCCTTGGGGGATTATTTTAATTTGTACAGAAACATGAATTCTGGTGTCAAAATGAGGACTTTTTATTATAACGCTCCTATTTTTTCTTTATTTCATGGTACATGAAATGTAAAGAAAACTCTTTCCAGTTCAGAAAATTATTTTGATTTTGGCAAAACCCAAATCAATGCATGTTATTTATTATTTTGTACTATTGTCCATCCCAGACGTGTCAGAATTTCAAAAGGTGATAGATATAAATGGAAAATAAGATGAAAACCATAAGCTTCATGTTGTATTTCTATACACGGTCCTCGATGACTGAAATATATATATATATATTTTTTTTTATCGAGGGATGGAACATATAGGAACAGTCAGTTAAGTTTTAGGCAGAAAAAATTTTTAAGGCCCGGCGCAGTGGCTCATGCCTGTAATCCCAGCTTTGGGAGACCAAGGCAGGAGGATTGCTTGAGCCCAGAGTTAGAGACCAGCCTGGGTAACGTGGCGAAACTCATGTACAAAAAATACAAGAAAACGAGCTGAGTGTACTGGCTCAAGCCTGTGGTCCCAGCGACTTGGGAAGCTGAGGCGGAACAATCACCTGAGCCTCGGAGGTCGAGGCTGCAGTGAGTCGTGATTGTGCCACTGCACTCCTGCCTGGGCAACAGAGCAAGACTCCGTCTCAAAACAAAACAAAACAAAAAAAGCTTTTGTGTAGGAAGTAGTTGAAATCAATTGGGTGATTTTTGTCCCTTGGGGGACACGTGGCAGTATGAAGACCTTTTCAGTTGTTACAACTCGGGGAAGAGGAGTGCTACAAGCAAGGGATGCTGCCGAACACCCTGTGATTCACAGGGTGGCCCCCACAACAGAGCCCAAAGTGTCAAAAGTGCCAACATTGAGAAACCCTAATTATTTTTTTTTCGAGGTGGAGTCTTGCCCTGTTATCTAGGCTGCAATGCAGTGGTGCGATCTTGGCTCACTGCAACCTCCGCCTCCCAGGTTCAGGCGATTCTCCTGCCTCAGCCTTCTGAGTAGCTGGGCCTGCCACCACGCCCGGTTAAGTTTTGTATCTTTAGTAGAGACGGGGTTTCACCATGTTGGCCAGGCTGGTCTCGAACTCCAGGCCTCAGGTGATCTGCCCGCCTCGGCCTCCCAAAGTGCTGGGATTACAGGCATGAGCCCATACGCCCAGCCAGAGAAACCCTAATTTAATTGGCACGTGTCAGCTGTACCATTTGTCTGTCTGTATTTGTAAAAGGGCCCGGAGGTATAAGCTCGTGTGTCTCAGGAAGCAAGTTATGCCTCCGCCTACTATACCAAATACTATACCAAATGGTGTAATTAGTAGCTGTCTGCAATGTGAGCTGCTGGTTCCCTCTTTTTGGTTCTCAATGGAAAGGGCCATCCTCAGTATATAGATTAGAAAGATAATTGTAACTTAGTTGTGTTATCTCATGACAGCAGCAAAAGGAAGGTATGTGGTTTCAAAGGTAGGGACCGACCATGCTTTTCCTTAAACGTGTGCTATCCCTGCACGACCTTAAGCCTCTGCATTTGCCTGCAGTGAAATTCTGTCCATGTGCGGACACTCCTCCGCCGGAGCCGCTAGGGGGAACTTGAGGACTGAAAGACATTGCTGTTTCCTGTTTTCCACAACCAGCCGGACCCCACGTGCCCAACTGCCCTGAGTTTCAAGACTGTGCTTTCATAGCTTCAGAATTTATTTCATAGCCAGAGGCTCCGTGAAAAACAGACATTTCTTTTCATGTTGTTGACCAGAATATTTTGCTGGACTTAGTTAAAAAAAAAAAAAGGAAAAAAAAAAGCAGGGAGGGTGAGAGATGAATATTTATTTGCTCTTGGATATTTGCATTTTTGAATAATTGGCAAGTAGGAAGCTTTGCCAATTCACTGTTCAGTCTAATAAGGTTTTGAGACGAAATGTACCAACACCCCAAGTACTTTTAGTGTTTTTGTTATGAAACTTTTCAGGGTGACATGAAGCCCTGTGGTATTTGTGAGGAGGTCTATAAATGATGGATTTGCTCACCTCGAAATAGAACTGTAGTCGCTCCAAATTTTCCAGAAGTGGGAGCACAGTGACAGAATTCATTCAGGACTTGCTAATTTCCTACTTTAAATGGGTTACATAACAGAACCGGTCCCGCCTTCGCGCCTCTCAAAACTACCCATGAAGTGATGGTGAAATGTATCATTAAAAGCTAGAAATAGCTCTGCTAAACTCTGGGAAAAAGATGAGTTTTTTTTCTGATCTCCCTCTCCCCACCCCCCTTTTTTCACCCAAACATTGCATAATGTTAAAAAAGTCAAATCTTTCCGTGGGATTTAATTTCATTTTCCATGTGGCTGTGGTCGGAGGGGTAACTCAAGCACTTTGGGGGCTGGTGGATTTTTGGAGGATCACGCATTCCCGGATCAGTTTGCATCCAAAGCCTTAGCCGAGAAATACACCCAATCCTGGGGTTTCTCCCCATCCCTCCTGTCCCCCTTTTGTGGATGAGTTATCTATAACATAGCATCTTTTCAGAAAGCCTGCCTTCTTGCAGGAATGCCCAAACAAAGCCACCCTCCACTTTCCATGTTGACGTTTTGATTTTGAAATGGATTCCCCCTGAAATTTGGGGTAACTGAGTCACATGTGAAGTCATCGGCCCCACAACCTATGCTTGATACCAAGCCAGGGCTCATTTCTTAGAATTCAGCCAGCAGGTTATGTTTGCTTACATTAAGAGCTTGGTGTTCTAAGCCTGTGGTGTTTGTTTTCAAGAGATTTAAAAGAAATACTTTTTTTTTCTTTGATCAGATCAGGTCCAGATAAGCCCAGGACTATTTTTTATTTCCTTTGAGAAAGATTGCAGAGTCCAGAAGAAATGGAAAAAGTGTTGGGGGATGGGTAGATGTGCGGAATATGCTGACATTTTTATTCCTTCATTGATCAAATATTTACTGAGCACTTCCTATGTGTTAGGCACTGTTCTTGGGGCTGGAGGCGTGGCAGGGAACCAGACAAGCATAGTGTCTGCCCTCATAGTGATTACACTCTGTGTGTGTGTGTGTATGTGTGTGAAAGACAATAAACAGATTAAGACTAACATCAGGTGGAGAGAAAGCTTCCTAAGATAAAGCAGCCTAAGGGTTAGGCAGAGGATGACAACCAGGTAGGAATAAAGGTGGGGAAAGTGCTGGGAGTCAGAGATGGGCCCACTGGAGCAGAGGGCTGCAGGATGAGAAGGAGGGTGCTGTGCACCTCTGGACCCTGTAAGAGCAGAAGCTGGTAGTGATGCCCCCCAACCTATCCATGTGGGTGCCAGCCACACCGTCCCCCTCAATTTTCTCATGCCTTGTGGGTTTTTTTTTTAATCTCAAGGAAATTCTGCTTTCTATTCTATTAGTGGATTTAATGTAAAAAAAAAAGTTTTTAATGATTGGCCAATTCTATTCTCCAAGATCCCCAAGTAAATGGATTCTTTTTTTTTTTTTTTTTTTTTGAGACAGAGTCTTGCATTGTCACCCAGGCTGGAGTACAGTGGCACGATCTTGGGTCGCTGCAACCTCTGCCTCCCAGGTTCAAGCAATTCTCCTGCCTCAACCTCCCGAGTAGCTGGGATTACAGGCACGTGCCACCACACCTGGCTAATTTTGGTATTTTTAGTAGAGGCGGGGTTTCACCATGTTGGCCAGGCTGGTCTCAAACTCCTGATCTCAAGTGATCTGCCTGCCTTGGCCTCCCAAAGTGTTGGAATTACAGGCGTGAGCCACCGTGCCCAGACAGTCAATGGATTCTTGAGGAGTCCCTTTGCTTTCTCCTTGGGCTGCCCCATGAGGGGTATGTTCTCTAGTCAGGGATGCCCAGGCCAGCCTAGCATACTGGAGGGAGGTTCATTTCTAACTTTGAACAATGGCTAAGGCCACAGGACCCTGGGCAAGTTTGCGAAGGCGGAGCGTCATTCAGAGAGATCTGGGGAAGTGACATTGTGGTTGCAGTGTGTGCAAAGGCCCCAGGGTAGGAAAGGCTGGGCATGTCGGAGGGGCACAGGGCTGGAGTGCTGAGACCGAGGAGGTGGGGCATGGAGGAGATGAGGTCAGGGAGATAGGGAGGGCCTGCAGACCTTGGCATTCAGACTAAAGAGTCCGTTGCAGAACGAGCAAGCATTATTAAAGTTAGCCCTCTACACTGAACCACGTCCGAGGGCCCCTTTCACTCCTTCTCTTCTACCCCGCCTCACCGACCCTTTCCCACCTGTTCTCATTTCTGCGTCTATGTCCGAGGAGGCTCAGGTGCAACCCTTTCCATTGGAACCAACCCACTCCCATGCCCAGTGGTTCTGCATGACTTTATTGACATAACCACACTAGTAAATAAAGGAGAGAAGAAGCCAGTCCTTGGATGAAGTTTCCTCTTGCTTTTCCAGCGAATAGTACGAAGGGTCTCTGTTCAGCCCTGTAGCCTGGGGTGCTTTTGGCAGAGGTGCCTGTTCCTTCGACAGTCCTGGAAAGCAGGCTGCATAAACCAGCTGCCTAGAACTGGGAGGTGAGTGCCGAGGAAGAAGAGGTAGAGAAAACTTAACTGGCTCATGTTCTTCGAAGCTGCCACATTTCCCGAATATGCCCACTTGGGTCAAATTTCGAAGGCGAAGCCTTTTGCAGTCATGAACTGCGGGAGCCCAGGCTGTGTTCAAATTCCTCCTGAAGAAAGAAAGAATAAATGAGAACAGGCTGTGGAAAAGAATGTAGTTAGTGTCTTAAAGATGGCCAAATATTCATTCTCATTTGTCCTTTTATATGAAACAGATTTTTAAAAAGGCAATTGGAGTAGCTAACGACATCCAGAACCCCGTTGATTCGAGTGGGGCTGGGGGTGGGGGCTTAAATTGGCCCAAACAGCTAATCAGGCCGAAAGAAAGAGGTGAGTTGATTACCCTGGAAATTGCACAGGAATTCTTCAAAGATGTGGCCAATAATTAGAGTTTAAGATGCTACTCTTTATGCACATAACTTAGCATAATTTTATTAGGCAGCTCATCACCAACAGAATTAGTGAAAATCAGGCCAGAAAAAAATCTGAGAGCCAGGCTTATGCAGACGTGGAGGCTTTTGCTCTAAAATGGCCTGCTCACGCTTGGGGAAGACCCCAAGAGAAAGCACTACCTTTCTTCTGGGCCCTGAGCGGGTTGGGAGTGGAAATGAATCAGAGCCATTTCAGGGGGCTGTGCTGGAGTTGGGGACAATGTGGCCTGGACCTAGCTGGGACGGACACAGACTTGGTTTCAACACCAGTTTCCCCACTTACTGGTGAGTGAGATGGGGCCAATTCCTTAAATTCTGACCTCCCATTCCTTGCCTGTTTTTGGGAGCAGGAACCCCATTTGTGAGGATCAGCCATGAGGCTGATGGCATTAGAAGCAGTGCAGATATAGAAACAGTAGCTGTCATTATCACTCGAGGCTGCTGCTGATGGAGGGAGGCCTGGTCTCCACCAAGCTCAAAAGCCCTTCATCAGAATGGGTTTATGCTACTGTTTCCCCCAAACACTGCAGTCACCTGGCTGGCTAGAGTTCTTAGAAGATTTCAAAGTTTGGGGGCAGAGGCAATGTCCAACCTTGAATCTTTTTTTTTTTTTTTTTTTTGAGGCAGAGTCTCACTCTGTAGTCCAGATGCCCAGGCTGGTGTGCAGTAGTGAGATCTTGGCTCACTGCAACCTCTGCCTCCCGGGGTTAAGAGATTCTTGTGCCTCAGCCTCCCGAATAGGTGGAACTACAGGTGTGTGCCAGCATATCTGGCTAATTTTTGTATATTTAGTAGAGATGAGGTTTCACCATGTTGGCCAGGCTGGTCTCGATTGCCTGACCTCAGGTGATCCACCTGCCTCGGCCTCCCAAAGTGCTGGGATTACAGGCGTGAGCCACTGCACCCGGCCTCGACCTTGAATCTCTCTGTGCACCTTTCATGGATTTGCAAACTTGTCCAGGGTCCTGTGGCCCCAGCCGTGGTTCTCAGTTGGAGGTGAACCTGCCTCCAGTATGCTGGGCTGGCCTGGGCATCCCTGACTGGAGAATGTACCTGTCATGGGGCAGGGGACATACAGACAAAGGAGAAGGCAAACGGACTCCTCAAGAATCCATTTCCTCAGGGATCTGGAAGGGAGAATGAAAGTCATAGAATTGGCCAATCATTAAAAACTTCTCTTTTTACATTAAAACAAATTTATTAATAGAATAGAAAGCAGAATTTACTTGTGTTAAAAAAATATAGCTAAGGTATGCGGGGCTTAATACCTAGGTGATGGGTTGATAGGTGCAGCAAACCACCATGGCACACGTTTACTTATGAAACAAACTTGCACGTCCTGCACACGTATCCCAGAACTTAAAATTCAATTAAAAAAAAACAACAACACACAAGGCATGAGATAATTGAGGGGGAGGAGGTGGCTGGTGCCCACGTGGATGGGCGGCGGGGGGGCTTCACTATTGGCTTCTGCTCATAGGATCCAGAGGTGCAGCTTGAGAGGAACTGGCTTATCCTTAGCAAGCCAGGCGTCTGGCCCATGGTTAGGGCTCAGTAAACCTTTGTGACATTTGAGTTGGTTTTTAAAATAATTCTGGTAAAATATACATAGCATACAATTTATTATTTTAAACTTTATTTTTTTTTTGTGATGAGATCTCGCTCTGTTGCCCAGGCTGGAGTAAAGTGGCACAATCATAGCTCACGGTAACCTTGAACTCCTGGGCTTAAGTGATCTTCCTGCCTCAGGACCCCGAGTAACTGGGACTACAGGCCCAAGCCACTGTGCCTGTCTAATTTTTTAATTTTTTTTTTTGTAGAGATGGGGTCTTGCTATGTTGCCTAGGCTGGTCTCGAACTCCTGACCTCAAGTGATGCTCTCGCCCTGGCCTCCTAAAGTGCTAGGATTACAGGCCATTTCAACTATTTTTTTGTTTGTTTGTTTGTTTTGGTTTTTGAGACGGAGTCTGGCTGTGTCGCCCAGGCTGGAGTGCAGTGGTGCGATCCCGGCTCACTGCAACCTCTGCCTCCTGGGTTCAAGCGATTCTCCTGCCTCAGACTCCCAAGTAGCTGGGACTACAGGCATGCGCCATCACACCTGGCTAATTTTTGTACTTTTAGTAGAGATGGGGTTTCACCATGTTGGCCAGGCTGGTCTGGAATTCCTGACCTCTGGTGATCTGCTCGCTTCGGCCTCCCAAAGCGCTGGGATTACAGGCGTGAGTCACCGCGCCCAGCATTTCAACAATTTTTCAAGTGTACAGTTCATTGGCACTAAGTTCTTGAGTTTTAAGAGTGGATTCTGGGCTGGGCGCGGTGGCTTGTGCCTGTAATCCCAGCACTTTGGGAGGCCGAGGTGGGCGGATCATGGGTCAGGAGATCGAGACCATCCTGGCCAACATGGTGAAACCCTGTCTCTACTAAAATACAAAAAATTAGCTGGATGTGGTGGCGCTTGCCTGTAGTCCCAGCTACTCGGGAGGCGGAGCCAGGGGAATTGCTTGAACCCGGTGGAAATTGCAGTGAGTCAAGATTACGCCACTGCACTCCAGCCTGGCGATAGAGCGAGACTCTGTCTCAAAAAAAAAAAAAAAAAAAAAGTGCATTCTGGAAGATTCAGGAACCTGACTGAACAAAATGACTCTTGCCTTTTGATGGCTTTTTACACCTGCAAAGTACTTTCCCACCTAGACCTCACAATTTCGTGAGGCAGGTGTCATTATCTCCATTTTGTAGATGAGAAAAACAACACCGAGAGAGGGTGAGGTTGACCCAGGCCCACATAGCACCTAAAATGATTGAATTTTGTGGTTGAATTTTGACAGAGGATGTATCTGTGAGAAAAAACATCTGTTATAGCAGAAAACTCGCAAACGACCTAGTTTAAATAAGATATAAAGTGCTTTCTGTCTCACATCAGAGGAGGCTGGGGTTAGGAGGTTCAGGAGAGGTATGCTGGCCTGGATTGTCACTGGGAAACCAAGGCTTCTTCAGCTCTGCACTGGCCCATCCTAAGGCTGCTGCCCTTATCCTTCTTATCCAGGGTGGCTGCTGGAGGTCCCGCCTTCATGCCTGAAGTCCGGCCAGTAGGAAGGAGCAAAGAGAGGGAGCCCTGTCCTTTGAGGGAGACTTCCCAGAGTTCCCACACATTGCTTGTGCTGACATCTTGGGCAAATGACCACATGACCACACCTGGCTTGCAAAGAGGCTGGGAAATGTAGCTGTTTAACAAGAATACTGACAAAAAGCGAGGTTTTGTTTCTGAGGCAGGAGGGGAAAAGAAGGTGGGCAAACAGCAGTTTCTACACTAGACAGGGGAAAGACGTGGGATTCTAAGGAACCTTCATCTTAAATTACTTCATTTACTTACTATATACTATTTTTTTTTTCTTGTATACAGAGTCTCACTCTGTCACCCCGGCTGGAGTGCAGTGGTGCTATCTCGGCTCACTGCAACCTCTCCTTCCCAGGTTCAAGTGATTCTTGTGCCTCAGCCTCCCAGGTAGCTGTGATTACAGGTGCTTGCCACCACACCCTGCTAAATTTTTTTTGCATTTTTTAGTAGAGACAGGGTTTCGCCATGTTGGCCAGGCTGGTCTGGAACTCCTGGACTCAAGTGATCCACCCGCCTTGGCCTCCCAAAGTGCTGGAGTTAGGGCATGAGCCACCGCGCCCGGCCACCATACACTTAAAGTTAAATGGGTGCCAGAGTTGAGTGAACAGGTAGGAGACGTGAACTCGCCCTCTTGTGAGAGCAGTAGCTGTGATCTCACTAGGCACTCTCTGGCCAGACACATTATTTCTTTTTATTTTATTCCTTTCTTTTTTTGCATTCCTTATTTCATTCATCTTAATTTTCCCTGAATCTCTTAGTTTTTCTTCTCCTGTTGTCTTTTTGTTTTAAAAAAATGAGTATAGAATACATACAGCAAAGTGTATCTAGTAGGCTAATATTAAATGCATAGTGATACATTTTTGCATAGGTTTGCACCCATGGGACCCCTACTGGGATCGTGGAGAAAGTGTCTGATTCACTTTATGAGAAACTGCCAACAAACTCAAAGTGAGATACTACTTTATCCTTACTAGGATGGTTACAATTAAAAGGACACGGTCAGTGTTGGAGGGGATGTAGAAAAATCAGAACCTTCGCGCACTGCTGGTGGGAATGTGAAATGGTTTGCTTGCTTTAGAAAACAGTCTGGCAGTTTCTTTTGGGGGTGATGGTTGCACAACTCTGTAAATTTACTAAAAACCATTGAATTATATACTTTAAATGAGTGAATTTTGTGGCATGTAACTTATATCTCATTAAAGGTGTTAAAATCCTGCCAAACCATTTTCCAGAGTGGCTGTACCATTTTTGCATTCGTATGAGAGTTCCAGTTCTACATCCTTGTCTGCGCTTAGCATTGTCGGTATTTAATCTAGCCATTCTAACAGATGTGCAGTGGTATCTCACCATGGTTTTAAATATCATTTCCCTAACAGCTGATAATATTGAACATCTTTTCATGTGCTTGTTTGCCATCCACTTTTCTTCTTTGGTGAAATGTTCACGTCTTTTGCTCATTTGTAAGAATTAGATTGTTTTCTTACTTTTGAGTTTTGAGAGTTTTTAAAAATATACTCTGACTATATATATTGTTGGTAAGTGATTTGCATATTCCCCTGCCCCACTTATAGCTTGCCTTTTCATTGTCATTGTTGTTAATATTTTTAATTTTAGCCTTTCTGGTGGGTGTGTTCTGGTATGTCGTTGTGGTTTTAATTTGCATCAGATCACTTCAAGTCTGGTTTGTGGAGTCTTGGTTCAACAGCAGCTATGGCTATAGGCAAAATGCTTTACCTACAGAATCGTTTCAAAGAGGGATATTTTCATTATCTTTTCTTCCTTTTTTTTTTTTTTGAAACGGAGTCTTTCTCTGTCGCCCAGGCTGGAGTGCAGTGGTGCAATCTCGGCTCACTGCTACCTTCGCCTCCCGGGTTCAAGCGATTCTCCTGCCTCAGCCTCCCAAGTAGCTGGGACTGCAGGCATGTGTCACCATGCGCAGATAATTTTTGTATTTTTAGTAGAGATGGGGTTTCGCCACGTTAGCCAGGATGGTCTCCATCTCCTGACCTCATGATCCGCCCGCCTCAGCCTCCCAAAGTGCTGGGATTACAGGTGTGAGTCACCGCACCCGGCCTTCATTGTCTTTTCTATAGATGAGGATTTAAGAGCTGTGGTGACTTGTTCAAAGTCACACAATTTGTAAGAGATGGAGCCAGGATTGGTGCTCAGGTCCACAGACTTAGAGGCAGCTGCCTCTTTTAAGCTATAATCTAATTCAACTTCAAGCCTCCTGGTGAAAGCAACAGCCTCCCTTCTCTCCAGCAAGCTGCATTCTTTTATGGCATGTCACAGGAGGTTGAGAAATGCCAAGGCAGATGACAAATTAATGCTCCATTTATCTGAATCCCATCATTCCCAAGGGCCATCCTCACCTCCATCCCTGACATAGCACTTCCCAGGGAATTGCCACATTCCCTAGCTGCTGTCATTGTGGCTGTTCCCACCTTCTAATTAAGAGCAGAGCCAACCTCAGAATGGGGTAGAGGCCTCGAACCATGAGTCACTGTGGAGATGTCGTCACGCCGGGGGACGGGAGGAGCCCAGCACTGTCTGGAAGCACCAGTAGACAGCCATTGCATGCATATTTATTGAGCACCCACTGGATGCTAGGCAGCTTCCAGGCACTGGGGATGTGATGATCTAGATGTTCATGGGTCCTGCTTTCTTACTGAGTGGAGTGTCTATATTAGGCAGTGGAGAAATAAACAGGACTCCTTCAGGTCGTCGTTTAGTTGTCCCTTCTTAAAGAGGTTTTCCACTTTGGGAGGCCGAGGTGGGCGGATCATGAGGTCAGGAGATTGAGACAATCCTGGCTAACACGGTGAAACCCCATCTCTACTAAAAAATACAAAAAACTAGCCAGGCGTGGTGGCGGGCAACTGTAGTTCCAGCTACTCGGGAGGCTGAGGCAGGAGAATGTGGAGCTTGCAGTGAGCCAAGATCGCTCCACTGCACTCCAGCCTGGGGCACACAGCGAGACCCTGTCTCAAAAAAAAAAAAAAAAAAAAAGGTTTCCTTGACCTCCTCCCATTGGACGTGTAGCCCTGTCACTTCCTAGCCCCTTGCTTGCTCTACTTGTCCTCAGGTGCTTAGCCTCAGTCTTGGTCACTAAAATGTGAGTTCTGTGAGGACAGGGACTTTGACTCATTTGCTATTCTGAATGCCTAGAAAAAGATGGCCTATGGTGAGTGTTCAATAGACGTGAAATGAATAAATGAATAAACAAATATGGTAATTCATTGCACAGTGATGAATATTATCATAAAGTTAAGTCAGGATGCCATCCGGGAGACCAATCGGGATAGAGGTTGGGGGTTGGGAGTGGGGAGGGTATGTGAGGCTATTTTTAGACTTGGTGGTCAGGGAGGGCCTCCTTGAGGAGTTGGCTTTTGAGCTGAAATCTGAAAGATGAGAGGATCCAGGATTCATAGATGCAAGCAGCAGTGTTCCAGGCAGAGAAAATATCATGTGCAAATTGCCCTGTGGCAGGAAGCGTTCAGAGTTTTCAGGAACAGGAAGAAAAGCAATGGCAGCCAGTGCTGAAGAGTGGCAGGAAATGGGTATTGTTGCCTAGTAGGAAGGCTTCTATGTACCCTGAGTCTGTCCCCACCATGCCAGGCAGCAAGCTACCCTCTGACCTTTGGAGATAAGTGTGCAGAGCGGGCCTACTATATGTCATGTTGAGAGACTCCAGATCCCGGGATCATGGATTCCCATAGCCAGAGACATCAAGGATATGGTTCATACTCCAGACCACATTGTTACCCCAAGTACGACTGGTTTCTTTCTCCAAGTTCAGGGATGGGGCTTTTGGTGAGTCAATCCATGAGAAAGCTCTTTGAACTCCTGAAAGAATCTCCCATGGGCCTAGGAAAAGCCTCTCAAAAAAGACACTTCTGAGAGCCATGGAAGTTCCAAATGTGTGTACCAGGCACTTGGACCTGTATTTTCTTGTATCCTCACTCTAACCTTGCAGGCTAAGTGGAGTTAAACTCATCTCACAGATAAGCAAAACAAGGTACAGTTAAATTCCAGGGTTGGCAGTTTATTAACTATGAAATGCTGGGCAAATGTTGCAGTCTGACCCTGAGATTTTTCATCTGTAAAATGGGTACATGTCTGTGTGCATGTGTGCCCACTCCATAATTGATATTGTGTGCATGTGTGCCCACTCCATAATTGATATTGTGTGCATGTGTGCCCACTCCATAATTGGTATTGTGTGCATGTGTGCCCACTCCATAATTGATATTGTGTGCATGTGTGCCCACTCCATAATTGATATTGTGAAAGAAAAATAAATGTGATGTATGTGATACGCCCGGCATGGTCACAATCAACTTATTGTTCCGTATCGGTTACAGTTCTGTGGTTGCACACAACAAAAATTAGAACTGGCAAAGTTCAGCCAAGAAACAGGGAGGGGAAATTTATTGCCAGGATGTGGAGTGGCTCACAGACTGGAGCTTTGGCTATGAACAAGAATGAGGGCAGGCCGGAGGTGGGAGGTAGCAGGAGCTAATATGCCGTGCAACCAGCTCCCTCAGCCTGTTTTATCACCTGCAGGTTTCTTATCCCGCCACCCCCACCACATCACTCCCATCTTGCATCACTCAAGGGTCAACATCCTCGTGTGAGAATCTGATGGGCCAAGTTTGGGTTACATGGCAGGGTATTTTGATTGACAGTTCCTCCAAGACTGCCTGCCATGGGGAGGAAGTAATTCCCCAGAGAGATTGTTTTTGTTTTCCCCAGGAGAAAGGGTGACTTAGATGCTTGGTTGTCAAAGAGTAACGCATGTCCGCTACAGTAATAATGTTGGCGTTGCCACTGGACTCGCTGTGGTCAAGACTATCACTTCTCTATAAGCTTCAGGTTTTACTTTGTCCAATGAAGGCAGTGAGTTCCACACCAGGGTAACTCTCAGCATCTCCAGTGGAACTTTAGAAAAACGAGGACGCTCTCTTCTAGGCCGTCTCTTTTGATCAGCTTTGAAAGAGTTTCCTGGAAATTCTCTCACATCTCATTGGTCAGCACTGGATACACGCCCACCCCTAGATCAATCACTGGTGAGAAGGAAATGGATACAGGCCAATCAGAGTCAAGCCCTAGTTTTCCGGAAGCAAGCCGGGATGGGATGACCGTGTGCCGAGCACTCACGATCGGCTATGCTTTGCGCTCTCAAGGATAGCAGCTTCTGTGGACGGAATTCTCCTAGCCAGTAGAGCTTGAAAACGAGGGTCAGGGTGTCCTTTTCGGTCTAGACTATGTCCTTGGAAGTTGGTTTGTGCTGCCTCTGCTCCATGGATCACCTCAGAGGGAGGCCTCCTGTCACCCCGTCAGGAAGCTCAGCCACCCCGCGGTACTGAACCTAAAACGTGCCAAAGCAAGCCGCGAACTTCCAGACGAAAGAAATACCAGGTGTTAGCATCCAATAAATAAATAAGGTTGTGGCTGAATTGAAAAAAGAAATTCATCTTGCCAGGCACCGTGGCCGCGTCGGTGTTGACTTAAGGCAGGTCTTAATTATAGTGCCAGGTAAGCTGTGCTCTGCCTGCTTCGGGGCTGTCCCCCGCTCAGCTGTCAACTCAGCTTACCTTCCAGAGAATTGACAATTACATGGTGGCACTTTTCCATTCGTGTGTAACCTAACACAGCCCCTCTTCTTAAAAGTTGGTAACTAAATTTGAGGTGCTGAAAGAAATATTGCAATTGAAATGATGCTTTAGGGAACGTTTATATGCCTTGGAGTGAATTAATGTCTTGGGAAAAAAAAGCCCCTTCTCTTAGCACAAATACATACTTTTCACATTCCTTTTTAGGCACTGAGGATTTTAACAGCAGTGTAAATCAGATTTTACAGGCCACATATTTCAAGTATGGAGTTCATTAAATGTGTGAAATTTGACATTTGCTTCAGGGCGTGGCTAAGGTCTCCAGTAATGAATCGCAAGTTGTGTTGGACTTTCTGATCAAGTTCAATATGCTAATACCTCTGTGGAGTGGCACAAAGAGGCAATTTCTCTTCAAGCCCTCCCACGGCTGGTTCTCCTGGAACCCTCCATCAATGGACCAGGTAGTAGTAAGAGACATGGTTCCACCATCTTTATTCAAGTTGAGAAACCTGAGAGACATATTCTTTGATTCCTGAGTTGTGTCAGTACATTTATTAATTCAGTAGCCATTTACCGAGCACCTACTATGTCAGGCTCTGCGCTGGGCCCTGAAAATGTGGAAGCAAATGAGACTATGTATGGCTGGTGAAGTTTGCAGGTTTGGGAGAGGCAGATATAGAAAACTTAATTTCTCCAACAATTATGGAATCATCAACTGTGAGAAAGAAAACCTGGGGTGTTTTGAGGCTCAGGTGTTAGGGGGAGACCAATTTTTTTCTGGGAGTGTCAGGAAAGGTCTTTCCGGGAGTAACAGTTAAGCTGAGACTGGAAGGATGGGTAGGTCTTAGCTAGAGTAAGAGTTGGGGTGTGCAGTGGAGGGAAAAGGATCAGTGACAAGGCAGAGAATAAGTCCTGCCCTTAGTCAGCTGATCACTAACTAAAGACCACCTGATGTGCTCTGGATTAGGAATAAGGATGGGGAGAAAGGCTTGGACCTTGTATAGGTTGAGACTCATGGTTGCAGGTGACAGAAGCCCAATCCGTTAGGAATTATTCACTCATGTATCTAAAAGTACAGAGTAGGACTGGCTTCAGACATGGTTGGATCTAGGATGCAAATGATATGAAGCATCTGCCTCTAGGTCCTGGCTCTGTTTTGCTTTATGTTTGCTTTTTTTTTTTTTTCCCTCAGGCAGAGCTTCTTTTCCTGGTGGCTCCAGCAGCCCAGGCTCACATCCCCCTAGTTTTCTGATCCCATTCAACAGAGCGTCCCCTTCTCAATGGTTCCAGCAAAAGTTCTATGTTTGAATCTCTGGCCTTGATCACATGTCCAAACCTGAGACAATCACTGGGGTTAGGAGTGTGCAGTGCCCTGGTTGGCCAGGTCTGAGTCACATGGCATCTGTGGAGTCAGAGAGAGGGAGGGAAGGGCTCTACCTAAGTCTTAAGAATGAGGATGGATACCAGGAAAGGGAGATGGAAAAAAAATGAGGATGGAGATGGAGTGGTCCTTCAAAGGAAAATTGGGGTACTGGTATGAAAAGATGGGATAATGAATGTGAAACAGGCAGGCAGAACATCTGTCCCAAAATTAAGGTCTCAGGTGAGTGAGTCCTGGGAGGCTTCACCAGGCTGGCCATGAGCACAAAGATGCTTTTCCTGAGTTTCTGTTCCATGCATGCGTTGTGCTTAGGAAGAGCTGAACAATAATGTCTCCTTGTCATCTGAGTCCCTAACTCTGAGAAGGGAAAGGAGATATACAAATGACCAGGATTCAAGGAAGGGCAATAAGTTCTTGGAGAGCATTATGGGGACAGAAAGTAAGAAAATGACAGCGATGACATTCTCATGGAAGAGACCAGCTTGAGAAAGGCCTTAAAGGAGGATTAGAGCTTTGTAAAGCAGTATTTACAAAGAAGAGGGTATTTCAGGTCAAGGAAGCAGCAGGACCAAAGGCACAGAGGCTGAGATATGGGATATGTTTCACTGGCTGTTCAAGAGACCATTTTCTCAGAAGCACTGACGCACGTAGGAAAATAGAGTAAAGCTAGAAGAGGAAGTCGGAACCCATGATTGGAGACTATATTCATTACAATGCCTTTGGCTGCCAGTGACAGAAACTCATCTCAAACTAGTTTAAACCTAAAAAAATAGTGTGGGTCAACTGGCTTCAGGCACAGCTGTATGCAGGAACTTAAAGATGTTTTAAATACCAGCTCTTTCTTGATCTTACAGCTTTGCTTCCCCTCGACTCTCCCCTTGTGGTGGCTTGATGGCCCTCATCAGCTCCTGACCTGTATCTTCTCAGCCTGGTGACACCAACAGAGAGAGCCCCTCTTTCTCCATTCCAGCCAAGGACCTAGGGTTGGCTGTGACTGGCCTGACCTGGGTCATGTGGCCAACCCTGAACCAACTCCTTGTTCAGGGGAATGCTGCACACTCAATGGCCCAGCCTGGGTCACACAACCTCCTCCTGGACCTGGCATTATGGGTAGACCCTAAAACAGTTGGACTCAAAGTTAGGGAGGTGCGATTCCCTGACCCTCAAGAAAACCACCAAGGGTGGAGTTACCAAAAGAAGGAAAAAGGAACACTGGAAAAATAAAAACAAAAGACATGCATTGCAGGAAGGTTTAACATCACAGTGAGGAGCTGCTGGTATTTATTTCAGGAGACACTAGGAAGCCATAGGTTTTGTTTTGTTTTGGTTTGGTTTTTGAGACCGAGTCTCACTCTGTTGCCAAGGCTGGAGTGCAGTGGCGTGATCTCGGCTCACTGGAACCTCCACCTCCCAGGTTCAATTGATTCTCCTGCCTCAGCCTCCTGAGTAATCAGGACCACAGGTGTGCGCCACCACGCTTCAGCTAATTTTTATATTTTTAGTAGAGCTGAGGTTTCACCATGTTGGTCAGGCTGGTTTTGAACTCCTGACCTCAAGTGACCCACTTGCCTCGGCCTCCCAAAGTGCTCGGATTATAGGCGTGAGCCACTTCATTGGCCTAGAAGGTTGTTGAGCAGGGGAAAGTGGTATTATGATCTGAGGTGTACTCTGAGAAGATACTTTAGCAGAGGTGGGGTGAAGGGTCAGGTGGAGTGGAAGGAGAAGAGGTGAAGTGAGGGGAACAGAGGCTTTTGTGATGGGTCAGAAATGAGACAAGTCCGAGATGGGGCATGGCTGCCAGAATGAAAAAGACCTAAGTGGGAGGGAAAATGATGGAGTAGGGTCGGGGATGTGCTGGGCGTAAGTCAGGGAGGCTCAGCAGCCTGGTCAGGGTGCAGAATGGGAGCTGAGAGCCATGCCGATGGAGGTGGTGGTGTTTTGGGAGGGACATGACCCCCAGGGAAGACAGGGATTTGGTAGGAGAACAGTGAGGGGGTCTCACCTCTCCTCTGAGAGCATTCGGGGGCCAGTTGAGAGTCCCGTGGGCACTTGTGTTCTGACTCCGGGGAGGGCGGGTCCTCTGAACAAGATGCCATTTTCCACAAAGCTTTCCAGATGTCTGCTTTGTTGGTTTGCCTTATTTATTTATTGTTTTAAGTGGTAACAACAAAGGAACTTTAAAAAAAAAAAAAGCAAAATAGCAAAACAGAGGTTGAGAGTGAGCAGGCCTTCAGGAGAGGGGCCTGGGAAAGGCCAAGGAGGTGAGAAGCAGGAGGTGGGGCACCTGCCCCCAGGTGACCCGCCAGGCCGGCTTCCTCTGCTCCCCAGGCTGTCTGAGGATGGCTTGGCCAATGTCCTTCCCCTTTCCCTGGGCCCAGTCATTTTAAATCCCTAAGGGAGAGAGTCCGCTAGGTTTTCTGCTGATCCCAGCACCCCTGCTCTCTAGCCACACAGTGACTCAGACCTCCCCAGGCCTCCTGCCTCTATCCAGAGGGCGGCCACAGGGCTTCCTCAGAAGGATCCTCCTTCCGTGGAGAGGCAGCTCCTTCCCTATCCCCTCCGGCTTGGAAGTGTCATTCCTAGAACCTGCGCTTGGTATGAAACATAGCCCTACCTCTTACTAGCTGTGGGACCCTGGGTGGGTCACAGAGCCTCTGAGCTGCTTTACTCATCTAATAGATGAGGACTGTAGTTTGCCTACTTCTTAGGATCGTGCTGTGGGGAGGAGGTGAAAGGGTACAGGTTAGCCCTTCACACACAGTAGGCATCCCCAGTAGGAGCTGTGGCCACGGTTCTTTACTGCCGTGGGTAGCACCCTTGCTAGCAGGAGAAATGAGGTACAAAGGAGGCTGATGGAGTGGCCGAGGCTAACCCCTGTGGTTGGGCAGTGGGGGGTCATGTTCTGTGAAGTGCGGCAGGAGGAGTAGCACCCCTGTGCCCTTGTTGAAGGGGATGGGACTGGGCCTCAGTTCAGACTCTCTTGCGTTCAAAGAATCAGAAACCTGGCCCGAACTAGTAGGGTCGCTGCATATAACACAGGATACCCAGTTAAATTTGAATTTCAGCTAAACGATGAATAATTTTTTTTTAGCGTAAGTAGGTACCAAATGTTGCATGGGACACACATATACTAAAATATTGTTGTTCATCTGAAATTCAAATTTAATCCGAAGCCTGGATTTTTATTTGCTAAACTTAGCAACCTCACCAACTGGTCGAAGTAATGAAAAAGAATTTCTTATTGAAAAGTTCCAGGGTGGACCCCAGGCTTGGTTGGATTCAGGAGTTCGGACAACGTGGATAGGGTTTGGTTTCAACTCTGCTGTCCTGACTCTCCCTTACCTGTCCTCTCCTCCTTCCATGACAGCCACATTCTTCTTCCCCTTGCATTTCCAGCAGGAAAGACTGAGCTGCTATCTAGAGCCCAGCAGAGGCTCCTGGGTAACACTGGCTCTGCCTGGGTCACATGCTCCTCCCTGAACCAATCACCAGTGGTCAGGGGAAATGTGATAGGCTGATTGGCTTACACCTTCGTCACATGACTCAACTTTAAACTGGGGTTGAAGCCCCTTCCAAGAGTACAGAGCCCCTTCCAAGAGTACAGAGGTAGGAAGGAGTGGACTGCCAGAGAGAAATGGGGGCACTGTATTACCAGAAGGGGAGTCAACTGACATGCATTACTGGGAGGACTGGGTGAAGCCCCAGCTCTGGTTGCCCCTGGACTGCCCTGTCTTTGCAGAAAGGAGGTGTCACACTTGATTCCATCTGTGGGACCAGTGACCACTGTACCTTGAGGCCTTGTCCTACCCGGCCTGAATCAGCAATGACATGGCCCTCAGCCTGCCCTGCACGGGACCAGCAGCGAGGAATGGGGAGAAAATAAGTCAGAGAAGCAGTGGGAACGCATCTGTGGAGCCCCTGCTCTGTCTGTTAGGCTCTGGGCAGGAGCATTTGCACATCTGGTCTCTATTCCTCAGAGCCACTATTTGAGATAAATGTGATTATCTCTGTGTTACATGGAAGAAGACCGAATGTGTCACTTGAGACTCTTTTGGCCACAAGTAATGCAAAACCTGACTCGAACTGGCTTTAACCTTAGGGAACTGTATCTCCTCACTCTCGGGAACTTTAGGGGGAAATGGGCTTCAGGAATTGCATGATCAAGGCTCTGGTTCTATTTCTCTGCATTTCCTTTGGTTTGCTCCCCTCTGCGTTAGCCTTGCCCTCTGTCTGGCTTTCTTCATGGCAGTAAAGTGGCTACTGCCAACAACCAGCAGCTGGGGCTCCGGTTCTCCAGGTCTCCAGATCTCAAACTCCTGTGGATGAAATAGGAGATGTTGCAAGTGACAGAATATCCAATTCAAAATGGCTTAAGTGAGGAAGAAATGTTCTTATATATGTGAGAAGCTATATGGAGTTTCCTGTAGCTTCGGGGATGGCTGGATTCAGGGGCTCAAATGTCGTCAGCAGCACCTAATCTCTTTCCATCTCCTGGCTCCGTCTTCTCCTGTGACATCTTGCGGTATAGAGTGCAGTGCACCAAGCTGGTGGAGAGCAGTTGCAGATCTTCATCCTCACATCTCAGCAGGAAATAGAGAGAACGTCTGTGTGAGAGACATTTGCTTTCCCGGCAGTTCAAACTACAGTCCTGGGGTGGATTCTCATTGACCTGAGACCATCACCCTGATGCTGCTGAGGAGGACTTGGGTCACGTGCCCATCCCAAGCGCTGAGAGAGTCAGCCCCTCTCCAACTGCACAAGCTGAGAGTCAGAAAGGTCTGACCTCAAAGTAAAAATTGGGGCACTATTTCCAGAAGAAGGGGAAGGGGTGGGGCAAAGACAATGACTATGGACAGGGGCCTTCCTGCAGGGTGGATCCCCCTAGCAGGCTCACCCCCAGGCCCCTCCTCCCCAGTCTGGGTTTAGGGTCTTCTGGGACTGAAACCCTGAGACGGTCTTTCTCCTGCTGTTTCATGCTCTGACTTTTTAGCTTTAAGGGGAGAGGCTAGTGGCAGACAGTTGCCCTCCCTGCGGCCTTTCATTTGTAATTCCCATTTTGGTTTTTAAGTTTTCTTCTTAAAGCTGATTGAGATGCAATTTTATACTGCCAGCCTGACTACAAGTTGAGTCAACACCATGAAACAGAATCACTTTGAGAGAATCTGACCCACACAGCCAACCTGGTGGACCGATGTGTCTTTGGAGAAGGAAAGAAAAAAAGAAGGAAGGAAGAAAGGGAAGAAGGAAAAGAAATTGAATGTAGATAAACATAATAATGAAATGTAGACAATCCCCCAAAAGTGCTGCCCGTGTCTCCTGCTCTGTGGGCCGAGTTCTTGATTCACCAGCTCAGGCAGGGGTCCCAGACACTAAAAAGTGGGCTGTAGAAAGCACTTCTAAGGAAATGTCGAACAGTTCCCAAATGCAGACAAGTCGTGGGATCTTCCGGGAGAACTTGGATCTTCCCACATCTGTCTGCTACTGGGAGAAGTTGCTGTGCACACACATGAGCTGAGGGCTGCTACAGTTTTAGGGTAAAAAGATTGACAAATTGGCATACATTTGGCCCTGAAAATGGATGCATCTAAAGTAGCATTAAACTATCCTCCTAGTTTTCCCTCTAGAGTTGGGGTCAGCAAAATTGTTTTTTTTTTTTTTAGACGGAGTCTCGCTCTGTCGTCGAGGCTGGAGTGCAGTGGCATGATCTTGGCTCACTGCAACCTCCGCCTCCCGGGTTCAAGCAATTCTCCTGCCTTAGCCTCCCAGGTAGCTGGGACTACAGGCGCATGCCACCGTGCCCAGCTAATTTTTGTATTTTTAGTAGAGACGGGATTTCACCATGTTGGCCATGATGGTCTCTATCTCCTGACCTCGTGATCCACCCACCTCGGCCTCCCAAAGTGCTGGGATTACAGGTATGAGCCACAGCCCCCGGCCAGCAAACTTTTTTTTGCAAAAGACCCAGATAGTAAATATTTTCAGCTTTGCGGGCCATATGCTCTACTCAATTATGTCACTCTGCCATTATAGTGTGAAAACAGCCATAGACAATCTGTAAATAAATGTGAGTGGTTGCGTTTCAATAAAACTTTATTTACAGAAACAGGCAATGGACCAGAGCTGGTAAAAAATTTGTCGATCTCTGACCTAGACCAAAGAAATTATAGGAATAGTTTACTCAAAGTCAGGAAGCTGGTATTTTTAAAAATAAACTTTAATAAATTACAGTTCACATACAATGAAATGCATATTTTAAAGGTACAGTTCAATCAGTTTTGACCATCGTCCCAGTCAAAATACAGAACATCTCCATTGCCTTTTGCAGTTGATCCCTCCTTCCCCCACCTAACCAACTATTGACTTGACTGCTATCTTGCAAATTGATTTGGACTGTTCCAAAGTTTTGAATGAATGGATTCCTACAGTGCATACTCCTTTGGTCTGGGGAAGCTAGTATTTGAGGCCTTTGTGATCTGTTTGGGGGATCTATTTGGTCACTGTCATGATTAAACTATACTTGTAAGTTTTTTTTGACATGCCACTCTTCAAAGGGCAAAGGTAAAGGCCAATTCCTTTGCCTTTGAATGTGGGCTGGACTTAATGACTTGCGTCTAAGGAATAGGATGTGGTAAAACTGACCGCTGGTCACAGCTTCTGGTTTTGCTGCTTCCCTTTCTCCTCAGTCACTCACTCTGGGAGAAGCCAGCTGCCATGTTGTTAGCACACTCAAGCGGTCCTGAGGAGAGGCCCACATGGGGAGGAACTGAAGCCTCCTGCCTATAGCCAGCACTAACTTGACAGCCATGAAAGGGAGCCACTTAGGAAGTGGATTCTTCAGCCCCAGTCCAACCTTCAGATGACTGCAGCCCTGGTTGACATCTTGATTTCAACACAATGAAGAAGCCAGAGCCCAACTAAGCAGCTCTTGAATTTCTGACTCACTGAAATAATGAGAGATGATACATATTTATGATTGCATCAAGACACTAAGTTTTGGACTGATGTATTATGCCGCAAGAGATTACTAATACAGTTACTGACACATTGACTCCATCCATTCATCCATCCATCCACCTACTTCCTCATTCATGCATTCATTCATTCATTCAACAAATATTGATTTCTTGACAATGATTTAATAGCGAACACTTCTGCATTGTGTACAGTTTTATTCTAAGCATGTTTCTTATATTAACTTACTTAGTATTGCCACTTTGCAGATGAGGAGACTTGCTCCCTGAAAGGTTGAGTCACTTGCCTACAGTCCCATGGCCCGTGGGCAGTAGATCCCAGTTTGAACACAGAGCCCATAGTGATCACTGCTGCACTAGGTGCTTCTCTCCCCTCTGCCCTGGCTTGTCTCCAGGGAGATATCTACCATGGCACCTGTGGGTTCACCTGCTCCCACATCTGTTGCCCTGCAATAGGGTAGAAGACTGTATCTTTTCTGTGTGTTGCTGGGCCCAGAGCAGGACCTCAACAGACGTGTGTTGACTGATTGACTGATCAACTGGAGGGAAGATGGATGCAGCATGCCCTGGCAATGCAAGCCCGGGGGACCCTGAAGAGCACTGGCAGGGCCCTCTCTGTGGATAGGGCAGCCCATCCTAGAACCTGCTCTCCCTGTGCCAAATCAGGGCTCAGAGCACAGAGAGCTCCAGAATAAGAACAACCACGCCCCTGCTCAGTGGCCCAGAGCCACCGCCTGAGGTTGGGGATGAGCTCTGTTTACCTTGGAAGGCCCAACCTCTTTTGTAACACTCACTCATTGTTGCTGGGAGCCCAAAAATACTTTTATTAATGGAAAAACAGGGATGGCTCCACAAAGAAATATTTTGACAAGCCCAGAGGAGCCAGCAGGAGGGTTCAGAGCATATCCTCAGGAAGCTTGGGTTTCTTATCTTCCAGGGAGCCCACGGGGGGAAAAGTGCAGCATGCTTCTCCTGGCAGAGCAACCACCCCGTTTCCATGTGGGGCTCCCAGGCACGGCTTCCTGGGCTGGACTGTGCTGAGGTGGCTTTCTGCAACATGGCCCATTACCAGCTTATGCCCCACTCTGGATACAGCTCCCCAGGGCCCATTGGCTTTATTCCTGGGTCACTGCTCCATCCACGTGTTCTCCCTCATGGCCTGTTTCCTCTGAGTGCTAATGAAGGCTTGGAGCTCCTTAGACATCTTTCTGGGCTTGCCTTGGTCCCAGGCACCCACAGAGCCTAAGGTTCTTAGTATGTGCCAGGTGCTATTTTAAGCACCATTCCATGTGCTAACTCATTTCATCCTCACAACAGCTCTCCAATGGGTAATATTACTTTCATTTTGTACACGAGGAAACCCAGGCACAGAGAAGTTAAGTAACCTGCCAAAGGCCACCCAGCTAGGGAGAAGCAGAGCTGGGATCTGAACAGAGACCAGCTGGCCCTGGAGCCTGACTATTTTATTTTATTTTATTTTATTTTATTTTATTATTATTATACTTTAAGTTTTAGGGTACATGTGCACAATGTGCAGGTTAGTTACATATGTTTACATGTGCCATGCTGGTGTGCTGCACCCATTAACTTGTCATTTAGCATTAGGTATATCACCTAAAGCTATGACCCTTTTTTTAAGATGGAGTCTTGCTCTGTCCCCCAGGCTGGAGTGCAATGGCACAGTCTAGGCTCACCGCAACCTCTGCCTCCTGGGTTCAAGCGATTCTCCTGCCTCAGCCTCCCGAGTAGCTGGGATTACAGGTGCCCGCCACCACACCGGGCTAATTTTTGTATTTTTAGTAGAGATGGGGTTTCACCATGTTGGCCAGGCTGGTCTCAAACCCCTGACCTTGTGATCTGCCCGCCTCAGCCTCCCAAAGTGCTGGGATTACAGGCGTGAGCCACTGTGCCCGGCCGAGCCTGACTCTTAACTTCAGCTATGGCCATCTTTCTAAAGTGCATATCTGTTCGTGTCACTCAGAGTCCCCATACTCGATGGTTCTTCATTACTCTTAGAATCCATATTGGTTAGGGCACAGGTTTAGCTGTCGTACTAAAGACCCCTAGACAGCAATGACTTAAGTAAGTTAGATATTTATTTCTCTCTCAAGAAGAATGTGGGTGGAGATCTAGGGTTGCTGTGGTGGCTCCCTGGTCATTAGGGACCTGAACTCCTTCTATCTGTCAGCTCTGTCTTCCTTAACACAGTTTCTACCTCATGGCCCATGATGGCTGCTCAAGCTCTTACCATCAAATCCATATTTTAGCAGGAAGGAGAGAAGGGAAAGTGGAGAATATGTTCCACCTCTTTAAAGTTTTGATTTCCAGCTCTTCCACTATGTGGCCTAGGGCAAGTCATTTGGCCTCTCTTGTCATCTGTGAAAAGGGGAAATATTTGAATTTTCAAAGGCTAGGAGGATTAGACAAGTTAATACATGTTGATATGGTTTGGTTGTGTCCCCACCCAAATCTCACCTTGAATTGTAGTTTCCATAATCCCCACGTCATGGGAGGGATCCAGTGGGAGGTAATTGAATCATGGAATTGGTTACCCTCATGCTGTTCTTGTGATAGTGAGTGAGTTCTCACGAGATCTGATGGTTTTATAAGGGGTTTTTCTCCCTTTTGCTCGGCACTTCTCCTTGCTGCTGCCATATGAAGAAGGACACGTTTGCTTCCCCTTCTGCCATGATTGTAAGTTTCCTGAGGCCTCCCAGCCATGTGAAACTGTGAGGTCAATTAAATCTCTTTCCTTTATAAATTACCCAGTCTTGGGTATGTCTAATGAAAACAGACTAATACACATGTCAAGCACTTGGAATAGGACAAAGTGCAACGTGAATACTCAATAAATTTTAGCGACTATGATTATGGATTGACTCTGTTTAGATGTCACTGCTCTTGAAGGCCTACCCCAGCACCCCAACGTGACCAGGTTTTGTGCCCTCCTACATATTTCTCAGCTCCCAAGCCTCCTCCATCCTTGCACTTGCCCACTGTTTTGTACTGTCAGTTGACCTCTCTCGCCCCGACTGTATGAACTCCCTGAAGAGATTAATTTCTGTCTTGTTTTCTGTCTGTATCTTCAGCATCAAGTTCAGGGCCACATGGCAGGTGCCCAGAAAACTTGTCAAATGCATGAAAAAAATGAATATTTCTGGTGATGGCAGGCTCCCTATTTTACAGGATACTGCCTCAGGGCCTTTGCACGTCTTGTTCTCGCAGCTTGCAATGCATTTTCTTAGCTGTCTGCATGGCCAGCTCCCTTAAGCCATTCAGTTCTCCTCAGTGTCACCTCTTCTGTGAAGTCTTCCAGACCACCCTGACTAAAAAACGCTCCTTTCCCCAGTCTTCCATATCTTCCTGCTCTCCTTTATGTGTTTTTCTTGGCACACGTCACCACTCAACTGTGTTGTCTATATTTGTGTGTTTCCTCTCAGTCTCCCCGCTAGACTGAAAGCCTTGTAGGGCAGCACCTGCATCTGTTTTGCTCGCAGCTGCATCCCAAGTGCTTGGAATATTTTAGGTACATGACAATGTCTATTGAATGAATACACAAAGGAAGAAGATAGCCTGTCTGATTTTTAAAATATAAGAAAAAATAGTCTAGCTATAGGTACTTCAGTCTTTCCTTTCACAGGAGAGATGCTTGATGTTTCAAGGTTCACTCTCAAAAAACCGCAAACGAGATACCGCCCCGCTTCTTCTACCCACAGAGGGAGAAAGACAAGCCAAGCTGATCGCAGCCTCTAGGGCCAAAAGCCAATTCCCTCTCACTCCACGTCAGCTCTCCAGCTTCTAGGAAAATCTTCTCCATCTCTGAGGGCCGGGGCGTTCCTAGGGCTGCCGCTGGCCACTGTCACATCTCAGTTCAGCAGCTGGGAGCAGCGAGGGAGCCCCGTGGATGGGCAGGCTGTCACCGGAAACTTGCTGTCAGCAGCCCTGTGAGCTGCCGAGGAACATCGGGGTTCTCTCCAAATGCCTCAGAAACCTCCCTGTTGGGTTACATTCTGTCTTGGGGGACCCTGGGATTACCACAGTTCTTTGCAGCAGCCAGCGGCTGATTGGGAGGTAGCAAGATTCAGCACTTCTGAGTTGGAAAAAAGCGGCGCCGGGTATTATTTTGGGAACAGTCCGTCATGAGAACCTCCAAGAGCTGATCAGGGAGGCTATTAAAAGCAAGACAATGTATTTTGAAATGAACCCGGCTGGGGAGACACCTCACTCTCTGCCACAACCATGGAACTGGGAGTTCTTTCCGGATGAGGTGAACCTTTCCATCGCTAGGAGATGGGGAAGGCCTCCCCAGCTGCCAGCCACCGCCCCGTTCCTTCTCCTCTGCCAACCCCAGCTGAGCACCTCACCCACCTCCTCGGCCATGTGACGGAGCGAGGGTTCTCTCCAGCGGGCTGAGCAGGTGGCCAGACCATCATGGTTGTGCCTGTCGTTCATTCATTCATCAAACATAGACGGGACCTGGGAGTCTGGCTCTGGAGCCAGGCTGCCACTCTCCACATTCATACTCTGTTGCTTACTATTTGCTGACCTTGGGCCTCTGTGCCTCAGTTTCTCCCGCCCCTCCTGCAAAATGGGGATAATAGTGGCCTTCATCTTAGAGAATTGTTGTGAGACCCAAATGAGTTAGTCCCTGTGTCCGTCACAGATGCTAGATAGGATAATTGACTGAGTACCACCCGTTCCAGACACCATGCCAAGTCCCGAGTAAGACAGACATGGCCCTATTTTCCTAGTCTAGCGGGGAGATGAGTCATAACCAAGTAAACAAACAGATGAGACAATTTCATATTGTGTTATTCACTCAACAAACATTTTTGAGGTCCGACCGTATGCCAGGCATCATTCTAGGTGCTGAGGACACAGCAGGGAATAAAACAAAGTTCCTGCCTTCGTAGAGTTGATATTTTAGTTGGGAGGCAAAGGAGACATAGAATACACAAATGAATATGTAATTTATTTGTGGTAAGTGATAAATGCTATAAAGAAATATGACAGGGCGTTGGGACTGAGATTTGTGGGGTGGGGTTGAGCTTCAGGGCAGAGGAACCTATTTCAGAGGTGAGGGTCATGGAAGAATGCATTCACAGGATGGCATTTAAACTGAGGCTGAGAAGATGGAAGAAGCCAGCCATAGACATGTAGGGACAAAGGGTCCCAGGCCAAAGGGAAGGAAGCACAAAAGCCAGGAGGTGTCTGGCTCATGGGGAGTAGATGGGAGACCAGATAGGTGGGTAGGGCCGGACCTCAGAGGCTGTTGCATTCGTTTTCTGTTGCTTCCCCCTGGACATTGTAGCTTAAAGGAGCAAGTATTTATCGTCTCATAGTTTCTGTGGCTCAGGAACAGATTAGTTGGGTGGTTCAGGGTTTTTCCTGAGTCAAGCCATTGGCTGTGGCTGCAGTCATCTGAAGGGTTGACTGAAATGCGGGCTGTGGGCAGGAGGCCTCAGTTTCTTACTACATGGGCCTCTCCAAAAGGCTGCCTGTGTGTCTTCACAACACGGCAGCCAGCTTCCCCCAAGGTGGGTGATCCAAGACAGCAGTGCAGAAGCCACACATCTTTTATGACCTAGACTTGGAAGTCATACATCTCATTTCTGCAGTAGCCTTGTGTTGCCCATTTAGGAGGGCGTGGCCCAGGAGCAGGAACACCAAGGTGGGAGCCACTAGGACCCTCTAGAGGCTGGCTACATCAGCCTTGGTGAGGAATTGAATTTTATTCTAAGAGGGATGGAGCACTTCTGAAATGGTATATTTGGTTGAGCTGGGTGATAAAGCATGACAGGTGTTTGTAGTGGCAAGATGATAGTAACTGTAGCTACCATTATTGAGCACCTACTGTGTACTGGGCACTGTGCTTAGTGCTTCATCAGATACATTGGCCTCTCAGATGCTCATATCTCCCTGTATTAGTCCATTTTCATGCTGCTGATAAAGACATACCCAAGACTCGGCAATTTACAAAAGAAAGAGGTTTAATTGGACTTACAGTTCCACGTGGCTGGGGAAGCCTCATAATCATGGTGGAAGGCAAGAAGGAGCAAGTCACATCTTACATGGATGGCAGCAGGCAAAGAGAGAGATTGGGCTGGAAAACTCCCCCTTATAATACCATCAGATCTCGTGAGATTTATTCACTATCATGAGAACAGCATGGGAAAGACCTGCCCCCTTGATTCAATTATCTCCCACCAGGTCTCTCCCACAACACGTGGGAATTCAAGATGAGATTTGGATGGGGACACAGCCAAACCATATCACTCTAAGAAGTAGATGTAGCTCCATTTTATAGATGAGGAAGCTGAGACTTCTCCCTAAGAAATGTTATCCAAGGCAAGACTGGGAGGCCACTAGAATTACCCAAGCACAGAGAGGAGCTTGAGGGTGGGAGGAGAGAGAGAACAGCCTAGTGGAAATCCTGGAAGTGAGGAATAACAGGGAGAATTGGCAGGGGGTGGGGTGCTGAGTATTTCAGTAGGCAGGGGTGTGGAGTTGAAGGGTGTAAGAGGTAAGTGGTGGTGAGACTAGAGAAGGTGGGTTAGATTTTATAGGTCATTGGTCACATATGGGATTTTGAACTTTACCCGCAAGGTAATTGTGATTCAGTGGAGGATGACATGGTCACATGTCCCCTTTAGATTCTAAAGCTGAGAAAATATCACATTGGTTGTGCAGGAAAGAATAGACCTCAGGGAAGGAACAGGAGAGAAGAGGAGGCGAAGAGGCCGAAGAGTCACCAGGAGAGAGATGTTGATGGGGGTCCTGGCAAGGCTGGTATTGTGGAGAGGAAGAGAAGTGACCTACCTAGAATAACAATGAACATTTATAGAGCAATTGCTATGTGGTAGGCATTAACTCATTAAATCCTCCCGACAATCTTAGGATGATCATTTTACAGAGGAGGAAACTGCAGCACAGAGAGGTTGTGCAGCTTTCCCAAGGTTGCACAGCCAGTAAGTGGCAGAGATTGGAACCCCAGCCACCTGGCTCTCAAGTGTTTTCTCAATCGCTCTGAGAAACTGGCCTCTCAAGTTGTCTAACCCAGGGCTGCCCAAGAGAACTTTCCACAGTGATGGAAATGTTCTGTTCTGTGCTGTCCAATTTGGTAGCCACCAGCCACGTGTGCTTTTGAGCACTTGACATATGGCTTGTGCAACTGAAGAATTGACACCTACATTTTATTTAATTGTTAATTATTTAACATTTTATTTTAGTTATTTTTATTTTTAAATTTTTTTGAGACAGACTCTCGCTCTGTCACTCATGTTGGAGTGCAGTGACGCAATCTCAGCTCACTGCAACCTCCGCGTCCCGGGTTCAAGTGATTCTCCTGCCTCAGCCATCCAAGTAGCTGGGATTACAGGTGCCCGCCACCATGCCCAGCTAATTGTAATTTTAGTAGTGACGGGATTTCACCATGTTGGCCAGGCTGGTCTCGAACTCCTGAACTCAAGTGATCCTCCCGGCTCAGCCTCCCAAAGTGCTGGGATTACAGGCATGAGTCATCACGCCCTGCAATTATTTAAAATTTTAATGGCCACGAGTGAATTTGAGAGATTTTTCCGAGGGAAGATGTTCAGAGCTGGGAGATCTATCTGTAAGATGTGGCAATGGAAGGGGAGGATGTTCAGGAATGGCAACCACCAGGTTCCAGCTGGGAGGGTGGAGACCCCTGGTCAGAGCTCACCAGGATGCACTGACCAACTTCCGTGAATACCTCCAGCATTTCCAGCCCACGTTCCTGTTGCTGCTGTTGATCACTCCTGCTCGTTCGGCCTTGTGGTGTCCTTGTCAACCAAGTAGAAGGCAAGGACTATGACTTCTAATTGTGTCCTCACCCCATCCCCACCACTTAGCCTGAGCCATCCCCATGGAATAAGCCTGGCAAACAGATATTTGATAGGGAGCGTCTCGGAGCAATTCAGAAAACACCCGAGAGCCAGGTGGCTGGGGTTCCAATCCCACCTCTGCCACTTACTGGCTGTGCAACCTTGGGAAAGCTGCACAACCTCTCTGTGCTGCAGTTTTCTCCTCCGGAAAATGATCATCATAAAGTTGTCATCAGGATTTAATGAGTTAATGCCTACCATATAGCAATTGCTCTATAAATGTTCATTGTTATTCTAGGTAGGTCAATAAACCCTTCAGACACCTGTGTTGGTCCTACTTTCTATGTATGAGACATGTAGAAATCTAGAACAATTCTCAACTGCCATCTACATTTCAGCCAGGAAGGGGTTGACAGTCAAGGGGACCTATTGGCACAGAGATAACACTTGAGCGATGCAAAGAAGGGCCCTCACCTAAGCTGCCCTAGTCCTTTTAAATAACCCTGGTGTTGAATCAGTTGTTTGGGGCAACATCACTTTAGTGGTGTCTCAGCAGAAATACCTGTGTTTCTGATTTATGAGGATGTCGGAGGGAAGAGAATCTAATAAAAGGCTTCCCCGGTGATTCAAGGTCTCCTCCAACCCAGATGTCTCTGCAGCCTCCCTGGACCATTCCCCCTACGGCCACCTGGACGCCTTCTATTTGCTTTGATTCGGTTTCTCTTTTGCTTTTTCCTTACTTGCTGGTGCATTCCCACCCCAGCTGAGAGCCTCTATTTTTGGGAGTTTTCGTGGATAATTTAGTGGGCGGAAGCTCCCCACCCACCCCCCTTGGAGCATCCCTTAAAAAAGGGAGAGTGCTCGAGAGAAGTGAAAAACAGTGGGTGGTTCAGTTCAAAAGGACAAAATATTTCTTGCCCTGGCACTGGGAGAGGAAAGAAATTGTCTGAGGAACCAAAGGACGGCTAAACTAAGAAGCCGAAAGCTGCAGCCCAGAAGGGCAAATTAGGTGACTCAGCTGCAACTGCCCCGGCTCCAGCCCTTGTAGTATTAATGTGCTTTAAAAGGGAAAAACGCTTAACCGTGACAAAGAGTGGGCTCTATAAAAATGTGGCTAATGCTGATTCTATCGAGTTCCAAAAGACATCCCCTGCTCAGCAGCTCTGGGCACCTGTGGAGTTGGGGAATCGCCTCAGAGGCCTGAGTTGGGTGGGACTGAGTCTAAATTTATCCCCGATAATGAGTCCGCCAGAGGAGGGCCCAGCAAGCTTGTTTCCTTTCTCGCTTCTGGCCTCTAAAACCTCGGTACCAAGGGAGGATTCTGGGAGGCAGGGGATATGGTGCCAAGAACACAGGCTTTGTTGCCAAACAGAGCTGGGTTCAACTCTGGGCCGTCCATTTACTGGCTGTGTGCACATCAACTCGTAGAGCCTCAGTTTGCTCATCTGTAAATGGGGCTCACAGCATCAAGCTCAATGGGAGGGTGAAAGGAAACAGACCTTGCCAAGCCTGTCTGATGCTCTGGACATGGCAGCTGTAGGGAGCCCTGGAGAGGAAGGGCATGAATGCCGAGTCTAATAATCCTACTCCTGGCTTAATCACTACTCATTTCTTGACTGTGGGAAGGTTTTCTTCAAAAAAAAATTTTTTTTTTTTAGGATTTGTTATATGCTTTACTGTTCTTAGCACTTCAATTAAAGAAACTCATTGAATCCTTATAGCAAGTCTTTAAGGAGGGTATTCCTAGTGTCCCCATTTTACAGAGTGGGGTGAGTGATGCCATGGCAAAGCCAACCACCTGACTGTAGAGCCTGAGCTCTAAATGGCCTCTCAGGTTGTCTAACCCACTACTGCCCAAGAGGACATTCTACGGTGATGGAAACATTCTGTTCTGTGCTGTCCAATTTGGTAGCCACCAGCCACATGTGGGCTTTTGAGCACTTGACATATGGCTTGTGCAACTGAAGAACTGACACCTACATTTTATTTGTTAATTATTTAATATTTTAATAGCCACATGTGGCTAGTGGCTGCCATATCGGATGGCACAGGGCTAACCCCTTTCAGCTTTAGTCTATTACTTTGCAGTGGGATTGTGAGTGGGAATTTATAGATGACTCTAGCTCAGGGCCTGGCACCTAGTAGGTACTGAGTGAGGGGTTGCTGTTCATAGTGTTACTAAGTGTAGTAACTGTCTGCAGAAGATAATGGTTAGCAGGCTTCCTTGGTGTCTGGATACTGGCAAAAGGAAGTTGAGTTTCATTCATGCCTGGGATGACCAACCTGTCCCAAGTTCCACCTTCTCAGCTTTAAAACTGAAAGTCTTACATTCTAGGAGCCCCCTCAATCCCAGGCAAACCAGGAAGGTTGGTCACCCTGTTCTTGCTTCAGATGGTTGGTGAAAGAGGCCTCAGGGAATGAGTCTTCCTCAATAGGCTCCACTGAAAAGAATCCTCTCTACGCCCTTAAAGGCTGCACCCCAGAATTTGCCAAGTAAATCAACAGGCAAGCCACCTGCCTTCTATGTGCCTCAGTTTCCCTTTTGGAAAGTGGGAGAGAGGATCCCCTCCTTGCAGGGTGGTTGCAAGAAATTTGGTGGCGCCACGATTTTTGAGTTACTCGAGAGTCAATGAGACTTCCTTACCTTGAATTCCTTGGCACACAGTAGGTGGACAGATAATGGCTGCTCTCTGGGGGGAACAGCATTACTTAGGCTGTCCTGCTGGAGGCCACCCTGGTTGAGGCAGGCTTGAAGAGAGTCCCCTGGGCGGGGCTGGAGGTGGGGCTTTCTCAGGCGCAGTTCCAGTTGGTCTCTGTGGGCCAGCATCTATCTCCAGCAGGAGTGGTTATGTCTGCGAGCTGCCCAGTGAGGCTATTGTGGGCCAGTACTGGAAAACAGAGTGGTCCCACGGATGGAGCCAGCTGCCTCTCAATGCCTCTTTAAGTTCAAGTCTCTCTGTAAGAGCGTGCGGGGGGAGGGGGGGTGTGTATGTGATGAGTCACCAGCCTTGGTTGCTATCCACACTTTTATCAGAGCTCACAACAGTATCTGAAGTCCATTTTCAAAGCCAGCTTTATCTTTGGGCTCAGAATTTCCCACCCTGCAGGCAGGTGAAGAGGCAGACCTAGTCCAAGTCCAGAAAAGGCATCTTGACCGCTGCACCTCTCCCTCTCCCCCTCCCCACGGACCTTCTGGGGGTCTCGTGGCCTATTGCTGTGAACCATGCGTGGCATCGCAAGGACTTTCTTCTGGACACTGTGCAAAGTTCATGATATCCTTTCTCTTTATTTTCCTGTTTATTCGGAGCATGTGTAAACACACGGGTTGCCTGGTTTCAGCTTCTCTTTGGCCATTTCATTATTTCTGGAGCCTCTGAGCATCACTGGAAACCTTGGATTTTCTAAATGAATCTAAAAATAAACTCTTTGAAAAAAACTTCTCGAAGTTGGAGAGTTGACACAAGGCACCGTTATTTCTTTCTTTTCCTTCCTCCCCCTTCTCCTCTTCCTTCTCCCCACCATCCTTGAACACACAAAAATCTGGGCAGCCAGAGGCCGTGAGGGACTGGGAAGGGCCCCTGGGCAAACGTCCAGGAGCTTGGACAACCTGGGGTGTTGATTTGAACCCTGGGCAGCTTTCTCCAAGAGGCGCCCGCTTGGCAAATGGGGGGCTTGGGAGTCTCGGGCTTGATTTATGAAAAGCTGCCACGGGCCAGGGAAGGCGGTGGCTGGGCACTCCTTGCAAACAGCCGCCTGGAGCTCCTGCAGGGCTGACTTGGACACTCGCACGCCCCCACCCCCTTCTTCTCGCCGTCGCCCGCTTCGCTCCCTCTCCCAGACTTTTCTCCCGAACAATCAGGGACTTGTGCTGGCGGCCGAAGGAGCCACGGAGCTGGCTGGCCGCGGAGGAGGCGACGTCATGGATTCCTGAGTGTGAAGTTTGCAGGAAAGCCCTTAGTTTTGGAGATGGACGGGATCCAGTGGTTTCCATGGCGCTGGATAAACAGGAGGAAACAGTGAGGGAATCCCGTTATTTTACTGCATTGAAAGCCTATAAACACGGAGCGCGGGGAAGGAAGTCGCGTTGCCTCTGGAGTAAGCCGGATCGCGGAGCCGCGCCGACTCCGCCGAGCCGGGAGCCGGGAGGCGCGCAGCTCCCGGGTCGCTCCGAGGCTCCTCGGCCAGGGCAGCCCCGCGGGCACGCGGTAGAGAAGACGGCGTCCCCTCGGCTGCTGGTCGATACAAACAGATCCCCCTTTCCAAACACGCGCCAAGCCCCCGTGCCCTCCAGATGCAGAGAGAGGCTGCGTTCAGACTGGGGCACTGCCATCCCCTCCGCATCATGGGGTCTGTGGACCAAGGTAACTGACTCTCGATCCCTTCCAGCCTTTTCCGCTCGCTCCTCCCGGCCCTTTCCTGCTGCTCCCGTCCCGGGCAGCACTTTCAGCTCCCGGCAGAGGTCGGTGCGGGAGGCCTGGGGACCCCGCTCGCCCTGGGCGCACAGGTAGCGTGGCCCGCGGAGGGGCGCCCGCGCCCCGGCCAGGGAAGGGACACTTGGGAAGGCGACTTTGGACAACTTTGCGCGGGGGCAGGGAAGTGTCCCGGGCCGGGATTCCCTAGGCCAGTCTGTCGGGAGGATTTTCCTCTCCACGGGACACCGGGAGGGATTCTCGCTACTAACCGCTGGCTGTTTAACCGTTTCAGCACTCGGCTTTTGACAGCAAATGCCATAACGCTGCAGTATTATTATTATTACTTTTTTTTCTTTTAAGAGAACAGGCTTGGCATTTTACTATACAGCAAGTATAGTAAGGAAGACTTTGCTTTCTAACAGTTACAGCAGCAGCGGATGCTCTGGGACATTTAAACTATTTTCTTCCCCCTTTTTGATGTGCCTGCTGGATAGAGTCCTCCAGCTACCCCTTTAAAGTGCAATGTACCATCAGTTTGTTTGGGGATCTGATTACACTGTACTTTCCCTGTTTCTGCTTCTTTCCCCCTTCTCTTGGATTTAGTCCTGGTATCACACCACTTGGATCTTATGGGAGGGGGTTAACTATAAGGAGCATAAGATATGAAAATGTCCCATCTGGTCGGGATTGCGGAGGGGCTTTGGCTCCACAATAACGAATCGGTCTTTAAAAGTGGAAATGGGCAAAGCGTTGTGTTTTTCAGAGGGGAGCACTGCGTTGGGGGCTGCGGGGCCTGGCTGCCAAGTGGGAGGGGCTTCGAGAGTTAAGTGAAATAAATTCGCGGAGGAGGAGTTAGCCTCCTGTCATAAAATCAGAGTTGAATGTAGGTTTTGTGCTTTGCGTGGCTGATTAAAGTTCGGGGTGTGGGGGTGGGGGGGAAGAAATGACAATTTCAGTAAATAAACCTGAGAGGCTCTTTCTTTCTTTCTTTCTTTCTTTTTTCTTTCTCTCTTTCTCTTTCTTTCTTTCTTCTCTCTTTCTTTCTTTCTTTTCTTTCTCTCTCTTTCTTTCTTTCTTTCTTTTTTTTTTTTAACTAGATTGAAGCCAAATGCCTTGGGTTAGGTAAACGGTGTGCTTTGCCACGGCAGACCTCAATGACACATAGTTTTAGCTGAGCTGCGCTTTTGAAAGCAAGACCCTGCCAGGACTTCGAACGTTTTAACGGGTACCAGTTTATCCTGTCCTCTGCTAGTGGTCAAGCCTATGACATAATGGCAAAAAAAATTTACTGATATCGTATCATCTGTAAAAGCAATGCTCTCAGACAGATGACAGATATATTAAGGGCGAGAAAGGGTTTTTACTGTCATAAATACTGAAACCGGGTGTTTGATGTTCTCGTGGTGGGGGTGGAGGTCAGCCTAATGCCAAATTTAGCTTCATTTGGAAAGAGAGAGAGAAAGAACTTGGATGAGAAACTGGGCTTCTGTTTTACTGTGTGATCTAACACAAGCCTCGAATTTTATTGAGGCTGCTAACTCTGTGCCCCAGGTGTATGAACTAGTTCTGCGAAGGTTTCAAAATGTGGGTATGTTGTGTGCGCATGTTCAATAGCTACCCTCCCCAGCCCATGCTCATGCGTGCAGGGATTGTGGGTGTATGCACACCAGTGTGTGTGCGTGTGTGTACATGTGGGAGACAAGGGCACCAGATTGTTCCAGGCGAACCACACTTGGTCTGCCAAGGCAACTGGGCACATAGAATGCAGTTCCAGGCATCGGAGACAGCTGGCTTGACACAGGCTGATCCAAATGCTCCCACTATGCCCTGCACGGTGGTCTCTTGAGGGAAAGCCCAATATCCCATCCAATGGGTGGGGTCATTAAATAGAGAAGAGAAATATTTGCATTTAAAAAAATTCCAAACTTTCTGCACAGAAAGCGGCATTGGCCCTGCGAAAAACTGAAGATCTGAAAGAGGTGTGTTCAGTTTTATCTGAAGTGAGATGATGGAAAGTATTTCAGGAATAAACAAACCCAGGGTGAGCTTTGTTCTCTCCCAAACCCAGACTCCCTGCCTTCTGCTTCCATTAGAATTTCTGCTTGGCCACATCACAACTGTGTGATCTTGGGCAAGTGACTTAACTTCTCTGTGCCACACTTTTCTCATCTGTAAAATGGAGCCAATAATTATGTCTCTCTTCCAGGGTTGTTATGAGATTCAATGAGGTAAAACAGATAAGGCACCGAAAATGGTGTCTTGCTCATAGTCAATGCTCCATAAATATTAGCTGCAAATCCTGTTATATTAAAGATGCAAAACAATAAACTGAGGCTGTGGAGAAACTGGATTTGACAGTAAACATTCTTTGAAGAGATGCAGTACTTTCTACTTTCCAAAGTACTTTTAAACTTACTGGAACTTTATAATGACACAGATAGGGTTAAGATCTTGGCTTGTGAAGCCTCAATTTTCTCATTTGCAAAAAGGAATAATGATAGTATCAACTTCATCGGATTGTCAAGAGCATCGTATGAAATGATGCATGTAAAATGCTCAGTTCTGTGCTTAACATGCAGTAAACACACACCAAATAGTATTGTCTGACAGTTGAGGATAGTGAGACCCGGCTTTGCCCAAGGTCACATAGCAGATAAGGAGCACGGTGACTGGCACACAGTGAGTGCTCAATTCCTGCCCTAGATGGTGACGGCAAGCATAAATTTATCATTGACTGGAGTAGGACAAGGGGCTAAGTGTTCTGCAAGCATTAAGTCTTTTAATTGTTATAACACTGTAGATGGTAAGTACTGCAATCATGGTCTCCTTCCTGGAGGAGGGGTTGGGCACAGAGATGTGTGGCAATGGGCCAAGTGTTATCCAGGAAGAAAGTGGTAGAGCCTTAATTTGAACTCTTCACCATATGCTCTGCTGTCTCTGAAACTCAATAACATCATCATAATTTTTTATACCATTTGACAGATGAGGTGACCGAGGTGGGACCAGAGCCTGGTTCTGGGATCTTTCCCCAATACCACGTTGTTCCCTGACATATGCTGGAAGGGAAAGAGACATATGGGAGGATGTGGAGGGTATAAGTCTTATTGCTAGAGGTGGTGAAACTGAGGCAGCAGCTGATTTGTGCTTTAGCGAGGGCTTCTTGCTTTGATTTCCCTCAGGGAAATGAAAGCATAAGGCTTCCACTCTTAGTAGAAGAAGAAAGTCCTCAGCCAGCCAGTGTGGCAGCTCCAAAGCCCATGCTGCTTTCTGTACTGAGAGCCCCTCCCAGGGACCCCTCCTCCTGGCTAGTCTTTCCCTTGCTACCCAGATGGCCCTTCGTCCAGGAAGCCCCTCCAGCTTGCAAGCCTCTCTTCTCAGACTCCAGAGAAAATCACACTTTCACCAGACACTCCCCTGACTAACTTTATTAAGAACTTTCTTTGGCTAGATTACAAGCCCCCTGAGGCCAGGGATCGGGTCTCCTATTTCTGTGAGTCTCCACTGGGTCCCAGGTAACATTGCTACTATCCAAGAGGTTAACAGCTTGAGGTCTGAATCAGAGGTTCAAATCTTGGCCACTTGTATGAGTTACTTCACTTGTGCCTCAATTTCCCCATGTTATGAGTGATATTAATATTACCCAGAATAATATTTAGTAAATGTAACAACCAGATACAAACCAATCAGAACCGTAGGAGCAGGGCCCCTAGACACTTCTCTGCTGGGCCAGGCTTTAACTATTTATTTGCTGAATTGTGGGGAGGGTCCCAGGCAGTAGAAGTCTTTGGAGGGTGGTAGGAAGCAGGGGAAACAGCAAATAATCTATGGAAGTTCTCAATCCTTTAATAAACAATATAATCCAGAAGGTACCCATTCAAAAAATAATTGCGGTCATTACTATTGTATAATTTATTATTTCAACATTTACCTCGCCCCCCCCCCAAAAAAAAAACCAATGCCTAAATCCAATTACTAAATACTTTCTCATGCGTTTTCTCATTGGATAACTCACACTTAATATGTAAATGACTGATTATTTATACTTCCTGACTGGAAGAAGCCAGTCAAGTTTCTATTTTTTTATTTTTGAGACAGGGTCTCACTCTGTTGCCCAGCATGGAGTGCAGTGGTGCGATCATGGCTCACTGTAGCCTTGACCTCCTGGGCTCAAGCAATCTTCCCACCTCAGCCTGCTGGGTAGCTGGGACTGGAGGGGTGCACCACCATACCTGGCTAACTTTTTAAATTGTTTGTAGAGATGGGGTCTTGCTATGATTCCCAGGCTGGTCTTGAATTCCTGGGCTCAAGTAATACTCCCATCTTGGCCTCCCAAAGTGCTGAGTTTACAGGCATGAGCCACCATGGCCGGCCAGGTTCCTATTTTTGTTCCTTTGCTAGAACAGGAATTTGAGAATCTCTGACTGCCCAGCCTGGATGGGAGGCCTCCTCTGGGCTCTGCTGGCCTCTGTCCTGTGCTGCTTGCATCCTGGTACTAATCACACTGATGGTAATTATCTGACTATTTGTCCATGTCCTCCAACAGATTTGAACTCCAGGAACCAGAAACCACACCTGTCTTGGTCACCACTGTATCTTCAGTGCTAGGAGAGTGCCTGGCACTTAGTAGGTGTTCAGTAATTCTTTTGGTTAAATGGATGGATGAATGAATGAGTTAGGAATGAGTGCAGCGCAGGAGAAGTTCTGTGGCTTGTTAGGACCACAGCATTCGGACAAGCTGAAGGACTGCACTCTCATTGTGTCTCACTCTCTTCTGCTTCCTTTTAACAATGATAGTGACCTTTTGACTTCCACATTGTCCCAGCCAGAGCTGGTGACCTCAGTAGGATTTCTCCTGGGCCATCCAACAGATACTCACATGTCTCTTGTTTTCTGGAATAAATAAGCCCCCAATAACAGCAACAAGCCACAAATGACAATGACAGTGACAGCAGCCACCACTCACTGAGTGTCAACCGTGTGTCAGGCACCATGCCAAGGCCTTTCATGTACCACCTCAAGCATCCTCTCTCCTGTCCTCCCCATTTTGTACAGGGAGATAGAGTCACTCACCAGAGTCGCAGCCCTAGCGAGTGGTGGAGCTTGGATTCAAACCCACACCCCTGTTGCTCCCTGACTGTAATGCTGAATAATAATAATAGGGCGATCATCTTTTCCCTACTGGATGCGTACCCTAAGGCCAGCCACTTTACAGATATTATCTCATTGGATTCTCACACACACCCAAAAAACCCTGAGAGCTTGGTATAGAGTAGGACCCTCGTTTTAGAGAACACGGGGAGTGGTCAAGGCATTTTATGGGGCAGCCCTAGGCCCAGCTGATGCCAAAAGCTTGGTTTTTAAGGGCTCCGTGGTCCAGTCTTTACTGCTTCCTGCAGCAGGACTATTCAGCCAAGATGAGCTGAAGAGGAAGGCCCCAGCCCCCTAAAGGAGCCAGCCCGCCACGAAGTCTGGAGTCAGGGGAATCTCTTCCCTTCCTGCTTGACTTTCTGCACCACGCAATGACTCCTAGCAGCCCCCATCCCCTCCCTCTGGCTCTCTATCACAATGGACCTATCCAGGGCTCCTTTCCTCAGAGCTTCTCTGGGTGGCTGAAGCCCAGCTGGGTGTTTCTTTCCCCTGACACTCCGGGGCTCCGGGCTCCAGCAAAATTGCTGCTTCCATGCTGGCCTTTGCCTGTGCTATCGCTCCTCCTCACGGGCACTGTTGGTCCCTCTCTTTGCCTGTGCTTGAGTGAGGCTTCCTATCTGGGTTTCTCTCCTTTCCTTCACATCTTTCTTGAAGGCCCAGCCCAGTTTCCATCTCCTCTTAGATGCCCCCTTGACCATTTAATGTGTTTTCACCAAGATGTTTGGGGATCTATCACGTGCCGGGTACTTTCCAAGATGCTGGGGATTCAGCGGTGAACGAGGCAGATACAGAGCATGGCCTCATGAGGCTTGCCAGGAAATAGCCAGGATGACTTCAGATGCCGTCAAGGACCAGGGACCAAAGGAAGTCTAAAGGCCACTGTTACGGTTAAAAGGAGAATGGAGTTGCGAACGACTTGGGGTGTGTGTGTGTCTGGTGAGTGGGTGGGTGTAGTAGTTTCCAGTGGCTGCTATAACAAATGACCACAAATTGAATGGCTTTAAACAATACATATTTATTCTCTCACAGTTCTAGAGGCTGGAAGTTTGAATCAAGGTGTCACAGGGCCATGCTCTCCCTGAAGCCTCTAGGAGGAAACCCTTCTTTGTCTCTCCCAGCTTCCAGTGGCTCCTGGAGACCCTTGGCCCTCTGTGGCCTGTGGCTGTGTCACTCCCATCTCTGCCTCTGTCTTCATGTGACCTTCTTCCCGAGTGCATGTGCGTTGATTCCTCTTCTCACGGGGACAGCTGTCATTAGCCTGGACCCCTTTAAGTCTAGTATGACTTCATCTGAACTTGATTACATCTGCAAAGACACTATTTCCAAATAAGGTCCCATTCATAGGATCTAGAGTTAGGACTTGAATATATTTTTTTGGTAGGGTCAGGAGGGACGATTCAATCTACAAGAGTAGGATTCCTCATTCGGGCTGGATAGCCCTTCCTCTCTAAGGCAATATCTTTTTTTTGGTTGACCCCTGAATGGTGAGGAATCCGCCTGAAAGATGTCTGGAGGAAGAGCATTCCAGGCAGAATGAGAGATGTGTGCAAAGGCCCTGAGGAGAGGCATGTGCTCGGGATGCTCAGTGAACAGCAAGGAGCCCAGTGGGGCTGGATCAGAAGGGGCAGGGGGGAGCATGATGGAGACAAGATCGTGGGACAGGATCACATAGGATCTTTTTTTTTTTTTGAGATGGAGTCTCACTCTGTCGCCCAGGCTGGAGTGCAATGGCGGCAATCTCAGCTTACTGTAAGCTCTGCCTCCCGGATTCATGCCATTTTCCTGCTTCAGCCTCCCGAGTAGCTGGGACTACAGGCGCCCGCCACCACACCCAGCTAATTTTTTGTATTTTTAGTAGAGACGGGGTTTCACTGTGTTAGCCAGGATGGTCTCGATCTCCTGACCTCATGATCCACCTGACTCGGCCTCCCAAAGTGCTGGGATTACAGGCATGAGCCACCGCACCCGGCCCACATAGGATCTTGTAAGGAGTCTGAAGTTCATTCCTGGGGTAATCAGGAGCCCCTGGGGGAATGTTCAGCAGCAGTGGTATGTGGTCTAATGAATCTTTTCAAATGGTCATGCTGCCCATTAAGGGGAGAGCAGCCTCTAGCCAGGTAAGAGTGAATGCTAGGCAGGCAAACAGGAGGCTGCTGCAGTGGTCCAGGCAGGAGATGAAGATGGCTGGGGCCAGTGTGGGGCAGGAGAGGTGCTCAGAAGCAGTGCCTCCCAGTCCATAGAGCTTTCTTCTTTAGGGTTCTCAAACTGTGTTCCCTCGAGCCCCAGGGTTCCACAGGGATGGTCCCTGGCTTTGGTACCTAGGGGTAGATGCCATCAATCCTATGAATATTCGAACCACTTCAGATGTGCTTTCTTGTCAGCCCCGCCTGGATTCCCCTCGTCAGCTCCTCCTCCACCCTCCGCTATCACTGGCAGTCATGAAGACTTTTCGGGGTTTCATCTTGATCCAGAAATGTCCCTCGGCAAATCCACCCTTAGCTAATCACCCAGGAATAGCATGACTCAGTAATGAGTATCAGACTTGTGCGAGACAAAACCATTTTCATGGTGCACGTGTGACTTTGCAAGTCACACCACAACCTGCTGCACGCCCTCATTTCCTTAACTGAAAAGTGGGCTATTAGTAATTCTTACACATGGGGGTACTTTAAGGTTGAAAGGAAATCGTGTCTGTGAAGCTCTCAGCAAAGACAAAGTGGTCAGTTCCTGTTAGCTTCCATTTTTACTATTGTTTTAAATTCAATTTCTTTCTTTCCTCCAGCTCAGTAACTTTCAGGAGTTCCTGTAGGGACAAATCCACTTTCTACCAAGCCTCTGGGGTCTTTTCTGTAGGGTCCTGATGACCCACTTCAATCACTGAGCCACTGAGTCCAGAGGTGCTTGTGGAGAGTCTAACAGATGCAGAGCTCCTGGCGAGGTGGTGGGGAGAAAAATCCAACATCTATGAGACATGCCCGTTTGCATTTGAAAGTCAGATAGAGATGTTTTTGTGAAGTTGGGGGAGACATAGGAAGTCATTTATAAGCTAAGTGACTATGAGCTTAGGTGAGGTCTAGTGATTGTGTTGATGGAGAAGCAAAAGAGGGAGAGAACAGCCGATGTCCTGTGCTTTTTTGGAGGCGGTGGGGATGTGTGCTCCAGGGTTTAGTTGTGCGGATGGGAGCTGATGATGGGTTCCTCTGAGTCAGCCAGCTTGTCCTCATCACTCCCTGACTTCAAAGATTAGGAAATCGGCACAGATGTTTGAGTCTGCAAAGAATATGGCAGGGAAGAGAATGGAGAGAGAAATGATCTTGGGGCATACAGGGGAAGACAGCTTGGGTGACTGAGGGGGGACAGTGGGCCGACGGTGACAGGTACATTGAGTGAGAAATGATTGTGGGGATGGGCAGATATTAACCAATACTCTATCCCCTAACGAACCAGCCCTACCCACCCTGCCCCTTGAGGTTCTACCTTGGTAGAAGATGGAGCCTCCCTGGCAGAGGGATGGCGGCATCTCCTGTTCAGTTAAGATCAAGGACCGTCGTTTAAGGGGGAGGCAGGTTTACTGAGCCTGCCCTCCCTCTTTTTTTTTTTTTTTTTTTTTTTTTGAGATGGAGTCTTGCTCTGTCGCCCAGGCTGGAGTGCAGTGGCATGATCTCGGCTCACTGCAAGCTCCTGCTTTCCGGGTTCATGCCATTCTCCTGCCTCAGCCTCCCGAGTAGCTGGAACTACAGGCACCTGCCACCATGCCCGGCTAATTTTTTGTATTTTTAGTAGAGACGGGGTTTCACCGTGTTAGCCAGGATGGTCTCGATCTCTTGACCTCGTGATCCACCCACCTCGGCCTCCCAAAGTGCTGGGATTACAGGCATGAGCCACCGCGCCCAGCATGCCTGCCCTCCTTCTAAACGTTTTTACCCAAGACAGAGGGGAACATGCTAGAAAGCAAGGAACAAAGAGGAGAAACGAAACCAGGGCAAAGTAGTTGTGCGGGGACCAGGTGGAAGGAATCAAGAATCTGCAGCCCGGGCGCTCAAGCTCACAGGCTCCCGGCAGGTGGAACAAATGAATGAGGAAGACAGGTGGGGGCTGGGGCAAACTGAGGAGGGCATCCCCAGGGAACAGCCTCTACTCATCTCCAGCCGATTGGTCCATATGGGAATGTAGGCCTGGAGTGGCGGGATCTGCCTGCCTTTTTTTTTTAAGAAGTTGGAAATTTGGACTTTTATGTGAAATCTCCCAATTTAAAAATGTTAGCTCGTCATGGACACAGGGAGGGAAACAACAAGCACTGGGGCCTTGCCAGGAAGGTGCGGGAGGGAGAGCATCAGGATAAATAGCTAATGCATGTGGGGCTTAGTACCTAGGTGATGGGTTGATGGGTGCAGCAAACCACCATGACACATGTTTACTGATGTAACAAACCTGCACGTCCTGCACATGTATCCCAGAACTTAATATAAAATTAAAAAAAATAAAAATGTTAGTTCAGATTAAAAATAAATTACTGGGCAGGCCAAACATAATATGCCTGCAGGATGGACTTGGCGGAGCTCCTGCAGACCTGTGACTTCTACTGCTGTCAAATGGGGCATCTCCCTACAGTCCACACGTTGATTTGGGTGTTGGCTTTTAGTAGAACCCTGCTGTCTTACGAGGTACTGATGGCCATCAGTGCCTGCCCAGTGGGAGGGTGGCATATTCAACTAACGGCCTTTTGCTGCAATCCCCTCTTGGAAAATAGTTTTCTCACAACAGATAAGTCCTCTTCGGGCTTTAAAAGACTCTGTAGGAGATGATAGATTGGAGTGCAAGTCAGGTTTGAAACTGTCTTGTTTTCTCAATCTATAAGGAGCTCATCCCTAAAAATGGCTTTGCAAGAGCATGAGGAAGCCAATGAGGCATTTGGGGGAGCAAAATGCAAGAAATTCAGTAATCAGGATGAACTATATGTATATATATATACACACACAGACACACATACATATATGAAATGTATATATATTTGAGACAGGTACTTGCTCTGTCACCTGGGCTGGAGTGCAGTGGCACAAACACGGCTCACTGCAGCGTCAGCCTCCTGGGCTCAAGCCATCCTCCTGTTTCAGCTTCATAAAGATGGGGTGTCACTATATTGCCCAGGCTGGTCTTGAACTCCTGGGCTCAAGCAATCCTCCCACCTTGGCCTCCCAAAATGCTGGGATTACAGGCGTGAGCCCAGGATGAACCATATTTTAATACACATTTTTTTTTTTTTTTGAGATGGAGCCTCGCTCTGTCGCCCAGGCTGGAGTGCAGTGGCGTGATCTCCGCTCACTGCAAGCTCCGCCTCCCAGGTTCATGCCATTCTCCTCCCTCAGCCTCCCGAGTAGCTGGGACTACAGGCACCCGCCACCACACCCGGCTAACTTTTTGTATTTTTAGTAGAGATTGGGTTTCACCATGTTAGCCAGGATGGTCTTGATCTACTGACCTCATGATCTGCCCACCTTGGCCTCCCAACGTGCTGGGATTACAGGCATGAGCCACTGCGCCCGACCTAATATAATATTTTAAAAACAAAATTAATGCCAAAACTCCATGATAAGCTTTTTTTAAAAAGGCCAGATGCGGTAGCTTGAGCCCAGTTCAAGACCCACCTAGGCAACATAGTGAGACCTTGTCTCTCCAGAAAAAAAAAAAAAAAAAAAAAAAAAAATAGCAGGGCAGGTGGCAGGAGCCTGTAGCCCCAACTACTAGGAGGCTGAGGTGAGCAGATCATCTGAGCTGGGGAGGTTGAAGCTGCAGTGAGCCATGCTCTCGCCACTGCACTCCATCCTGGGTGACTGAGTGGGACCCTGTCTCAAAAAAATAAATAAATAAAAATGTTAAATAAAGACAAGATCAACATTACTCATTTTCCCTTTGGCCTTAGGGTGCAGTGTGGCTCACATGGACTGTTACTGACCCTGTCTTTATTAAAATTATAATAGCTTGTTCAGCGAGGATTTTTTTTTGCATTCATTTTGATGTTTTAAAACATGGAGGGAAGATATAATTTATCTAATTACTGAGTTTTTGGTGCCCTCTTTCATTTTACCTCTCTTGCCTCACCTTAGTGCCAGCCTTGCTGGAGTCAAATGCATCTGTGTATAAGTTATATATTAACACCTAGAGTGATCATGAGTCCCAGGGAATGCTTCCGTTGAAGGGAGATGGTTTCTGGAGTCTGGTAAAGAATGTTCCCACTTTTTGAATCCGACTTAAAACGTTTCAATGCCTGCCTTTTATAAGCAGTGTTTTATTATAATGGGAGGTTGTTAGGACATGGAGTTCATGATGAAAATTTGTGACTTATGTGTTATACAGATGGTCCCTGACTTATGATGTTTGACTTAGGCTTTCTTTACGATGGTGTGAAAGCGATATGAGTTCAGTAGAAACTGTACTTTGGGTAGCCATAAACCATTCTGTTTTTCTCTTTTGGCATAGTATTCAATAAATTACAGAAGATATTCAACACCTCATTATAAAGTAGTCTTTGTGTTGGGTTATTTTGCCCAAAATCAATTGTGTAGGTGACTGTAAATGTTCTGGGCATATTTAAGGTAGGCTAGACTAAGCTATGGTGTTCAGTGGGTTAAGCATATTAAAGGCATTTTCTTTGTATTTATTATTATTATTATTATTATTTTTTGAGATGGAGTTTCGCTCTTGTCACCCAGGCTGGAGTACAACGGCGCAATCTCGGCTCACTGCAACCTCCACCTCCCAGGTTCAAGCGATTCTCCTGCCTCAGCCACCCGAGTAGCTGGAATTACAGGCGCCCACCACCATGCCTGGCTATTTTTTGTATTTTTAGTAGAGATGGGGTTTCACCACATTGGCCAGGCTGGTCTCGAACTCCTGACCTTAGGTGATCCACCCACCTTGGCTTCCCAAAGTGCTGGGATTACAGGCTTGCATGAGCCACCGTGCTTGGCCTATCATTATTATTATTTTTTAGACATGGGGTCTTACTCTTTTGGAATGCAGTGGTGCGATCATGGCTCACTGCAGCCTCAAGCTCCTGGGCTCAAATGGGAGCCTGGCTAATGTATTTTTATTTTTCATAGAGACAGGATCTTACTATGTTGCCTAGGCTGGTCTCAAACTCCTGGCCTCAGGCCATCCTCCTGCCTCAGCCTCCCAAAGTGCTGGGATTATAGACGTGAGCCACCATGCCCTGCCTAAATGCATTTTCAACCCAACAATATGTTCAGTGTATCGTGGGTATATCGGGATATCACCCACCATAAGGTGAGGAGCACTTGTACACTATCAGAGCCGGCTACATAATTTTCAGGGCATTGTGCGAAATGAAAATGCATCGCCTCTTGTTCAAAAAGTATTCAGAATTTAAAAAATGTCAACAGCAGAGCATTCAAACAAGTGCAGGCTCCTTCTAAGCACAGGTTGTTCCAGGTGCGGAATGCCGTGTGACTCTGCATGTCACATCCCATGAAGCGAGCCCCGGCTGCTACTCAGATTAGCTTGGTTTTCCTTGTTAAACAATCCTTGAATTTTAGAGCTGAAATGGTAACTCAGGTATTATCTAATTCATCTCTTCCCATTTTACAGACAGAGAAACTGAGGCACTGAAGCTGTCTTGCTTAAAGGTCACAGAGTGAGAGGAAGAACTCAGTTTGGATCCTGGGCCTCCCAGCTCTGGGTTGTTCTTTAATGTATCACAAGATCACTCCAGGCTTGGTCAGACATTTATGTCTTCATGCCATTGACCTTCAGCAGGAAAGTCAGCCTGGAAGGGGTGGAAGGGGTTCGAATGTACCAGTCTTGTTATAAAGAACTCAAATTAGCTGGGTGTGGTGGCACATGCCTATAATCCCAGCTATTCGGGAGGCTGAGGCAGGAGAACCGCTTGCACCTGGGAGGCAGAAGTTGCGGTGAGCTGAGATTGCACTGTTGCACTCCAGCCTGGGCAACAAGAGCGAAACTCCATCTCAAACAAACAAACAAACAAACAAACAAAAAAACCCAAAAAACCTCAAGAAGCTATTTACATATTTTCTATAACAGAACATTGTCTTTTATAATAGTCTTTTTTTTTTCTCTCACTCCTTGTTTTGGAGACGGGGTCTTGCTGTGTTGCCTAGGCTGAAGTGCTGTGGTTTTCACAGGTGAAATTGTCACACATTGCCATCTCAGACTCCTGGGCTTGAGCGATCCTTCCATCTCAGTCTCCAGGTAGCTGGAACTACAGGTGTGCACCACTGTACCAGGCTCTTTTTCTTTTTAAGCAACATGTGCAGGTAGAATTTCCCTGAAGCCACTGGGTCAGATGACATGTTATTTCTCTACAAATAATTACAGGTATTGGAACCAGGCTAGAGGCTGGGCTGCCAAGGCTACAAAACATGCTAAATTTCAGGACATCCCTGTTGAGTCCCATAAAGCTGAGCAAAGAAGGGACTTTGGGTTCTCCTAGTGGTGCAGTTTTATTCACTGATTGATCTCAGGTAGAAGCTCTGTTGGGCGCCATTCTTCCATTCTTTCCTTCAGCTGCTTTTTAGTGAGAAGCTACCATGTACTGGGTACCAGTCTAGGATCTGGGGATACAGCTGGGGTTGCCAGATAAAAATACAGGATGTCCACTTAAATTTGAATTTCAGGTAAACAATGAATAACTTCTTAGTTTATGTGTGTCCCACATACTATTTTGGACATACTTCTACTAAGAAAAGCATTCATTGTCTAAAATTCAAATTTAACTGGGTATCCTGTATTTGTATTTGCTAAACTTGGCAACCCTAGATATCCCAGGGAAGAAAACAGACAAATATCCCTGCCCTTGTGGGGACTGCATTCAAGTGGAAGGAACAGGCAATAAAAGAAATATACATATGAATAAAATACACCATAGTGGAAAGGGCAATGAGGAACATGAAGCAGGGTGAGGAGACAGAGAATGCTGGGAGATGCGATTTTTATTAGGACAGGCAGGGAAGGTCTCTAAGAGGTGACTTTTGAGCTGTGAAATGAACAAAGTAAGGTAGTGGCCAGGCAACATCTGAGGGAACAGTAAGTACAAAGGCCCTGGGGTGGGGTCATGTGGGCGTTATCAAGGAACAGGCGGACGATCAGGGTGGCAGAGGGAGTAAGAGAAGGGGAGAATGGCAGGAGATGATACCCAAGGAGAGTCAGGTGGGACGTAGCTTACGTAGGGCCTTGCAGACCAAGGGCTTTGTATTTAATTTTAATTTAATGGGAAGCCACTGGAGGGTTTATCAGATGTATATTTTTTAAAGGCTCCCTCTGGCTGCTCCACATAGGGGCAAAAGTGGAAGTAGCAAGTCCAGGGAGGAGGCTTCTGCAGTTGTCTAAGTAAGAAATAATGAAGACCTGAATTCTTGGGAGGTGGGAGGAAGAACAGTGAAGTTAGTGAGAAACGGGTGGCTTTGGGTTACATTTGGTGCAACTGCCTGCATTTGCTGAGGGTTTGCACGTGGGCATGAGAAAAGGCGAGGACTCAAGAACCACTCTTTGGTGTTTGATTGGAGAACTGGATTACAGGCAGAGCAATACTTGAGTTGAGGCACAGTGAGGCAGGAACAGCTGGAGACGTAGGGTTTGGTTTCGGACACATTCACACTGAGGTGCCTGTTAGATGCTCCAGTGGAGATGTTGGGTCGTCATTGGATATACAAGCCTGGATTTCTGTGGAGAGGCCCAGGTTGTAGATAAAAACGAGCTTTCTACCAGAAGGTGGAAAGGAAGGCAGAGCTGTAGGTGGTGGGTAACTCCAGGGCCAGTCTTGAAGCAGCCTGGGGACGCAGAGCCACCTTGGGTGGCAGGAGGAGCTTCTTGAAGACGTTTCAGGAGTCAGTGCTTCTTGACTGTTTCTATCCAGGTGGACCCAAATTATGCTCCATTTTAAGGAAGCCTAGAAGAGGAAGAGAGGTAATTCACAGATGGACCAAAGGATGACAGTCTATGAGTCTTGTGAATCCTTCCACATTTTCTTATCTCTATGGCTACCACTTGTCTCTGTAGTCCACACCCCCATTATCTCTTGCCTGGACGGCTATAAGAACCATCTACTTGGTCCTCCGGCTTCAACCCTTGCCCCTGCAATTTCTCATCCTCAGAGAACCCAGAGCCATCATCTAAAAACTCATCTATGATTCTGTCATGTGCTGCCTAACACTCTCCAGTTGTTCCCAATTGCTTTCAGGTCCCAAACTCTCAACATGGTCTCCTGGGCCCCACTTACCTCCCAGCCTGATCTTACACCATCTTCTCATCCTTCCCTGAGCACCTGCCACTCCTGTCTTCTTTCGGGTCCTCCATCGTTTCATACTTTCCTCCTGCCTCAGAGCCTTTACACATACTCCCTCATCGCTCTGTTAGTACCTCCCCTCATCATTCCCTAACTAACTTCTACCAACCTTCCAGTCCCAGCTTAAACATCGCCTCCCTAGGGCAGCCTTATCTGAATTCCCTGTCTACGTCAGTTTTCCTTGACATAAGCTCTGTAACACATTCTCCTTGCCTTTCACGGCACATATCTCAGTCTGTAATTAGACTGTGGGTTAAGTGCATGTTGAAGGGAGCTGAGTTCCTGGGCCAGGGTCAAATAGTACCAATGTGTGCTAGAAGTTTCAAAGTCTCAGTGGCTTCACTAGCTTTCTGTTGCACTTCGGTTGGAGAGGCTGGGGAAAAACTCAGAGGCCAGGGTGTCCAAACGAGGTCAGACACAGGATAGAGAGAAAGTTGACAGCGATGCCCTGTGAAGATCACCATCCCACCTCCATCCCTCCACCTCCCAGAGTCACTCTCGATGCATAAAGGTCATGCATTCTGCTCCTGGACCTTGTTCCTAAGAGCACAGATTATTTATTTTTGAATTGAAAATATGCCTTTCCCCCAGCCCAAACTCCCACCCTTCAAGGTAACCCTTAGGGAAGAGGACCCTTTTACTCCCCACTGTCCAGCAGAAACTCTTTTATGGGTTGGCACCTAGTCTGAAGCACTTCCTTTTAAAGAACTCTGACTACAATAGTCCGACTCCAAATCCTAGAAGCTTTGAAAATATATCCACTGTTCAGAGGGACAACAAAGGCAGTTAGACTGTCCTGAACTGTCCTGCCTCAGGCTGAAATTTTTGTAGCACTTGATCAGTTGCAAAGTGATCTTCCCTTTAATATCTCATTTTATCATTGGGTATCTGAAGAGGAAGTGGAATTGGGGTAAGAATTTAGGTTCTTGCCGTAGCATTTGGGTGGCCAGGGTAAGCCTCATGGTGGAGGACCCTTAAAGAAAACTCTAAGGATTTTAAGGAGACTCAAACTCTACATTCATCCAGGCAAACATCTACTCTTCCATTGATTAATGGATCCACTCATCCGTGCAACACATTCACTCTTTCATCCATCCATTCATCCATCTATCCTCCATCAATCCATCCATGTATCTTTCATTCATCCATTTATCCATTTATCCTCCATCCATCCATCCATCCATCCACCCTCCATCCACTCCTCCATCATCCATCCATTCTTCCATCCATCCCCTATCCATCCATCCACCCATCTATTCATCCATCCATCCATCTTCCATCCATGCATCCATCTTCCATTCACCCATCCATCAATCCATCTACTTATCCATCCTCCATTTATCCACACATCCATTGCACATAAAGCTGCGAATGAGGTGGTCATAGCCCCTGCCTTAGTGGATCTCAGGCTAGTTAGTGGAGATAAAATTCTCTGATTGGCGCAGTCTGGGTCATTCATCCACTTCTTTGCTTGGGGAAGGTGGGGCAGCTGGGTTGATAGCTCTACCAAGATTATGTTTAGAGTAGTTTCCCCAAGGAACACACTGGGGTGCTGTTATGAGAAGAAGGGAGGAATTATTCTGGGTAGGCACAATCAACAAATGTCCACTAGATTTAGTGGAACTTAATAATTATGGGATGGAGGGATGAGAAAGGATGTGGGGAGGCATTCCTAGCTTTTCTCCTTTTCTAAATCACAGGGGAAGCCTGGTTTTCTTGTTTATTGGCCAAAATTTCATCATCTGGACCTTGGGTCCCTGTCATAAGGACCCAGAAGAATCCGTCTCTTTCTAGATACCTGTCTATAAGTATCCTAGCTGGGGTCTTCACTCTTCCTTCCTCCACCTAAATGCATCAGCTGCCCCCAAGATGCTTGTTGGATACACATGGCATAGAAGTGCTTATAGTTAGGAAACAAAGGCTGGAATTTCTTTATGCTCTGACAACCAGGAGGTGCTGCCCAAGACTCTGAAATGATTCCTGAGCCAGCCCCCAGGCCCCTGCAGTAGAGTTTGAGTCTAAACCAAAGTGGTTCTCATCTCTGGCCACACATTGGAAGCATCTGGTGAGCTTTTACAAAATACTGATGCCTAAGTCCCAACCCCAAACATTCTGATCAAATCGATGTCTGGTGGTGCTCAGGTAGTTGAATACAAATTTTAACAGCTCTCCAGGTGATTCTAATGTGTAGTCTGGGTTAAGAACCACTGGTCTGAGTCTAATTTTGAAAACCCCGTTCATAACTGTGCTACTTTGCTTTCAGGGCATAAGCATGATGAAGGGAGAGGCTGTGGCTTGTTGATGGTTGCATCCCCAATGTCTTGTGGCAGTGCCAGGCAGGTGCTCAATAAATATTTGTGGAATGATGGATGGCTTGGCACAAATCCCCTTAATGGAGCTGAGATGGCTCCCCTGAAGAATGCGTGTCCTCAATTCCTCCTGGCACATGGGGAAGGATTCGAATCACTTGAGGTCAAGCTGTGGTTCTCACGAGGATCTTAAGACCTCTCCTGTCTAATCTTCTCATCCTCAACACTGGCTGCACCTTAGATTCATCTGAAGTTTAAAAAAATTTTCAGGCCGGGCGTAGTGGCTCACACCTGTAATCCCAGCACTTGGGGAGGCCGAGGCGGGTGGATCACGAGGTCAGGAGATCGAGACCTTCCTGGCTAACACAGTGAAACCCCATCTCTACTAAAAATACAAAAAAGTAGCCGGACGTGGTGGCTGGCACCTGTAGTCCCAGCTACTTGGGAGGCTGAGGCAGGAGAATGGCGTGAACCCAGAAGGCAGAGCTTGCAGTGAGCCAAGATCACGCCACTGCACTCCAGCCTGGGCGACAGAGCGAGACTCCGTCTCCAAAAAATAAAAAAATAAAAAAAATAAAAATTAGGAATTCTGCTTCAGTGGGTTTGGATTGCAGCCCGGCACGGGAGTTTAAAAAGGTGTCCCAGGTGATTCTAATATGTGGGAAGGGTTGAAGACCGCTGTTTTGATCTTTTCTACCTCTGTGAGTCTGTTTCCAACTTCAGCTAAGTTGGTGGAGCCCCCTGGCAGAGTTTTATTGGAGGGTGTTCTTTAGTTACTGGGTCCTTATGCAGTGTTTGCCAAATGTACCTGTTCATTAATGCTCACGTTTGGGTGCTTAATTAAAAATACACATTCACGAGTCTGTATTCAGACTTATGGAATCAGAAGCTCCAGGGAGGGGCCTGGGAATCATGCTTTAAACAAGCAGCCAGGCGTGTTTGTCACTTGCCAACCGCCCCATCAGAACTGTACTCCTCGTTCTCCCTCCAGCACACCCAGCCCCTTCGAGCTCTGGCTCTGTGTTTTGGTTCTCACTGCCAGAACACACTTCCCCAAGATCGCCTCATCAATCAGGTTTCTTCAAATGTCACCTCCTCAGAGAGGTCCTCCTTGACCACCCAAGGGACTAAAGCCACCCCAACCTTTATCCCATACCCTGGTGAGTTCTCTCCTGGCCCCATAAGGAGATGCTTTTTGTCCTGTTTCTCTCCTTCAGGCCTCTCCCACTACCAAAGCCTGAGCTTCCGAGGGCAACAGTGTCTGGCTCCTGCTGGGTGCCCAGCACCTGGCACGTGGTAGGTGGCCAGGAGGCATAGCTGTAACGGGGGGGACTAGTGCTGTCAGTCTGATTCCTTCCTAGGCGCTGGGGAGTTGAGTTCAGGGCCATGCAGGTGTCTGAAGTATTGTGAAAATCATGCCGCCCCCGTGGGCACACGGAGACGCCTGGAGACACGGGTCTGCAATAGAAGGGGGTGGATACCCCCTTCCACCCCATGGAGAAGAAAAGCAGGAAAAAGTGTGGGGCCAGTGGGTCCCTTAGGGCAAAAGTCCTAGTGGCGGCAGCTTTCTTGTCTAGACCCTGGTTCGCGCAGGGCGTGTCGCACTCACCCGTGGAGGGTGGGAGACAGCGGCCGCCCCTGCGCCCAGCGGTGGCCCGGGACAGTGTGGTCAGGTCCGCGGGCAGCCTCCTTCCTCCCGGCACCGGCCAGCCCAGGCCGCGCGCCCCTCCCCTCCGGTCCCCTGGTGGCGGCCCCGCCCCCGCCGGCCTGGCCGCCCTGTCCCCGCCTCCACGCCCCCCCCCCCACTCCCCGGGCTGCAACAGGTGCCTCCGGAGCAGGAAGCTCGCGCCGCCGTCGCCGCCGCCGCCGCCGCTCAGCTTCCCCGGGCGCGTCCAGGACCCGCTGCGCCAGGCGCGCCGTCCCCGGACCCGGCGTGCGTCCCTACGAGGAAAGGGACCCCGCCGCTCGAGCCGCCTCCGCCAGCCCCACTGCGAGGGGTCCCAGAGCCAGCCGCGCCCGCCCTCGCCCCCGGCCCCGCAGCCCTCCTGCCCTGCGCGCCATGAACGCCCCCGAGCAGCAGCCCCAACCCGACGGCGGGGACGCCCCAGGCCACGAGCCTGGGGGCAGCCCCCAAGACGAGCTTGACTTCTCCATCCTCTTCGACTATGAGTATTTGAATCCGAACGAAGGTCGGTGGAGGCTACCCCTGGCCTGGCCCCTGAGCCCGCCAGGGGCTCAGGCCTGGGGACTGGGCACAGGAGTCCTCTTGGCTCCAGCCGTCCCCCTTCCTAAGGGGCCTGGAGGGAGGGTGCCCTTACCCAGGTGCCAGGGAGGGGAGGCGTCAGTGGCCACTGCCACCCTTAGGGGGCGGTCGGCTCCCTCTTGCCCCTTAGGGGCACCAGTTTCTGGTTGCTCATGACTGCTCCCTGAGGGTCACTCTCAGCAAAACAAAAGGTGGCAGGCAGGTCCCAAGGCTGGGGGGCGGGTGCTGTCTGCTGGCCTCTTGCCTGGGACTGGGCTGTCAAAGGGCAAGGGACATGATTTCTGTGCCTTTGGAGGGAGGAGGTGAGGAAGCGAAGAATGGAGTTAGCGGGGAGGGGTTGCAAAAAAAAAAAAAAAAAGGAAGGGGGTTGCAGCTGAACCCAGTTATCAAGGGTAGGAGGCGGCTCCTTCCCTCCAGGCACTGAAGTGAGGCCACGCAGCTCCCATCACCTCCTGTGAGCAGTGGTTGACCGGGACTTTGTGTTGAAACTGAGGAAGAGGTTGTCTGTCTGATGCTGGAGAGGGTTAAAACCTTTGGTATTATAAGGCCGGCCCATTTCCTCCCTGGGTTCTGCTGCTGAACCCATCACTTATCACCCACAAGAGGATTGGTCTGAGCTATATTAAGTGATCTTCTATGCTTAGTCCTAATGGATGTGGTGGGATGGGGTGGGGTGAGGGGCAGCTGCAGCATGGATTCAGAAGGACACAGGCCCTTTCTGCCTGAACTTTGTCACTCTGTGCCTCCAACTGCCCTCAGTTGCTGGGGGCTGGGGACTTCCCCGGGCTGGGCCCAATGCTTATCTGTCACTTCACGTGTTTAACAGGAGCGTTCGTTAGAGGGAGGAGGAGGAGGAGGGGGAAGCGGCCACACGCCCAACCTCACTGTGTATTTCTGGTTAGCAGGTTGTCTTGGAAAAAACAAAAAACCCAACCAGGCTTCCTGATTTTGACAGCCCAGCCCAGCCCAGCCAATGCTTGTTGAAGGCTCAGGGGCAGGCCTGTTGGTAGCTTCCAGACGCACTCTGGGCTTGCCTACATCTAGTGTGTAGGAAGGGCTTGTGCTGACTGGCTCGTGGAGGAAGCCTGTCAAGGAGGCTTGGTGGCCTGATGTTTCCCAAAAGCACTGTGTTAGGCAGATAATGAAGTTTTCGCTTCCATCGGTGTCCTCTCTGGCCACGTTAGGTGAGGGGTTTGCTTTAGCTTTGGGTATCCTCTCCCCTTGGATACCCAGAGATGGTCATTAGTAATAATTTTGTGTCTTGGCTGGAGATGGAAACAATTAGCCAACAGAAGAGACCAGTCTTCTAGAGTTGCAATCTGGAGGACATCTTTTGCTTTGAAAAGATACAATTAAGAATCTGCAAACGATCCGCACTAATATCCGTGGTCTTTCTGTTCATTAAGATTAAAGTCATGTTTTTCAGGGAACGAATACTCACACCCCTCCCAGATTGGTAATCAGCTTTTATTTTCCTTGTCGGGTGGGGTGGGGGGATTTCCGGGGAAATAGTTTCCAAGCCAAATCTGAAGGGAGGTACTTTTTATGGTTTTTCTTGGCAAGTGCTGCTTGGTGGCCACCAGATGGGTATCTAAATGACCACAATGAAAGCCCTGGAATCTGTTTTTTCGAAAAAAAAAAAAAAACTTCAGTTTTTGGAACAGTTTCAGATTTACAGAAAAGTTGCAAAGATAGCACAGAGAGTTCCCATACACCCAATACCCTGTTTCCCCGTGTTATTAATGTTTTACATTAGTATGGTGCATTTATTGTAACCAACAAACCAATATTGACACATTATTAACTGAGGTTTATGCCTTATTCAGATTGGGAATGTTTTATGTGACCTTCGCTGTTTTGAGGAGTGTTGGTTGTATTGTAGACTATCCCTTCATTAGACTAGGGCTCTAGGTTTTCGGGAGGAAGCCCACAAAGATAAAGCTCCCTTCTCATCACATCGTATCAAGAGTATGTACTATCCAGCCAGGCGTGGTGGCTCACGCCTGTAATCCCAACACTTTGGGAGGCTGAGGCAGGCGAATCACCTGAGGTCAGGAGTTTGAGACCAGCCTGGCCAACATGGTGAAACCCCAACTCTACTAAAAATACACAAATTAGCCAGGCATGGTGGAAGGCACTGTAATTCCAGAAACTCAGGAGGATGACGCAGGAGAATTGCTTGAACCCAGTAGGCGGAGGTTGCAGTGAGGCAGGTGGCACCATTGCACTCCAGCCTGGGCGACAAGAGTGAGACCGTGTCTCAAAAAACAACAAAAAAAAGTATACTATCCATGTCATTTATCATTAATGCTAACCTTGATTACCCAGTAGAGGTAGCTTTTCTCAGTTTCTTCAAACTCTTTGGAAGGCGTTACTACATGAAGCCCACACTTAAGGAGTACAGGGTAATACTCCAGAATCTGGAAAGCACTTACTCTTTGCTGAGAAGTAGGCAGCACAGAAGAGTTAGCACCCAGAAAGAGAAGGGATGCTGTGGCCGGGAGTGGTGACTCATGCCTGCAATCCCATCAATTTGGGAAGTTGAGGTGGGAAGATTGCTTGAGTCCAGGGCTTCAAGACCAGCCGGGGCAACATAGCAAGACCTCATCTCTAATAAAAATAAAAAAATAAAACAATTAGCCTAGCCTAGTTGCGCATGCCTGTAGACCCAGCTTCCCAGCTACTCGGGAGGCTTAGGTAGGAGAATCTCTTAACCCCAGGAGTTCGAGGCTGCCCTGAGCCGTGATCGTGCCACTGCACTCCAGCTCATGGGACAGTGCGAAACCCTGTGTCAAACCAACAAATCAGACAAAAAAAGAGAAGGGACATGGTAAGCTTTGAGAGGCTAATGTGAACTGCCCCAGATGTGCATCTGGCTCTGGGTCACCCAGATGTTAATAGCAGTCACCTCTCTTTGCTTCTGTATGGTGGGACTCCTCAGGGGTGAACACTAGCCTTAATCTTTTTATTAGGTTTTGTCCCAGATGGCAACATATTGGTGACGCATGTAAAGTTCTACCCTTAACTCTGGGCACGAGCTTGGCAAAAACCAAGGAAGGAAAGGTACTGCTAATGGGGCAGACATTGTTGATAGAATTGGTGAAGGTAAATTAGGGAATTTTGGAGAGGTCGGATGCTCATTTTATGGAGTTTAGCATGTAGCGGACGTTCATTAGCCCATGTGATTCCACTCCAACCTTAGCAGGCAGGCACTATTATCACCCCTGTTTTATGGAGGAGGAAGCTAAGGCACAGAGAGGTAAAGTAATTTTCCCAAAATAGGCAGTGTTGCTCCATACCATGTGTTCTGAACTATTGTGTTAGGGTCCTCATTCTCTCATTTGGTGAGAGACACGTGCAAACCAGTTAGCAAGGTGTCTGGGACCATGGCAGGGCTGGAATTGAAAACCTTGTTTACCAACAAGGTGATCTTGAGCAAGTCATCTAGCCTCTCTGGACCTCTGTCTGCTTATCTGTAAAATGGCTGAAATAATACCACTTGCCTCATAGGACCGTTACCTGCCTTGAATAGGTTAACCCATTTAAATCAACACAGCATGTGATCTGTTACTAGTGGTTTAGTAAACCCTTGCCTTTGTTAATGGAGGTGTTCAATTAATATGAGCCATTGTTTATTTACTCATTCAGCTATTGAGCACCCTCTGTGTTAGATCCTAGGGTCACAACGGGGAATGAGACCCAGATCCTGCCCTCTCTGAGCTACGGCCTCTAATTGTGCCTCTGTTGTTTTCTCTTGTCTAATTGCATTAACTAATACCTCCAGTAGAGTGTTACATGATAGTGAAGACAGTGGGCATCCTTGCCTTGGAGGAGGACTCCAGTGTTGGCTTTAAAATTGAGGTGTATGAATTATGTAAAGGAAGTATTAGTTCTTTCTTTTTTCCCCTGAGAGTTTTTATTACAAATGGGAGTTGAATTATATCAAAGGCTTTTTTAGCATCTATGGAAAAATATGATCTTATTCTTCGTAGACCTATTAATATGTTGGCATACATTATTAGATTTCTTTATATGAAGACATCCTTGGTATGGACTCCACTTGGTGTATTATTTTCTTAAGGTGGTTGTGGCATCAGATAATATTTAAGCATTTTTCAGTATTCATGAGTGATATTCATATTGGCCTATTTTTTGTGCTATCAGGTTCAGGTTTCTTTCCTTTTCTAAGCTCAGGAATAATTTCTGTCTCCCTGGGACTCCCTGGTCTCTAAAGCTGTGATAGAATTCCTCTGTGAAGCCGCCTGGACCTGGTGCTTCTTTGTGGAGTTGTTTCTTGATGGCTTTCTCTATACTGTGGGAATTGGTCTCTTTACACTTTCTATTTCTACTAGAGTCAATTTTTGTAAACTCTATCTTTCTGGGAAATTATCCATTTTATCTGTCTAGGTTTCAAATGTATTCACTAGAGATGTGCAAAGAAGACTCTTAATTTTCTTTCTAGTGGAGGAGACAACCAAGTACACAGTGACAGAAAGACCCGGGGGGCAAGGATGTGGGAGTCCTGATGGGGCCACTGATCCCACCCTGGAAGGGGAAGATGTGCTGGCTGTCAGCAGACAGTTCAGAAGCTGAATTCCCTTATGCATGCTTGTGAATACAATGGACTCTTATTTCTCCCAACTTGTAATACACTGAGAGAGACAGGTGGGTACTGGGAATCCCTGGTCACCTCCAGAGATGCCGGATCTCCAGTTACTGTGTTGGGGACAGATATGTGGGGAGTGCTCACATCTGCTTTGCCTTAACAGTCTGGTGCAGCCCTCCTTCAATTTCTGCTAAGCTAAAGCATTTAATACCAACTTCGGCCTTTCAGAAAGGAAAACTGGTTCCTTCTGATCACTGCTTGTTGTTTTATAGTCTATTCCTGTGATCCTTACACTTTTGAGGTCACAGCCCTTTAAAAAGCTGATGAAATCTGCAGATTCTATAGACACACACACGATGCGAGTGCATGCTCCACATGGGCAGCCCTTTCCCCTGGGCACTGCCCCCTCACCACATACCCCCTGCACCCCCCACCCACACATCCCCACCTCCCCTCTCCACTCCCTCTCATATCCCCCTACGTGCTTTTGATGTCATTTCTCAGCACTCACAGACCCTTCTGTGTCCCATTCCCTAATTTTACTGGCACTTCAGTGTAGGAACACCTGCTCTCGACCCATTCACAGGGCACAATTAAAACCCCATTCTTTCAGCAAACACACTGAATACTGGTTTTGTGCCAGGCCCTGTAGCGGCATAGGGACAAATTAGATATGGTGTCTGGCCTCCCCTGGCCCCCAGGCCAATATGGGTCACAGTCTGGTAAAGAAATAGGGACAAATGAGGTGCTGTGATACAGTATCTGTGTGTGTGTGTGTGTGTGTGTGTGTGTGTGTGTGTATTTGGTGCTTGCTAAAAATAGTGTTCTACACTAAGCAAGCAGGTTCACTAAACACACGTGACATTCAGAGACATTGCCTTCTGTGTTGAGTTAAGGACAGGCCTTAATAAGCCTGCTTTGGACAAATAACGTCTCCAGGTGCAGCTGGAAAGGTGAAATGAGGGCTAGAACTGAGCATCGGCCTTGCAGGGAGGCAGAGGAAATGAAGTTGCCTCACTCACTCTTCCCTGTGAAACACATGGCATCTTGGCTTCTAAATTCAAGCCCCTGTGTTCTTTTGGTGGCATAGATTTTGATCAGGAGTAGAGGCTCCTAAAACTTTAAAGCAGTGTTATTCAGGTTGGTTCTCAAGGCTCTCCAGCCATATCAGGTGGCAGGTTAAATACATTTGAAAAATGTAGAATAGGTGGCAAGGGGCTCTCAGTCCTGGCTGCATTAGAAGTTCTCAGGCTGCATCCTGGACCAGTGAGATCAGGTTCTTGGGGGTAAGGTAACTTTGCTGAGAGTTTGCATTGGCAAGTGGCAGGGCAGGCCTTGAACTTGGGCACTGAGCATTCTGGGTCCCTGCCATCAGCACTATATCTCACAGCCAGGATGTGGCCCTGGAGGGCAGCAGGACACCGTATGGAGCTGCTGTCTCTAACTTTGTCTGATGTGTCTCGTACGGTGGGATGTGTGCACGTTCACCTCTTACAGTTGATATTTATATAATTAGAAATTGTATCTTGCTACTGTCCTAATGGGATTATACTCATTGGAAAACTCCTGGCTAAGGTAGAAATGAGAAATGCCAGGGAGCTCTGCTATTTTTCTGTTTCTTTCTCCATCCCGGTGGATGGTCCTGCCTGCCTCCTGGGCATTTGGATCTAAAGCCCTGCACTTGAATCTTTAATGCTTTTTCCCTCTGTGGAAGAAATATACCAAAGGCAGACTGTAAGCCACATGCAGAGTGGGGAGATTGCTTTTCCTGGGTTGGTATTTGGGACCCTCCCGACCTTGTAATCTGAGGTTTTGGAAAAAGAGCATTTCTTCAGCTGGGTCTGAAGGGAAGAAAGTGGCCAGCAAAGCTCAGGATTTATGAAGGTCCTTATCAAAACAGACCTGCTTGGGCATGCCTGCAAAAGTGAGAATGTTAAATGAGGGGGAAAAAAAACCCCAAGTCTGAAATGCCTGCTAAAGTTATTTTAAAGGTTATGGAAAGGGGCTGTTTACCTGTATAATCCTAAGAAGGTGCGCTGCAGGTCTAAAATCCGCAATGGGTGACATCACCTCTGTTGCCATGGAGTAGGGAGGAATGTCTTAATAACCAGGGGGTTGGCAGGGGCCACTGATGAAGTGTGCCCACCCCCGGGAACATGGCACTGAAATGAAAGCTCCTGGGGAAAAGTATAAATAAAGAAGCTGTCAGTCAAGAAGGCATTAATTTTAAATCTCTGACCCCGGCCAAGGGTTACACAGGCCCCACTGTCTTCAAGGGGGAAGTTTCCACTTGGATTTTAAGTTGGCTGAAAGAAAAATGGAAATCAGCCTTTCAGGCTGTGCGAGGGGATGTGGGGATCAATAAGAGACCAAACTCGCAGAGGTGGCTGGTCGGAGAGAGGGACTGTTTGCTAAGTTGGGCAGAGGATGGAAAGAAGGGATGTTCCCCTGCTCATGTCATCTTCTGCAGGCCTTTGACAGAGTGGGTGGGTTTAGCCCTGGCGAGTCCTGTTGCAGGAGGATTATCTAAAGTCTATTTCTGGGGAACTCTTCTGACCAAATCTTTCCTTCTCCTTTTGGTGAGGAAGCCACTCTGAGGTCTGTTCTCTGTCATGCATTGAACTCTCTTCTGTTAGACGCAGACCTTGCTAAATCACGAGTTTAATCTCAAATGCTTTAAAAACGGAGGGAGTTCAGCAAGGTGATTGGATAAATTGTGGTGGATTTGACAATGAAATAGTACACAGCAATAAAAATGAAAGGACTACTGCACACAATATGGGTGAAGCTCAGACATTCTGTTGAGCAAAATAAGTGAGACATATACATCCTGTATGATTTTATTTATGGGACATTCGAGAACAGTCAAACCCAGCATATGGTGAGAAAAGTCAGGGAGTGGTTCTTCCTGGGCGAGGGTGTCTGGCTTCAGGGGGGCCACAGAGAACCCTCTGGGGGACTTGAAATGTTCGAGTGTGTGTATATATGTGCAAAGGCACAAGATGTATGTGAAATATTTGTGCATTTTACTTCATGTAAGTGATGCATATTTTAAAAATTGATGAAGGCTGGGCTCAGTGGCTCACGCCTCTAATCCCAGCACTGGGAGGCCGAGGTGGGTGGATCACCTAAGGTCAGGAGTTCGAGACCAGCCTGGGCAACATGGTGAAATCCTGTCTCTACTAAAAATACAAAAATTAGCTGGGCATGGTGGCAGGCACCTGTAATTCCAGCTACTAGGGAGGCTGAGACAGGAGAATTGCTTGAACCCTGGAGGCAGAGGTTGCAGTGAGCTGAGATTGCACCACTGCACTGTAGCCTGTGCTACAAGAGTGAGACTCTGTCTCAAAAACAAACAAAACTGATGAAATCTGCAGATCCTGTATACACACAAGTACATGCTACACATGTACAGCCCCTCCCCCTGTGCACTGCCCCTCCCCCTGTCCCCCGCTGCAGCCCCCACCCTGAAATTGAATGCAAGCTTTGCCCTGACTTTTTGTGGTCTTGGGAATTTCCCTGCACCCCAAGCCTCAATTTCCCCATCTCTAACACAGAGGTGTTCAGAGTAGCTATCTCCAGGGGTTGATGTAAACTGCAGAGAGAACAGGGGAGCGTACACGTGAAAGCTTGCAGCACAGTGGACATAAGCTATTAGAATGACTAAAAATAGGAATATCTCTGGAATTCTCCAAGGCAGGAGGGCCCCAGGAAATGGCTTGAAACCAGCAAGAGACACTTCTTCCCATCCAGATTTGAAGATGGAGATGAGTCCTTGTGTGTGCCACATGCCTGGGCCCTGCTGCCCCCATCTAAAAGGTGACCTTGAGGCCTGCGGGTTGCAGATTCCATACATTTCTCCACCCCTATCCAAAAGCAATACGTGTCAGCGTGTGGGCGCATGTGTTTTTGCAAGCGGTCATGCCAGAGCCAGTCTGCAAGCCTCATTGCTTGTGGATCACCTCAGTCCTGTGTCTTGGGCGCCTGGCCTTGCGGCAGCCTGCCTGGGAAACACCACTGAGTCCTTCTTTCGGCCCCGTCTGGGGAAGGCAGACAGCTGTCTTAGCTGGGGCTAGGTCAGCAAAGACATCGCGTTCAGGATGACTTTTTCCAGTGGTTCCATGGACGAGACAGGATGGCAAATGTCCTCCCTTTCCTTTTTGGCATTTCTGGACCTGATTTATCCAGATGGAATTTCTCGACTTTCAGGCCTGTGTCTGTATGTGTCACCTCTGAATGAAGGGTGTGACAATCTGACTCTGGTCATTAATATACATGATTCATTGATTGAGAATCTACTTACTGTTAGGTGGTGTATGTGTGTGACTGGGTGGGGCGTGGGCAGCAGTGGTCTAGGGGGGCTTGTCAGAAAGTTTGCTGAGTGTCAGATTTGTTATTTGGAGGCAACCCATTGCTTTTCAAAGGGGTTCTTTCTCTAGGTTGTGTACACCTGCCAGATGAAAAATCTGTCCACCTTCCTGCTCTGTTTTGGGATTCTTTGCAGCCCCTGATGGGCAGGAAGTTATGAGAGTTGTCGGGGCGAGTGGCAGGAGGCGAGGTTTGCCTCTCTGTCTGCTCCCCTTTCCTCCCGCTACAGATCTGCGGTGCCAGCTGTGGCATCCTAAGTGCTGCCTTGGCGACAGACTGTGATGTCCCAAACCCAGGCCCTGGGACTCACACCACCTCGGCATCGGGGTGAGCTCATCAAGCCATGGGTCGGATCAGCTTGGCCAGGAATCAGTGGAGCCCTGTGGCCCTGCTGCCCATCGGAGGGGCATCCAGCCCCCAGGCCAGGCCCTGCTTCTCTCTTCCCAGCCACTCAAGCCTGAAAGCTCCATTTGCCTCTGCCCCTCCCTGTGCCCCCCAAGGACGGCTGCCTCTCAGAGGTTCCCTAGCTGGGTTTCTATTTTGGTCATACTATTCTGCTTCCCGAAAATTCCACCCGCCTGCAGTTCTAGGCAGAGAAGATGTTCTCTTGCTGTTCCTTTTTTCAAAAGTGATCTGTTGGCTGGCGGGTTGGCGCTGAGCGAGCGGCCACCTCAGACTTGGCTGTGTGTCCGTCTGCGAGGGTGAGCAACAGGCCCACAGAGCTTCCAGGGGGAGAGGCGCTGGCGGGGACCACTGTGTGGCCTGAGTGGATTTTTAAAATAATCTTTGACTCAATCCTGGGGCAAAAGGAGAGACTGTGAACATTCCCGAAGAAAGGAATCTGTGTCTTCAGTTGTCAGGGGCAGCCTACCTCCCGAGTGAAATGATGAGGCCCCCAGAGTGATTTCTTTTCCGGGGGGGATCCTTGCTTCCCTGTGTCAGGGTCAGGGTGTCGCCATCCAGGAAATCACGTCTTTCCTGAGATGCAGGATAAAGTAGTGGTTAGGGGGGTGGAGGAGCCAGGTTGCCTGAGAATGAATCTTGGCTCTGCTACTTAGAAGCTGTGTGACCTTGGGCAAATTACTCACCCTCTCTGAGCCTCATTTCCCCCCTATATAAAATGGGGAAACGATATCAGCTGCTTCATAGGGTTCTTGTGAGACAAATATGAACATATACTAGATGCGTACAGTTCTCGATATAAAGTAAGTGGTATAGACGTGCTAGTATTTTGATTATGACAAGCAGCTCACTGACCCACTAACACTTTAGTAAGATTTAGTTGATCCACTCCCAGGTAGCCTGGGAGGAAAAGTACAAAGTGTGGAATGGAGAGGGTGTTGGAAGCACGTTTTACCTCCTCCACACATTTTCTGAAGGTCAGCAGAATCTGAGGTAAAAAGAGAATTCCTAAAGTGCTGACCAACCCATTTTATTTTTATAAAAATGTCTTCCTTTTTTTCGTAATGCTTTCGAAGGGGTTGGGGACTAGTGCGTTCAAGTTGTTGTAAAATAGAGTAACTATAGCAGGGAAAGGGCAGAATTGTCACCGAAAAGATTGTTCTTTCAATAATAATCCAGTAGGCCCCATTTACTGGGTATTGATTCTGTGTGTCTTGGGCTTTGCATAGGTTAGGGAAACCGACAGGCTTGTATCATCACCAGTGTCATCACCCCATGTCACACATGAGGACATGGAGTTTCCCCAAGTCTCACAGCCGGGGGTGGGAGTGGATCTGGAGTCCCCTAACCCCGTGCTACCCTCTGTTGACTGGGACCTGGATCTCAGCATAGAGCTCTTGCTTGGTGGGGCAAAGAGGAGGGCTGAACTGGCCTCCCCAGCAATCTTGTCCTGTAGTTTTTGGGAGTGGCCAGAGATTTCTCCACATATTCACAGGGCCTACCTATTGGGTAAGCACCCAGGAACTTGATGAAAGGAGGGGTGATAAGAATGAGAACTTTCAGGTGTCTGCCACAGAGATGAGCGTCACCTGCCAGGGCTGAGAGTGAGAAGATGTCTCATTTCTGAATCAGTTCAGGTTGAGGGCGTGAGTCATGAGTTGATGCTTCCAGCAGTCTTTGGGCCTCTGCTGTGCACAGGCCTCCTGTGCCATGCTGGGGCTGTAAAGCCAGGAGCCGTGGTTCTCAGCTGGGGGCGAGCCTGCCTGGCAGGAGATGTTTGGCGATGCCTGGAGACATTTTTGGTTGCCACAACGGGGAGAGGGACAGGGCAGCTGCTATTGGCATCCAGTGGGTAGGTGGCTGTGAGGATCAAGTAATTTACTACATGTAATGTGCTTATAACAATGCCTAGCATGTAAGTTCTCAATATATTTTAGCTGCTTTTTCTGCATTATAATCATCTTCATAATAATTATTGATGTAAGACTCCTATCTGCCTCTAAGAACCTCAGAGTCTAGAGGGTAGACAGACGAGTGAATCCATAGATAGACTTCAGTGTGGGACTCTGTGGGACCTGGGAGTGTAGAAGAGCTGCCTGATCCAGCCTAGGGAAACAGGGAGGGCCTCCAGGAGGGGGTGGCTCAGGTCAAGTCATGATGGATAAATAGTGGCTTGTTAGGAGATGTAAGGTCGGGAGGTATGGAAGGGAGTTCTGGGTAAGGGGAACAGCATGTGCGTGACATGGAGGTACAGAGGCCCTTGAGCAGCAACCTCTGAATCCCCCATCCCTGCTTCTATCTTCTTCCTCCCTTTGGTACTGATGCTTCGTATGCAGGCCAGGTACCTCCCATGGTAGGTGAAATGGATTTTAGGTGGTCCACCAGTGAGGACGTTGTATGTGCTAAGAACTATTTTTCAGCGCTATTTTCTCTTTGAACTAGTCAGAAGGAGTGGAGTTTCAGGCCAGGCATGGTGGCTAATGCCTGTAATCCCAGCACTTTGGCAGGCCAAGGTGGGCAGATCACTTGAGGTCAGGAGTTCGAGACTAGCCTGACCAACATGGTGAAACCCTGTCTCTACTGAAAATACAAAAAAATTAGCCGGGCATGGTAGTGGTCACCTGTAATCCCAGCTACTCAGGAGGCTGAGGCAGGAGAATCGCTTGAACCCGGGAGGCGGAGGTTGCAGTGAGTCGAGATCGCACCACTGTACTCCAGCCTGGCAACAGAGCAAGACTCTGTCTCAAAAAACAGAAAACAAACAAAAAGGAGTAGCGCTTCAGTGAGGTACTGCTGTACCGTTGACACCTTTCTTTCTAACACTGGCTCCTCCCTTTCCCTGTTCCTAGGTCTTGACTTTCTGGGGTCTTGGAAATGTTCCATATTTTGATTATGTTGGTGGTAGCAAGAATGTATGACATTTGGCAAAACTCATCAAACTCTATACTCAAAACACTGACATCTGTGTATATGAGTTATACCGCAGAAGCATTGGCGGGGGCGGGGGTGTATAAAGCCTCAGACTCAGAGCCTTTGCCCAGCCACTGTGTCTTGCTTGAATTTAGTAAGTTTTATTTTTATTGTATTTTTACCCTACCTTCTATTTATGGAGGTGACATTGATTTTCCATCTGCAGTAGTGGTATAAAGTTTCCTTTTAAAATAAAAAAAAATAAGTGAGTGAATTTAAATACTAGAAATATTAAGTAAATACTTTTTGGTGGCACATGGATAGAGCAAAGATCGTGCAAGTGGTTAAAAAAAAGCAAGCTTTTTGGAAATCCTCCTGAGAACATTTGGTGGTTCTGAGATGAAACTAACTTCACCCAGTGCCGTGCGGGCATCGTGATGACTGTAAGAAAGCCGCCTGCGAGCGTGGCAGTTGTTTAAGGAGAAATAGTGATGAATCTCAGCCACTGACTTAGAGAAATATTTTAATGATGTGCTATTTGTGAAATTTACTGTCAAATACCCAGGGGACTGAGAATTAAATGATTATTAATTATCTTCATATTCCCTGCTTGCTGGTAAACATTTAAAGTCTTGTCAAGAGGAAAAAAAAAAAACCTGCCGCTTGGATTAATGAAAACCAATGTAAATGCTTTAAATACTTTTGCTCAGCACACTGGAGCTTTCTGTTTTTCAGAGCTCCTAGGGAGTGTGAGTGATGTGTGTTTTCAGGACTGTGTTTCTGTGGACTGTGCACATCAGCCCCAAGGGTGTGTTTCTGATAAGATACAGTGCAGTTTTTCTGATACGGCCGGAATTTTTGCTAAGAAACTTTTTGTGTTTTGTTTTTCTGGTTCGAAGGGCAGTGAATTCTCAGAATGTTGTCGGCCATGGGTTTGACATTCCTCTTTTCCTAGATTAAAACTCTGTGCTCTGTTACCTTCTAGGAAGGCGTGTGTGTGTGTATGTGCGAATTCAAATACACATTTACATTAAACTACAGCCTCACAAGAACTCCAGGCCTTACAGATGCTAGCTAGAAAAATCAAAGGATTTCCGAGCCAGAAGCCACCAAGGAAACTGATTCAGTTTAATGCTGTTCAGTTATAAATGAGAAGGTGTTGAGGCCTCCAGTGGGTGGGGGACTTTTCCAAAGTCACGCTGCTACTTAGTGGCAGAGCAGGACTGCACTCTTCATTTCCTGCTTCGTAAAACCGGGTTTCATTACTGTATATCATGCTATGTCACCTACCACCTATGAAATAAAATTAAAAATGTTTCTTTTGGGAGTTACATTTATTTTCTTACACACTTACACCAATCAAAGGAAGTCTCCTTTCTGCCATGCCACTGTCCTCCCATTCCTTAGTTCCCCTCCCTGGAGGATGTCACTGTTACTTGTGACTTCCAGAGAAAGCCTGTGCATCCTTCAGCTGTGCGTGTACATCTGTCTGTGTGTGTACATATGTGTGTGTACCTCTGTGCGTGTACATCTGTGTATATATGTGTATGTGTAATCTGTATACCTCTGTGTGTACATCTGTCTGTGTACATTGTGTGTACATCTCTCTGTGTGTACATCCTCTCACTTTTTATGCTGTGCACACTATACAGCTTGCTTTTCTCTAATGCTAAATCTCAGTGGTCATTCCATGTCAATGCATAAAGAACTTCTTCAGGCCTTTTTGTAGCTATACTGTATCCCATCATATGAATGAGCCAGAATTAATTCATCCCCAATAGATGGGCTTTGGGTTGCTTCCAGTCTTTTGGGATTACAGTCAGGGTTGTAGTAATGAATCTTAAGCATACACAGGTCATTTTGCACAGGTGAGAGTATATCTGCAGGAAGTTTTTTTTTTTTTTTTGGGACAGGTTCTCATCCTGTCACCCAAGCTGGGAGGTGGTGGTGCGACCATGGCTCACTACAGCCTTGATCCTCCCACGTCAGCTTCTCCAGTAGCTGGGACTACAGGTAGGTGCCACCATGCCCAGCTGATGAAAAAAAATTTTTTTGTTTTAGAGATAGGGTCTCTACGTTGCCCAGGCTGGTCTTAAACTCCTGACCTCAAGCAATCTTCGTGCCTCTGTCTCCCAAACGGTTGGGATTCCAGGCGTGAGCCACCATGACTGGCCCAGGATGAATTTCTAAAAGTAGCATTGCTTGGTTCCGAGGGCACATGTGGTTCCAGGGGCACGTGTGTTTGGAATTTTCATGGATATTACAAAATGACCCTCTCTAGAGTTATAGCCTTCTATCTTTTGGTTTGGATATTAGCATCTTTGAGTAATAGTTTATTCCAGGTAGACTTTTCTGAGCTTGCCTCATTCATTCAGCCAACACATCCTTTCTGAGGGCCTGTTTAGTGGCAGGACCATTCCAAGTGCTTAGGGGCATGGCGGAGCAAGAGTCCTCATGGCATTTGCTGATTGGTGGGGGTGGATCTTGAGGTCGAGGGAGGGGCAGACTGGAGGTTGAGGGAAACGGAGCACTCCACAGTTCCTCAGTCATTATGGTGAGATGTGCACAGAACACAGCAGGGGCCTGTGAGTGGGGCCTGAGCTAGTCAAGTGATCAGGGGTCCTTCTAGAAGCATGCAGTACTTAAGCCAAGCTCATGGGCATGAGTAGGCTTTAGTCCTGTGGAGAAGGGGGCCAGGCATTGGGTAGGGGAGGAGCTGTTGAGGCAGGGGGAGCAGCAAGTACCAAGGTCCTGGGGCAGGAAGGAGCTTGATGCTTTTTAAAACTCCCCTTTGCCAGGCATGGTGGCTCTCATCTGTAATCACAACAATTTGCAAGGCTGAGGTGGGAGGATCACTTGAGCTCAGGAGTTTGAGACCAGCCTGGGCAACATAGTGAGACCTCATCTCTACTAAAAATAAAAAAAAATTAGCTGAGCCCGGTGGTGTGCACTGGTAGTCCCACCTACTTGGGAGGCTGAGGTGGGAGGATCGCTTGAGCCTGGGAGGTGGAGGCTACAATGAGCTGTTATTGTGCCACAGCACTCCAACCTGGGCAGCTGAGTAAGACCTCAAAAACAAAACAAAAATCACCACACTCCCCTTTGGCTGGAGTTCAGAGAGAGGGAGGGGAGAGAGTGAATGCAGGCGAGGGTAGATGGGCAGGCAGGGCCCAGCCAGGCTGCCTGGCAGGGGTCATTTATTTTTACCTAAGAGCTGTGGGGAGCCATTTTGGAAGTAGGGGTACCATATGGACCCTAAGAGATCAGCTCGGCTAAACTGGACAGTATTTCCTCTAGGATAGCCCAGAGAGGGAACAAGGAGGCTGAGGCTCACTGGGGTGGCCACCTGGGGTCCCCCAAAGCAGGAAGAGGTCTTGTTTCTGGCTGGCAGGCCCCTGGACATGGTTCTTATATTTACTTATTCTCTCAGCCACTCGGCAAATGTTTATGGGGGCTTGCAAGTGCCAGGCCCTGTGGTAGGTGCTTGGCAGACAATGCTGGGCCACAGTGACATGGGCCCAACACTGACGGAACTCTGGGTTGAGTGTGGGGTTGTAAAATTCCCTAAAGGGCCAAGGAGTAAATATTTCAGGCTTTGGGGGCCATCCGGTTCCCAAACTACCAACTCCGCTGTTGTAGTATAGGAGCAAGCTGTAGCTTGCTTTGTTCACCCTGTGTCAATAAATAGGCTGGCTGTGTTGTCATAAAACTATTTACAAACACAACCCATGGGCTGCATTTGGCCCATGGGCTGTGGTTTGCCTGCACCTGGTTTGGCAGAATGAGATTCCCTAAACAGATACCTGGTGCGATGGGAGCTGTTAGCAGGTGTCAGTGGAGAAAAGATGGCAGGGAAAAGGGGTGGAGGCGATCTTTTTGATGGGCCTATCTCAGGAGGTGCTGGCTGAGCAGATGCAGGAAGGAACCAGGGGAAGTGGGAGGATCTCGCTGGGAGGGTTTCCAGGCAGAGGGAACCCAAGGCGTCTGAGGCAGGAGCTGCTTAAGTATGACGAAGATGTTGGAGGGGTTGTTGCTGACTCAGCTTGGGGAGAAGTGGGGAGTGGTGGGGGTGGGTGGCAGGCCGGGGCACATGCTGCGTTAGTGACTTTAGGTTCCATCTAAAGTGTCCAGAAGCCTTTATAGTAGGTTTTGAGAATGGACATTTTAAAGGCTGCTGCGTGACAAACAGACTGACAGAGCCACAGAGGTAGTGGGGAGGCCAGGGAGGAGATGACTGCAGTAGTCCCCATGGGAGAGGACGGCGGCTTGGACCAGGGTGGATGCGATGGAGTGGGGAGACCTGGGAATCTAGTTTCTGTCCTGACAGTGGAGCAGTCAGGGCTGATGATGGATCAGATGTGAGGCATCAGTAAGGAGTCCAGGCCGCCCCATGAGCTGGCGGGGAGGTTGGAGGAGCCTCTGATGAGGTGGGGGGCCTTGGAGGTAGAGTTGCAGTGAGGGGTGGGTGGATGGCACTAACTCCATGGGAATTTCCCAAGCAGCCCCATGTGCCTGGACCTGTACAGGATGCAGTGAGGCAGGGTGTCTGCTAGAAGAGGGTCAGGCTGAGAATTAAATGACAGTGTGAGGTGATGGGTGGCAGTGTCCTTGGGTGGCTGACATAGAATATTCTACTTGAACAGCATTCTGCAGCGGTAGGGCCTTTTGAGGTGGCAGCAGGAGCCTGGGCTAGGCAGCTGCTAATAAAGGAAGTTAGGTCATTTTGCAGTCATTGGTTTTATCTTTATTTTAGTGTATTTTATTTTATTTTTGAGACAGAGTCTCACTCTATCACCCAGGCCGGCATGCAGTGGCACAGTCTTGGCTCATTGAAACCTCCGCCTCCTGGTTTCAAGCGATTCTTGTGCCTCAGCCTCCTGAGTAGCTGGGATTACAGGCCTGTGCCACCATGCCTGGCTAATTTTTGTATTTTTAGTAGAGATGGGGTTTCACCATGTTGGCCAGGCTGGTCTCAAACTCCTCGCCCCAAGTGATCTGCCCGCCTCAGCCTCCCGAAGTGCAGGGATTCCAGGTGTGAGCCACCACTCCTGGCCTGCATCCATTGGGTTTAATAGTTTGGGTGTCAGGTAACCTCTGTAGCAGTGACCCTGCCTGTTGGGGGGCAAGTGGCTTGCCTGTGGTATTTTTATGCCTGCTAATTCCGTATCTTTCGGTGGGCCTTTTCCCTACTCTGGGCCTCAGTTTCCTCATTTGTAAAATGACACAGATGAGACATGAGTCAGGAGCCCTGGATCTGAATGAAGCCACTTCTTGTACTTGGTGTGAAATCTGGGATTCAAGCCCAGGGCACTGTGGGCTGCAGAGTCTGCGCAGCCTCCCTCTGTGTCCTGCGTCCACGTCACGTGTGTAGAGTGCTGCCATAGGCCCTAGATCGGTGCTTTTCAAACTAGGGGTCATGACCCACTGTGCCCGTGGGTTAGGGGATCCGTCTAATGGGTCTTGAAGCAAAATCACTCAGGCAGGAGGGAGGGTCTGAGGGTGTCATGTAGCAGGGGTAAGTATTGACTCGGGAGGCTTTTGTTTCAGTTGTGGGTGTATATGGTGGTGTGAATGGGGTTGTGAGATAAAGTGCGCTTCTCCGAAGGGTTTCATTTAAAGCCAGGTTTGGAGGCCCTTAGCCCAGGGGTCTTCCATAACTCATTCTGCTTCGACCTGTCTTCTCCAGGGACCTGGGACAAAGTGGCCTCAGTTTTCTTCTGGTGAGGGACGGAGCTTCTAGCTTGGGGTTTGGCATGGTGAGAATTTGAAAAAAATAAACGACGTGAGACAAAATCCAGCCTGTGATTGCTCTGCACCGGGAGTTCTGTTTTTGAGGCTTAAAAAGACCCCCCCTTCCCCCTTCTCTTTCCAGAAGAGCCGAATGCACATAAGGTCGCCAGCCCACCCTCCGGACCCGCATACCCCGATGATGTCCTGGACTATGGCCTCAAGCCATACAGCCCCCTTGCTAGTCTCTCTGGCGAGCCCCCCGGTCGATTCGGAGAGCCGGATAGGGTAGGGCCGCAGAAGTTTCCGAGCGCGGCCAAGCCAGCAGGGGCCTCGGGCCTGAGCCCTCGGATCGAGATCACTCCGTCCCACGAACTGATCCAGGCAGTGGGGCCCCTCCGCATGAGAGACGCGGGCCTCCTGGTGGAGCAGCCGCCCCTGGCCGGGGTGGCCGCCAGCCCGAGGTTCACCCTGCCCGTGCCCGGCTTCGAGGGCTACCGCGAGCCGCTTTGCTTGAGCCCCGCTAGCAGCGGCTCCTCTGCCAGCTTCATTTCTGACACCTTCTCCCCCTACACCTCGCCCTGCGTCTCGCCCAATAACGGCGGGCCCGACGACCTGTGTCCGCAGTTTCAAAACATCCCTGCTCATTATTCCCCCAGAACCTCGCCAATAATGTCACCTCGAACCAGCCTCGCCGAGGACAGCTGCCTGGGCCGCCACTCGCCCGTGCCCCGTCCGGCCTCCCGCTCCTCATCGCCTGGTGCCAAGCGGAGGCATTCGTGCGCCGAGGCCTTGGTTGCCCTGCCGCCCGGAGCCTCACCCCAGCGCTCCCGGAGCCCCTCGCCGCAGCCCTCATCTCACGTGGCACCCCAGGACCACGGCGCCCCGGCTGGGTACCCCCCTGTGGCTGGCTCTGCCGTGATCATGGATGCCCTGAACAGCCTCGCCACGGACTCGCCTTGTGGGATCCCCCCCAAGATGTGGAAGACCAGCCCTGACCCCTCGCCGGTGTCTGCCGCCCCATCCAAGGCCGGCCTGCCTCGCCACATCTACCCGGCCGTGGAGTTCCTGGGGCCCTGCGAGCAGGGGGAGAGGAGAAACTCGGCTCCAGAATCCATCCTGCTGGTTCCGCCCACTTGGCCCAAGCCGCTGGTGCCTGCCATTCCCATCTGCAGGTGAGCAGGGCTTTGAAAATGATTGATTCTGTGGTTTAGTTTTAAGAGATGGTTTTCTGGTTATGAGCATGGGATTCAGAGTCAGGTTTAAGACTGACTTTAAATGGATTTAAATCTTGGCTTGGCCCCTTGCTGGTTGCGAGACCCTGAGACGGAAGTTCAATTCTCGGGCCAGGTTTTTCTCATCTGTAAAATGGGTATAATTCGTGTACCTGACTCACCAGGTGGCTATGAGGATGCAGTCATGATAAATGTAATTGCTCATATGGCACCTGGTTTATTCAGAAAGTGTTTTTCAAACATCTAGGTGGCAGATTCTGTTACATAAGTAATGGAGAGACAGTGGTGAACTAAACAGGCAAAAATTTCTGCCTTCATGGAGCTGACATTCTAGTAGGCACAAAGCAAGCCTTAATATGTAAAATCTATCTCATTATAAGAGGAACTGATGTTTGTTAGCATCTGCTGTGTGCCCCAGCTATATGTAGGCCCTAAAAAAAAAAAATGTGTGAGCCAAGGAGCTTAAAGTCTTGGGAAGCTGAAGAGATGTATGTAGATAGCAGAATAGCACGTAGGCTTTGGAGTCTCTTAAGGCTCACTTTGAGTCCTGCCTCCGCCACTCACTACCTGAGTGAACACGGGCATCTCTGCTGCTGCCTTTCTGCTGCTGTGCTTGTGAAAGACATTGCTAATCAGTGAGCACCCTCTTTCTCATTGGGCACCTTTATGAAGCCGTGCCTAGCGCAGACATCACTAATCAATCAAGAGCTTCCCCCTCCCCGAGCCCCCCGCCCCGCATTTGTACTGAGCACCTTTCTGGTCTTGGTTTATTCCCTGTGAGAAAATAATAGAACCTACCTTGTGTTTTTTAAAAAATGGATTAGATGAGATGATATATGTCAATCTCTTAGTATAGAGTCTGCGCAGTGATGTCCTGGGATACCAAAATCTGAGGATGCTCAGGTCCCTTATGTAAAATGGTATAGTATTTGCATATAACCTATGCACATCCTCCCATATACATTACATCATCTCTAGATGATCATACCTTAGAATACCTAATACAATGCCTGCACACCACATGGACTCAAAGTAGAAACTGCAGCATGGAAAATTCAAATTTTGCTTTTTGGAACTTTATGGAATTTTTTTTTCTGAATGTTTTCAATCTGAGGACACAGAACCCATGGATACAGAGGATGAATTGCACTCTCTATGTATGTTATTTCATTTGATTCTCACAGAAACTTGGTTTGTATTATTTTTTATCTTCATTTTGATGAAATGACAAAGGAGGTACATGAGGGCTAAGGCCAGAGATTATCATATCTGTTCTCCTACATGAGGAATTGGAAGACTCATGCTATTACCACGATCCCTGTGGTTTTCAGGTTATTTTTTATTTTAGCAAATGGAAGCCTTTTATCCCCAATATTAAATTGAGTCCCCAAATAGGCCGGGTGCGGTGGCTCACGCCTGTAATCCCAGCACTTTGGGAGGCCGAGGTGGGCGAATCACCTGAGGTAGCAAATTCAAGACCAGCCTTGCCAACATGGCGAAACCCCATCTCTATTAAAAATACAAAAAATAGCTGGGTGTGGTGGTGCATGCCTGTAATCCTAGCTACTCGGGAGGCTGAGGTGGGAGAATTACTTGAACCTGGGAGGCAGAGGTTGCAGTGAGCCAAGATCATGCCACTGCACTCTAGCCTTCGTGACAGAGTGAGACTCCACCTCAAAAAAAAAAAAAATAAATAAAATAAAAAAAATAAAAAATTGAGTACCTAAATAGACAAAGGTAGAGCTCTTTTGATTGGTGTGGGTTGAGGGTAGCCTCGGGCCCTGCCCGCTGGGCCTTGTTCACCCCCATACCAGATGAAAATGGACTGCAGGGAGCATCCAGCCTGGCATTTCCTCCACAGCAGGTTCTGATAACACCAGGGCTACAGTATGTCAGTTGTTGTATCTTTAAAAAAAGGAGTTTCTGGGTTTAACAGAGTTAAGTAGGTGCCTGTGTGCAGGCCTTCTCAGAGACTTCAATGTGGACAGAATATGCGGTGATTTCAAAGGCCATTTGGCTACAGAGTTCTGAGTTTGGTGACTGAAGTTTCACAGGGCTATCTTAGAAAATGCTGCCAGGCACAGTGGCTCATGCCTGTAATCCCAGCACTTTGGGAGGCAGAGGCGGGCGGATCGCCTGAGGTCGGGAGTTTGAGACCAGCCTGACCAACATGGAGAAACCCTGTCTCTACTAAAAATACAAAATTAACCGGGTGTGGTGTTGCATGCCTGTAATCCCAGCTACTCGGGAGGCTGAGGCAGGAGAATCACTTGAACCCAGGAGGCGGAGGTTGCAGTGAGCTGAGATGGTGCCATTGCACTCCAGTCTGGGCAACAAGAGTAAAACTGTCTCAAAAAAAAATTAATAAAAATAAATAATAATAATAAATATAAATAAATAAAAAGGAAACATCCTTTTCTTCTTTTTCCCTTTTTCTTTCCTTCCTGCTTTCCTTCTCTTTTTACCCTTCATTCACTTTTCCTTCATTCTTTCATGAAATGCAGCCACGCACTATGCTAGTCACTGGGGAGACAGGTGCAAACTAGACACACACGCCCATACCACACGGAAATGGACTGTAAAAAAAAAAAAAAGAAAATCCTGATCAAGACTAACTCCTGGTACAGATTGAGAAATTTGGGCTCAGAGAGGTGAAGTGACAAGCCCCATGATCACCAGCTAGTTAATGACTACATTGAAAATTAGAATCTGGGATTCTTAACTCCTTGTTCTTTGTGCTACGTAGGCAGGTCAGTCTCCAAACCATGATTTTATTTAGTGGTTGAGAATAGGGAGGGACACTGCTATAAAATATGATTATGATACATTTATTGGACACTTTGTTTACAAAATCCTTTCCTCTCCATTAGGCAGGTTGATCAGAGAGGTTTTGAGTGTCAGAGTCCTTTAGTTCCTCACAAGTACCAATCTGTGCCAGCCGATGTGGTCTTTGCAAGAATCTTCTATAAAGTTGAGAGGATGGGGCATCAGGGAAGTCTCTTGATAACATTGATCTCAGGTTATACAGGCAACTCAGCAGAGGGCTGGAATTCAAATCAGAATTTCACGCTGGCTCTGATGCTCTACTTCTTTTTTGTTCTTTTTTTTTTTTTTTTTTTTTAGATGGAGTCTCGTTCTGTCGCCCAGGCTGGAATACAGTGGTGCGATCTCAGCTCACTGCAACCTCTGCCTCCTGGGTTCAAGTGATTCTCCTGCTTCAGCCTCCTGAGTAGCTGGGATTACAGGCACCTGCCACCACACCCGGCTTTTTTTTTTTTTTTTTTTTTTTTTTTAGTAGAGATGGGGTTTCACCATGTTGGTCAGGCTGGTCTCATACTCCTGACCTCGTCATCTGCCTGCATTGGCCTCCCAACGTGCTAGGATTACAGGTGTGAGCCACCGCGCCCGGTCTTTTTTGTTTTGAGATGGAGTCTCGCTCTGTCGCCGAGGCTGGAGTACAGTAGCGTGATCTCGGCTCACTGCAACCTCCGCCTCCTGGGTTCAAGTGATTCTCCTGCCTCAGCCTCCCGAGTAGCTGGGACTACAGGCACACACCACTATGCCTGGCTAATTTTTTTTTTTTTTTGTATTTTTAGTAGAGGCGGGGTTTCACCATGTTGGCCAGGCTGGTCTTGATCTCCTGACTTCATGATCCACCCGCTTCAGCCTCCCATAAGTGCTGGGATTACAGGCATGCTCTACTTCTTCAGATTGTATTTCAGCATCAAATACCTACTTCGGAACCAAACAAAAGTATAAATTGAAACCTGGGGATATGCCGCTGAATTTTCTTCTCACAAAATTTTTGGTGCTTTAAAGCATATTAATACAGGGCTAAAGTGGTTTTTTAAGGAGTCATAGTTTGTAAACCTTTAAAAACTTTTCACTTGTGTACATGATATGGGTAAAAGTGTTTGACACGTGTGGCTCGTTGGTTGCAGGCAGAAGCTTGAAAGCATGTTGGCACTGTAACTAAGGTAAAATAAAGGCACTTTGGATACCCTAAGACTGCAGAGTGGTCAGGCGCAGTGGCTCACACCTGTAATCCCAGCTGGCCCCCCCACAAAATGTTTAAACTTAGCTAGGCCTGGTTGCATACACCTGTGTTCCCAGCTACTCAGGAGGCTGAAGCAGGAGGATAGTTTGAGCCCAGGAGTTTGAGGCTACAGTGAGCTGTGATTGCACCACTGTACTCCAGACTGGATAACAGCAAGAGCCCATATTTTAAAAAAAGAAAAAATTAAAAATATGCTTCATGGTTCATGTCATAGCCCTAGAGAGTGAAAAATTTGCAGTAGTCAATAAATGAATGAGTAGTTAAATATTCTTTAAAGTCAACTCTATTTCATTGTAATTTTTGTTTTCTTTTTATCATTGTATCAAACGATACGGAAATCATATGGTTAGATGTGAGTGATTATTTGATAATGTTAGTCCATTTGAATCCGTTTTAGATATTTCACAATTAAGGAATATGAAACTTCAAAAAAAAAAAGACTGCAGGGTAAGAGGGATTTCAGGAGGCAATGTGGTTGGAAAGAAGGGGAGGAGATTTGCTTGCACAGGGAGGATATGATTATAAGTTGGATGAAATGTTTAAGTTGGACTCTGGCACCGATGAAGTTTATGGAGGTGCTACCCCCTGGGCTCCCCTTGGTACTGCTGTGATAGAGAAGACATAGAATTGGCTTTATTGCAAGTGCTTAACCAAGCCCAGCTGATAGTGTCAGCTCCTAGCAGCCCTGAGCTAACCGGGAAAAAATACTCTGATGAATGATTTCTGCCATATGTGAAAACTCAGGACATGGTGACATAAATCCATAGTGATGCTTTTCAAAATTCCCAGGGGAAAAGAAGGGACAGCAGTTAGAAATATGCTAGAACTAACATAAGCTTCGTTAATTGAGAAGTTGCTCACACTGTCTTTATCAAGGTGGAAGAGAAAGCAAAGAGGAAGATCTCTACCCTGTGAACAGTTCTACCTGTCATGTCTAAGAAATATGTGCTGCCTCAGCATTTTGTTCACATACAATCATGCCCCCCATGATCACATTTTGGTTAGTGATGGACCCCATATGTGGGGGTGGTCCCGTAAGATTATAATACTGTTTTGTTTATGGTTTTTTTTTTTTTTTCGAGACAGAGTCTCTCTGTTACCCAGGCTAAAGTGCAGTGGCGCAATTTCAGCTGACTGCAACCTCCACCTCCCAAGTTCAAGTGATTCTCGTGCCTCAGCCTCCTGAGTAGCTAGAATTACACGCATGCGCCACCAAGCCCAGCTAATTTTTGTATTTTTAGTAGAGACAGGGTTTTGCCATGTTGGCCAGGCTGGTCTCAAATTCCTGGCCTCCAGTGATCTACCCACCTCAGCCTCCCATAGTGTTGGGATTGCAAGCATGAGCCACTGCACCCAGCCTTGTGTTGTTTTTTGGTTTTGTTTTCTTTCTTTTTTTTTGAGACAGGGTCTCACTCTGGTCCCTCAGTCTGGAGTGCAGTGGTGCAATCACAGCTCATTGCAACCTTGACCTCCTGGGCTCAGATGATCTTCCCACCTCAGCGTCCCAGGTAGCTGGGACTATAGGCATGCACCACATTGCTTGGCTGATTTTTTTGGTATTTTTAGTAGAGACAGGGTCTCTCCGTGTTGCCCAGACTGTCCTCAAATTCTTGGGCTTAAGTGATCCACCCATGTTGTCTTCCCAAAGTGCTGGGATTAAGTCATGAGCCACCACACCCAGCCATGATACTGTATTTTTAGTGTACCTTTTCTGTGTTTAGATAAGTTTAGATACACAAATAATTCCCATTGTGTTACCATTGCCTACAGTATTCAGTACAGTCACATGCTGTACAGGTTTGTAGCCTAGGAGCCACTATACCATATAGTGTAGGTATGTAGTAAGCTGTGCCATCTTAGTTTGTGTAAGTGCACTCTGATGTTCACATAATGGTGCATTTCCCGGAACGTATCCTCATTGTTGAGCAATACATGACCGTATCCATGATTTTCAGAAAAGGGGCCGTTTACAATTATTGTACAAGTTGACTAATTCTGGTTTATTGCACACATGGCTGATTTTATTTTCTCCTTTAGCATCCCAGTGACTGCATCCCTCCCTCCACTTGAGTGGCCGCTGTCCAGTCAGTCAGGCTCTTATGAGCTGCGGATCGAGGTGCAGCCCAAGCCACATCACCGGGCCCACTATGAGACAGAAGGCAGCCGAGGGGCTGTCAAAGCTCCAACTGGAGGCCACCCTGTGGTTCAGGTATGGACTTGAATGCTCTTCCTTTTGTGTGTGGTGTTTGTCACTAAGAGATTCACTTCTGCTGACCCACTGTTTGTTGCTTGTTAAGGTGAGGTATGTGTCTCAGCCTCTTACTCCTTTGAGGAATGAGAAATATGAGATTAAATTAGCATTAGAAGCTAATCCAGCTACTCATAAGCCAGAAGAGAAAGTCTTCTTGAGCAGGATAAGGATAGAAATGATATTCATGTGCCCGGATGCTTCTTCCCTTCTCTTTCTGATGGAGAAACTGCTAGAGTTTTGCAGAGGTTTGTGTGTTGACAGAAGGTTTCTGAAACCATCATCTTAAGTTTCAGATGAAGAGTTCATTAAGAAAAAATGGTAATTTTTGTAAAATATAGAAAAGTAAGAAAAATTAAAACTATACATTATCAAACTACCTAAAATAGCTATATTAGTATTTTGATATATTGCCTTTCTTTTTTCTATTCACAAACATGCCAGCCTCTGTTACCATATATTTCTCTTCTTAATTCTATAGTGAACATGTAGATTGTACTCTGATTTTTTAAGTTTACATTTTGCCATGAGCATTTCCTTTTGTTTTTTTCTTAATCAGTAGCTTTTTTGTGTGTCTGTGGCTTTTGATTTAACCTCAGATTTTTTTTCAAAATAAGTAGAGAAGTGTGCCTATTTTTCCCCAAAATAATTGGAGTTGAAATATTCTTAATTGTATAATCTGGTTAACCAGGAACAACTGACTGGTGCCCACTAACAAGTCAATTAACTAGAACCTTTAATACATTTAAATTAATATAACTTTTTTTGGTATTTGCCTTAAGGTAGAAGTATCCTATTAATATCATAAAACCTGGTTCTTAATCTATAGTGTGCATCAGAACCTCTAGGGTGGTTCTTAAAAATTCAGATTGTTGGGCATTCTGAAACTAAATTAGAAACTATATAACATGAGTAAAGCCCAGGTAAACAAACAAACAAATGAAAAACAGCAAACTCCCCAAATCTCCACAGGTGCTTTGGGTGTGTACCTCTGATTAAGGACATCTATGATAATATTAAGAACTTGTAAGTCCTGACAATTGCTTTTTTTTTTTTTTTTTAAATCAGACACCATAGCCATCTTGGAATCTGTTTCTATTCATTGAGTTTTGGTTCTTGACCATGAGTCCCATTTTCCTGTTGTGTTGCCTGTCTAGTAGTTGTCTACTGCATTCTGACATCGTGATGATATATACTGGATGTGGTAGACCTTCTGAACTTTCTTTCATGCTTCATCAGGTGGATCTGTGGAAAGCACAAGGTGTATCTAACTTGATGGGGCTTAGCTTTTAAACTGTCTTCTCTGTATTTTATTTGAGGATTGGTTTTAGGCCCCATTAGGGCAGGCCTGGAGTAGCCCTTCCTCTGAGGCATGTGCCTGTTCTGAAGGCATGGCCTTTTTGGATGCTTGGTGGGGAGGTCTCTTTAATCTGGTGGGCTGGAATTCCCATATGCCAGCTCCACTGCACTCTTAGTCTCTCTGTTCTCTCCACCCCATAGCAGCCCCTCTCTGGTAAACCTCGCACCATCTCTCCCTGTGCTTACACAGCCCAGCCCTTGGCCAAAGACTTGAGGGTTCCCCCAGCAGCTTCCTCCTCTCTGATGCCACCGATTCCAGCAGTTTCCACAGCCTGGCACTCTGAGCGGTGCCAGGAATCCAGGATTATTTCAGGAATCCTCAGCACAGCGGGACCACTGTGCTCTGCTCATATGCTACTTCCTGCACATGGCAGGGGAGCTGTCCCCAGGCAGAGAGCTGAAATGAAAGTGGGCTCACCTGTGCACTTCCTCTCCCTCGGGGACCGCAGTCTTCTGATTCCTGCCGTCCAATCCTGAAAGCAATTGCCTTATGTAATATATATATGTATTTTTTGACAAGAGTCTATCACTCTGTCACACAGGCTGGAGTGCAGTGGTGCAATCTTGGCTCACTGCAACCTCTGCCTCCTGGGTTCGGGTGATTCCTCTGCCTCAGCCTCCTGAGTAGCTGGGATTACAGGTGTGCGCCACCATGCCTGGCTAATTTTTGTATTTTTAGTAGAGACAGGGTTTCACTGTATTGGTCTGGCTGGTCTTGAACTCTTGATTTCAAGTGATCCACCCGCCTCGGCCTCCCAAAGTACTGGGATTATAGGCGTGAGCCACCGTGCCTGGCCAAGTGCTCTGTTTTATGTGTCCACAGCTCCATGCACCTTTCCTTCATGCTACCTGCCGCTACTTGTAATTCTAACATTTCCATAATTATTTCGTCAACGTCTCTCTCTCTTAGACCATGAGCTTTGTTTAAAAGAGACCACAACTTCCTTCTTATTCTTCACTGTATATCACCATCAAGCACAGTTTGCCGCCACAAACATAGCAGGCACTCAACAAATACTTGGAGAATGAATCTGCTCATTAAATGCATTGGCCAAACAATTTTAAGTCTTAAGGAGAGAGAATCTGTATCCATTTCTGGCTGTGTGGTATCTTCATTCACTGATTATTTGAAAGATGTTTATTGAGCACCTACTATGTACCAGGTATGGTGCTTGATTCTGGGTTATGATATGAACAAAACAGCTGGAAATTCTCACCATCATGAGCTTACATTTTGGCAAGATGATAGTAATAATAAACATTTAGAAAACATTTGCTGCCTGTGAGATCCTGTTCCAAGTGCTGTATATGTGTTAACTTATTTAATCCTCAAAAGAGCCTTATGATGCAGGTAACAGGTCAAGTAGCTGTCAAGGACTTGTTCAAGGTTATGGCTATTAAATGGTGGAGCTGGGATTTGGATACCGCAAGCTCTATTTGCAGCACAGCAGATCTGATCATCCACGTCTCTTTACAGACCAGCTCTTCCTGCCTTCTCACTTGTGCAGAAAAAGCCTGAAGGGGAAATGCCCACGCCTCCTGCGGGCCACTCCCTTCCCCCTAGTTTTGCGTGCTGTTCCAGTATGAGCCTTGTCATCACCTCCTGGGAGCTAAATCCTGATTCTCAGGGAGATGCTGATTGGCCCTGTCTTGGGAGGGTGCCGCCCATTGGTCCAGTAGGCTGTGGCCTGGAGGTTGGGCTGCATGAGGAGTGAGGCTCAGCTCACCCATTCGTCAGGGGCTGGGGCCCTGGAAATTTCCAGAGAAGGGAATGGGCTGAGTGTACAGTCCAGGAGACACCTGCTAGGCTGTCCTTGAAGTTTGTGCCTCTCCCTCTGATAGCTCCCAAGGACTCTTCCCTCTTCATGCATGTGACTTTGTTTGTTTGTTTGTTTATTTGTTTGCTTATTTTAGAGATAGGGTCTTGCTCTGTCACCCAGGCTGGAGTGCAGTGGCATGATCACTGCTTACTGCTGCCTTGAATTTCTGAGCTCAAGTGATCCTCCCACCTCAGCCTCCTGAGTAGTTGAGACTACAGGCGTGTACCACCATGCCCAGCTAATTTTTTCCTTTTTTGTAGAGACATGGTCTCCCTGCGTTGCTTAGGCTGGTCTTGAACTCCTGGGCTCAAGTGATCCTACCACTTCATCCTCCCAAAGTGTTAGGATTACAGTGTGAGCCACCACAACTGGCCCAAGTGCCTGTAACTTTGAAGATCCAATATATGATTTAAAAACTTGTAGACAAGTCTCTTTAAAAGACAAAAAGTGGAGTCTTTTTAAAAAGTCATTTGAATAGATTATGTTTTTTCAAAATAAGTCATGCTAATTACTGATTTTTAGCATGGGAAGTCAGTTTAAAAAAAAAAAACTTCTTGGAAAAATTGAGAAAAGAGTGGACTTTAAGAGGATTGCTGCTCTTACCCTTCAAGGGAGTGTGAAAACTCCTTCTGGAATCTGCAGCACTGCCCCTTTCATATCCAGAAGAGCAGTGTAGCCTGCTTTGTACCTTGCCTGAATGCTTCCGCCGGCTTCTCTGTTGATTTCTGTCTCACTCTTTATCTCTGTATCTGTTTCTATTTCTGAACCACAGCCTCTTCTCCCCTCTCAGTTACTCAGTCTCCACCCTTCTCTCTTTTATTTGCCTCACTATAGAACTTCATTCTTTTTTCATGCCTAGTGGTTTTAAGCTCCTCTTTATATAAAAAGAAAATGAATATAAGACCATTTCATTTTTTATCCTTAAGTATACAATTAAAAATCTTAAACGTATGCCATGCTCAGCTGTTCTCTTCATTGCTTTTTTTGAATGGTACTTGGTCTTGGGAGAAAGTTTGTTCCCAAACCTTAAGTGCTCGTCAGATCTCATGACTCATTTGTATGGGGAATGTCTCACTGGGGACCTGCCGCGTGCCAGGCACTGTGCTAGTCGCAGGTGATACAACGTTGGTGAGATCAGCACAGCTCGTGCCCTGAGGGAGCTCAGGGGCTGCGGGAAAGTGGACTAGGATGGTTTGAGTTGGTCAGGGAGGCCTGAGAGGCCAGATGGCGGCCACTTGGAGGGGATCTGTGGGCTGATGCCTGGACTCAGGGTGGGACGTGATGGCTGATTAGAAGCTTGTCCATTGGATTCACCGCTTGGGAGGAACTGCTTCTGCAGAACAAACCATGACAAGAGATGGTACTTGGAAGACCTACTTTAGAAAGAGGGTCTCGTTGAGGAGGTGACTTGCCAGCTGGGACCTGGAACAGGTCATAGAACCAGCAAAGAGACAAATGATGTCCTCCTCCTCCTCCGTGCTCTCTGTCTCTCTTGGTGGTCGGGGGAGAGTGTTCTACACACAGAGCACAGCACATGCAAAGGCCCTGAGGCAGGGAAGGACTGTGTGTGGCTGAAGAGCTGAAGGAGGGCCAGTGTCATTCAAGTTTAGCTTGCAGGGTGATGGTTGGCAGGCCCAAACTGTGCAGGGCTTAAAAGCCAAGGTGAGGAGAAGAAATTTTGCTTATTCCAGGGCAAGGGGAAGACATGATACGTTTTGAGTAGAGGAGGAACTTGATTCTGATTTAACATTTTATAGATCACTCAGGGGACTAAATTAGAAGAAGTTATGGAAGAAGCAGGGAGATGAGATTGTTAGCCTGTGGCAGTGCCAGGGGAAAGATCAAGGTGGTAAGGACTAGAAGGTGGCAGTGGGAGCGGAAGCTACGGACTCTATGATGTGATCTTCAGGACTTAGGTATGGGAGGTAAAGGAGCAACTTGAGTGGATGGTTCGGTTGGATGGATGGCGGAGAAGGACTTGGGAAAGAAAGTGTTTTCTTGGGGGAAGATTGCAAGTTCTCTTTGGGGCATAGAAGGTACAAAGGGCTTCCAAGGCACACGAGCAAAGATGTCAAGTAGACAGTTGGATATATGAGCTTGGAGCTCAGAAGCAAAGTCCTCAACTTGCTCTCAGGCCTGTGGGATGCCTCGGGGCCACACGCTGCATCACCAGAGGCCCCAGCAAGCACCCACTTGCAAGGACTGACTGTCCACACCCTCAGTAACAATGCGCCTCTCTCTAGAAGCAGTGGACTAAGGAAGAAGCAAAGAAGAGATTGTATAAACAAGATCACAGACAGACAAGCCCAGGAGGGCCAGGCAATGAAAGGAAATGACTGAACTGACCAAAAGTCAGGGAGCAACAGGGGGTGGTGGGGAGTAGGGCAGAGCGGCATGTGAGTCTTGCCTCAGGAGGCAGTTGCTGTTCAGTCCCTGTAGGTTGTGACATGTGGGAATGTGGGTGGAATGTTGCCAGGTTTTATAGGTTTTTTTTCCTTCTTTCCCAAGAGCTAGGAGTTGGAATTTTTATGTGAAATTTCTGATTTTTCAGTTTTGGCCACTAAATCAAACTTTGGGTTGAATTTGGCTCATGGCAAATATGCTTCAGTTCACATCATCTGGAATAAATAAGAATGGTGCTACTTCAAGGTTTATCAAATAGGAAGGGAGATAAGAGAGAGGTTATATTTATATGATTTCTAAGAATTGTCTAGTTACGGAACGAACCCTGTTAACAGCCGGATCGAGGTAGTTTCTCTTATAAAACCGTAAATCTCAGGTGAGTGTGGTGGCTCACACCTGTAATCCCAGCTACTTGGGAGGCTGAGGCAAGAGGATCGCTTGAGCTCAGGAGTTCAGGGCGGCAGTCCGCTGTGATCGTGCCACTGCACTCCAGCCTCGGTGACAGAGTGAGACCATGTCTCTAAAAAAACAAACAAATAAATAAAAAAGTTCTAAATCTTATTGAAGTAGAACAAGTCTAGGGTTCTTTCAGAGGAACCAAGGAATCTTAATGCACAAGCCTGACTTTGGTCTGCAAGTATCAGATGAAAAGGGGAACCACTTGATTCATCTCAAAAGAGCCACACGCTTTTTGGTGGAGCCCTGCCATCATTCCTCGCCCTGTTTCAGGACAGGATGCAGGGGTCCTCCGGTGGACAAAACATCCATTCAGAGCGGTTTTGCAAGGTTGGGCTTTAAGTGTTTCCATAGTTCTTCAGCTTATGAGGTCTAATAATATCCCAGTTGAGAGTGGCCTGTATAACGCCATTGTCATTTAATCCTTTCCTGGCGGCTTCCAAACCCTTTAACCATATTCTGCACAGAAATTCCCTGGAGGGGATACTTTGTTATATTCCTTATCCATCCTTGTGCTGGGGCTTTCAAAAAATGTTATTCTTACAACTCTCTGGGATGCATGTTTAATGGAAAGAATAATCAGAACACCATCCTTTTAGGGAGTGATCAAAATATGAGAACGTGGAAGCGTCGCACTCACCTCCAAAGAGTCCTCTTGGTTCTTTCAAGCAGATGTTCAGACATGTGGAAAAAACATGGGTAGCTCTGTTACAAGGAATTCCTTGCAGATGCGGAAACCCGATGGCCATTTCATTCCCGGTAACAGTAATGAGCTTTGCAGGGAGGTGAGTGAGGGCCTGAGGCCCACCTGTCCAGGCTACTGCCTCCTGGGCTGGAGGAGCTGGTAAAGTCTCCAGTCTTTCAAAACCTCATAAAATGGATTATGGGACGTGGATGCTCACTCTGTTGGATTTCAGCTTTTATGCTGACTGCAACTTACTTGAAATGATATCTAAGGAAGGGAAGAAGCAAGCCAGATGGGATTTTTTCCTTTCCAGGTGAAAGCTGCACTCGTGACAGTAAGCAGTGCTCCTTTAGCAGTTGGCTGGGTGTGTTAGCTTCTATTTGTCTAATAAAATTTTGTGTTTGGGGACGTGAGACAGGAAGTAGTTCTTGCTGATGCTAATTTGTCTTGATCAGGGCTGCTGTGTTGGCATCTACAGAAGGTTCCATTGGACCTCCTGGGGAGGGGAAGGGAAAGAGGTGGTGGCCAGGTCGCTCAGGCTTCCAAAAAATTGGAGGAGGAGAGTGTTCTGAGATCACTGGGGTTTATTTGCTCATTTATTAAAAATACTTACCAAGCACCTACTGTGTGCTTGGCACTGGGAATATGGCAGTGAACCGCAGGCAAAAATCCCTGGCCCTGTGGAACTGATGTGCTGGCTAGGGGGAGATAGCAATATAGCTTATAAATAGGAAAATTAAATAGTATGTTAAATAGGAAAATGAAATAGTATGTTGGGAGGTGATAAGTACTATGGGGAAAACTATCAGGCCAAGGAGAATTGGGAGTGGTTTGATGGACCTCCCTGGGAAAGCCACATTTGGGCAAAGAAGGAGGTGCCCACGTGGAAGCTGCAGGGACCTCTCCAGGCTGAGGAGACAGCAGGGCTGAGTTGGGTGACATCTTGAACAGAGAGGACGCCCGTGTGGGAAGGGCAGGGGAAGGGGAAGGATGGGGTTGCGGATCGTGGGCCTCGCACATGTTTAGTTAGAGGACTTGGACTCTGAGCGAGGCGGGAGCTGGGAGGGCCTGGCTTGACCTAGGTGTCAGCAGGATCCCTCTGCTGGGGTGTGGACAGGGAGAAGCTGCTGCAGAGGCCCAGGCCAGAGGGGATGGTGGCTGGACCAGGGTGGGGGCATGGGGGAGCAGGAGAAGGGGTTAGATTCAGAGCATGTTTTGAAAGTCAGGCTAACTGGATTTTTTTGAGACTGGCTGCAAGAGGGGTGGCATCTGTCTGTCTGGGGCTGTAGCCTTGGGAAAGGCCAGCGTCTCTAGGGACCCTGTTCATCCCTGCCGAGACTCCTGCTATTTTTGGAGGGAAAGCATCTTTTAGAGGTGACTTGATGTAGCCTTTTCACTTCAAGATGGAGGCGGGGATGGGGTGGGGAGTAGCAGAGCGGGGTGTGTGATGTGGGGGTTCTGAGGCCGACTTTTGAGGAGCCATCCTCACCACCTCCTCCTTGTCTATACCAGTCTTTTGATGAGACTGGTGATTTCATTAAAATTTGAAAAAGACTACAGTCCAAACCAGGTACACCCATGGGCCAGTTGTGGCACTGCTCTCTGCCCCGCCGCATGTGTCCCCGGCTGAGGGATGCCCGCAGTGGTCGAGGATGGACTTGTGAAAGGATTGAGACCTGCACCCTGGCCTCCGAGGTGAGAGGTGGAGAGAGGGGGAGGGTGCGCCAGGGTCGGGGCTGGCGCAGGCAGAGAGGTGGCGTGGTGAGACCGGCCCACCTGCTAACTCATCTTCTAACTGAAGACACGGAGGTTCACTGAGGGGTGCTTTCAGCCCACAGTAGAAGGGAGATTGTCAGGAATGAGCCTCAGTAAAGCGTTGTCCCCAGACATAGGCAGAAAACAGAAGGCTTCCAGAATCTTGGAGAAATAGCTGTTGCCAAAAGGGAGATTAAGTCTGAAACTTGCAGTATTTCTGGCAACCAAGAGGAACAATATAGAAGAAACTTTATTTGTGTCACAAATAAATGTTGGGGCCCTCGTGTGTGCTGGGCAGGGTGGCGTAATGGCTGGAGCTACACTTCACCATGTGCTTTCTTTAGAGTGACCTAGTTAGTCTTTGCAGCGATGCCATGGAGTGTAGGTGGTAGGATTACTATGCTCATTTTACAGGCAAGGAAACTGGGACACAGTTCGGGTAAGCAGCTTGCCAGGGGTCACCCCCAGCCGGCGCGCGGTGCTGCTTGATTGGGGCATAGGACGTCTGCGGCCACAGCCCACATTGTTGACCACTGGCCCATGCTGCCTCTTGGAAGTAGACGAAGCGGGTGGTTCGAAGTGAGGCAGCTCTAGGGTTTGGTAGCTTTGGGACTCTGGGAGACTCACTGGGCAGTAGTTTCTTCAATGATAAAGTGATGTAGACTTACGTCTGTCAGGCTATTTGTTTTGTGTTTGTTGAGCATAGTTAGGATGCTAAACAAAAGTTCCAGTGTGATCTTTGGCACAGAGAAGGCATTTCATCTGTTGTTCTTTTGTTGAGAGAGAAGGCCATCTGGACATAGATCACTTTTGAGCTCTACGAGCCTTAGATTCCTGAGCCTGTTCCAGCTTTTTCTGGTTGAATTAACCACGTCTGAGACCAGGCTATGATACGGAGGGGGCTCTGAGAGTTCTGAGAGTTGTTTATTTACACGCTGTTTGTTACAGACATGACCTTAGCTCATCCTTGCAACCACATGGTGAGTCGGGGCTGCTATTATTCCCGTTCGACGAGGGGTGAGAGGCACAGGGAAGTGAAGCTCACGTACCTAAAGTCAGGCAGCTGGTCAGCAATGAAGCCCTGGCCTTGGCTTTGAACTTCTGGGTTCTTATCTTTCACTCACCCGCTCACTCATTCATCCACCTGCTGGCAGCAGCATCACGCCCCAGGCATGGGGTACAATGAGCACATGGGCTGAGCCCAGACGCCTGTGGAGCGCTCCAGCTGGGGCTGGATGTGAGAGTGAGATGGGACAGGCTTTAGAAAGGGTCCTCTGCGGCAGCTCAGCGCAGTGCCTGGCTGGCCATGTGACCTGAGTCCTGGACCTAGGGTCAGGCATTCAGGTTCTGCCCTTGCCTCCGCCCTCGCCACTGAGGGACCTTAGGCGAAGCTGATTTTCTCTGATTATATGGGAAACGAGGCATCTGCTTTAGGTGGGTTTCTAAGCACCTGTCAGCTGCAACATGCCACAAGAGGGGACCATGACCACACCTGGGACCACTTCGCAGGCCCCGAGCCATCTCGCTGCAACCCGTCCGCAGGCCGAGGCTGATGTTCATAGGAGTGTCCGTGTCACCAGCTGGCCCTGCCGCCCTTCTGGTACCCTGTGGGTTTAGTGCGTGTGGAGGCCAAGACCTCTTTATTGAACATTGAGCATTTTCTAATTTAGTCTCATGAATGAGACTCCTAACGGCCTCGGAAGGCACTAGCTCCGTTGACAATAAAGTCATGAACTGGAGCATGTGGGGAGGTGGGGCTGGGTGGGTGGGGAGGAACACGGGGAGGTGATGGCTTCTCACGGGGCTCTGTTTCCTCTGGATCCTGGGAGACATTGCGAATGTCAAAGTCATTCATTCTGAACCTCCTAGAAGACTATGGGCCGACTCTAGCAATAGTCATGCATGTTTATTGAGCACTTACTATCTGACAAGCACATGGTGTGGAATGGCTCAATGGCTTGGGCAGGCATGCAGCCTCTGCTCTGTGAATGAGGAAACCAAGGCTCAGAGGCATTGAGCCTCACCTTCCCCAACGAGCACCTCATCGCCAGTGATGAGCAGGCTGACCCTGGCCGAGCTTTTCCTGTGTGCCTGCTTGGAGAGATAGTGGCGCTGCCATTAACCCCATTTACAGCTGAGGAAACTGAGGCTCGGAGAAGCTGAGTGGCTTTTTCAAGGTTGCATTGCTCTTCAGGAGGCTGAGACGAATGCCTGCCTCTCAGGGTCACTGCAAAGGTTAAATGGGTATTAAATTGGTGAGGTGCTAAAACAGGGCCCTGCCTGCGATGAGAGCTCAAGAGATGCTCATTGTTTTTCTTATTAATTTGTCCTCTGAACCATTGTGTTAGGATTTTAAAAAGGAGCATTTGTTCTCACGTGGAGGCTTCAGTTTCATGCCGCGACCTCTGAGCTGGCATGGGTGTGACTTAGGGGCAGACGGTGTGGAGGGCGTTCCCTCTCACCATTTCTTTTGTGTTCTGTGCGCAGCTCTTGTCCTCAAACGATGCCACCACAACGACACCCAGCCTGCAGCCTGGGAAACTGATACTCTTGAGGTCAAAGGACTTCCTCAAGGCCAAGCATCTGGGATGTGGGAGAGCTGAACGTAAAAGCATTTTGTTGGGCACTTTGGCCAAGCCATTTCCATTGCGCGGTGTGGTTCTCAAGTCCACAGCTTAGCAGGGGCCTATTCTGAATACTGGCACAGGTTCGAAAAATTTCATTCGTATGCATGTGTATATGTATACACAGAGACACATACAAATACACATATAAATTATATATATTCATATATATATATACACCTACACGTATATATACAATGTGTATGTACATCGATATGTGTTTGTGTGTCTGTGCCCCTGTATTTTTATTCAATTATTTTACTTTATTTTTAGCTCTTTAATGTGTATTCATTTTTTTAAAAGTACAGGAAATGGCCAGACGTGGTGGCTCACGCCTGTAATCCCAGCACTTTGGGAGGCTGAGGTGGGCAGATCACCTGAGGTCAGGAGTTCGAGACCAGCCTGGCCTACATGGTGAAACCCCGTCTCTACTAGAAATACAAAAATTAGCCGGGCGTGATGGTGGGTACCTGTAATCCCAGCTACTCGGAAGGCTGAGGCATGAGAATTGCTTGAACCTGGAAGGCAGAGGTTGCAGTGAGCTGAGATTGTGCTGCTGCACTTCAGCCTGGGTGACAGAGTGAGACTGTCTCAAAAACAAAAAACAAGCAAACAAACAAAAAAACCCCCAAAAAACCCAAAAACAAACAAACAAAACAAAACAAAAAACCCAGGAAATTATTAAGAAACTAGACAGGCTGGGCGCGGTACCTCACGCCTGTAATCCCAGCACTTTGGGAGGCCAAGGTGGGCAGATCACAAGGTCAAGAGATCGAGCGAGACCTTCCTGGCTAACACAGTGAAACCCTGTCTCTACTAAAAAAATACAAAAAAGTTAGCCAGGCATGGTGGCGGGCGCATGTAGTCCCAGCTACTCGGGAGGCTGAGGCAGGAGAATGGTGTGAACCCGGGAGGTGGAGCTTGCAGTGAGCTGAGACCGCACCACTGCACTCCAGCCTGGGTGACAGAGCGAGACTCCGTCTCAAAAAAAAAAAAAAAAAAAAAAAAAAAGGAACTAGATAGCACTCTTCATGACCTGGAGTGAACTACTCTTATTGCTGGCGTATTTCTTTTTAGTCTTTTTTTTTCCCCTGCGCCTGCACACTTGAGCTCACAAAACTCAGCTCCTGCTGTTCTCACATATTTGAGTCTATATCAGCTTATTTTGAAGACTGCAGGGGAGGAGACAGCATTTACTGAGTAAGTTTAAGTGCATTCCATGCATAAATGGATGTAATGCTCCTAATATTTCTAGGCAGTACTTGAGACACAGAGAGGCTGTGTAACTTGTCTAAGGTTACACAGGAATTGGGGGAACCACGAACTAAACCTAGGTAGTCCAGCTCAAAAGCCCACGCTCTTAACTGCTTAGGCCACAAAGAAGAAATGGAAATCATTTTGTTTGTTTGTTTTTGTCTATTTCAATAGGTTTTTGAGGAACAGGTGGTGTTTGGTTGCATGAATAAGTTCCTTAGTGGTGAAGAAATGGAAATCTTTAACGACCTTGAGATAATTTTCCAGGTTGCTCCTGGGGGCTCTCATTGTTGCTCTAGCATTTTGAAAAATTCAGGAAACAGGCCAGGTACTTTGAGTCATGCCTATGATCCCAGCACTTTGGGAGGCCGAGGCTGGTGGATCACTTGAGGCCGGGAGTTCAAGACTGGCCTGGCCAACATGATGAAACCCCGGCTCTTCTGAAAATACAAAAATTCCTGTAATCCCAGCACTTTGGGAGGCTGAGGCGGGCAGATCACCTGAGGTCAGGAGTTCGAGACCAGCCTGACCAACATGGAGAAACCCCATCTCTACTAAAAATACAAAATTAGCTGGGTGTGGTGGTGCATGCCTGTAATCCTAGCTACTCAGGAGGCTGAGGCAGGAGAATTGCTTGAACCCGGGAGGCGGAGGTTGCAGTGAGCCAATATTGCGCCATTGCACTCCAGCCTGGGCAACAGGAGCAAGACTCCATCTCAAAACAAGTAAACAAAAAAACCCCAAAAATTAGCTGGATGTGGTGGTGCATGCTTGTAATCCCAGCTACTCAGCAGGCTGAGGCAGGAGAATTGCTTGGACCCGAGAGGCAGAGGCTGCAGTGAGCCAAGATTGCACCACTGCACTCCAGCCTGGGTGACAGAGCAAGACTCTGTCTCAAACATTCGGGAAATAAATCCAGGCTGGTCAAGCATCAAGTGAGATTGTTTCTTCATCAGGTTGTTCAGGCTTTTGTCATCCATTGGTATCTACCCTGCCCCAGCCTCCTCTCCCTGTGTTTGGCTACAGCAGCCTGAAGGCCCCTCCCAGGCAGAGGTAGAACAACAGTGGCTTGTGGGGCAGGCGCAGCCTCGCTGTGGGCTGCTGTTGACACCCCCAAGCATGTCCTCCTGTGAGTGGCCTGACCCAGGGCAGCCGGGCCCAGAAGCATCTGAGAGTAGAACCTGGGGAGCCTAGTGGCCTGAGCCTGGGCCCTCCGATGCCTGCCTCCTCCAGGAGGATGAGCTCCCAGTGCAAATGGTGGTACATTGAGATGGTCATGGGACCTACCTGACCCATGCCCTCCAGCCTGAGTTGTTCTCACCATACTAGTGGCATGACTGTGAGCAAGTATAATTTGACCTTCTGGGGCTTCAATTTGCCCAAGAAGCAAATTGGAGAGAATGTTACTTGTCTTTTAGGATTTTTACAGGAGTCAATGAGAGCGTGTGTAAAACACCACTTAGCACAGTGCCAAGTGCAAACTGCTCTAGTTTCTTTCATAAATTGATTTTGGGGAAATGCATTCACATGGTGCACAATTTGAAAGGTATTAATACAAGCTGTGTACAGGGCAAGGTCTTCCCTCATACCTAGGTGGCCACCTCGTCTTCCTAAGCCCCAGTGCCATTGGTTCTCTGAACATCCCGCCAGAGATAATCTGTGTTTGTGCTTGAGGTTGTATTCATGGTCTTTGTTGCCGTCATTATCAGAATTATAATGTCTGAAGGATTTGGCATACTGCTCAGTACATTTTACATTCCTAATAAATGATCAAGGCAGTTATTACTGCTCAACTTAGGAAGCCATTGCATTTTCATTTTTCTGAATAAGAAGTGAAGCTGAATTGATCTTCTTGACATCATTTACTTAACCAAGTAGGCTCTTCCCATGAAACTGAGGTTTCTGCTAAGTGAATCCCATGTTCCTATTTGACATTTATTGTAAAACTGTAAATGCTGTGCTAGGAATAGTTTTTGGAACCTGTATCAGGTGAATATTGATTAAACCTTGCCTTTGCTTGAACCCTGGCTTAGTGACATAAAATAAACCCTCAGGACACACTTGCCTTGTCATGTATCTATCCGTCTCTCCTTCCTCTATCCATCAGAAAATGATACAGCAGGGCCAGGCATGGTGGCTCATGCCTGTAATCCTAGTACTTTGGGAGGCTGAGGCACAAAGATCACTTGAGGCCAGGAGTTTGAGACAAGCTTGGGCAACATGACGAGACCCTTGTCTCTACCAAAAAAACACAAAAAAAACAAAAAATTAGCTGGGCGCGGTGGAACATGCCTATAGTCTCGGCTAGTTGGGAGGTTACAATAGAAGGATTCCTTGAACCTGGAGATGGAGGCTGCAGTGAGCTGTGATCATGCTACCACACTCCAGCCTGGGCAACAGAGTGAGATCCTGTCTCAAAACAAACCCCAAACAGTAAAGATAAAACCTGATTAGTAGATAGTTTAGCAAGGGCATGGTGCCATGGTCAAAATGCAGCAATAAAAGTGTTGAGTGGGATTATGAGTGGTTTTCCTCTTATCTTGTATTTATTCAGCAAACATCGGGCTTCTACCACATACCAGGCATTGTGTTAGATGCTGCCTGCTCAGTTTGGTCCATGGATTGGTGGCCTGGGTATCCTCTGGGAGCTCGTGAAGAATGTAGAATCTCAGGCCCTGCTGCAACTTAATCTGTGTGCACATTCGAGTTTGAGACACATTATTCCAGAAAAAGAGTCGTCAAACTATGCCAGCCAAATTCGGTGCATCACCTGCTTTTTGAAATAAAGTTTTATTGATACACAGCCACACCTACGTATTTGCATATTGTCTCTGGTTGCTTTTGTACCACTGCAGCAGAGGTGAGTACTTGCAACAGAGACTGTATGTGTGGCCTGCAGAGCCTAAAATGTTTCCTATCTTGTCCTTTACAGAAAAAGTTTGCTGACTGGAGATGGAGATAGAGTAATGAACAGAATAGATAAAATCCCGAGCTCTCGTGGAGGTGGGCTTCTGGTGGAGGGAGACCTACAACAAATCAGTAATTCCACAATCTGTCAGGTTGTAAAAAAGCTGTAAGAAGAAAAATAAGGCAGGAATGGGGGATGGAAAGTGACTGGGAAGTGGTGAGGATGCTATTTAGGGAAGAACTTCCTGAAGGGGTGCCGTTTGAATGGAATTTTGAGTGCAGCGAGGGAATAAGCTGTGTTGCTATCTTGGGAGCCAGCGTGGTAGGAAAGGGAGCAGCCAGTGCTGAAGCCCTGAGGCAGAAGCTTGCATGGTGTCCACCTTGAGCATCAGTACAGAGGTTGGAGCCAGCTGAGTCTGATTCAGGAGTTAAGCGTTGATGGTGAATGAGGTTTTTGGTTTCCATGTCAGCTTCGCTGTGGCATTTCAGTGCCTTTTATAAGACCATGGAATGTAGATAGAGGTCCCCAACTCATAACCCAGGGAAATCTTCTGTGTGTCACTGGATACAGTTGCACAGGCTGTGCATGGCACAACAGCTGTGTGTATCATGAGGGTGCCATTCACATTTGCAGGTTTATTAAGACAGTGTTCTGACACATACCTGCCAAAGGTATAGAGGAAGCGTTGTCTGCTGTGAAGCTGCATGAAAGTGCCAGACAAGCTAGCAGTGAGTGGCCCTGGTGGTATAATGGTTTAAGAGAGAAAAACCATCTGTGTTTGAGTGTCTTTAGGTTGGGAACTTGGTTCCTCAGTCTTTGCACTGGTTGCCAGCTCATTTTCATTACTTGCCTGGCCCCTTAAGGTGTTTGTGTTGAACTCTGATAGCAAGAAAGGTGTTTCTGCTAGTCTAAAACACTTCCCACTCCATTCTTTTCCTTTCTTTTGGATGGAGCTTTTGTTGGTTCCTCCTTCTCACCCTCTGACTGACCAGACTGCCTGGGAGGGTGAGGGTGGGGGTGGGGGTGGGGGTGAGGGTGAGGGTGGGGTGGGGTGGGGGTGAGGGTGGGGGTGGGGGTGAGGGTGGGGGTGGGGTGGGGGTGAGGGTGAGGGTGGGGTGGGGGTGAGGGTGAGGGTGGGGTGGGGGTGAGGGTGGGGGTAGTGGGGGTGAGGGTGAGGGTGGGGGTGGGGTGGGGGTGAGGGTGAGGGTGGGGTGAGGGTGAGGGTGGGGTGGGGGTGAGGGTGGGGGTAGTGGGGGTGAGGGTGGGGGTGGGGTAGGGGTGAGGGTGGGGGTAGTGGGGGTGAGGGTGGGGGTGAGGGTGGGGTGGGGGTGGGGGTGAGGGTGGGGTGGGGGTGGGGGTGAGGGTGGGGTGGGGGTGAGGGTGGGGGTGGGGGTGCGGGATGGTGAGTGTGGAGGTGGGAGTGGGGTGGTGGTGAGGGTGGGGGTGGAGGGGGGGTGGTGACGGTGAGGGTGGAGGGGTGGGAGCATTCTTGGCTTCCTCTTCTGCCTGAGCCTCGCTGTGCAACCTCAGCCCACATACTTCTCACTGAGCTGTAGGAGCCTCTGCTCTAAAACGAGTGGGTAGGGCTCTGTAAGTTCCCTCCTACCTCTAAACTTACTTAATTCTATGACTCAGAGTAATAGGTATCACCCAAGTAGAAGTGCCTATGTTTAGTTTTGTTCACTTTGAGGTGGGAGTTCCAACTTCTCTTCAACTTGGGTTGCCTTAACTTGCAACTCCAGGGTTGATTCATTCAGGGACTTGAAGCTGTTAAGCTGTCATTTTTTTTATTAAAAATTTTTTTAAAAGAGTTTGGGGATAATTGAGCTAGAAGGAGACTTAGAAATCATCTAGTTGGATGACTGGTGTGTCTGATTCATGTATCATTTTACTGAGGGTTTCAGCTACCATTTTACTGAGGGCTCTGGTTATCATTTTATTGAGGGATTCCTACGTGCCAGACCTTTTGCTAAACTAAAGTTGTCTCATTCAATCTCATACTGAGTACTTGAGGGTAGGTACTGTCATGATCAGTTTTCAAGTGGCCAAATAGAGGTTCAGAGAGATTATATGAAATTTTAATATAAAGATAATACAGCAACTAAATTGGCAGAGCCACGACTCAGATCATTAAAGGCAGAGGTTAGAAAAGTATTACTTATTGAGCATGTACAATAGGCCAGACATTAAGAGAAGACTTGCATTAACCATTGTAACCCCATGAATTGGGTTCTACTGTCTTACAAATGAAAAAACTGAGCCCCAGAGAAATGTGACTTGCCTGAGGTAAGGCTTTTACAGGTAGGAAGCAGAAGTGTTTTAGATTTCTTTTTCTTTCTTTCTTTCTTTTTTTTTTTTAAGATGGAGTCTTGCTCTGTCATCCAGGCTGGAGTGCAGTGGTGCGATCTCGGCTCACTGCAACATCTGCCTCCAGGTTCAAGCGATTCTCCTGCCTCAGCCTCCAAAGCAGCTGGTATTAGCCACCACGCCTGGCTAATTTTTGTATTTTTGATAGAGACGGGTTTCATCATGTTGGTCAGGCTGATCTTGAACTCCTGGCCTCAAGTGATCCACCCACCTTGGCTTCCGAAAATGCTGGGATTATAGGCATGAGCCACCGTGCCTGGCCGTGTTTTAGATTTTGAATCTCTTTCTCTTTCTCATCTGCTTCTCTTTGCCTTGCGATCTTTTATGGGAATCCAGTTGGCCTGTTGGCCTTCCTCACAGTTCTGTGCATCTGTGTGGGAGCTGGGCTCGGGGTAGGGTGCTCAACCATTTCTTACCTCCTCCCCTCTGTCACCTGGGGCCAAGCTAGCATCATCTCTTGTCTGGGTGACAGCCTCCTAACTGGTTTCCCTGCCTCCACTTGCACCCTTCATTCATCTGCTCCCCACACAGCTGCCAGAGGATCTGTTCAGAGTGTACCTTGGTCTACACCACCCCCATTCTGAGCCCTCCTGTGTCTCCCCTCCCGGAGTATAGATGCAGAGTAGCCTTGTGCTCCTCACCGTGGACCAGGCCGTGTCACCCGGTCCCTGCCTGCCTCTCTTCCTCACTCACTCACTCCCTCACTCCATTCCCACCTGCTAATGGCCTCTGTGCTATTCCTCAAGCACTCCAGGTAGGCTCCTGCCTCAGGGCCTTTGCACGTGCCTTTCACTCCTCCCAGCTATCCACATGGCTACTTTCTCTGCTTCATTCAGCTGTCAGCTCAATTGTCACCTCCTCAAAGCAGCTTCCCCTGATTCTCCTACCAAAATAGATCCCCTTTCTCTCCTGCCATCATCTGTCTTTCTACTTAGGTGTTTGTTTTGAGATGAAGTCTCACTCTGTTGCCTAGGCTGGAATGCAGTGGCTCAATCTTGGCTCACTGCAAGCTCCACCCCCTGGGTTCAAACAATTCTCATGCCTCAGCCTCCTGAGCAGCTGGGACTACAGGTGCATGCCACCATGCCTGGCTAATTTTTGTATTTTTAGTAAGGATGGGGTTTCGCCATGTTGGCCAGTGATCTGGCCTCAAGTGATCTGCCTGCCTCGGCCTCCCAAAGTGCTGGGATTACAGGCGTGAGCCACCATGCCTGGCCTCTGTTTTTTTCTTTTTTCCATAGCCTGATATATGTTCTCTCTTCCTTTCCTCCTCCCTTCCAACCCCTTCACCCACCTACTCATGCACCCCCCTGCCACACATTCATCCTTCATTTCCTTCATCGTTGCTTCATCCCCAGTCCCAAGCACAGTGCCTGTCACATAGTAGGTACTTCATCTATCTCAAGAACAGCGGTTGAGAGCTTGTTGCTGCTGCTTTGAGGCTTTGGTGAGCCCCGCTGTGTCTGGCCTCTCAGATGAACAGTGCCCTGGGAGTCTGGGTGATGGATGTGCTGGCGTAGGCGGCTCCTTGGTGGCTTTCCTGCGCTGAAGGAAGCAGAGGAAGGAAATGACAACCATTCAGAAGGACCGGTTCAGTTCACTAGGACATGCCCAAGCTTCCCGGCCGCTCGTGTCTGTGGCCAACATGAATTGGGCTCGCTTGAGGCCAACAGAAGTCGTGACTTGATGGAATAGGCACAAGTTAGTTTTATGATGATTAAGAAGGAAAAAAAGAAAACCTTATTTTTCACTTTCCTTTTTTAATCAAGAAGTATGCCGTGGGTGTTCCCTTGTGGTTTTTGAGTCAAAGAGAGTATTGTTTTTGAGCTCTGAGTTCCCCCGGGGGCTGCAGCTTTGCGTGTATCTAACTTTAACTTTGAACTAATGCTTTTAGGGCTCTGGTGGGATTGGGGGTCCCGGGTCCCTTTCTGAACAAGGCAGCAGGCTTGTTTATTGTGTCCAAAGCGTGCCTCTCAGATCTCACCCCATCTTCTTCCTGTTCTCAATCGCCCCCTCCCTGGCCAATCTGCCCCTCCTCTCAGCAGTTCCCCCTCACTCCTCCGTGAGCAAAGGAGGGGGAAGGATCTGCTTTGGTGGAAGGCGGTGGCTGCAGAGGCTGGGCTCAGGCGAACGTCTATCATGGGGGGAGGCGTGGAATAAGCTATGAGTACCCAAATGTGGCCTTGTTTGCAGGGATTGAACAAGGGTGGTCTGGGGCTGGACCAGGGGTTTCAGCCAAGTAATATTGGGGTGAAAAATGCAGAAAAGTCTTGTGCAAAAATGGGATCATATTAAGTTCATGCACCGGCCCTAAAGCAACCCCGTGACTGTGTCTCTAGAGCGAGTTCTTACACATCCACGTGGACTCGTTCTCACGTGCATCTTCTTTTTGCATTTATCTTTTGGTGGATTGTTATTTTTCTTGCTGCGGGAGGGAGAAGAATGATTGGCCCAAGTGCACCTTGACTTTGGACCCGAAGTTGTTGAAGTCGTGAGGCAGACACATTGCTGCGCTTGCCTTGGGCAGAGACAGAGCCTCGGAGGGTGCCTGGTTTGGTAGAAGTTAGACTTTGGGAAGCTTGTTGGGACTTGTTAGTAACCTGGGTGCTAGTCCCAGCTTGTAACCAAGCCCCTGTCCCCTCTCAGGGCCAGGATGGGAGTGACATTTCTCAGTGTGGGGCTTTGCAGCATCACTTGAAGCCCTCTGCAGAACCCCATTAAGCTGCGGAGAATGGAGTGGATTCTAGCCCCTGCCACCCTGCCTGGGGCCTTCCAGGGCTGTCGCAGCAGTCAGGATAGGCAGCAATGCCCATTCAGTCAACAGACGCTGAGTGTGAGCTGTGTACTCTGGATAGAGGGAGAAATGAGATCAATTCTTGCTTTCAGGGAGTGCCCAGTCTGCTGGGAGAGACAGACGGGAAAATAATTGAGGTCACAAGGGGATTGGTTGAACAAAGAATAGCAGGAAAGATGGAGCCGGATGACCTGGGTTTGAATCCTGGTTATGCCACTTATTGGCTTTGTGACCCTGGGCAAGTTACTTCTCTGTGCCTGTAAAGTGGGATGATAATAGTACCCCAAAAAGAGGTTACCATAAATACTGAAGCAGAGGGCCTGACAGTATGTGTCCAATTAATGTTAGTGATTCTTTGTTTATAGAGATAAGACCTATAATAGAGAGATAAGGACTATAAAAGAAGGAGAAGGTAGTGAGGCTCTGGGTCACAAGGTTCACTTTGCCTCAGGGAATCTGGGGCAGCTTCCTGAGGAGGTGACATTTGAGTTGGGGGCGGGGGGTGGTTGCAGGATGTAAGGGAAGAATGGTCCAGGCTTCAGGAGTGTGCAGAGGTGAGGGAACCCTGTTTCTGATTGCTCAAGACCTGAGCCTGTCCACAGATGGCATTTGACACGCTCAGGGCTTTAAGCAGCAGCTGACACTAGTTAACCAACATTTGCAAATTAGGAAATTTCTCATACCAAGTTGGATTTCTAACAATCAGAAGATCTGGCAACAATGGCTGGCTTCCTGCATGGCAAGTTGTGAACAGCTGCGCTTCGATCCTCCCTTTGGACTGGATCTGCCTCCCCCATGGGGTCTCAGCACCACTAGGCCCAGTTCACACACCCACATTCCTCACCTGGCTCCTCTGGGCATCTCGTTGGTGACCCTGGGTGGGGGTTTGGAACCTGCTTTGGAAATGCTTAGAAAAATAAACCCAGATCTTGCTGACCTTCACGTCCAAGTGTTTGCTCAAGGCCTCTTTTTAATATAAAAAAGATGCTCCCGACTGTAAAGCTGGCCTTACCTTCCTACCTTAGCATCCTCCTTCTAGGAAAAATGGGAGTCCGCTCTGATCCACAGATTTCCCACAGGGACAGAGGAGGGATGATTGAGGTGTGAGTTAGAGTCCCCTTCAGATGGCATGGTGGCGTGTAGACCCAGCCAGTGCATGGGACGTGAGCTCTCTTACACATGGGGGTGTGCATGTGGGTGTTTACTATTGGCTTCAAACACAGAAAGTGACAAAATTGAACTCCACGAATTTGTAAGAGGGAGTGAGTCAATTTTCCTTGGTCCCGGCAAACTCCATGCTTGCTAAAAATGAGTGCTGTAGAATTGATTTGCCTTCTGTCATCAAAGAAAACCCGGGTTCAGAACTGGATAAGACAGTTCCCCAGAGAGGACAGATGATCTGTCTGTACTCACACATCAACAAGTTCTCTCTTGGCCATTTACGATGGAATGTGTCCCCCTCACCCCTTTAAATTATGGAGAAGCTGTGTCCTCTTTGAGGTGAATATGCGGTCACACAAGTCTTTTTAAGAAAGGAGGCTTTCCAGCCATGTGCGCTGGCTCATGTCTATAATCCCAGCACTTTGGGAGGCTGAGGTGGGTGGATCACTTGAGCCCAGGAGTTCAAGACCAGCCTGGGCAACATGGTGAAATCCCGTCTCTACAAAATAAAACCCAAAAATTAGCTGGGTGTGGTGGCACGTGCCTGTTGTCCCAGCTACTCCAGAGGCTGAGGGGGGAGAATTGCTTGAGAACAGGAGGCGGAGGTTGCAGTGAGCTGAGATGGTGCCACTGCACTCCAGCCTGGGTGATGAGTGGGAAGCTGTCTAAAAAAAAAATAAAATGAGGTTTAGGGTCTAGCTGGGATTCTGGCTCTGCTGAGCTGGGTTGGTTCTTACTTTGCCCCCACCTGGAGGCAATTGCTGTAGCACAATGCCCATGTTGGGATTGGGTGTCCACTTGGGGGCTGTGCTGACCTCCTTTCCAAGTGTGGATGACTAGCAGGAGGGGGACACACCGGCTGGCAGTCACGTTCAGGACAGTGTGTGACCATCATCTTGGTAGTGGCTTTTCTCAGTGGACAGAGGACCTCAGAGCTTGAGCCCAGGGTTTTACCAGGGATTCAATAATCCTTAAGAAGTCAGAGTTGAGCTTTCCCCTCTTATGACAAACTTCATTTCCTGTTTCATCAAAAAGTTCTTCCTGGCAAACTGTGGCTTCTCAGCCTGTCACCTCTCTGCCACGGGAGGTGAGAACCTCTCCCATGCTGTGAGATGACTGAGCCGCGGCCTTGTTTATGGAAGCCAAGTGCCAGTCCCTCAAGGCGCGTGGGTTCTCAGCCCTAGGATTCAGGTTGGAGCCGTGTTCAGCTCTGGGCAAGGGTAGGATGCTGACTCTGTGCACAAAGACCTGAACGTAGTAGTAGCAGAAGAAAAGGGCCTTGGGGCCTTAAATAAAGGTGAGGAGGGGGGAGCCCCTCAAGAGCGAAGTGTGAGGGAATTACTGACGTGTGCCGCATTTCCACTTGAAAGTAAAATAAAAATGTTTAAACAAAGAGGAAATAGGAGGAGCAGGTGTAGCAGAAAAGCCACCAGCCAGGGAAGCCGCCAGATTTGCTTTTGATTTCCAGTGGCACCCGCCCTGTGCCGGACACCTTAGGCAGCTGACTTAGCCTCTCTGAGCAAACCCATGGAAATTCAGTGCCTGGCGCCCGCTCCGCGTGGAGAAGGAGGGGAGCATTGGGGTCCTGTCCTTCCTCATGTCCACATTCAAAAGAGGACTCATAACCAAACAAAGTAACGGTGACCGAGCTGCCTGAGATGGCTTGGAGGAAGGTCTGAAATGGGTGACGATGGTGGCGATGATGGTAACTGTTGACGCTCACTGAGCACCCACTCTTTGCCAGGCACTGTCCCCATTATATCGTCTAATCTTTGCCACAGCTCATGGGGCATGGGATGGGCATCTGTTATTTTCCCCTTTGCAGAGGTGAGGGCTCAGAGGTGTGGCCAGCTTTCCGCAGCCCCAACCAGTCTCGGATCTGAGACTTGGTTGGGTCTGAGCAGGCTGATGGTCAAGGGTGTCACGTTCCGGGCTGGCTCTTTGCTAAGCGTTTGATGCCTATCACAGTGGGGAGCAGCTCTCTGGGGACATGGTGCTGAGGTTGCCACTGATGAGAGGATTGGACAGGGACCGAGCTGCTCTCAATGTGATCGACTCTGTTCCTGTCCCTCAGCATGCCCCGCCTCTCAGGGAATAGGCCCAGTGGGGTTTCCCTGCGGTGACGTTGAACCAGTGTCTGCTGCATTCGAGGGGCCTCAGATGGAGCTGCTATCTGAATCCAGGGCCCCGGTGAGTGAGACTCATAGTCGGGGTGGAAAGGTGCTCAAGTAATGAGAGGCTTTCTTTTATAGTAGATTCACTGTGTCAGTCTGGGACATTCCCTCTGTAAATGGGAGGTGCCTAGAAGATCAAAATCATTTCTCTAGCATGTTGTCAATTTCACATCACTCAGTTGCAATGTGACGTCGCCAATCCCCATTCTATGCCCATAACAGCCCCATGAGAAAACAACAAGAATTACAACAAGATGAAGGCCAACGTTTACAGAGCGCTTACTATGTGTCGGCACTGATTCTAAGAGCTGTGCTTGTACCAATTCATTGGGTCCTGGCAACTCTATGAAATGTACAAGCGCTTTTTTCTATGTGACACATGTGTCAAAGAGTCAGAGTGACCTGCCCAAGGTCCACAGCCAGCGAGTTCAGCAGTTGGGACTTGAGCTTGGGTCTGCCGACTCCCTAGCCCCCAGTCTAAACTGTTGGACCCTACTGCTCTGGAATCTTCTTCTCCTGGTTTCCTGATGGCAAAACTGGGACCCAGATGGTTCTAGTGGATTTGCAGATGCCACATGGTTCACCAGAGGCCCAGGCTGGGAGGCACACGATCGCATCCTCCTGGAGCCTCTGGCCCCAAGCTGCAAACTCCAATGCTGACACTACAGTTCCATGAGCCCGTGGATACGTCGCTGACCGAGGAACCCAGGGCGACATGAAAGGAACACGCTTGGCCTTGACAGGCCCAGCCCCGGCCGGCGCTCACTTGGAGGCAGTTGAAAGGAAAACTGCGATAAGGGGCTGCTTTATCACGCCTCTTGACAGGCCGAGCTTCCTCCCTTGTGTGGCGTGAGCCTTAAACCTCTTCCAAGTCGCCTGGCATGGAGCCCCGGCCGCCTCCTGCTCCCCAAGGGCTGGAGCGGGGAGCCCATTAGCCAGTGGGAGTGGGAGCGGGCCCGGGCGGGTGCCAGCCCTTTGAAGCCGCGCAGAGGGCCCGGCACAGTCCCTTATCTTGGCTGGTGGTGTTCCTCGGCCGGAAAAGGGAAGCACAGAGAGGAAAAGCTTTCCCCTGTGGCTTTTGTGTTTGGTTCGCATTAAATGAGGCTGGGCGGGGTTTTTGTTGTTTGTTTTCCAACTTTTCAGCGAAAGGATGATGGATGACGCTTAGCGCGGCAGGCGCCCACTTCTCTGGGGTGGCATGCCCATGTCATGCCGCACTCAGGCACACTCCTGCCTGTTGATTGCGCAGTCTCCTCTGTGTCTTTTCTAGAAGCCGGGGGGCTGCCCAGGTCGTCCTGAGAATAGCGGCGGGGCTCGGTGGTGCCAGCGGGCGGAGGCTGTGAATCCATTCACTCTGAGGCCCTGGCAGCCGGGGACCTCGTCTAGACAGGAAGATGTGTGTGATGGGATTCAAAGATGAGGCTCTCCCTCCTGCTGGGGCGAGAAGGCTCTAGGAGCCTTGGGGCCGAGATGATTTGGTTTGTAGGATTTGCGCATTTCTGGGATGTGCAGGGATGCGGCTTTCTCCAGATCTAAGGGGAGCCCGGGCCGGTGAACAAGGGGTGTTCATGGCACTCCGGGGGCGCGGGGCTGGGGGTGTATGTGCGTGCAGGTCAGACCATAGCAGGGTCCTCATAAGCTTTCACAGGGAGTAGGGCTGGGGCAAGGGGTGTGTGTGTGTGTGTGTGTGTGTGTGTGTGTGTGTGTGTGTTGGTGGGGGTGGGGCTGTTCTCAACGAGCAGATGTGAAAATCAATGGGAGAAGAGAGTAAGAGATGGGCAGACTGCAATCTGAGTGGTTATGCACCTAAACAGATGCACACAGAGACCTATGGGTGCCCAGGAGTGTCCTGGAGCCCGTTTTCGTGGCCTTGTGAGAGCTGATTTTTAAAGTTCCAGGAACTCTGTTACATGTTGTTCTGACCTATGTGCCTGAGGTCACAGGCATCCGTGTATCCACATGGCGGAGATAGCATGTAATGGTGCCGCTGCACTTCTCCTCCCAGCTCCATATACAGTATCGTCACACCGGGAGCTGGAAATCAGCCACTGTGGGAGTGTTGACACCGTGGAAATGGGCAAACACTGCAAAGCAAGCTTTCTGTCTTGGAGAACTGGTCGTTGAATATTTCCTGGTCTACCATTGCATACCTCACAGGCACAGCGCATGCAAACCCAGAGCAAGGAAGACAGACAGACGGGCTACCTGAACGAATGCCACTTTTTAGTTTTGGGAAAATACATTACATTTTTATACATTGGTTGATTTCCCTCTTCTTTTTTTTTTTTTAACCTTGTCCATTTTATGCATGTGGAAGAATCACTCAGAGATAGGGCCATGGCTTCACCAAGCTGCAGAAGGGGTCATTGGTGCAAAAAAAGGTTAAACATTTGTGCCCTGGAGCCAGGAGATGATTTTCTTTTTCTAGTCCTCTCTCTGAATACAGGACATTCTCCTAGCTTGTGGGCAGGCAGTGGTACTTCTTCTCTCCTGGTAAAGAGTCCTTAGCAGACCTCCTTGGGTCCTTTTGCAGAGGTTTGCTGAGCACCTCTTGTGTCTGGGCACTGACCTGGGTGGTTTTCTTAATCATCCCTTGATGATCTACTGGCTTTGGAGATGGTGGCTTCCCACCTTGGGGCTCCCCAAACCCAGTGCTTCAGCACCTCCTCTGCTGTACTTTGAATGCCAGTCCTGTGCTCTGCAAACCATGGTTCCCTGGGAAAGGAGCATGTTGATTAATGTTGTGTTACTTAGTCAGCATTTTTAACATTTATAATTATTTTATTTAAAAAAAATTTTTTTTTGTTACCCAAGCTGGTCTCAAACTCCCGGGCTCAAATAACCTTCCTGTCTCACTCTCCCAAGTAGCTGGGACTACAGGCATGTGCCACCGTGTGTAGCTGCTATAATTGTTTTAATGGCACCTTTATTTCATTGTATATTTATGCACACATTTGATTTCCTGCTGGTGATCCTGGTTTCCTATTTATGGCAGCAACATAAAGTTTCTTTCAAGATAAATTTCTGTAAGTAAAGATATGAATTTATATTGTGGAGAGATTCAGTAACCAACAGTCCAGTAGAAGATCAGGAATAAGGCTGGAAAATGACTGAGGTTGGGGAACAGTGGTGTGGCCACTTGTGGCTGTGTATTCTTCCCTCTTTAGAGACTACAGGAACAGAAGATCATATAGTTGTCAAGAGAATGGGTCTTGGAGGTAGACCTGCCGTGTTGGAATCCTGGCTTCTCTCTTCTTAGCTGCATGACCTTGAACAAACTAATTTCTCTGAGCCTCAGTTCCCTCTTGTTTAAAATTATAATACCTCTCTCATAGCGTTGCAGTGAAGATTGATAGATATCATAGTGAAGATTGATAGATATCATACATCACAATGCCCCGTATTTAGCAAGCACGCAATACATTATTAGCTGTCATTGTTGTTGTTATTATGATTAATTATAGCATCTCCCTATTATCCAGTTTTCCCCAGCATGGCCCTTTTTGTGAATAGGCAGAACTTAACAAATATTTGTTGACTTGAATTGAATTTTAAATGTTTAGAAAGCTGCCAGGCCTGGCACCTTTTAACCAGGAAAAAGCAATTCGGAAACCAGACAGAAAGTAAGCAGCAATTTTATTTCTAGCGAGGACCATCGTCATTCCTGCGTGTGTCAGACAGTCGTCTTTCCCCACTTCACCTCTCCTCTTGGGAATACCTTTCTAGACGTTCTTTTGGATTGTGAGTAAGAGGAGGAGAACATTTGCAGACTGACTTGGGTGTCATTACTTGGTATGTTTCTGAGCAGTTGAATCATCTGACTCTTTGTACATGGCAGTTTCTTTCAGATTCTCTTTTGGCACTGGCTTTTCAGAGAAATCATTGTTTTTGAAGCCTTTGGTAAAGCAGGCCGGTGCACGTATCCATGTGCCGTTTGTACCTTGAGTTTGTTTAATGAGAAGCCGCCTAGACATGGTTGTCTTACTGTCTTTGCAATGCAGTTGAGAAGAAGTTGAATGAAGGAGTGGGGGACTTGATGTGATGCTGATGGGCTGATGAGTCCTTCAATTAGACTTAGGTTTAATTACCTCTAACAGAAAACCCCAAATAACAGTTGCTTCTCATCTAAGAATGTAGAGAATCTAGAGATGGGTAGTCCAAAGTGCTATGAAGTCATTAGGAATCCGGGTTCCTTCTTACCTCCTGTTCAACTCCAGGTCACCTCAGGGTTCAAAATGATTGCTGGGGCTGCAGCTACCACCTCTATACTCCAAGCACTGGAATTCCAAGGAAGGAGGGAGACAGGGCCAAAGGGGCCCCCTCACCATCTTGGTGAGCTTCCTCCCAGGAACTCTTCTGCAAGTCATCTGCACACTTCTTTTTTTTGAGACAGTCTCACTCTGTTGCCCAGGCTACAGTGCAGTAGCACGATCTTGGCTCACTGCAACCTCTGCCTCCTGGGTTCAAGCGATTCTTCTGCCTCAGCCTCCTGAGTAGCTGGGATTGCAGGTGCCCACCACCATGCCTGGCTAATTTTTGTATGTTTAGTAGAGACGGGGGTTTCGCCATGTTGGCCAGTCTGGTCTTGAACTCCTGACCTCAAGTGATCCGCCTGCCTTGGCCTCCCAAAGTGCTGGGATTACAGGCATGAGCCACTGCGCCCAGCTTGAATGTAATTCTTTATGCACTGGGAAGCCATGGGGGGATTTTAAGTAGGGAAGTGATAGGATCTCATTTGCTTTTAAAAGATCCCTCTGGCTGCTTGTGGAGATTCTATTCAGGATGGGGACAAGGGACAAGGCAGAAATTAGCGAGAGGCTGGATGCAGGGGTCCAGGTGAGAGATGGCAGTGCTGGGACCCAGGGAGGTTGATGAGAACGTGAAAAGTGGAAGGATCTGGGGTGTTTCTTGAAGGTCCCGTTGAACAACACTTTCTGATGGACAAGGGATAGGGTTTCAGTGCAGATTTTCTGTTTCCCCTCCTCATAAATGTTAGCTTAATTTAAGAATGTTTCTCAATAGGAGTGATTTCGTGTCCCAGGGGACATTTAGCAATGTCCAGAGACTTTTTTGTGCATCACAGTTGGGAAAAGGGTGGCTGCTGGTACCTACTGGGTAGAGTCCAGTGATGCTGACAAACACCCTACAATGCCTGGGGCAGCCCCCGACAAGAAAGACTTATTTGGCCCCCAAATCAATAGTCCACACTGGCCAATAGTGCGAAGGTTGAGAAATCCTGATTTACTAGTTTCTTACTCCCATGTCTTAAATTGTGGGATTATGATAATCCCACATGTTACCATCCATCCAGAGAAGCACCCGATTCTTCACCAAAGGCATGTGTATTAATAATCCTGAAGGACAGCCTTCAGCTTAATCTTCTTCCCTGAGAGGCACTTTGCTGCGTGAATGACTAAACGGAGGAGTGAATGAACTTGGGAACGGCCCCGATGAAGAGGTGAGTCAGACTGGCTCAGCCCACAGGCTTCCATCATGTTTATGGAAGCCAGGCCCCATACGCTCCACATAAGAACGGGCCCCTTGTTCCTGAATGATGCGTTTTGTTGATCTGCCAGTGGGTCCCGCCTCTCCCCAGGTCACCGACAGAGCCCGTCTCAGCGCCGTCTCGCCGTGCTGAGTCTAAGAGTTATGCAGAGAGCCCTCCAAAAACCCACCCTTTGAAATGAAAGAAACTGGATCTTAAAATCCCAAAATAGAGTGTGGAAAGGTACACATCACGTCTGCCTTCTCCTTTTTTTTTTTTCCCCCTTGTGGCAAAAGTGACTCAGAATTTTTGGTCTGAATCCAGAGAGACCTGCACAGTCTTTGGTGTGGGGGCGGAGGTGTCATTCGATTGGGAATAACTCACCTTTTTGATGCCATGGCTGGCTCGGCCGGCTGTCCTGCATTTCCTCAGCCCTAGCTTTTGCCTCTTCACCATCTTGGGGTTCTTTTTCAGCTGTGGCTGTAGTGAAAGAGGAGAGGCCAGAGCTTATGGCTCATCCAGATGTCTCTGGTGGAACATTTTTTTAAAGCTGAACTGCAGTTTCCTGGGAATGTTTTTGTTTTTTAATTTAATTTTATTTTAAGTTCCGGGATACATGTGCCGGATGCAGAGGTTTGTTCCATAGGTAAACATGTGCCATGGTGGTTTGCTGCACCTATCAACCCATCACCTAGGTATTAAACCCTGCATGCATTAGCTGTTTATCCAGATAGTCTCTCTGCCCTGGCTCCCGCAGAGGAATGTCTTATCAATGTGTTCTGAAGCGGCTGCCATCCCAGCATCCCTGGGGCATTCACACACTGCCATGCTGGGCACGGTCAGGGCCAGATGCTTGCACGGAGTTTCTGCAAGCTGCATTCCCCAGTTGCCGTCTCTTGGGGATCCCCTGCTTCTCCCAGAGCGCAGGCCTCTGCAGATAGTAGATACCTTGTTTCCTAATATCAGGTCAGTGTCCTGAGTGAGAAACTCCGGGAGAAATGTTTCTGAAGGATGCTTTCCCCTTGTGTTCTGGTCTTCGGGTAAACACTTGGCAGCAGGGAGCACTGCGCATGCCTCACTTTTCCCTCGCCATCTCCATGAGCTGCCAGGCTGCTGTGCTTTCAATTCAATCTCAGGATTGTAAACTTCATTTTTCCAGCCCAAGTTAGTCTGCTCTTCTGACTTTCAGTGTAATTGGCCTGGTATAATATGTCTCTTTCATGGTGAGACACATTCCTGCAGACTGGCTCAAATGATAGTGAGCTTAGGCAGACTCCAAACGTAGGGATTCTGTTCCAGACATGAATGAGCCTCCTTTCTCAGAGTCGCTGGAGAATGAATCACTCGGCAATATGTGGATCCACATAGGAACCTGAGAATCAATCTATTCATTTATTTATTCAGCAAATATTTATTGAACATCTACTGTATGCCAAATACTGTTGGAGGTGCTGAGGCATGGTGATGGACAGGCTTACATTCTAGTGGGGCGGGGGGTGGGAACAGGCAATAAGCAAACACATAAAGTAACACTTAGCACAGTCAGGAAGGAAATAAACAGGAAGATGTGGTGGAGTGATGCTAGAGGAGCTCTCTTTCTGCCAGGCTACCCAGGGAGGGCCCTGCATTTAGGCTGAGACCCGAAGGATCAGGAGGAACCAGCTGTGGGAAGACCCAGGGGAAGAATGTTCTAGGCCAAGGGCATAGCATATGCAAAGGCCCTGTGGCAGAAACGTGGCCTGTTCCAGAAGTAGCAAGGAGGCCCCTGTGGCTGGACCGGAGTTGGGGAGATGAAGCTGGTGATGTGGGCGGGGGTCTGATCATGCAGAGTTTTGTCGGCTGCGATGGGCAGTTTGGATCTTCTTCTTCTTCTTCTTCTTCTTCTTCTTCTTCTTTTTTTTTTTTTTTTTGAGGCAGTGTCTCGCTCTGTCACCCAGGCTGGAGTGCAGTGGCACGATCTTGGCTCACTGCAATCTCTGCCTCCTGGGTTCAAGCGATTCTCATGTCTCAGTCTCCTGAGTAGCTGGGACTACAGGTGCACGCCACCACGCTCGGGTCATTTTTGTATTTGTAGTAGAGACGGGGTTTCACCGTGTTGGCCAGGCTGGTCTTGAGCTCCTGGCCTCAAAGAATCCACCCTCCTTGGCCTGGATCTTATTCTAAATGTACCTGAAGATCATTACATGTTAGCACTGAAAGACAACCTTCAAGATGATTTCTTCCAAGAACTGAGACCAGAAAAGAGGCCCTTAATTGCCACAAGTCACCCAGCCATAGATGAAAAAATATGAATGAAAGTTAATATTGATTGCTTGTGACATGCTTTATACACAGCCCGCTTGTTCCTGCCAACAGCCTAGTGAGGTGTGCAGGGTCAGGAGCCCCATTTACAGATGATGAAACTGAGGCCTGGAGATATAAAGTAACTTTCCTGCCATGACACATTAAGTGCCAATGCCAGGATGTAAACCTAGATGGTTGGACTCCAGGGCTCAGACTCTTGATCTCAGTGTTACACTGGTTCTACGCAAGAGGAATATAGACAGAAGACGTGAAAAGCACTTGTATGGCTTCTTAAAAAAAATAATCAACAAGAAAAAGCCCAACTTCAAAGATCAACTCGAAGAAGGCTTGCATATTTTAATCCCATACTTCCAGACCCAGCTCCTACATGATGGTGGGGACGGGAATGTTGGTAGGGAGCCCGTGGCTGGGTTGACATCTCTGTCCAGGGGACCAGAAGCTGGAAGCTGAGAGTGGAGAGGGGCAGCTGAGAGCAGAGAAGGGAAGGTTCATGCCTCCAGCCCCCAAAGGAAGGGACAAAATGATCCAGGTTTTTTATTTAAAGATCCCATGGGGGACCGTGAGTAGAGGGGGCTGGGGTGCAGTGTTTGGTCCTGAGTCCTGTTAGGCTAATGTGCCTTGTCTCTGATCTCTCCACACTGGTTTCTAGGGCTTCCTCAGTGTTTCAAATGTGGACATGGTAATTGGAAACAAATCTAGCATGTTTCGGGCCATCAAGTCTCTCTTGAGTGAGCGTGCTTGCTATGCGGTAGATATGTCTGTTTTTAATTTTCAGTGATGTGAGAAATATAGAATGACTTGATTCTTAATTTAGAACACTGAGAGAGCCTGACTTGTTTGGTTTTCAAGCCTGTCCAGAATGTCTAATTCTTTTTATGGTTCCCTGTGTAATTTCAAAATGTGCCACTATCAGCAGGGCGGCTGATCACAGTGGCCTCCTGCAGGACTGAAGACACATCCAGCCAGTGGGATCCCAGCTGGGTCAGAAAGCAGGCGCAGGGCTCCTTCTTCATCATACCTGGAGATGCTGTCACCTCTGTTCGGAACAGGGCAGCCCAGGTACCAGTTGTCCAACCAGCTGAGTCGTGCCCACACCGAGCAGGACAAGGCTCTGTGACACAATGGTCGCTGTGGGCCGGGAGGAGAATTGCCCAAGCTGGAGAGAAGCCGGTGTGGGCGTATAACAGCTCTTTGTCATGGGAGAGGCGTAGGTCTGGAGAGACTGCAGCTGCTCCGGCCCCTCCCATGATGTCACGGACTCTTCCTTCTAGCCTTGCTCGCTCGTTGGACACCTGTGTGGTGCTCTAGGCATTGAGGCTGCACCATGAACAGGAAAGATGGGGTGCTGCCCCCACGGGACTGACATTCTAGTGGGGAGGCAGCAAAGAGCAAATAACTATCACATGTGGGGTCAGGTGGAGGGAAGCATCAGGTGGATGATGCAACTTAAGGCAGGGTGTGTGGAGGGACAGTGGGAAGGGCGTGGGGTGTCACATTGGGGTGTGGCTGTCTGGGAAGGCTTCTCTGATGAGAGATCACCTGAGGACAGGTTCCAATGAAGAGTGGGGTGAGCCCTGCAGGTCATGGAGGGAGAGCATTTCAAGCTGAGGGCATGATAAGTGTTGGGATGCAGGGACGGGCACTTGCCTGGTGGGTGTCTGGCTCTCTTGAGGGTGACAAGGCCAGTGTGGCTGTCATGGGGGGCAGCAGGGAGGGAAGAAGGGTGGGTGGGAGATGGAGAAGCAGGGCCAGATCATATGGGATCTTCTGAGTCATGGTAAGGACTCGGGCTTTTTGATGCAAGGAAGATGTTTGCTGTTGGGGCGATTTTAGCAGAGGTGGCAAAAGCTCTAACTTACCATTTTAAGGATCTTTCTAGCTGGACTGCTATGTGAAGAAGACTGTGTGTAGGTGGAGGGAGAGGGGTGGGTAAGGAGACTGGGCCCCTCTTTGATCAGGGCACTAGAGTGGAAGTGATGGAGAGTCACAGGTGGCAAATTTGAGTGGGATTTAAGGAATGGAATTGACAGGGCTTTGAGATGGATCTAATATGGGATGGAGGCAGAGAGAGTTACCAAGAATTAGGGTTGTTATTGAAGTGATTAACACACAGTCATGGCTTGTTGGAATGGGTGAGAGTCAAGTCATGGGCGAAGTGTGCCTGGTCTGCTTGTGTGTGTGTCTGTGTGTGTGTGTGTGTGTGGTGGGGGGGGGGTGGAAGGTGGGGTTAGGATGGCAGGTACGTGCTGCAACTTTTGCACCCCAAAATAGATACTGAATTGGGATCCATGTGTGTTTGTAAAAATTTTCTCCCCACGTGCTGCATGGCCATGGGGAATTGCAGTCCTCTTCCCCGGCACCCTCCCGCTCGGCCTTCTCCCCCACCCTGGGCTTTTTCTTTCTTTCAGAGTGAAATCTTTGAGGATGAAAGCAATTTCCTAATATTTCAAATTCAACAAAAATGCTACTTAACATCGTTAATGTTTTATTTTAGTAAAATTCAAAACAGTTTGTTTGGCCCGTTGCCATTTTGAAAATCAGTCTCACATTTTGGATTGGAATCGTCCAACTGAGAGTATTTAAAAAGCCCTGAGCAGAGTTGATAGCAGAGTCGTTTTCAGAGACGTGCCACTTGCAAGGGTTCTTATTGCAGTGTTTGTAATGGGGGAAAGTTGGGAACCATCTAAATGCGCACCTGGCTGCAGGGATCCACAGGCAGAACGGGCACGCAAGGGCTGGGGCTGGGGTGCGGGAAGAGAGGCACCAGGGGGCCAAATGTAGAGTGGGGCTCACTCTCAGGAGCCCACCTTGCATTTGCTGGACTTTTAGAGTGAATGCCCCCTCAGATCGTGTGTCCTGGGGACCTCACTGGCCTTGGGCTAGTCTGAACCCTGGGATATGCCATGTAGTTCTTTGAGATTCTCATAAAGCAATATTCAATGACAAGAGGACATGACCATCTTAGTCAATGAAGACAGTACATAAACTCGAATGCCAATATGTTGATCTGTGTGCCTGGAAGAAAAGTCTGAACGCATAGATAACTTCAGTTAGGGGGATAAGCTTTAGTGATCTCTTGTACAGAATGGTGACTATAGTAAATAATCATTGTCTATATTTCAAAAGTGTTAAGAGTAGATCTGAAATGTTTTTACCACCGAACAATAAGTATGTGAGGTGATGGATGTGTTAATTAGCTTGATTTAATCATTCCACAATGTAAACACATATTAAAGCATCACACATTGTACCCCATAAATGTATAAAATTGTTATTTGTCAATTAAGAGGAAAAATAAAATGAATAATAAAACAGTTTGGAATGAAAGAAAAGTTTGGAAGGATGTACACTCAAATGCTTACTTATTTTCAAGGGGTATTCTTTTTGTAATTTATCTTGTCTATTTTTTCCTGCAATGAGTGAACTCTTAGTACTTTATACCAAAAAAAAAAAAAAAGGAACAGCAAGAATCAACAGATATTGATGCCTTTTTATCTTTGTATCAGGACAGTTAAGTTGCCACTAAAAATAGGCAGATCTTGAATTTGGTGGCAGGCAGGGGTGAGTCTGAATAGCTTTCTCTTTGACGCTGAGGGTCTTTGACATGTGGAGGCCATGTTTGTGTGTCTCTGGGTTCTTATTGCTGAGCTGGTGGGGTGGATTTGCCTGTCTTAAAATGCATAGGCCAGACTTGGGGGGCTGGGGGTGGGGGGATTTTGCCTTTTTCTGAATCAGGAATCAGCCATACAACAGAAGAAACAAACAGGGCCAATGGAGGCTGTTGCCACCTGATCACTTATGACCTGTAGGATAGTGAGCAAGTTAGTTAACCTGGTTGAGCCTCACCGTTCTCATCTAAAAATGGGATAACACTGCTCTTCTCTGAGCATTGTTATGGAGATTACATTAGCTATGTTTGCAAGCGATCCCAATACACTGTATAGAAAGGTCGTCACCTATGGAGGGTGCAAAGTTTTCCTTGTGATGAGGTTGGATAGCGTCATTTATATAGCTAACCGTGGCGGGATGTCTAAATCACGCATCATTCCTCAGATCCGGTTTTTCAAGTAGCTGAGCTGACAAGGGGACAGAGTGGATTATTAATAGAATGATGCCCCCAAGCCTGCAGTTGGCTTCTTGGGTCCCTTTGATGGGAAGGTTGGTGGATGGAAGTCGCACCAAGCTGCAGCCTGGGCCCCCACCCCCGCAGACGCCACAGACACTCCCCTCCCGTGCATTCAGCCCTTCATGGTGTGCACTAGAAGCACTGCTTCTTCCTGGAACCTTTTCAACTGCCTGGGAAATTACAAGAAGCAGAAAACTTTCGCTCTCACCTTGGCTGCAGGAAGTGGCGTTTCCTTTGCTCGGGAGGCCAGTGACGTGGAGCTCCTGTATTGCAGAATGTGTCTGCTGTGCCTGGAGTGTGATCCGGCTGGTCCAGGCCACCGAGAAGACCTCACCTTTGGAGAAGCCTGAAAAGGCCGCCCCAAAGCCTCCTGACCGAGGTCTCCCGAAAATGGGGATGGTGGGGAGTTTGGAACCCGAAGGGTAGATCATGTCATCTCAAAACATCAAGTTCTATTTGCAAAACCCAAATCACTGAGTTTTTGGAGAAGCAAATAAATGGCTATCTGTTCTTCTCATCAAACCTCCAGGGACCTGGCGAGGAAGGCTCTTCCAGAGTGAGGCAGCTGAGCAGTTGGGATTCTGGGCACATTCTGTACCTTTTGTAGGAGGGGAGGATGGAGGGTGGACGGGAGGCATTCCTTTCATGAAAGATGGTGAGGGCTCTTCACCTGGCCCCTCTTTCCTCTGACACTCCAAGCCGGCAACTGTTGAGCCAGCCCACTGAGAAGACTGGAATTAGTGCCTGGGCTTTCCCATATGGGAGGCCTTCACGTTGGTTCTCACTTTGTTCACATTCATTCTTCACCCTTCCATTCAGTTCTGTAATATCACCTCCCTGTTTCGATTTGCGTCATCCTCTGATGACAAGGAAAGTTCTCGTTTCATGGGTACCTACCGTGTGCTGTGCTTTGGTGCCCAACAAAGGTCACCTTATTTCGCCTTTCAGAAGAGGCCTGTAGGGTGGGGGGTGATGTCCCCCTTTTATCTGAGCATATGGAAACTCAGGGGTGGAGCGATTGCTCACAGTCACACAGCCATCAAGAAGCAGAGCTGGCATCGAAATTCAGATATGTCTGACCCAAAGTGAAAAACTTCGTGCTTTCAGCTATACCACACTGCTTTCTGGTGTTACCCGGGGAGGCAGGGAAGGGACCCTCACCAGTGCCAGGTGGATTCTATCTGCTCACATTGTATGAGCCAGCCCAGCTCAACCCAGAGGCTGCTCTTCAACTCAGAGAGGCCATTCTTGGCTTTCCTAAAGAGGTTTTTCTCTCAAGGAACTACCGTTTTTGTTTGTTTAGGTTGCTGTTTGTTTCTCTCCCTCCGTCTCCCTCTGTGCCCCTTCTTTTCTCCCTCCTTCCTGCCCCACTCTCTCTCCTGTGCGGCAGGAAGCACATTCTATTTTTTATTTTATTTTTTTTGAGACTGAGTCTTGCTTTGTGACCCAGGCTGGAGTGCAGTGGTGCAATATCGGCTCACTGCCACCTCCAACCCCCAGGTTCAAGTGATTCTCCTGCCTTGGTCTCCTGAGTAGCTGGGATTACAGGCGCGTGCCACCACACCTGGCTAATTTTTGTATTTTTCACAGAGACGGGGTTTCACCATGTTGCCCAGGCTGGTCTTGAACTCCTGACGTCAAGTGATCTGCCCGCCTCAGCTTCCCAAAGTGCTGGGATTACAGGCACGAGCCACCGCGCCTGGCCCCAGGAAGCACATTCTTGATGTTGCACCTTAGCACTTGCTTATTTTCCCTTTGAGGACCTGCCCTTTCTGACCTGTAGTCAGAGAGCAGAGTGGAATCCACCAAGCGCTGAAGACAGAGAGAGGGTGGCAGGGAAGCGGGTGGGTTCGGAGCCTGAGAGGCTGGAGTTTGGAGCCTGGCTCTGCCCTATGCTCACTGTGTTGACTGGGACAAGTTGCCAGACCTTAGCAGCCTCAGTTTCCTCACCTGTAAAATGTGGGTAGCAGTGAGCCCATCTTACATGGAATTGTTGTGAGATGTGTAAAACGTCAAGTGTGGTGTGTGGCATGAGGGAAGCAGATGCTTTCACTGCTGCATTACTGTTTTTTGTTGGTTTATTTGTTTGAGACAGGGTCACGCTCTGCTACCCAGGCTGGAGTGCAGTGGCACGATTGTGGCTCACTGTAGCCTCAACCTCCTGGGCTCAACTGATCCTCTCGCTTCAGCCCCACAAAGCAGCTGAGACTACGGACGTGTGACACTATGCCTGGCTAATTTTTGCATTTTTTTGGTGGAGACGGGTCAGGCCATGTTGTCCACGCTTGTCTTGAGCTTCTGGGCTCGAGAGATCCACCCACCTTGGCCTCCCAATATGCTGGGATTACAGGCGTGAGCCACCATGCCCGGCGCTGCATTACTGTTGATGGTGACAGATTGTTCAACAAATGTTCATTGACCATGCTAACAAAATAGCAAGGTCCCTACTGCTGTGAAACTCACGTTCAGGCAGGAGAGGTGTTCAGCAAATAACTAACTAAACAAGGAAATTTCAGATGTTAATGAAGTAAATATTCCAGTGATGTGCTAGTAAACGCTTAACATCCAATTTTCCAGGGGGAAAAAAAAAGCCCTGATTTATAGCATTTGTCAATTTTTGTGGTGTAAATATTCCCACTACGGCTGGAAACGTACATACCAAAGTGGTGTCAACTGGCTCTTAAAATTCCTATAGGTTTAACGATTGGTTCTTGTAATGCCTAAAGAGCTGGCTTTAGCACTGAATGCATCTAATCTGGTTCAGGAAAAACCTGAAGATCTGAAACCCAAATGTGCTAGTGGAAGAGTATTCTAGGTGGAGAAAATGGCTTGTGCAAAGGCCCTGAGGTCAGAAAGACCTTGGTGTGTTCAGGGAACAGGAGGATGGCTGGTGTTGGCAGGAGCCTAGTGGGGTGGTGGAGGAGAAGGCAGAGGCTGGGCTGTGGGAAGTTTCTTAGACTATCACATGGAGTTTGGATTTTAATCTAAGTCCACAGGAAGTCTTTGAAGGGTTGTAGGCAGGGGAGTATCTGGATCTGATTTGCATTTTTAAAAGATCATCGAGCTGTTCTGTGAAAGACCAGCCAGAGGTAAGTTGGGCAATCAGTGCTGGTCACTCTAATGAGGGTTGATGGTGGCTTGGGCAGGTGTGCCAAAAAGAGAGGGGATGGAAATGGCTGGATTCACGTGGAGCTGTAGGGACACGATAGATTTTATTTCCAGGTGTTCCCTGCCTGTTTACCTTGAGTACACCCAGCAGGCGATTTCTGCTCTTCTTTCATTGAGGAGGAAACAGCTCCACATCATCAGGGCTCACTCTCCATCCTACCTTTCTTCTTGATACCAACTCTTGATAAATCCAGGAGAGGAGATGAGGAAATATATTTGTCTTGGGCTCAAATGCAAAGCAAAAACAACAAAAACAAAATCTCTTCTCAATGCTGCCCTTCTTTTGATTTTCGTCACTGAGTACAGTAGCTGTTCTTCAGATAAGAGGCTTCTGACTTGGATTTCCATCTTGGCCCAAGGCCGCCTCTCAGGTGTGTGTCAGACACTTATGTAAGTGTCTGGCAGGTTATGAAAAAAGGTGATCATCTAGCACAGTTCCACTCCCAGCCTCTCTCTTTGTATGGCTTTTAGAAGGGGACATGAGCATGCCATCTTTCTAGACCGGCATTGTTCAATAGGACTTTCTGTGATGATGGAAACGTTCTGTGTCTGTGCTGTTTGTTCATTGTGGCTGCCACTAGCCACATGTGGCTTCTGAGCACTGAAATGTGGCTAGTGTACCTGAAAAACTGAATTTTCAATTTTACTTAATTTTAATTAATATATACATGTGGTTAGTGGCTCTTGCATTAGATTGCACAATTCTAGACCATATGTAATCATTCATCACCCTGCAACTTTGCCTTTTGGCAGGTGACTGGAGATCCTACCAAAGGATCTGCAGAGAAGAGTGGGGTCTTCGTGAGTTGTCACTTGTAGTCCCACTCAATTAGTGGAGAAAGGGATAGAGGCACAGAAAGATTAAATGATTTGTCTAGTGTTTCTCCACTCAATGACAAGACAGGAACACATCATCAAACTCTAGATCAATGTCCTTTTGTCTCTTGTTATTTTATATATATATACACACACACACATATGTATATATATATGTGTATATATATATTTTTTAAATATTTCACAGGTTTCTAAGAATCTATCCTTCCTATAACATGGCATATAAAGTCAAAGTCCTCTTTGATCACCTTCTCAATCTTGAGCTTCTTCTCCATTCACAGAGGTGATGATGTGGTCAGTTTGGAGCACATCCTTTCACACCTTTTTCTATTATAACTGGATGGATGGAAAACATTCTGCATTTTTTTAAGTTGTATCATGCTGTATGTATTTTTCTACACATTGCTTTTGTTTTTCAACAGTGTGTCCTAGATCTTTCTGGGTCAGTTCATAGACTTCTACCTTACTATTTTTTAAAGTGCTTCTTAGTGTATCATAGCCTAGGCATGTCCTATTAGTAGTCAGGCTATTGATGTAACTCATTGTTCATTATTCTGTTTGTTTTTGTAAACATTTTTGTACGTGTCTCCTGCATATACAGTGTTTCTCCAGGCTGCGTATGGAGAGGTGGAATTACTGGGTCAAAGAGTGTTTATTTATGTAGTTTTACTAAAGCTGTTGCTCTGATACTCTTTAAAATAATTATACCAGTCTATATTGCTCTTACCTGCATAAAATTGCCTGTCCCCCCCACAATCTCCAAAATACTTGATATTATCAAATATCTACATGTGTGCCAATCTAACAGGTGAAAAGTGGTATCTCATGGCTGTCTAATTTGCATGTTTGTTTAGAAGTCAAACTGGTCATTTGTTTTCTCTGAATTTCCTGTTCAAATATCTTACTCACTTTTTTTCTGTTGGATAGCCTTATTAATTCACTCATCAAATATGTACTAGAATGCCTACTATGTGCCAAGCATTACTCTAGGTGCTAGAGATTTTGTGGCAAATTAACTAGACAAACATCTCTGCTCTCAGAGAGGTGACAGTTTAGTTCTGGGAGAAAGACTTAGGCAAAAGGAATCAAGAAAATGTATAGTGTGTTGGACTGGATAAAAAGTAGGAGAGAGAGATAGGGAAAGCCATTGGGATTAGGATTCAATTCTAAATAGATGGCCAGGGAATCTTTTACTTACTCACTATAGGCATTCTTCATATATTCTATGTGCTAATCTTTTATCTGTTATATGTTGCACATATTTTCTTTCAGTCTTTATCTTTTGACTTAGACTATGGCATTTTTGTCACACTCTTTTTTAAAGTTACACAATCAAACTTTGTTCATTGGAATATAGTCATATAAGAAGTGACAGTTCTACATGGACACAGGAAGGGGAACATCACACACTGGGGCCTGTTGTGGGGTGGGGGGAGGGGGGAGGGATAGCATTAGGAGATATACCTAATGTTAAATGACGAGTTAATGGGTGCAGCACACCAACATGGCACATGTATACATATGTAACTAACCTGCACGTTGTGCACATGTACCCTAAAACTTAAAGTATATTAAAAAAAAAAGAAGTGACAGTTCTTTCTTCTGATCTTCTCAGGCAATCACTATCAAGAGCTCTATGTTTGTCCTTTCAGTTTATTTGCAGTTAATTTCAGTTATCCTCACTACTATGCAACACTCCTTCCACCCTCAGTCATCAATTAAGCACAGTTTCTGGCTGTTTCTCCATAAATGCAGTTCTGACTTACTGTATTCTTTCTAGTGGCTGCCTAATATTCAGTGTTAGAGGGGATCCCTGTAATTTATCCAAGCGTTACCCTCTGGCTGGACATCAAGGTTGTTTCCAGTTCTCCATTCTTCCAGATGCTGCAGAAATCCCATACTCTCTCTGCTGCCCATGAGCTCTCTGGTCTTTTTTTGTTTATTGGATTAGAGCCACCACACCCCGCATCTTAATGATTTTGTTTTCTCCCCCACCAGCTCCATGGCTACATGGAAAACAAGCCTCTGGGACTTCAGATCTTCATTGGGACAGCTGATGAGCGGATCCTTAAGCCGCACGCCTTCTACCAGGTGCACCGAATCACAGGGAAAACTGTCACCACCACCAGCTATGAGAAGATAGTGGGCAACACCAAAGTCCTGGAGATCCCCTTGGAGCCCAAAAACAACATGAGGGCAACGTAAGGGCTGGGAGCTGAGGGCGGCGGGTCTTCATGGAGAAGCGAGCAGGGGGCAGGTGGCAGGGATTTGGGAGAGGGGACTCTACGGAACTGATGGAAGCAGCTGTTGATGGCAGTTCTCAGTCCATGATCCATCGACCCGTTGTGATTTCTGTTTTAAATGTTTCCATTTTAAAAGCATAATATGTAGGCCAGGCGTGGTGGCTCGCGCCTGTAATCCTAGCGCTTTGGAAGGCTGAGGCGGGTGGATCACTTGAGATCAGGAATTCAAGACCAGCCTGGTCAGCATGGTGAAACCCCATCTCTATTAAACGTACAAAAATTAGCTGGGTATGGTGGCGGGCGCCTGTAATCCCAGATACTCTGGAGGCTGAGGCAGGAGAATTGCTTGAACTTGATGCGGGCAGGTTGCTGTGAGCCGAGATCGCACTACTGCACTCCAGCCTGGGTGACAGAGTGAGACTCTGTCTCAAAAAAATAAATAAATAAATAAATAAATAAAGTATAATATGTCAGTATTTTCATGTGCCTCAGGAGGAAGAACTCGTGAATCTTTGTGTTATGTTGCATGGGATCAGGTTAAATTTACTTATATTTAAAAAATTAATTTGACCTAGAGAGATCATTAAGTAATGATGCAGAGAGGCCCAAATTCACAAAGCTAATATGCCTATGGCTAAAATCTGGGAACCACTGCACACGTTTTGGGGTTAAAAAAAACCTTTGGATGGGAAAATAAATTCAAACTTACAGAAATACTGCCAGAAGTGTACAAAGAACTCCTGAATCCTGCCCCCTCGGCTTTCCCAGGCGTTAACATGCTTCACCTGTGCTCCAGCACTTTCTTTCCCACTTCTCCATTTTTTCCTGAACTGTTTGAGAGGTAGTTGCAGACTTTATGCCCTTTTACTTTTAAATACTTCAGGATGCATTTCCTAAGAGCAAGGATGCTCTCATACACAATCACAGTACATTTATTCAATTCAAGAGATTTCACGTTGATTCACTACTCTTATCTATTGAATAGTCCACAATCAATAGTCCCCAGTTACATAGAGTTTTTCAGATGTTTTTGAGAGTAGAAGAGTTTGCATGAAAAATCTCCCTAGACAAGTAATTTTCACTGGGGAATTTCTCTAATTGCTTTTGTTAAGTATTTTTTACCCCCATCTTGGTGTACATTCCTGGCTGAAATGCTTATGTGAGTGTATTGCAGTTTCCCCCAGTGACTGGCTGTAGAATTATTTTGGCTGCCTAAGGCAGCTTTGGGGGTGATCTTTCCTGCTCCTGAAGGTAGTTGGTGACAATGGGGTTCTTAACATCCTGGCAGCATCGACTGTGCGGGGATCTTGAAGCTTAGAAACGCCGACATTGAGCTGCGGAAAGGCGAGACGGACATTGGAAGAAAGAACACGCGGGTGAGGCTGGTTTTCCGAGTTCACATCCCAGAGTCCAGTGGCAGAATCGTCTCTTTACAGACTGCATCTAACCCCATCGAGTGCTGTAAGTTGGGCCCTGGGGCCCGGTCTTTCTTCAGAAAGCGTAGGGCACGTGGGCTTCCCCCGGGAGCAGTGTATTATGGGCGAGGTACCCGGGGTGGCCTGCGGGAATGTGTGGGACCCACAGGGTTACACTGGCCCAAGATGACCAGAGGGGACAGAGACAGAGCACATTGCAGTGTTCTCTTGCTGCTTCTATTGACTTCTGGAGGGTTTTGTGGCCTCATAGGAAATTTAAAAATAATAGGGCCAATAAGTAGCCTAAAGCTTCATTCAGAAGACTTGAAATGTGTAAATATCATTCTGGTCTTAAAGGATAGATGCATTTGGAGTGAGTTTGCTGTACATGGTGCCCTTTTTTCTTTTCCTTCTTTATCCTTTCAATAACAATAACAAACCACAGCAGCTCTCACTCATTGAGCTTTGACTCTGCTGGTCACAGTGTTAAGTGCTCAGCATGAGTATTCACAGCAGTCCCGGGCACTAGCTGGTGTCAGTGTGCCCACAGTGTTAAGTGCTCAGCATGAATATTCACAGCAATCCCGGGCACTAGCTGGTGTCAGTGTGCCCATTTCACAGATAAGAAGGTGGAGTCACAAGGGGGTAAATTGTGCACACAACCAAAGAGTGGCAGGGTTGGGATTGGAACTGGGGCTTTTGCACGTGGGAGCCATGCCCTGTCCCCCACCCATGCCCTGTCCCCCACCCTGTGTCCGCACCCATCTCTGCATGTTGACTGAGGTCTGTTTTGTATCCTGCACTATGCCAGGGGTTGGGGATCCATAGATGAGCAGGATACTTTCTCTGGCCTTAATGAGCTTACGGTCTGGAGAGGATAAGGACAGTCAGACAGATGGTTGTATCATTGCAGAAGATTTTCGGAGTCTGATACGAAGTGACCAGATCTGCCATTTGGAAGGACACTGAGCAGAAACCTGGCACATTTCTACCAGGTTTCAAAACAAGAAGTAGCTTTGAGCTCATTCTTACGTACTTTATACCTAAGTTTAAAGTCTACCTATACGTTAACACAGTTTTGTAGTTAATCTCTGCAATTAGATGTGACAACACTTATTATCTGCTCAGTGTTTGAAAGTTTAGAAGTTATTTTAGAAAGCATAAAGAAGAGGCAAGGCGCAGTGGCTCACACCTGTAATCCCAGCACTTTGGTGGATCTCTTGAGGTCAGGAGTTCAAGACCAGCCTGGCCAACATGGTGAAACCCCATCTCTACTAAAAATACAAAATTAGCTGGGCGTGGTGGTACGCGCCTGTAATTCCAACTACTTGGGAGGCTGAGGCAGGAGAATCACTTGAATCCGGGAGGTGGAGGTTGTGGTGAGCTGAGATTGCACCACTGCACTCCAGCCTGGGCAACAGAGTGAGACCCTGTCTCAAAAAAAAAAAAAAAAAAAAAAAGAATGAAGAAGAAGAAAATAAGCCTTGTTCCAGAAACAAAAACTGTTTCTATTGTTTTAAAGTCTCTTTCTTCTAAGAATATTTGGTTTCATGCTGTTCTAATCATGTTCCATATTAAATTATGGTTCAGGATTTTTTTTCCTTTTTGCTGGACATTTTACCATAACTAGGTGTCACAATATCAACTTCCTACAGAGGCCAGGGAGGTTGTGAAAATAAATGGGGTAGGTTGGGTGGTAGACGTCAGGGAATAGTGGAGATTGGGGACATTCACTATCTAAATGCGCTGCTGCTACCCAACTGCAGCCAGTATTTCCACGTGGGGATATAGACTCAATGTGATCAAATATTTTGGTTATTTTATTTTATTTTATTAAGAAGGAATCTCACTCTCTGATCCAAGCCGGAGTGCCGTGGCGCGATCTTGGCTCACTGCACCTTCTACCTCCCAGGTTCAAGTGATTCTCCTGCCTCAGCCCTCCAAGTAACTGGGATTACAGGCACCCACTACCATGCCCGGCTAATTGTTTGTATTTTTTAGTAGAGACAGGGTTTCGCCATGTTGGCCAGGCTGGTCTCGAACTCCTGACCTCAGATGATCCACCCACCTCAGCCGCCCAAAGTGCTGGGATCGTAGGCGTGAGCCACCACACCTGGCCTATTTTAAGTTCCAGGTTAGATGTGTAGGACGTGCAGGTTTGTTACACAGGTAAACATGTGCCATGGTGCTTTGCTGCAACCATCAGCTGGCGCTGGAAATCTTCTGGTTTTTAAAAATAAACCAAAAAATATCCTGATTTAAAAAGATAGTAGAAAAATCAAAATGCTCTGCAGTCAGAAAATATCTGCAGATACCTTCTGTTAATCAGAGATAGTCTTAAGACTAACATGCAAAGGGAAAGCGTATTTTCTGCAGAAGAGGTTGGGAAAGCCTAGCCTTCATGGTGAAAAGTCAGGAAGGAGAGAGGATGGTCCTTTCTTTGGGAGAGCAGCCAGAACTTGGTCTTGGTTGGTCTTTGGAAATGAATGAAGAGTTACTCTAATTTCTTTCAGCCTTTTGAGTCAAGACATGGATCAGTCTGAATTGGTGGTGAGCTTGTATTCTGATCTTAGAAGAGAAAGACCCAATAGTAGATACCAAGGGAAAACATGTTGAAAACCCCATTACTAGAAATACTGGAATTCTCCTGCTCAGCTCAGTAGACCCTACTCCTGTCCATCAAATGCTGGTCGTGGTGGCTGCCCCACCAAAGTCTTGGTTTTGAACCTCTCAAGATGTTTTTGGAAGGAAACTTGCAGCGATTTGGGGGATTGTGAGCAGATAAGGTCTCCCCTTTCTGGCAAATGACTCATGTTCCAGGATGGGACTGGGGTTTGTAGCAAGGTGGGGACAGGAACCCCTGATCCTCCCTCTCTTTGGGTTTCTCAAGGCAACTTATCTTATGTCAATCTAAGACTTTGAGGATTATCACTTAACCACATGTACCTCCAGCAAGATCTTCAGGGTGTTAGAAAGCTGTTTGAACATTGAAAATTGTTTTCTTTTCTTTTTAAAAAGGCATTTGCCTGATTCACCTGCCTTCTTTTGACAGAGAAGGAAACTGAGACTTCTTGGTAAGGTGATTCACCTGTTTTTACTTGGTAGGTAGGAAAGCCAGTCTTCAACTTTCTGGTTCTATGAAATCCTTTCTTCTTTTGGTTCCCATAACCCACCCTCTCTTGCAATACCAAGCTGAGCTACCAGTTGGCCACTCTAGTTCTCACTAATAATTTTCTGTCATTTTTATTTACTTCTTTGTTCTGTTTCCCTAGACCAGTGCCTAGTAGGTCCATAAATATTTATTGACTACTTACTGTATAATCCACAGGGAGGTAGTCAGTAAATACATGTTAGCAATTAGTCCGTAACATGCGCTGGCAGAGTATTGTAAAATACATTGTTACTAATGACAGTATACCCTTAGACAGTGTATACTGACTAAGCCAGAGTCTCCAATGACAGGGAGAGTGAGTTGGTGAGAAAAACACTTCGTGGGCTGGTACTTATTTGCAAGGCTAATTTATTTACTTTGGAGATGTCTTTTATGTACTGTCTTAGGGATCAAGGGTAAGTTCTCCGATGCTAGCAGAAACAACATGAACAAACTACCAGAGGCAGCTCTTTGGAAGGTGGAGTGATTTGCTAGGAGTGCAGGTGCCTTATGTTTATTTGCATGCCAGCTGGTCAGAGCTGCAATCTCACTTTTGCACAGACTGGCACTCTTGTGTTTCCAGTCTTCTGTTTCCACTAGGGCTTCAGCATTGCCGAGGAGATCCTTCCAGCTTCCCCCACTGCCCCTTTCCTTATTCTCAGGAAGACTGACCTGACCCTTCTCCAGTCTCCCAGCCTCTGAATGCTGCCCCCACCCCTTCCCACTCCATGTAGATAACCCCACCTCCCACTTCTCTGGAGTATGAAGAGGTCAGAGGGATCACCCCCGTCTTCCCCAACAACAAGCCTACCCATGATAGACAGCAGCTGCAAGGGCCTGCCCTCCCTTCTCCACTTGGCACGGAGCAGTTCCCCTCTCCTCCTGCTCAGCCTCATTCCCGCCTGAGCCCAGCCTCCTCGGTGTTGTCAGCTTCAACTCCACTTTCCCTGCAGGGGTAGAGCTGGCGCCTGCTTCCCTCTTATGTTAGTTTCCTAGGCTGTCATAATCAATTACTGCAAACCAGGTGGCTTGAAACAACAGAAATGTGTTCTCTCACTGTTCTGGAGGCTAGAAGTCTGAAATCAAGGTGTCAGCAGGGTTGGTTCCTGCTGGAGACTCAGGGGAGAAACCGCCGGTGCCATCCCCGCCAGCTTTTGGTGCCTGCTGGTCTCCCTGGCCTTCCTTGGCTTGTGGCTGCATTGCTCCAGTCTCTGCCTCTGTCTGCACATGGCCTTCTCTGGGTCTCTGTGTGTATCTTTTTCTGTTGCTTACGAGGATGCACTTATTGGGTTTAGACCTAATCCAGGGTGATCTCATCTCCATTCTTACCTTAATTATATATGTGAAGACCCTGGTTCCAAATAAGGTACGTTCTGAGGTTGTGGGTGGATGTGAAGTTTGCAGGGAGGAGGAGTCGGGTAGGGGGTACTATGTGTAACCCACTACACTTCCTCAACTGCATTTGTTGGCTTCCCTTCCTGTCTGCTCCTCGTTTCCCAAATGCATTGGGATCTTTCTCTGACATTTTGGCTTTTGCACACTGTCACCTCTGCCCAGAGCATCTCAGACTTGACCGTATGTCAGAATTACCTGGGAGTTGTATTAAAAAATACTGATGCCCGGCCAAGCTCGGTGGCTTACGTCTATAATCTCAGTGCTTTGAGAGGCTGAGGCCGGACGATCACTTGAGCTCAGGAGTTGGAGACCAGCCTGACCAACATGGTGAAAACCCATCTCTACAAAAACAATTAGTCAGGCATGCTGGTGCATGCCTGTAGTCTCAGCTACTTGGGGGCCTGAGGTGGGCAGATTGCTTGGACCCAGGAGGTTGAGGCTGCAGTGAGCCGAGATTGCACCACTGCACTCCAGCTTGGGTGACAAAGTTAGATGCCGTTTCAGAAAAAAAAAAAATACTGATGTCCTGGTCCCACCCTGGAGACTCTGATTTGGTTGTCAGGATGTGGCCTGGGCATGGAGGCTTTCCGAGGTCTCCCAGTGATTCTGATATGGGGCGGACTTTGAGAGGTGCATATCTGGAGCCCACCCCTCCCCATCCTTCAGTGGCTTGGCTAACCCCTCCTCATCCAAGGCCCCTGTTTAGATGGCTCCTCAAGGAGGAAGCATTCCCTGACCCCACACGGTACGGGGTGCCCCCCTTTGTGCTCTGACAGCCCAGTTTACTTGTCAGTCTCTGTCCTATAAAGACGGAACCAGGCAGTGTTTGCCGGGGCTCAGCACATGGTGACGATCTCCAGGCTGTATTTCCACACTGCCCAGTGGGGAGAAAAAGGCTGCAATGAGACGGGAGATGTCCACAGGCACACACCTGGTCCTGTGAGAACTTAACAGAACCTCTCCAGCCATGTCGCCAGGCAGCTCTGCCCAAGCCACCGTGGCTTTCTCCCTGCCCAGCAGATGGGCCTCTCTGCTCCGTGTATTTCAGAAAACACGTAAAGCAATTTCACACAAAGCCCTGCCAGCTCAGGGCACAGAATGTAAATTTGCTTTGCTCATTTTGCAGGGCTTGGGAGTGGGTATGGGGTGTGGGTTAGAAAGTGGATTTTCTCACATGCTCTTTTCCCTCTCTGCCTCTCTTTGTGACATATATATATATTTTTATGGAGGTATAATTAAGATAAAGTAGATTGCATAGATTGTAGGTGTTCAGTGATTTTTGACAATCGCATATACCCACGTAACCACCACTCAAGACAGAGCACTTTCTTCACTCTTGAACGTTCCCCATGTCCCTTCAGCCAAGGCCGCCTCCTCAAGCCCACACACGGAGGCAGCGCTGTTCTGATTTCTATCACGGTTGATTAATCTTCCCTGTTCTAGAACTTTATAGAATGGAATTAATACAGTGTGTACCCTTCTGGGTCTGGCTGTTTTTGCTCAGCATGTTATTTTTGAGATCTGTCACTGCTATGGTGTTATTCAGTAATGCATTCCTAATTATTGCTGAGCACTACTATTCAATTGCGTGAATATAACAATTGTTTATTTACCATTGATAGAAATTTGGTCTGTTCCCGGGGCTTAGGTTTATGGATAAGGCTGCTATGAACATTCCTACTCAAGTCCTTCTGTGAGCAAATGCTTTCATTTCTCTTGGGTAAATGACCTAGGAAGGGACTTGGTTGTGTATGTTTTTATTTATGTATTTTCAACATCATATTCCACTCTGAACAAGGATGTATGAGAGTTCCAGTTACTCTACATCCTCACCAATATTTGGTATTGTCAGTCTTTTAAATTTTAACCCTTCTAATGAGAGTAAAATGGGATCTCATTGTGGTTTTAATGTGCATTTCCCTAATGACTAATGATTCAGGTGCTTGTTGGCTATCTATGTATCTTCTATTTTTTTATTTTTTTGAGACGGAGTCTCACTCTTGTCCCCCAGGCTGGAGTGCAATGGCATGATCTTGGCTCACTGCAACCTCTGCCTCCCAGCTTCAAGTGATTCTCCTGCCTCAGCCTCTGGAGTAGCTGGGATTACAGGCACCCACCACCATGCCCGGCTAATCTTTGTATTTTTATTTGAGACGGGGTTTCACCATGTTGGCCAGGCTGGTGTCGAACTCCTGACCTCAGGTGATCCACCTGCCTCCACCTCCCAAACTGTTGGGATTACAGGCGTGAGCCACCGTGTCTGGCCTATGTATCTTCTTTGGTCAATTGTCTGTTCAAATATTTGCCCATTTTTAACTGGGTTATTCATATTTTTATTGTTAATATGCATCAGTTCTTTATATATTCTGGACATAAGTCCTTTGTCAGATTTGTGTATATTTTTCCCTATCTGTGGCTTACCTGTTTATTTTCAGGTAATGTCTTGTGTCTTTTTTTTTTTTTTGAGACTAAGTCTCGCTCTTGTTGCTCAGGCTGGAGTGCAATGGTGCAATCTTGGCTCACTGTGACCTCTGCCTCCCGGGTTGAAGCGATTCTCCTGCCTGAGCCTCCCGAGTAGCTGGGATTACAGGCGACTGCCACCATGCCCAGCTAATTCTTGTATTTTTAGTAGAGATGGGGTTTCACCATGTTGACCAGGCTGGTCTTGAACTCCTGACCTCAGGCGATCCGCCCGCCTCGGTCTCCCAAACTGCTGGGATTACAGACGTGAGCCACTGCGCCCAGCCCAGGGAGTGTCTTTTTATGAACATTCATATTTTATTTTGATGAAGCCAAATTTGTCATTTTCTTTTCTTCTGGGATTAGTGCTTTTTGCATTCCTCCAGGAAATCTCTGCCTATCTGAAGGTAGCAAAGACATTCTGTCACATTTTCTTCTGGAAGCTTTTCGGTTCTGGTTTCATGTTTGGGGCTCTGATCCGTGCAGGTTGGTTTTTGTGTATCGTGTGGGGTAGGGTCCAGCTCCATTGTTTTCCCTATGGAAATTCAGCTATTTCTGATGCCTTTTTTTTTCTGAAAGCAAAAGATTAGACAACCTACGACCCCGATGCTTCTTGCACACCTTCCGTTTTATCCCTCACTTTACTCTCCTGGGTCTAGCTGGCGGTTGGGTGCTAATGCAGCATTGCTTCAGGAAACCCTTAGAATTAGGGAGGGAGGCCCGGGCCAGGTGTGGTGGCTCATGCCTGGAATCTCAGCACCTTGGGAGGCTGAAGTGGGCGGATCACTTGAGGTCAGGAGTTCGAGACCAGCCTGGCCAACATGGCGAAACCCCGTCTCTACTAAAAATACAAAAGTTAGCCAGGTGTGGTGGTGCACACCTGTAACCCCAGCTACTCTGGAGGCTGAGGCAGGAGAATCACTTGAACCCGGGAGGCGGAGGTTGCAGTGAGCCGAGATCGCACCACTGCACTTCAGCCTGGGCGACAGAGTGAGACTCCATCTCAAAACAAACAAAAGAATTAGGGAGGCCTGAATGGCATGTTGACTGTGCTTCGCTTTGTGAATCAGAAATGCTCATCTTGTTCAGCTGCTCCTGCCGGAAGCTGAAATGACTCACATCATTATCGTGGGCTTCCCAATATTTATTCTTTCAACTTAAAATACATTTGGCATGTGATATATACTGTTCTGGGCACTAGGGATACAACACTGAACAAAACAAAGTCCCTGCCCTCACAAAGGTTACATTCTAGTGGGGAAGACAGACAGTAAACAAGCAAAGACAGCATTTGAGAGCCAAATGTCATGATGAAAATAACAAGGACCACGGGTTGGTGGCTTGGGAGTGCGGGAACAGCAACATCACCATCTTGGCTAGGCTGGTTAAATATGTGTCTGTCATGCCGATCAGGGAAGGCCCCTGTGAGGATGGAGCTTATTCACCAGGACCTGAGTGATTGGTCCATGGGGAATTATAGCCAGTACAAAGGCCCTGAGGCAGGGATAAGCTCAGGGTCTCCAGGGAGGAGAAAGGTACCCAGGGAGACTGTGTGGAGTGTTATAGGTGGGGTGAGGGGTCGGAGGTGAGGTCTGAGCCCAAGCTGGGGGATTCGGATTTTATTCTAATTAGGATGGGAAGCCATGGGTTCCAAGTAGGAGGTTGACATGATGTGATTTCTATATATATAGTTTTTTGAGATGGATTCTCACTCTGTCACCCAGGCTGGAGTGCAGTGGTGCAATCTTGGCTCGCTGCAGCCTCTGTCTCCCAGGTTCAAGTGATTCTCGTTCCTCAACCTCCTGAGTAGCTGGGACTACAGGAGGCCACCACCAAGCCTGGCTAATTTTTTTTATTTTTAGTAGAGACGGGGTTTCACCATGTTGGCCAGGCTGGTCTCAAACTCCTGACCTCAGGTGATCCACCTGCCTTGGCCTCCCAAAGTGCTGGGATTACAGGCCTGAGCCACCACGCCCAGCTGTGATTTCTATTTTAATATTCATTTAGCACACAGCCTAGCACATAGTAGGTGCTAATCAATACTTTAAGGCAGAATGAAGGAAGAAAGAAGATGAGAGGGACAGGACAGGGAAGAGGTGTAGAGAAATGAAGTTATTAATCACCTGCTGTGTGTCAAGTACGTTCTGTATTGTGACTGAATCAGTATGCGAAGAGGCTGGAAAAACTGTAGCATGGAGAAGTGAGCTTGCCTGCGGCCATCCAGCTAGTGAGGGGCAAGCCAGTGGTAACATTGCATCCCACTGAGCCTCGGGGCATCAAGGCTTAACTACATATTGAGTGATAGATTAATTTGGGCCAGAAACACAAAGGGTGGCATCATCTCATTATAAATCAGAGACCAGCTCAAGGGCCTCCAGGGGGCTGTGGGCACCTGTCCACCCCACTCCTCATCCCCCCACCCCCCGGCACTAGATTGTCACCTTCAAGATCCTGTAGTGGTAAATCTTGGATGAAACCGGAGCACTGGGCAGAGAGCAGGTTGGCCAGGCCTTTGTCAGCCTCTGCTCTCGAAGGCAAGTGACCAAGAAGCCCTATTTCAGAAGTGCCAGAAAGCTGCATGATGGGGAGAAGCAGTTTAGAGTGGCGGTTAGGAATGTGGGCTTTGGAGCAGGTAGCTTGGGTTCAAATCCTGCCTCTGCCACTTACTGGCTGCTTAGTCCTGGGGAGATTACTTAAACACTCTGTGCCTCGCTTTCCCTATCTGTAAAATGGGGAGAATAATAGTACCTCCCTCAGGGTGGCGGTTAAATGCGTGTGTGTCTCACACAGTAAGTGCCAGATGTGATCCCACAGGGTAACTCAAGTGCCTCCTTTGTGGTGGCCCAGTGTGGACGGATCTCATTGTCTTGCCTGCAGCCCTCCCGTAGTTCTGTAAAGCAGGCTTTACATACCTCTGGCTGCCACCCTGTCACTGCAGGAGTCTGAAACGCAGGCAGCAGTAGGCCGGTGTGAGAGTCGAGCAGACAGCCTGCAACATACCCTGCTGCTGGGAAGGAACCCCAATAGTTATCTGGCCCAGTGGGGTGGGCCAGCTGATGAGTGAGTGGAGGAAAGTTGTTTTTTTTGGAGAGCCCAGGATTGGGGTGGCTTCTGTGCTGATTGAAATAGTTACCTACCCGGCCCTTTACTGGGCTAGTTATGAGGGAGCTGGGAAGGCAGAGTGCCCTTCTGAACACCTACGATGTACCCACAGATGCACTGAGGTTAACTCATTTCCATCCTCATCATAACCTCAGAAGGCCCATCTTAAACGTTTGCTCAGTTCATTTGTTCGAAGCATTTGATAATATGCCAGTGATGGAGGCACAGAAAAGCACCCTTGCAGGGTGTGGGCGCCTGCAGGCTGAGGCTCCGAAGGATGAGTGACTTGCTGCAGTCCCACGGCTGGCAAGGCAGGGGCAGAGCTGGGATTAAAGCCATCTTCTTTTCTCTGTCCAGGCTGCCTGGGTTCCTCAGTGATCCAGAGCTCATCAGGTTTTGGACTGATGAGCTCTGGATCACTGAGAATATTCCCACTGGATCTGGGAATATTCTGAAGAGGGTGCCTGTTAGTACATTGGAATGGTAGAGTAATGATCTGATGGGAGGAGAGACAGCAGCTCCTACTCTCCCTGATGTCCTGTGGAGTGGATGAGATAGGAAAGTCTCACAGGAGGGGCCGTGCTGCTGCATTTCTCCATATGAGAAAGCTGAAGCTGAGGCCCCCCCGCACTGAGGCCCACAGCTAGAACTTTGTCACTGACTGTGTGTCTCATGCATTTGCACACATCATACCCTACTCCCTTGCTGTGGACCTTAGTGGCTCCCTCAAAGAGGTGAGCCCCACACTAAGGGAGATTTTGGTTCCCCTCCACTCTCCCACTTCCCAGGGAAGACCCAGGGAACAGCCAGAGTGGAGGCTGAGGGGCCTGTCTGCTGGCCCTGCTCACAGCCTCTCCCGGGAGATGCCTGAGTCGGCAGCACATTCTGGGCCAAGCCAGGCCCAGCCAGACCAGGCTCACGGCCAAGGATGGGGCCTGATACAGAGACAAGAAGGGCTGACAGCAGCTGGAGCGCCGAGGCCAGGGTTGCTCAGTGCTCGGGCCAGAACGATGACCAATGGGAGGAACCTTCTTGCCTGGGCTGGCCGGTGTCTTTCCCACGAAGTCCTCCGTTTCACTGCAGAGGGTCCCATGGGGTAGTGGAATCCCACAGTGTAGGTCCAAATTCTGCCTGTCCATTCGCTGTGAGCTCCCAAGCTTATTCCTTCTCCTCTGGGAGGATCAATGTCTTCTACTCTAAAACGGGAGTGATTCCTGCTTTGTGGTCTCATGAAGTTTAGCAATAAAAATAAACACAACTAACATTCACTGAGTCCTGATGAGATGCCACGCAGGCCCGTGGATTAGCTCATTTAATCTGCAGGCAGCCCAGTGAGGTTAGTGCTGTGATATTCCCATTTTATAGTTGAAAAACAGAGGCAAAGAAATTAAGTGTCTTGCTCAAAGTCCCAAAATTAGAATGTTACTTTTACGTGTGAACCCTAAATTGCTTCTTGGTGTGGGTGTTTTATAATGTTTTTAAAAATGTGTATATGTTGTGCCTGCAATCTGTAGTCTTTATAGCATTTGTAATTGTCTGCTATTTATTTTTAGTTTTTTGAGACAGAGTCTCGCTCTGTCATCCACGCTGGAGTGCAGTGGCGTGATCTTGACTCACTGCAACCTCTGCCTCCTGGGTTCAAGCAGTTCTCCTGCCTCAGCCTCCTGAGTAGCTGGGATTACAGGTGCGTGCCATCATGCCCAGCTATTTTTTTTTTTTTTTTTTGTATTATTAGCAGAGATGGGGTTTCATCATGTTGGCCAGGCTGGTCTCAAACTCCTGACCTCAGGTGATCTGCCAGCCTCAGCCTCCCAAAGTGCTGGGATTACAGGCATAAGTCACCCTGCCCGGCCTGTTATTTTTTAAATTTAAATTTATTTTTATTGTTGAAACAGAGTCTTGCTGTGTCACCCAGGCTTGAGGGCAGTGGTGCAATCTCAACTCACTGCAACCGCCACCTCCCAGGTCAAGCAATTCTCTTGCCTCAGCCTCCCAAGTAGCTGGGATTCCAGGCACGCACCACCACGCCCAGCTAACTTTTTTTGTAGTTTTAGTGGAGATGGGGTTTCACCACGTTGGCCAGGCTGGTCTCGAACTTCTGACCTCAAGTGATCTGCCCACCTTGGCCTCCCAAAGTGCTGGGATTACAGGGGTGAGCCACCACACCCAGTCTGTCTGCTGTTATTAACAGAAACTGCCCTCTCTGTAGGAGTGAATTTCTCTAACCAGTCTCTCCTGAGGTTCTTGGATAGATCGTAATTCTTGGCCACCCGGCTTGACGGCGAATTTCACATAGTCAGGCAATAACTTCCCATTTCCAGGCCTACTTGGGTGATGTGGGGGAACCCTGTGCCGGTGTCAGTTTTCTTCGCTGAACCTTTGCGGTGGCTGCTGCTGTGCTGCAGGTGGGCACAGTTGCAAGACAAAGTCAACACCCAAACTGGTTAAACCAACAGCGTCCTGTTGATTCAGAGCTCGTAAAATACAAGAGCCCCCCCAAGCCACTTTATGACGTGCCAGAATCCAGGGGCAGGAGGGAAGCCTGGGGAAGTCACTTTGCAGGGGCCACCTTGAAGCTTAAGCGGGAGCAGAGGTCAAGACTTCACCCGCAGGCCTGAGCCAGGCCCTCAAAGATGACTTTAAAAGCAAGGTGCCTGGTTTGGTTGGAAAACTGCAGGCTGTGCGGTTTGGATTGTCTGCAGTCTCAGAAATGAATGGGAGAAAGGGGGGCTGATGAGGAGGGTGGGTGCAAGCCTGGGAGGCCCACTGGGCTTCCTTAGAGCCTCCCACCCACCCTGGACCTGTCACCCCAATTAGCAGCCATAGGTGATGGAGGTTGCATCAGAGAGCAATAGAGAAGTAGAGCTCAGGAGGGTAATTTGGGCTGCTGTGCGCTGGCTTCAGTTCCTCTTTCAAAAGCTAATTGCTTTGCCTCTGGGTTCTCTGAGGACTGGGGCCTGCCCTGGAGGAGTTCCCCGTCCTCAGGTGGCCTCTTAAGTGTGGAACTTGGCTCTTAAGCAAACGTGCGTGACAAGTCACCCGGAAAGATTGTTAAAATGCAAATGTCTGGCCTCTGCCCGAGAGGTTGGGGCACAGAGGGTGAGGGATATGGCCTGGGTATCTGCATTTTTATCTAGCACCTTCTGACCCTGCTGGGGGAAGATTCTGCTACAGGTGACCTGAGAGCCACACTTTGAGAAACACTGGCAACTGGGGTCAAGAAACCTGGGCCAGGCGTAGTGGCTCATGCCTATGATCCAAGCACTTTGGGAGGGTGAGGCGTGTGGATCGCCTGAGCTCAGGTGTTTGAGATCAGCCTAGGCAACATGGCAACATCCAGTCTCTATTAAAAAAAAAAAAAAAAGAAGAAACCTGGGTTATGGCTCAGGATTCACCGAGAACAGCAGTGACCACAGAGGTGACCTGTGTACACACATGCATATGTTTGGTACATATATGCTAAAATATATAAGACAACAATGTCTATGGCTGGCACATACAGCCTCTCAGAAGCTACAGCTTTTAGTGTTGCTAACCTTGCTGACCCATGTTTATTAAGCCAGACACGCTTTTGATGAACTTGTTTAATCCTTGTAATGACCTGTGAAGTGGGACTGTTAACAGCCCCATTTTACAGATGGGGAGACTGAGGCTCAGAGCTGTGAAAACCCCTACAAGGATCACCCAAGGGGGTGTCCAACACTATAGCCTTAACCAAGACTACGTGCTGCCCTTCACTGAAGCTGAGCTCTGAGCATCTGTCCTCTCCTCTCTAGATGGGATTAATAGTGTCTTCCTTGCTGTAGGGCTACGATTTAAGGGTTTAAACAAATAAAGTGTTTTGAAAATAACTTAGCAAGAAAAAGAGGGGCATTTTTGAAAGTCAACGATCGCAAAGACCATCATGTCTTGAGTTGTTACTGTGTGCTAAGCATGGGCTGTTTTGTCTTATATAGGATATTTTCTCCTATTGTGGTAAAATACACATAAAATTTACCATTTTAGCTATTTTAAAGTATACAATTCAGCGCATGAAGTACATTCACAATATTGTGCAACTACCACTACTCTGTAGTTGCAGAACTTTTTTTTGTTTGTTTTGTTTTTTTTGTTTGTTTTTTTGAGATGAAGTCTTGCTTTGTTGCCCAGCCTGGAGTGTAGTAGCGTGATCTCGGCTCACTGCAACCTCTGCCTCCTGGGTTCAAGCGATTCTCCCACCTCAGCCACCCAAGTAGCCGGGATTACAGGTACATGCTACCAGGCCCAGCCAATTTTTGTATTTTTTAGTAGAGATGGGGTTTAACCATATTGGTCAGGCTGGTCTCGAACTTCTGACCTCAGGTGATCCACCTGCCTCGGCCTCCCAAAGTGCTGGGATTACAGGCCTGAGCCACTGCACCCAGCCAAACTTTATCATTTTTGCTGAGGAAACTGAGGCACAGAGAGCTGCCACTCGAAGGTCACACAGCTAGTAAACTATGAAGACAGAACTTGAACCTGGACAGAGTGACATCAGGCTGAGAAAACCCCATCTGGCCTGCAGAACATTTTTTTATCACCAGAAAAAGAAACGCCTCACATATTAGCAGCCACTGCCCAATTTCCACCCCCAGTGAGCCCTGATCTGCTCTCCGTCTCTCTGCGTTTGCCTGTTCTGGCCGATTGACATAAACGGGATCCTGTGCCATTTGTCCTTTTGTGTCTGGCTCCTTTCACTTCACTTAATGGTTTCAAGGTCCACCCATGTCATGGCGTGGCACCAGCACTTCATTCCTTTTCATGACTGAGTAATATTCTGCATGGATAGACCACGCTTCGTTTATCTGTGTATCCATGCATGACCATTTGGGTTGATATTTGATATTTTACCATCTATGTACTGACTGCGTCCATATAGTCATATGCAGGGTCTTGTACTGCTTGAAGCAGACCCATGAGGGCAGGTACTGTTATGACCTTACAGAGGAGGCATCTGTGACTTAGGTGAAGTGACTTGCCCAGGGTCACAGAGCAGGGATGGCAGATGCAGGACTCAAAACCATGGCTTTCTGACCCCGGAGCCCAAGCAGCAGTTAATGATGTATTCTCTTGCAGCTCCCAGGGCCCTGTATTACCCTGCAGTGATGGTACCACAGATAAAACCTGGCTGTGGCCTCTTGGAATCATTTGAAGATTTTTTTTTTGTTTTTGAGAGGAGTCTCGCTCTGTCGCCAGGCTGGAGTGCAGTGGCGTGATCTCTGCTCACTGTAACCTCCGCCTCCCCGGTTCAAGCAATTCTCCTGCCTCAGCCTCCCGAGTAGCTGGGACTACAGACACATGCCACCACCACGCCCAGATAATTTCTTTTTTTTTTTTTTTTTTTTTGGAGTTTTAGTAGAGACGGGGTTTCACCATGTTGGCCAGGATGATCTTGATTTCCTGACCTTGTGATCCACCTGCCTCGGCCTCCCAAAGTGCTAGGATTACAGGCGTGAGCCACCGCACCTGGCTTGAAGATTTTTTTTTTTTAAGATAAAAACAATGCTGGGGTCCTGACCCTCAGACCATTTAAGTCAGAATCTCTAGAACAGCTGTTCTCAACCAGGGATGATTTTGCACCCCTCTTCCCCAGGGGATATCCAGCCTTGTCTGGAGACAATCTTGGTTGTCACAACTGGGGGGTAGGGTGCTCCTGGCATCTGATAGGTAGAACCCAGGGATGCTGCTAAACATTGTACAATGCCCAGGACACCCCCTGCCTGCTGACAACAAGGAATTATCCAGCTCCAAATGGCAATAGTGTCAAGGTTGAGAAACCTTGCTTTAGAATTGGGCCCTGGGCTAGACACAGTGGCTAATGCCTATAATCCCAACACTTCGGGAGGCCGAGGCAGGCAGATCGCTTGAGCCCAGGAGTTCAAGACAAGCCTGAGTAACATGGCAAAACCCTGCCTCTACAAAAATAAGCACGATGTGGTGGCACACACCTGTAATGCCAGCTACTCGGGAGGCTGAGGTGGGAGGATCACTTGAGCCCAGGAGGCAGAGGCTGCAGTGAGCCATGATGCCACCACTGTACTCCTGCCTGGGTGACAGAGCGAGACCATGTCTCAAAAAAAAAAAGGACGAGGAGGGCCTGGGTGTCAGTATTTTTAACCTCCCATTCCCATTCTAATTGGCCAGGGCTAAACAGAGCTTCTCAAACTTGATAGTGCACAAGAATCACATGGACTCCTTGTAAAACTGCAGATCTGGGCTGGGCAGGTCTGGGGTGGGGCCTGAGGTGTACTGCATGTCTAACAAGCTCTCCAGTGATGCCAACGCCCCTGGCCCGCACTTGGAGTTGTAGTAGTACTAGAATATAGCTAAAGGCGTCCAGGCAGCTGGACTGGACTCTCACTGTTTTCTCTTTTTTCTGTCTCTTTAAATTTTCATTAAAAGAAAAAGTTTTCCTTCAGGTAGGGAGGTAGGAAATGCAGACTTGGCAAAGGTTGAATCTGTTGGTTGCTGAGACTATGAGGCTTTGAAGGGGGAAGCAACGAGGCTGCCGCAGGAAAGAGAGGAGCTGTGTTCACAGCAGCGTGCAGTGATTCACAGCCCAACTGTCCGCGCCAGCCTCCCGCCCAGCACTGAGAGCTTGCAGCCCCTTCCAGTCCCCAGGCCTCCTGGCTGCAAGCCTTGGGCTGGCTTGCCCAGTAGCGATGACTCAGGCTTTCCACCTGTAAAATGGGTGGGATGCTCTCGCCACTGCACCACCCATCCCCGGGGCCAAAAGCCCCCAGCTGCTCCCCAGTTTCATCAAAGGCAGATCTTCAAAGCCTGAACCTGCAGCTGCTGTTCTTGCTGCTAATAAATCTCATTTGTGGCAGCTCAATTAGGAAGTCATCACAAAACTTTGATATTGAAAGAAAGGATTAATAACCCAGCCCATGTGGGAGAGATTAGCAGCTTCTGCGGAGAGGTCTTTGTAATCTATCCTTGTAGCCGGCAGCCCCTGGGGCAGCGCTGGCAGGCGGGTCTCTGGGAACAGAGGGTGCCTGGGCTGAGCTGGGGTTGAGAAAAGCCATCAGGGGATTGGTTTGAGTCACTGCTGGGTGGCACTCTCAAGGTGGAGTGTCTGGAAGCCTCTGGCTGGTGCACGGCGACTCCTGAAATGTTGCCAGGTGCATCGTTGCTCCATTGAGTGGCCCCAGCAGATGCAGGGGGATGCCAGTGGCCCGGAGGCCCAGGCAAGGCAGGAGGGAAGGGTTAGAATTGGGCCGTGGGCCTCACGCGGTTGCTGCCCAGGCTCGCGGATGGGGAGGTCCGCAGGCTCCTGCCATGGAAGGGGCTGGCCCTCTGCCCAGTTCTCTGGGCTTGGGGAGGAATGCCAAGAGCTCAGAGTGACTCACCCCAGGGGGCGGGCCTGGCCTCTTGGCCCACGCTGGAAGGAGAGAGGCCTGAGGAGGTGGGGCCCTGGCTGTGGCTGGGATCTGTTTCTTGCCTGCCCTGGGAAGGTGGCTGGAGCAGGTTTTCATTCTTTTCTGCAGCCTGGCTTCTGGAATAGGTGGCTGGCTAGTTAACCTAAGAGATTGGGCTCTGGAGCTGGAGAAACCTGCTTTTGAGGGTTCAAATCTAAGCTTCACCATGGATCCTTGGCCAAGCGGTGACTTTACTCCTCTTAGCTTTGGTTTTCTCCCCAGTCAAATGCGAATCATTTTAATACTTCCTTCCTCAGAGGGTTGCTATGAGCATTCAACTATAGCATTCTGGTTTAGTGCTCAGCACAGGCCTGTCCTGTTCCTCCATTTTTCATTTATTAAAATATAGATGAGGACATAGATGTAAACAGATGTATTGAGAATACATACTGGGAGATACAGACATATTCATATCCATTCATCCACCCACCCATCCACCCACTCACCCACCCATCTGTCCACCCACCCACCCATCCACACACCCACCCTTCCACCCATCCATCCACCCACCCACCCATCCATCCACCCATCCACCCATCCACCCATCCATTCATCCATCTACCCACCCACCCATCCACTCATCCATCCATCTACCCACCCACCCATCCACCCACCCACCCATCCATCCACCCACCGACCCATCCACTCATCCATCCATCCACCCATCTATCTACCCACCCACCCATCCATTCATCCATCCACCCACCCACCCATCCACTCATCCATCCATCCATCCATCCACCCATCTATCCATCCATCCACCCACCCACCCACCCATCCACCCACCCACCCACCCACCCACCCACCAACTAGTACGTTCTCCTCCTAGGTTCTTGGCACTATTCCTGGTCTAGGCTTACAGCAGTACACAAAGCGAAGCCCCTCCTTCCTGGGCTTATATGCTAGTAGGTTAAAGATGAAAGAAGATAAACCAATACAAGCTACATATAGTGTATCTGAAAGTGAAAAGCTCTATGGAGAAAAGCAAAGTAGGACAGAGAAAGCAAAGGTGACAGAGAATGAGAGAGAGGGACCGGGCTGGGTACTGCTGTTTTAACTCTCGGGAGGGGATGGGGTGGGTTAAAGAAGCCTCCCAGAGGACGTGACAGCTGAGTAGAGACCTGCAAGAAGTGGAGAAGGGAGACATGCAGGTAACTGGGGAGGACAGACACTAGGAAGTGCAGATGCTCAAAGGTAGGAGTGTGCTGAGTATATCTGAGAGACAGAATGTTCTAGAAGTGTGGCTGGAACAGAGTGAATGAAGGAGAGTTCTAGAAAAGGACCCCATGGGTAGATCATGGATGTCTTAAAGACTATGTTAAAGATCATAAATGAATTCCAAAGTCAATATGTCTAAACCCTTCAGGTACTATATCCTAAGCTTAGCATACATGATGCCTTCATGTTTTGGCTGACATCAAATGTACAAAGAAAGGATATACTTTAACAAAGGAAACCTCTTATAAAGAAGTTTATTTGCCCATCCCTTTATAAAAGGATACAGAAAACCAATTCTCATGTACCTGTTCTCCTTATAAGGACAACAGGCAGCCTCTGGCTTCCTGTAAGGAGAACAGGCCTCTGTCCCTTGATTCATGAAAACGAAATGTGTTGTTAGAGGGAAATTAGCTCAAATGACTTAGAGCACTTTCACAAGGCATAACATTTGTACAGTCATTGATTGTCAGGGGTGATGGTTCCACATTTTAGATAACAACAGGTGACACAGGTGGGCAGAGCATGTCATATCTCAGTACCATGAAATCAGACCTCCTCTTTTGAGCAGACATCTCCCCTCATCACAGTGACTTCTCTCTCTTTTGCCTGCAGCCCAGCGATCTGCTCACGAGCTGCCCATGGTTGAAAGACAAGACACAGACAGCTGCCTGGTCTATGGCGGCCAGCAAATGATCCTCACGGGGCAGAACTTTACATCCGAGTCCAAAGTTGTGTTTACTGAGAAGACCACAGGTCAGTGGATTTTTGAGCTCTTTCTCTGTCCCCCAGAATCATGCAAAACTGACCATCTCTTTATTATATACAACTTTGGTTTTGGGGGTAGATCCCACCGTGCAGTTTTATACCCTGCTCTTTTTACTCAGCGTGTCTTCAGGGATTGTGATGGCCATACCATTCACCATTGCATGAATGTGCCATTCTACATTTTAACTCTTCTAGGTCATTTTGATGGAAAATGAGATTATCTCCCACCCTCAATCCTTTTTTTAAAATTACTTTTTTACATAAGGAAGGAAATTTTTAAAACTTTTTGCTGTTATCAAGAAGGGAGGCCAAACAGCACAGTGATAAAGCATGCATACTCTGGCCCTGGATATCTTGGGTTCAAATTCTGGGTTTGTTATCTGCTTGCTTGGTGATCCGAGGCATATTACCTAACCTTTAAAATTTCTTACCCCATAAAGTTGTCATGGAGGTTAAATGAGCTAATACATGTCACGTAATTGTAATAGCGCCAAGTACAGCATAAGCCAATTAATATTGGCTACTTGTATTTTTATTATAAGTAGTTCTGCAGTGAATCAGCTTATACTTCTAGGATTAATTAATCTTGTACATGAATCTATACGTATATCTTTTTAGTTTATTTAGGGTTTATTCCCAGCAGTGGAATTTTGGATAGTCATTCTGAGGACTTTAAATACATATTGCTAAATTACCTTCCAGAAATCTACAAATTGAAGTTGCCATCATGTCAGTCATAGTTTCACCCCCATCCCAGAAATGCCATTTTTTTTAATTAAAAAGGAATCATTGTGGAATTGGTACTTCTTTCTACTTTGCATTTCCTTGCTCTGAGAGGCATAATGTTTTGTTTATTCACCACGTGTATTCTTCCTTTGGTGTACTATCGGTGTCATTTTCAGTGGGTATGTGGTAGAAAAGATGCTGATCTGAAGTAGGAAAATATCAGATTAAGCAATAATTAATGAAACAAATGTGTTGTTAGAAGGGAATTAGCTCAAATAACTTGGGACACTTATTTTGGATACTAGAACCAATTTTCTTTTTCCTTAACAGACATGATTTCAGTAGGTTACTTCAAAGGGGTGTTGATGTTTGTCTATTTGTTTATTGTCCTTAGAACAATCTGAGAATATAACAGGTGAGTTGTCCAGTTGGAGGGGTTGTGCACTGTACAAGGGCACCTCCTCTGAGGGCTGCCATTCAAATTGGGTACATCACCAGTTTACACATTAGTAAGACAGCTTCTGGCAGGGGGAAGCAGACTGTCTTAGGCAAAGAGTGCTTCTTCCAGTCTCGCACAAATCATCCTTCTGGGATGGGCTGGACATGTGACCGGGGTGTGACAACTGCATTCTCACAGTTGGAAGCATAACAAGAGGCAGAATTTATTTTAAAAGGGTTTGATGACGCCTTTGCGAAAAATAACAAAAAAGGTATTAAGTAAGGCTGTGGCAGTGGGGAAGGGAGATGCAGGGATGGGTCGGGAGTGGTTTAGAAGGCAGATGTCACTGAGGTTTGATGGGACGTAGTGGTGTAGAGAGGCATTAAGAACGCAGGTGGCAGGGCCAGCCACCAGGAGGGCTGCTTGCCACCCGGGCAGCTCTGCTGCTTACCGGCAGTGTCACCTGCGGAAACTCTCCATCATCTATCCCCTGAAAAGCAGGGACAGTGACAGTGCCTACCCACAAAGGTAAGGTCTGAATGAATTAGAGCAAGTGGGCTTAGCACCGGAAGTGCTCGGTAAGGGGCAGGGGCTGCTGCTGTTTTTCTGGAGCTGCTGTGGATGGGGAAGGGGAAGAGGTTGAGTGTCGAGATTGTTTTGTTCACGTGGTGCACTTGGCCAGCTGAGATTTAGCACACAGGAGAGGAGGTCTGTGTGGGGATGAGGTTGGGCAGGGAGGACAGGTTTCATTTTGGAAGTGGAAGCGTTGAGTCTCATGTACCCATGGGCCTTCTTGGATGAACCATGATCTCACCTCTGCGGAAAGGCAAGAGATTGGTGGGTACGTGGCCGCGTGGTCTAGACTAAGAAACCAGATCCTGGCTGCAGATGTTGTCATGGGAGCTGTCAGCAATGAGATCTGAGGTGAAGTCCTGGGAATTGGCTCTGACCTCCCAGGATGGCCTCCAGTGGGAGAAGGGGAGGCTTAGAGAACTGAGAGCCACATCCTTTAAATGTGGCAGAGGAGGAGCTGTCACAGCAGGAGGAGGAGAACCAGGGGAGTCTGGTGCCCTGGAGACCAAGGGAAGGAGACTTGGGAAGGGTCAGCAGAGGCAGTGCTATGAAGGTCACAGAGCCCGAGGTCAGCCTGAGAGTCCAGTGAATGGGGGGCCTCTGGTGATTTGAATCACACGCACCCAGGTGGCGGTGAGTTGAGGAGTGAGCTGAGGAGTAGCGTTGCTTGAGGGATCGGAGATGATGAAGGTAAAGTCTGCTCCAGGCAAGAAGACTCTGCACCAGCAGTCCCCAACCTTTTTGGCACCAGGGACCAGTTGCATGGAAGACAGTTCTTTTCAAGGGTTGGGGAGATGGGCTGATGGTTTCAGGATGATTCAAGCACATTACATTTATTGTGTACCTTATTTTTATGATTATTACATTGTAATATACAATAAAATAATTATACAACTCACCATCATGTAGAATCACTGGGAGGCCTGAGCTTGTTTTCCTGCAACTAGTTAGTCCCATCTGGGGGTGACAGGAGACAGTAACGGATGATCAGGCATTAGACTCTCCTAAGGCGGGCACAACCTAGATCCCTCGCAAGCGCAGTTTACAGTAGGGTTCATGCTCCTGTGAGAATGTAATGGCAGGCTCATCTGACAGGAGGCAGCGCTCAGGCGGTAATGCAAGTGATGGGGAGTGGCTGTCAATACAGAGGAAGCTTTGCTCTCTCGCCCGCCACCCACTTACTGCTGTGCGCCTAGTACCGGTCTGTGGTCCGGGATTGAACACCCCTGGTCTATACCACATTTTTAGCCTCAGCATTATTGACAGTTTGGCCCAGATAATGACTTGGCAGGGGCGCTGTCCTGGGCACTGCAGGATGTTCAACAGCATCCCTGACCTCCACCCACGTGACACCAGTAGTGCGGCCCAAGTTGTGACAACCAAAAATGTCTCCAGACCTTGCCAAATTTGCCCTGGGGGGCAATATTGCCACTGGTCAACAACTGCTGGTCTACAGCTTAGAAATTTTCAGGAAAGACAAGGAAAGGAAAAGAGCATGAGGAAAAATCAGAATCAGGGTCACCTTAAGCCTTCCCCTGTGCGTCTCAGCAGTTCAGGCCCAGCATCTGCTTGGCGGAATGCCTGCACAGCTCCCCCGAGCTGTCCTGCAAAGTGGGGTGCAGGGAGGAGGCCTGGCCTCTGCCTGCTTTGCCTTGAGGGGCTGATCCAGCCACACAGGGCTCTGTTGGCTGAGTGGTTTCTATTTACACTGAAACCTTTTTGTTGCTGATGGAACTGTGCAGGAAAGAGTTGGAGGCTGGATCCTACCAAGTTCCTTACGGAGTTAGGAGCCAGCCAGCTTTTAAGCACTCTGGGAGTTTAATTATTCTGAAGCTATCCAAGGGCATCAATTAAGCATTTGTGGAATGAGTGAATGGCATTTATTCTCTAGCTTCTATTCTCTTGGTTTCAGAAGAAATTTCATATTTACCTCTTGAAGGCAGGAAAACACAGAGCCTGTTTCAGCTGTGAAAAGTTGGCTGTTAAGAACAAGAGTAATAATCACAGCTCCTATTATTGGCCACTGTCTGCAGGCAGCCCTGTGCCTGCCACTTTCCGTGTGTGGTCTCATCTAAGCTGGCACCCATGGGAGGCAGACAGTTTAGCTTGGAGAATCCAGGGGACTCGTCCACAGGTGATATTCAGCATTGACCTGTCATTCAACCTCTTTGGGCCTCAGCTTCCCTGTCTGTAAAATGAGATAGTGACAGTCTTTCTTTCCTGGAGTTAAATATGTAAATAAGCAGCATGCACTTAGTGCTCATGGGATGTTCATCGTTATTTTTTGAAGTGGGGTCTAACTATGTTGCCCAGGCTGGCCTTGAACTCTTGGGCAACATAGTGAGTTCAACATAGTGAACTCCAGTGACCTTCCTGCCTCAGCCTCCTATTTGGGATTACAGGCGTGTGCTTTTGTTATTATTTTTATGGTCTTGTGATATTCATTACTCAGGACATAGTCATCATTCAGTTGATACATGCTGCCCCAGGTGCTGGCCTAGGCTGGGAGAGATTTGGGGGGCTGTAACCCACAGCGGTCACCAGCACAGCTCTGAGGTCAGATGGCCTGGGTTCAAATCCCTGATCTGCATTTAGTAGCTGTGTCGTTCTGAGTAAGTTACTTCACCTATCTGGGCTGACATTTCCTCTTTTGTAAGATACAGATGATGATTTACTTCTCTTGGGAGGCAAGATTAAATGCGATTATACAGGTTGGGTGCTTTGCATAGGGCTCAGAACATTGAACATGCTCATTAGATGTTAGCTTTTTTATTATCATCATTATATTTTGGCTGTAGAAAAACAAAGACAAGTAAGACTTTATCTCATGGAACCAAGAGACATTAAAAAACAGTAGTAAGTACTAATAATGAACGTTATTAGTAATTTAGTAATTAGTAATTAGTAGTTCATTAATAATGAACTACGTGCCAGGCCTTATTCTAAGCACTTTGTATGTGCTAACTAATCTGATCCCTCATAAGAGCCCTACAAGATAGACTACTGTTTTCTCAATTTTACTGGTGAGAAACTGAGCACAGAGAAGTTAAGTAACTTAGTGAAGATCACACAGCTGATAAAGGGCAGTGGTGGGATGACCTCAGGCAGCCTGGCTCTAGACCCCACACCTTGGACTCTGCTGTTCTATGCTTAAAAAGCTTAGAACCAGGTTAATTTTGCATGAAGACCCTTCAGCTGCTCTGAGCCACAGGCTTACCCATTTTGTGGTGATAGAGATCCTTGAATTAACCACTTCACCGCTCTGAGCAGCAGTTTGAATTCTCTAGTGTGTTTCTGGCATCAAGAGGATACATTTCTGACCCTTCCATGCCTAACCGAAGAATCCCAGGTGAATGTAGTTCCTGGATTAACGACAAGAGACAATCGGGGGTGTTAGGGACACGGAGGGCTTCTCTGCAGGGGATGTCTGGCTCTGAGGGCTCTGCAGAGAGGGGGCTCGCCTTGCATTTGCTGGTCCTGCTCTTTTGACCCCAAGAGCTCACCTCCCAGCCCGGGACGCCTTCTGCAGGGGGAATCCCTGTTGCTCAACTTCTTTTTTCCAAAACTCATCCCCGTTCCCATCTCCATGGACATTTGGCCAGCAAGGGCTCTGCGGGGCGGGGCGGAACAGTTGAAGTTTTCCAAGGAAGGGGAATCCCAGCTGTTTCTCACATTAAGGAAAGGTGACAGCCTCCTGGGCTAATCTTAGCCCCGAGTTTGGTCATCGGCACCACCAGCTCCAATGTTCTTTTTATAGCTGTCGACTAAAATGGAATTGGCAGTTTCCACTCCAGCAAGATGACAAATTGGAGAGCAGTGGAAAAACAGTAGGAGAGGGGCAGCGTGGTGTTTCTTAAGTTAGAAAAGCTTGGTGTTTTGGAAAATGGCATCTTATTTATAGCAGCAATAATAATAATGATTATTATATTATTTGTATTACTATTTTTGATTATTTTTGTGACTTTCAAGAGCCTGTGTGATCTGGCTCTGCCCATTTCTCTGACCTCAGCTTTTTTGACTCTCTCCCTGCCACTTGGCCATAGCAACACCTGGCTTCACTCTGTCCTCAAACACCCCAAGCCCATTTCTGTCTCAGGACCTTGGCTTTCTCCGTTTGCTCTTAGAATGTTCCTCCACCATTTCTTTTCTTTTCTTTTCTTTTCTTTTCTTTTCTTTTTTTTTGAGACGGAGTTTTGCTCTGTCGCCCAGGCTGGAGTGGCGTGGCGCGAGTGCGCGATCTCGGCTCACTGCAAGCTCCGCCTCCCAGGTTCACGCCATTCTCCTGCCCCAGCCTCCTGAGTAGCTGGGACTATAGGCACCTGCCACGACGCCTGGCTAATTTTTTGTAGTTTGTTTAGTAGAGACGGGGTTTCACCATGTTAGCCAGGATGGTCTCAATCTCCTGACCTCATAATCTGCCTGCCTCGGCCTCCCAAAGTGTTGGGATTACAGGCGCGAGCCACTGCGTCTGGCCTCCTCCACCATTTCTTTTCAAGCCTGCCGCCTCCTATTCCTCCCAGTCTCAGCTCAAAGGTCACTTCCTCCACGGGGTCCTCCTTGACCGTCATTCTGAAGTTGTCCCGCTTCCCAGACACCTTGTCACCTTCTGTGCCACTGCCCGGCTCTGTTTTCTTGGGGGCACTTAGCGCTGTTGAAATCACCTTGTCTGTCTGTTCATTTATCACCTGGTCTCTCATGCTGGACTCTTAGTTCCTTGACAGCAGAGTCTCAGCGTTTGCTGCTGTATCCTCAGCATCCAGAGTGGTCCCCGGCACATAGCAGGTGCTCATTTGTGTTGTTGAATGAATGCATCTCTTTTAGTTGTCACTCCAGCCCTGAGAAGCGGGCAGCATTATCCCCATTTTACAGATGAGGTAACTGAGGCTCACAGATGTCAAGTCATGCACCCCAAGTCAGCCCACAACTGGTGACAGAGGTGGAATCCCAAGGCAGCATTTGTCATCAACTCGAGTAATTTTTTCTAGTCATGTCAGAGAGGACAGAGAAACCAAACAGAACAATCAGGGTCTTTCCTATTTATCATTCTCAGTAATTGCTGAAAAGCCATTTGGATGTTCTCTGAAATTTAAAAAATGTGTAACCCTTCAGGCAAAGTTCACGCTGGGAAGTCCAGGCTGTTCCTGACTTCAGTGGGAACCCTGGCCCTTGGCCACAGGGCCTCAGGCGGAGTCGGGGGTCCCAGCAAAACATTGCAAAACAGGAAAAAATCTAAGGACACAAAAATAAAAGTGATGTGGCAGCGGGAAAGGGGTTGCCATGGCTTTGAGCGACTCGCTGCGCCTGGGTGGGATCCAATGTTTTGGAAGGTTCCTTCACATGACACAGAGTTTTGGAATTTTTCGGCTGGTAAATCCTTCTTAATTCAGGCCCCCAGGCTTGGCCAACTAGCTCCCTGGCTCTGTGTGTCCCGCGGGGGCGTAGGTTGGAAACTGGCCTGCATCAGATTACTCAGCTTTGAAACTTAAATTGTTTGAAGAGAATTTTTTGTTTTGTTTTGCTGGACGATTTTCTTGGAACGGTCTGATGGCAGAGGCTCCCATCACCTGTCCAGAGGACAAATTGATTTTTTAGAAAGGACGCGTGGGTGGTGGAATTCCCTCTTTCCCACTGAGTCATCATATCCTGACATGAGTCATTTTATTACTTGGAGGTCCCCAAAGGTTGTATTTTGAGCTTTGTTTAATAAATATAAATGCATGTGCTTAAAATAATTTTTTTTTTTTTGCTAAATTAAGTATTTTTCCATGAATTTGTGCCCTGGAACAATCGGAACCATCTTAGAGCAGACACCTGCTCTTCCCACCTGTTTCTCTCCCTGGGTTTGGTTGTACCCGGCGTGATGTTCTCTGAAACAATAGACCTGGTATGGGAGTCTCTAGATGGGGCTTCCCTCTGGGAAATGTCAGACTCCAGACAGGGCTGGGGCATGACTAAGGCTCTCCGGACCTTTGCCCTCTGTGACTCATGTCCCTGGTGTCAGTGGCCCCCCGGGCTGGAGCCCATCACTTACCCACAGCTTTGCTGGGACACGAAGCTGCTCTCCAAAGATGCGATCCAGATTGCAACTCCGAAGCTGCCGTGGAGATAGAGAAAATGGTCTCGTTTTCAGGGATCTAAATATTTGCCTAAACTTGGTCCCCTGCATTGAAGAACAGGCTTTTAAGTCCAAGAATCCTGCAGTTCATTCCGTTTGCATCCATTTGAAGGAGGCCACAGAGAAATGAGTTTTTAGTTAGAACACTCGTTGTGTCTAAGCACTTCCACCATCAGAAATTGTTCCTGGTACCAAAGGCCTTTGTGTAATTCCCACTTCAAAGGCTGGATTTTGAATCACCCAGCAGACTTGGCCTGAAGCCTGGATTGGCCTCACACTATGTACCTTGGGACTCAGTTTTCCCATCTCTGAGATGGGGTTGGTGGTGTATTAGCAATAGAAGGAGATCAAGGAACTGGAAGTATCAGGCACATAGTAGGTGCTCAGAAAACATCAGCTGCCCTTCTACCTGCACTCTGGGAGCCTGGTTGACTTCACACAGGGTTCAGAGGGCAGAGCCATGTTGGTTTCTTGTCTGGGAGAAGAGTCCTTCTTGGCGAGGTGAATTCCTCTCCTGTCCTTACCCTAGACCCATCAGACTCCTGGAGTCATAGCCTGGCAGCTGGAGGGAGGGTAACTCATGGTCTGCTTCCTCCCCTTCCCATTTTACGGATGGGGAAGTCGAGTCACACAGTGTGGTCACTAGACTTCTTTGAGGTGACAGAGTTCATCAGTGGAGGGCTGGGCCTGAAACCCCAACTTCCTGGTTCCCAGAGTAGCTGGCTGTCTGAAATGTGTGGGGATCATCCACAGATGACCGCTTAGGGCCGAGAAGAGTCACATCTAGGGTGGGACAGGGGAGGAGCTGAAATCCGGCCTCTGTGTAAGATTGACCTTGACTGAGCATCCAAGCGTGCCCTTTCAGGCTTGCTCCACTCACTCAGCCCCCGGTGCTTCCATGTTCATTTCCCGGGTGTTTATTGAGCACCTACTATGTGCAGTGCCATGCCAGGCACAGGGGACACATGGCAGGTGAGGTCCCTGCCCTTGGGAGTGGACGGTCTGAAACTTGTTTATAAGCAGGACACTTTCAGATGGGGAAAATGCTATGAAGCCAGGGAAGCCAGGTCACAGGCCCAAGAGAGAAAAGGGCGTGGAGTTAGGGGGGAAAATATAGGATGTGCAGTTAAATTTGAATCCCAAACAGTGAATTTCTTTAGTAAAAGTATGTTCTATACAATGGCAAGGAGTTTGGGACATACTTGCAGTAAAAAGGTATTCGTTGTTTTCTGCAGTCCAAGTTTAACTGAACATCCTGTATTTTTATTGGTTAAATCTGGTAACTCTGGATGGAGGAGTCAGGGAGGTCTTGCTGGAGGAGATGGCTTTGAGCAGACCCCTGAAGGTGGGAAAGAGAGAGCCACAAGGACTGCTGGGAGAGTGTCCCAGGCAAAAGGAGCTGCCCAGTGCCAAGGCCCCAGCGTGGAGATGAGCTTAGGGCATTTGAGGAATGGGAAGCAGGCCCGGGCGGCTGGTGCGTCGTGAGAGTGAGAGCCCAGCCTGGAGAGGTGCTGCGGGGGGCAGGCCCAGCTGGGCCCTGCAGACATGGCAAGGAGTTTGGATTGAATTCCCAAAGCAACAGGTAGTTGTTGGAGGTTTTTGAGCAGGGGAGTGGCATGGTCTGGTTGATGTTTAAGAGTGCTCTGGCCACCTGTATGAACAGTGGACTTGGTGGGGGGCAGCACTCGGAGAAGCTGGGAGGTGAGTGAGCAGCTGGACCAGTTGTCCCGGTGGGGGATGGTTGGGGCAAGCCCACCAAGGAAGTAGTGGGGCAGGAGACTCGGGAATCAAGGGACTTCCTTTCTAGATCTCAGTAAATCCATTTGAGCAGTGTTACCCTGTCGGGCGGCTGAAATCCTAAGCTGGCGGGGCCATTCCTGAATCTCCCCCACCCCACCCCTGTCTGCTGGGCTCATTAAGCCCATGCTTCCAGGGAGGACATGTTTTTCTGCTAGTTAGCAGTCATAAAGAGCAGACTGAAATGACTTCAACCATTTTTATTTGGCTAATTTTTAAAAGCACGGCCAGGACTGGGAAGCATCACGTGCGGTTTCCTAACACGAGCTGACACTTTGATTTCCTCCCCATTCGCCTCGAGCCCAGTGGCATGCTCACAGCCCGGGTGAGGACGGATTTGCCTTCCTCCTCCCAAAAGCTTGCTCATTTCTCCCGGAGTGCTGACATGAGCCCGCAGCTCCTCCAGGCTGACTGCTAAGACTCCAGCCCCAACCCACGGCCAACCCTACTGCTTCCTGGCTGCTTTGTTCCATCACAGGGTTAAATAATTGCCTGCAAAGAGAAACCAGGAAACCAACGAAAGTATAGGGGCCATACATCAGCAAATGGGCTGGTTAGCGATGCCCATTCTTCTTGCATCTAGTAGGGGTTTTCTTCTGGAGTTGACTCTGCAGTGAAGATAAAGCAGAGGCTATAATGTCAGGTGGGCGTGGTGGCTCATGCCTGTAATCCCAGCACTTTGGGAGGCCAAGGCGGGCGGATCACCTGAGGTCAGGAGTTCAAGACCAGCCTGGCCAACATGGTGAAACTCCATCTCTACTTGAAATGCAAAAATTAGCCGGCCGTGGTGGCATGTGCCTGTAATCCCAGCTACTTGGGAGGCTGAGGCAGGAGAATCTCTTGAACCTGGGAGGTGGAGGTTGCAGTGAGCTGAGATCGCGCCATGGACTCCTGCCTGGGCAATGAAGTGAGACCCTGTTTCAAAAACAAACAAACACAAAACAAAGGCTATGATGTTACTTTAGCCATCCCCCCACCCTATTTTTTTTGTTTTTTTTTTTTTAACTTGCAGAGTCGTGCTAAGTCTTCTCTAGACCTAACCCTTTTGCCCAAAGTGGTTGGCTCCTTTCTCTTCCCCTCTGACTAAGACTTGGAAGGGCTGTTTTCACACCGGCTGCCAGTCCTTGTTAATTTTGGATGGGGTAATTTTGCCTGAACATCTGCTCAAGAGACCGAAGTCCTTTATTTCATCTCAGCCCAGAGCGGTAGACGCATACTTGGTCTTCTCAGTCCTGTTCCATGGGGGTAGGTCTGCCCAGAGTCCCAGACCCAAGGTGTGGGTTGGGAGGTGGATTATACGGAACTTCTGGTCAATGGCACTGGGAATGCTGTCTGGGCTGTGTTGCTCTGATTGTGTTTGATTCCTTGTCTGCACCCATATTCCCAGCTCCTTCCTCATCAGCTGATTCCCACAAAGGATCCCGTAATAAGGGCTTGGTGATTCCTCCTTGCAGGGTCCTGCGGCTGGAGAGGTCAGTGGTCAGACGTTTCCTGGACCCTGGCTGTAGGGTGCACACTGGAGGATCCTGAGGTCAATTTGTTTGTTTAGTCAGCCAGTATTAATTGAGCAACTATTATGTGCCAGATGCTGTAGAGCTAAGGATAAAGCAGAGAATGAGATAGCTATAGCCCTGCTCTGGGGTAACTCACAGCCTGAGGCTGGGTGGAGATAGCAAACCAATAGGTAGCTAAAATGATTTCAGGCTGGAAGGGAGGAGTAGAAAGTTATAAGGCGATGGTGTGGGATGAAGGGGGGGTCTCCTTGAGCTGCACCTGAAGGATGGGAAGGGGATGGTCACAGAAGAGCTGAAGAAAAGCATCTTGAGAGGTGGCAACAGCAAGTTCCAAGGCCTGGAGATAGGCAGGTGTGGCTGTTGGAGGGAGAGAGAAGGCCAGTGTGTCTAATGGAATCAGGGGAGGAAAGCTGGGTAGAGAGGCTGGGTCCCCACCTCAGTAGACATAAGCAACCCTGAGTCCATGTCTCTCTTGAGCCTGGGTGGAATGTTCGGCCCTGCCTCCCTGTCTGGGGGCCCCGGAGGGCTGGAAGGCATACGTGGTCCATCTCTCGGCCTGGGGTACAGCTGTGCCGGAGCTGAGTCAGAGCTGATGGTCCATGCCCAGCCTCCCTCTCAGGCTGTGGCCCCGGAGGGCTCCCAAGAGACAGGAAAGTCAACAGGCAGTTGCAATGTGCCTTTTTCTTAAGAAAAAAAAAAAACTTTATTTAAAAATAATAAAAATATAAACAAATTAAAGTCACTGTGATGTTACATGTTTCTTGAATCAGTGAAGAAAGGCATGAAGGTCTCACCTCACGCATTCAGGCCCAGCCCTGGAGGTACAACTATATGAGTAGCTTGGGGCACAGGCTTTCTAAGTTTAAGCAGACTTAAGAATAGACTTACAAAGCGGCATCATGCGGTACATACTGGTCTGCAGCATTTTTTTAAAATCTGCTTTTTATTTTATTTTATTTTATTTTACTTTATTTTTTTGAGGCAGAGGCTCACTTTGTCGCCCAGGCTGGACTGCAGTGGTGCGATCTCAGCTTACTGCAACCTCTACCTCCCGGATTCAAGTGATTCTCATGCCTCAGCCTCCTGAGTAGCTGGGATTACAGGCACGTGCCACCACACCCAGCTAATTTTTGTATTTTTAGTAGAGACGGGATTTCAGCATGTTGACCAGGCTGGTCTCAAACTCCGGACCTCAAGTGATCCACCCACCTCAGCTTCCCAAAGTGCTGGGATTACAGGCGTGAGCCACCGTGCCCAGCAAAATCTGCTTTTTAATATAACAGGGTCATGTTTTCAGGTTAGAAAACACAAATCTACCTAAGGGCTGCCCAGTGCTCTTCTACTGATTTTCCATACTAATTACAGGTGGCCCATAATTAATTCAACCAGTCCCCTACCAATAAATACTTTTTATGACCATTTTATTTATTTGCAATGAGGAATTCAGTGCAATGAAATGAAGCAAAAAACTTCAATACCCACCAAAGCACTTGGGTCAGGATGGCCCTTCAATTCTTTTTTACTGGAATCAGAACAATGCAAGACTCCAAATTCTAAAATCATAGTAATGACAGCAGCATTAACTATGCGCTGGGAATTTTACTAAGCATTTCACATACACTGTCTATTTTAATTCTCGCCACATCTTCTTAAGTTCAGTAATATTAACTTTATCTTTTTTTTTTTTTTTTTTTGAGATGGAGTTTTGCTCTTGTTGTCCAGGCTGGAGTGCAGTGGTGTGATCTCGGTTCACTGCAACCTCCGCCTCCTGGGTTCAAGCGATTCTCCTGCCTCAGCCTCCCAAGTAGCTGGGATTACAGGCGCCCACTACGACGCCCAGCTAATTTTTTGTATTTTTAGTAGAGACAGGGTTTCACCATGTTGGTCAGGTGGGTCTCGAACTCCTGACCTCAGGTGGTCCACCTACCTCGGCCTCCCAAAGTGCTGGGATTACAGGCATGAGCCACCGAACCTGGCCAAACTTTATCATTTTTGCTTATGAGGAAACTGAGGCACAGAGAGCTGCCACTCGAAGGCCACACAGCGAGTAAACTTTGGGGACAGAACTTGAACCTGGGCAGAGTGACATCAGGCTGAGAAAACTCCATCAGCATTTATTTTTTATTTTTGAGATGAAGTCTTGCTCTGTCACCCAGGCTGGAGTGCAGTGGTGCGATCTCGGCTCACTGCAACCTCCACCTCCCAGGTTCAAGCGATTCTCCTGCCTCAGCCTCCCGAGTAGCTGGGATTGCAAGTGCCCGCCACCATGCCTCGCTAATTTTTGTATTTGTAGTAGAGATGGGGTTTCGCCATGTTGGCCAGGCTGGTCTTGAACTCCTGACCTCAAGTGATCCACTAGCCTCGGCCTCCCAAAGTGCTGGGATTACAGGTGTGAACCACCACACCTGGCCCCATCAGCATTTGTTTTGAATTCTACTGCCCCATGGGAGTGCAATTCAGAGGTTGGGATTATTGGGTTCTCCAGGCGAAAGCCCAGGACTTGTGCACCCGTGGATGCGGGGTGGAGTGGGGAGGAGGAGCCTGGGAAAATGACCCCAAGGTACCTTGCAAACCGCACACTTCCCTTAGAGACCAGCCTCCTGGAGTGTGTCTTGCACGTGCTGCATAAAATCAAGAAAGACAACGGATGTGGGCTTTCACTTCCTGTTGGGGACTTGTTTGTCCAGGACCGAGTGCAGACCTTCCATGAGAAAGTACAGGTCAGGCCAGATTCCTTGGCTGCCCTTGGAGCTTCTGGTACCAAAAGGGTGCAAAAGAAAGAAGATGGACCCTTGGCTCATAGTTTAAGTTTTGATTTCTTATTCCTCTGAGGTCTTTTTCTCTGTGTGTGTTTTTAAGGTTAATGGTGAAAAGACCCACTTTGGAAAGCAAAGGAAAATCAGGCACCATGCTGCAGTCTCCCATAACAGACTTTGCCACTTCATAAATTCCCTCCAGCCCAAACCTGTAGGCAGAAGTATTGCAATCATAAAATGCACTTGGAAAATGTTTATTATTTTCTGATTTTAAAATGCTTGTGTTTTTCTCAGTATTGACACATTGTGGAATATATGCAACAAATGATAAAGAAGACAGTGTTGAAATAATCTGTTGCCACTAGCCATAATCGTAACAGGTATCTGTTGAACTTTTTTTTTTTTTTTTTTTGAGATGGAGTTTTGCTCTTGTTGCCCAGGCTGGAGTGCAATGGCATGCTCTCAGCTCACTGCAACCTCCATCTCTGGGTTCAAGAGATCCTCCTGCCTCAGCTCCCCAAGTAGCTGGGATTACAGGTGCATGCCACCATGCTGACTAATTTTTTGTATTTTTAGTAGAGACGGGGTTTTACCATGTTGGCCTGGCTAGTCCCAAACTCTTGACCTCAGGTGATCTGCCCGCCTTGGCCTCCCAAAGTGCTGGGATCACAGGCATGAGCCACCGCACCCGGCCCTGAACATTTATATAATACCCTGCTCGGGTCTGTTACCATATTTAATCTTCAGAACGACCCCATAAGGTGTGGGTACTATGATTATCTCCATATGTTGGATAAGAGGCAGGGAGAGAGATCGTGCCATATCTAAGGTCTCACAAATCATTGGGGGTAGTCAGGGATTTGAAGCTGGGTGTGTCTGCTCCGAAATTTGGGGTACATGGGAGTAAAATGGCAGAGCACTGGGGTGACAGAAGTTGGTTGTGGCCGCAGGACATGGCCAGGAAGGCTCAGGGTTCCAGTCAGCGTGTTGTGGAAGGCCTGGCAGAGAACACTGGAGAGGGCAGGACTTTCCCCCTGCCCCCCATGGGCGTCTTTCCCTGTGACCCACACTTACCGGGCTCTGGGGAGGCTGTGGGATGTGGCGGCCCACCGCCTCACTTTGGGGCGTCCCGAGGAAGGGCTGGTTGCTGTGGCTGGAACTCAGAGGAGAGGAACTAGATGGAGGAGCTGCAAGGCACAGGGATCTGAAACTGCGTAAGGAGTGCTGATGCTGAGGCCAGGCTGCCTGGGTTCCAATCCGGCTTCCCCACAGGGTCTGGCTGTGTGACCTTGGCCTGTGCTCTTGCCTCTCTGTGCCTGGTGTCCTCCCCTGTAGGATGGGGTGAGGAGACCTGCCTCCTATGGGTGCTGTACAGATGAGGCAAGCCCATGTATACGAGGTGCTTAGAGTGATGCCAGGCATGTAGTGAGCGCTCATAAGACTCAGGGGTAAGAACAGTGCCTGGAGAGGCAGGAATGAGGGTAGGAGCCAGGTTGTGCAGGGCCTTGAGGGCCACAGTGAAGCTTCCACGGTATCTTGAGGGCACAGCAAAGCAGGGAAGGGCTTGAAATCTGCATCTGCATGAATCTTTGTGGTGAGTGACCCTACAAGGGTCCCACCCACATGAGATCTTTCTCCAGCCTCCCAGGAACCTTCTAGCCTCACAGTGATCTGGTAAGTTTCTCTCGTGTAACAACCTTGACCTGTCTTTGAAGCCATCTCCTTCGTTATTAGATTATGTCAGTTGTTGCTTAAAGGCTGTGATTTAATAACTACTGTGGGTCTTTGCACAGCCGCCTTGCTTCTCTGGGCCTCAGTTTCCTTGTCTGCCAGTGCAGGGCTGGCTAGTTTCTAAGGGTACTCTCAAGAACCTGTGTGCTGGAATTCTATGGCTGTCAGTGGGTAGAGTTTTGTCTGCCATGCACACCCACCAGAGGTGGGAAAAGGTCTCCTTCTTCGTGTTGGGTCCCTTGACCCGGAGAGGACAGTCCATGAGAACTCTCCTCTTGGTGACACCCTTTTTGTTGGACCGCCATTTTGTATTTTCTGTTTCATCTGCCACTTATTGGTGTGAGCCTGGAAGACAACTGGGAATGGAAGCTTTATGGATCCTACTTAATACTTCCTGATCACATTTCCAGCTACTATTTTCTCCCTTTCTTCCCTATTATGAACTTCTGAAAATGATCCTTTTTTTTTTTTTTTTTTTTCAAAGCAAGCTCATATAAGTGGAAAAAGAAATGATGCTGTTGGTAGCAGAATTCAAGAATTCAATTCAGGCAAGGAGAGGCTATGGGGGAGGGTGACAAACCAAACATCAACATGTTGCCATTTCCGCTGTTCATTTCTTACTCAGTCTTCAGGCTTCAAGCTCACTTTGCAGGTGTGGATGAGGATCCACTTTTTGATGAAGACCCTAGCTTGGCCTGTACAGTCACGCTCCTGGTGGTGACCTCTACCTGAAAAGGGGACATGTGTCTCTGTTGGGTGGTCTTTGACTTGTCTTTGACAAAGAAATGAGGATTGTCCCTGACTAGTTCTGTACAGGACTTTGCACACTCAAAGGACTCAGGTCTTGATGACTTCACTTCCAATTCCTCGATGTCCATCCAGTGATCTTCGCTTGCTTCCTTTTGAGCATCAGACATGCCTGCTCAGTTGTCTGAGAAAACAGGGGGCCGAAGTATTCTGCCCTCATCAAGGGGGCATGTGTGATGTTAGCCTTTGGCCTTTTCTTGGCCTCACCAGCAGCCTTTGGAGCTGCTGACACTTCTGTCTGTCCAGTCATGAGATGTTGATTAGGCATTTGTGCGTGTTGGGGAGATGGTGATAAATATGACTTGGTCCCTTCAGCAGGGACCAAGGGACACTAGAGTGAGAGTCAGTAAACAAACTGCCTGTTCTTTTCCCTTTTAACATAGCCCATGTCTTGCTGAGTCATTTCAGGAATTGCGCTGTAAGGTCAGGACTTACAGACTTAATTGTTACAAAGGGATCTAGCATGTTCATTGCTTGTTCCTTGTTAAGATCATCTAGAGAGCAATCACAATACTTTATATTAATTTTTCATGGGGGAGGTGGGTGGGAGTATGTTTAAGAACGCTTGAAGTCCAGATTTCACTGGGTGAATCTTAAGAGCCAAGACTATATGGGTTCAAACCTAAGCAATCACAGAAGATGGGAATAGCTGTGCTTAAAAGTAGGGAGGGGTTCATTGGTCAAACCTTGGGAAGTGCTATGTACTCCAGCCCACCTCGCAGAGTTACTCTGCACAGCAGCATGTTAAAGCTTCTGAGAAGTCCTGCAGTGAAGAAAGCCATTTGACTTTGACTCAGCAGTTTCCAAATGCTTATTAGCATGTAGATTTTTTCCCCCTTCTCATAAAACTATTTAATATCCTTCAGAACCAGTGTTCCACAAAACACCCTGGAAATACTTGTTGAAATTATTTGTTTCAGCTGAAAACTACCAATGACCAGTATAGGTGGTCAGCAAGAGAAATCAATTATTTGCAAATGCAGGGTTTTTTTTTTTTTTTGGCCCAACTTCTTGGCCCCAAACTGGGGGAGTAGTGTTCTGCTTCTGGACAGGAGAGTTTACTGAGCAAAACCTCTTCATCAGTAGTTATGAGTGACATGAGATCCAGGCTGTCTGCTGAGGAAAGGTGGAGGGTGAGCCCCTGTCTTTCTGCTCTTCAGTGACTTGTGAGCCAGGACACCACTGAAGTCACTGGCTTCCCTCATGACTTGGGGCCGCATCTTTAAGCCTGTGTTCTCAGACCACCAAGGAGGCATGTCTGGGACAGTCAGGGACCTGTCATGGCGCTTCTCTAACAGCTTTGGCGTAGAATAAAGTGTAACATATAACAATGCTTTTTAAAATTATTTACTTATTTATTTATTTATTTGTTTGTTTGTTTTGAGACAAAGTCTCACTCTGTCGCCCAGTCTGGAGTGCAGTGGTGTAATCTTGGTTTGCTGTAACGTCCGCCTCCTGGGTTCAGGCAATTCTCATGCCTCAGCCTCCCAAGTAGCTGGGATTACAGGCACCTGCAACCACACCTGGCTAATTTTTGTATTTTTATTTTTAGTAGAGACGGGGTTTCACCATGCTGGCCAGGCTGGTCTCGAACTCCTAGCCTCAAGTGATCCATCTGCCTTGGCCTCCCAAAGGGCTTGGATTACAGGCATAAGCCACCATGCCCAGCCCTTAATAATGCCTTTTTTTAAAAAAAAAAAAAAAAAAAAAAAAAAGATAGACATTCAGATACAGGGAAAAAATGATGGTAGGATTCTGGACAGTTTCTATTTTTTTTTCTTATTTTCTGTTGTTGCCCTGTTTTCTTTCTTCTGGCTGTCAACATTATTTTATTTTTTAATTTTTTAAAATATAACTTCAACTTTTAGATTTGGGAAGTACATGTGGTTTGTTACATGGGTATATTACATGACACTGAGGTTCGGGTATGAATGAGCCTGTCACTCAGGCAGTGAGCATAGTACCCAATTGGTAGATCCCTGGTCCCTGTCTCCCACCTCCATTAGTCCTCAGTATCTGCTGTTCCCATCTTCATGTCCGTGTGTACCCCATGCTTAGCTCCCACTTATAAATGAGAACATGTGGTGTTGAGTTTTCTGTTCCTGCCTTAATTTGCTTAGGACAATGTTGCCTTGTTTTCTATTGACACCATGTCTTCCTTTTGGAAAAAGGAAATATTTATATGTATAAATACATGTGTACACACACGTGCACATATTGACACATACACACCTTACTGAAATGACATAATATACAAGCTAAGATAAACAGAAGTTGGTGAGTTTTTGTCTTAAATCTTTGGTTTCTAATAGTTCCTTCAAAGTCTGTCATTTTTGAATTTTTCTAGATGGACAGCAAATTTGGGAGATGGAAGCCACGGTGGATAAGGACAAGAGCCAGCCCGTAAGCACGTGACGCACCCGAGTGTCTCTCAATCCCCCTCACGTTTCCCTCTTTCATGCTCTTTCCTTCTTTCCCTCCTTCCTTCATCAGTGTCCCCCAGAGCTTTGGACCTAACAGGTACTCAATATGTGCATATTAATGAGTGAATTCAACATTTATTGGGCACCACACTCTCTGATTTGTAACTGTGACACCTTATTATATTTTGATGGAGTATTATTTTCTGCTGCCGCTGACAAGTTAAATTCCCCTGAAATTGAACTTCCCCTGTAAACCGATGAAAGGCACATCAAAACACCCATTAGGCACTGGGCTGCCTGGATGCGCTTAGGGTCTGGGTAAGAACTGAGACATGATTGCAGTTAAGTTCATGACAACTCCTTCCTTATAGAACATGCTTTTTGTTGAGATCCCTGAATATCGGAACAAGCATATCCGCACACCTGTAAAAGTGAACTTCTACGTCATCAATGGGAAGAGAAAACGAAGTCAGCCTCAGCACTTTACCTACCACCCAGGTAAGGAGTGTCTCTGACGACCCCTTTGGTATTGAGAGGCAGTACAGGCACAGGGCTCAGGACTCCTGAAGTCTGCTCCTAGCCAGGTAACTTTGGACAGATGACTCAACCTCTCTGAGCCTCAGTTGCATCATCTGTGAGACAGCATCTTCCTTATAAGGGTTCTGGAAATTAAATGCACATAAATCCTTAGCACAGTGCAAAGTAAGCTGATGTCAGTGATATTAGCTCTTATTGCCTTAGTACCTTCCTTTAGGGGAAGGGGGAATAGAAGAAGGGTGTGTGTACGCATGTTCAGCAGAAGGGTGGTAAGTGGATGACTCCTGTCCCTGGCTTGGATTTGATCATGATAGAGGGGCTGTGCCCTAAAACGTGCAGAATCTTTATGTGACCCCCCCATGTGAGTCATCACCCCATGGCCTAATGGAGTGACTGGTGGATAACCGGGTCAGGAGGTCTCATTCCCACAAAGTACAGCCCCAAGAAAGGTGATGAGTACCATTTTTTCATGCATTCATTTGTCCAGAAAATATCTGAGTGTCAGGCACTGTTCTTGGCTTGTGGGCACAGCTGTGAACACTACAGGGTAAGAATCCCTGTCCATGTGGAACTGCCATTCTAACAGAGGGGATTAGGTCATAGATAATGTTGATATTATTGATATGTTGGATTACGATTGGGGCTGTAGAAAAGGTGGACAGGAACAGCCAGGGGAAGCATAATTTTAAATTTTAAAAATGCTTCTCTGAGCTCTCCCTTGGGAAATAGGCTATAGGCTTCCCAGGCTGAGAAACACCTGCTAGCTACCTTCCAAGATTGGAAACCTATAATTCGAGACAATCACCCAGGGTATAATTTGCATCCTATGACAGTTTCTCAGGGAGCCTCTGGGCTTCTAGAAGCATTAAACTGAGGGGTGCCCTGGCAGCCTTGCCTTGGTGAGCTTGACTTGTGCCCACAGTTTTGTGTTGACCCTTGTGAGGACACTGCTGTCTTGGGACAGACATGACACTCTATCAGGGCAGGGTTCAGGTCACCAGGACCCAAAACTGTGGGAGATTGCTGGGGGGGCTCTAGACTGCAGCTCAGGAATCCCTTTGAGCAGACATGCTCTCAGATATGTTTCATGGTGCTCTTGCTTCTCATTTGTGGCCCGGCCTTGGCTCTTGTCTGGTTGAGCGTGGCTGGAGTGAGCTCTCAGTCTCCCAGTTGGGCCAGGGAGTGAGGTGATGGCCTTTGAATGGCACCTCGAGGGACAATTTCTGTGGTTAGAGACAGCCTTGCCTAGTCTCCTTATCTCCTCCAAACCCCAATACTTGGAGGTCCCCCACCACACACACACACACACACACACACACACACACACACGCATGCATGAACACACGTGCATGCGCACACACACATGCACACACACTTGGTCACAGTCCTGTCATTGACTCACTCCAGTAAAAAGAAAACTGATTCCTCAACTCCTGGGATTGGTAATGCTTTAGTATGGATGTTGGGGAAGGAGTGATTTCAGTGACTGGTGCTGGGCAGGGAGAAAGGAATGGCCACAGCGACAACACAAGTGGTAGTCATGACGGATGATCATAGTAAGAGAATAGCAGCGACAGCAAGCATTGAGCACTTACTGTACGCCAGCCACTGTGCTCAGTGCTTTGCACACACATTTAATCCTCCCAGTGATCTTGTGGGGGTAGGTATGATTGTTCCTGCCAGGTAACAGATGGGGAAACTGAGGCTTGAGACAGTAGTGCTTATTCCCCCAAAGCACTACAGAATGGAGGAAGGAAACAGTCACTTTGCTGATTCCTTTGTCTAGAAAATATCTGAGTGCCCATTAAGCACCAGGTGCTGTTTTGGGTCATGAGGATCAAAAACCAGACAAAAGTCCTCTCTTTGAGGAGCTGACATTTGGAGGCAGGGCGTATTTAGGTAATAAATCAGCATGTAAAGCATCTATGACATTTCTGACGGGGATAAGCAGTAGAAGGGAAAGCAAGCGGAGACAGGAGCTGCTGGGATAGAAAGAGGGGGAGGCATCATCTGAAATCAAGCATTCTCCTCTGAGCTGTCACCTGGAGAGATAGGCTGTAAACATCCCAGGGCTGAGTCAGACCTACCAGCCACCTTTCCAATATTGGAAAAATCTATAATTCAAGATGTTCATGGCCAGGGTAAAATTTCCTACCTAAGACAATTGCATGGGGAGCCTTTTGCCCAAGGCTGATAAGTGACAGGGACCAGCTGTTTGTCCCACCCGTATGGACTCCCAAGGCCATGTTCCCAAGCACCGTCCACGAATCCTCCGTGCACATCCGTGGCTCACTGCCATGGGTGCCCCTATGTGCTCTTTTCTCCTCCCAGTCCCAGCCATCAAGACGGAGCCCACGGATGAATATGACCCCACTCTGATCTGCAGCCCCACCCATGGAGGCCTGGGGAGCCAGTCTTACTACCCCCAGCACCCGATGGTGGCCGAGTCCCCCTCCTGCCTCGTGGCCACCATGGCTCCCTGCCAGCAGTTCCGCACGGGGCTCTCATCCCCTGACGCCCGCTACCAGCAACAGAACCCAGCGGCCGTACTCTACCAGCGGAGCAAGAGCCTGAGCCCCAGCCTGCTGGGCTATCAGCAGCCGGCCCTCATGGCCGCCCCGCTGTCCCTTGCGGACGCTCACCGCTCTGTGCTGGTGCACGCCGGCTCCCAGGGCCAGAGCTCAGCCCTGCTCCACCCCTCTCCGACCAACCAGCAGGCCTCGCCTGTGATCCACTACTCACCCACCAACCAGCAGCTGCGCTGCGGAAGCCACCAGGAGTTCCAGCACATCATGTACTGCGAGAATTTCGCACCAGGCACCACCAGGCCTGGCCCGCCCCCGGTCAGTCAAGGTCAGAGGCTGAGCCCGGGTTCCTACCCCACAGTCATTCAGCAGCAGAATGCCACGAGCCAAAGAGCCGCCAAAAACGGACCCCCGGTCAGTGACCAAAAGGAAGTATTACCTGCGGGGGTGACCATTAAACAGGAGCAGAACTTGGACCAGACCTACTTGGATGATGGTAAGACGCTTGAGTTTTGTCACTGCCTGTAAGGATGGTGCCCTGAAGCATCTCTGACCAGGAAGTTCACTGCATGGCCTACGGATTCCGTAATCTCTTTGGGCCTCAGTGTCCCCATTTTAATTTAAGGAGGTTGAATAATATGACCCTGAAAGCCACCCCTAGCTCTGTGCAAGAATTACCTCCCAGCAGTAGTTGCAGAGGGGAAGCAGTAACAATTTCAGATGCCCCCCTCCAGAATCGCCCCCATAGAAAAAGCAAATGAGGGCAACCTGGCATCCCCTGGGTCATGAACTGGGTCCATTTAACTGCTTCCACACTCTTTCCAATTGCCAGATTTAGACTGAGGCCAAGAAAATAGGAAGGAAAGCTAACCTCCTTTCATTCCTGTACAGAAAAAAAATCCCATTTTATAGCCCTCTTTTGTATATTTGAGGGAGGGAGAGGGAGGAAAAGGAAGAAGAAAGCTCATTGAAAAGTGGCTTTATCAGAACAGCTTGCAGGCAGGCTGCGGGCACTTCTCTACCCTGTGCTCGTGGAACAGAGATGCGCATTGATGGGAAGGAAGCAGTGGGCTTCCGCTGTGGTGAGCCCAGCTGATGGGTGGTTTGGGCCAAGGAAAAGATGCAGAGGAGGCTTTGTGTGAGTCTGTAGGTGCCCGTTTGTGGGCAAGGGGTCTGCCCAGAGGGTAGTCTTGTGGAGAAGCTGTGATGAGATGTTGGTCCAGGATCTCAGGGAGGAAGGACAAACTGCATTGCTAAGACTCACCTGGGAGCCGCAAGGTGCATTGGGAGGTCGGAGAGGGTGGGATGAGCAGAGCAGCCTTGCCTTGGGGGCTCCAGACAGAAAAATAGGCTGTTGGACTTTCTTTACCTTCATTTTTCTTTTAAAAATTTTTTGTGGATATAGAGCAGGTATATATATTTGTGGGGTACATGAGATGTTTGGAGACAGGCATGCAAAGTGAAATAAGCACATATAGAGAATGGGGTATCCATCCCCTCAAGCGTTTATCCATCGAGTTGCAAAGCCCATGACACTGTTTACGTTATTTAAAAATGTACAGTTAAGCGACTGGAGTTTTTTCTTAATAGAAGAAGGAAAAACCTAAATTGCTGGCTGTCATTCCCAGTTCCAGTCCTGTATTTTATAGGCAGTAGCATCTGATATACCCTGAAACCTCAATTATTTCAGAAAATTAACTCTCAGGAGCCCAGCCAAGGGGTAGGAAGTAAAGCGAAAGCTTTGAAACAGCCACAATAGTTACCATCAAGACTGGGTACTGAATTTCATATACCGCAGTGCCAGAAATATCCTCTGCTGCATAGTCAGAGGCTGTTGACCTTTACTCTACAAAACGTCTTGACAAGCCAGGTTATCTGGGGGCTCTGTGACTTCTGGTATTCTCCATACCCAATCCCTAGGGAGACAGTCGATCAAAAACGTCCCCTGAATTCACCAAGCAAAGACCTCTGGGGCCACTTCTTGTGGGGTCATCCTGCCCCCACGTGCCTTACAAGGCTGACCTCTAGGTATTGCTCTGTTAATAATTGATCCGTTTGATCCTGAATAATCAAGCACAGGTTGAGTTAAAGTCATGGTGCTCTGTTTTGAAACGGACATCTGCATACAATCCATCCTTGAACAATTTACATTCACAGTGGTGAAGATAAGGTTTTGGTGCTTATTTTCAAGGGGGCAATCATGTAGAGAATTAACTAAGGCAGAACGTGGTGGATCAATGAAGCATGGTCGTAACCAGATCCCTCTCCACGTGAGGCCCTGGGGGATCGATTGTATTGGAGAAGAGGTGCTTTATAAATAAATGAGTGTCTGTGCAGGGCTGGATAATTTTCCCCAGCTGACTCTGCACCTAGGGCTGGTCTGGTCTCCAGAGCGAGAAACACACTGGCCTCTCCTACCCTGTCCATCCCTTGTTAAAGGCAAATGGTAAGTGCCTTGGATATTGGGGCACCCGTGTCCAAGTGGCCCGAGGTGGTCATGACTGGCTATGGCAGCCCCAGATCCATAGATGTCCTTGCCGTTTCCAAAGAAGCTTATGTTACAGAGAAAGCAGCTGAGCACCGAGACCCTTTTGGGCCTCCTGAGGCCCTTTCTGAACACAGGCAGGTTCAAAGTCGTGGTGAGGGGGAGTCCCGCTAGGTCCAAACCTGAGCCAGCTCTAAGGATGTCTCAGAGAACCGAGCAAGGTGAAATTTAGATACATGCTGTATGACCCCAGCCCATGGGATGTTAGGAGCTATTTTCTGAAGGAGGGTTCCATGGCTTTAAAAGATGAAAAAACTAGGTTAAACCAAGTTTTTTGTTTTTGTTTTTGTTTAATTATTTGTTGCGGGACTTCTGAGAGTCTTTATCATGCTAGCGGACATTATAAGTCTCTAAAACGCGGGGGTGTAGCACAAAGGAGAGCGCATTGCACACTCCAGGTGGTGATGTCCACACTGGATTGTACTGTGTTCTGCAAGAATGGAGGCCCGGGAGTCATGCTACACAGCTGGCCTAGAAGCTCTTTTCCTAACACTTGGCAGAAATAACATAAAGGAAGCTCAAGAGCTCTGAAGCGCAGCACTGCCCTGTCCCCTGTGCCATAGTCCGGCTTCTCAATTTGGGGGCTGCACATTCCTGAGGCCAGAGCTGGATGGGGCAGTGGAATGGTTTCCACCCACGTGGCCTCCAAAAGGCAGCAAGTGCCACTAGTTATGTTCAGTGCTCCACCAGCCTTGTCTCCAAGGCTCTGCCCACCCCAGGACCCTCCAATGGGCAGGTCCCCTGGTGGCTCATGCCCAGTGGCAAGCCCCAGACTGCATCTCCACTGTAGCCACCAAGATGTGGGTGCAGTTTTGTCTCTGAACTGCTGCAATTTCAAATTCTCCTAGCCCGTCTCCTAGCTAGTCTGTGTAGCCCGTGCATCCGTGGAACATTCCAGATATGCCACCATCAGCTCTATGGATATGAGATTTGGACGTCTTGGTTTGCTGTGTTGTGTTATTTCTGACAAGTAAACTGGAAAATCCCCTGGGTCATTCCTTTGGTGTCTGGTGGGGCAACTTCCTTGGTCTTTAGGTCCTTTTCTGTCCCTTTCGTTTATGATTTCAAGGGAGTCTGTCGCACACGGCACATATTTGGCTGCACGGGGCCCATGTTAAACCCCAGCGTGCTGTGCTGCCTGTGCGTGGGCATTTCTGGTTTGTCATTTATTTCCCTTGGGATTTTGCCAAAGTGGGCTTTCCTTGGAAACTTTGTAAGAGCTGGACTTATGCGTTTTGAGGGTTGAGGGAAGGTTCTGTGGCTGGAAAAGGAAGCAGTCACCAGTGGACACACAGGTCCTCCCTCCCCCGCACAAGTGCAAACAAACCATCTTTGAAGCTGATCCCGCCCCTGCCCTGGGGTCCAGGGAAGCCCCCAGCTCTGAGTTATCGTTTCCTGCACCTTGGCCAGTGATCCCAGCGTCGCGTCTGGGCATTCCACCCCGCTCCCTCATGGGGCATCTGTGCTTTATCTCAGCCCTTCCAGCCTGCATTCCTGCACACAGACGCCGGCTGGCTTGGCCCCGTTTGTTCTTGGAACACCAAGGCGCTCCTTCTGCTTTCTCCACTCCGAGTACTTGAGACGTTTTCAAGAAGTCTCTTTGGAAAAGCAAAATAAGTAATATTCCAGGGCCCAAGGCATGCACTCCCCTGAGCCCCGTGTTTCTCCACCCACCCCAATTCAGGCACTTTCTTACAGCTCTTCAGAAACATATGGTTCATACACCATCACTTGCGTTCTCTCTGCTGTCATCCCCCTTCCGTGACTAGTCCCTTGTTCTAAGGCCCCAAATTGTACCTGGGGCCTAGCAGTAGCTGCTTCTGGGACCTAATTCTTCCCTACCTTTCTCCCCTATTCCTCTCTCCTCCCCAACCCTCCCTGTCCTTAACCCTTCCTTCTTCCCTCTCTCCCTTCCTCTGTGTCCTTGACCCTTGACTTCTCTGTCCTTGACCCTCCTTCCCTCTCACCCACTAGTATTTTCTGGCTGTCTACTCTGTGCTGGACACTGTTCTGGGACTTAGGGATCCACTAGTGAACAAATGAAATGAAATCTTTGCTCTCACGGTGATTGTTTGGTAGGTAAGCGAGATAGACATTAGCATGGAAGGCAGTAAGTAAGCAAGCGAAATTCAGACAGCAATGAAAGCCACAGGGGAAATTCCACAGGGTTAGGAGCGAGAGGGTGGCTGCCTGGTTTGGGGGTGAGGTTGGCCCCTGCAGATGAGTGTACAGAAAGGCCACTCTGAAGAGGCGGCCTTTGGGGATGGACGCAGACCTGGGGAGGTCTGAGGGAAGAGTGTTTCAGGGAGAGGGAACGCAGGTGGCGGAGGCCATGAACTTGGAGAGGTGGGCTTGCTCCCGCAGGCTTTCAGCAGCAGTGCAGCGTGGTTTGATTTACTGTTTGAAAAGATCACTCTGGCTGCCTTTGCAAAATGGACTATAGGGAGGCAAGGGTTGAAAAAAGGGGGATGTGTGAAATTGAAAACGAATCCCGTGACAGGAGCGTGATGGAAGGCGGTGCATTTCACAGGGGGTGTGCCCCGCAGGCCCTGTCATGAGCGCGGTTACTTAAAATGCAACTGGAATTGCCCAAATGTGATCAATACACAGGTAATTCTCAGCTTCCCTTGCATAAAATGAGGGGTGGCTGCACTTTTTACCACTCAGGACGCAAGCAAGCGGGAGAGGCGCTGGGGAAAGTGGACTCAGAGGTGACTTTTACTAGCGCTCTGTGGTGCATTCTAGGAGCTGTGCTGACTCCACAGCTGAACTGGGGGTGCAGAGGTCATCGGGCCATCTCACCACCAAACCCACCACAGGTTTTGAAGTAGAGAGCTTACTACAGCTGCCCAGAGACTCAGCCACAGATGAGAGAACATGGGGGCAGGGGTGTGGCCTGGGACTCAAAGGAGATGTTTTACCCCGTTCTGGAAACGTCCAGAAAAGAAAGGATGTGGTCTCGGTGATGGCTGCAGCCCCTGCAGTGACTTGTGAGGATAGCAGCTTGTGTGTGTGAGAGAGAGTATATTGATGTGTGCAGGAAGGGCACAAATCAGTCTGCTTATTCTTAAATCTACTTCTGCCCTGTTCTTCATGTAAAGTGCTTAATTATGTGCACATTCAGAAATCAGTAGTGCATTCTGTATATTTCACAAGCGGGCCACCCACAGAATTGCCACCTGGATTATGACAGTCTTGTTGGCACCCCAGAAGCCCCCAGATGTCCCTTTCCCTTCTACAAAAGTGACCACCATCCTGCCTTCTAACTCCAGAGATTCATGTTGCCTTTTTATACAAACAAAAGTCAGATTTCATGACTCTTTTGTGTCTTGAGTGTCAGCTCCATCACTGACTCTGACCTCAGGCAAGTTACTTGCTGCCTTGTGCCTTCATGTCCCCATCTATAGAATGAGACAGTCACAGTTCCTCCCTTCAAAGGCTGTGCTGAGGATGATGAGTTAGTGCATGTCAATAAAAGGGATCTTCCATAAATGTGACCTGCTGTTTTATTTGTTTATGATTTTTTTTTTTTTTGAGACAAAGTCTTGCTCTGTTGCCCAGGCTGGAGTGCAGTGGCATGATCTTGGCTCGCTGCAACCTCTGCCTCCTGGGTTCAAGTGATTCTTCTGCCTCAGCCTCCCAAGTAGCTGGGACTACAGGTGCCTGCCAGCACGCCTGGCTAATTTTTGTATTTTCAGTAGAGACATGGTTTCGCCATATTGGCCAGCTGGTCTTGAACTCCTGACCTCAGGTGATCCATTCCCCTCGGCCTCCCAAAGTGCTGGGATTACAGCTGTGACCCACCATGCCCAGCCTTGTTTATGAATTTAATTGCCTTGATTTCTTGTAGGACATGGTTCAAATTTTAAAAATCTATTTGTGTAGGAGAAAAAAATGGGCTACTCTGATCTTTGGAGATGGGCTTCCTCACCCTCATGCCCTGCTTCTTCCATGGGATAGATGAGTGGACATAGCCCCAGAGCACCGCCCAAGGCTCCCTCCCCCCGCTTCCTCCAGGGGACCTCAGGATGTGTATCTGCATGAGGGAGATGATGTCCTCGCCGGGGGCTGCTGAGAACTCCAGTGAGTGTATCCCCTGCCATGGCTCCCTGGAGGAGTGTGGACCAGTGGCCCAGGTTTTGCCAGTTGTGCCTCTGGCAGAGGGGCCATGGGTGTGCTTTGAAAAGGCTCTACGCAGAAGCTGGGTGCACCAATGCGTGAGAAACAGGCGGGGGAGGAATGAACAGAGAGACCCACCCTCCAAAGCTCAGGAAGCAGGGAAAGGAACCCAGTGATGGAAAAGTGTTTTGTAACTGGCCTGCTTTGTTCCGCAGTTCAGGGATCTTTCACTAGGGCCCCTCAGTGCCCACGGCAAGCCTGGGACAAAGCGGCTCCTGTGTGGGGAGGCGTGCAAAGCCCACGCGGAGCCTGGTCACCGCAGAGCCCTGCCGTGAGCCCGGCAGCCACGATGACCCTGGCAGGGCTGGGCCTCCTGGTGCCGACAGAGGGTGAGACACAGGGAGTCTCTGTGCTGATGAGAACTGGGCCAGGCAGTTGCCCAGCCAAGTGGCCCAGAGGCTGTGGGCACCTGGAGAGCCCGGTCTGAGTATCTCAGCGTAGGCCTTGCTGGTACACCAGTAACCACCAGAAACCGCCAGCACCAGGTTTAACTCACATGGCCACCTGGAGCCGACACCAATAAAAGGCCAGGCCCCCGTTGGGAGGGCTTTTGCCAGCGTCCTTTTTTTGCCTTCATTTAAAAATGTATCTTTATAAAGGCAATATGTTCCTACGTTTAGGAAAAATATATAAAAAAGACATCCAGCAGAAAATGTCTTCCCCCTTCTGGTCTGCTCTCTAATACTGGTTTTTCTCTAGCCTCCTAGAACATTATTTCACAACCTTTGTTTCATTATTACCAACCCCCCACCCCCAGCCAGGAGCCTTTTAAGACAATTTTTTTCCTAATCTCCATGCCATGAAATGTCAGTGCTATAGACACACAATGTGTCTGTTCATGTACCATAGCCCTTTGCAGGGCCACAAAGCATTGTCATATGGAAGATTTTTTTCAACACCCCTCCCGCAGAGAACCAATTTTTACCCCCGTGGAAGCAACGTCATCCACCTTGAGGATGAATGCTTTAGGGTTTTTTTTTTTTTTAATGTAATCCCGAGCATATGCAAATACACATGTATTCTTATTTTCCCCTTTTCTACAAAAGGTGGTAAAACGTACACATAGGTCCCCCATGGGTGGAAACTTCCATATCACTTGCTGTTACCCACAGTGCTGACGATTTGTCCTGTACCTGTCATTTGGTCAATGGGGACCCGTTCTCAGGAATTGGATGGTTGGTCTGAAGGCCCAGCCTCAGTTCTAGGATTTGTCTGGCTAAGAGTTGCTGTGGTTGTCCTGCCTGGCTCTCAGTCTGGCCTCATCACTGCCCTCTTTTGTAACTTTGGCCAAGTCACTTATAATGGTGCCCGACTCTCTGGGTTACTGTAAGAATGAAAATGGGGGCGTCCTGTAAAGCTCTTTGCCCAGTACCTGACGCGCACGGTGAGGGTTCAGTAGTTGCTGATCACTCTTCTTCCCCTAACCGCAGTGACATTTTCCTCCTCCTCCTCTTCCTTGTCAGTTGTGAGCTATAGGGGCAGGGGCAGAGCTAGGCTCTGACGAAGAGCCAGGAGGCTGACTCTTGGCCTGAATTCTCAAGTATGTTGTCAGGCTACCTCTGTAAATTCAGCAAAGGTTCAGCAAAGGATAGTTCGAGCCTTGAAAATGTCAAAGTCCAGAAAACTGTGGTTGCCTACAGAGGAGCCCACAGAATCTGCAAGAGTTGCTGTTGGAAGATCATTGAATTGAGCTGGTAGCCATTCTCTGTCCCTCTCCTGGGTGCCTAAACGGTATGCAGGTATCTGTCCCTGGGGCATCTCTTGTTTCCCTCTCTTGTTTCCCCTCCCTTTCTAAGAATGTCAGATTTCAAGCTGTGCCACTTAGCTGTCCTTTCATCTCGAATGATGTGGACTCTGTATTTCTGGCTTATGTAAGAGAGCTACGTTCCAGCCGACTCCAGACCCAGAAACGCTCAGTGATCTTTTTGAAATTCTGCAAAGCAAGTGTTTCCAAAGGAATGTGCACTTGCATTTGGAGGTCAGAAGCCACCAAACCACAAGAAAGTCCCTTCCCAGACTTGCTGTCCACGCAGCCCTCATTCCAGAGCAGCATCTTTCCTACCAAAAGCAGACAGCTCCTAAAAAAGAGGACCAAGTGAGAGGCAGCATCCAGTGTCATTCGTGGGCTCCCAGTCATCTGCTGGAACCAGCACTTTTAATTGTTCTGAATTGTTTATGCTATATTTAATTTCCAAATGAGGCTATTCTCTTGTGGTAACAGGTGAATATCCTTGTGAAAGAGTGAGGTGCTCCTTTAAGCAAGATTTATGGGTAGGTCAGCATCATAACCAATTTTAAAGGCCCTCCTTTGTAGTTTCATTCTTACTAGAACACAGGGCAGAAGGGCTAAGACTCACTTCCCTGCTCTGTGGGTGTGCTATGCTGGATGTACCATACCAGCTACCTCACTCATTTCAGGATGATGCCGCCACTCAGGTGATGGTTTTCAGCAGCATAACTTGTGGGGCTGGAAACTGCAATGGATTTTCCCTGATTCCAGCCACAACCCAAGATAATCCCTTTTTTTTTTTTTTTTTTTTTTTTTGAGAGAGGGTCTCCCACTCTGTCACCCAGGCTGCAGTGCAGTGGTGCCCTCATAGCTCACTGCAGCCTTAACCTCCCAGGCTCAAGCAATCTGCCTGCCTCAGTCTTCTCAGTAGCTGGGACTATAGGCACATGCCACCATGCCTGGCTCAACTTTTTATTTTTTATAGAGACACAGGGTCTTGCTATGTTGCCCAGTCTGGTCTCGAACTCCTGGGCTCAAGTGATCCTCTCGCCTCAGCCTCCCAAAAAGCTGGGATTATAAGTGTGAGCCACTGTGCCCAGCCAGAATATTATAATGTTAAAAAATCTACATAACTTTCTAATATCAGCGCTAGCTGTAGTCTGTTTCTCTCTAGAAGTGTAGAACTTGAAAAAGAATTTGGTTACTTTAGTCTATGAATTGGGTGGCAGTTACTCAACTCATTTCATACACTAGATTATTCTCTGTGCTCCCTCCCTTCCCACCCTTGATAAACCCATTTTGGATCAAGGGCAAAGCTTTGTTTTCCCAGGGGAAAACCCACAAAGAACAAACGAAAGCCCCCTGCCCTGAAGTAGCTGTGGTTGCCAGTCATTCCTAGACTTGAGATTTGGGTGTGTTTTGGTGTGTGCTGCCTTCAAGTAACATTCTGGACTCTCTTTTTGCTCTGAACCAGTTCAACTTTGTTTTAGCACCAATTTTCTTTTACTTTCCACCCTTTCAGAAAAAAAAAAAAAAAAAAAAAGAGGGGTTTTCTTCCTGGGGAATGATGAAACCATTTATTTGGCTCTTCTCTGCTGCATTTTTGACACCTCTTTAATTTTTTATGGATCCAGGGATCTGGTCAAGTTGTGCCTGTGAATAGACGCAGGGCTGGGGCCTGTTTTGCCCATCCAGGGTGTCAAGAATCTTTCTCTAGATGAAGTCAAAGACAAACTGAGGGCTGAATTTGAAGGAGTCCGTTCTGGTCCTCAGCAACAAATTCTGCTGCTCTCAGGTTTGGGGATGACATCTGTCTCATCCCTTTAAACAGTCATAAAATCAGATCTCTGGCAAGGCAGCCGAAGTGGATTCTCTGGTCATTTTATGATGAGCCTTGAGCACCCCAACTTGGTTTTATGGCAGGACTGTCTGTTGCGAGTAGTTTGGACTTAAGTCCCAGGCTGTCTGCAAACCAACAAATAGGTTTCATCTGAAGCCTGTTAGTTCCACTATCCCAGGAAAGCTGAAAGGACACTCCCTGGTTGTTTATTTCCAAAACTCTGGGCAAAGTAGAGGTTCTGTTGCATAAGCTGATGACGTGGAGGACGCCTTTGAAATGTTCCGCAGCCGGTTCTTATAGATTTCTGGAAGTTGATGGTGTCTTTTGAATTCTCAGCTTTATTAAATGCCCAAAAAAGAATTGACCCAAAATTGATGAAAGCACCCTCTCCCCTTCTTACAGATGGATTGAGTTGTGGTCTGCTTCAGCACTTGGAAAAGGAGCAGCCAACTGGTGCTCCATGGGCTGCATTTCGCCCGCAGATATTTTGTTTGGCCCACACGGTATTTGAAAAAATATTTTGATTAGATGCCAGTGTTGAAAAACCGGGGATTGCACATAAAAATAGGGATTTCTGACTTTGCTTAGAAAATCCAAGGATCTAGCCACCTTGGGCCCCACCTCCTGCATGGCAGCTACTGGGAGTCAAAACCAAGGCTGGCCCTGAGCAGAGGCTACTTCCTTTAGTTGGAACATCCACTTGCTCTGTCCACAGCCCCCGCCATTCCCTTTTGTCTTCCGACGATAGGTGGATTGTCCATTGTTATTTATCTTCACACTTGTTTTGTTGTTCCTCTTAGACTTCACCGATTTCACTCATTCAGGGTTCCTATCTGGACCCATTAGGCGTTTGAATTGTGCCCCCATTACGGAAGTGCCACACATATCCAAGGCTCACTAATCCAGGACCTGCGTCCGGCCGGGGCCTTCAAAAGTCTTCCCTCCCTCTATCTTCCTTCCTTCCCCTCCTTGTGGCTGGGGAAGATTTTTAAATGGGGGTAAGATTTTAAAACTTTTAATTAAATATTTTGAACATATGTAACTATAGCATAGTACAAGGTACCCCTACCTACCCACCATGAAGCTTCAGCTGTTATCAATGCATGGCCAATCTGATTTCTTCTACACCTTCATCCTGTTATATTCATTACCTGGTAATTTTGTTTTGGGGGTTTGTTGTTATTAGTTTTTTTTTTTTGTTTGTTTTTTTTAAAGACATAGGATCTTGCTATGTTGCCCAGGCTGGAGCATAGTGGCTATTCACAGGTGTAATCATGGTGCACTGCAGCGTTGATCTCCTGGGCTCAAACAATCTTCCTGCCTCAGCCTCCAGCATAACTGGGACTGTAGGTGCCTGCCATGGTGCCTAGCTACACAGCAATATTTTGAAGCAAATCCTAGACATCCTATAATTTCATGTAGAAATAGCATGTATCTCTGAAAAAAGGACTCTGAAAGTACAAGACCACTAGCACACATGGAAATTAATAATACTTCCTTAATATCATGAAATACCTAGTGTTTAAACTTCCGGTTGTCTTATATAAATATCATAAAAGTGTTTTCTTCTTTGTTTTTATTATAGTTCATTTGCGTCGGGAGTCAGACCAAGCATTGCAAGCAGATGCCTTTGTTTGAAGTCTGGTTTGATGGAGAGGTTCTTCCCCTAGATTAAATCTAGAGGTTCTTCCTCTAGATTAAATAATAAGATCCTTTTTTGGTTTCATCATTAGTATTATATTGCAATTTATTTGTTGAAAAAATGAGGTTGTTTATCCTGTGAAATTTTTCAGTCTGGCTTTTGCCAGTTACATCTCCATGATGAGGTTTTTAGTGTGTTCCTGTCTCCTCTGTATGTCCTGTAAGTTAGCAGTAAAACTGAGAGGCTTCATTCATTCAGATTCAATTGTTTTTGGCAAGATTGCTTCATGGGTGATGACACATCCTTCTGACAGGAGGTACGTGGAGTTGGGTTGCCTGTCTTTTGGTGATTGATAGTCAGTGCCTTGCTCCATTAATTCAGTGGTGCATGAATTATAAAATGGTGATATTCTATTCTAATTCTGCCATCCCTTCCTCTACTGTTAGCTGGAAAACTTCTATAAAGAGAAACTTCCCTTCATCAACAATGATAGAATTCATATAGGAAAAGCAGGATGAATGCTTGATTCTTTCCCTTTATTTACCAGTTTTTAAAATAATGGGTTGGTTCATTAATATCTTACAGTGATGATCCATTACGGTTGTTTGTGTGTAGTTGCTTTTTTTTTTTGGTACCATTATGAACTCATGAATTTAAGCATAATTGGTGTTTTAAGATTTTAATGGGCTTTTTTTTGGTAGTTCCTTTTGTCCTTATCATTTGAAGGACTGAAATAATATGACTTCCTGTCCTTTCTTTCTCTGGCTTAGCAATGTCCTCAGATATTCTGAAGCCTGAGGGAGGAAATAATCCTACATGTGAACTGAGGATCACATCTCCTGCACGTGAGAAGGGGAAATCATGAAATCGCTCTCGAATGCCAGCTGCTGAGATACTCCTTGCGGTGTTATGGAGTCTTTGAGCGTGATTCCAAAGCAGTTAGAGCTTGCAAGGCAGGGGAGGTTATTGGGAGGATTATTAGAGGGTATTGATTAGGATGTAGAGGCTGCTGTAACCAAACCCAAAGTAACAGTGACTTTAACAAGATAGATGATTTCTTCCTCTTGTAACAGCACAGGGATAAGCAGTCCATGGCTGGTATGCTGGCCCCATCGTACCAGGAAGCCAGGCTTTTTCTGTCTTATCACTCTCCATTCTCAGGGTGGTACCCTCATCTGCGTCATCCAAGATGGCTCCTGGATGGGGAAAAAAGAGGAAGGAGGGCACGCCCTTTCCTTTAAGGGCGTAACCCAGAAATCACATTTATCCCTTCAGCTAATACTGTATTGGCCAGAGTCTTGTCATGTAACCACACTGAGCCACAGAGGAGGCTGGGAAGTATAGTTTTTATATTTATATTACCCAGTCATGTGCACAGCTGAAACCTGCTACTGTGGAAGACAGGAGAATGGATTTGGGGTCTTTGTGCAGGATAGGTATGATCATAATGAGAAAACAGCTGCAAAAGGAGGTTGGATATTTTGTATGACTTGATATTCTTAGGAGTTTCTTTATTCCACAAATATTTATTGAATCCCTACTGTGTGCCAGTGAGGACACAGCAGCATGTGAAACAGAGTCTCTGCCTTCAGGGAGCGTACTTCTTAGTTGGTGAGACAAACAGTGAAATAAATATATATTATAATGTCAGGTGGTAAATACGTACTATAAAGAAAACCTAGGGCGGGGGGGTGGCTCACGCCTATAATCCCAGCACTTTGGGAAGCCGAGGCAGGCAGATCACTTAAGGTCAGTAGTGCAAGACCAGTCTGGCCAACATGGTGAAACCCCATTTGTACTTAAAATACAAAAATTAGCTGGGTGTGGTGGCATGCGCCTGTAATCCCAGCTACTAGGGAAGCTGAGGCAGGAAAATCCCTTGAACCTGGGAGGCAGAGGTTGCAGTGAGCCGCAATCGTACCACTGCACTCCAGCCTGGGGGACAGAGCGAGACTCTGTCTCAAAAAAAAAAAAACCGAAACAAACAACAAAAGAAAACCCAAAACAGAATGAGGGTGAGGCCTTAAATGTCCAGTTATTGCCAATTTTCCCCAAATTCAGGAAACTCCTCTCCTAACGGTCAGTCCAGGAATCTCAAAACATTTTCTTATTACCTTTTCTCTTGAAGCAAGTCTTTCAGCTTCAGCACTACTGACATTTCGGGCTGGATTATTCTCTGTTGTGAGGGGCTATCCTGTGCATGAAAGGATGTGTACCAGTGTTCCTAGCCTCAATGCACCGGATGCCAGTAGCACCCCAGATGTGGCCATCAGAAATGTCTGCAGATACTGCCAAGTATCCCCTGGGGGGCAGACTTGCCCCTGGTTAAGAACCACCATCTGAAGGATTTAGTGTCCAGCTCTGGTAGAAGTAACAGCTTTATAATATTGAGTGCTGACCACACCATGTGTGTTTCGGGGAAGGAGTGTCCACTCTACAAAAAGATTGTTACTGGTGGACTGGAGCATTCCTAGCACTCTCTGAGTGTGGGAAGCCACCGGGAACTAGTGTCTCCCCATGGCACCGCCTATTCCCTAGTACAGCACCCAGGCCAGGGGCCCCAGGGTCAGAAGATGTTGCTGAGTAGTTAGTGTCAAAGGAAGCTTGATTCTGAGCCTTCATTCTTCCTTGCTTGTGGCCTTGGGCGAGGCATGTGTGAAAATTGACTTACGGACTGCCCAGTGCCCCGCGGGTACCAAGGAGGGCTGATGCTGTGATGTGGATGCCGCCTCCTTTAGCATTCAGCTGGCGGGCTGGCTGCCTCGGGAACTGCTCAGGGGGCGTGTTGCTTGAGCATTTGCTTTTTTGGTTTGTTTCTTATCAACTGGTGTTCTTTCCTTCTTTAAACAGATATCCACTGAGTATGTAAAGTGAGCTGGGCTTGGTGCTAGGTGCTGGGACACAGAAGTGAACCAAATGGATGGGGCCTCCCTGCTGGCAGAGCTTGCTCTGCAAGGGGAAGGCTGTTCATCAAATGTCAACCAGAAAATGATGAGAATTTCAGATGTTGGGGGTGGAGACTAAGTGCGGAGTTCAATAAAGTGACGATGGGGACGGGCATAACTTCAAACGGGGTGGTCAGGACCAACCTCTTTGAGGAAGTGACTTTGGATTTGAGACCGGGAGGAAGAGAGTGAGGGGAAGGAATTCCAGGCAGAGGGAAGAGCAAGCACGCAGGGCAGAGCTGGGAGGAAACGTGGTTTGTGTGGAGGACAGAGAGAGGTCTGGTGTGGTTGAGAGTAATGACGGCGCCGTCATGGAAAGGGAGCATGGAGGGGACAGGCCTCGCGGGTTGAGAGCTATGGATTTTATTTTGGGAGGAAGGGGAAGCTACTGGCAGGTGGAAGGTTGAAGTTTTGGAGGGAGTGTGTTTGCCAGACTGACAAGTACAGGAAATATTGTAACAATGCTAATGATCCCTCCCCCTTACCGGGCGCCGTGGAAGGCAGGGACGGTCATCTCTGCATCTTAGACGTGAAAGCAGGCTGAGAAAAGGGAGGGATTTGTCTGAGGTTACAAAGCCAGAGGCACAGGCAATGGGTGGTTAGAGGCACGTGTGTGAGAAGTGATTCTGAGTCCACCTATAAAGAGAATAGGGCATTTATCCTGGGCTGCTCCCCCTGCCTTTTCACTCCTTCATCTGATGAGACTCCAGAAAACTGGCTTTTGCCCCAGACCCACTGATCTGACCTCCTCCTGGGCCCTCCATGTGGATTCCCTGCAGGAACCTCACATTCAACCAGCGCTAAAGTGAATTCCTGCTACTGCCCCTACTTTCCCTCTGGCCCCCATGCTCAGCTCCCATCTGTTGCCTAAGGAACTTGGGGGTGTGGCCTTAGGTGAGTTACTGAATGTCTGTGACCTCAATTTCCCCATCTGCAAAATGGGGATATTAGCAGTGCTTGAGGTTTAAAGGAAATGATGTATGGGAAGTGAGTATAACCAGGTCAGCCACACAGCCCTCCATAGAGAGCAGCTATCAGCTTCATCATCTTCTTAGCCTCATCTTTATCTGTCCAGGGCTGCAGAAATGTCTTCATCTCTGCACTTGGGATGTGCTAACCCTCCTTTAATATCTTCTCACCAGTTTTTGGCCCCCACATAGCCTCTCCCAGATTTGAACGGGCCCTTTATTCCAGACAGATGTGAAACCCCTTCATCACGGCTTCCTGTTTGAGGGAGCAGCCCCTTCAGCCAGACAGAGTGAGAAGCCAGGAGCTGGCACCCTGGGAATCCCAGGTGGGTGCTGTGCCCTACCCAGGTCCTCTGAGTCCTGAGGGTCCTGGTCTGGTTCCTCTGTTTTCTCTCTGGACCATTTCAGAACCAATTCCCTCAACTATCTCTGGGATTTTTTTTATTTTGAGACAGAGTCTCACTCTCTCTCTCTCAGACTGGAGTGCAGTGGTGTGATCTCGGTTCACTGCAACCTCTGCCTTCAGGGTTCAAGTGATTCTCCTGCCTCAGCCTCCAGAGTAGCTGGGATTACAGGAGTGTGCCACCATGTCCGGATAATTTTTGTATTTTTAGTAGAGACGGGGTCTCGCTTTGTTGGCCAGGCTGGTCTTGAACTCCTGACCTCAAGTGATCCACCCACCTCGGCCTCCCAAAGTGCTGGGATTACAGGCACGAGTCACCACACCTGGCAGCTATCTCTGGGATTTTTAAACTCCTACTGTTTTCTTTTTCCCTGGACTTCCTATTATCTGAACATCATTATCTGTATTTGGTGCAGGATTGTTCCAGACCAGGGTCAGTTTTTCCTCCTGTGAGACTGACAACATTGGCAAGAAAGCAAGGGAAAGAAGGAGGAGGAATGGAAGGAAGGGAGGCTGATAAAGTGTGGTATTGGTGAGAGGTGTGAAACATGTCCTCTCAGTCATTATTGGTGGGCATCTGCATGGGTAGAACCTCTTTTGAAGGGCAATTTGGTGAAATGAACCCAAATTTAGAATGCACACATCTTTTAATCCAGAATATCCCACTTCTAGAAATGTATCTTTAGAGGTGTGCTGGCCCAGCTGTGAGCCAGGCTGGCTGTTGATTCCATGTCACTGGTCCCTAGCCCTGCACAGTGTTCTCTGGCATGAAGCTTGGTGACTTCAGGAGCTCTTGGTTTTCCTGGATCCCCAGAGACAGGTGGTGGCCAACTACTCAGGGACCACAATAAGCCTCATCTGTCTTCAGGAAGCTGGGTCCATCCGGATACCTGCTGCATGTGGTGTGTGGGATGTTGACTCCAGCCTTGTCTATAGTAGCAGGAGACTAGAAACAGGCTAAATGTCTGTTAATAAGATGCAGACACACAAGGAAATACTGAGCAAGAGTAGAAGGGAGACTTTCTCCTGATTGTGTTTTTAGATTTTTTTTTTTTTTTTTTTGATACAGGGTCTTACTCTGTCACTCAGGCTGGAGTGCCATGGTAGGATCATGGCTCACTGCAGCCTCAAACTCCCAGGCCCAAGTGATCCTCCCACCTCAGCTCCCCAAGTAGCTGGGATTACCAGCATATGCCACCACACCTGGCTAGTTATTTTTTGTAGAGATGGGGTCTCACTATGTTGCCCAGGCTGGTCTCAAAACTCCTGAGCTCAAGGAATCCACCAACTTTGGCCTCCCAAAGTGCTGGGATTACAGGCATTAGCAACCATGCCCAGCCCCTAGGAGAGAATTTTTAAAAAGAAAGGGGCAGATTTCAGGTCCTAGAAATGACCCCAGAGGCTGGAGTGAAAATGAGGATTTAGAAACAGAAACCTTTCTGTTCTGGTTGGGGCTGTGTTTCCGGCTGTGTGTATGCATGATCAGCCTCGCCCACCCCTCAGCTGTGAGGGGAGGTTGACTGCGGCTGTGTGGAGGCTTTCTTGCCTCCAAACCTTTGCCCGTGCCTTAACCACCGCCTGGAAATCCTGCTCTCCTGTGACTTTTTTTTTTTTCTTTTTTTTTCTTTTTTTAACAGAGTCTTGTTTTGTTGCCCAGGCTGGAGTGCAGTGGCACAATCTCTGCTCACTGCAACCTCTGCCTCCTGGGTTCAATTGATTCTCCTGCCTCAGCCTCCCAAGTAGCTGGGATTATAGGTGTGTGCCACCACACCTGGCTAATTTTTGTATTTTTAGTAGAGATGGAGTTTTGCCATGTTGGCCAGGCTGGTCTCGAACTCCTGACCTCAGGTGATCCGCCCACCTCGGCCTCCCAAAGTGCTGGGATTACAGGCGTGAGCCACCATGCCTGGCTCTCTGCTGTGACTTTTGAAATCTGGCCAGCGTTCCAAGGCTCTGACAATGTCTCTGCTCTGCACCTGGAGGGTTTCTCTCTTGCCTTGAAGTCCTGGAAATGAACATGGTCTCTTTCAGGTGTTTCCATTTATTTATTTATTTTTTCTCCCTTGCTCGAGTCTCTGGGTAGTGAGGACAAATGCTGTGACTTGTCTGCACTGCTGACTGCCCCTGGGCTGGCTTTGCACATGGGAAGCCCTTGACAACATTTGCTGACGTCCACCCTTTGCTCAAAGACCTGGCTCAGCTTCCTGCATAAAAGGTGCTCACCCAATATTTGTGGTATTGAATGAATAACCAGGCATGAAACTGAGAACCGAGACTGCCTGGGTTTAAAATGATTTAAAACTATTTGTCACAAAAGAACAATAATGATAATAGCAGCTCATGCTTAGATGTTTACTGTTTACCAGACATTCTTCTAAGACTTTGCTGCATTAGCTCATTTAACCCTCATGGCAGCCCGCAGAGGCATTTTATAGATGAGGAAACTGTAGCCCAGGGAGGTTAAGTAACTGGTCCAAGGTCCCACAGCAAGTGAGTACATTTGTACATGTTCTTTAGTTTTGTTTTTAATTTTAAAAATTTTATTTAATATTTTTGGAGGGGACAGGGTCTTGCTCTGTCACCGAGGCTGGAGTGCACTGGTGCCACCATGGCTCACTGCAGCCTTGAACTCCTAGGCTCAAGCGATCCTCCCACCTCAGCCTCCTGGGTAGCTGGACTATAGGCGTGCGCCACCACTCCTGGCTGTTTTTTCTTAATTTTGTAAAGACAGGGTTTCACTATGTTGTCCAGGCTGGTCTTGAACTCCTGGCCTGAAGCAGTCCTCCCAGCTCAGCCTCCCAAAGTGCTAGGATTACAGTATGAGCTGCCACACCCCGCCTCTTTAGGTTTTTTTGAAAAAAGATGCTATATGTTTCTTTGGGAGTTCAGGAGTGCAAATAAAAACCTCTAGCATCTGCTAACAAGATTTGCCAGTGAATAAACCCTGAGGAGACAGACTGTGTCCTGGTCCTAGAATCAGGCTGTTATCTCTTCTCAGCAGGATGGCTTTGGAACCCAGGGCCCTCTTAGTGCCATGCAGTCCAGCCTCAGAGGGCACAGTGGATCGACAGAGGCAGATGCTTGGGGGACTCCACAGGCCAGGCCGGGGCATGACCTCAAAAATGTGCTGGCCACTGGGCCCGTGAGAAAATCGATTTCTCACCTCCAGCCAGCAGTGCTGCCCAGCACCGGGTCATCCTGCAGTTGTTGTGACAGCAAACCCGAGTGCCATGGAAAGGATTGTGAAACCCGGGAGCTGGCTGCCTGGAGAGCAGGACACTGCACTCGGCTCCATGTGTTTGGCGGGGCGGGGGGCGGGGGCGGGGGGGCGGCCAGAGGGGATGGGGGGGCCGGGGTCGGTGGGGCGGGGGTGGGGTCGGCGGCCTCATCCTGTGCTTCTCCTTCTCCTTCTCCTGTGCTCCTTGTTGTTCTGTTGTGCTTGGCACCAGCTTGTTTTGGACACAGAAGTACTCCTTTTGCAGGGAGACCCATGAGATTGCACCCCCTTTGCATGCCAAATGTCTAGCCCAGCTGGCATGCACCCCTGTTCTGAGGGCTGCGTTCCAACTCCCTGCTCCTCCCGAAGATAGCATCCCCGTGGACCCAGCTGGCAGAGAGTATGAGGTGGCCGGGGACGCCCAGGAATCGGGCATGTGAGCCGGCCAGGGTTTCCCTCTCTAAACAGCAGCAGTGTTTGCATCCTGGCCTGGCCAGGGTGCTCCCGACCGGGCCAGCGGGGCCTCCCTCCTGCTGTGGTTACAGGCTGTTTCTGGGGGTGGAAAACAGAAACCAGCTCTGTGTTTTCCAGGCTGCCAGGGTTCTGAGAAATTCATGCCTCAGCCCAGGAACTGGAACTCCGTGCTCCTGCCCACCCCCTGGCCTGTTTGGAGAAGGGGGCAGCAGCTCTCAGCATGCTAGTTTCCTGTTCTGTTCCGATTAGGGAGAAGGTTCTCAGGATGGCCTTGTGACTCAGAATGCAGACGCCTTGGCTCCATCTAAGAGGGCCACGCCTTTTGGTCGCAGACCCCTTCCCCAGTCCAATCACCCCCAGCTGTGTGATGCCAGAGTGTGCCAGTCGTGGGGGCTCACCCCAAAACAGGCTCTGGCCAGGCCTATCCTGGAAAGAATTCCCTAAATTCAAACTCCAGATCTTACAGCCCTTGGTTTCTTATTATCAGAGTTCTTAGCTGTTCGGGGTCCCCTCTGTAAGGCTGGAAGGGGAGCTGGAAGGAAAGCAGTCAAGTAAATTCCTGCTGGGTGGGTGTGATAATGGGGTTAGGGCCCCCTCCTGTGGGGGCCTTGAATTTCAAAGAGGGGCTCGCTCACCCTAATGGGGCTCTTAATAGTGATGTTTTCTCACTGAGGTTGGGACTTCTGCTTTGGAAAGTTTGGCATCCTGACCCAAATTTCTTGCACTTTGGTCAGTTCTACTCAACACATCTGCAGAGTGCCTACTGTGTGCCAGGCAGAAAACAAGTCAAAGAGCATTGCTTCAGGCCAGGCGCGGTGGCTCACACCTGGAATTTCGGTACTTTGGGAGGCCAAGGCAGGTGGATCACTTGAGGTCAGGAGTGCAAGACCAGGCTGGCCAACATGTTGAAACCTTGTCTCTACTAAAAATACAAAAACTAGCTGTGCGTGGTGGCACACGCCTGTAATCCCAGCTACTCAAGAGGCTGGGGCAGGAGAATCGCATGAACCTGGGAGGCAGAGGTTGCAGTGAGCTGAGACTGTGCTACTGCACATGAGCCTGGGAGAAAGAGCAAGACTGTCTCAAAAAAACAAAAAAAAAGACAATTGCATTGCTTCAGGACCTTGCACTATGGTTTGTAGTGTGGCCAGGTGTAGTTATACTGTGTGTGTGTATATGGGTGTGTGTATGTGTGTGTGCATGGATAAAGAACACTGGGGCTAGTATGGGCAGGAGAAATAATTAGGTTTAATCAGGTCCTCCTTGAACTTCAGTGGTTAACTCAGGGTCACTTTAGGCCTGAAAAAAAGCTTCTGTCTTTACTATTAAATGAAATGTTATCAGCAAGGCAGGAATCCAGGGTAGGCCCTGGAACCAGAACTTCTGGATGCAAATCATTGCTCGGCCACGTGCTACCTGCGTAACTCTGATCGAGGCCCTTTGCCTCACTGAGCCTTGATTTACTGAACTGCAAAATGGGAGTAATCATTATAACACTTACCTCATGGGTCACTGTGAACATTGGGTGGGTTAGTACATGTAGATTGCTTAGAACAAGGCCTGGCACAGAGTAAATACCCAGTAGATACCAAATACCACCACTGCCACCACTATCATGATCACCATCACCACTGTCATCTATCAACACCTGCTTCCAGCCAGGTAAATTGGTAGGTGCTGGGTCAATGAAGTGAGATTCCTGCTCTGTGGTTCTTACAGTCTAGTAAGGAAGAAAAAAACGCCAGAAAGAAATAGATTTCAGCTGGTGACACATGCCATGAAGAAAAGAAACAGGGTGCTGGGGGAGAGAAGACTTTAGACAGGGTCATCAAGGAAGGCCTCTCTCAGAGGTGACACTCTCCTGCCCTAAGTGTGTTAGAATGCTCTCTAGATGTGCCAGGATGTGCAAAAATACCAGCTCTTGTATGGTGGGTGCAAAGGAGACCTGTCTCCTTTTGTCTTCCTTCTCTCCAAATAATCCCGTCCCCACCGCCTTCCTTCCCTCTCTTCCTCCCTCCTTCATTACCTTCTTTCTTCTCTCTCCCTCCCTCTCTCTCCCTCTCTTCCTTTCCTTTAAATAATAAATTGCTTTTATTAAATGCATATAAATATGTTTAAAATATATGTGAGTACACAAACATACTGTGTACTTACCCCTCCCCCTAAGCTTAAAGAACAATAGGATAGTCATTTCCTCTGAGCTCTTCTGCGTAGAAAATGTTTTCTGGCAAATCTTTCAGTTACATTTTTCTAAAAGATGACTTTAAAAAAACAGTTTTCCCCTGATATTGTTATCACACCTAAAAATGAAGAATTCTTTAATATTACCAAACTCAGTGTTCAAATTCTCAATTGTCTCATAAATGTCCTAATATTTCGCTTTTTTTTTTTTTTTTTTTTTTTTTGAGACAGAGTCTCGCTCTGTCGCCCAGGCTGGAGTGCAGTGGCATGATCTCGGCTCACTGCCAGCTCCGCCTCCCGAGTTCACGCCATTCTCCTGCCTCAGCCTCCCAGGTAGGTGGGACTACAGGCGCCCGCCACCATGCCTGGCTAATTTTTTGTATTTTTAGTAGAGACGGGGTTTCACCGTGTTAGCCAGGATGGTCTCGATCTCCTGACCTCGTGATCCGCCCACCTCAGCTTCCCAAAGTGCTGGGATTACAGGCGTGAGCCACTGTGCCCGGCCATATTTCTTTTTGTTAAAGTTTGTTTGACTCTGGACTCAAGGAGGGACCAGATATTGTGCTTGTTTGAAATGTCTTTTCAGTTTCTTTTGTCTGCTCATACCCCACATTCATCTGTTCTCTTTGCCATCTTTGTACTGAAGAAACCAGTTCGTCCTGTAGAATTTTCTGTAGTCTGGGTTTTGCAGGTTGCAGTCCCATACTGTCGTCTGACACGTGGCTCTGTCCTCGGTATTTCCTGTAAGTTGTCAGTCAGATCTGGAGGCTTGATCCAATTCAGCTTCGATGCTTTTGGCAAGACTGTCCCATCAGTGTGGCGTGTTCCTCCATCAGGAGGCAGGTGGGTCTGGTGGGCTCATCTCTGAGGTTCACAGCCATGATGCTCAGTGATTCTGGATACAATTTCAAACACATCCTCTTCATTCACACCTTAGCATAATTGCTACCCTGAATTTTGTGTTTGCCCCTTCCTTTTCATTTTCTTTGTAGATTTCACTCATTGTCTTTGCTTTCGCTGTAATTCTTTCCTTTTCTCTGCTGCATAATATTCCATTGTAAAGCCTATTTATCCATTCTGCTGATGGTGGGCATTTGATTGTTTCCAGATTTTTCCTCTTTCTGGTTACAGGCAGTGCTGTCTGGAATGTTCTTTCGCTGTCTCCTGGTGCTTGCACACAGAGGACTTTCTGTAGGGTTATACTGACAAGCAGAGTTGCATGGTCACAGGGTGTACACACTTCCAACTTTAGTAGACAATACCAAATTGTCTTCTGAAGCAGTTATACCAGTTTACACTCCCATGAGCAACACATATGTAATTCATTGCTCTACAACCTCACAAAGTTTGATACTGTCAGACAGTTAAATTTTTTCACTTAGCTGGTACATGTAAAATGATGTCTTTCGGTGAACAGAAAATTTTCATGTAGTTAAATTTCTTTTCTGAAAGGTGTGAGTTTTCTGGGTGTAGTTTAGGATGATGTGTTGTCAGGTCACTCAGGAGCTTGTTAGAAATGCAAATTCCCACCTCCACCCCAGTCCTGCTGAATTAGAAACTCTGCCAGCGAGACCCACAGTCTGTGCTTTTACAAGCTTTCCAACTGATTCAGAGGTTCCCACCAGTTTAAAGCAGTGGGTCAGAAAATCTTTCTCTACCTTGATGTCACAAAGAGATTCTCCTATAGTGTCTTCCAAACTTCTTGCAGTCTTACCTTGTACCCTTGGGTCTGTAATCCACCTGGAGTTGATTTTTATGTCCAGTATGAGGGAAGGTTCTAACTTCACTGTTTTTTTGTATGGATAACTAGTTATCACCAACCATCTATTCAGAAGATGTAATCTGTTGGTGTTGTAAATATCTTTCCCATGTAAGTGTGGGCCTCTTTCTGGGCTCTGGCTTTTTTTTTTTTTTTTTTTTTTTTTTTATTAAAAAAAGAGTCTTGCTCAGTCCCCCAGGCTGGAGTGCAGTGGCGCGATCTCGGCTCACTGCAAGCTCTGCCTCCCAGGTTCACGCCATTCTCCTGCCTCAGCCTCCCGTGTAGCTGGGACTACAGGCGCCCACTACCACGCCCGGCTAAAATTTTTTTGTATTTTTAGTAGAGATGGGGTTTCACCATGTTAGCCAGGATGGTCTCGATCTCCTGACCTCGTGATCCACCAGCCTCGGCCTCCCAAAGTGCTGGGATTACAGGCGTGAGCCACCACTCCTGGCCTGGACTCTGGCTTTGTTGCGTAAGTCAGCTTTTGTCTGTGTCTAGCCAATAACACGCTCTTTTTTTTTTTAATTGACAATAATTGGCTATATCTGTAGGGGTATGATACACACTGTCTTTATTGCAACAGCTCTGTAGAAATGCTTAATTTCTGGCAGGTCTAGTCCCAGCTTGTTGTCCCTCAGAAGCGTCTTGGCTGTTTGGGGCCTTTGCGTTTTCCATGTCCACGTTGGAGCCAGCTTGTCGGGTGCCACAGAGTCACGTTGAATTTTAAATCTTCTTTATATTCTTGAATCTGTAGCTCCATGAGGGGAAAATAGACATTGTACAGTATTGATTTTTTTTTTTACTTTTATGAGACGGAGTCTCACTCTGTCACACAGGCTGGAGTGCAGTGGCGTGATCTCAGCTCACTTTGACCTCCACCTCCTGGGTTCAAGTGATTCTCCTGTCTCAGCCTCCTGAGTAGCTAGGACTACGGGTGCATGCCACCATGCCCAGCTAATTTTTTTTTTTCCCCCTGGAGACAGTCTTACACTGTTGCCTGGGCTGAAGTGCAATGGCATGATCTTGGCTCACTGCAACCTACGCCTCCTGGGTTCATGGGATTCTCCTGCCTTAGCCTCCCGAGTAGCTGGGATTACAGGCACACACTACCACACCCGGCTAATTTTTGTATTTTTAGTAGAGATGGGGTTTCCCTATGTTGGCCAGGCTGGTCTCGAACTCCTGACCTCAAGTGATCTGCCCGCCTCAGCCTCCCAAAGTACTGGGATTACAGGCGTGAGCCACCACACCTGGCCAGTATTGAATTTTTATGGTGTTTTTTCAAAGGCTGCTAAAAGTTATCTTTCATACTAGAAATAAAGAGCCACTTCTCACGAGGCTCACTGTCCTTCCCAGCCACCGACCCTGCCACATGGGTGGGAAATGCTTGAGAAACTGGCTTTGGCCTTGTGGTCCACCTCTCCCTCCCCTGGACACTCAGTGGCCTGAGCGGATGGATGCCCAGGGTTGGGCCACAGAGGACTTTGGTTGGAAGGCTGGCCCTCCTGTCTCTAAACAGCTCAGGTTTCCTGAGGATCTGCTGCTCTTAAAACCTGCTTCCTGCTACAGTCTTTTCATGGGCAATTTCTAGCCATGTCCCAGTTGGCGTATGAAATAAGCTCAGGATGGAGATATTCACAAACGGAGAAACAATTTCTCCTTCTTTAAGTTGGACCGAGTGGAAAGTGAAGGCTTAGGGTTCCAGACTCCACGGTTCTCGTCCTGACCCCGTCTGCTCAGCAGTTGAATAAGCCTTCCAAATGCCAGGCACGCAGCTGGGTGCCCTAGGGGCTGTGGGCCTCTGCAACTTTGGGATCAGGATTTCACTAGTTAGCAGGGGAGATGGGGTGCCAGGCAGGAGTGCAGCATGAGCAAGAGCTCAGAGGCACTGTCTCCTCCTTTGTGACCACGAAGCGTGATTCCCAGTTTCCTTGGAATCTGCTCTACAGAGCTGAGGACTACAGCACCCGACGTCCGCAAGATGAAGTCAGCACTGGGTTGCCAATACCCGGAAGCCATAGTCGGTTCATTTATTTGTCCATTCTTTCGCTAAGGCATTCATTCATCCAACAGCCGTTTATTGCTCACTGCTGGGGCTAACACAGTGAAGAGGCTCAAAGTCCCGGCCCTCCTACAGCTTGCAGTTTGAAAATATAAATGATAAAACTGGGGGTGCCAAGTGTTCTGTTGGAAGAGAAAAGCAGGCTGGGGGACAGGGCATGATGGCGTGGCACGGAGGCCTGCTTGCCGTTCCAGTAAGGGGAGCACCTCAGGGGAGGTGGCATTTGAGAAGAGGTCTTATCAAGAGAGCCCTCCAAACGTCTAAGGCAAGAGCAGCAGTCCAAGTAGAGAGAACAGCAGGTGTCTAAGGCAAGAGCAGGAGTCCAGGTAGAGCGAACAGCAGGTGCAAAGGCCCTGGGGCGTGAGCAGGCTTGACGTGAATAGCGTATACTAAGGAAGACTGTGGACTAGGGGAGAGTGAGGGAGAGAAGCAGATCATCTTCAGTCTTAAAGGCCAAGTGGGATCCCTGGGTCCTGACAGTGGGTGGGTGCTGGCAGGCAGCTAGGGAGAGTCAATCAAGATGGAATTCCGACGAGGCGGCCAGCAAGTGGTCATAACACCCAGGCTTCTGCTGTGGAAGCCACTGACTCCTGTCACCCTTGGAGGTGACCTGAATTTCCCTTTCAGACAGGCGCCGCTATGGAGCTAAGATGTCACACCCTCTCTAGAGAGGATGGCTTACGTGGGCTGCAGATGCCCCCAGGCCCAAAGCCAGAGTCAGACTGATACCACAGGAAGGCCTGGGCTCTGTGAGGTCTAGAAACCCCGGTTGCTGGTGGGTTTGTGGGAATTGAGCCTCCGTTTTCCCCTTCTGCTGGAGAACATTGCCAATGGAAGCAAGCCGGGGCGCCTCCAGTCATTCCTCTGCGCAGCCCAGGCCTTGGCTTTAACTCTTGTAATACACCAGCACCATTTCACCTTTTAGATGTGTACCGGGCTTGGCATAGTGGTCCCGAGGGGGCCAAGCCGCTCTTTGCTTCTTAAATCTCAGTATCTGCTCCCCGCCACAGGTTACCCAAAGCTAACAACGATGCCAACACTGTCACCCCCAGTTTTCTTTGTGTACCATGTGGGTGATTTCTACTGCCCAACCCTGATAAAAGCTAGGGTCTCCCAAGGACCAGTGTTTGTACTGAGCTGCATTCAGAGAAGCGTATTCTTGTTGCCAGGTGGTAAGTGAAAACGAATTTCTGTCTACAAGTAGCCTGAGCCACACTGCTCTGCTACGTAATAGCTGCAGAGCCTGGGTTTGTTACTCTTTCGGAGACTTGGTTTCTTCAGCTGTGTAATGGGGGCAGTCAATACCTACTTCATGGGATGACCATGAGGATTAACAACATATATATGTAGGCTGGGTGTGGTGGCTCACACCTGTCATCCCAGCACTTTGGGAGGCCAAGGCCAGCGGATCACCTGAGGTCAGGAGTTTGAGACCAGCCTGGCCAACATGGTGAAATCCTGTCTCTACTAAAAATACAAAGTTTAGCCGGGCATGGTGGCGGACACCTGTAATCCCAACTACTCAGGAGGCTGAGGCAGGAGAATCGCTTGAACCTAGGAGGCGGAGGTTGCTGTGCTCTGGGAGACAGTTGAAAGCCAGACCTGATCGGAAAAATTCTGGGCAAGTCCTATCAATTAGGAGGTGGTAGTTATTCTTTCGCCCAATCATTCCTCCTTGAGATTTTTACTGAGCACCTACTATGTGCTGGGCTCTGTCCTAGGTGCTGGGGATACAGCAGTAGATGAGAGAGATGAGGTCTGTGCCTTAATGAGGGTATTACCAACCAGTGAGGGGTTGGTGTTAAAATGTCACAGGTTTCAAGATACGGGGTTCTGTGATCTGATTCATGCTACTCCCTCCCAAAACACCAGGGCCACAGGAGCCATGCACAGCTGAAAGGCAGTGCCTATAAAAGCTTGCCTGTGAGGCTGTGACCTATCTGATGCCAAGCTTCTACGAACATGGCACATGCAAACAGACCTGCTGGTGAGGCACGGTGAGATGACACGTGTGAGGTCATGGCGCCTGCACACCCACAGTTCCTTGGGAACTCGAGGTGAATGTGTTTGCCTGCCTCACATCTTCCTGAGTGGTGTCTCCAGTCCCGAAGAGCAGCCTCTGGTACTGCTCTGTTGGCCTCGCGTTGCATGTGGATCTGGGGTTTGAAAGGCATCATTGAAGTCTAGTGGTGGAGGGTGGGTTGGGGGAGGACAAGGAGGATGTCTTACGGTCCCTGGAAGCTAATTTGGGGGGCATGTCCTGTCTGGTGTTGCTTGGCTGGCGTCTGATGCCTTTCTCTTCCAGGAGCTCAACTCGAAGCAGGTGGCTCCTCTTGCCATCTTGGGGCTTGGTGCCTTCCTGGCCACAAACTGATCTGCCAGTGACACGCTCTCCTCCCAGTGAGCCCCTTTTACTAGAAACCAGAGTCTCAGAATCACCATGTCTACTCATCCCAAGAGCTGGGGACAGTTTGGCACGTGGTGTGGCATCTTTCTCGTAAGCCCCAAGGTCTTGCTCATAAAATGGCTGGTGGCAGGGTGCTTGTGAGTCTGCTGTCTGGGCTGGTTTCCGGAGGCCTCTGGTTTGCAGAGAGCGTCAGTGACTCACGCTGCTCTGCAGGTCGCCGGCCCAAAGCTGTCTGCGCACACTAGGGCGCAGTGAGGCCTGGGAGGGGCCCCTCTCAGCAGGATGTGAAAATGCATCTTTGAGAGCATGGCTGATCTCCGCCCTGCCCATTCTGAAAATGCAGAAATAGCTTCAAAGGTGAAAGTGCTTTGGTGGAAGAGGGTGGACTGGCCATCATCAATTCAGTCTGTTAACAAGCATCCTCTGTGTGAGGGCTGAGACACACTGCTGCTGCTAATAGAAAGAGCTGCTACTTTTGGTTATTTCTTAGCTTGGCATAGTGCCATGTATATGCATTCCCATATTACAGATGAGAAAAACTGAGACTCGAGGACTTAAAAGATTGGCTCTGATTCCCAAAACAAGTAATGTGATGCAGAGTTCTTATGATGTGCCTTGCTTGTTTGAAGAACTTTGCATGCATTGACTCAGATTCTCTCTAAAAGCCTTAGAAGCTGGGAACAGTTTTTGCCCACCTTTAACAGAGGAGGCACAGAAAGGGTTAGGGTTTGCCTCAAGTTCTATGAAAGGATGTGGCAGAGCTGGGATTTGGACCCCAGCTGTCTGTGTGTCCCTGGGACTCTGACCCCAGGGTGTGAGCCCCTCGCCAGGACAGCTGAGAAAGGGAGGAGCTGTTGGCTGCAAGAAACAGAGATTTGGGCCTGATCATGGGCAGACAAGCAGGATTCAGATGCAGAGGAAAAAGAGGGCCTCCTAGGCATCAGCCAAGCGACACAAAGGTGTGGCGGTGGGGATATCAGGGTCTGCTCCTTGTTCAACCCCTGCCACGGACCAGCCATGGGATGCTGGACCTAAAATAGAGGGATGTCTGCTTACCTGAACTTCAATGACTTCACTGGCCAGATGCCTACCTCATGAGCATAGACCGAGACTTTGGAGAGGAATGTACTTTGGGGACTGTGTCAGTCAGCTCGGGCCACATAACAAAATACCATAGACTTAGTGGCTTAAACAACAGAAATTTATCTTCTCACAATTCTAGAGGCTAGCAATCCAAGACCAGGATTCTGGAGAATCCTGTCAAGATCAGGTTCTGGAGAGGACCTGCTTAGGTCCTGGCTTGCAGACAGTCACCTTTTCTCCCATTGCGTTCTCCTGTGAGACAATGAGACTGACCTCTGGTGGCCCTTCTTCTTAGGCCACTAATTCCATCACGAGGGCCCCACCTTCATGACTGCACCAAGTCCTAATTATCTCCCAAAGGCCCCATCTCCAAATACCATCACAGAGGGGTTTAGGGCTTCAATATAGGAATTTGGCTGGTGTGGTGGGGGCATAACTTAGTGTGTAGCAGGGACTGTATAGGTGAAAGATTTGATCAAGGGGTGAATCAGGAGTGAAGGTTCTGTCTGCCTGTCCTGGGAACTACTGTCTTTTAGGAACACCTGGTGCAGTGTCACCCATGAATACAGTCCTTGCTGGTCACTCCAGGTGGCCTTTGAGTTGATAGCAGTATGTGCAAGGGCCACGCATGTGGATCTCACTTGGAGAAATTTAAGACAGAGCCTGGTCCCTACTCAGATCTTGAGAAATTTCTTTGCAGGCAGCCTAGTGGCTTCTCTTGCCTGTGAATCTGGAAAGTATGGAGGGAGTATGGTTGACATCTCTTATGGGAAATCCAAGACTTAAAATACAAAAGATAGATCCAAAGGTTTGTGGAAGAAACTGTGACATGGCCAGGGATGCCTCTGCTTCCAGGACGTGCGCTTGAGTTGGGCTTCGGGAGAATGTGGATGTGTTGGGGGGAGGTGTGTCCCATGTTGGGCCTGTGCTGTGAGCTGGTCCTGGCATATGTGGGTAAACATAGAATGATCTGGAAGGTGAACTTATGGGAGGGCAAGATGGAGACTGGACTGGAAATTCAATAAATATCCAGTGAATTCTTTCTAAGAATCAGGGGCCATGTTGGTATTTGAAGAAATATCTTTATGAAGCCAGGCCAGGGGTTTTGCACCTTCTCCCAGAAGAGGGGGAAGTTTTGCATGATTCTGTGACATGAGCAAAGCAAGTTAGGGTGGAAATCTTTCTTACTGCTCCCACCTGCTAATCCACCTGGGAGTGTCTGACCTGCTTACAATTCCATCTCTCTTGGATAAGCAAAGAGGCATATACTCAAATGTCTTAAAAGAAATGTTTGGTTAATTCCTCTAACGCCCAGAGGGGGTTTATGGTATATGTCTTCCCCAAAACTCGGGTATTTATTTTATTATCTCATTTGTGATCACAGGCTGATTTGTGGGTTTGAATTACTGTTTGTTTCCTGTGTCTCAATTCAATATAGTAACAAGTGCTTTTCTTTTGCCTTTTTTTTTTTTTTTCCCAAAGGCAGCAAGTTATTTTGCAGGGCTTGTGCTGTTGGCTGATGTTTCTTAGCAGAGGGTTGGGGCCGAGGTGGTGATGAACTGGCTGAAGGACAAGGAAGTAAACTGTGGTTTGTTTAGAATGCTTTCCTGCCTGTGGTTGCTACTTTAGAAGCCGTGTGGTTGCTTGATAGGAGAGGTGCAGCTTAGTTGCATGTAATCAGAAGAAATTCTGCTGAATTGGAGAATAGAAATGGGCAGTTCAGGTCTGAGTTTACACAGTTGGTTAGTCCTTCCTTGTCGGGCAGCTTAGTTGAGAAAGTCACCAATTGTTTCTCCGTAGATTGTAAGTTGATGTGCAATCATTGCAAAAAAGCAGACAATGGAGATGATGGTAGCATATTCTACACTGGCTAGGAGGGGACATCTGACTTGCATTGTAGAAACACAAAACTGGACGTCCCTTAGACCAGTGCCTGATTCCCATTGGCTCCACCACGGAGATGCACGCAGGGTTTCCCTTAAATTCCATCCCATTCAAACGTGCATGCCTGTGAGCTCAGAAGTCTGGGAAGCTAGTTGTATATTTGTCAAGGAGACAGATTCTTGGGTCTGTACTTTTGTCTGTAATGGCTATTTGTTGACACCTTGTGTTTTTATGAAAATTATCACCATTGATTAAGCTCATCAGTGAACCACTTCTAATTTACATCCTAAATTATCATCTAGTCCACAGGACCAGTGGGATGACTCACCAGTTTATGCCTGGGGGGTAAAAATGCAAGGCCACTGTATAGGTCTTAGGCTGTAACCTTGTATTAGGTTGGCACAAAAGTAATTGTGGTTTTTGAGGTACCCCTGTGTCTTTGGGAGGATTTGTAGATGACACTTAGGGACCATGTAGTAAGTCTAAATACTGCCTTTTCTCTTGACGTCCCATCTCCATATTACTGACAACTGACCAGCACATTCACATGGATCAATGGACTTACCTCCCATTTAAACATGTAGGGAAACAGAATGGTATCCTTGGTTATTGGAGTGGCCTCTTTTAGACTGGTCTTTGTCTCTTCCATCTTCTTTAGGGGACCATATTGTGGGCTTAATAAACACATGCCAATGAGCCAGCTATAGCATCTCATTTATTTTTATTTTTTTGAGACAGTCTCGCTCTGTTGCCTAGGTTGGGGTACAGTGGCACCATCTCAGCTCACTGCAACCTCCGCCTCCCAGGTAGCTGAGGTTACAGGCACCTGCCGTCACACCCAGCTAATTTTTGTATTTTTAGTAGAGACGGGGTTTCACCATATTGGCCGGGCTGGTCTTAAACTCCTGACCTCAAGTGATCCACCCACTTCGGCCTCCCAAAGTTCTGGGATTACAGGCGTGAGCCACCGTGCCTGGCCTATAGCATCTCATTTAATCCTCAGTGACTTTGCCAAGGAAGTGTTCTCATCCCCATCTCGTGGCTGAGGAAACTGAGGCTCAGGGAGACTGAGGCAGAGGCACTGTTGAAGTGCTTATGTTCCAACAGCTTCTGATGTGAGTCTACATTTTATCAGAGGCCCCAGGGCAGCCAGAAGATCTTTCAAATTGGGGAAACCCTAGCCCAGGACTAGTACCCATAGAGCTGGGGCCACATCTGGTCTCTACCCAATGCTAGGAGGCTGTTCCTGGACAAGTCGCCCCATCTTTCTCTGCCTTACTAACTTGACCTGAGAAATGGAACTCTCACCACCACCCCCGGAGATGTCTGTGAGGATGAAGGAAGGCAGAGCGAGTAGCCACCTGCGGAGGAGGGTGTTTGGCGGTGGTCTGGTCCCGAGTTGATTTCAGGCCTCAGTTGACTGAAGACAGGCCCTGTCTCTGTCTTCCACAAAGAAGCTGACAAAGAGTGAAACTCTATGACTAAACAGGAAGCTGCACCTCCGAATGCTGCAGACGGAGCCATCATGTGATGCTTTCTATTTCTCTGAGAAGGTGACAGAACAGGGCTTGGTTTCTCGAGTCCCCTGAGATAGCGCCATTGTGCCCCCCACCCCCCATATTAACACTGGGCACCATGTGGTTTGGAGAGAGAACTCGTGTTCTGGCTGGATGGTCTTAAGAGCCTGGTCCCTGGGGTTCCAACTAGATTCGAACGACTCCTCCAAGGGTGTGACTTCAGACCTGTGCCTGATGCCTGAGATCCACTGAAGTGCTCCTTAAATGAGTAGATATGGATAAAGTGACAACGTGTTGGTCATTACAGAACTTTAGAGCTGTCAGCTGAGCAAAACAGGGAGTGGTGTGCTCTAACATCAGTTCCAACAGGATCACCTTGCTGTAGGGCCGGGGTAGCAGTGGAGATTGTTGGTTTCTGGCTACCTGGGGTAAATCCAGAAGCATGTATGGGTGGGTGGGATGTGGGCTGTGAACAAGGAGTCAGGGAACACACAGGTTGGCCTGAACAACTGGCAAGAGAGAACGTGTGTTTCCCATCATGGGAACAGGTGAGACACGGGGAGGAGGGGTGAGGATCCAGAGATTGGTTTTGGCCCTGTGAAGTTTGGGCAGGTAGATATTGCAATCTGAAGTTCAGGAGTGATGGTCTGGGTTAAAAACATTAATGTGGCCATCGTCAGGATAGAGGTGGTATTTTAAGGCCCTGAGTGAATTATCCGACAGTACTGTCTGCTCTTGGACTTGGAAGAAGTCAGTTTCAAGTGGAGACTGGGCAGTTTAGTGTGGGAACTGCCTTAGGGCCACATCCACCTGGAAATGTTTGCTTTGGGAGATGGCCTGAGATGCATGGTCAGAAAAGGAGGAGAAATGAAGTGCTTCTTTTGCCCCAGGGCAGCAGTAGCCAACCCCAACTAGCCAATTCCTGTTGGAGCCCAACATTGGGAAATCCAGGCCTCTAACTGCATAAGCGCTGAAAGGATCTCATTTATTGAGCATTCTGTCTCCCTTGAAGAAGAGATTTCAGGGAGCTTATGCCTCTATTTGAAAAAGCATCCTAGTTTACTTGGCATTTCTAATAACGCTGCATTATTCCCTGTAAGAAATTGGACTCAGAAAACATTTCTAAATCAGGCATTTGGAATGGACTTGGGTATTCCAATTCGGCCAAAGGGGATTGGGAAGACAGGTGTTTTGAAAGCCACAGGCATTGTACAGATGTAGAGAGGAGTATTATTTACAATAAGCTCCCCAGGTCTCATTCAAGTGCCTTCGTTGTTCTGATAGGGCAGGAGCTTTTTTTTCCATTGTTGACAAAAAACAGGAAGAAAATGTGCAGTTTTATGAATTTCCCTGACCACTGAGGTGATATCACTAGTAAGAAGGAAACTGGGGCCCAGTTTAGTATCTGTAGATGCCTGAAGGAAGATAACAGTTGAGTAGATCTTTAATGAAATTCTGATTTTCCTTTGACTGCAGCAGAAACCAGCTTAATTTTCTCTTTGTAGTTGGCCATGATTTGAAACCCCATCACATACCCACCCACAGCAGCCCTTTTGTCCACCCTGAACACGCTCCCCTGATCCCACACCCCACATAATGGAATGCACTTTGCACAGAGTCCCTCATCTCCATGATTATTACCCTAGTGTTGGGTTAATTCTGGCACAAATGCTAAGATGTTGCAGAATTTTGGCTTAAACTAGAGCCAAAGGGTTAAGTTCCCTCCTGGGCTTGGATGATATTGGCATGAGTTGGAAGCGTAAGAGAGATCAAAGGTGATTTTTTTTTTTCTTCTCAAAAATGATTTTGCAAATCTTTTTCAGAGCTGATAGACACACACCTTAGCTGGATACAAAACATATTATGAAACAGAATGACTGTGATCTTTGATCCGAGAAATCAAAGTTAAAGGTAATCGATATCTTCTGCTTCTCCTTTTGTTTTCCAGCTGTGTGTTTCCTTAACTTGAATTTTTTTTTTTTTAAGTATAAGAAAACTTGACAGGCTGAAGGCCCTCTCTTCTCATTCTCCTGCTCTTAAGGGCTAGACCCCTCCACTCCTGAAGTGGACACTCCTGGGGACCTCCCTGAGAATCTCAGGGTTGGGCGGGAGAAGGGGGGATGAGGCCCCATTAACTTGCATGCTCCCCGATTCCAGGGCTGGCCTGCGTGGAAAAATGCAGCAACGTCTTTGGAGCCTGCTCCTTTTTGGTTTTGCACACTTTGTTGGGGGTGTCCGGCACTGGGGAACAGCAGAGTGGGCAGGGAGGTCAGAAAACCTACCTAAGAAGCCACTGAGGAAGCCCCGCCCTGCGCTTAGGTCATTTCCAATCCTGATTCCCTCCACTCAAGGTTTCAGCTCCTCCTGGGGGGCTTCCTTGTTGTGGCTTTTGAAGTCGCAGGATTCTGCGACTTGGTTTCTGGATTTGAAATCAGCCCCTTGAACTGAGTTTCCCAGGGTGCTCGGCTGAGCCCCTCACCCAGCAGATCCACCTCGATGGGCCTCCACAGAAGAGCCTGGCCGCTAAGAAGACCTTATCGTGCAGGTTTCAGGAGGCCCTGGGGTGTGAAGTCCAGATGAGACATTGAGGAAGGTTGCATTACCTCTCTGTGCCTCAGCTTCTTAGATGCTGTTGCTGTTATTTAATCTTCTCCATATTCTAATTGGAATAAACCAGCACACACAGTGCCCAGCCCATCTTAGAGTTTCTATTAGCACACCCAGGGGAGCTGACGCTTGAGAAGCATGATTGCCAGAGGATGGGGCCTGCGGAGATGAACCCCTACTTCCCTATGGCAGAAGGAAGCCCTGGGGGGAGGAGCACATTCTCCAGCCATCTGCCACTGTCCCTCCTCAGGACTTTTTGCATCTGAGGAATCCGCTCCTGGGGAGTCCTCAGGAGTGTCCTCAGGACTTTGCATCCGAGGATAAAAATGCAAGTAAAATATCAGTGCTGAGGTTGTAAGCCCCCCCAGGGAACTTGTCGAAGGGCGGTGCCTTTTTAATGTGTGTCTTGGGCTTGGGGACTTTGGCAAGCCAGCGGCTCAGGCCTGTGGCTGACTCTGACCAGCGTGGCCTGGGAGGGGATTTACTGCTGTTGCATCACTCTTCAGACCCCACCCACAGCTTTGGGCTACAGTCCTATTGAGGGTTTTATGTTCTTTTCACTGAGCCTCACTCAAGTATGGCCAGGTTTCCCTGGAGAAGATGAACACTGGGAAGTTACTTAGTAAGTGTAAAGCAGAGGTCTGGGAGAGCTCTGTTTCAAGTAACAGGCCTTTTCAGTTTTGAGACAGAAGTCAGAGGGGAAGGGCTGGGCATGGTGGCTCACGCCTGTAATCCCAGCACTTTGGGAGGCCGAGGCAAGGTCAGGAGTTCGAGACCAGCCTGGCCAACATGGTGAAACCCCGTCACTACTAAAAATACAAAAATTAGCCGGGCATGGTGGCAGGTTCCTGTAATCCCAGCTACGCTACTTAGGAGGTTGAGGCAGGAGAATCGCTTGAACCTGGAGGCGAGATGGCGCCACTGCACTCCAGCCTGTGTGACAGAGGGAGACTCAAAAAAAAGGCACAGGGGAGGGCTCAAGACCAGCAGGCCCGGTTGCTTAGGAAACTTACCTCGGCCTTCAGAGTTGCTTCCCCCTGAGAACAGTTAGGACCAAAGGCAGAAGATCCCAGAGAGGACTTCATGTGCTTTCAGGTTCATGCATCCTGACCCAAGCATGTAGGGGTCGTGGGAGTGAATTCAGCAAGGCACTGCAAGGCAGAGGAAATAGTCAGTAGTGACTGGGGGGTGGTGCCTTGGGCCCCCTCTTGGCTCTCAGATTCTTTGATTTGGCCTGGAGAATGCAGCCCTCTTGATTCCCATCCAAGCTTGAGGAGTGTCTTTCTGGCCATGGCTGGGCCCAGGCTCTCGTGGGTACTCACGTGGTCTCACCAGATTTTGGAAAACATGCTTGAGGTTTGAGCGAGAAGCAGGACCCAGCCTATCCGTTCCTTCCTGTTGCTGCTTTCTCAGGGGATTCAGTTCCAAAGTCAGCAGTCAAAGGGAAAGGGCCTAGAGTGAGTGAAATTCACCCTTGAAAGTCCTTTAAATTGCACCTGAAGTATTAATACATCTGGGTTGTTTTCCCCATGTAATCCTGAGCAGCCATCCTGCTGCAAACTGAAGTTTGGGAACCTCTGAGCTCTGATAAAGGAAGGAGGAGAAAGTACAAGCAGGTGTCTGGGCCTTGTGTCTGGGCCTTTTAGCAAAACAGAAAATTCCTAGTGCAGAATGGGATACTAACAGAAGTCAGTTTTAGCTTTTAGAAATCCAGTAAGAGGCACTGGCTTCCCCAGATTGCCACCCTCAAAACGTAGGCAAAGAGAACACCCTGCTTTTTCTTCTTTGCCATCAGCTTATATATATATATATATATATATATACTAGGAGTTGACAAACTACAGCTCTTGGGTCAATCCTGGCCCCCAGCCTGTTTTGGCAAATGAAGTTTTATTGGAACACATCTATGCCCATTTGCGTACTGTCTATGGCAGCTTTTATGCTACACTGGCAGTGCTTAGTGAGAAAGAGCCCACAAAGCTGAAAATATTATCTGGCCCTTTCCAGGAGAAGTTTGTTGACCCCTGGTGTATCATCATTTTGTGTCTATAGCCATTTTTATTAGAATACTAATATCCTTCTTACTGAGTTGAAACACCTCTTTGTATATAAATGACTTTGTCATATATACTGAAAATGTTACAGCATGTTTTGTGCGTAATTTTTACATACTTAAGATCGGTTCACTTTTTCCTTTCCAGTTGCAGGCTTAGTAGTCACCCTGAGATCATTCTCCATCAGTCTTTTAGGGCACCTCTGTCTAAGGATGAGCACAGGCCAAGAGCACCATGGCAGACTCACAACTGCTGGCCTCAATTGTGTTCTGAGAAAGGGACACTTTCTCCAGCAGAGCACTTGCCTTCGTCACACGGCCTCTCTCTGCTGGCTAAGCAGAGTCTGCCATAGCCGTCCCCTGACTTCACGCAAATGACACAGAGGATTCTGGGATCCCCAAAAGAAAGAGGATCAACACTGTACAAGTTAATTAAATAGGCCCTGAGTTCAAATCCCAATCCCCTGTCACCTGCTAGGGAGAGTATTGGTCTGCCTGTCTCTATTTCCCCATCTATAAAATGGGGATGATGATGTTACCTAGGAGCAGTGTGAGAATTAAATAATAGTCCCTGGCACTGTATAGGGCCTGGCACACAGCTCTCAGGAGCAGTGTGAGAATTAAATAATAGTCCCTGGCACTGTATAGGGCCTGGCACACAGCTCGTATTCTTTCATAGAGAGAAAGACTCCAAACAAGTAACAGATCAGCAACCGGCACACAGCTCGTATTCTTTCATAGAGAGAAAGACTCCAAACAAGTAACAGATCAGCAACCCAATCGCATGAAAATCAGCTTCCTTAAACCAAGAGGACCTAGACTGATGGTGCAGGGTCTTTGGGGTGGGCTAATGCAGGCATTAAGCACCTGCTGTGTGCATGGTGCCATGCATGAGTGGGGCTACTTGAAAATTCAGTACTTGCTTTTGGAGCGAGTGAGGGCACCATGGCAGGAATGTGGGGCGGCTTCCAGGAAGAGGCAGAGCACTGCACGTGGCCCCATTTAGGAACAGGTAGGAGGAGAGGTACAGTTGCTGGCCTAGGGTAGATTATTGGAGGAATAAAATGTTGATGGCAATAATACAGGAGAGTGGTTCAGCACCCAAACCTCAGAGGCCGACTTGGGGAGGACAATCCTGGCTGTGACCTGAAGTTTCCCAATCCCTTTCTAAGCTTCTGTGTTCTGTTCATAAATAAATGTTATTGAGAACTTCCCATGCACCAAGGCATCATCTAAGGGATATGGGGGGAAGGAGAGCATCAGCGCAGCAGGGGATAGTGAGGAGACAGGAGTGCGACTGGGCTGGGGGTGGCCACCAAGGGGGGCTTTGCCAAGGAGGCTGTTTGAGCCTTGGGTAACATGAGCGAAAAGGAAAAGTGTTTGTTAGACTGGGGAAAACATGATGCTACCCAGAGGAGCAGCGTGAGGAAGGTGAGACAAGAGGAGGGAACAGTGCTGAGGGGGGACAGACAGAGACCAGGAGAAATGGCATGGTGAAAGGGCACTGGGGTTCCCCTGCACCCTGGTACTCGAGTCTGCAAATGTGGGACCTGTGGACCCTGCATGAAGTGGTTGAGCAGAGACCGCCCCCCCCTCAGAACTTAAAGCCCAATGTGGCTCTACTCTGTCACCACCACCTAGCAGGCATTTCTGTTCTAGAATTTTCTCCTTGTTGGCAGTCAGGGGAACAAGTGCCGACATTTCAGAAAGAGGAGGTTCCTACCCAGAGAGGTTTGGGCGGGAGTTGAACTCAGGGCCACTTCACCACCCCCAATAGCAAGAAGGTCTAAGTGCATAGGGTCACTGAATTTTCCAGATGCAACTCTTCACTTCTATCTGAAAGTAACTCCCAGAAAGCAGGACCATTTCCATCCAAGAAGAGGGAAACATGCTTCTGCCTGTTTGAAAAGTTTCCCTACTTCCCATCCCCTGCCCCAGCCCTGTGTTCTGAGAAGGGAAACAGCCCTTCGAGAGGGCCTTGGTGCCAGCGTCTCTGCCTACCAGCTAATTTTAGAAAGCTGAGGCTGTGGAAAGTTTTCATTAAGGATCCACTCCTCTCACTTCCTAGGTTGAGAAAACAGGAAGCCCTTTGGAATCCGGGCTTTGAAAAGCTTCACATGAAGCTGCCCCGACCCCACCTGCCCCAGGCATTTGGCTTTCGCTACATAAGTCCTACACAGCATGGTCAGCTTATCACCCCTGCAGGGAGCACTGAGGGTCTGGGCTGACAGTCCTTATTCAGCTTCTGGTTTAGGGCCCCTGGGAGTCAGCTGTTACCCAGTACACAGTAGATGCCCAACTAGTGCTGGTTAGCTAAATATATGAATTTGTCCTCTACATTCCTATTAATGAATCCGTTTCCACATGTTGGAAAAGTTATACATAATGTATGTATATCTAATACATATATAATACATATCTAATACATATATACTGGTCTACAAACCAATACTGGCTGAACGCTGGGCACTGTGATCTTTACTTGCATTATCTCATCCAAGCACCTCAGCAACCTGGGAGGTAATATTTTTAGATGCAATTTACAGATGAGGAAACTGAGGCACAGAGTGGTTATGTCACCAAGGCAAGGTTCACCAAGCAAGGAAGTGGCAGAGGTGGAAATCTAACCCCGGCTGGCTCCAGAACCCGACCTCTCATGTACATGCTTGTGGCATGCCTGATGTTCTGGCACAAAACATAGCCAATGTTTGCAAAGCACGGAATTCAGAGTCCAACATGAAGCATGGGGATTTTACTAACCATCATAACCACCAGCTATTGAACACCAGGCACTGTGCTGGGCACTGTTACCTATGTGAATGCTTAGCATCCTCACAACAGCCTGAAAAGGTATGTGCTATGATTCCCACTTTACAGATGAGAAAATTGAGGCATGGAGAGGTAACATCATACAGTCAGAGAACGAGCTGAGAATCAAACCCGGTCATTCAGCTCTTTGCATTCCCCGACTCTGTTAGGGAGGTTGCAAACCATCTGGGCAGGGGTTTTCCAGCGAAAAGCACCCTGAACCTAGAAGGGCCCAGCTTTGACCATGGAGAAACTTCGGGCAACTCTGAACATTTAACCCTCACTGCCAATGTAACTTAAGGCTAAGGTGAGAAAAGGAAGTATGAGGTGGTGTGGGAAGAATTCAGTGTCAGAACCAGGAAATGGGAAATGAACCTACCTTTGATGGGACTCCCAAAGGGGTCTACATCCTCATGCCTTCCACCCCACGACTAGTCAGTATGGTCTACCTGTAAAACTGAAGGTGTAGACATACCTTAGGGAGCATGCCTCACGGATGGGCTGTCACCAATAGCACCTTCTTCTTTCCAAGAATGTTTTAGGGGGAACCTTTTTGCAGGATCCACTATCCTAAGATCTCAGTGCCCTAATTCTAGTAATTAGTACCTTACCCAGTGGGCAAAGTGGGAGAAGGTAGCTTGCTTCCTGATGCCAGTGACTGTTACTGCTCTTGGTTCCCTGCTAGGAACTCCACACATACTTCTGGGGAGAGGGGTGACCAAACTTTCCTGAGCTGGCACATGATCCTTCAACTGGTTGTGCTGAAATGGAAACTATGTTTATGTTGATGGCTAGTCAGTCTTTGGGGGGCCCTCACTTGCTCTCTTTGTAAGGGCTCCTCTTTTGAGAACCGTAAGTTTTATGGATCAAGAAAGAACCATGTTTTATCAGACTTAATCATGTAATAGGCATTTTCTAGATGTGGAAATAGTGGAAGTAGTTTGGTACACAACAGCCTCAAGCATGACATCAAATGCAGAAGAGGAGAAAGTTACTTCAGACATGCCCTATGGCTCAAATCCATTTTTCCCACAAAGATTTCCATTTCTGCCACAAAGATTTGAAAAAGTTACCATTTGAGCAATTTTCACTAACAGATCTTTAGCACAAAATATTGCCTGAAGAAAATATGATATAGGAAAGCATTCCTTATATTAAAAATTGTCAAATATACAAGCACAAGGAACAACAACAAAAAAAGTATTTAAAAAAAATAGAGATGGGCAGAATGGTTCATGCCTGTAATCCCAACACTTTGGGAGGCTCAGGTGGGAGGATCGCCTGAGCTCAGGAGTTTGAGACCAGCCTGGGCAACAGAGTGAGACCCTGTCCCTACTAAAAATTTTAAAATGTAGTCAGGTGTGGTGGCGTGCACCTGTAGTCCCAGCTACTCGGGAGGCTGAGGCTGCAAGGAGCCATGATCGTGCCATTGCACTCCAGCCTGGGTGACAGAGCAAGACCTTGTCTCAAAAATCAATAGCCCAATAGAGGTTCTAGAAAGTGAACCTGATGCATGTTTTCGGTGCCCTCTCACTCGCCCCATTCTCTCTCTCCCCCCCTCCTCTTTTCTTTTGTAGTTAATGAAATTATCAGGAAGGAGTTTTCAGGACCTCCTGCCAGAAATCAGACGTAAAAGAAGCCATTATAGCAAGACACCTTCTGTATCTGACCCCTCGGAGCCCTCCACAGCCCCTCACCTTCTGTCTCCTTTCATGTTCATCTCCCAGCCTGGAGTCCACACGCGGATCAATGTATGGGCACTAAGCAGACTCTCACTTAAGGAGCTTGCCACCTCCCTCTAAACACCAGAGAGAACTCTTCTTTTCGGTTTATGTTTTAAATCCCAGAGAGCATCCTGGTTGATCTTAATGGTGTTCCGTCCAAATATTAAGCACCTGCTGACCAAAAGCACATTCTGCATGAGACAGGACACTGGAACTCTCCTGAGAACAGAGTGACTGGAGCTTGGGGGGATGGACGGGGGACAGAAGATGTGGGCGCTGTGATTAAACCCCAGCCCTTGCGTTCGTTTTTCCAGGTCACAGATACAGCTCCTGTACCTTTTGAAGGCAAGGAGTTCTCAGAGCAACCAAAGGAACGTGACCCAAGAGCCCAGCTTACAGGCTGAAGAAACCCAAAACCCTCGATAGAGACAGAAACTGAACTGTCAGTCCTTAGAGCTCGCCCAGTCCATGCCACAACTGGGCCACAGCTAAAGCTTTATTTTTGAATTCTCATTCCAAAACCAAACTGTCTTGCCCAGACAAGATCACCTGTTAAGACTTCTTGGCGTTAAGTTATGACATGTATACGCGTTTGTTATTATTTTTTTTTTCTGCTTTAAAAGGCTGGCCAGGGCACCTAGCCCTGGAGCTGTCTTGGCGAGCTGTTCTTTAACCCCTGCAGCACGCAGTCCTGCTAACACAATTTCCATAGACTTGGGGGGCTGACCCAGGCTGCAGAGAGCAAGCACCTGTCTGCTGCAGCTGTACAACCTGGATGCTTTGCAAGGTTCCGGCTTGCTTTCTTCCTAGCAGCCAGAGTGCTTTTCCGTAAAGCGGTGGAGAATCTCAAGCAGGTGCATTTAATTGAGGAATAGCAGAAGGGCTAAAGCAACCAAGAAAAGAAGTGTGGGTATTTTTGTTAAGTAAAACAGCCCAAGTGCTTCTGGAGGTGGGTTTCTACCAAGATAGAGGAAAAGGGCTGAATTCCCTCTAAGTGGGACAGCCGAGCTCAGGATGCGCTTCCCAGCTTCACTGGTTAATTTGACCTGAACCTATTTAGAGATCCCTTCTGCCCCTGAAGACCTATCCGCACTCGAATTCTAACATGAAGAAATCTACTCGAATGCATCCTTTACTTTGAATGAGCTCTATTCGGTTGCATGTTATATGTGATTTCCTTCCTCCCAACTGTTTCCACTGAGCGCACCCACAGTCTCCCCTAGTCTTCCTCTGTGGGTGTGATTTTTGTGATTTTTACAAACAAAACCCTTGAAGTTCTTGGCAGATGTGTTTGTTTCTGTTTGCATGTACTGCAGATACCCCAGGAGAAGCAGGGGGATTCATTTTTCAGCCATTCAGTTGTTTCCTCAATAATCCGCAGCAAAGTGAAAATATTCTTAGCACTCAGACTGTACTTAGAGTGTTTTCTCAGTCCAGTCTGTACAGTCTGTAGGCAGAAGGCCTCAGAAGAAAGTCATGGCCACTCAGTGCCCACTGTGGGCTTTGTAAGTCCTGGCTCTCCCGTCAAGGTTACCCAGAGGTAAAAGCTTCCTGGGAGTGGGGCCAGGTGTGTTTGGCACTCCAGATAGAAGGCAAAATGCTCAGATTCGGGCCTGTGCACTTGTATGCAACCTGTCGGTCAATACCTAGCATTTATTTTTCCCTGACAATGAACGACCTTTCCCTCACCCACCCTAAGCTCAACGAGTTTAGCAAAATTCTCTTTTAAACAAACAGAATGCCAGTAAGAGGTTGACCCCTACCACGGAACTTCTGGGATGCTAAATACTTCCTCATGAACAAAATAAGTTCCTTATTATAAGTTCCTTATACTAGCAGCTTCACCTAAAGAATTTTCTCTCCAGCAATATTGACTTCACTGGGGAAAAGCCAAGAGTGTGTGGTGAGTGATTTGTTCTCACTCGACCTGGCTAGGACTGGCTAGGAGCCGTTTTTTGTACATGAGGGAATTTGGGCTTTCCTCAGTTATCTGAATGTTTTACCCAAGTGCCTTCCTGCTATTGTAGCAAAGTAGCTCAGCTTCCTTGTCCACAGGGTGAAAAAGGACGAATGCATTTTCCATCAGTTTTCTAACTATGTTAGCAAAAAGGGCCTCCTGGTAGCTCAACCTCCTGTACGCGTGTGTGTGTGTGATACACACACAAATAAACCCCTCTGTTTTTCTAAGACATCTTAGCTGGATATTATAGGAAGCACTTTCATAAACAACTGTAACAAATCGCAAAGGAAAGAGAAACAAAAGCATTAGATTTGAGACATAAACAGGCAAGAGAAAGTGTATTAGGAACTGACAGCTATCAAGGAAGTTTTGTCAGTTACAAATGCTAGGAGGAAATTTTGCCAAGAAGGATGGCTCAGGAAATATTTCCAGTATGGGAAGAGGCAATAAGATCCTCTAAGAGAATGAGAAAGTAGGGGTGTCTAAATGGTAAAGATGGGTGTGTTGCACGTGTGTTAGAAGGATCTCAGTTGAGTGAAGGTTTGCACTGCTACATCTAAGTTAATGTAAATATGTAGCACTCTGACAGGTCTACCATGTTGCTGAATGTAGTATATTTCCAAAGTTTGCAAGTCTTCCTGTATTGTACAAAGATGCTGCTGCTTGATAATATGTATAGCAATCCAGATTAGTATGTTATTAAATTTTATTTTCTTACCTGTATTTTTATGCTTTTTACCTGTCCTCAAAATATTACACCCCTGTTGGAATTAGATTTATATTTATAAATGGTCAGAAATCTTTTTAAGTGTCTCTTTTTACACATAGGTTGATTTTTTTTTTTCTTAAAAGAAATGATGTATTCTTGAAACATTTGTTACTCATTCCAGGAAACAAAAACCCATATAATAAAACCCCCACTCAGAGCCTGTTAGTCACCTCTCTAGAAGATGGCATCTCAGGAGAAGGAATGGCTTTGTGGAAGAAGGAATCACCTTTTTCTTGCTCAAGAATTATGCTGACTTCAGCCCTGAGCCTGGATCTGGTCACTGAGAATCATCAAGTGTCTAGATCCTTCCCCCAAAATAACTAATTTAGTAGGTGATTTTGATTTTAAAAAATTGACACCAAAACCCTGCCTGCGTTGTAATGGAATTCGAAAAGAATTCATGTTCACAGAACTCAACGTTCAGGCTAATATTTACAGAAGGGACCAAATCTAAATCCTGGTAGATAACTCCTGTATGCTTTATCCAAAGGACACCCACAGTTTTCCAGCATAGATATAACCAAGGATGAATTGATTCCTTCAAAGAACTGGGAGGCACGGATATTGCATTTTTTGTTTACATCCAGTAGCCAAGACGCCTCAGTGAGCCAGTCTTGGGCAGAGGCTGTCACATTTAGGCAGATTGGAAGTTGGTATGTATGTTCTAATTCTCACTCTGGACTACAGTGAGGCTGAATTTATCATGTCAAAAAAAAAAAAAAAAAAAAAGACCTTTCCAAGTGCTTTCTATTGCTCAGAATTGAAAGAATGTTTTCATTTCAAGTTTACAAGAGGCATGGATGGAGTTGTGACGTTCTTGACAAGCTGGGCTAACCTTTCCCGAACTTGTTTCCCGGAGGCAAGGTGCTCGGTGACCCAGCGCATCTTAACCTTGGGTCCCCTAGGCTCGAGGCTAGGGCATTACGTTTCATGGAACCAAAGCAGCCAATTGCATAGCAAGTATTTTCCTGCATTCCAATTAAATGCTTAAGAAAGAGCAGCATCCTATAAAATTGTGATCATAAACATCCATTTCCCTCAGCTTTTGTGAGTGCCTTGACTTACAGCCAACATCACTGTTTAACTCAGTCTGTTTAAAAACAAACTTTTCTGGTGGTTGATAACAGAGAGTTGCTCCCTGAGCCATCAGGGTCCTGGGAGCTGGAAGTGAAAGGGTTATCAACATTCTACCTTTATGCAGCTGTTGGCTGACCAGAATAAACTCCCTGCTGAGTTCAAGCTTTGAATGGAATGGATGCAAATGATGTTGTTTCCATTAGAGCAGGTGCTCACAGCATTCTGATTGGCCTGAGCAGACCGAGGCTATGGCTGTTGGGACAAGCTTAGCATCCTGGACATCTTGTCAAAGAACCTCACTCACCCCTATGGCCTCTACAGCCCTCAGAGGAGAGAAAACCAGTACAATTCTCCAACAAACAGGTCTCTCCAACATGGTGGTGCTGGCAGGCTTAGGTTTAGAAAATCCTGACTGTTAAAGGCGTTTGAATACATCACATTCCTATGCAAATGTTTTTAATCTCCAGTTTAATGTAGTTTATTTTTCCTATATGTAAAGTATTTTTATACGGCTTGTATCATGATAGTTTAGCAATAAAACAGTTGGAAGCAACATCTACTTTGGTGTATCTTTCTTTTCCAGAGAGGCTACTCAAATATCCTCTTTACATTTCGGGCTCCCTCAGCAAGGAACATTTTGGGTGCACATAAGTGTGTGCATTTACTCCTCGTCTCAGCCCTAGGAGGTAGGTACAGTCCCACCGTGCTTGTGACTCAGGCTCAGAAGCCACTTGTCGGAGGTGACAAAGCCACATGGTCAACCTGAATTTGTCTGATTCTCTCCAGCACAGCTCTGCTGTAATCTGTGCCTTTAGACTACTTTTGAGGTAGCATTCATAAAAGAGATTTATGACGCCCAACTTAGACCAGCTTTCCAAGGGTCCCAAAGCATTCATGGTCAACTGGGCTAAGCCAGCCACTTGGAAGGCAAAAGCCATCATTTTTATTTGAGCATCTTGCAAAATATCAAGGCTAAAGAAAAAAAATGCACCTTATAACTTCAAACCCACAAACATAAGTACTAGAACCTTCTAGCCAAGTTCCTCCTTAAAACAGCTTTTGCCCTCCTATAGCTAAAGCACCTAAGAGGTTTGGAAGTAGCTGCTATTTTTAATGTCTTAATATGGTTCGAACCTCCTCCCACCCTTTAACCCCAGGGAAATGGGATACCTGCCCCCGGCCCTGTGTTTTAGGGACCCACTTCACCCCACCATAGCCCTGCACTTGGAATGTCTTCCTGGGAATTTTCTAGCCCCCCTATTCCAGTGCGTGTAACCAGCACTACCAAATGGGCAGGGGTCCCAAGCTCAGACAGGGACCTGCGTGGGTCCTGGCTGCTGGAAGTGTCTATCTTGAAATAGCCTTAGTCTCCCTCTGGTGGCTGGGACTAGCTGGCTCCCATTTCTCCCCTTCAGATGCCCCAAAGAGCTCTAGAACCTGCACCTACAGGGTCCAGGCCAGCTTCCAGAAGAGCACCCTGGTGAGCAGATTGCTCCTGATGGCTGGTGCAGTATTTTCATTGTGATTTTTGTGGGATGGTGTGAGACTGGATCACCAGAATGGTGCTGATTTAGGAATGGCTCAAATTGCACATGCAGACAGGAGCCCCACAAAAAATATCTGCCCAGGGCTACACCTAAGAGGCAACTGTGTCCCACTAAGATGATTGCTGCCGCTGCGGCCAACTGTTTTGCTTTAACTCACTTTCTGAAAACCTTACACCACTTCTCCTGAATCGAAAGTCAAAATCACTTAAGCAGAGGACAAGGCTAAAACTATACAGTCATTTTTTAAAAAGAAAAAAAAAACAAAAAACAAGTCTGTGTTCTACATTTATATTTAAGCCACACTTAATAAACACAAATTTGGCCTGTGCCTCAGTTTCCCCAGATATAAAATGAGGACTCTAGTCCCCACCTCACAGGTGCTGCATGCTTAATCAATATTACCTATCGATCCACCGTCCTGTCATTTAACAAACAGATTTCAGATTCACCTAAGGCATATCATGGAGCCTTGAGCTCATCTTGAGACCTCATTTGACTAATATCTGGAAGAAAACATTTAGAGCTCCGACTATGGGATTTAAATTTTTCTAAATAGATCATTAAAGCCAGAAACTTGAGTTTATCCAATTTTCAAAACCTGAGATAACAAGGAAGTTCGTATTGGAGCATCTTGGGGTCACTTTGCCAGGAGTTTGCAAATCTGAACATTGTTCCTTGCTGTATCCAACAGCATGGGGTAGTTTCGTACAAAGGAGCAGAAACAGAACAGTGGTTTCGTGCCAAGTTGGAATTTAAGAAGTGGTAAGATTGACAGGAGAAAACAAATGCTGACTCCTACTCAGCCTCTTCATGTTCATACATTGGGAGGAAACTGGGTTCCTGGTAGGACCAGGTTGAGTATAAAATAACGCTGAGGACAGAGGCACAGAACCACAAGGACCTTTAAGAAATGAAAGTGAAGTCATTTCTTTTGTCTGTGGATCCCCAGTAGCTGTGATGGGGTATAGGGGACACACTTGCTATAAACCTCATGACATTTTGTGGTACAAAGATGGACAAGGTCGGACCAAACTTTCTCCAAAAAGGGCTTCTCACTCTAAACCACCTCTTGCCCTGCCCTCCTGGTAAAATTCAGAAGTTGAGCTTTGTAAATGGCCCGATGAGGAGTTATCAAAGAAACAAAACCCCCTGCTGTATATCTGCCGTGTCCCAGGCCCTCTAGGAATCCCTGATTTACTAAAAACTTCAAGCTCTGAAACACTGCGCTGGACTCGAGACAGGAAGTACAGTGACAATTCACTCTGATTTCCAGGGGCTATACTTTTTACATCAGTGATCCCTAAATTTTTTGTTGAAATGGGGACACTTCATCCTTCTATGAAATACTGACAAAACTCCTTGAAAACACATTGCCAACAGTTTCTGCTGCTGTGCAAAGTGTCAGAGGATATTTGATTCAGAACCCTCTGTCCTTAATACCATGAGAAAAAAGCATTCACAGGACAACCACGGAGAGGGTTGTATTTATGCCTTCACATACACACGTGCCAGACTCCTGTGTGACCTCCCCCTCTATGTGCCTTCTTCTCTTTGGTAGCCAGGAGGCATTTTGAGTTCAACATGCCCCTAAATTTCCTGATTCCCAATCTCCTCTTCTTCCCTTCTCCCAACACACGCCCATCTTACTCATCAGTTTATGGCAACACCATCTACACAGTCGCTTAGTCAAAACCCTGGGAATAACCCCGGATCCTTCACTGTCCCCACTGCCCACACATCAGCAAGTCCTGCTGGGTCCCTTCTGAAATCATCCCACCTCTATGCCTCATGCTCACCAGAACACCCTCATCTCCTACCTGGATGACACAACAGCCCTTCGCTGGTGTACTCCCGACCTCCCCGTCCACACAGCAGCCAGATCGAGGTTAAAGCAGCCTCAGATCCCATCACAGCCCTGTTTAAAGCCCTCCACGGCTTCCCTTTGCGTTCAGGATGATCCGAATTCCAGGCAAGAGGCTCAGCCATCTTCCTCGGCCCCAAGTTCTCCAGCCTCCAGGTCTCTTTTCTGTTCCTTGCCCAGACCACACCATTCCCCACCTCTCTCTCTCTCTCCTCCTAAAACTTGAAACGCTTTGACCCCCGAGTTTCATGGACTGGCTCTTCCTCATTCTTCAATTTTCCAATCAAATTCTTGTCCTCAGAGGACTTCAGTGACCGCTGTCATGTGGGACCTACCCCATGCCCCGCCCACACATGCACTCAGCCTGGCGTGTCAAAAACGCTGTTTGGATGGCCGTGTGCATGTTTGCTGCCTGTCTCTTGCCCCTGTAAATTCCATGGCGGCGACGATTGTCTTGATTTGCTCAATGCCATCTCTCTACCACCCTGGCATGCGGTATGGTAGGCCCCCAGGAACCGGGTGTTAAATGAGCAAACATGCCTTTTCCTGTGCATGGAGAACAATGGGCTCATCTGGCATGTATGGAAAACTAATCATTTCCTAATATTTAACACATTTTATAAACCAAACAACTGACTCAAGGGAGACTTTCCTCCTGCCCCACATGCCTCGGTTTATTCATCTCTAATTACACAGCGGTGTATTCCAGCCTGTCTTCTAGACAGAGCCAGTTCCCTTTGCTACAGAAAGCCATAAAGACCATAATTCCCTAGAATCCTGGAGCCTGCCAGGCCAGTTATCTGCTTTCTGGCAGCCTGCAGTCACCTGTGGCCCTCCTGCTTGTAAAATGCTCACTGCTGTAGCTCAACAGCTCCTTGGGGACAGGTAAGAGAAGGGCCAGCCAGCCAGCTGCCGTTTACAAGCCCAATCTGAAACCGGCTTCTCGGGGGAGTCTGTTTGACAAGGTGAATAACGGATTGTTTGCAGTGGAGCGAGGTGCGGCCAGCGCCTGTAGCTTGCTATGTTAGATGGTGCTAACGCGCTCCGGCTGGGCGCCTCTCCATCTGGTCCTCCCCAGATACACCTGCAGCCGTGCAGTTCAGGAGCCCATGTTCTCATTTATCCTCCCCGTGGTGCAAATAAGCCAGGGCACCCTCTGTGTGCTGCTGGGGTCTTCGACACAGACCTTGGCCCCTGAGCTGGGCTCCAGGATCTGAAGGTGCAAGGGCAGGCTCTCCTAAAATCTGCCCTGTGGACACCCCCACCCCCCTCCAGTTCCCTAGACCAGCACTGCCCAGAGTAGGTCCAGGGCTCCTCGGAGAGTCGGACAGTGGGGGTCCCAGGTCCCGTGACTTCCATCTCCCAGGGCTCACGGCCTCCCCTCTGGGACGAGTCTCTTTTGCCATTTATCCCTGTTTATGTCACTCTCATCTCATCCCCTGGGTCTCACTCTGACCCCCATGAGGCTCAGACCCCACTTTCTGCCCCACAGCCCCATGAAATGGTGCTGCCCATCCCTCTGCACCTCACTGCCCCCCATAAACAAACCCCCACATCCTCAGTCTTCCCTCCCCCCAGGGCCTGCGTGTTTTCATCCTAGCTGAAACCCACCGCTCCTGAGCCCTGTCTCCTTGCAGGCCTCTGCGACAATTAGCACAAACTTAGTGGCATAAAGCAACACAAATTCATCACCTCACAGTGCTGGAGGTCCAAGGTCCAAAGTAGGTCCCGTGGGGCTAGCATCCTGGTGTCAGGAGGGCTGTGCTCCTTCTGGGGGCTCTGGGGGAGAAGGTTTCCTCATCCTTTCCAGCTTCTTTGGAAATAAACACCGCTTCCCGCATTCCTTAGCACTCAGCCCTCATCTGCTGGGCCAGCCATCCCATCACTCTGATTCCACTTCCAGCCTCACGCCTCTTTCTCTAACAAACTCTCACATCTCTTTCTTTTGCCTCTAAAGACTCCTGTGATTACATGGGGCAAACCTGGGTAACCCAGGGTACTCTTCCTTTCTAATCACTGGTGATTAGCAATCGCACCTGCAAAGTCCCTTTTGCTGTAGAAGGTAACACATCCACAGATGATGGGCATTAGAACATGGACATCATTACGGGGCCCTTATCCTGCCTGCCATGCCAATGTGGCAGTGTTCAGAGGTGATGCCTTTAAGTGGTGACTCTGGATCCTGAGGGCTCTACCCTCGTGAATGGATGAATCCATTCATGGATTAATGGGTGAATGGGTTATCATGGGAAGGAAACTGGCGGCTTTACAAGAAGAGGAAGAAAGACCTGAGCACAGCACATTAGCACACTCAGCCCCTCCCCATGCGATGTCCTGTGCCACCAGGGGATGCTGCAGAGTCCCCGTGAGCAAGAAGGCGCTCATCAGATGTGGCCCTCGGCCTGGGACTTCTCAGTCTCTACAACTAGAAAGAAATTCCCTTTCAAAATGCCCAGTTTCAGGTATTCTGTTATAAGCAACAGAAAACGGATGAATACGTTGTTCAAGGCTCACGGACCACATCAGTGAAGAACACAGACTAAGCAAAGTCTCCATCCGCGTGAAGTGGACATCCCAGCAGGGTGTAGAGGGAGGGAGAAAGGCCTCAAAGAGACCTGGAGCTGATCATGTTTCAACCTGAACTCTTGCATTTCTCCTTCCTAGCACCGTCCCACCCCAGCGTGTATTTCATTTCATGGGACACCGTCACCCCGGTCACTCAGGCTAGAAGTCCAGCACCATGCTTGGCCCTCTTCCTTCTCTGACACCCATCTCCGATCTGTCAGGAAATCCCATCAGTTCCCTCTTTCAATTTTATCCCGAAACTGACCCCATCTCAGCCTGGCACTCTTCTGAGTCTGGTGTTTGTTTCAGCACCACCTCCTGCTAGGACTGATGTGGTAATCTCTCAGCTGGTCTCCCTGCCTTTCCCCTTCTGCCTGTCCTCATCACAGAGTGTTCCTGCTAATCTTAGATCAGGTCCTTCCTCTGCTCAAGATCCTCAGTGTGAAAGACAAAGACCTTAAATGGCCACCAAAGCTTTCCACTGCCCACCTCCCTTCGTACCTCACCTCCCAGTACTCTCCCATCTTGCCCTCTGCTCCAGCCCCCTGATCTCTCACTCTCAAACATGCCACACTGCCTGCATCTCAGGGCCTTTGTCCAGCTGTTGCTTCCACCTGGCATCTCTTCCATTAGACGTAATAGCTCCAGATGTCAGCAGAGACACTGCCTAAGCTCCCATCCTAAAATCAGGCCCACTGTATTCTCCATGGCTACTTGGACCCAAACAGATGCTGCTATAGTTTGGTTTATCTGATCGCCCTCCCCTCACAACCGCCGCCATATCTCATGTTGAAATTCCATCCCCAGTGTTGGAGGTGGGGCTTAACAGAGGCGTTTGGGTTATGGGGTGGATCCCTCATGAGTAGGTGAATGCCCTCCCTGGTGGGGGGTGGGGGTAAGTGATTTTTCACTTCATTTGTTCCCATGAGAGCTGGCTGTTAAAAGGAGCCCAGCACCTCCCCTCTCTCGCTTCCTCTCTCGCCAGGTGACCTGCACACATGAGGTCCCCTGCCTCTTCCACCAAGAGCGGAAGCAGCTTGAGGCCCTCACCAGAGGCAGATGCCCCATCTTGAATTTTCCAACCATCAGAACCATGAGCCAAATCAACCTCTTCTCTTTCTAAATTGCCAGCCTGAAGTATTCCTGTGTAGCAAGACAAATGGACTAAGATGTCTAACACAATCTCTGAAGGCCTGAGTGCATCTGTTGGTAAAAGTCCTTCAGCTGCATCTTGGTGGCATCCCGATGAGGGGAGGGGGTGGTAGGAATGATCCACCTGGTGCTGGCACTCAGGGGTTGCACTATCTACAGAGAATTTTAAAACAGTATTTCAACAATTGCTCTGATTTTTATTATCACTAGGTACTGGCTTTTTTTCTTTTTCTTTTTTTTTTTTTGAGACAGGGTCTCACTCTGTCTTCCAGGCTGGAGGGCAGTGGAACAATGACAGCTCACTGTGACCTCTGTATTTTGGGCTCAAGCAATCCTCCCACCTCAGCCTTCCAAGTAGCTTGGACTCCTGGTAGCCACACCCTTGTGTGATCCCCTACCCTTGATTGTGGGCTGGACCTAGTGACTCGCTTCTTAGATTACAAGAGGTAATGACTTCCATCTTGCTGGCGCTCTCTTTATCTGAGTCTTCTCATTTGCTCCCTCTGATGAAGCCAGCGGCACTGCCTACGTGGAAAGAACCCAGGGCAGCTCCTGGTCACAGACAGTGGGGAACTGAGGCCTTTGGTCCCAGCCCATGAGGAACTGAATCCTGCCCACAACTGCTGATCTTGCTTGGAAGTGGATCCTGCCCCAGCGGAGCCTTGGGATGACCATGGCCCCCGCTGACTCCTGACTGCAGCCTGAGAGAGACCCTGAGCCTGGGGGCCCAGATAAGCTGAACCCAGATTCCGGGCCCATGGGAGCTGTCAGATAATGAAAATGTGTTGTTTTAAGCTGCTATATTTTGAGGTCATTTGTTACAGAGCAATGAAGAACTAACATATACAGAGAGGTCATGTAACCAGGCTGAGGCCACATAGTCTGTCGGGGGTTGGGGGAGGGTCAAGATTCAAGTCCAATTTGTCTCCTAGAGCTTGTGAGTTTTTTTGAGACAGGGCCTCACTCTGTCACCCAGGCTGGAGTCCAGTGGGACGATGAAGGCTCACTACAGCCTTGACCTCCTGGGCTCAAGCGATCCTCCTGCCTCAGCCTCCCGAGCAGTTGGGACCACAGGCACACATCAGTGCACCTGGCTAATTTTTTAATTTTTCATAGAGATGGAGGTCTTATGTTGTCCAGGCTGGTCTCAAGCTCTTGGTCTTAGGCGATCCGCCCACCTCAGCCTCCCAAAGTGTTAGAATTACAGGCGTAAGCCACTGCGCCCGGCTGCTTGTGATTTTTATCTCAAAACACACCACAGAATTTTCTGTATCTGTGTTATAATAGGCATTTCCACCAGCATCGCCACAAAGCAGATGGGCGCCTGGTAAACTCCACACGTAACAGGCATGTGGCAGCCACTGGGCCACATGGACCAGCATGTCCGCCCCCTAACTGGTTTCCATACCTCCCCAGCCCATTCTCCACGCAGCTGCCAGATGATGGTTCTGAGGCTCCAGTGGGTCGCCATCACAGTTAGGTTTAAAGCTCTGTAATGACCCCTTTCATGTAGCTTTTAGAGCCACCAGTGACCTGGCCTGGCCTACCCCTGGGCCACCCAGAGCTGGTGCTCACACATCTGCCGCACACAGGCCCCATCAGAGGGTTCCACATCACAGAGTCTCCGCAGCTGGACCCTTCATCCGGTGAGGAAGAGCTGCCCCACCCTCCATCCCACCTCCACCACCCCCGTCCCCCCGAGGATTCAAGAGGAGCCGTCCCTGCCCACGTGGACACCCTGGTTAATCCCTTTCTTTTATCTTCACCCTCCCTCTCTCCCAGCTCCCAACCATCAAGGTTCAAACATGCTAGGTGTCCCTTGTCTAAATCAACCAGAAATAAAAATAAAAAAAAAATCATCCATCGAACCCGCATCTGCCTCCAGCCACCAGCCTGGCTTTCCCCACGCCTCCCAGCCAAGGGTCTAGAAGGAGTTGCTGCTGCCTCTCATCCCCTGCTCCTGCTCACTCACTCCCCAGCCATTGTGCTGGGACTTCTGCACCCACCTCACTGCCAAACCACCAGCGCCCTCCCTTGTCAGCGAATCAAATGGACTCTTCTCATTTCTTCTCTTCCTGGACTTTCCAGTGGCGTTTGGCTCTGAGGTGTTCTCTCCACTTCTTCAAACTGTCCCCTTGCTCTTGGTTTTCAGGTCACCCATGCTACCTACTTTCCCCGGCTTCAGCCAATGGTCCCTCTTCCTCGATGCTAAAATCGCGGCGCCCAGACTCCACCCAAGATCCTGATCAACAATGAATGACCCTATGATTCAGCAGTGGAACACCTGCGAGTCTTCCTCTAGAAACACCCCCGACGCACCCAGAGACACACACAGATACTCAGGCTGGTCTACTGAAGTGGCAGAAAAATATAAACAATCAGAACACCCATCCTCACAGCCCTGGTGACCTGACGCCTGGCGGACGCCCGTAGGGGGATCCAACGCAGCTTTGGAACAGAATAGGTGTGTGCATTCATTTCCTAGGGCCGCCTACAAATTGCCATCAACTGGGAGACTTTGAACAACAGAAATTTATCTTTACATAATTCTCGAGGCCAGAATTCTGAAACGAAGTGCTGCAGGGCCGTGATGCCTCTGAAGGCTGTAGGGAGGACCCTTCCTGGCCCCTCCCAGCTTCTGGGGGTTCCTGGTGTTCCCTGGCTGTGGCTGCATCACTCCAATCTCTGCCTCCATCTTCACATGGGCTCCTCTTCTTATAAGGATACTTGGTTTTGGATTTAGGACCCACCTGGTTAATCCAGGATGGTTTCATGCCAAGACCCTTCATGTGGTGACATCTGCAGAGGCCTTTCTTCCAAGTTGAACCACACTCACAGGTACCAGCGTCCACCACAAGAACACATCTTTTGAGGGGGCCACGATTCAACCCAGTACAGTGAGGAAAACACCCTGTTTCCTCGGGTTGTGTTTAGAGTCAGCTCCTTTGTTGCTCTGTTGTGTCTCCTGGCCTCATCCTTCCTCATGGGCCTTCCCTCTGTCTAACCTGTTATCTACATGGTTTGTCTTGGCCGGGCGCTGTGGCTCATGCCTGCAATCCCAGCACTTTGAGAGACTGAGGCAGGTGGATCGCTTGAGCCCAGGAGTTTGAGACCAGTCTGGGCAACATAGTGAGACCTCATCTTTACAAAAAGTACAAAAACAAAACAAAAAAGGACAGTTTGTCTTGCTCACTGCTGTGTTTCACCCCAATGCCTGGAACAGTGGCCGGCAAGGGAAAATGCAAAGTGCAGACCTGTGCGTCTCATTCATGGGATGACCACACACACGTACACACACACACACACACACACACAATGACATAAACTCATACACACACAATGACATAAATTCACACTGCATACACACATACTGCATACACACACTGTATACAAACACACACATCCACAATGCAAACACATATACTGCATATACACATGTTGTATACACATCTGCATATACATACATACTGCATACACGCACACTGTATACACACACACCTGTATACACATACATACTGCATACATGCACACTGTATACACACACATCTGAATACACATACGTACTGCATACCTGCACACTGTATACACACACACACACACGTGCTTTTTCTGAAAGACATTTCAGAATTACTAATGGTCCTGGGAGTCCAGGGGCATGGGGGAGGGGGCGAAAGGGGCTTTTCGCTCCATATCCATTTGTACTGCTTGAAATCTGTAACCACACAATCTACTACCAAGAAAAAGTCTTAAAGTAACAACACATCATTACCTACACCCGGAACAAAGCCACTACAGGTGTGACCCCCTCATCTGCTGCAAGCCGCTCAGTGCCGCTCCTGCCCCTCTCAGTCCCTCCCCGGCCCCTCCCCTGATGCCTCCTGCCCCTCTACCCTCTGTAAAGATGGAGCTGGGGGAATAATATGGTTTGGATACATGTCCTTGCCCAGATCTCACGTTAAAGTGTAATCCCCAGTGTTGGAGGTGGGGCCTGGTGGGAGGCGATTGGATCATGGGGGTGGATCCACTGGTGCTGTTCTCGTGATAGGGAGTTCTCATGAGATCTGGTCATGGAAAAGCGTGTAGCACTTCCCCACCCTTCTCTTGCTCCTGCTGCTCCACCCATGTGATGTGCTGGCTTCCCCCTAGCCTTCCACCACGATTGTAAGTTTCCTGAGGCCTCCCCAGAAGCAGAAGCCACTATGCTTCCTGCACAGCCTGTGGAACTATCAGCCAATTAAACTTCTTTTCTTTGTAAATTACCCAGGTTCAGGTATTTCTTTATAGCAATGGGAGAACAGCCTAAGGAGGCGGGGGGCGTGCTACATCTTCCGTGTCTCTCCCTCTCCCTCCTGGTGTGTTCTGCACAGGGCTGCCATGGAGCAGCAGCCCTAATATTTTTTTCAAGGATCCAAGTTCTAAAGCTAGACAGCAACGGTGACTACAGGCACAGAGGCTACAGTGTCAGCTGCCCTGCGTTCAGGGAGCTGGGCAGGGAGCTTGTTCCAGTGTCTTCCATTTGCCCTTCAGGTTCACCCTCAGCTCTCTGGGCCTGGGAGGCGGACCATATGACCAGCCTCTCCGGGGCACCTCTGGCTTTCAGAGGGTTCCTTCAATAGGAGGTGCCAGCAAGAGATGGAAGGTTGGGTGTTCATGCCGTGGCCTGGATATGTCCCTCAACAAAGGCCACTGTCTCTCCAAGTGGCCCTCTCCATGGGGTGCCATCCCTCCCGGTCCCAGAAACTGCTCTCCTCCTTAACCTCTTCGGGCCTTGGGGCGGCAGAGGTGCCCCAGTGCTGACAGCTCTGGGGGATTCATCTTGCATTACGTTTCCCCTCTCTCCTGTGCCTTTGTGAATAATCCATTAAAACTCTCCTCAATTTACTCCTTTGCCTGTGTAGCCTCCTTCTGGGTTCCTGGTTTCTGGCCTGCTATCGTCTGTTCCCTTCACAGAAGCCAGAGAGATCCTTTTCAATATGAGCCAGATGATAGCACCTTTTGCTAAAGCCTGCCAAAGGCCCTGACCTCACTCAGAATAAAAGCCAGGGTCCTGCTATGATCTGGCCCCCAGCTACTCTGAGACCACCTCATCCCTCCAGCCACGCTGCCATCTTGCTGTTTCTTGAAGAAGCCAAACACATTCCTGCCTCGGGGCCTTTGCACTTGCCAAGCCCTCTGCCTGGAACGCACTTCCCCCATCCCCTGCATGGCTCTTTGGGTCATGTTCCACCTCCTCAAAGAGGCCATCTGTGGCCACCCTAGCTAATGTATCTGCTCCACCACCCTCCCTCGCAATACCTGGGGTCTTGTTTGGGTTGAGTGCCTATGATAGGATCACTCTCCCACCTGTCTTCCCCCGAGAAGGTCAGTTCCTCGAGGGCAGAGTCAAGTCTGCCCAGTCCACAGTTGTGCCCACAGTGACCAGAAGTGCCAGGCATGTGGTAGGTGCTCTGATATTTGATGAATGAATGGGGACATTTCCCATGCAGCTTTCTCTGGAATTCTTGGCTGCCGCCTGCCTTCTAACAAGTCCCTTGACTACAACCTGTATGGTCCGGGGACAATGGGGGGGATGTTTGAGGAGACACAAGCTTTCTCCTGCAATTCATCCAACCAGAACCCCAAATTAGAACTAAATAACTCCTTTGGTGTCAAGGCTAGAGCAAGAGAGAGACAGAGATAGACAGTGCCTGCTGGAGGAGCAGTGGAGCAGGGCCAGGATGGGAGGCATCATAAGAACAGTGTGGTCGGCTGAATTATGGCCCCAAAGAGGTCCCCGTCCTAATCCCCAGAACCTGTGAATATGTTACCTCATAAGGCAAGAGGGATTTTGCAGACGTGATGATGTTAAGAACTCTGAGACAGGGAGATTATCCTGGATTATCCAGGTAGACCCAGTGGAATCACAAGGATCCCTATGGAATGGAGGCAGGACGGTCAGAGAAGATGTAATGATGGACAGAGAGATCGGAGTGATATGATCCAAGGAAGACGGATGGCCCCAGGAGCTGGAAAAGGCAGGAAACAGAATCTCCCCTAGAGCCTCCAGAAGGAAGGCAGCCCTGCCAATATTTTGATTTTAGGACCTCTGCCCTCCGGAACTGTAAGATGTTAAATTTGTGTTGCTTTAAGCCATTAAGTTTGTGGTAATTTGTTATGGCAACAAGAGAGAACTCATACAAAGAGTAATATCTGCTCTTTCCTAACTGCTTATCAAGTGTGTGCCAGCCGCTGCAGGAGCCATTCCCAGCACTCTGCAGAGCAAGGGCTCTTGTTATCTCCATTTCACTGATTAGGAAATGAGAGGTGATATGGCTTCCCCGGGGTTGCATGGTGAGTGGCTGAGGCAGGCTGGAAGGCAGGTCTCCTTGATCCCAGAGCCCACATTCCTCCCACTAAGACACCCTGCTTCCCCGGTGCACTCACACTTCTTTGGCCTTCCATTTCCCGTTTGTCACCCATGGGCCACCTCTCACCTTGGAGTTTCACAGCCCCTGGCTGCTTTATGCAGAGAAACGGCCAAGACAGCCTCGCCCAGTGACCCCACCTCTCTGAGCCTTGGGGTGTTTCCTGGCCTCAGTCTTCCCTGCCTGGCCCCTGGGAGGATCCAACATGAGGGCGCCTGTTCAGAGAACTTGCAGGCCTTGTTGGGTGAGTCTGTATCAATGGCTGGCCAGTGACCCATCCCTCTGAGCTGCACTTGGAGGCCAGAGGGTGGCGATTCTCCTGACTCCATTGTAAAGCCCAAGACAACCTCGAAATCTGATTGGGAGAGTGGATTTGCATCTGTTGCCTGCCTGGGCTGGGTGCTCTTGCACATTTGCTCAATCTATCTGAAGCCACCTTTGACACTTCTAATGCCATCATCCGCATTGCACAGCTGGGGAAACTGAGGCCCAGAGAACTGTAATACGAGCTCCAAAGCATTCATTTATGCACCCAACAGGTATTTTTTGATGCCGACCTTGTGCCTAGAACAGAGTGTTTTGGACACGGCAGTGGAGCTTGTGTCCCAGCAGGAAGGATAGACTGTATAAACCATAAGAACAGAAGAGTTCAGCAATGGGTGCCGCGGGAAAAATTAGCAGCAGGGAGGGTGCGGCTGGTGGTGCTTCTGGCAGGGGCTGTGATGTGCCTGCTGTTGTGCTATATATACTGGTTCCAGGATTTCTGTCCCCGAGCCCTGCAGCCACCCTGTAAGGTGGGGCTTTCCTCATTTCTCAGATGAGCTGGAGGCTCAGAGTGGGCGCAAGCTGGTGACCCTGCAGCTGTGCAGTGGCAGAGTGACGATTTGAACCCAGGTCTGTGTGCACCCAAAGTGGATATGCTTGCACCCCCTAACCTTGCCCCCGACAGGGACTCTGTGGCCCTTAGAGGGTGCAGCCCATGAGGCTCTGATCCCTGGGGGCTCTGATCTCTGGACCAAAATGCATCCAGGGACTTCCCTGTTTGCCAAGCAAGAACGAGGGGTAGGAGCAGGCAGGGGCGAACCGTCGAGGAGATTTATTTTGGGGAATCTAAAAGTCTGAGTCTGGCCAAGAACACTCCAGTAGAAATGCACGTTTTCTCCATGTGAACATTATGAGCCCCAGAAATCTGACTTCCCCCTGGCCAGGCTGGTGGGAGATGGCCTCTGTGTGGCCCGGAGTCCCCAGGTACCCCCTAAGTAGGTACAGCTGTCGGGCTTCTGTGCTTGGAAACGTTCACATGCTACTGACACTAAATACTTTGCTTCCTAATGAGCTTTCCCCCGCACAAACAACTGGATGTGGAAAGATCCATCCTCTGTACCCAGCCAAGGCAACCTGTGGGTAGAAATTTCCCTTTAGGCTGAGTAGGGAGGCCCATTCTAAGGTGAGAAGCATTTCCTGGCCACTGGGAAGACACTGGAAGGGACTCTTGGTGGAGCCCCACTGCCCTCTAGAGGTACGGATCCCCAAGCCCCACTGAGGACGCTCAGATCCAGGGCCTGGGGCTCTCCCGGGACCCGCGGCAAGAGTGGCTTCCACAGGCTTCCCTGCAACCTCCTCCAGCCCCTACCCGAGTCAACCTTTCCCTGACCTCCGTCCATTTGCTGAGTTAAGAGAAGTAGGACATGTCCAGCCTCCAGCCAAGTCGGGTCCCTGGACCGTAGGCCGTAGCTCAACGAACTCGGCTTGCTCTGTCCCAGACAATGGCACACATCCCTGGGAACTGCTGCCAGCCCTCTCCGGAGACTTTTAAAGCCACAAATCCTGAGGCGATCAGGATGCCCCATGCCCCCTAATTAATTCAAACCCAACATAATGCTGTGCAGTAAGAGTAAGGAAGTCTAAGACACTTCGGAGTTTTGCGTGATGGCTACCTTGATGTCCTTTTTGTTTTCTAAAATAAACATCCTTCAAATTATTAACAAAAAAATGTTTGGGGCACTGCTCTGATAGAAATCACTCTTGCAAAAATTGTGACAATGAGAAATTGTGACAGTGAAAGACATCTGACCTAACCGACTCCATCTTGCTTCTCACCTCCAAGCTGCCCTTGTTCATTCCTGGGCATAGGTAACTTTGGGAGGAACTTAGTTTATAGTTTAACTTTGAAACAAAGATGATAACAGCCCATTCCCGAAACAAACCTCCTTCTTGCCTGGGGACCAGACTGCCTTTGTACAACTAACAAGTGAGCCACAAGATCAGAAGTTAACCGCTCAGGAGTCATGCAGCCAGAGGCCAAAATATCCCTAAACTTCCCAATTTCTCCTATAACACTGGTATTATAAAATCTAAGATTGCTGTTTGAGGGACTTTGCAGACCCTGCAGTCAGCTGGGATCACCCAGATTGATCAACTGGCTCATCTGGTCCTGTGGCCTGCATGTAGGAACCAACTCAGTGCAAAAGGACAGCTTCGACCCCCTATGATTTCATCTCCAACCCAACCAGTCAGCACTCCCCACTCCCTGGCCCCCTGCCCACCAAATTATCCTTTAAAAACCCCAGTCTCTGAATTTTTCAGGGAGACTGATTTGAGTAATAATGAAACTCCGGTCTCCCATTCAGCCGGCTCTGCGTGAATTAAACTCTTTTCTCTATTGCAATTCCCGTCTTGATACATTGGCTCTATCTGGGCAGTGGCAAAATGAACCCACTGGCGGTTACATGCTGACATGTGAATGACATTGTTAACATGTAAATACTCTTTCGTGAAGTTTGGCTCTTGCTTAGTGAGTGGGTACCATGTGCTCTGCAGCTCAGAGATCATTCACCGAGACCTCAGGACAAGCCTATGAAGTGGTACTGCTGTTGCTGTCATCATTTTACAGATCGCACAGCTGAGAAGTGAAGTCTTGGAGGCTCGATTTGGGGCAGTCTGATTCTGACCGTTAGGTCACCCTTCTTTTTTGCTGAATTGGGTCACCCAGCAAGGAAACCATCTCTGGCATCCAGGGCTTTCATCTCAGAGGGGAGTTGAAGCAAGGACACGCCATGGTTTCCATGCCTCCTCTGAGTCTCTGGACTCTCCCCATGTCTCTCTACATCTATGGGTCACACTCCAATCCCGTCCTGTGGTCCAGACACTGTCCTCTCTCACCAGATGGCCACAACAGCCCCCTCCAGCCCCTTTGAGACAGTGATGCTTTCCAAGGGCACACATTAGCATGTTGCTTCCCGGAGTAAAGCTGAGTTGTCCAGTGCTTCCAATGCCTTTAGGATAACTCAGATGCACCCTCAGAGCTTAGCCCTTGCCCCTTCCTCTGGGAAGCCCTTCTGGCCTTACTCATCTCCCCCCCAGCACTTCTCCTTCCAGAACCCACTGAAGTTGTAACTTAACATGTGGTGTGTGATCATGTAACCCATCTCCCCCCTGCTGGACTCTGAGTCCCCTGAAGATGAGGACTCTGCGTGGGCTCCCACTGTGTCCCTTGGGCTGACTTCTGTGTCCTCAGTCCTCCACCTCCAACCCCTATGACAGAGAGCAGGCACTCTAATATTTGCTGAGTAAATGAACACATAAATGAATGAATGAGGCTGGGCATGGTGGCTCACGCCTATCATCCCAGAACTTTGGGAGGCCGAGGCAGGCAGATCACCTGAGGTCAGGAGTTTGAGACCAGCCTGGCCAACATGGCAAAACCCAGTCTCTATTAAAAATACAAAAATGAGCTGGGCGTGGTGACACATGCCTATAATCCCACGTACTTGGGAGGCTGAGGCAGGAGAATCACTTGAACCCGGGAGGCGGAGTTTGCAGTGAGCCAAGATCGTGACGTTGCACTCCAGCCTGAGCAACAGAGTGAGACTCCATCTCAAAATAAATAAACCAATTAATTAATTAATTTTAAAAAATGAATGAATGAAAGCAAAGTGCAGTAGGTGCTCCCAGGAGGGAGAGATCCCATCTTGATGGTGGGTGGGAGGGAGACCAGGGAGACTGTGGAAAAAGTGGCACTAGAGTCAGAACGTAGACATGCGGAGAAAAGGGGGAGGGCACTGTATGAGGAAAGGCACGGGGATCGGACACTGTGCCACATCTCTGGGGAAGAGAACCTTTTTACCAAGGCTCCGAGATCTTTGCAATGTGGTCACAGTCTGCCATGTTTTGTGGTCACACTCAAACTACGTTTCAGCCATAGCAAGCCGCTCACAGCTCTTCAACTGTCCCAGCTCAGGCCTTTCCGCTGCTGTCTCCTCTCCCTGCCGTGCCCTCTCCTTGAGTACTAGGCTGCTGCAGTCCAATCCGGCTTTCTACCCAAAGGCTGCAAAATGGTGACCTGCAGGCTGGACCTGGCTTGGGGATGTTTTTTGTTTCATCCACCCAGTGTTTTTTTTCTTTTCTTTTTTTAAGGCAGGGTCTTGCTGTGTCACCCAGGCTGGAGTGCAGTAGCGTGATCTCAGCTCACTGCAACCTCTGCCTCCCGGGTTCAAGTGATTCTCGCTCCTCAGCCTCCCGAGTAGCTGGGATTGCAGGCACCTGCCACCATGCCCAGCTAATTTTTTTTGTATTTTCAGTAGAGACGGGGTTTCTCCATGTTGGCCAGGCTGGTCTCGAACTCCCAACCTCAAGTGTTCTGCCCATCTCAGTCTCTCAAAGTGCTGGGATTACAGACATGAGCCACCGTGCCCGGCATCTTTTTGCTTCTTTTAAAAAAAGCACTTGAAATTCAGATGTCTTTACCAAAAAAAAAATGTTTAGATTTCTACTTTCTTTTGAAGAACTAGATGATCTGGCCACACTCACCCCACATCCTTTTTGGTGACCATGTGTCAGAGCTGAGTAGCAACCACCTCTTTGATGGGGGCACGTGTTGTCAACTGGCCACCGTCCGCCCCTCACTGTGGCATTACCCTCCACCCACTTTTATTCATCCTCGTCACGCACCCAGGCCCTGCAGGACCTCTCCACACACACGTGGAACTCAGGTAGCCCTGCCCATGGGATACCTGGTACACGTGCCCATGTCTTCTCTAAGCCTCTGTACTAGGCATTGCTGCAGAGGAGCCCTGCTCCTGAGGCTGGTCCTTCTCAGCATCCAGGGCTCAGCTTACCTGTTATAACTTCGGAGAGGCCCTCCCTGGCTACAGCGGGTCCACCCGCCCCATGGCAACACTGTTGTTCTTGCTCTCTGCTTGCTCCTTTACAGCTCTCCCTCCAATGTATCATCCAGTTTCTGTTTTCGTGGAGTTGGCCTCCCCCCAGTGCAAAGTCAGTTCCGTGAGAGCAGGCATCAGATCTGTTGGGATTGCGGCTGCATCCCCAGGGCCTCGCAGCGTGTCTGGAACACGGTAGGCGTTACATCAATATCTGTGGGACACAAGAATGAAGGAATGAAGGAAGGAAGGAAGGAACACACAATTGCTATTCTCCAGGAACTCCCACTTAGTAGCAGGGCAGGGAATAGACCTTATAGACTAGAGGGTGTTGAATGGTGATGACTCCCTCCAACCCCCGCCCCACAAAAGACAAATCCAGTAAAAAACCTGTGAATGTAACCTTATTTGGAAAAAGGGTCTTTGTGGATGGAATTAAGTTAATGATCTCAAGATGAGATCATCCTGGATGATCTGGGTGGGCCCTAAACCTAACAACAAGTGTCTTTAAAGAAGAAAAGAGATCACAGACATGGAGGAGACGTTCAGGAGAAGATGGAGACAGAGGCTGGAATTCTACTATCACAAGCTAAGAATCCCTGGAGCCATCAGAAGCTGGAAGAAGCTGGCCAAGATGCCCCTGTGGAGCTTTCAGAGGGAGCACAGCCCTGCTGACACACGGATTTGGACTTTTGGCTTCCAGAACTGCAAAAGGATGGTTTTGGGCCATCCGGTGTGTGGTAATCTGTCATGGCACCCCCAGAAAATGAATACATTGACCAAGCACAGATGCCTAGACATTCGTGCAACCTGCAAAGGGGCTTTCAAGATGCCAGGGCTGCAAGTCTCCATTCGATGAGCTGCTATCGTTTTTTTTGAGACAGAGTCATACTCTGTAGCCCGGGCTGGAGTGTAGTGGTGTGATCTTGGCTCATTGCAACCTCTGCCTCCCAGCCACCTGAATAGCTGGGACTACAGGGGTGTGCAACCATGCCCAGCTAGTTTTTGTATTTTCAGTAGAGACAGGGTTTCACCATGTTGGCCAGGCTGATCTTGAACTCCTGACCTCAAGTGATCCACCTGCCCCAGCCTCCCAAAGCACTGGAATTACAGGTGTGAGCCACCACACCTGGCCGATGAGCTGCTTTTGCTGGAGCAGCAGCCAGCTTGGCTCTTCCTGCCTTGCGGAGCATCTGCCCGACACCCATTCAGAGCCATGAGACACCACATCTCTCTTCACCATGCCACTCCTGTGATTAGAACTTCACAGACTTCTCAGCCTGCAGTTTGGATTTTGTTTCCTGGAGTCCCCTTCCCACAGCTGCGCACTTGCCAAGTGGAGCAGCTTCTTCCCCTGCACACAGGTGCCCGGTCCTCTCTGTGTAGAGGTCTATCCCACCTCCCCCAGCTCCAAAGCCAGTACCCCCAGGGAGCTTTCCCTAATCCCCGGTTGGATTCTTCTGCTCGGTTTCTGTGTCTATCTCAAGGTGGAAAGTGTGATCTGCCTCCCAGCCTTATCTCTTCCAGTAGCCTGCAGGGGAAATGGACATGCCGTGCCTGTCTGCACACTTCCAGGCACACAGTAGAAAAAAAAAAAAAGACAGCAAAACCCTCGGTAAAGCACAGCTTTCTGCCGCCCTCCATCCTTGTGCAGCCAACAGCCCACCTCCTGGAGCCACTTCCCAGATACCACTGAGCCTCTGACCTGACTCAGGTCCAGCTCACAACCTCTGACCTCCCTTTCCCACCCCACCAGGGTCATACCTGCTGCCTCAGGGCCACGCAGACCTTGCCTTGGGAGCTTCACATTCATAATGAGACCCGTGATTCCACCCACTGGAGGGTCCTGCACCCAGTGGGTCAAGGGCATGACCTTACGCACCGACATGCTCAGCTCCTGAGTGGGACCTCAGATGGTGACACTACTCAGATGGCAAATGCCAATGGTACCTGCCTGGCAGGATGCTGTGAGAATGATGTGAGGTCACTTCATGTGACTCCCTTAGAAACCACGTGGGTTGGAATAAGCACTTGATAATAGTAGCTAGCATTGACGATGATGACGATGGTGATGATGATGGTCATTGCCATCCGCAGCGCTGGCCCCAGGTCAATACATAAGTGTATGGGGGCTCGACAGGCCTGGCCTCCTACCTCTGACTCAGGCTGGCAACACCCCAGGGAGTCTGTGGGAAGGCCTTGTCCCCGGCAGAGGCAGAGCGTCCACGCCCCATCCTGGCCCCTGTCCACTCAGTGTCCTTTCTCCATCTGAGTCGATTTCTGTGGTGCTGGAAGATGCTTTCAAAATGATGTGAGCATATTTCTGAGGTCAACTTCTAATCAAAAACGACTCCCAGACGGTGCCCTGGTTTAAAAAGAAAAGAGAGAAGAAATGGAGTGAGTCACCGTCCAAACCATTTGAATGAAACAAAGACACAACAAACTCTCTGCTTTCCTCTTGAGCCAGAATGGATGACCTCAGCCCTGTAGAGACACAGCTGGAGGGAATTAAGGGGGATCTCCGGTTCCCCGAGATAGCGAGGATGGCACAGCAGAGACACCATGACTCACGGTGAGAACCACAGGGATGGAATCCAGGGGCCTGGAACCCCAGGGACCTGCAGCCAAGGCGAAAACCAACACTGGTGGGTGGGGAGGGGTGGCAGGAGGCTGAAGGATTGCAGGCCTTGGGAATAGTCGATGAGTGAGCTTGAAAAAGACCCCAAAGCTGGAGCAATGTGACCCCCACGATGTCTTCTGGGGACCTGGGGGACATTGCCAGGCCTAGACTTGGGCTTTTTAGTGCCCAGAGTGCCTCTGTTGGCAACTCTATTTCCAGTGTCTGGAATCCTTCCTCCCAGTATTCCCAGGGCCCCAGAATCTGTCATCCTCGCCCTCTGGGAGGAGAAGGGCAGACACAGTCATGGCCCAGGAATCTTAGGGCTTCATTTTGGAAGGCTGTGTCTCCCCAGGCTCTGAACTTGGAAGTCTCTTTGCCAGACAGACTTTTCCTGGGGATGGAGGGAGACTTGGCTGGACAGAGATGGGCAGGCCGAGTGGGAAATTGTAGGTGGGCTCCATACTTCACCACAACTCTTACGCCAATGTTCTCACCTTCCACTCAGGATTGTCAAGGTGACTCACTAAACTTACAGGATCAAATCTTTTTTGAAAATTGAACTGGTTTCTAAAGTGATAGCAATAATGTATACACAGGGTGAAACTTTTTTTTCAATAATAAAGAGAAGCATAACAAAGTTTTCTTCTGCCAGACTACTCCTAAGCCCATTTTTCAGTGGTATTAATTCTTGGTTTTGGCTATTCTAGTTTTCTGATGGTAAAGTCTACCTTTAATAATATATCTACTTCTACTTCTTGATTTATCAATTTTATATGGTATTGAATGATTCTTTGCATTGAAAGATAAGGAAATTACTGCTATTATTCTGACCTTTGTGTGTTCTTCCTCCTCTCCCATCCATGTTAGTTATAAAATTTTAAATCATGGACCCTGAGGTTAGTCTGAATTCAATTCCCACCTCTGCCACTTACTGGCTGTATAACTTCGGGCAAGTTACTTAACCTCTCTGTGTTCCAATTTTCTCATGAGTAAAAATGCGGATAATGATACTAACTGCTTCATAAATTTGTCATGAAGATGAAGAATTAAAACATTTAATGTTAATTCATGTTGAGTGCTTGGAACAGTACCTGATATGTGGTATCAATAACTGTTAGCTACTATTTCTCATTATTCTGTTCTAAAGTTTAGAACAGTATTCACCAAGGAACTAAGTGTGAATAGACTCATGGAGAAGAAAAGGTGATCTGGAGTCACAGAACCGTTACAGCACAAAGGAGAATTTTTCCAAGTGTCAGATTTCATAGATAACTCTTTAAGTGCCTTTGCCTCTTCTGTATAATTGTCAACTGCCACTTTTAAAAATCTTTATGCTGCCGGGCGCAGTGGCTCACGCCTGTAATCCTAGCACTTTGGGAGGCTGAGGCGGGCAGATCATGAGGCCAGGAGATCAAGACCATCCTGGCTAACACGGTGAAACCCCGTCTCTACTAAAAATACAAAAAATTAGCCGGGCATGGTGGCGGGTGCCTGTGGTTCCAGCTACTGGGGAGGCTGAGGCAGGAGAATGGCATAAACCTGGGAGGCGGAGCTTGCAGTGAGCTGAAATGGCGCCACGGCACTCCAGCCTGGGCGACACAGTAAGACTCCGCCTCAAAAAAAAAAAAAATCTTTATGCCATCCTCTTTCTTAGATTTCTTTTGGAGAGATGGCCATATATCTTTGGGTAATTTTTTCATATAGAGTATATTATTTGTAAATTTTCAAAATCTTAAATATCTAAGAGCATCTTTGCTTAGCTATATAAATATTCCTAGGTGAAAGTACTTTACCCTCAGAACATAGAAGACGTATCTTTATCATCTTCTGGCATCCAAATAGACAACAAATCTGGTGTTAATATGATTTTCAATCTTTTGTAATTGACCACTTTAAAAATTATTATTTCCAAAGGCCTGTAGTCTTTATTCATAAAGTTTCAAAATTCTCTCTGATGTTTGTAAGTATGCATTGCAATTGGCACCAGATAGAACTATGTAAACTGAAGACTCAAGTCAAGATGTGCAATAAAATGTTGTCCTTCCTTTTACTGTTTCTTCCTCCTCCAATCTTTCTCTTCTTTTGAAATGCTCATTTACAGAGGCTGGACCTCCTAGATTTATCCTCTTCTATCTCAACTTTTCGAATTTCTAGTTTTGTCTAGTCATCCTACATTCTAGGAGATTTCTTCAATTCTGTCTTCCATATTACTAACTTTATCATCAGCCATGTCTATTTCATTTTTCATTCACTGGAATTTTCAAATGTAATTATATTTTTCATTGTCAAGAACATTTCTTGTTCTCCAACTGCTCAGTTTGCACAATAATCTACTCAAGTTTTGTTGATGTGACAGTCTCTCAAATATTCCTCAAGACACAAACTAGAATGAAAACTTAAAAAAAATCTTTCCCTGGAAATATCTCATATCATTCCAGTATGAAGTATTCAGTTTATTTACTTTGATTCTTCCCTTTTTGTGACATTTGTTTTCTGCAGATGTCTTTCGATGCCCTGAATGTGGTTTCACATTTACAAATAAAGGACCAAGTTGGTTAGTTTCTGTAAGTGACATGGGCTTCCTGGACAACCCTATATGGTCTTGCTCCCCAGTGGGACTCTCCCTGAAATGGCAAGACACACCATGGGCTGTGTATACATGGACACGAACACTGCCTAGCAAGTTTCCCTATAGGACAGTGGTCCCCACCCCCTGGGACATGGACTGGTACTGGTCTGTGGCCTGTTAGGAACCAGGCCGCACAGCAGGAGGTGTGTGGCAGGTGAGCAAGCATTACCACCTGAGCTCTGCCTCCTGTCAGATCAGCAGCTGCATTAGATTCTCATAGGAGAGCAAACCCTATTGTGAACTGTGCATTTGAGGGATCTAGGCTGTGTGCTCCTTATGAGAATCTAATGCCTGATGATCTGAGGTGGAACAGTTTCATCCTGAAACTATCCCTGTTCCACCCCGGTTCATAGACATGCTGTCTTCCATGAAACCAGTCCCTAGTGCCAAAAATACTGGGGACTGCTGCTATAGGGAACAAGGGCAGAGAGCATATAGGCAGGCCAGGGAGACACCAAATTGTCAAAGCAAAGGGGATTAAACAAACAAGAGGTTACTTTTTCTTGGGTAGAAAGATGTCTAAGGGTAGACAATCACCAATGGTAGAGTGGCTCAGAGATAGCATTAAGCACTTGAGCTCTTCCTAGTTGCCCCCTGGTAGGGCTTGAAAGATGGCTGCTGCCCCTGCGGTCTCACTCCTGAGCTTCTGGTGGGGAGAGGAAGCAAATGGGGTGGGGTGAAGGCACACACCAGGAATTCAACGGCTAAACCCCCAGCAGACTTCTTATATCTCATGATGTCATAGGAGACTGGGAGATGGAGCTTTTTGGCCAAGCGTTCTGTGACCTTGAACAAGCTAGGGTTTCTCTTAGAAAGGAAGAAGAAAGATAGATCTTGGGTAAGCCACCAACTATATGTGTGATGGGCATTTTTACCCTGGAATATCCATCCTTGGGAGGAGCTGCTTATTCTCCCCCACTAGCCCCATGTCTATGGTGGAGATCTTGGTTCTCTTTCTAGCAGCCCTGTGGCAGAGATTGCTATTTGTCCCCAACACAAATTCTCTCCCTCCCTTTCAGTAGCAGAACTCCCATTGCTCCTGGGCATGTGGCCACCTGGAATAGCCACATTTCCCAGCCTCCCTGGCCTCTGGGTTGTGCCCATGTGACCAAGTTCTGGCCAATGTGGTGGTGGCAGAAGTGAAGGTCACTTGGGTGTGACTGTAGAGGGAAGGGAGTGCGCTATGCCTGTCACCTTTCCCTTGGCCAGGCTGCAGAGGTGGAGGACGTGCTCTGAACACCCTGCGGATGGTGGAGCATCAGAGTAGAGCGGGTAGGAACCTACGTGATGGACACCTCCTCAGGCCTCCAGACTGTGTGGAGCAGAGCAGCCACCTCAGCCCAGTCTTGAAAGAGAGAGAGAGATTGAGAGAGATCGAGATTGAGATTGAATCTTGTTTTAGCCACTGTTATTTGGGCCTTTGTTGCATATATCTTAAAACAAAGAAGACCCAAACAGACACCCTAAGATGTCTTCTAAGGCCCCCCCCCCTTTTTTTTTCAGACAGAGTCTCACTCCGTCACCCAGGCTGGAGTGCAGTGGTGCGATCTCAGCTCATTGCAACCTCCACCTCCCGGGTTCAAGTGATTCTCCTGCCTCAGCCTCCCAAGTAGCTGGGATTACAGGCATGCACCACCACTTCTGGCTAATTTTTGTATGTTTAGTAGAGATGGGGTTTCACCATGTTGGCCAGGCTGGTCTTGAACCCCTGACCTCAAGTGATCTGCCCACCTCGGCCTTCCAAAGTGCTGGGATTACAGGCATGAGCCACTGCACCCATCCAGCCCATTTTTAAAAATCATTATTCCATCTTCCACAACACCAGTGGAAAGGTGGTATAATGGCTCCCAAAGATGTCCATATTCAGATCCCCAGAGCTTGTGAATATGGTTCTCTATATGACAAAAGGACAAAAGGACTTTGCAGATGTGGCTAAGTGATGGATTCTGAGAGAGGGAGATTATCCTGGATTATCTGGGTGAGTTCAATGGAATCACAAGGGTTCTTAGAAGAGGGAGACAGGAGTATCAGTGTCAGAGAAGGAGACAGGAGATGTGATCATGGAAGCAGAAGTGTGTGTGTGTGTGTGTAGGAGAGAGACAGAGAGATTAGTGTGTGTGTGGAAGAGACAGAGAGACAGAGGTGTGTGTGTGTGTGGAAGAGAGAGAGACAGAGAGACTAGCGTGTGTGTTTGTGTGTGTATGTGTGTGTTTGAGAGAGAGAGAGACAGAGAGAGACAGAGAGAGACAGAGAGAGAGAGATTAGAAGATGATGTGCTGCTGGCTGGCTTGGTAGATGGAGGAAGGGGCTAGGATCCAAGAAATGTGGCCAGCCTCTGGAAGCTAGAAAAGCAGGAAACAGATTGTGCCCTGGAGCCTCCAGGAGGATCAGGCCTGCCACACCTTGACTCTAGGACTTCTGACCTCTACAGCTGTAAGATCCTGAATCTGCATTGTTTTAGGCCATTCATTTTGAGGTGATTCATTACAGCAGCAGTAGGAAGCTCAGACACTGGTTAAAGACGTGCTCATCAACAGAGCGTTCCATTCACGCTGGGGGCTTGACTGCTATGATCTCAGTCCTTACAGTCCTGCCAGGGCATTACTCCTATTATTTCCATTTAACACATGAGAAAGTTGAGGCTCAGAGAGGTTACATAAATCATCCAAGGTCACACAGCGAGTAAGTGGCAGAGCCAGGAGATGTTCCTACATATTACTCTTCTGCAAAAAATGTACGGGGTTCAAGAGGAGACTGAGAGGTGCAAGCCTGGCCCTCTGAGTCAACCCGGGAAGTGATGCCTTATTTTTTCTGACTTGTCAGGATATCCTTCTAACCCCCTAACTCTCCCTCTCTTGGTTAAAAATAGCCTTTGCTCTATTGCAGTTTGGCAGCTCAGTGACCCCTCATTTGTGGCTGCCCATAAGCACACCACAGACCTCCTTGCTTTGGGAAAACAGCTTTCCTGTGATGACAGAAGCCTGAGTCAGGGCTGCTGACGGCAGGGTGAGGGAGAGAGGGCGATTCCTGAGAGCGGCCAAGCTCAGGACACCTCTGGGGCGGGCATTGCAGCCAACTCTGCAAGGCGCCCCATCCCATCTCATCACACGCTGGGGACCCTTTGGGCATCTGCTTTCTAGAGGCCACTTTAAAAGGAGTTGGAGCAAGTTCTGACCCCCACCCCACGAGCCAGGGAATCCCCTGCTCCCTTGCAAATTTGTTCTTTCTGCTTCTCTACCTGCAGTGATGCCTCTCCTGAGACCCCAGGCTGCTACTACCTGGCTGGCTGTCCAGGGGCAGGAGCTGTCCTTCTCTCTTCTGGCCCCAGCCTCATCTATAACTTGGGTGAAGGGATTGGAATATCTCATGTCAGAGGTTCTTGTGACCACCTGCTGGTCCTGGGTGGAGCCTGTCTTGGTCTGTACTTAATGTCTTAAACCCTTGTACCTCTGAAAGGACCTCTCGTGTAGGATGGTTTGAGGATTCAACCAGATAATGCAGGGAAAGGGAAGGGCATAGTCTTGATAGAGTCAGCTCACCATAGATTACTGAGCCTTTTCATTATTATTTTTTATTTTTAAATTTTTGAGACAGAGTCTCACTCTCTCGCCCAGGCTGGAGTGCAGTGGTGTAATCTCGGCTCACTGCAACCTCTGCCTCCTGGGTTCAAGCGATTCTTGTGTCTCAGCCTCCCAAGTAGCTGGGATTACAGGTGCCCGCCACCATCCCCAGCTAATTTTTTGTATTTTAGTAGAGGTGGGGTTTTGCCATGTTGGCCAGGCTGGTCTCTAACTCCTGAGCTCAAGCAATCTGCCCGCCTCAGCCACCCAGAGTGTGGGGAGCCACTGCGCCCAGCCCCTTTTCATTATTATTACTGTTATAGAGTGATGCTCTCCTAACAAAACAGGTTTATTTCCTGCCCTCTCCTCCCGGGTCAGGTTTCTGAATCTAAGCAGAGATTGCAAACAAGTGGTTCCACAAGTCATGCCCAGCCCATGGATGTGTTTACAAGGTGTTATTCTGCACAATTATTTCACAACTTGAAGTAGTTGCCACAGGTATGTAGGGTAGAGTTTCAGCTGCTGACCTGGAGACCCCAAATAACAGCAAAGAGATGTTTGTAGTTCTCCCCCAGAGCAGTTTCAGGATAAGCAGGTGGATATGTGGATATGTGGCTCTGTGGGCAGGGACCCAGGCTCCCTTCCTCTTGTTGCTCTTCTTCCTTCCAGAATGTTCCCTACCAGAAGGTCCACAGTGTGCCTCACCATCAGGTCAGCCAGGTCTGGATTCAACTGGCAGGAAGAGCGGAGGGGAGGGTGTGACCCTCCTTCTCAGGGCCCAGCCTGGCTGTTGCCCACATCTGCTCACAGCTTATTGGCCCAAGCTGATCACTTGGCCACATGTAGCTGCTGGAGATGTAGCTTATTCAGGGTGGCTGCAGCCCAGCTCAAACCCAAAGGTACCATTGCCAAGGAAAAAGGAGCTAATCAATCTGGGGGAGACAGAGTGGTCTCTGACACACTGACATTTAAAAAGCAGGAGATTTTAGGTGTGTGTTGGGATCCTGGTGCACACGGAGGATGCTAAGTGCTGAGTGCCTCTATGTGCCAGGCCCACATGGAGTTTCCTCGTTTAATCCTGGAATCAGCCATATGCAGGAAGTTCTGTATCATCCCCAGCCACACATGAGGAAACAGAGGTTTAGCAGAGTCCTGCGACATGCCCCAAACCACAGCTAGAAAGTGGAAGAGTTGGTTCTGCCCCAGGCCTGACTCCAAAGCCTGTCTTTTCATCTCTGTGCTCATTCTACATATTTGGCAGGTTGGGCTCCTGTATTTCCCAAGAAGCTGAATGTGAACTGCCATGGCCCTTTCCTCCACATCTTCCTTTCTAGACACACTCCAGAAGTAAAATCATAGCAACAAACATTTCCTGAGTGTCACTGAGGTCCAGGCACTAACTATGCCGAGAAGTCAATGAATGCTATCACATGGTCATACTACTCTACCAAGCTCATTATTCCCATTTCACAGATGAAGAAACTGAGGTTCTTAGGGCCAAGTAATCAGCATGCAGTGTTACACAGCTGCTCCAAAGAGCATAGAGCCAGCTGAAATTCTCCTTTCAAATGTCAACTGCTATCAGTGGGTCTCAACTTGTTTAGTCACCCCATCACATGTCATCCATCTATTTATCCATCCACTCACCCATTCATCCACTCACCCACCAGTCCACCTGTCCACCCGTCCACCCATCCATCTACCCACCCATCCATCCACCTACCTATTCATCCATCCACCTACCCACCCACCCATCCATCCACCTACCTATTCATCCATCCACCTACCCACCCACCCATCCATCCACCATTCCACCTGTCCACCCATCTACCCGTCTACCCATCCATCCACCCACCCACCCATCCATCTGCCTACCTATTCATCCATCTACCTACCCATCCACCCATCAACCCATCCATCCATCCATCCACCCATTCATCCACCCATCAACCCATCCACCATCCACCCATCCATCTACTCATCAACCCATCCATCCATCCACCCATCCATTCATCCATCCATCCACCCACCTACCCACCCACCCAGCCACTCATCACTCATTCACCCACCTGTCTATTCATCCACCCACCCACCCATCCATCCATCCATCCATCCATCCATCCATTTATCCACCAGTTCATCCACCCATCTATCCACCCACCCATTATCTATCTATCTATCTATCTATCTATCTATCTATCTATCTATCATCTACCTATCCATCCATCCATCCATTCAGTAAATATTTATGTGCCAGGTAACATTCTAGGAGCAGGGGAGACAACAGCAAACAAGACAGACAAAAATCCCTGATCTGCTGGAGCCGACTTTCTAGAGGGAGACACAAATAAATATGTTAGGTCATGATGGGTGCGAAGAAGGATAAAGCACTTTAGGGAAAGAGCAGGGGTTAGTGAAGTGGGGTCTCAGTGAGCAGACCCTGAACGAGAGAAAGGAAGGAGCCATGTGCACACCTAGGATAACTATTCTGGGCAGAGGTACCAGTAAGCACCAAGACCCAGGTGCGAATGTGTCAGGTTTGCTTGAGGTTTGCTGAGGGAGGCAGAGAGCAGGAGGGGATGAGGTCAGGCAGGCCACAGAGCAGGATCCTGCTGGGCTTGTGACCATGTGGCATTTTTCTGGGTATTTCTCCAAGCTGGTAAGGAGCCATGGAGGGTTTTGACATCCCAACTGTCCCTTTAATATGCCACCCTCCCCTTGGAGCTCAGGCAGTGTCCCCATCACCCCACCTTTCACCCTTTCCCCTGCCGAGCAAAGCCAGGCAGCTGGATGGGGAGTTTTCCTCCCTGGCTGCTCAGGCTCTGGGAGGGATGCCACTGGCTGATGGGGGAACAAGAGCCTCACTCACCGTTGCGGGCTGCCAGGGCAGCTGTGATTCTCTAATACAAGCCCAGTTGCAGGCCGGGCACGATGGCTCATGCCTGGAATCCAAGTACTTTGGGAGGCTGAGGCAGAAGGATCACTTTAGCTCAGGAGTTCAAGACCAGCCTGGGCAACATAGCAAGATCTCATCTCTATTTAAAGAAATCAAAAAAATTAGCCAGGCATGGCGGCACATGCCTGTAGTCCCAGCTACTCAGGAGGCTGAGCTGGAGGTTTGCTTGAGCTCGGGAGGTGGAGGTTGCAGTGAGCCATGATCACGCCACTACACACCAGCCTGCGTGACAGAGCAAGAGAGTGAGACCCTGTCTCAAAAAAAAACCCAAAACCAAAAAACCCCCCACAAAACCAAACCCAGTCGCAGGCTGTCTGTGTGCCCAAGGTGACTCAACCATGTTAGCAGAGGACTCACAGTGGTTTTCACTTGCAACCAGGAAGGTAAGTCAGAAGGGGATTCCATCCCTCGCCTGAAGGTCCCTGTCCCGCTTCCCACCCCTTCCCTTCTAAGACTGAGACTAGGGATGCCCTCAGGACTAGGGGTGGGGAGGGGGCAGAGATAAGGCTCAACATCTCCTTTAATTCTCACAACAAACCTTGCAGAAAGCTCCAGTGTCATCTCCATTTTACAGGTGGGGAAACTGAGGCTTGAGGTTTAGCTGGTGAGGTATCATGCCCAACACCAGCTGTGGAAGTGATGAAGGTGGGATTTGCAAGCAGGGATGGCAGCTACGTGACCAAGGCTCTCACCAAGGCAACGGAAGTGGAATCACCCCCAATCACTCCCCACCATTGAACACCGGCTGGATCCAACACAGTGCTCACCCCTGCAAGCCATCTCACTTGATCCTTACTACAAGCCCATGAGGTAGGTGAGCTACCATCATTCCCACTTTACAGATGAGGAAACTGAGATCCTGAGAGGCTAAAAGAACTTGCTCAACATCACCTAGCTGGCTGGTGGCAGCCCCAGCACTTGCACCCCCATGGGGTCTCAGAGCTCATGATCTACTCCGGTGCAAGATTTGCTCTCTGTGGCTTTATATTTCACATGCATTTTACTTCCTACTTAAGTTTGGCTGAGGGAAGCACACGGTACATTTCCACTGATGGGAAAGGCTGGGATGGACCCTTAATTTCGAAGAGGGCTTCCTCAATCGGATGTCAGTGTCAGCTTCCTGACATGCAGCTCCCCAGACAAGGCTGTGATGTGAACACAAGACAGCGAACCCTCCAGGACAGGGACCATGACCTTTTTATGGCCCCTAATCAGTAAACCAATAAATGACATTTAATACTGATCAAATGCCTACTCTTTCCTAGGAACTCTGCCAGACAGTGTGGATGCGGAGATGAATGAATTGAACCTAGCTTCTAACCCCATGGAGGGCCTGCTGGGCAAAAAGACGACTGGGCACATGGAGACCATGCAGGCTATGAAGGGAACATGTAAGGTGAGACAGTGGCTCATCGAGATCGTTCCACCCAGGAAGCCCCTCTGGGGAGGGGACATTTGAAGACGAGACCTGAGTAACAAGAAGACACAGACCAGGCTTCTTTCTTTTTGCATCTCCAATGCTAAGCACATACCTGGCCCCAAGTGGGTCACCATCAACATCACCACCTCCATCACAGCTCCCATGCTGGTGGCCAGTGTGCGCCTTCTATCTATTTGCTTGTTCAGAGTATTTATGTCCATTTTACAGAGAGAAAACTGAGGCTCTGGGAGGCACTATGTGTCACCCACGGTCACTGGCAGAGCTGGTGTTTAAACTCATATCCAAGTGGTGCCAAAGCCAAGCTCCTCCCCCAACACATCCTGCTCATTTGCTGAATGATCACACTAAAGACAGTAAATTCCACAAGCCCCACTCCATCTGTCACCAGAGGGTGACATCATCCTACTATGGGTCTAGGGAGGTGGCAAGGTTACCTCTCCCATTTCCTTCCTGATCACTGAAGGCCACCAGGCACCAGGCTGCCCTCCAGGGCATGGTCCTCCCACCTTGTCCTCAGACGTGGGCACTAGAAGGTGCTAGAAGGTTCTGTTAGCACCAGCCCTCACCCAGGCCCTGGAAAGGCCACCGGCTACCCCTTGCCCTAGCTCCCTACCCTGCATCTCCAGCTCCACAGCTGAGGAGTCTTTGGGGCTGTCCCTGCAGGGGGGTGGTGGATCACCCCAGGGCCACCTGGTACAGGGTGCCCCACGCCACAGCTCCTGAATGTTCCAACAGGAAAACTAGCCATGCGTTCCACCCCTGTGGCTCATAAATGTCACCCCTGGAGATTAGCTGAGCTCCATGCTCCTGAACTCGGCCTCTTTAAGGAGCATGAGGAAGGACTGAGTCACGGCCCCCAGCCCTTTCTAAATTGGACTCAAAATAAAAAAAAAAATGAGAGAAGGAAAGGGCATGATTGTTTTTGAGAGCAGAAAAATGAGCTTTCTTCGTGCTTGCACGCCTCCAGAGTGACCCAAGGGAGTGAGCTCAGAGCAGCCCCATGCAAACCCCCGTCAACTTCACCTTTAAGGTGAAGACGGGAGCCAAAGGAAATATTGTGATAGAGTCTAAGGTACTGCTGATGCCCGCCTGGCGACTTGATTCACTGAACTGAGTGCAAACAAATCTCACAGCTCCTTCCTCTCTGCAAATGTGGGTGTGGGAGGCAGGGCCTGGGCTCAGAGTCCCACCAAGCACAGCTCCGTGTCCCTGCTCATTGCGTCTCGTTTCTTTCTGTAGAGCACACAGGACTCGCTCCGGAACTTGCGTGGCCCACTGTGAAAGGAAAATGCAGGGCCCCTGTTTGCAAAGCAGGACAAAAAGCGTTACTAAAGATACTAACGTAAACATTTTTCTTTTTGCTTTCTTCTGTGGGCCCTCTCTTGAGATGGTGTTTTTGTGCTTTTAAAAATTTGCTATTTATTATTGTTTGAAGCAAAAAAAAAATTTTTTAATATTTTAAATTACTAGCATGAATTTTTATATTATGCAATCCCAATTTCAAATAGAAGCCTATGAGCATGGAGCCCATCGGCAGCATCACTGAAACTTTAACATTCGTGTTTTGGAGCTTGCATATGGGTATATATGTTGTTCTTACCAGGGTAGTGGAAACGTTGCACAAAACTCTCTCAATTGTTTCTATTTCACTCCTTGAGACATGCACATTTATACCTGCATTGCCTCTGGCTTACTGATGAATAACGAAGGGTTGAAAGGAGAAGGAACCCTGGTCACCCTGTCTTTCCCCTTCTGGAAAAGTCATCGTGTGTAGCAATAAATGGTTGACCACTACAGGGAAGTCCCACATGTAAGAAAGGGTTCCTGGGCCATGCGTGTTTTTTTCTGCCTTGACAGCAAGTGAATGGTTCTGAGAGAGAACATGGCTTTCAGAGCTGCCAGCGTCTCTTCCTACTCAGTCACACATGGGACGTTCACCTTGTATTTGCTCTAAGTCTCACTGAACTCACACAGAACTCTGAAATCATGGGGCACAGTGAAAACAGTGTCCTGGGCTGGGCGTGGTGGCTCATGCCTGTAATCCCAGCACTTTGGGAGGCTGAGGTGGGCGAATCACGAGGTCAAGAGATCGAGACCATCCTGCCCAACATGGCGAAGCCCTGTCTCTACTAAAAATATAAAAATTATCTGGGCGGGGTGGCGTGTTCCTATAGTCCCAGCTACTTGAGAGGCTGAGGCAGGAGAATTGCTTGAAGCCGGGAGGCGGAGATTGCAGTGAGCCGAGATCAACCCACTGCCCTCCAGCCTAGAGACAGAGCGAGACTCTGTCTCAAAAGAAAAATTAAAAACAAAAACAAAAACAAAAAAACACACAAAAAAACAATGTCCTGTGCCTGTCTTCTCTGCTCAGGCACACGCTCCCTTGTCCTGTCAGACTCCACTCATAAAACCTAAGTTCAAAGATAAAATCATTAAGAATTTTAGGATAGCAAAAGCAGGGTATGAAGCTAAGTTCAAAGTCCTTCTGAGCACGAGGCCCTGTGCAATTGCACAAGTTGCACACCCGTAAATCTGATCCTGATACAAACATGTTTATTTTTCTTACTCAAATAATGTATGTATATTATAGAAAAATTAGGATGCATAAAAGTGACAGTTACCACCAAGCCATGACTATCATTAACATTGGCTCTTGGATGGGTGCAGTGGCTCATGCCTGTAATCCAGCACTCTGGGAGGCTGAGGCAGGTAAATCACTTGAGCCCAGGAGTTCGAAACCAGCCTGGCCAATATGGCAAAACCCCATCTCTACAAAAAAATACAAAAAATTAGCCAGGCGTGGTGGTGGTGGGTGCCTGTAATCCCAGCTACTCAGGAGGCTGAGGCATGAGAATGGCTTGAACCAGGGAGGCAGAGGTTGTGGTGAGCCAAGATCCTGCCACTGCACTCCAGCCTAGATGACAGAGTGAGACTCTGTCTCAAAAAAAAAAAAAAAAAGTAAAGAAAAAAAGAAAAACATCGGCTGTGTAACTTTTGCGATGGTTCTTGAGGCCTCTGTCACAAGATCACTTCTCAAAATCCTTGATTGAATTCTCCAGTGGCTTCTTCAAACGCTCCTTACTGGGGGAACAGGCCCTGGTGATCCCCCTCCCATCCATGCCACCCTCCGTCCCCACCTCTTGTTCACCCTGCCCTAGGCACCAGGCTTTTCCTGATTCCATCTCTGGTTTTGTTTTGTTTTGTTTTGTTTTGTTTTGTTTTTGAGACATAGTCTCATTCTGTCGCCCAGGCTGGAGTGCAGTGGCGTGATCTCAGCTCACTGCAAACTCCAGCTCCCAGGTTCAGGCAATTCTCCTGCCTCAGCCTCCCAAGTAGCTGGAATTATAGGGGTGCACCACCACGCCCATGTAATTTTTGTATTTTTAGTAGAGATGGGGCTTCAACGTGTTGGCCAGGCTTGTCTCAAACTCCTGACCTCAGGTGATCCACCAGCCTCTCTCCCAAAGTGCTGGGATTATAGGTGGGAGCCACTGCATCTGGCTCCTGATTCCGTCTTTGTATCTGCAGTTCCCCATGCCTGGGATCCTCATCCACAAGCTCTTCCTGTAACTGCCTCTTCAGCTGCAGGCCCCAGCTCAAATGTCACCAACTCTAGGAGCCTTTTCTGACCTATCATTGCCTCCCTGTTATTCTTCTTCATCTGCGGGACCAATAACTCTCCCCAGGGCTGTGCCTGCTGCCTGTGGGCTTCAGACTGAGTTTCTGAAGCAATTATTGATGGGGGATTGGGCTATCATGAATGGCTTATAATGGAGTGGGCAAACTCCTGCCTGCTGGCCAAATGTGGCCCATGGCCTGGTTTTGTAAGTAAAGTTTTATTGGAATCATTTTTGTATATAACCAATGGCTGCTTGTCTGCCTCAATAGCAGATGATTCATTGTGAGAGATACTGCATGGCCTGCAAAGCCTAAAATATTTACTATCTGGCCTTTTATATAAGAAGCGTGCTGGCTGGGTGCGGTGGCTCATGCCTGTAATCTGAGCACTTTGGGAGGCCGAGGTGCGTGGATTGCTTGAGCTCAGGAGTTGGAGACCAGCCTGGGCAACAGGGAAAAACCCCATCTATACCAAAAATACAAAAAATTAGCCCAGCGTGGTGGCTCATGCCTGTGGTCCTCAGGAGGCTGAGGTGGAAGGATCACTTGAACTCAGGAGGCAGAAGTTGCAGTGAGCTGAGATTGCATCACTCCAGCCTGGACGACAAAGTGAGACACCCATCTCAAAAAGAAAAAAAAAAGTGTGCTGACTCGTTGCTTAGACTAGCTAGAGCCTACTCTCAGAGCAAAGGATGGGGTCAGCTTCTCTTGAGTCTCATGGCTGCCTCAGAAAGGGGCAGAAATCCAAAGAAAACTGAGTGTCCTGAGGAAGGAGGAAGAGGGAGTGAATGCTGACCAGTCAACCAACAGTCACAGTAAACACAAGTGTACAATCAACATAAAGCCAGCTCCACTTTAAGGCAGTGCTACGACTTACTTAGCAAATCCCATAAGATTTAACATCTAGATTGCTTCTAAATGTTTGCCATTGTAAATACAGTTGGCCCTTCGTATCCACAGGTTCTACAACCACAGATTCAACCAACCAATATTTGGTTGGTTTCAACTAACATTTGAAAATAGAAAAAAAAAACAGAAATAAAAAATAATACAAATAAAAACCAATACAGTATAACTATGTACATAGCATTTACATTATATTAGGTATTATAAGTAATCTAGAGATGATTTAAACTATTCAGGAGGATGTGCATAGGTTATATGTAAACTTTATATCAGGAAATTGAGCATCCTCAGATTTGGTATCCATGGGAGTCCTGGAACCAATCTGCCTTGGATACCAAGAGATGACGGCACTCCTGTAATGTACATCTTATGCACGCATCTCTGGAACTGGCCATTTCCTTAGGCCCCACCCAATTTTTTTTTCTTTTTTTACTTGGGGGCCTGAGCTATTCCTCCACAGCACTGACCTCCCATCATTTTCCAGGGTGGGTGGGGAGATGAAGTCTTGCCTTATTTTTCAAGATGAGTGCTAGGGTGCCTGTTGAGATGCTATGGGGGGACAGGCTGCAAGGAAGCCTGACATTCATGGAAGGGCCATTGTGTTGGCTGTGGCAGCTCCATCTCACACTTGAAAGGCTAGCTTTATTGCTGCACTTTTGCACCAAGGAAATGGAGGCTCAGAGATATCCAGTCATTTGCCCTAGGTCACATAGCCAGCCAGTGGCAGAGCAGGGCATAGAATCCAACGTGCACTTCCCCACACTGTCATTCATCCTGGGCTGTGGGGGAGGGACACTGTTGCATTGCTGGATTGTCTGGGAGCTTCTGGGATAATTTTAGAGGGTTAAAAACATTCCGAACACAAAACTCCTCACGTACATGCTGGATGGTGCCGTGAGCTTCTTCACCAGGAGTTAGTTTCAACCTGCACTTGGAAAGAAAACTTTGTGCCTTTCCCGGGGAGAAGGAATCCGCTTCTCAAATCAAACTCATTCCTGCTAAGATACAAAGGACAGGTCAGAGCTGTTCTCCTAAAGGCTGCCCCAGAAAGGCAGCAGAGGGAAGGAACTGGGGAGAGCCCAAAGGCACTGGGGTGGGACAGAGACAGCCAGGTCCCAAAGACTCACGATCCCCTCTCCCCAGCGCAGTCTATAGGCCTCTGATGAGTTCTTTCTCCATCTATCCCCTGCTGGCCGGAGACTCTTTAATGAGTGGCCCTGGCAAAGCCACTTCAACTGCTGCCTCAGTTTCTCCTCCTTACAAATCCACTTTAAAAATTTGGTGGTACTCCCCACAGGATCTACAGGGCTGTGCTGGGGACCCAGCCTTGCCTACGGAGCTTGCCAAATGAAAGTCATCCAGGCTGCCTTCAGAGTTTAGTCTACATCCGGGTATCAGCTTTACTATGACTTATTTCTTTTCACTTACATAAACGTCCTTTAAAGGAAACTTAAAAATCATTACCATCAGTAATAAGTTAATCCACCTGCCTCGGCTTCCCAGAGTGCTGGGATTACAGGCATGAGTCACCGCGCTACTTGGGGAGGCTGAGGCAGAAGAATTGCTTGAACCTAGGAAGCGGAGTTTACAGTGAGCTGAGATCACGCCACTGCACTCCAGCCTGGGTGACAGAGCTAGACTCCATCTAAAAATAAATAAATAAAAATAATAAATTAGCACCATTTTTCAAATAAAGAAGGCACCCATAAAAACATGTAACTATTATACTAAATGCTTTTCTCATGTACCCTTGCTGTCCGGTGTGGTCATGTGTCTAATTCTGGCATCTCCCTGTGCCTTGAAGGGCCACTCCCCATTTCCTGACTATAGCTTGCAGTGGGCAGGGACATGCTTTTCTTCTAGGCTGCTTTATCAGGATGAGGCTGGTTTTTTGTTCACCAGCTGTTTTTTGTGTCTATATCTCACCAGGTTCAAAGCTTGAAGGATAGCGCGTTTCAAATTGCAACCACAAATACCATCGTCTTCCACCATGACTAGCCACCACCCCATGAAGGCAGCAGTCCTTACTCAGCCTAATTTTTTTTTTTTTTTTGGTGGAGACAGAGTCTTGCCAAGGCTGGAACGCAGTGCTGGGATATCGGCTCACTGCAACCTCCATCTCCCAGGTTCAAGCAATTCTCCTGCCTCAGCCTCCCAAGTAGCTGGGACTACAGGCGCCCACCACTATGCCCAGCTAATTTTCAGTATTTTAGTAGAGACAACAGGGTTTTGTCATGTTGCCCAGGTTGGTCTTGAACTCCTGAGCTCAGGCAGTCTGCCCACTTCGGCCTCCCAAAGTGCTGGGATAACAGGCGTGAGCCACTGTGCCTGGCCCCCACTCAGCCTAATATTAACAATATCAAAACAATTGATATTTATTTCTTGATTACTCCCTAATCCTTGGCTGATCACTTCCCATGCATGGTTTAGTTTAATCCTGAGAGGTAGTCATTAGTAACTCCATGCTGCAGATGAAGAAAATCAGGCACAGAGAGGTTAAGTAAGTTGCCCAAGTTCACACAGTTAGCAAGATTCAACTCAAGATTATCTGAGACCAACACTCTTCACAATGATGCTATTTTGCCTTCCCAAAATAGCAACAGCTACCATTTATGGGAAAGGACACAGATTTGGGGAGGTGAGATGATAGGTACCCGCTTCTCCAAGATGCAAAACTATCAAGGGGCAGCTCTCATCAGCTCATGAACCTTCCAACATGCTGACCTCTGAATCCAACTGTTATCCTCACCCCCAGGGCCATGGCTTACTCATGAGGCCATAGAAGAATGGCCACATTTGTCCATTCCTGATCCTGGCAGAGGCTTCTGTCTTTGGGAGAAGTGGTCAGGCTAAGGAGATAGCTTCGTATTCTCCAACTTGGCAGGGACCTTTGGGATGGTCTGCTAGTCCCCATTCTCTCATTACATCTCAAATTCCATCACTGACTGGGTTCTGGGCCCTAAGGCTGTTTATCTAATTTGGGTGTCAGCCAATGACCACCCAGGAGCCAAATCTGGTCCACTGCAGGTTTTTGTACCACCCATGAACTAAAAATGGTTTTTACATTTTTAAGTAGTTGAAAAAAATAAAAAGAAGAGTAATATTTTATGACAGAAGCACATTATATGAATTCTTGACTGCCTCTGCTAATAGAATGTGGCAGAAGTGCCAGAATGATGTCTGAGGCTGCACAGCTTCTGCAGGTTTCTTTTGGGACACATGTCTTTGAATCCCTGAGCTGTGATGTCACAAACCCAGCCATCCTTAAACCACCATGCTGCACAGATCATGAAGAGGAATCACCCAGAGATGAAAAGAAATGCCTAAGGAGCTCTGGCTGTTTGAGCTCAGAGCCAGCAGCATCATCAACACCTGCCTCAGCATCTGTATCAGCACCAATACCTGCTTCAGCATCTGCATCAGCATCAACACCCGCTTCAACATCTGCATCAACATCTGCACCAGCATCACTACCAGCATCAGCATCACTACCAGCATCAGCATCTGCACTTGCATCAACACATTTTTCAGCACCTGCATCAACACCTGCTTCAACATCTGCATCAACATCTGCACAAGCATCACTACCATCAGCATCACTACCAGCATCAGCATCTGCACCTGCACCAACACCTTTTTCAGCACCTGCATCAACACCTGCTTCAGCATCGGTACCTGCATCAGCATCAACACCTGCTTTAACATCAGCAGCTGCGTCAGATTAGTATCTGCATCAACACCTGCTTCAGCATTTGCACCAGCATCTGCATCAGTATCTGCCTCAGCATCACCATCAGCATCTGCATCATTATCTGCATCAGCACCTGCCTCAGCATCAGCACCTGCCTCAGCATCAGCACCTGCATCAGCACGTGCATCACCATCTGCATCATGATCTGCATCACCATCGTCATTGGTATTGGCATCGGCATCATCTGTGAGTGAGTGAGCCTTCGGGGATTTTGGTTGCCAGCTTTTCTGCAAGCCACCCTAGCTGACACCACATAAAGTCAGACATAAGCTGTTCCTGCCAAGCCTTGCCCAGACTGCATATTTGTGAGATGAATAAACAATGGCTGTTTTTTGAGCCCCTAAAGGTTAAATGATGTGTTCAAGGTTGCTAGCTCATAAGTGTCAGAGCTCTTCCTTGAACTCCAGCTCTGTCTGATTCCAAAACTCCAGCTCTGATTCCAAAGCCTCTGGCGTTGCAGGACAAGGCTTAATGAGATGATGAGTGCCGAGTGCTCAATGAAAGGGGCTGTAGTCATTGCTGTGGTCATTATTAATATTGTAATAAGTCATCCCAGGCCCCCCAACAATTTAGCGGTGAGTGGGTCTTCCATCTGGGCCCCCTGATTCTCAGCCCAGTGCTCTTCCCTCTCACTCCAATATCGAAGAAAAGCGAGAGATGATTGCGGGCACTTCAGGCAGGGGCTGGCACATGGACAGCTCCATCAACGTGAGCTGCCATTATGGCTTGGCATGAGTTAACATAGAGACAGGGGCCTACCTGCCTCCTGGCCCTCTGACTTCTGCTTCTACCTGGCCTTGTCTCCACATGCCAACAAGATTTATTCTCATAGATGGATCCAGTGACTACTGGTTGCCACAAACCTAGGACCAGCCAAGACCCAGTTAGCAGCCCAGGGTCTTCCCCAAGAAGTAGACCTCACCCCAGCAAGGTCAGCTCACAGGATGAGATGCGTTTTTGCATTTGGTGGAGGCAGCCGACATCTACCAAGTACATGTTTCACTCCTAGGACAGAACACTCTGGGACTCAGAGGCTGGAAGCTCTGCCAGCAGGAACCAGGCCCTGGAGCCTCTGTGACTCATCCTTTCCCCAAGGTCAATCATTGTTTTGAAGGTCAACTGTCCTCAGAGCTCTGGAAGCCATGCCTTTAGTAGGTCAAGTTTGCAAGTACACCTCCTGGTTCCCTTTCCTTGTCTGCACCCCTCCACGGCCTTTATCTGAACTTCCCCCTAGTGTGTCCTGTGCTTTTATAAATAGTCCTGAGATGTTTCGTTTTAAATTCTGGAGAAGTCAGCCCTCATCTTTTCCCCACCCAGAGATGCCCTCGGGGCCATGGGTTAGTCACAGGCATCTGGAGTTACATAACCCAGGGCTGGTACCAAAGTGGGCGTCTGGCCGGGAGGCTCCTTCCCGGCCCGTTCTAGTGTTGTGTGAGTCAGGCCTGTGCAGAAACACCCTGTGTCAATCTGCAGCACTGCCCCCAAAGAGTCAGGCTTCAGAGAAGGGTCTGAAGTGCCATGTGAGTCCACACTCTGGACCCTCAAGCTACAGGAGTGATGCCAATCATCAGGCCACCATGCCTCCAGCAGGCAGGAGCCTCCGAGGAGGGCAGTGTTCCAATAGCAATTCTGGACTCCATGCCATTCCCTGAGTGGGTTGGGATGATAGCTTATCATGAAGTGTGGCCCCCTCCAGGACACTGGCATCAGAAGCCAGTGGAGATCTTGTTAAAAATGCATGTTTCCAAGTCCAAACCCAGACTTAGTAAGTCCGGCTCTCAGGATTGTGCATTTTCAGTAAGTGGCCCTGGTGATTCTTAAGCAGTAAGTGTCAGAGCCAGGGGTCTAGGATGCTGAAGGTCTGGTGCAGCCACTAAGCACCTCCTAATTGCCCCTCAGTGAACACTTCTTAGGAGTCTACTATGGGCCAGGCACTGCCCAGACCCTTGCGGAGTCAAAAAAGAAAAAAAAACTTAAAAAATAAAACAACAAAAAATCAAATAAAAACAGAGAAAGCCCCACCTTTGTGCAAATTTAGAGATTGTGAGAGCCTTTCTCGGTGTTGGGAAAACACAGGACCAAAAACAATCAAAGAATATGGTTATTTCGGAGAAGATTAAGTGCTGGGAGGAAAATGAGGCAGGATGATGGGGCACCGTGGGTGGCATGGGGACATTTTAGGCAATGGGGAAGGCAGGCCTATCTGAGGAAGGGGTGGAGGACAGAGACCTGAGCCTAGCAGTCAGGTGCAGGAAGAGGTGGGAGAAGGTCAGGCATGGGAGATGCTTCACCCACAGTGCCTTCTTGACCCTCACATCCCTGCACAGGAGTTATAGGGATTCCCCCATCCCCTTTGCACAAACTGCCTCCTCCTCCTATAGCCTCCATCTCAATTGGTGGCAACTCCGTCTTTCCAGCTTGTATCTGTTTCCTAATTAGGGCTGTGGGAACAAGGAACAACCCGGGTGGCTAAAAACAACAGAGATACATCCTCTCCCAGTCCTGGAGGCCCAAGTCTGGTATCAATGTGTTGGCAGAGTGGGTCCCTCCTGGGGGCTCTGAAAGAGAACCCGTTCCTTGCCTCTCTCCAGCATGCCTTGTTGCTGGCAGCTCCTGGGGTTCCTTGGCTTGAAGCCGCATCACTCCAATCTCTGCCTCCATCTTCTCTTGGCCTTCCCCTCCGTGTGTCTCTGTGTCCTGTCATTTTCTTATAAGGACACCTATCATTGGATTTCAGGGCCTCCCCACATCCAGGATAATCTTATCTTGAAATCCTTAACTTAGTTACATCTGCAAAGATTCCTTTTCCAAACAAGGTTGACTTTGCAGCTTCCAGGTGTTGTGACTTGGGGATATCTCTGGGGGGCTGCTAGCCAGCCCACTCTACCGTTGCTCAGGCCAAAACACTTGGAGTCACCTCTGATGCCATTCTCTCTCATCCTCCGCCTCTAATCTATCAGTGTAATGGTCTGTCTTCACGCTGCTGACAAAGACATACCCAAGACTGGGCAATTTACAAAAGAGGTTTAATTGGACTTACAGTTCCACGTGGCTGGGGAGGCTTCATAAGCATAGTGGAAAGCAAGGAGGAGCAAGTCACATCTTACATGGATGGCAGCAGGCAAAGGGAGAGATTGAGCAGGAAAACTGTTTTAAAGCCATCAGATATCATGAGACTTATTCACTATCACAAGAACAGCACAGGAAACACCCACCACCATAATTCAGTCATCTCCCACTGGGTCCCTCCCATAATACATGGGAATTATGAGAGCTATAAGATGAGATTTGGGTGGGGACACAGCACTAAACCATATAAATCAGCAAATCCTATTGGCCCAGCTTCAAAATATACCAAAAATCCAACCACTGTTCCCCTTCTCTGCCATAACCCCTCTGATCCCACTGCCATCCTCTCCCACCTGGGCTATTGGAGTGCCCTGCTCCGTGGGCTCCCTGCCTCTACCCTGGCCCCCCTACAGTCCATTCTCCACCCAATAGCAGAGGGACCCTGTTAAAATCAAGTCATGTCATGTCTCTCCTCTGTTCAAAACTTTCAATAGCTTCTCATTTCAGTAGAGTAGAACCCAAGAACAAGAAGGGTCTGGTCTGTCCCCCAACACCACGACTCCTCCTTCCTCCTCACCCTGCTCCAGCCATACTGGCCTCCTTGCTGGCCTTTGAACATACCAGACCTTCTCCCTCCAGGCATTTGTGCTTACTGCCTTTATGTTTCTGCCTTCAGACATTTATGCTTACTGTTACCTCTGCCTAGATTGCTCTCTCTGGAAGCATCCAAATGGTTTTTTCTCTCACCTCCTTCAATCCCTTCTCGATGAGGCCCGAAACACAAGAAATCTGGGTGAGGAAAGGCGTGGTCCAAATCTCCAACAATCTAAAATGTGGCATGGTTAAGAGCAGTTAAGGGAAGGTAAGATAAAGCATCCACTTGGCCGGTTGTTTGGACCATCCTCCTTCAAACGGCTTGGGTTCGGCAACTTGGACTTGCGTTTGCTTCTCTCTCGGGCAGCCTCACCTCTTCGTTCTGCATGGAACACTATTTGCATAACCACAGGAGATTTCTGTTTTTTGTTTTCAACTTTAGAATCAACCTTTGCTTTCCTTTTAGTGGCGGTACAGGGTCTGAATATTATAATTCTCAGCATGGAAATTTCTCATATATATTTCTCTTATTCAATCCAGTTTTGCAAACTTGAGAGAGCACAATGTGCCTGGCATTGTATAAAACACTTTATAGGGATTAACTCATCCAAACCCCTGAAAACCCCAGAGGTAGGTACCAATACTGCAGGTATGCAGACAGGCTAAAGAGGTTAGGGGACTTTCACAAAGCCACATAATTGCCACGTGGCAGAGCTGGGATTTCAACCCAAGCCTTTGACCTCAGAGCACACAGTCTTAACTACTGAGCTACACCATCATTGTTCCCTTTAAGGCAGGGCATCTCAGCCTTGACACTGTTAATATTTTGAGCCAGATAATTCTTTGTTGTGGGGGCCTGTCCTCTACACTGTAGGACGGGGTGTCCAGTTGTTTGGCTTCCCTGGGTCACGCTGGAAAAAGAAGAATTGTCTTGGGCCATATGTAAAATACACTAACACTAAGGATAGCTGATGACCTAAAAAAGAAATCACGAAGAAAATCACATAATTTTTTTTTTTTTGAGATGGACTTTCTCTCTTGTTGCCCAGGCTGGAGTGCAGTGGTGTGATCTCGGCTCACGGCAGCCTCCACCTCTGGGTTCAAGCGATTCTCCTGCCTCAGCCCGGCGCCCCTCCACCCCCCCACCACGCCTGACTAGCTGGGATTACAGACGTGCACCACCACACCCAGCTAATTTTGTATTTTTTTAGTGGAGACAGGGTTTCTCCATGTTGGTCAGGCTGGTCTTGAACTCCCGACCTCAGGTGATCTGCTTGCCTTGGCCTCCCAAAGTGCTGGGATTACAGGTGTGAGCCACCATGCCCGGCATGTTTTAAGAAAGTTTACAAATTTGTGTTGGGCCACATTCAAAGCTGTCCTGTGCCACATGTGGCCCATGGGCTGTAGGTTGGACAAGTTTGCCATGGATGTTTAGCACCATTCCTGGCTTCTACCCACTAGATACCAGTAACACTCACACCCCCATCCCAGCTGTGACAACCAAAAATGTATCCAGATATTGCCTAATATCCCCGGGGTGGGAGCAGGGGGGTGGGGAATAGGCTCCAGTTGAAAAGCACTGCTTTGACCCAAGTTCTTTCCTCTGGGAAAGTCCCACTGATGCCTTCTTTCCTGTTGTTTATTAGGAAAGAGCTGCTGATCAACTCCACTATCTATACCTCTCCACCATGGGATGAACCCAACCATGAGAACAGCCAAGGCTGGGCTCCCGTGGGAGGAGACCCCACTTCCTCTGAGCCACCCTGCCCTGTAGCCGACCTCTAGTCTTGTAGAAAGAGCGGTGGGGGTTGGGAGTAAGATGAGAGAAGGAAGGCAAGTTGGATGATGGAATGGCTGACAGGTCGCTGATGCCCCCTGTTTCAAAGCAGAGCCTTGAACAGCTTTTCTGTGATGCAGGTGTGGTCAAGTTGGGCAGGTTGTGAGTGAGAAGGACAGAGGATGGAAAGGGTGTCCCCTGGATTCTCAACTTCAAAGTGTCACGAGGGTGCAGCTGGATCTGGGGTAGAGCTTGGAGAAACACTCCTGGGAACACAGGGAGATTGGTCCTTTGGCTTTGCCCAACCACATTTATGACAGGTTGAGTATCCCTTATGTGCGATGCTTTGGATCAGAAGAGTTTCAGATTTCAGATATTTTTGGATTTTGGAATATCTGCATATACATAATGAGATATCTTGGTGATGGCTCCCAAGTCAAAACAGGAAATTCATTTATGTTTCATATATACCTTATACACATAGCAGAGGTAACTGTATATTTCTAATAATTAATATTCTAATAATTATATATTTCTAATAATACACATACAGAGGTAATTTTATATTAGCAGAGGTAATTGTGTATTTCTAGTAATTTTGTGCATGGAACAAAGTTTGTGTTAAGTACTCATGTGGAATTTTTCACTTGAGGCATTATGTCAGCGTTCAAAAAAGTTTCAGATTTTGAAGCATTTTCAATTTTTCAAATCTTCAGATTAGGGATTCTCAGCCTGTACCTAAAACCAATAAGTCACTTCTATCCCTAGATCGCAGTCCCTTTGGAAGAAGGGAGTTAGTCCCAAGTAATGAAGAGTCAGCTTCAGTGAATGATGGGAGAATCACCAGGGGACTCCTTGATGCCTAAGACTGTGCTGGGTGCTCAGAACTCCTTCCTTCTAATTACACAGCATCTCTAAGGGTGATCTAGTCACACAGCATCTCTAAGGGTGATTGACACCACAGTGTCAGCCAATGTCCAAAGACTACATTTCCCAGCATCCCTTGCAGGAAGGCATGGCCATGTGCCTTTGGTTTGGTCTAAACTACTGACCCCGAGTCTTTGTTTCTTGGGACTAACTCCCTTTCTTCCAGAGAGGCTGTGATCTAGGGATACAAGTAACTTATTTGTATTAGGTACAGACTGAGCATCTCTACTCTGAAAATTTGAAAAATTGAAAATGCTCTAAAACTTTAATGAGGTATGAGAGGAAGGCTCTGTAAAAAGGAGGCTAGGAGGGTCCTTTGGCTCTTCAGTTTATTCTGGCTGCTGGCCTAGAATGTGGATGAGATAGCTGGAGCTGCAGCAGCTACCCTGAATTGTGAGATAGCCTTGAGAATAGAGGTCACATACTGAGGTTGGCAGAACAGAAGGATAGTTGTCTAGATCTCTGATGACAGTTTTATGTGAGAGAATAATAAACTTCTATCTTATTTAGGCCATATTTTTTTCTATTCTATTTAGTGAAACCTAATTCTAACAGATGTGACTGGGTATAAATGGAAATCTGAAATGGTACTCTTCCTCTGAAATTTTTTACGAAGGCAGTCCTACAAATTTTGATATTTAGACCTCACTGAAGGTCAAAGCTGTCCTAATGGCACACTTGGGATGCAGCAAAGGAAACAGGCTTTGTATTGCTGTGTAGATAACACTAATTGCAGCAATTGTGAGTGACAAAGGAAATTGCTTCTTGGCTGGGGGTGGGAATGGGGAAAAAGTGGGGGCGGTGTGAGCTTGAAATGCATCCCACAGGCACGGACAAAACTTGTGTTTATGGTATTAGCACAATTAGATGTGGGTCAGTGGCCACAGCTGGAGTTTGTAAATAGCCTTTTGAGTAACTGTACATTTTTTCTGGCTTGATCAAAATGAAACATCATTTAAAACAGCTCCATTGCCAACTGTCAGCTCTGCCAGGGCTTGGGAGGCACCCTCGGTCACATCAGGCTAGCTATAATTGGCTTTGAAGTTTGTATATGTGAAGTGTCTTGAGGATCGTAGGCTATAGAACTTGGGTGGAGGTATAGAAACTGACAGAGCTCATTGTTTACGAATATGGGTTCTGAGCCTTCACTGTAAAATCATCAAGCAGCCATGAAACAGCTTTTGCTGAATGAACCTGAAAACAGGTAACTCAAGAGGTGTGGCTCCTCCTTGTGCCATCTAGAAAGAGTGAGGTCTTCTTAAGAGGAGATGATTGAGAACCATATCCTTCTAGGCCTTATGGGTCAGTAGTTAGGATCAATTATGTGCTAGATGAGCCAGCTTCAAGTCCCTGCTCTATCATTGACCAGCCAGGTTGCCCCAGCTAAGTTACTTCACTTCTCTGTGCCTCAGTGTCCTCATTTATAAAACGGGTACAATATTAGTACCTTGCTCATACTGATAAAGTGCTAAGAACAAGGCCTGGCTCACAGATGTGCAATATATGTACACTACCATTCCTACCGTCAGAGGCGTTTGCACCAGAGTGACTCCATCTTGAATAGGGGCCAGGTAAAATAAGGCTGAGACCTACTAGGCTGCATTCCCAGGAGGTTAGGCATTCTTAGTCATAGGATGAGATAGGAGGTCAGCAGGATTGGTATCACAAGACACAGGTCACAAATACTCTGCTGATAAAACAGGATGTGGTAAAGAAGCCAGCCAAAACCCACCCAAGCCAAGATGGCAGCCAAAACCCACCTAAACCAAGATGGTGATGAAAGTGACCTCTGGCTGTTCTCACTGCTCATTATATGCTAATTATAATGCATTAGCATGCTAAAAGACACTCCCACCAGCTCCATGACAGTTTACAAATGCCATAGCAACACCTGGAAGTTGCCTTATGTGGTCTAAAACCGGGAAGAACCCTCAGTTCCAAGAAATCCACCCCGCCTTCCAGAAAACTCATGAATAATCCACCCCTTGTTTAGTGTATAATCAAGAAATAACTATAAGTATACTCAGCCAACCAGCCTGTGCTGCTGCTCTGCCTATGGAGCAGCCATTCTTTATTCCTTTACTTTCCTAATACATTTGTTTTCACTTTACTCTCTGGATTCACCCTGAATTCTTTCTTGCACAAGATCCGAGGACTCTCTCATGGGGTCTGGATCGGACTCCTTTCCAGAAACATCACTGTTACTACTATTATTCCACAGTTTCTATTTGAAGTTAATCTTCCAGAAAAGAGTTGTTTTAAATTTCATGACATTTAGTTTGCTTTTGTTATATTTATTCCATTAAAAATTGAACAAGAAGAAAGTTTAGAAAGTTATTTTCACTTCCTGTTCTTATTTTACAGCAGATAACATTAGAAGAAGTTTAGAAGTATCCAACAAAATGGATTTAAATTATTTAAGCAACTCAACAAAAGAGTAAGGCTTATCCACACTTCTCACTTAAAATAGAAATAGGTTGTTTATAGGCAGGTTCTATCCTGAGTATGCTTTATTATTAAACCAGTTTCAGGAGTTTGTCCCCAAATTTAGGTACGTTTTATTTGGAGAGAGGGGATCCCAGGGGGTATTTTGCTCTAAGGAAGGGCCAAAAAGTCATGGCAAGGGAGACCTTTTCCTCTCAGCCATTAGAGATGAGGGGGTGGGAGGTGCTGTCTGTGGTTAATATCCAGGATGCAGTGGGTATTGAGGAGGTTCCTGGGCCTGGCCGGGCACTACCCTCCCTGAAGCCTTCTATCCTTTGGCAATGCCCCTTGCACAGGAGTTCCCCATGCTGACACCTGCTCATCAAGAAATGCTGGCTGGCTGACAGCATCAAAAACAAACATTTGGTTAAGTTGGAAGGACTTTAGTCTTGGGTTTTATGCTCAAAAAGAAGGGCTAGGGGGCCTCTGATGTTTGGGCTGTTACTTCTGGTAAATTGCTCTGATCTTCTTTTGTGGGGACACTCCTCTTCCGTTCTCACTCTAGATTGTTTCCATGAGGTTGCCCCTGTTCCAGACCAGAGGGCAGGTACACGACCAAGGCCTGGCCAATCAAAACACCACTTCCCCTTGTCTACAGGGATTTGTTCAGGAATGGGCACATGACCTGAGATGGGCCAACCAGAGTTGACCTCAGGATTTCTGCTGGAACTCTTGGGAAAGAGATGCTCTCTTTCAGCTGAGGTTCTAGACTTGCCAAATGTGAGTCCAGAGTTGTCACTGGGGGTAGGGTGGGGAGGTTTAGCCAGTGCTTGGAAAGAGCTCACCTGAGGATGTAGCCAAGGTAGAGGAAATTAGCATGTGAGATCAAGGGAGAGAGATTCCTGGAAACATCACTTCCTGAATCCAGCCACACCCTGACTTTCTGTGGCACGTGCCAGTTCATTTCCTTTTCTTGGCTTAGTCCCATTTCAGTAGATTTTCTCTTTCTTGTGACTAAAAAGTTCTTGACTCATCCAGGTGGAAAGCTGAGGCCTTAGCCACATTTCTGTACCTGGGAACTGGCCACAGTTAAGAAGAATTGACATCAGAAGGAAAGAAAACCATACAAGGAGTCAAAGGCAACTGGGGACCTGTGGAAGCCACCAATGTGCCTGAACACGCCCACCATGCGGGTTCATCATAAGAGCCCTGAAGGGCCTGCTGTGGGGCCTGGAGCTGCATTTGTGTCCTCCCCAGTGCTGGAATGGGCTATTCCCAATTGTGCCCATTTTCTATACAAGTCCTTTTGTCACTATCCTTCTAATTCCTTCTAGAAGGTCTATTGCACTGTGCTAGACACCGGAAAACAATGAGAGCTGGCACAGGTGGCAGAGATGGAACCAAGGCTGTTTCTGTGGACTCACGGTAAGAGAGGGAAGAGTGAATGAATGAATGAATGAATGAATGAATGTCACTAACATTTATTGAGCACTTACTGTTCCAGGAGCTGTATACCTGTCCCCTTATCAGATCCTCATCATTCTACAAGGTGGTTCTTATGAAAACACCCATTTCACATATGAAGAAACTGAGGCACAGAGAGATGACCTTGTCCAAGGGCACATACTTAGCCAACAGCAGATCTGAATACTTGTAACCACCCCCAAACTGGTGTAAACTCACAAAGCCCCAACACCATGCCAAGCGCTGTGCCAGATATAAGGAAAATAATTCCGTGCATAAACACTGTCTCTGTCCTCATAGCACTTTTCATCATCTGAAATTATCTTAGGAAATATTACTAATTTGTATACTGATGTTTAAAGTCTGCCTTCTCTACCAGAATGTTAGTTCCATAAGGGGAGGAACCTCACCAGTCTCATTCACAGTTTTATCTTTAGGGCCTAACAGAACCTGGCACATAGATGCTCAGAATTTGCTCCATAAACAAACGAGTTAATCTAAAACAGAGTTTCTCAATCCCAGTACTATTTATTTATTTATTTATTTATTTATTTTTGAGACAGAGTTTCGCTCTTGTCTCCCAGGCTGGAGTGCAGTGGCATGATCTTGGCTCACTGCAACCTCCACCTCCCAGGTTCAAAAGATTCTCCCATCTCAGCCTCCTGAGTAGCTGGGATTACAGACACCCACCACCACGCCCAACTAATTTTTTTTTTTTTTGTATTTTCAGTAAAGACGAGGTTTCGCCATTTTGGCCAGGCTGGTCTTGAACTCCTGACCTCAGGTGATCCACCCGCCTCGGCCTCCCAAAGTGCTGGGATAACAGGCATGAGCCACCACGCCCAGGCAACCTCAGCACTGTTGATACCGATCTTTGTTTTGTGGCTATCCTGTGCATTATAGGATGTTTAGCTGCATCCCTGGCCCCTACTCTGACAGTGCCACCCCCAAACCTCCCCCAGTTGTAACAGCTGGAAGGGACAAATCACTCCCAGGTGAGAACCACTGGTCTGATGTGTTAGAATGACACTGTGGATAATTCACATCACCCCCAGGGATTCAGGAGCTTAACAAGCTTAGCAACATCAAAGTGCCTGACATAGCACATATTTGACACATAGAATCGTCAGTACCTATGTCAAGATCCTGAAATATCTGTGATGTGAATGACTGCGATTAGGCCTGGAAACTAAGAAATGACTCCAGCCCACAAATATGTTACGATTCCCCCCATCAGCACTCAAAACCCTGAAATCTATACATCTGTAGTGGCGAGACAGAACATTCAGACCCTGAATGATGTCAAGATGCAACTGGGCCTGAATCATCCTGAGAAGCATCCGATTTCAGAGGTTCTGCTGGTTTGAGCAGAGGCCATTTCTTAGAGGGCGCCATTTGCAGTTGGCAGCAAAAACATAATGCAATTTGTCTTTGCCACAACTGGCAAAAGTGAGTTTTCAGCAAGATGGTTCTTATTTCCTTTGAGTGGCTTATTTCTTACCACAGATAGAACTAGAAAAAAAATTTCTAAAAGTGAACACTTCTCCTGGTGGTCCCAGAGCCCCCAGACTGCAACTTCCCCAATGTTTTAATATAAAAATCACGTATGTGGAAATTACATCTAGCATCTGTGGCATGTATTACATATAAATCACAGATAGTAATTGTGCCCATGGGTGTATAAATCTTTTTTCTTGTTCCAAGTGTCTTTATGCATTATCTAGTTTAATTTTTGCAATAGCCCTGCTAGGCGGGTTTTACTAACCGTACTTCACAGGTGAGGAGACTAAGGCATGGAGAAGAGAAGTGACCTGCTCAAAGTGTCCACTGTTCCTCATGTTTTCCATCACCAAAAGCAGCACCACCATCCACGTGGTCACCCCGACCACAAATGGAGCTGTCCCTTGACATCCCCACTCCCTCAGCCCTCATGTCCTGTCCACGGGCAGGTCCTGTGGCTCTGCCTCTGGTAGACCACTCAGGTCTGGTCACGTGTCTCCTCTCCCCCATGGCCATCCTGGTCCCGGCCATCTGTCACCAGCGGAACAGTCCCCTCCTCTGGTTTTGCCTCTCGTCTCTGGCTCCTCTGTCCAGGCCATGCTCGTGGGTAGCCTGTCCTTCTGTCCTCCTGCTGAAATGCGAACTGAGACTCTGTGGCCCCAGGACCAAGTCCAGGCTCTGTGAGGAGGCCCGCAGCCTTGCCCACCTGCCCTGAGCTCTCTTTTCAAGATCCTCCCGTTGCCACTCACCTCCCTTGACCACACGTTTCCTACACATTTATTGGGCACCTACTGCATGCCCACCCTTCACATTCTAGGCACTGGGGATATGGCAGTTGGTGAATGAGGCCGCGTTTCTGCCCTTACAGAGTGGTATTTGCAGCTTGCGCTCTAACCCAGCTAGATCCCTGTGGTTCTGCTGGGGACCCATTCTCAGTTCCTTCTGGGCCTCTGCACTGCTGTTCCCAAGTCCAGCATGGCCTCTCCTCCTTCCTTCTCTTCCCTCCTGACACATGACTGATCCCTACCCTTCCGTATTCGTTATCTGTTGCTGTGTGACACATCTCTCCGGATGCAGTGCCTTAAAACCACATCTATTATCGCACCACATCGATAGGTCAGGAATCCGGGAGCGGCTTCACTGAGTCCTCTGGCTCCAGGCGTCTCCCAGCCTCATAGGCATCTCAAGGCTTGACTGAGAAGGGCCCCAGCTCGCTGTTGACAGTGGGCTGTTGGCAGGAGTCAGTTCCTCGTGGGTCCTTGGACTGAGGACCTGGGTTCCTCCCAAGTTATCGGCTGGAAGTCTTCCTTAGCTCCCGCCACGTGGCCCCTCCATGGTACCATCTAATGACATGGCAGGCAGCAGAGCACGCAAGCGAGAGGGTAAGAGAGAGGGCAGCAAGGCAAAGTCACAAGGTTTGGAACCTAATCTTGGAAGTGACAGCCCGTTATTTTGCCATATTTTATTCTTCAGAAGCAAGTCACCAGGTGCAGGCCACACACTAAGGTGGGGGTTACACAAGAGTGTGAGGACCACAAGGTGGGCCGGGACCACTAGGGGCCATGGCTGAAGCAGCCTACCATATCTTCTTTCAGTATTAAGTATCAGTGTCTCCTCCTCCAGGAAGCCTTCCCTAGCTCCCGGGAAGGAGCTCCTTTCTGAGCTCACACAGCTTGGGAATCCTCCTGTCAACACTAGGGCCATTACTGCGTGTGGGTCCTGTTGGGGAGACCATTTACCTCACCAGACCAGAGCTCTACGAGGCCAGGGGCCCTGCCTTATTGGTTTATTTTTCATGATATTCCCAGCCCCTACCAGCCCTGAGCACACAAGGGTCCTTGATATTTAATTTAATATTTTGTCATTAGCTGAAAAGTAGTGACATATATTGGTTCCATATTCTTTATTTTATAGACACATAGAATATTAGACTGTGCAGAATTTAAAACAAGAATAATCCTCACAGATCATCTAAGACTGAGATTGAATTTATTTTATTTTAACAGCAGAATCCTGCCTGAATTCAAATTCCTGTTCCCTCCCCATACTGGTGGTGGAATCTTAGGCAGGTTACTTCTCCCATCCACCCAGTTTCCTCATCTGTGTAATAGGGATTATAGCTGACATTTATTGAGCACTTACTGTGTGCCAGATATGATCCTAAGCACTTTATGTCTATAATGTCCTTTAATCCTCTAAATCACCTGATGAGAGGGACATCACTGCTGCTGTTCCCATTTCAGAAAGAAGCACAGTGGGCACAGAAAGGCAAGGATTCAAATCCAAGTAGCTGGGTCCAGAGCCCCCTACCTTACAATGGTAAGGGTTAAATGTGATGGCGTGAACACAGTTCTTAGCTCAGCAATCAGCATACGGGAAAGACTCAGTGAACATTGCTATATAAGTTTAACTTTCACTGAATACAAAAGAAACCTAAATACAGCTTTAAAAAGGAGGGGCAGGGGCCAGGCACGGTGGCTCACACCTGTAATCCCAGCACCTTGGGAGGCCGAGGTGGGTGGATCATCTGAAGCCGGGAGTTCAAGACCAGCCTGGCCAACATGGTGAAATCCTGTCTCTACTAAAATACAAAATTAGCCAGGTGTGGTGGCAGGTGCCTGTAATCCCAGCTACTTGGGGGGCTGAGGCAGGAGAATCACTTGAACTTGGGAGGCGGAGGTTGCAGAGAGCTGACATTGTGCCATTGCACTCCAGCCTGGGCAACAAGAGTGAAACTCCATCTCAAAAAAAAAAAAAAAAAAAGAGGGGCTACATCAATGACAGACTGGATAAAGAAAATATAGTACATATACACCATGGAATACTATGCAGCCATAAAAGAGAATGAGATCATGTCCTTTGCAGGGACATGGATGGAGCTGGAAGCCATTATCTTCAGCAAACTAACACAGGAACAGAAAACCAAATACCTCATGTTCTCACTTGTAAGTGGGAGCTGAACAATGAGAACATATGGATACAGGGAGGGGAACAACACTCACTGGGGCCTGATGGGGGATAGTGGGGGTGGGAGAGAATTAGGGAAAAGAGCTAATACATGCTGGGCTTAGTACCTAGGTGATGGGTTGATGGGTGCAGCAAACCACCATGGCACATGTTTACCTATGTAACAAACCTGTATGTACATCCTGCACATGTATCTTGGAACTTTAAAATAAAATAAAATAAAATAAAATAAAATAAAATAAAATAAAATAACCAAATTATTCTCACAAAGCCTCAGTTTTCCCACTTGGAAAATGGAAATAATAATGGCACCCCTATAAGATTATCAGGAAGATTACATGTGACTGTATTGGTCCAGCACCTGACACTCAGAACATATTCAATAAGAATCACCTAGTATTGCTTTCATAACCTGTAGAGAAAAAGCAGTAACATCTAACATCTGGGCCTCGGACGTCTCAAAAGTGCTCTATTGACTTTTTCTTTTAAACCAATGTACCGAATCCCACTCGGTTGGCAGGAGGCCACGGGCGGATTTGGGGCGGCACAGAGCACAGCCGAGTGCCAGGGTGTACCCCGCCGCAGCATTTTTCCAAGGCTCTGCCTGGCTGGCCCTGCTCGCAGTGGGAGCTGTGGTCCCCGCAGAACGGCGCGTCCTGGGCAGGCTGCGCGCGGGTGATTCATGCATTCATGCATATCTGTGGGAAGCTGGGAACCAAGCTGGTGAGCTCGGCTGCCAAGTAGGCCTTGCTGGCCCTGCTTTCCCCTGGGGCTGGGCAACCCCAGGCTCCTTCGTGACTCCTCAGAATCTCGGACACCCCCTGAATTCCACCCTGGTGGGCCATTTGTGGTCTGTGCCCCATCCAGGGCCTGAAAGAGGTGCACCAACCTCCTACATGGATTCCACAGATCCTGATTCAGACAGCGAGCACCCTGGACTATAACGATACCTGGGGGAAACAGACAGAGTCTGCGCACCACCGAATTCCAGCTGGTGGACTTCAGACCCGGGTTTGAAGCCTGGCTCTGCCACATCCTGATCATGTGGACTTAGGTAAGAAATATAAGCTCTGTGAGCCTCAGTTTCCTCATCCGGCAAGTGAGGAGGGCCACAGTGTCTACCCTGTTTGGCGAGGACTGAAGATGGCAGTGCCTGGGAGGGGCCGTGCCTGGCACCAAGATGTATCCGGGACCATGAGCTACTGTGACCAGCATCTCATCACAGGGTTTCTGTATCTCAGGGTCCAGCCCCTTACCTCTCTGGCCTCATCTTTTGCCATCTGTGTCCTTCACCTGTCCTGAGCACACCAGCCTCTTTGCTGATCCCTTGACACACTCAAGCTCCTGCCTCCCAGCCTCTGATCTGCTCATCCCTCTGCCTGGAAGACCCTTCCACATGGTTCACTCATCTCCTTCCAGTCTTTAATTGCCTGTCACCTTCTCAGCGAGATCTTCCCTGACCACCTTACTTAAAGTTGCAATCCCCTCCCTCACCAGTGCCCTTCCCTGTTTGGTTTTCCTCCAGAGCTCTTATCCACCACCTGGCAGGCTGTATATTTTGCTCATTTTTGGCCCATCACTCCCCAGGTATTAGTTTTCTTTTGCTGCATAATGAGTTGCTCTAAAAACATAGTAACTTAGAACAACAAATATTGATTACCTTACAGTTTCTGGGAGTCAGGAGTTTGGGAATCAGCTGGGATTGAGTCATCTGAGGGCTCAACTGGGCCTGGAGGGGCTGGTTGCAAGACGACTGCCTCATAGGGCTGCTGGTGCGAGGCCTCAGTTCCTCACTACGTGAACTTTGCCATAAGATTGCTTGAGGCTTCACAGCATGGCAGCAGGCCTCCCCCAGAGTGAGTGACTCAGTTTTACCACTTGGAAAATGGGAATAAGAAAGGCACCCCATAAGACTGTCATGAAGATTAAATGTGACAAAACAATGTAACATATTGGTATAGTACTTGGCACTCAATACATGTCCTCGAGAGAGAGCAAGGTGGAAAGCACAATGTGTATATGATCTTGCTGTGGAAGTCACTGCCATGCCATCATCTATCTATCATCTATCTAATCAATCAATCTATCCATCCATCCGTCTATAAATCTATCCACCATCTATCTACTATCTACCTATCATCTATCTACCAACTGACCTATCATCTGTCATTTATTTATTATCTATTATCTACTATCTATCTATTTATCATCTATCTAATCAATACATCCATCTATCCATCCATTTATCCATCTGTCTATACATCTATCCACCATCTATCTATTATCTACCTATCATCTATCTACCTATCATCTATCATCTATTTATCATCTGTCTATTATCTATCTACCATCTGTCTATCATCTGTCTACCCATCTATCTGTCATTTATTTATCTATCTTTCCATCCATCATCTACCTATCATTTATCTATCTACTTATCATCTGTCTATCATCTATCTATTCATCGGTCTATATATCCATCCACCCACTGACCCACCCATCCAGCCATCCAGCCATCCATATTGGGTGACACAAGTCATCCCTATTCAGTATGGTTGTGAGTACCAGGAGGCAGGGATCCCTGGGGCTCTCTTGGAAGCTCACTCCCACAGCCAACCAGAATATAAGTTTCATGGGAATAGGGCTATGTCTGTTTTGTTCACTGCTATATCCTCAGCTTCTAGAACAATGCTGAGTACATAACAGATTCTTAATCTAGTTTGTTGAATGAATGAACCAGACAAGGTGAAACTTAACCAGTGAAAACAGCACATGCAGGTCTCTCTGAAGACAGACAGAGCACAACCTCTTCAACAGCGGTTCTATGAAGAACTCCAAGCATTTGCTACAACATCAGGATAATGGGGAAATGAAAGAAGAGGGAGCAGCTTCTGTACACAAAGCCACTTCTTCATAGTAGTCCCAGAATGTTCTGGTATGCGAGAGAGATGTGGCAGTTTGTGTTGGAAAGGACAATGGATTTGAAGGTGGGCACAGAGCACGCGGCTGCAGTGCACCCACGTGGACACCCTTCTGCGGGCTCACCTGGTTGGTGTGGGCATGAGAAGATCAGGCACCTAGCCCTGGCTTGGCACTTAAATCAATAAAGTTTAGTTTGTTATACTTAAGCAGGCGTGATCACACCCACTCTGCCTAGTACCCAGGAATATAGTAAATTCATTAATTCACATCACTCATTTACTCATAACTCTTGACTTCATGGAGTTCACAAGTTAGTGAAAGACTCAAATGGATTGATACATTCTGAAAATAGTGCCACACAATGTGTTGTGCTGTTGTTATGTGCCTTGATGAATTGCTGTTTCGTTTATTGAGCACCTACTGTGTGCGGCCACTGTGCTAAATCTTATATGTATCAGCTGTATGCAGTAGGTGCTCTTAATCCTCTTTTTACAAGTGAAGCTATGAAATCTCAGAGAGGATAAGCAACTTGTCCTAGGCCACCCAGCTAGTAATTTGGATCTAGGTTTTGTGACCTCGGAGCCTTTCCTACTATGTGGTAACTTTTTGCTTAGGGACGTTTTAAATATCTACATTTAAACTGACAGTGGGAGTAATATTTCTAATAAAAGCCCTAGTCAATTCACTTACTGCCATTTGCTTTTTAATGTAATAATTGTGGTGGATTTGGATCATGTCAACTCAGCTAAATTGGAATTCTCAGAATTCCCTTCCCTGCATTGTTTCTGGTTAGCATAGACCAAGAGACATTTTGAGTGAGACCCGGAAGGGGGAAGCGAAGTGGCAGGTAGACTGCTGCCATGCTTGGAAGGTGGGCATGGAGCACGCGGCTGCAGTGCACCCACGTGGACACCCTTCTGTGGGCTCGCCTGGTTGGTGTGGGCAGCAGCTAAGCCTGCAGCTTCCAGCCCCCGTGGATCCTCCTTAGTGTCTCTGAATCCTGGCAGAGGCCTGTTTAGTTCCGGGATGAAGAATGCCACCTTTTCCTGCAGATCACCTGAGTGAGTAATCACAGATGGCTGCTCGGAGGTGGCAAGAGATGGACGGGGGGTTTCCAGTCTGTCATCCCGGGTTCCAGCTTGTCCTGGTGGCTCCAGTTTGTCGTCACTCCCTCCCACTTCCCATCCATCCTTCCTTCTTGGTGGCCGCCCTGCTGACTTGAGGATCCAGCATCAAATTCAAAGAAGCAGCCCCATGTAGACTGGTGAACCAGCTCCCCAAGTTGCATAAGGTAAATCTCTACGATAAATCCCTCCAGTTGATTCTGCTGTGGTCAAACCCTGATACAACAATTTAAGCCTGAATCTCATTTCGTGTACTTTAATATATAATAACTCAAGCCTGTCTTCATTCCTCCATTGTTTTCAAATATTTAAAGCAAATACCTATGAGTATGTGAGGGATACCTATGTCTGCCACACATCATGGTTAAAACTCTGTTTGAAGATTTTAAAAAGCACCTTGGCAATGCCTGGCAGGTCTGTCTGGAAAGGAGCAGAGAGGCCAGGGTGGGAGGGAAACCCCCTGCCTTCGACCCAGACACCTTGGTTCTCCCAAATCACTTGATAGATTTTCCCCAGACCTGTCCCTGAGGCCCTGGACTTGGCTGTGGCTTTGAGGGCGGGAACGCCTCCGAGCTGGCCGCTGGGGAACGCGGACTGTCTAGTGGAAAATCCTGATGCCAACTAGAGCTCTGTGTCGTAGGCACACGGCTAGACTGGAGGGACGCGCCCACACGATAGGAAGTGATGTGTCTTGCTGGACAATGCCAGCAGATACTATTTGATATTTATAAACTTTTCCAGACTCTCAGAGCAGAAGATGAGCAGCTTCATTTTTACAACCACAAATAGTACATTCCTAAGCTTGTACGTGTGTGTATACATATATGCATTAGAACGACTGAGTGTAACTCACAAAAGAAGAAAAAACAATGAAGCAAATCCATGACTGAGTTTCCATTGGCCTAAAGGAGAATACAATAATTCATAAATACCTCTCCATTTATACAAAGGAAGAAATGCGGTCAGGCACGGTGGCTCAGGCCCCTAATCTCAGCACTTTGGGAGTGCCGAGGTGGGAGGATCACTTGAGCCTGGGAGTTCATGACCAGCCTGGGCAACACAGCAAGACCCTATCTCTACAAAACTTTTAAAAATCAGCCAGGCATGGTGATGTGCGCCTGTAGTCTCACCTATTTGGGAGGCTGAGGTAGGAGGATCGCTGGAGCCTGGGAGGTCAAGGTTGCAGTGAGCCATGATCAAGCCTCTGCACACCAGCCTGGGTGACAGAGTGAGATCGTGTCTCAAAATAAAATAATAAAATAAAATAAAATAAAGAAACAGCAATGAACAAATGGAGGTCTGTGAACTTCCATTTATCCAAAGGAAGAAAGAACATTTCACAGAACCAGAAACATTCACAAAATCTTCTCTTTTACAAAGGTGGAAAGACTAGCCTCAACTGTTTACCCCAGGAGGTCAGAAAACAATGACCCACAACTGGCTGTTTTGGTAAATAAAGCTGTATTGGAACACAACCATGGTCACTCTCTTACTTATTGTCTATACTGCTTTCATGCTACAACAGCCAAGTTCATTAGCTGAGACAGGGATGTATGGCCCACAAAGCCTCACATATTTATTATGCAGCCCTTTAGTAAAAGTTTATGGACTTCTGGTTTATTCCATAACCTTTGGGACCACTGAAGCATCCTCCCTATTGCTTTCACATTTTCTTGAATAAATTGAGCCCTTTATACCTTCAGCAGCAGGAAGTCTAATACTTCCTCTTGAGCACCTCACTTTCTCGCCACTCCCATTATCCAAGAATCCTGGGATTTACATGGTCCAAAGAGGATCAGTCCTATTTCCAAACAACAGAAACCTACACTAAAGCCATCAGGTCTCACGGCCACCAGGGGTCACTGTTAAGCACAGGCTGTCCTCTGAGCTCAAGATCCACTGCTCCCCAACACAACGCTGGGACTGCTGGGGCCTGACAAGATTCCAGCTCAGCCAGTAGCCCTGTTAGAAGCAGTTCCCTGTGAACCTCATTAAGGCGCTCAAGCTTTGGCCAGGTGCTCCCACCCTCTTGATGATTTCTTGTTCTGGATCCGTCCCCAGCCACGTGGGTTTCCTGTCTTTCTCCAGTAGATGTTAGGTGAGAGCCCCAGAGTCCACTCTGATGGCTTTTCCCAACTTCAGGTCATGGGGAGCAATGATGGATATCTCAGTTCCTTCCTTCCCTAGAGAACCTGGCTCCACATGCAAACAGGTGCAGCTCCCCCCACCCCATCCCCAGCAGCTAGGTCTTTCTGGTGAGAGACGTGCTTTGGTAAGGTTACAGGAGTTCTTTTACAACCACCCTCAAGAAATGTCCCCTGTTCACATTAACTAAGAAAGACCATTTCATTCCTAAACAAAGAAGATTTATTGCAAGGAGAGGCGTGGGCAGGTGCAGATACCTAAAGAAGATAACCTGGATCCAATGTCGCTGAGTCTTTGTTCACACCTCATAACTTCTTCCCTGGTGGTTCAGGCAGCTCCTGAGATGGTCTCGGTGATCTTCACTTTCTTATATTCATGCCCTCGGGTAATCCCTTCTCCTTGGGTAATTTCCATCAAACCAACAGAATACCTCAATATTGGGGGAATGCCACATCTGTGATTAGATTACAAAATAGCTGGGCTTCCATCTTGCTAGCAGACCCTCTCCCTTGCCAGCTGTGAGGAAGCAGCCTGCCAGGTTGGAAGGCTCACATGGTCAATAGTCAGCTCATGCTGAAATCTGCCCTGTGGGGAGCGGGGAGCCAGTGTGGCAATGAACTGACAGAGTTCTCCATCCAACAGCCAGTGAGGAGCTGAGGCCCTGAATCGAAGAGCCCACACATGACAGAATCCTCCCAACAACCACATGTGTGAACTTGGAAATGGAGCCGACACCAGTTGAGCCTTCAGATGAGATCCTAGCCCTGGTTAAGACCTTGATCGCAGCCTTGGAAGAGACACTGAAGGAGAGGACCCAGCTAAGCTGTGCCTGGATTCCTGCCCCACAGATACTGTGAGATAGTTTTAACTGTTTTTTATTCTAAGCTATGAGGTTTGTGGATGATTTGTTATGCCACAGTAACTAATATACCTGTCCGCAGACCATTCAGCACTAAACACACGGGAAACTGTCAGGCTTTACAAATGTATTGACCTTTAAAATGCCTACATTTTGCAGCAGAGAGTAGTAGATAAATAGAAGTACTTCTCAGAAAGATAAAATGTCTAACCTAAACAGGTGAACATTTGGGATTACCTGACAAAGGTCAAGGAGAGTAACAAATAGCTGACCCTTCCTCCCAGGTCCAGAGACTGGCCGGCTTTTGATGTGAGGGGTGGAGCATGCATCCAGCTCTCTGAGACTATGGAGGGTGCCTGTCCACCTCTCCCTACCTACTCCACCTACTCCCACTTCCAGTTAGCAGTACACTCTCCTGGGCCAGTCTCTGCAAATCAGTGAGCCCTATCTTCAATTCTGCCTGGCCTGGATTCACAACCTACCGAGCTGCTCTGAAAGGGAAATCTGGGGAATGACATTTATCAATGTAATTGACCAAGAGGAGCTGGCATTTCCACGACTACCTCTGCTGCTCAGAAAGGGCATCTAGGAGTCAGCTGGAAGCTCCTTCTCATATCATAGCTCACTTAATCCTCACAGACTCTTGTTTTGATGGAAGCACTAATATCCCCAATTTCCAGATGGGGAAATGGAGGCAATTAGAGAGTAAGAACCCTGACCCAGGTCATAAGCTAGTGAAGGGACAATCTGACCCAGGCAATGGCCCCAGAGTCTATGCTTTTAATAGGGGCCCCATATCACTATTCACCCACCTAGGATTCCCCATCTCCCCTCTATGTTGAATGGCCCCTCGGCTCTCCTAGAGGACCATTGCTCCCCAGTTCTCAGCTCAAATAGTGATGGTGGGAAGGATTGTCCCATTGTTTTTCTGTGTGTGCACACTCACACACACACTCACACACCCTCTTATAGTCACATGTGCACTTGCATACACTCACCTGTACAAGCGCTCTGAAGCTCCAGGCCAGAGCCTGTAACACGGGCCTGACGCATCACCACGCTCCACAGCTCTGCCTGCGCCAAGGGTTCCCTGCCCGCCCCCAAGCCAAGCTGGGCCAAATCAACCCTAGGAGGTTTGAGAAAAGGGATGCTCTTTTTCCAGGGCCTCACTGAGCTGTAGGATGCAAGCCTGAAACTACTGGTGATGAAAAGAAAAGCAGAAAGAGAAAGCGCGATCCCTGAACACATTCTTTAAGCCCCAAGATTCAGCCAGGCACAAAGGTTCATCAAGGTCTGTTTAGGTTCATGAGTCAGGATGGCCCCTGAATTGCTGGAGTCAGTCTGAGGTTGGTTTCTGTCACTTGAAACCAAGAAAACCTGAGCATTTCAGCAGAGAAAGGGGTATCTGCAGGGCTGCTAAGAGATTGCTGCTCCCAAGGCTTTAGACCTGCCCAAGGCAGCTCGCACCTGGGCACGTCATGCCTGAGTTGTCTGCTGCGCTGCCAACCGGCATCCACCTTCCAACCCCTCCTTCTGCCAGACACAAGGCCCAAGTCCATGGGGTCCCTATTCCTCTATCCTAAAGTCACACCACACACACATTGACTCTGAGCCTTGCCTTCTTAACACCCAACTGGATTTGTCTTTCTTGTTTTCAACGAAAGCTAACAAGGTTTCCCAGGAGCTAAATTGAGAAGGTATAAGGGAGAAAGACTAGATTAAAGAAAAACTCCAGCTGACTTCCAACCCCACAATGTAAGGACCCAGGCAGTGATAGAATGTGAAAGCTGGGAAGAACTGAATTTGAGTTCCTCATTTTACACATGAAGCAACCCGGGGCCAGAGAGGTGAAGTGACTTGCCCCAGTTGTACACCAAGTTACCTATGCATGGGTACCTCACACAACAAAAGTTTTTAAAAGCTAAAATGTATTGCAGGCATAGTGTGTGCCAGTCACGGGCTCAATGTTTTCGCTGTATTATCTAATTAGATCCACCCCCAATCTTCTGTAAGTGGTTACCATTATTAGCTAATTTTCAGATGTTAAAACAGACTCAGAGAGGATGTGTGACTTCCCCAGGCTCACACAGCAAGGAAGGAGCAAGGCGGGCTGTCAACCCAGGCAGCTAGATTCTAGGGCTCTCCCTCTTCACACTTCTCCCCTGCTTTGGACAAGTTTCACAAAATGTTACCTCCCTTGGAAGGCAACACAATTGATTCAGGCTCTTCAAGAAGTCTTCCCTGAATGAATTCTCCAACCCAAAGTGAACAGGCCTTTGTCTGCACCCAGCCTTCTGCTCTAATCTGGATCCCACCATCCAGCCCAGAGTGAATGATGACGTTGATTTGTCCTGTAATTGTGTGTTGTGTGTTCAACACTCATCCACACATTTGCCCTCTCTTAACGGAGCATCTGCAGTGCCAGGCCCTGTTCTAGGCATGAGGATACAATACTGAATGAGGCAGACAAAAGTCCCTAGCCTCACAGAACTGATGTTTTAGTGTGGGAGACAAGTAATGGGTAAATAACCAAACATACAGCATCAGGCCAGGTAGTTACAAACGCTATGGGGGGAGAAACGGGGTAGGAGGAATAAAATAAAATAACAGGGATAGTATTAATATTTTAGATAGAGTGATCATGGAGGGCTTCCCTGAGGAGGTGACAGATGGGCAGAGACTTGAGAAGAGCATTCCCGGCAGAGGACACAGCAGGAGCAAACATGTAGGGGTTGGATGGTGGAAGAAGCCTGGGATATCTGAGAAGCTCCAGGAGGGATTTGGAGGCTGAAGCAGCAAGGAAGGGAGCGGGGGAAGGTAGGCAGGGCTCACATGACATAAGGCCTCATGGGAATCTGGGTTTTCATGATTGCTTTTTGGGGGATGGGGGGGTCCTAATACCCTCCTCACACCTGGCCAGACGGAAGGATCTGGGTCCCTTAAAGTGAGCGCAGGAGCTGCTTCTCTGCAGTGGGAAGATGCTGCCTTCACTCAGAACAATAGCAGCTTGAGAGAGCTGATTTGGGGAGGGGTCGCAGAGGTGGAAAAAGTGACTCATTGCCAGCCCTGGCAGGGGACCCTGCAATGGTCATATCTGCTTTCTGCGTGAGTGTGGAAACCTGCACTGCACATGGCGCCCCACGGGGCTCAAGTCCAAACTGCAGACAGTGCTGGGTACCCAGGCTGATCCAGTCACGTGCTGTTCATCTTTCCCTTTCCTCCCTGTCCATGTGTGTCTCCATGTGTGCCTGCGTACGTGCATGTGTGTCCGTGTACATGTATCCGTGTATCTCTGTGTGTGCATGTATGATGCACGTGTGTCCATGTGTGTATCCATGTATCTCTGTGTGTGTCTCCATGTGCATGCTGTACATGTGTGTCTGTGTGTATGCATGTATGATGTGTGTGTGTGTGCATGTGTGTGTATCCGTGTGTGTGTGTGTGTGTGTGTGTAGCATTAGGCCTTGGCAAATGCAAAACCTAAGTTGTCCCAGGTCGCTGCCATGCAGGTCTTGCTCCTGCCCCTCCTGGGGCCACCACTAGCATTTAGGCTCCCTGTGCTTCTAGCTCTAGAAATGTTTATTTTACATCTGCCAGTTCACAAGGCAATCATTGGCAACCAAATCCCTAGCCCAAGAAATCTGACTTCATCAGGACATCGAACACCAGGACAGGGAGGCACTTCTGGGCCCCAGTCTGACCACAGACACCACGGAGGGAGTTCCATGCTGTGGCATTGGGTGACATCACTTCAGCTTGTGTCCCAGATCTGAGGGCAACCCCCGAGGATGTCAGAGCCCGGGTATCTTTCGGAGGTTCCCCTCTGTCTGCCCACCATGGCCTGGGTGCCTCTACTTCTGGCACCCAGTGAAAAGGATGTGGTGGCTGTGGGGAGGGATTAGCTGTTGACAGACTCGCCATAAATGGAGGTTAATTTCCAATTTTATGGATTTCTGAGTGGAGGGAGTTTAAAGTTAAAGATTCATAAATGAGTAAAATATAACTGCTAAAATGATCTAGCAGAACATTCTCTAGCATCCTAGAGTACGTAGTCAAGGAAACGCCAGAAAAATCTCCAGACTCCTCTGAGCAAACAGTATTTCACCTCTGTTCTACATACACACACACAGCACAGCCAGTCCTTTGAAACCTTTATAAAGTAATACAGCTTTCAACATAGGCACAAAAGCTAAGACACAGAGATAAGACCCTGAAACCTTAAAGTCTATTTCCTAAGATACAAAATGAATTAGCAAGGATTTCAATGTCCTAATTGGCCCAAAAGTGTGGTGACGGTGACTCAAGGTGGTTTAGAACTGCAGGCATTATTGTACAGTAGATCGGCAGCTGGTCATAGAGTCAGAGACCTGAGTTCGAATCCTGCTTCCACTCCATCTTATTTGGGTAATGCTGAGCCAGTTTCTTAATCGGCCTTCATTTTATTTCCATCTGGAAAATGGAGATAACAACAGTCTATCTTTCACCTGGGTTTCTGGGAGGACTGAATGATGTGATATGTGTAAGTGGGTTCAGTAAAGTATAGCAGTTATGAGTATTGTACATCAGCTGATCTCAAAGCGTCTTCAAACTGCTTCTGCCTCATCTAATGCCCGGGTGCTCAGGCACCTTGTCATTCTCCCAACATCCAGGCACCGGAGACTCTGGGCCTGAGAGATGGTGTCTGCAGAGATGGCTTTGACCTCAAGTCTCGGGCCTGAGTTCAAGTTTCTCAGTGGCGGGATCTGCAGCAACAGGCTCCCCTCTCTGAGCCCCTGTTTCCTCATCTGTCATGTAGACAGGGATGATGCTCACCCCAGCCAGTGACTGCTGCGAGTATGAATTAAGGCAAAACCTGAGAAACGCTTTGGTGATGACATGGTTTGGCTCTTTGTCCCCACCCAAATCTCATCTCCAGTTGTAATCTCCATGTGTCAGGGAGGGACCTGGTGGGAGGTGACTGGATCATGGAGGTGGGTTCCCCCATGCTGTTCTCATGATAGTGAAGGACTTCTCACAAGATCTGATGGTTTATATATAAGTAGCAGTTTCCTCTGCACTTGCTTCTCTCTCTTGCTGCCTTGTGAAGAAAGTACTTGCTTCTCCTTTGTCTTCCACCATGATTCTAAGTTTCCTGTGGCCTCTCCAGCCATGCAGAACTGTGAGTCAATTAAACCTCTTTCCTTCATAAGTTACCCAGTCTCGGGTATGTCTTTATAGCAGTGTGAAAATGGACTAATATAAGCAACTACAAAGTATCAGGGCAAAGTGAGGAGATTGTATCTTTTCCCCATTCAAAACCCTAGGTCTTCGTCCCATTGGCTCCTCAAGTTACTTCCTCCCTTGCCTGTGCTTGCCAATATGCTGTTTCTAACTAAAGTGTTACTGACTGCCATGAGCATTTGTCATTCTTGTCTGGCCTACATTCGTTATCTATTTTTCTGGTTACAGTACCCCCATTTCCCACTGAGGCCACCCTCTTTCTCTCTCTCAGATCATGTGGCCCTGTGGTGTGGGCTCCCCCCCGGCTCCCAGGAAGAGCAAGTGACCCAGAGTTGGCCAATCACAGGATCACGTTGCCCTGACCACAGGAGGGGAAGGGACATGAGTATATCAGAGCCAACAAGAAGAATCCTTGGGGCTTTCCAGAGCTGTCGGCAGAAAGCCATGCCTTCCGTTCCCCTGGATCTGACCCTGGAAGTGCCAATACATCCAGCCCAGGTCTACAGAAAGACCCGCCTGAGAGTGGTCTGTGGGGCTGTAGGCAAAGCCAAACCTCAAGCACTGGGGCTTGAGGAAGGGGGTGCGAACCACAGACTCGGACTTTCCACATATGTCAGCCAAAACAAACAAACAAACAACAACAACAACAACAACAACTCCTCAAGCAACCCTTTTTACAGTCACCAACCTTGAGTTCATTTTCCTGTATCCAAAAGACCCCTAACAAATACAGAGAATAACAGCATCAGGCCTCAACACTCCCAGGTGAGATGACAGCATTTCAGGAGAATTTACTTGCAAACACCACCTTCACTCTAAGGAATGTGTCCCCTATTCCATGTTTCAAACCAGGCCACTTCCTTCTTTGTCCATGGCCCTGACCTGCCACTGGCCACGTGCTCTCAGCAGCATCATTCAGCTGTCGTGTGTGCCCTCCCCCACCCGCCTCTGCCGTCATTCCTCCACTCTGCAGCCTGCAGAAAAAAAAAAAAAGCAATTCAGTCGCTTGAACCTGGGAGTCGGAGGTTGCAGTGAGCCAAGATCGCGCCACTGCACTCCAGCCTGGCGACAGAGCAAGACTCTGTCTCAAAAAAAAAAAAAAAAAAAAAAAAAAAAAAAAAAAAAGCAGTTCAGATCATACCCCTTTCCTTCTTCCTTATACCTTAGGCAGATGGGAAATTGCAACTCATCCCTCGGCCCCCAGCACCCACCCCTGTCCTGAGCTTCAGTCACCGGGGCCTGCCTGCTCATCCTTAAATGCACTGAGTTTGTTCCTGCCCCAGGGCCTTTGTTTGTGCGGTTTTCTCTGCCTGGAACTTTCTCTTCTCCCATGCTCTTTGCCTGGCTGATGCCAAGTCATTTTTGAAGGCGCAGCTGAAGTGCCACTCCCTCATAGAGGCTGTGCTTGTGACCGTGGCTGTGTAACACATTACCCCAAATACCAGCAGCGTGAAACAAGGGTTTCTTCTGCTTAGCGACCCAGTGGGCCGGGACTTTGGGCAGGATTCAGTAGGCACAGCTTGTCTCTGCTCCGGGATGTCGCGGGCCTCAGCTGGAGGACGTGAGGCCTGGGCTGGAGCTGACTGAAGGTGCGTGCATTCAGAGGGGCCTGGCTGTTGATGCTGGCTCTTGGCTGGGGCTGCTGTTCTCCTCCAGGGGGCGCTGTTGTGGGTTTCCTCACAGCACGGTGGCTGGGATCCAAGGGTAATTGTCCCCAGAGAGGCAACAAAGCAGGCGGAAGCTATGGCACCTGCCTTGGTAGTCACACAGCCTCACTTCTGCCACGTACTAGGCATTAGAAGTGAGTCAATAAGACTGGACGTTATTCTAGGATAAGGGACACAGAACCCACTTCTCAGCAGGAAGCGCACCTACATCACACGGGAAGAGTGCGTGGGAGGGACGCCACCCCTGAGGCCGTCCTCGGAAATGAAATCTACCAGCAAAGCCGCCTTTCATTCCCTGACTAGGACAGACCCCGTTACAGGTGGAGAGAGAGACAGGAAAGGAGAAAGAAAGAGAGAGGGGCCTAGCAAGAGAATTAAAAACAAAGCCACCGTCTGCGAATCTGCTTCCTTCCTAACACTTGACGCGTTGTAATTACATGTTCGTTTAGGTGTGGGGTTATTTGCTATCTGTCCCCAGCTAGGCTGCAAGCTCTGCACACACACCTGGGCAGGCCTGAGTTTCTTCGTTTCTTTTCCCCTCCGTTCCCTTCCCTTCCTTTTGCCACTCTGCATAGTGTCTGGCACATGTGTGACCCGCAGAAGATGCTCAATGACTATTTGTGGAGGAAAGGAAGGAATTTTTCTACTTTATACAAGAAAGAAATTATGTCCTGCCCCCAACACCCATTGGCAGGCCCTGGAGTTGCAGAGATTGCCGCTTTTCTCCGGTGTCCATTCTCTCCTCTCCTCTCCTCTCCTGGAAATACAACCCCTGATTCTGAACCAGGCCCCTGGTGGCTCAGCTAAAGACTGTAACTGCCCAGCTCCCGGGCAAGAGGAGACACTGACCAAGCTCAGGCCGATGCAAGGCGAACAGAAGTGCTGCTTGCCATTTCTGTGTCTTGGGCTAAAAGCGAGGGGTACCCCCTTTCTGATTTCTCCCCATCCCCATGGGCTGGAAGGTGCATGTGACTGAGACATTTTGCCTCAGGTGGACAAGGACGTTACTCAAGGGGTGGTAGAGTGTGGAAGGCAGTTTTGGAAACTGTCCTCAGTGATCTCCCCCTCCTTGTATTCACATGGTATGTAACTCCCAGCCCCGGAGTGTGGCTGGACCTAGGGACCTGCTTCTAATGAGTAGAATGTGGCAAATGGAATGGAACATCACTCACAAGATTATTCAAGAGACTGGCTTCTGTCGTGGTTGCATTCTCTTGCTAGGTCGGTCTCTCTCCCTCTCTCTCTTTCTCTCTGTCGCCTTCTTGGCTTGCATGCTTTGACGAAGTAAGCCACCATGCCGGAAAGGCCCAGGTTGAAAGGAACTAAGGGCCGCCAACAGCCCCCAGTCAATGCCCTACAAGAAACTGCATTCTGCCTGGGAGAGCCTGGAAGCAGAGCTCTCCCCAATCAAGCCTTGAGACAAGATGGCAACCAAGGCCAACACCTCAACTGCAGCCTATGGGAGACCGTGAAGCTGAGGACCCAGCCTCATCACACTGGATTCCCAACCCACAGAAATTGTGAGATGATAAATGTGGCTGCTGCGCTAACCCACCAAGTGCAGTAATTTGTGAAGCAGTGATGGATAACTAACATGCAGAACAAGGAAGAAGGAGGCAGAGCCCTTAAGACCTCACACAGCAGAGCTGCTACACCAGTGGGGGAATGTCCATAAGAGAAAAGAACTTTCCTGCCTTGTCCACACCCCTCTGCTTTGAGGATTCGCCCTTATGGCAGCCAAACCGTGTTCTAACACACATACACCCAGTTAGGGCCAAATCCCTTAGTGCAGCTCATGCAGTCCTCAACAGCATGGCCCATCTTATGCACAGATTTGCTTCCTGCTGTCCCCTCAGCTCCCTCCTTCCTCTGCCATGCCCAATGCTTGTCTGAACTTGTCATTGATTTCCTAGCCCTGTGACCTTTGCCTGCCCACCTCCCTGTCTTGGAAAGTCCCTTCCTTTCTTTTCTACCTAGCAAGCCGCTCCCCATCCTTCCATACCCAGCTGATATAGTCCCTTGCAGACAATGTCCACCTCAGGAGAGTGAGCACTTCCTACTTGTGCCTCACTCTCCATACCCAATCCTGCAATTCTAATACTTATTACATGTGTTTATCTGCATATCTGTCTCCCTCAGAAGAGTGTCAACCTCTGAGAGATCCTTATTTATGTATTTATTTATTGAGATGGAGTCTCGCTCTGTCACCCAGGCTGGGGTGCAGTGGCATGATCTTGGCTCACTGGAACCTCTGCCTCCCAGGTTCAAACCATTCTCCTGCCTCAGCCTCTGAGTAGCTAGGATTACAGGTGCCTGCCACCATGCCTGGCTATTTTTTTTTTTTTTTTGTATTTTTAGTAAAGACAGGGTTTTACCATGTTGGCTAGGCTGGTTTTGAACTCCTGACCTCAAGTGATCCACCTGCCTCGGCCTCCCAAAGTGCTAGGATTACAGGCGTGAGCCACCATGCCTGGCCACTCTGAGGGATCCTTATGCAATCATGAACGGTCTAGAATGAGTGCTTTATTTACATTCTCATTTAGTGCTCACAATTATTAGTGTCCATATTTCACAGATAAGAAGACTGAGGCACAGCAAAGTTAGGTAACTCATCCACATACAGAGCAGAGCTGGCTGCAGAATCCCAGCCTTTCTGATTTTAAACTCTATGCTCTGAACCACTAAAATGCAGCCTTCTCATTTACCTCTTCATCCTCAGTAGGCCTAGGCTCATGGACAAACCTGTCTCACTTGCCTATTTATCCCCTCCCTGGCCATGGCAGACATCACTAATCAATCACAGCATTTTTTCCAATCAGCCAAATGCAGCCTCACAATTTATCTTGGTAAAAGCATCTGGGTAAGCTGCCAACATCAACAGGAGTTGGCATGCCTGATGAAACCTCTAGGCTGTGCTAGTAGTGGGTGCCCATAAATAATGCACTGAATTGAGACTATTGTGACTGATTTGAGAAGGTAAAACATGGCCACCATCTACTGATGTTATTCATTACCCTCTACTGAGACATTGCTATGGTCACTGCTTAATTCCTGTGGGAACAGTAGCCACTCCAGACCCATCACTCTCCATCCTACTGACTTCCATGCTGATAGTCATGTGCGGAGACAGAGCCATCTCCACTCAGGAAAGACCACTCCCAAAGCCCTTCCTACACATGTGTGAAGCATAAATGGCAGCCAGGGTCATGCCAATAGGTCATATAAGCCAGTCGCAGAGATGGGAAGGTGTCACCCCTCAAGGGGAAGCTTGCACTTGTTGGACATGAGCCCTTTTGGACAAGAAGCTGCAACAGAGTCAACACAGAAATCCTGGGCCAAATGCCCAGAGGGCTGCTGTATTGGAGAGTTATAGGAAGGTGGTTCTAGAACTATGGCCTCGAAGGCAGAGCCCAAGAAAAGCAGGGAACAGAGTCCTAGAACCTGGCTCCAGGCAGATGACATCCCTCCAGCTGGGCCCAAAAGCACCCCTGTCATCTGCTGCAGTGGCAAGTAAGCTGTTGCTGAAGTAAGCCATGGTGTTGATGGGGCTCTTGGCACAGATCTGACTATTCTTTAGGACTTTGAAGCCACTGCAATAGGCAGGATTCTAAAAATGGTGTCAAAAGATGTTCTCCCTTAACCCCAGAAGCTGCATCTGTGAGTCGGATGCAACAGTCCCACGATCGTGCTATGCGGCACAGCTGACCTTAAGACAGGGAGGGAGATTTTCTGGATGACCCCGATCTATCACACAGCCGTGAAAAGCAGAAAACTGTCTCTGGCTAATGGCGGAAGAGGAAGCCAGAGAGATCCAAAGCATGGATGGACTCGGTGCATATTTGCCGGCTGTGCAGATACGCGAGGCCCCTGGGAGCAGAGTGTGGCCCCCGGCAGCCAACCAGCAAAGACACAGGGACCTCAGTCCTAAAACCACCAAGAACCAGACTCTGCCAACAACCCGTATGAACTTGGAAGTGAATTCTTCCCCTGAGTTTCCAGATGTGAGTGCAGCCCGGCCAATACATTCACATCAGCCTGGTGATACCCTGCACAGAGAACCCAGCCAAGCCCACCTGGGAATGGGGAAAGCCTGTGGGGCTGTAAACATGATAATGTTAAATGAACCTGAAGGGTAAGCTATGGCTCCAGCGCGGGCCAAACTCACATTTGCAAAATTAGTAATCAAATGGATGAGGATGCCAAGCCTGAGGCGTGTCCACATATGCCCCTGTTAGGGTCCTGGATTGCCTTGAACACCAGCCCCTGAGCTCTTGGTGACCAATTCAGGCTGAAAGAGCCATCTCTTGCCCCCTGGCTCCCACATATGGCAGGCCACTCATAAGAGTGGGTTGGGCAGGTGTTCTCTGCAGACAGAGCTCCAGAGAACCTGCCCTTTAGAAAATACTTCTAATCCCTGATGGGCTGTTTGCATGTCCTGGATGGGATGTCAGCTCCTCCAAGAGGTTTCTCTCCCCAAGGTCCCCTCTAAAGGGCCTCCACCTTGGTGCTATTGACATTTTGGACCAGGTAATTTTTTGCTAGAGGGCCTGTCCGGTGCATTGCAGATTGTTCAGCTGCATCCCTGGGCTCTACCCACTAGATGCCAGTAGCATCTCCTGAATTCTAACCATCAAACATATCTCCAGAGTTTGCCAAATGACTGCTGGGGAAAAAAAATTACCCCTGGTTGAGAACCAGTACTTCAGCACTTGCTTGTAGGCCCTGTCACTTTTCCTCCTGACAAGCTCAGAGAACGAACCTCCACCCTCATGCTGATGAATCATCGTATTTCAATCAATGCATCGCATCCATCAAAACCAGCAGGATGCTGTTTGCATACATGTGTGTATGTGTGAGTGTGTGTTCCACTATTCCAGCCCATGTCAATTCCATCAGAAAGAAGGAAGTGCTGGGGGAAGGAACATGCTCCCTGGTCAGGCCATCCTGCAAATCATGCTGATGAATCATCGTATTTCAATCAATGCGTCACATCCATCAAACCCAGTGAGATGCTGTGTGCGTACGTGTGTGTATGTGTGAATGTGTGTTCCGCTATTCCAGCCCATGTCAATTCCATCAGCAGGAAGGAAGTGCTGGGGGAAGGAACATGCTTCCTGGTCAGGCCATCCTGCAAATCCCTGATGCTGCTGACTTAGCAGAAGCTTCCCACACACTGGCTTCTCCAACACCATCACATACGGTTGTTCTCAGGCCTCTGCTCCTTGCAAAGGGCTAGAGCTCCCTTTCCTGGAGGGCCTGTGAACAGCCATCGTTGAGCCATGAGGCTGGCATTATCCTCCCCATTAGAAGGATGAAGAAACTGAGGCTCGGAAAGGTAACGTGAAGAGCTGAAGACAGCAGATCTATCTTATTCTGAAGCCTGTTTTTATTATAGATTTCCCATCATAAAGCAACTGTCTAGATATGCGGCCAGGTCACTGTGAACAATAAACCTTTAGTGGTCTCACTTTGCAGCCAGGCCACTGCCGAGCATTTGTAGATTCATTGGATTTCATTATTGAGTATTTTAAGCCTACAATAAAGAGCAGAGGATAATGCAGGGTGAGTATCCTTTATCCAACATGATTGGGACCAGAAGTGTTTCAGATTTCAGAGTTTTTCAGATTTGGGGATACTTGTATTACACTGAGCAGCTGAGCGTCCCAAATCTGAACACTTGAAATGTTCACTGTAGCACTTCCTTCGAGTACAGCATCAACACTCACACCATTTTGAGTTTTGGAGCATTTTGTGTTTCAGATTTCAGATTCGGGATGCTCAACCTGTGTACCAGAAAGGCTGACATCTACTACCCAGCTTGGTCCAAATTTGTTTTATGACTGAAGTTATTTAATACATGTGATAGAGACAGGAGACAGCCAAGGGTCCCCCCACAAAACTCCACCTTCAAGCCTAAAATGGCCTGAAGGCTGAAAAACCCGGACTGCAGGTCCTGGAGAATCTCTGACCTGCCTGAGCACTGGGAGGATGGGGTGGAGTCTCAAGAAGTTTGTGCCGTTTGCAAGGGAAAGGAACCTGGCCTCTCCTGTTCCTGGATAGTAAACTGGGATTCAAACTATGAGGTGGGAAGCCTTCTAGCAGGACTCTCTCCTGCTTTACTGAGATTTATTTTTCCTTTTCGCCTAATAAATTCCATTTCCCCTCACCCTTCAAAGTGTCTGCAGGCCTAATCTTTCCTGGTCATGTGACAAGAACCCTTTTCTTTCCCCCTACAACACATGTATTAGGGCATTCTTGCATTGCTATACAGAAATACCTGAGACTAGGTAATTTATAAGAAGAGAGAGAGGGAGAGGAGGTGCCACACACTTTTAAATGACCAGATCACGCATGTAAAGCAAAAATAAAATTCTAAGCCGCACAACCTGCTGATAAACCCTCCCCTTGGCCAAGAGCATTCTAAAATTAACCGGAAAGACGAGTTCGGGTTATCATGGGAAGTGAAAGTCAGACATGCCTCCTTATACCCTCCTCCCCCTCCCTTTGGAATTCAAGCACAGTTGACCAACATTAACATTAAAACAGAGATCTTAAGACAGATAGAACAGACTTGAAGTCTGATAAACATTTACAATCTATTCTCTGTGAAGCCTGCTTTGGGAGGCTTCATCTGCATGATAAAACCTGGGTCTCTACAACCTATTATCTTAACCATTCCGTCTGTGATTCCAGGTCTTTAAATAATAACTCTTTAAGCCAATTGCCAGTCAGAAAGTCTTTGACTCCGCCTATGACCTGGAACCCCACCTCCTCCAGTTCTCCAATCGTCCCGCCTTGCCAGACGAAACCAACATGTATCTTACATGCATTGATTGACATGTCTCCCAAAAATGTATAAAATCATTTTGTATCCTGACTACCTCAGGCACATATTCTCAGGATTTCCTGGGGCTGTGTCATAGGGCCACTGGTCCCTCATACTTGGCTCAGGATAAACTCTTCGGATATTTCGCAGAGTTTGACACTCTTCATTGACACTCACTATTGCAAAGACAGCACCAAGCTATTAGGAATCCACCTCCATGACCCAAATACTTCCCACCAGGCCCCACCTCCAGCATTAGGGATTACAATTTGACATGAGATTGGAGCAGGGACAAATATCCAAATTATATCTATAGATTTGTATTGAAAAGTCAGGCCACATGCAGTGGCTCATGCCTGTAACCCCAAAACTTTGGGAGACTGAGGTGAGATGATTGCTTGAGGCCAGAAGTTCAACACCAGCCTGGGCAACATAGTGAAAGCCTGTATCTACAGACATTTTTTTTTTTAATAGCCAGGCATGGTGATGTGGGCCTGTAGTTCCAGCTACTCAGGAGGCTGAGGAGGGAGGATCACCTGAGCCCAGGAGTTGGAGGCTGCTGTGAGCTATGAGCATACCACTGCACTCCAGCCTGGGTGACAGAGCAAGAATCTGTCTCAAAAAAAGAAAAAAGAAAAATTACACATGTGCAGAGAACTATACGTATCATAAATGATTGGCTCAATGAATTTTCCCAAATTGGAACCAGCCTCCAGATTAAGAAATCATCTGTTACCCTAGGGAGCCCCTCATGTGCCCATGGTTGATTTTTTTAGGAAACAAAGCATGGCAGATAAAATTGGTCCCTGTGAATAACCTGCCCACTCCATTCTTCTCTCTCTCATCCCAGAGGTTTCATAATCCTAAATACAATGCTTGTTATTCCCATATTTGCCTTTACATTTATAGAACATATGCACATATATCCCTGTGCAACAGACACTTTTGCTTTCATGCTTAAAACTTTATATAAGTAAGATACTATGCTTTTCTCATTCTAAAATGATGTTCTGAGGTTTGTCCATTGTCGTGGGTTGTGACTCTCTGGGGTTGGTGTCATATAGGTGGTGAAAAGAATTTACTAAGATAGCTGTAGGTAAAGAAAGGCAGATTTATTCGAGAAAGCGTTGCAAGGAAGCAATGGGCAGGTCAGCAAGAGGGGAGCTGACTGCAAAGGGACAAAGCTTGCTGGAGATTTTATATGCTGGTTCTTGGGCTGGAGAGGGCTACGTGCTGTACTGATAACACCAAGGTTGCAGGGAGCTAACTTGCATTTTTCTATCAGCCAAGAGTCTGGTAATAGCTGGGCACAGGAAGACTGTGAGTTATATTGTGCAAGAGGTCCATGGTCCTGCATTGTGTCCTGGAAAGGCAGACTTACAGCTTATCTGCTTTCTCTTTTTGCTTTCCCTTTGTCCCACCAGCCTGACTCCACCTCCCTAATGAGAACTCCACATCCATGTACATCAATGAAGCTGTAGTTGTTTTTGCTGCAAATATGTCACAAGGCATTTCTCCACTCTCCCATTGATGGACACTTTAATGGTTCCTAATATTTCTCTGTTACACACAGATGCTGTTATGAGTCTCCTTGAGTATGGCTCCGGCATGCTGGAATGGGAGATTGGTGGAACTGGTGTATCATATGATGTGGGTATGTACAGTTTTGCTCTCCACAGGGGTTGTATCAGACTCGTAGGAATTTTAAACTGGGGACAGTATCAATGACTACTGTACAAAAGCCACAAACCATAAGCCCATGGAGCTAAAAAAGCTTGAATAATATTTGAATCACCAATGCTAACATTTACAAATAGGAAGAATTCATACAAAATCCATATTTGTAGCTTTTTGTGAAACGCTGGGCAATTCTGGGCCCAGGCAGCTGCACAGGTGCTTCTTGAGGCAGAAAGAGAGGGGGAGAAACACCCCAGCCTCTCTCCTGCCCTCCGAATTCTGCCTCCCATGGCCAAACCCAGCCGGCTCAGAGGCCTGCAGGGGTCAGCCCTCCTGGGGTTGACCTCATCCCTTTTCTGTGCCACTTAAACATGGCACAGTGTTCTCACCAACTTGATCTCAAGCTTCTTGAGGGCAGGCAGAAGTTCCTGGGCATCAGTCTGTCTCCAGAGCCAGGCTGATAGCCTGGTCCTAGCAGGAGCTAGATCGGCTTTATGTTACTGGAAGAAATGCAGACAGTGACCCTTAACCAGTCTCTCTAACTAGTCTCCCACAGATTCCAGGCAGTTCATTCAAATGTTGAATTATAAATGGACAGAGAGTCAATATTTTAAGTCTATGGACCATATAGTCTCTGTCACAACTATTCAGCTCTGGAGTTGTATAGCGTCAGGGGCCATATACAATGAGTGAGTGAATGGGTGTGGCTGTGTTGCAATAAAACTTTATTTGCAAAAACAGGCCGTGGGCCACATTTGGCGGTGGGTTGCAATTTGTGGCCCCCTGCTATGGACCATGATGTAATTGGTACAACCTGAGTTTACATTTGCACAGCTGTTAGCAGTAACCCTGGGAGTCAGGCCACCAAAAGAGTGCTGAACTGCTCTTTGCTAGAAGTAAAGAGGAATTTTGAAGAGGGAACACTGCAAAGAGAGGATGGGAGAGGAGAGGGGATGAGGAGGGGAGGAGAGAAAGATGAGCTGGACAATAGGACAAGGGGCTGGAGCCAGATGGTGAACATAGCCGGGAGGCTTTTGAAGATGAGGGAGATGCAGCTTTCAATTGTAAGATGTCTTTGGTTACTGATCCAAACCTTCAGTAAAGTCTGCTCTGTCCCCACATGCCTTTGTGAGTGGTTTGTGTGTGTGTATGAGAGTTAACAGAACGTTCTGTCTTCCCAAGCACCAGGCAGCTCCCCAGCACTCAGCCCCGCTCAGTGCAGGCAGAATGAACCTCACTGATTGCTACAACTACCTAGAAAGGTAGCGAAGAATCTGAAGGTCAGAGAGGTTAACCCAAAGTCACACAGCCAAAGAGAGAAACAGAAACCAAATCCAAAGCCCTGAATATTTCCTTGATTGCCCAAACAGCTGGAAACTCGAAATCAGTTTTTCTGTTTCCTGGAATGAGCTTTGGTGTATCCCTTTGAATGTGGGTTGGATTCCTGGGGATTTAGCCTCAAACCAAACTCTGAGGCCAGAGTAATGTGAATTAAACCTGGGGAGGTGCAAGGGAGGTTATCTTATGCTCCTTCTTCCCTCCCCTGGACCTGGCCCCTGCCTTGGGTACTTCCCCACTACCCTGAGGCACCTGCTTCTGGTGGGGGTTGGGGCGGGGTGGCGAGGGAAGGGGTGACCTGGGCTCTGTCTGCTTCTCTGGGAATTAGAAAGGGGGTGGGGTGTTTTGTCATCTCTGAAGCCAGCACCTGGGTTGACATCATCCAGCTACCTGGCACCTTTTATGGCAGAAGGATAATTTGGCCCAGGCCATTTATTCACAGAATCCTCCAGTTTAGACATTTGACATTATCTATAAACAAACTTAGATGTATCATCATTGAATCTTATGCAAAAAGCATTACTTTGTTAAACATAAACACTTATATTTTACCACAATTCTGACATCCCTTTTTGCCTTAAACTTTTTTAAAAATATGGGATGGCTTTGGCTTTCCTCAGCCTCTGAGAGACTCTCATTAGGTGTCAAACCCAAGAGCTAAACAAAAGCTGATTTATGCAAAATGTAAGCTCATCACAAGTCAATTAGGGCTCAGACAGGCTTTTGTGACAAGCACTTTCTAATCAATTCCATCCGGCCCTCTCTGAGAGTCTATGAAAGAATAAACACGACATTAAAATGGGCAGTGGGGCTCTTCACCTTCTTGGGGTTCCCATGCCTTTGCCCTCTGACAGCTGCTCTAGGCCTTTACCCAAGGAAATGTACAGACATGAATGCAGCATTTTGTTTCCAATTTCAGGGATGTCTAAACTACATCCACGGACTCCTTAAGTCCCCACACGAAGAAATTTTGGGGCTGGGCATGGTGGCTCACACCTGTAATCCCAGCACTTTGGGAGGCCAACGCAGGCAGATCACGAGGTCAAGAGATCGAGACCAGCCTGGCCAACATGGTGAAACCCCGTCTCTACTAAAAATGCAAAAATTAGCTGGGCGTGGTGGCGCGTGCTTGTAGTCCCAGCTACTCAGGAGACAGGCAGGAGAATTGCTTGGGCCCGGGAGGCGGAGGTTGCAGTGAGCCGAGATCGTGTCACTGCAGTGCAGCCTGGGCAACAGAGCAAGACTCTGTCTCAAAAAAAAAAAAAAAAAGAAAGAAAGAAAGAAAAAAGAAATTTTGGTGGAGCCTTTTTAAATACACAAATTAAAAACAGTAAAGAAATATAATTCCTGATCGATGCAATTGTCCCCCAGGCGTAGTCTTTAAGCACACATTCTACAGCTCCCAAATTCAGGAGCTGGAAGCACAGCCTTGCTATGAGGTGGACTTAGCTTCAATCTCTGCCCGGATGATATTGGGCAAATGGCCCAATCATTAAAACGGACACATGAATGGGACCAACCTGGCCGAGTTAAGAGGATTGAATTAATATTTGCGAAGTGCACAGAAGGGCGCCTGGTATACCAGAGGTGCCCAATCAAGGTTAGCTCTCACCAGCATCGCTGGTTCTCTTCCCCTTCGAGGCCTGCGCAGGGCTGGGGAGGAGGGATCACCCCTGCCTGCTTGAGACCTCCGGCTGCCACATCGCTGGGAGGACGCCGGGCTGCCCTAGAGTGGCCACAAGAGGGAGCAGTTGCCTTTCCTAACGCCGAGGCCCACCTGCGCCCAACCTTCCACTCAGGCAGGGGCAGACGACGTGGGCTCCCTAGACCTTGGAGCCTAACCCAGAACCTTCTCTCCTCACCACAGCTGGAGGTGGGGTGGGGTAGGGTGAGAAGGGCCCTGCTCGCAGCTGTTCTCTGTGCACTTGGGACAGGGCTCTAATTTATGCCTGAGCACCGTGGCCTGAGGTTTCTTCTCTGCCAGCCTCAAGGGCTGGTCCTCACTTTGTCTTGCCCTTAGCGCCCCAATTCCTTGCAGCAGGTCCACATGCCCCGCTGTGAGATATGTTAGGACTGGCAAGGCCGTGTCCCTTGCTGGGTGCTTGATCCCTTGGCCTCCCCACAGCTGGGTGTCCGCACGGCCAGTGGCGTGGATGCGGGAACTCTCTGGGGTTTCTGGAAAAGGCTGTAATTTCTTGTCTGTTCTGTGGGTGCAGCAAATGTGCCTCCAGCCCCATGCTCCTGCTTCAAATGCAGCAGCTGTGGTGGCCATCCTGAGACTGGAAGGTGACAAATATAAACCGAAAACAAAATTCTAAGCCCCCAGCTAACTGAATGGACCCCTCCTCTGGGCCAAGGGTATCCTAAAGTTAACCTGAAACATGAGTTCAGGCCATGATGGGAATGCGGGTCAAACAGGCCTCATTATACCTCCGCCCTTTGGAATTCAGGCACGGCTGACCAGCATGAACATTAAAACAGAGACCTTAACACTGACAAAGCCGACTCTACCAATAAGATGCCAACATGACAGATAGTAGGCTCTGAACGAAATTGAAGTATTTTACCCCAAAATATGTTCTTTGACATATTTTGAAATGGCCTTGCAAAGCTGTCACTTGTAGGTAAAATCTACATTCTGTAGAGAATCCTCTTCCCTTTCCAGGCCTTTTTTCCTGATCCAGGAGAGAATTAACTAAGTCTGGCACCTTTTTAAGCCTGATAAGACACATTTACAATCTATTCTCTCTACCTGGAGGCTTCATCTGCATAATAATAAGAACCTTGGTCTCCACAACTCCTTAACCCAGACACTCCCTTGTATTGATTCCAGGTCTTTAGATAAACTCTTTCAACCAATCACCAATCAGGAATTCAGGAACTCTTTGAATTCACCTACGACCTGGAAGCTCCCCTCCCTGCTGTTCCTGCCCCCAACCCCCACCTTTGTGTTATCTCTGCCTTTCCAGAGGGGACATTTTCCTCTAGCACATGTAAGATGTATTATATACGTCAACCTCGGGACCCCAAAATAACTAAGACAAAGGGAAAAGTCAAGCTGGGAACTGCTTAGGGCACACCTGCCTCCCGTTCTCTTCTACGGCTACTAGGGTAAAAAAGCTACATACCCCCCTCACAATTTGTCCATGAGGAAATTCCTTGCAGACAAAGGACAGACAGAACTCAAAGTCATCTCTCTGTGCTCACTGAGATAAATGCATATCTGATGGCTTTCTTTGGAAAGGCTAATCAGAAACTCAAAAGAATGCAACTGTTTGTCTCTTATCTACTTATGACCTGGAAGCCCCTCTCTGCTTTGAGTTGTCCCACGTTTCCAGACTGAATCAACGTACATCTTACACACACTGATCGATGTCTCATGTCTCCCTAAAATGTATAAAACTAAATTGCCCCGAGCACCTTGGCCACACGTCAGGACCCCCTGAGGCTATGTCACAGGCACATCCTCAGTCTTGGCAAAATTAACTTTCTAAGTTGATTGAGACCTGTCTCATATATTTGGAGTTCCGACATGTATTGACTGATGTCTTATGTCTCCCTAAAATGTATAAAATGAAGCTGTAACCCGGCACATATTCTCAGGATCTCCTGGTGCTGTGTGACAGGCTATGGTCACTCATATTTGGCTCAGAATAAACCTCCTCAAATATTTTACAGAGTTCGACTCTTTTTGTCAACACAAGCCAAAGGCACAGAAAGACAAGCTGGGGAGCAGAAAGACAGCCTGACCCACCCAGGCCTCCTGTCCCTCCTGGGGATACCCTAACATGCACGGGCTGCTTTGCCCCTCCAAAGGCTGTCTGTGGCTCTCAGGAGAAAATCCAGATGGTGGCCTCAAGGCCTGCCCATGCCTGGTCTCCCAAATCTCCTGCTTGCTAACTTCCTCCTGCTGCTGCAGCCTTCTCTTCTGCTGCTGCACCATGCAAAGTCCTGCCTCAGAGCACTTGTACTTGCTATTCCCTGCTATTCCCTCTGTCTAGAAAGTCTTCACCCAAATTTTCAAACAGGGTGGCTCCATCATTCACACAGCTCAGCTGTTACCTCCCCAGAGGCGCTTCCCTTGACCTCCTCCTGTTTCATGCCTCCTCTGTTGTGCATTACTGTGTTTCAAACTCTTCACAGCACCTTGTGCTATCTGTGACAGTGGCAGGAGGCAGACAGGGGTGGGTCCCTGGTGAAACACCACCTTCAAGCCAAAACACCCTGAAGGCTGAAAGACCGGACTGCTGGTTCCAGATGAAACCCATGACTCAGGACAGAAGAGTGAGAATTTCTGTTCCTGTTTGCCCATCCTTTCCTGATTCTTTCTGAATGCTTTTTAACCAATCAAACGTGGCCTTTTTCAATAGTATCTATGGCCCGCCCCTCCCCCATCCTGTGCCTATAAAAACCCCAGACTCAACCACACTGAGAGAGATGACCTGACTTAGGGTGAGAGACTACTTGCCCATCCCCTCTCCACTGAGAGTTGTTTTATCACTCAATAAAATTCTCTGCCCTCATCACCTTTCAATTGTCAGCATAACCTCATTCTTCTTGGATGTGGGACAAGAACTCGGGACCCACAAAATGTGGGTGCTCAGAGGGCTGTAACACTGTGGCTCTCAGCCCTCTGCTGGCAAAGGGCAGCCACCCCATGTGACAGGAAGCAGTAATGGGACCAGCGCTTCCCCCGGAGCTGTAGGCTGGAGCGGGGCAAGGGGCTGACCAAGCTGTTAACACACCGCCGTCCACTGGACTGTGGACGGGAGTACTGAAAGAGTTAATTAGCATATTTAACACCTCTTCTGAGGCTTTGGGGTTGTGGGCATCTCTGGCTGGGTGCCACCACATTCCCCCTTGGGGTGACATGCCTGGTCCAGCCACAAGCCCAGCATGGAGCCTACCCCTGTGCCAGCTTTTGGAACAGCTGGCTGGACCCCACACTTGCTTGCTCACACACCCCTTCCCACCAGGGGCTAAGCATGCAGTTGTGGTAGCCATGGGATCCACGGAGTGCAAGCCAGACACAGCCTGGTGGGCCAAGTAGTTGGAGCACCTCCTGCTGCAAGCCAAGAAAGGGGCCCGAGAAAAACCCTGTCATCTGCAATTACCTTGTTTATTCCCAGTAAATTTTCAGAGGGCACAGTGTGTGGCCCAGAGTACATAGGTAAGTATGTTTACTAAATGAATGAACACATTTTCTTCTTTGCATAAGGTAACATATTTTCCTCTTTTGAGTAGGTTCTTTGCAACCATGAAACTCCTGAGCAAGGTAATGGGACAGAGAAATTAACTAAAGCCAAGCCCCACAATGAACCGATTCTGCTATGGCTGCTGCAGGGTGAGCTCTCGTCTCTCCTTCCCAGCTGTTCCCCTCTTGGCAACAGCACACCATCCCCCCTTGCCCCAGAAGTCACCCATTCACCTTACGTTTGGACATCATTCCTGGCATTAAGACTTCTCTCCTGGGGAGGGGTCTTCTACTGAGGTAAGCAGTTGGCATCAGCATCCCTCCCCTACCGACAAAATGGATGCGGGTGATGGCCACCCACTGTGTGCTCTCAGATGAACCTGAATTGCCCCCCAGATGGCTTCTGGGAGAGGGTATTAACTGCAAAAGTTTGCAGAGCCATGTGCTGAAATGTGGCAAAGGGTGTGCTTTTAAAAGAGAAGGCTCGCAGAGGAAATGTGGATCGTTGCCCCATCCTGCAGTTTTGTGAATTTGGAACGTGTTCACTAGGGTCTCTGGAAGTTCACGGTAGCCAGCATGTCTACAAATAAGGCCAAGCAGCCAGTTACAATGTCCGCACCCTGCACTGTGGCTGAGAGGCCGAGCCCTGCAGCCGCACAGACCTGGGTGTGAGAACAGCTACGCTGACCGTGTATGAGCTGCATGACACTGGGCCACTCAAACGCTCTGTGTTTCACTTTCCTCATCTGTAAGTGCACATTACAACTGGAACGACCTGATGCACTCCTACAGAAGAAATTAAAATTACGTATGGAATGCAGGCACATCTTGAATGCAATAAATGTTCACTTTTATTGAGGTCAGGAGGAGCATTGACCACCAGAGGAGGAACCCAAGTGGCTGTGTGGAAATGCTCCCAGCTGTCACACCCAGGAACCTGAGCTCTGATGGACACCACCTTTGCCTTCCTCTTCCAAGCCCCACAGTCCACTGGGTTGCTCTTCGTGCTCACAGACTCTGCACATGCATGCTGTCACCAAGTGTTTTTTTATTTTATTTTATTTTATTTTTTATTATTTTATTTTATTATTATTATACTTTAAGTTTTAGGGTACATGTGCACAATGTGCAGGTTTGCTACATACGTATACATGTGCCATGTTGGTGTGCCGCACCCATTAACTCGTCATTTAGCATTAGGTATGTCTCCTAATGCTATCCCTCCCTGCTCCCCCCACCCCACAACAGTCCCTGGTGTGTGATGTTCCCCTTCCTGTGTCCATGTGTTCTCATTGTTCAATTCCCACCTATGAGTGAGAACATGCAGTGTTTGGTTTTTTGTCCTTGCGATAGTTTGCTGAGAATGATGGTTTCCAGTTTCATCCATGTCCCTACAAACCAAGTGTTTAGTTGGTGTTTACTGAGCACCCTCTGGGGGCTAGACACTAGGCCTCAGTAGGTGGGTGGCTTAGTAAACACTAGTGCATGTGTTTACTGAACACCTCTGGGGACTCGACACTATGTCAAGTGCAGCAGAGTCTAGGAGTTAATAGCAGAGTCTGGAGAAATCCAGCCTAGATTTGAATGCTAGCTCATAACTCACTAGCTATGGTACCTTAGGAAGACACTGAGCCTCTCTGTGTCTCTGTTCCCTCTTTTTTCAAATGGGGATAGTACTTACCTCTTGGGGTGGTTTTGAGGATTAAATGAATTGCTCTATATACAGGAGATGGGCCAGTGCTCAGGACATGGTGAATCCCATTCAATTATTAGTTATTAATGTCTACTTTAAAATTATGCTTGAGGACTACATGTTAAGGCATTGAGGATAAATTAATTCCTTCAGAATTGAAACAGCACTAGTTAATATGGATTGAGCCCTTTTTCTATGCCCACGTGCTTTATATCAGGGTTAATACACTTTTTCTTAAAGGGCCAGTTAGTAAAGAATCAAGGCTTTCCAGGCCAGAGGCAAAAATGAGGCTATTATGTAGGTACTTATATAACCATTTAAAATGTAACCATTTCAAAATGAGAAGGAAGAAAACATTCTTAGCTCATGGGCTTTAAGAAAAACTAGTAGCTGGATAGATTTGGTCTGCAGGCTGGAGTCTACCTATCTCTGCTTTATATCATTCAATCCTTACAAAAACACAGGTAGCATTATTATCTCCACTTTAAGACCTGGAAGCTTTGTCTCAGAGAGGTTGAGTGACTTATATTGTCGTCAGTCTCTCCCTTCTGTTCCGTTAATATCTGCTTTATATATTTAGGTGCCTTGATGTTGGTTTTGGCAGATGTCCACTCCTTAATGGATTTTTCTTGGATGCCTGAATGATAGAATTGGGACATGAGGCATCTAGCTGTCTGACTTCCTAAACAGCATTTCGATGAGAAAGAAGAGTTCCATGATTTGGGGGCTTGATACATAGAGATATAGAGTAGGATATAGAGTAGGAGTTCTCTTGAGAATAAGGGGGAGCTCTTCAGACTACAAGACAAGCAAGGCTCCTCCATGGCCCCTGCTGAGCTCCCTGTGAGGCCAAGATAATAATTCAATGACCATAATGAATGAGCTAACTGTTGAGTGCTTTAAAATAGCTCGAAAACACAGCCGTTTCACATAGCCACTTCCTGCTTTATATCCCCTATTCCATTAGCTTGTGTTCCAGAAGAGGCTTGTGACAGAGCGGGAGCATTACCATCTTGGACAAGTCCCTCATTCTAAAGTTCACCTTAATAAAAAAAATCGCCTAAATCCAAAGGGCATCAGCCTGATGGCTACGGTCAGCACGACTGTAAACCACAAATAACATCTCCAACCAGAAACATTCCAAACTCTTCCCCGACCAGAGACATGCTAGCCCCAAGATAAGCCCCCTCCAACTGGGAAGATCCCAGCCTTGAGATAACCCCCTCTGGCTGGAAAGACATCTGCCCCAAGATAACCTCTCCTCCTCCCAGAGACATTCCAACCCCACCATAAAACTTCTCTCACACAAAAACATTCCAAGCTTGTAATAAGCCCCTCACCCTAAAACCAATATATACTCTTAGCCTGTAAGAGAAAGTGCTCCTGACTGAAATCGGCCAGAAGCCCCTCTCAGGTTTTATCTAAAGTAAACCTGTCTTTAACTGCCAAGCTATGTTTCATGTTTCTTTCCTCTTTAACTCTTACAGCCTGTAGCATCACTTCTGTCCTAGAGGGATCTTCTCATCTTAATTGGCTGGCAAGCCCCACACACAACTGACCTCACAAGGGGCCCGGAGAGCCACACAGAATAAGCACTTGTGTGATGCCCATTGGCTCACCTGACACACACAGCCTTAAGGCCTTTGCACTTGTGGTTTGCTTTATGTAGAGTAGAAGTCAGTAGACTTTTCCTACAAAGGACCAGAGAGCATATACTTTAGGCTTTGTTGGCCTTATGGTCTGTTGAAACTACTTAATTCTGCTATCGTAATAGGAAAGCAGCCATAGATAAGATAATGCATAATGGCAGGGTGTGGTGGTTCACGCCTGTAATCCTAGCACTTTGGGAGGCCAAGATGGGCAGATCACCTGAGGTCAGGAGTTTGAGACCAACCTGGACAACATGGTGAAACCCCATCTCTACTAAAAATACAAAAATTAGCCAGGTGTGGTGGCTGGCACCTGTAATCCCAGCTACTCTGGAGGCTGAGGCAGGAGAATCACTTGTACCTGGGAGGCAGAGGTTGCAGTGAGAAGAGATTGTGCCACTGCACTTCAGCCTAGGCAGTAAAGCAAGACTCTGTCACCCCTCAAAAAAAAAAAAAAAAAAAAAAAAGATAATGATGCATAATGAAAGTGCATGACTGTGGTTGTGTTCCAATAAAATTTTATTTATAAAAACAGGTGGTAGGGCAGATTTGGCCTGTGGCCCTTAGTTTGTCAACTCATGACCTAGAATATTCTCCCCCCCGGAAGCTGAAAGGCTCCCTCTTTCACTGCTTCCAGCCATCTGTGTAGCTACCACCCTATCTAAACAGCCACACCCCTGCCACCCTGTTCCTCAACCTTCCTTTACTTCCCCACAAAGTCCTTACTATTATGTGAAATTACATTATGTATTAATTTATCGGTTTATCATCTGGTACGCTCCTTTGGGAATGTAAAATCAATGAGAGGTACCCAGAGCTTGTAGAAATGTTTGGTATATAGTAGACACACAATAAACATTTGTGGAATGAATAAATCTCAAAGAACAATAACCATAAATACAAATAATAGCAAATACTTTCTGCACATGTATTAATATATTCCTGGCACTCTGATACACATATGCAAAATACTGAATTCTTTCAATAGCCCTATAATGCAGGATCTTTTATTAACCCATTTTACAGAAGAAGCTGGGGCTTGGAGAGGTAAATTACTTGCCCAAATGGTGATGTTTGCCATCACAGGAAAACATCACAGAACATTAGAGCTGGCTAGGACCTTCAAGATCAATCTTATTCCAACCCTGGCATTATACAAATGCAGAAACTGCAATTTGGCAAGAGGAAGCCACATGCCAAAGGTCACATAGCAAGAAAGGGACAAGGTAGAATAAAGACCAGTGTCCTTGCCTTCCTGGCTATAGGATGCACAACCTCCAGCGCACTCTGAGTAGTGTCAGTTCCCTGCGTGATCTGTCACTGGGGGGACTGTGACCTGCTTGTGGCCTGTGAGCAGTGGAACCAGAGCTTTCTCTCTCGTCCCATCGGTTACTTCAGGGACGAACTGCATGCCAGGCTTCCTCCCTGACTCATCCAATGCAGGTGAAGCCAGGTTATCTCAGCACCTGCATCCCCCAAGAGGCTGCAGATGCAAAGCCTCTATAAAGAAGGCAATAAAGACTGCCAGGCAGCCATCCCAGGAATACTAACCAAGATCTCTCTCCGCCCTGGTGCTGGGCGCTATCCCCACACATAACAGTTTGCTCTAGGGGAGGGAGAGGCTGTCTGTGTTTTATAAGTGCTCTTAGTCACGTGTTTTTTTTGTTTGTTTGTTTTTTTATGGAAAAAAAAATCACTAGAACCAGTTTCCTCTTTCCTAAATTAATCCCAGTGTTTCTATTTTCAAAGAGCATTTAAGGACCAAAGGCCAGAGCCCTCAAAACCGGCACACACCTCCAGCTTGTGCAGGGCTGGGCATAGTTCCAGAGGGCCTGGCTGTGCCCACGACAGAGGTTTCCTGTCCAGACAGAAGGGGACATATTAGTCGGCTAGGGATGTCACAACAAAGTACCACAGAATATGTGGCTTAAACAAAAAGAACTTATTATCTTACAGTTCTAGAAGCTAGAAGTTTAAGAACAAGGAGTCGGCAGGGCTGCTTTTTCCTTTTTTAATTGCTATTTATTTATTTATTTATTTATTTGAGATGGAGTCTCTCTCTGTCACCCAGGCTGGAGGACAGTGATGCAATCTCTGCTCACTGCAACCTCCGCCTCCCGGTTCAAGCAATTCTCCTGCCACAGCCTCCCAAGTAGGTGGGATTACAAGTGTGCGCCACCGTGCCTGGCTAATTTATTTATTATTATTATTTTTTTCAGTAGAGATGGGGTTTTACCATGTTGGCCAGGCTGGTCTTGAACTCCTGACCTCAGGTGATCCACCCCCTGCGCCCCCCGGCCTCCCAAAGTGCTGAGATTACAGGTGTGAGCCACCGCACCCTCCCAGGGTTGCTTTTCTGAGGCCTCTCTTCTTGGCTTGCAGGTGGCCACCTTCTGCCTGTCCTCACATGGTCTTGCCTCTGTGCATATCTGAGTCCTAATCTCTTCTGCTAAGCAGACCAATCATATTGGATTTGGGTCTTCCCCAATGACCTCATTTAACCTTAATTACCTCTTTAAAAGCCATATCTCCAAATACAGTCACCTTCTAAGGGACTGGGACTTAGGACTTCAACATATAAATTTGGGGGCAAGGAAATAATTCAGCCCCTAACAGTGGGCTTATTTGCAAATGCTCCTTGGCCTGGTGATGTTCAGCCCCAGCAAATCCCCACCTAGCCACAGAATGCCTGACATTGGGGCCAGGACAGTTCTTTTTTGGGCAACGCTGTCCAACACACCGTGGGGCATTTAGCATCCAGGCACCCCCTACCCCAACAACATCACCAGGGCTCTGGAGTCAGGACCCAAATCCAGCGCTACCCATTACTAGCTGTGTGTGTGGCCTTGGGCCAGGCATGCCCTCCCTGCCCTCAGCTTAGTGTGCAATGTAGGGTTGTCACAGTGACTGTTTATTACATAATAAAGTGTTTTCCAAAGGGTAGCTTGTGTGCTCCCGAAAGGAGATGATTTCGGGGAGAACGACAACCAATGCCTTCTATTTCATTTGTGTGTATAATAATGTATTAGAAAATATAATTAGCCCAAGTGAAGGATTTCTCTATAAGTGTTTCTTCTAAAAGTAAATTGATTTAAAACGCATAATTAGCAAACAGAAGGCATGATGGCAAACACAATGAAAGCGGCACAAGAATGACCGGCATGGAGAAACAGGAAATTGACACAGGGTGCCATCTGCACAGCCCTGGGCTCATTGGCCATGCTTGGCACAGAGAGGCCACACCGGTCACAGTCCCTGCAGGAAGTCAAGAGTACCCTCAACCTGAGTGATCTGAAGAGCATTTCATAAGAGAGGTCTCTGACATGATTGTTGTAGAATGAACCGACTGTGCCTCGCCCATCCCTGCTCCTCCTGAGGTGTCAGGCCCCTATGACCCGCCCCTGCAGAGTCCCCAGCTTCCTCCCTCACCACTTTCCAACCCAGAACCTATGCCTCAGCCGTGTGAGCCTTTTTCATTCCTCCCATAAGCTGTGCCTTCTCTTGTCTCCGTGCCTTTGCATGTGGAATCCTAATTCACGTGGCTGATGTCAGGATCCCCCAGTTCTTAGACATGTCTGAGAATCCAGCTGCTCATCTGTTTGCTGGGGGACAGGGCCAGCTGCAGATGCACCACCTCCTTCAGGAAGGGCTCCGGCCCCCCAAATACATCACAGATGTGTACTGAGAGCTCGCCGTGTGTCGCACTCTGCATGAATGGATATATGCTCATTGCCTTATTTAATCTTCAGGATTACCCATTTTACAGATTTATTTGATCTTCATGCCCCCATTTTACAGACGAGGAAGCTGAGGCTGGGAGAAGTGAGATGCCCCTTAGAAACCCAGCAGATAGCCACCCGCACACAGGGCCGCTGACTCAAAACCACCTCGCACAAGACAGTTCCCCATACCCCTCCACCCCCCTTCTCCAGGACGAGGGCCCGGCAACTCGACCAGAATCTTTTCTCCCAAAGACTCAGGGGAGGGACCAGTTTGAGGATGCTCAACATAAACCCAACTGCAGCCCATCAGTCCTCAAGCTCATGAAATCCACTTCAGCAGCACATGGAGGGGTAGCTGCAATGTCTCTTGTGGGCACCAACACCCGAGCCTGTTACCTTTTGGGAAATCATCTGGGCACTGCGGCCACCCAGGGAGCTATGAACAGGCTTCAATGCTCTTCTTTCAGGAGGGTTTCTGCCAGTAGCAGGCAAAGGCCAGGCAACTCTGGTGGGGCAGTTTATGTGTGTGCGTGCGTGCGTGTGCGTGTGCGTGTGTGTGTCAAGGTCTAGCTTTGTCACCCAGGCGGGAGTGCAGTGGCGTGATCTCAGCTCACTGCAACCTCCCACCTCAGCCTTCCGAGTAGCTGGGATTAAAGGTGCATACCAGCATGCCCAGCTAATTTTTGTATTTTTCATAGAGATAGGGTCTCACTATGTTGCCCAGCCTGATCTTGAACTCCTGGGCTCAAGCACTCCTCCCACTTTGGCATCCCAAAGTTTAGGATCACAGGCATCAGCCACTGCACCTGGCAATATTTTTTAAAGTAGTGATTTGTCTCACTTTTGGACAGCTGAGTTTTTTTTCTAGATTCAGGGCCTCCAAGAATAAACCACAGAGTAGAAAACAGGAAAAATGGGAAAGGAATCAATCTATGGCTTTTTTTTAAAGGAATTATCTATTTTACTTTGTTTTTATTGTGGTAAAACACATATAACATAAAATCTACCATTAGCGACATTTACGGCATTCACAGTGTTGTGCAGCCTTTATCACTATCTAGTTCCAAAACATTTTTATCTCCCCCAAAGGATGACACCACTAAATGTAACTCCTCATTCCCCCTCACCCCAGCCTCTGGCCACCACTAATCTACTTTCTGTCTCTCTAGATTTGCCTATTGTGGACATTGTATATAAACGGAACCATAGACTCAGTGTCCTTTGGGACTGATTTCTTTCACTTAACATAGTGACTTCAAGTTCATTCACGTTGTAGCGTGTATCAGTATTTCATTCCTTCTTGTGGATGAATAATATTCTGTTTTATGGAGAAACCGGACTTTGCAATCCATTCATCAGTTGAAGGATGATAGGCTATTCCTATCTTTTGCCTCTTATAAGGAATGCTGCTATGAATTATCACATACAAGATTCCGCTTGAACACTTGCTTTCAATTCTTTTGGGTATATACCCAGGAGGAGAATTTCTGGGTCTTATGGTATCTCTGTGTTTAACGTATTAAAGACTCAATCACTGCCTTTTGAGTTTCAAATAGCCATCATTTTTGGAAAAAGGAAGGCCTTTCAGTTATAGTCACTGCATTTGGGAGCACGCTGATAAGTGAGGAAGGATGGGTCCCCTGCAGCCTCGGAGAGAAAGGATTCCTTGGGCCAGGGTTGGAAGAAAGAGGAAGGGAGAGATGAGTTGAGTGAGGCAGGTGAGTGGGGCCCCAAGCCCAGGGCTGGAGCAGGAGGAACCAGCCAGGCTCCTGCTCCACCTGCAAATCAGAGAAAAATTTCCATCAGCTCAGAAGAAAAATGAAACAAGTCTACAAATGGGCAATTAGAGAAGAAACTCACATAGCTAAAAATATGTAAAAAGTCAAGGCACACTCATCATTCAAAAATGCAAATTCTTACATTGAGTTACCAGTCTCCAAGAAAATCTAACAAATTGGCTAAAACGTCAAAGATGGAGCATATTCCATGTTTGTTATGGAACTGTGAAATGACAACCCAGATACTCCACTGGTGGAAGTACAAAATGGTACAGCCATTTTTGAGAGTGATTTGACAGAATCCATTTAAATGAAGACAACTTTATCCCCCAAATTTCACTATTAGGAAATCTATAGAAATAAAGGCCCAAGTAAGTGAAGATTTATGTTCAAGGATGTTCATGTAACATCATGTGCAACGTGTGTTACACGCACACACACATTTACACACAGAAACAACCTAACATCCATCAATAGGGGGTTGGGTTAAATAAGTTATGATACCTAAAGGAAGCAGAAAAGTATAAAGTCATGAAATGAACAATGTCACTCTCTTTGCAAGACTCAAGTGAGAGATGCAAGTTTTAGGAGAATTTAGGATAATGTGATGACATAATTTGTGTGTGTGTGTGTTTTGTAAACTCTGTGTGACATGTTTATAAATAGCTGTTGTTTAGGCCTATGCTATCCAGGCTCCATGTCCTTGATCCTAAGAGGCAGAGGTGGTGATGTCCCTGCACAGAACGGGCACACACCACCCACTTGGCCAGACAAATATTTGGGTCTACTGGTCTCCTCCAGCACTTGCTGCTGATTGGAGGTGGGGTGGGTGGGTGGGTGGAGGGGAATTGTGCTCCGTCGATGATGCTCTTCAAACAATATTCTAACAATATTCTGTTGTTTCTTTGCCACAGATCCAGATAACAGAGTCCAAAGCTTACTGAGTCCATGAGGGAGATGGGGATTTCGGAGCTGCTTCCCTTTCGGGGGCTCCATGGGCTGGCACAGGACTTGGCTTCTAGAGTCTTTGGAGCCCTCAGGGCTACACCCTGGACCCTCTTCCTGGTGTCACTTTTCCTCCTCAGTGGTTTGAATGCTTTCCCTCTGCCCTTCCCCTGGGTTTCAATCCCCCTTTTTCTGGCTGGCATTGTGGGTTGCTGTTGGATCTCTGCTTTCTGTTCTAGCCTAGCCTAGGGGATGGAATGGGGGAGCCTTGAATTTTGAAGGTGGAGAAGAGAAAAGAAGGAAAAGCCCATGATGATCAGGATTGAGGATGGAGGAATCTAAGAAGAGCTGATATCTCACTGCTAAGGCTTGGCTCTGTGGCCCCACCCAAATCTCATCTAGAAATGTCATCCCCATAATCCCCACATGTTGAGAACAGGACCTGGTAGGAGGTGACTGGATCATGGGGGCAGTTTCCTCCATCTTGCTCTCATGGTAGTGAGTGAGTCCCCATGAGATCTGATGGTTTTATAAGTGTCTGTCATTTCCCTTGCGTGCACTTCTCCCTCCTGCCGCCATGTGAAGAAGGTCCTTGCTTCCCCTTCACCTTCCGCCATGATTGTGTTTCCTGAGGCCTCCCCAGCCTTGTGGAACTTTGTGATACTTAAACCTCTTTCCTTTATAAATTACCCAGTCTCTGGCAGTTCCTTACAGCAGTGTGAGAATGGACTAATATACTTACAGAGGGTGACAGGTTGATCAGTTGTGAGCAAGGGAGATAGCGCCTTACTATGCCAACAGAAGTCTTTCCTCCATCTCCTTCCAGCTTTGAGCTCTATTACTTTTGTCCTGGGAAACTCCAGACTCCAGGGAAAAGGAAAGGTTAATGGAAAGGAGGAAAAGATGAATACTACAGCATAGGCTGATGTTAGGAAGGAATATGCTGTGCAGGTGATACCTCGAGGGGGGACCAGATTTAAGCATGAGGGCAATGGGTTGAGGTGGTGGGTGATGAGGATGTCTCTCCAATGTCTCATCACTCCAGTTTTGGAGACTTCATGTTCTAAACCAAGATCCTGATTTGGTCCTTGTAACTTCTGTTTCCTATTGACGGGTTTTGTTTTAGGGGACAGGGTCTCACTCTGTTGCCCAGGCTGGAGTGCAGTGGCTTGATCAAAGCTCACTGCAGCCTCGGCCTCCTGGGCTCAAGCAGTCCTCCTGCCTCAGCCTCCCCAATAGCTGAGACTACAGGCAGGTACCACCAGGCCTGGCTATTTTATAGAAAACTCATCTGTAGAGACAGGGGTCTCCCTGTGTTGCCCAGGATGGTCTTGAACTCCTGAGCTCAAGTGATCCTCCTGCTTTGGCCTCCCAAAGTACTGGGATTACAGGTGTGAGCCACTGCATGCAGCCTGTTTTTGGTTTATAATTGCTAAAGGTGTCAAAGAAAAGAGTGTAACGAAATGAATCCTGCTGGGACCAGAAGGTAGTTGTGATTCTGAGCTTGAGGCCTGGTTATCAGACTCCCCAACATGAGAGGGAACTGAGTCATCCACAGGACCTTTCACCAGTGTAGACCAAGGGCTGGCAAACTTTTCCTGCAAAGGGCCAGACAGTGAATATTTCAGGCTCTGTGAGCCAAGAGGCAAAATTGAAAATATTATACAAGTAGTTACAAGATAAAAACCAAATTTCCACACATTTTTTATTGATGAAATTCAAAATATAATAGTAATAACCAAGTGTGGTCTTTGAAAAAGTAATATAGGTTTACTAATTAGAGGAATGGAATTTAGGGGGAAGATAATACTTGCTTAATTGGGGGTCAAAGTTAGTGTTCTCTATCACTGAAATCAATTGCAATTGTCTGATTATTTTTCAACCACATAAAAATGTGAAAACCATTCTTAGCTTTCGGAGAGTACAAAAGCAAATGGGAGGCTGGATCTGGCACTTGGGGTGTAGTCTGCAGAGCCCTGGAGTAGAGCCCCCTGGGGCCCTCATGGACATCCAAGGAAACCTGTACACTTTTCTGACCACCCAGGTGGACTTTCTGGAAGGTTCCCAACACTGTGGAAGTGTATGGAGGAAAGCAACTACTCCAAGGACTTTCTGTTGGCAGAAAATGAAATTCAAAGTGAATAGAGTTCGTGGCTGTGGTTTGAAGAAAGTGCCCCATATTGGAGGCCTGCTGCCTTTGAAAGGGGGACTGTTCTCCTGTCTGTAAAGTGCAGGCCATCCTCACCTGCTGGGTGTCTCTGGGTGAGTCCCTGAACCTCTCTGGGTTCTTGGTTTCTTCACCCGAAAAAGTGAGAGTAATTGATGTCTGATGCCACAAGTTCCCACGTGCTGAGAAGATAATTGATCATGGGTATCCTATTTTTTAAAATACCAAATGTTATAAACCAAGCTTGTCCAACCCACAGCCTGCAGGCCACATGTAGTTGATGATGGCTTTGAATGTGGCCCGACACAAATTCGTAAACTTTCTTAAAACATTATGGCCGGGCACGGTGGCTCATGTCTATAATCCCAGCACTTTGGGAGGCCAAGGCGGGCAAATCATGAGGTCAGGAGTTTGGGACCAGCCTGGCCAATATGGTGAAACCCCATCTCTACTAAAGATACAAAAATTAGCTGGGCGTGGTGGTGCGTGCCTGTAATCCCAGCTACTTGGGAGGCTGAGGCAAGAGAATCACTTGAACCAGGGAATTGGAGGTTGCAGTGAGCTGAGATCACACCACTGCACTCCAGCCTGGTGATAGAGCGAGACTCCATCTCAAAAAACAAACAAAAACAACAACAACGGCCGGGCGCGGTGGCTCACGCCTGTAATCCCAGCACTTTGGGAGGCCGAGGCGGGCGGATCACGAGGTCAGGAGATCGAGACCATCCTGGCTAACACGGTGAAACCCCGTCTCTACTAAAAATACAAAAAATTAGCCGGGCGCGGTGGCGCGCGCCTGTAGTCCCAGCTACTCAGGAGGCTGAGGCAGGAGAATGGCGTGAACCCGGGAGGCGGAGCTTGCAGTGAGCCGAGATCGCGCCACTGCACTCCAGCCTGGGCGACAGAGCGAGACTCCGTCTCAAAAAAAAAAAAAAAAAAAAACAACAACAAAAAATGGGATTTTTTTCGGATTTTTTTCTTTTTTAGCTCCTCATGTATCATTAGTGTTGGTGTATTTCATGTGTGGCCCAAGAAAATTCTTCTTCTTCCAGTGTGGCCCAGGGAAGCCAAAAGATTGGACAACCATGTTACAAACACTCTTTTGTCATTAAAATTGTTTTATGATGGTGAAACCCCAAAATCCCCAGTGGTCAATGAGAGAAATAAATGTTTATTTACATGCTCATTCAGGATGAATATGATTAGACCAAAAAAAAAAAAAAAGTGACATTTCAAGAAATATCTAATGACTTGGAAAAGTGCTCACAGAAATTTATGCAGCTAAAACAAGATAGAAATTTACTTCCCAATTTTGTTTCTATATATGTGTGCCTGTGTGTGCATGTGTCAAACTGAGAGAAAACATTGAAAAGTAGCTCTGGCTGCCTGGGGGTGGTGTTATTTGTGATTGTTATTTTCTTTATAAAAGTGCATGGCCTGCATTTACTATAATATTCATATATTACTTTTATTATCTACAAAAAAAAGATAACTATAATTCTAAGAGAGAGAGAACAGGTCAAGGTGCTTGGTCTATGAAGAGCTGAGTGAGGAACTAAAATAGTGATTCAAAACAGAGAACAGGGTCCCTGGGCAAGGGCTGCGGTGAACACTGCGACTATGAAGCTATGGGGAAGGAACACGGGGCCGTGCAAAGGCAGGCAGCTGCTCCTGTCACTGCTGCCTTGAACCTGGAGGGCTAATGATGCACCCCGGTGTGGGCATTGATGATGATGAGCCTCCATCTCCTCTCACCTGGGACTTCCATCCCACCCAGTCCTGCTGTGAGGTCCAGTGGGGTGGGAAAAGAGAGCAACAGACCTGAGTTCTAGGTGAGGCTTGGTCCCTTACCTCTCTGGGAGGACCTTAAGCTGGACGCTTCCCCTCCATGTCTGCCTTCCCCCCACATAAAGTGGGGGGCTGTATGAGGGAACATTGCCCTGAGCCCAGGGTGTGCCTGGAAAGAAAGGATGGTGTGTCTCACAGATAGGCATTGGAGTACACTTGATTCTGTTATTCATGGTAGTTACGTCCTATAAAGTCATTGTGAACACTGAATTAGCAAATATTGAACAACAGCTCCTAGGGGAAATACAGGGTTAGGTTCCTGAGAGCCTCTGGTCACATTTTCACCAACCAATCAACATGTAGCCTTATTTTATGAGTATTTCTGATCGAAGATGCCTTATTCAACATATATTGTTGATTCCTTAACACTGAGCTCCCAACCAATGGCTCTACAACTCAGGCCTGAAGGAAGCTCATCTGAGACATGGAAATTCTCTGTACTAATTCCGACAAATGTATCTAACACCCATGTACTTATCTAACACATGCATTTTCTCTGACACTAAATAGACCATGAAAAGGACACTTGCTTATATTATGAGGCTGAAACAAGAAGGCAAAGCATCACCATGTTCCACCAGTTAGATACATGCAAGTCAGGTGACTCAAAGTTTTCACTGCTCTGTGCATGTCTGCAAACAATCTGGAAAGTGTTGTGAGTACTAATTTAGGGCTTACAAATAAATTTTAAGTGAGTAAATAAATCCCCAAATTCTCAAATAATGAGACTCGACTGTACCTTGAATCACAGTGACAAAGGGATGCTCTTCAGCCTCTTTACATCTTCCTGATTATGTTACGAGATGTGTTCATTGGTGCAAATAGGTTTTTAACACCCCTGCAACACTCCACACAACCTGGTTAACACAGAGCAAGGGGATTCAGGCTCAAGGCCTTGGCAGACGTCGGGTCCACCCTCAAGTAGAAGCAAGGTTGCATTTTCACTGTGTATTGTTAGATTTATGGCAAGTCATGGATGTAATATAAATGAGGGCTAGAAATGTACTGAGATATTTTAAGTGAGTTAAAGAAAAATATCAAATAAATAAGTAATGGAACAAGGAGGACAATATAGCCAACAGTGGAACATTAAATTCTGAGAACCACTGACCTATATGAAAAATCGGGTCCTCCCGACTCAACTGCACTGAGAGACAATGTCCATGGTCATGGAAGTGACCTCCTGGCTGACTTTCCTTTCCCCATCTTGAAAACTGAAGTTCAGTTCCAGAAAGCAGCAGAAGGCAGGAGGCACCCCAAAACCCTCCCCCCGCCCCCATCAACCCTGTCTGCCTCATCATCCCCAAGTTCAGCCAGCCCACCTACCAGCTACAGGAAGCCAGGGAGGGGCCGTAGAGGCCCTTCAAGGGCTGAAACTGGGTCAGTGCTAGGACCACGGGCAGGGGATGACCCAGGCCAGTGTGCAAAACAATCACCAGGGAGATGGTGAAATGCAGATTCTGGATCCATTCCCAAGAGTCTGACTCTAGGGTCAGTGAGAGGGCCCAGGAGTCTGACTTTTAACAAGTACCACCTTCCCTTATCTAAGCAATTCTGTGCTAGGTGGCCCAAGGCTCCTTCTCAGGGAAACACAAGATGGAGGGAAAGCGAGATGAGATGAGACAGGACAGGAAATGTCAGAGTCCTGCATAATTAACAGCAGCAGCTGTGATCATAGGCCACCACTGGGCACTGACTGCCTTCCTGGTACTGCCTGTCTTAGGGAGTGTCCACTCCAGCAGCCCCGAGCCAGGATCTGTCACCCACACACATCAGCATGCAAAGATGAAGGGACTGGCCCGAAGTCACCAGCCAGCAAGTGGTGCAGCTGGCATGACAGCAAGACGGCCTCACTCCAGAGCCCACTCTCTTTACATCTAAAGCTTATTCTTAAGTGGTTTCTGGTGACAAGTGATTCACAGAGCCATTCTCAAAGCTTAACACTTTGGCAACACATAGCAAAAAAACCTCACAAAATCAAGGTATTGAGAAGCTACTATATCTCAAGCACTTTAGGCACAACATCTGGTCATTCTCACCGTAGCCCTGCAGGGCAGGGATGATCATACCCATTCATCACAGGAGGAGACTACAGAGGAAGCACAGAGGTTAAGCAGCCTGCCTAAGATGCAAACTATTAAGTACAAAATCCTATCAGGGTCAAACCACATTTGATCTGATCATATCTCAGGGTTCTTACTCCAATTTCACTCATGCTCATTGCTACCACAGTTTTCCTGAACCTCACAAGCCTTCACCTTGTGTCTGTCAGCTTTTGCTATGTAAGAGACCATCCCAGAACTCAGTGGCATACAATAAGCATTTATACTCATTGATATGGTTTGGCTGTGTCCCCACCCAAATCTTACCTTGAATTGTACTAATCCCCATGTGCCAAGGGCAGGGCCAGGTGGAGATCATTGAATCGTGGGGGCAGTTTCCTCCATACCGTTCTCATGGTAGTGAATAAGTCTCACGAGATCTGATGGTCTTATAAATGGGAGTTCCCCTGCACAAACTCTCTCTTGCCTGCTGCCATGTAAGATGTGTCTTGCTTCCCCTTCACTTTCCGCCATGATTATGAGGTCTCCTCAACCATGTGGAACTGTGAGTCAATTAAACCTCCTTTCTTTATAAATTACTCAGTCCCAGGTATGTCTTCATTAGCAGCGTGAGAACAAACTAATACACTCATCCTCAAACTAATACACTATACCTCAAAGGTATACAGGAAAACAGCTTTTCTCCATGTGTTTTTCTGGGGTTCAGGATGAAAGGGCAGCAGCTACCCAGGAGTATGTTATTCTTATGGGTAAAGTCAGAAGTTATCAGGAGAAGAAGTGGAAATCTGCAATCCTCTTAAGGCCTAGGCTCAGAATTGCACACTCTTGCTTTCTTCCACATTCCATTGACCAAAACGAATCACAAGGCCAAGCCCAGCATCAATGGGGCAGAGAATGTACTCCTTCAATAGGGGGTGGGGGAAAGAGGAAGAAAGTGAACATTTGCTAACAATAAACCAGTGTTTACCTCCTTTTTTTTGCTATAATAGAACTGCTGTTTCCCTGAGGGTAGGCAACCACTCTCAGTCTATGGGGTTTGGGTGGCGCTTGCCCCACCCTGAGGTCCTAGGCCAATCAGAACTGAAGGTACCACCCCTAAAATCTGAGCTGCACCCTTTGCTCCTGAGTTTGTGGGGTGTACGTCTGGAATTGTAGACAGTCTCCTTGTCATTCTATGTGAAGAGCTTGCCTGAAATCTAAGCTAGCAGAGAGGAAGGCAGAGCCCAGATACAAATGATTTCTTGAGAAAATAATATAAACACCTGGATTCAATCATGCCTGAAGCCAAAAGTACCCTTGACTTTTCATTGAACTATAAACTCCTTTCTTGTTAGGTCAGTTTGAGTTGATTGGTTGAGCTGATGGACGCCCCCCTCCCCTGTCTGGCTTTCAGAGGTAATGATATCAGAATGCAAAAAGCTTAGCCTCAATGCAAAGGAAGAAAGAGATATTACTCATGCAATAGCAAGTCGGGTAATAGAAATGAATAAAGTAGACAGGATGTCAAACAATAGGGAGTGGTGGGGACTGTGGCAAACTGGTGAGCACAGATGCTGGGCAGGTGGCAGCTGCTCCCCAGCCCCTGCAGACTGTTGGTGGAAGGGTAATCTCACCACCAACTGTTGCCATCCTCGCCATCTTGGTCCTGTCTCCCAAGCATCCTACTTGCCCTCATAGGAAAGGTGAGATTCTCAGGAGCAGTGTTCTAGAAGAAGCTGGCTGCAGTTCTTGCTGTTTTGCACACAAAGACTTTCTCAATACTGCTGGGTGTCTAACCCCAAATTCCTTATTACGTCTTGCTGGCTTCTTCCCCAGGAAATGGGAATGAGTTCTTTCCTCCCCCAGAAGCCTTTACTGTGGGGAGGGACTGAGATGCAAACCCATTCATTATCAGTGCACAAATAGGTCTGATCAAAGAGATTCGAATGATAACTAACGGGCCTGGCAGTTCAGCAAGATTGCTTTGAGGAGGAAGGGGAGGAGGCGTGAGTACAACGTAGCCAATGATGAAACAGGCTTGAGCAGAAGTAACTGACTGGAGAACCAGGGCTACAGAGGACCTAAGACCCAGCTGCCTTGGAGGCTTGTGCTAGCCTGGGGACATCAGGAAGGATCTCTGGCCAAAGTCGGGCTCTGTCCCAAGCCTGGCCCTCCACCACTGGAGCGAGGGTCCTTAAGATTAGCCACCGCCCACTTGCAGTAGAGTCTGTGCCGTTTGCATATTTAACACTCAGTCCTCTTTTTATAATTGAAACAGCACCTCAACATTTTGGGAGGTGCCATCCTTCCCAACTGTCCCTGCATATGATCCAGTGAGGAGCACCTCCGCAGCTCGGCTTGCCTTTCAGAGGGGAGGCGTCCTCTCCGCTGAGCTTGTTGGAAGAGGCTTCAGGGGTCACCTCTGCCACCTGAAGGGGCACCTGCTTGAGAATGCAGCCAGCACTGGGAATGCAGTCCCAGCACCAGGCCAGGCCCCCTATGACAGTCTGAGCAAAAGAAAAAATCAGCCAGAATAATCCTGTTTTCATTTGCAAACATAATATTTTGCCTCATGGATATTTGCCATGGATCCTTTTTGCATTAATTTTGATTTTTTAAAATAGTGCATTCAAATATAATTTATCTTGATGACTGGGCTTTTAGGCCCCCCTTACATTTTGCAGGTGGGGCTGGTGCCTCACTCGCCTCCCCCTGGGGCTGGCCCTGGTAGTTGCCATTGGAAGGCTGGGCTCCAGTCCTGGCTCTGCTATGACAGATCTATGCAGCCTTGAGCAAACTGTGTGGCCTTTGCAAAGCCAGTTAATTCATCTGAACAATAGGGATGACAGTACCAGCTGGGCTGGATTAGATGAACTGATGTATGTAAAGCCTTGTAACTAGTGCCTGCGTGAATACAACGCACTTTCGTGGCAGAACATGCAACTCCTCATCCTCCCAACAGCAGAGATGAGAAGCTCCCTCAGGGTCGGGCACTGGGCTAAGGGGTGAACATGCATATTCTAATTGAATCCTCCCTACAGCACGCTGAGATTTTAACCCTGGGAAATAAAACCTATTGTTACAGGTATCCCAGGTTTACAGATGAGGAAATAAGCATAGAGCTCTACGTCTCTTGGCAAGGGCCACTCAACAGTAGCTGCAAGATCTAGGCAGAAGGTACCTGATTCTAACTTAGGTGAAGAAGAAAGCAGCAAGCTGCAATTATCACCCATTACCAAGCACCCCACACGAGATCAAACTCCAGAGCTGAGCTCACTTTACTGACATCCCTGATCATGAGATTTTGAGGCTGTTGAATTTTCATTGCTTGTGCTGCTTTGGGCCAGCTTTTATACCTAATATAACTGTAAAATCACCATCACTGATGTGTGCTTAGTCATGTTGACATTCTATGCAAATGGGGCAATGAGACTTTGGAACCTCTCTGGCCAAACCCAGAGCAGAAGAAGCATGGAAACAAAGATGTTCTCAACACACATCTAGCCTGGTGTGTGTGTCACCAAGCAGAGTCTGTCAGCTGCAGGAAGGACAGCTGAAACCTCCTGGGACTAATCGTTTGTTGATGAATCACTAGGACTTTCTCACCTCTTTAAATTCTCTTCTGTAGAGAAATCACACTTTTCCCCCCCATCCAGTGTTTATCCCTCCTTTTTTGCTATAACAGAATTGCAGTTTCCCTGCAGGTAGGCAACCACTCTCAGTCTATGGGGTTTGGGTGGGGCTGACCCAACCCTTAGGTCCTGGTGAATGCAGAACTCAGGCCCAGCCCATCAGAACTGAAAGTACCACCTGAGCTGTACAACCTGAGCTGTGCCCATTGCTACTGAGCTTGTGGGATGTAGGTCTAGAATTGTGGACAGCGTCCTTGTCACTCGATGAGAAGAGCTTGCCTAAAAACTAAGCTAGCAGAAAGGAAGGCAGAGCCCAGAGATGAATCTTTATTTTTTTTTTTTGAAATCATATAAATACCTGGATCCAGCCATGCCTGAAGCCAAATGCACCCTGGCTTTTCATTTACATGAACCTATAAACGCCTTTCTTCTTAGGTCAGTTTGAGTAGAGTTTCTATCCCCTTGCACGGGAGACAGTCCTGATAAAACCACCTCCTTGACTGGAGGACTTGAAGGTGGTGAATGTTTCTTATACTTTTTTGAATCCCTTAGAAAGCCTAACACAGTGTTTGACTCCCAAGAGGTGATCAGAAATGTTTGCTGGTATGGCAGGCAAGGTTCATTGTCTGCCCTGTAATCATTCTCCCTCCGTCCTTGCTAACAGTACCCTCACTTTGTCAGGGAGACAATGTGCTTAGCCATCCCCCACCCCCAAAATAGGTTGTGATTAACTTAAGCCGGTTGTGACAATCATGCCCCCTAAATTTCTCAGAATCCTTTGCAGTTAGGGGTGGTCCCATGACTTACTTCTGACCAAGAAGACCAAGGGGAAGTCTGCTGTGGGGCCTTCTGGGAAAGGCTTTGCCTTTGTAATGGAAAATGTAGCTATGCTAAGGCTGCCTTTTCTTCTTTTCTCCTTCTTGCTTTGAGCATAGTTGTGAGGTCTGGAGCTACAGGAGCCATTTTGTGATCATGAGGCAAAAAGTCAAAATGCTAAAGAAGGCAAAGTAGAAAGACATAAAAAAGAAAATGCCTAGGTTCCTCACATCCTATTCGAGCAGCTGAATTAAAACCAGTATTGCCCATCTCTGGACATCTTATGTGAAACAACAAATCTGTCCCCAACTCCAACATATATGTATTTGTTTAAGCCACTATTAGTCAGGCTTCTGCTGTATGTAGCCAAACACAGTTTTTTTGTTTTGTTTTGTTTTGCACTGTGCATAATTCAGTGGCTTGAGCAAAGTTTTTGTTAGAGTAAGAGTTTCTGGCCATTAGTCAATGGAAATATATCTGTATATACATTTGTTCATTCATTCATTTTTGAGACAGGGTCTCACTCTGTTGCCTAGGCTGGAGTGCAGTGAAATGATCATGGCTCACCATAGCCTCAACCTCCCAGGCTCAAGTGATCCTCTTGCCTCAGCTTCCCATGTAGCTGGGACTACAGGTGCATGCCACTGTGCCTGGCTAATTTCTATTTATTTTTTGACCAGATGGGGTTGGGGTGTGTGGGGGGGTCCCACTATGTTGCCCAGGTTGGTCTCAAACTCCTGGTTAGAGTGATCCTCCTGTCTCAACCTCCCAAAATGCTGGGATTACCAGGGTGAGCCACCATGCCCTGTCTACATACACATTAAATATGCATCAAATGTACAGACTAACTTTTGAAACTAATACCCTTATAGTCTGTCCAACAGACACTTCCATGAACATGTGCTAAGGTCATAGAAACTTAATATTAAAATAGAATACAGAAAACTTCCTGAAAGGAGGAGCAAATCTCATTTGTGTGTATCTGACTGGCCCAACCTCAATAACATCTTGAGGTCCAGCAGCAAGAGACTCTGGGACATGTAGTTGGTCACTTTCTTGCCTCTACAGATGGGAAGACCAGCTAGGATGAAGGTGAAATGGATGGTGTATGCCAGCTCACCACACCTGCCATGCCACCTTATTGTACCAACCCCAGCAAAAGATGGACCTTGTTGTATTTCAAAACTCTTTTAAAATTTAATCCTGGGGGTCAGGTGCAGTGGGTGGCTCACGCCTATAATCCCAGCACTTTGGGAAGCCAGGGTGGGAGGATCACTTGAGGCCCAGAGTTTGAGACCAGCCTGGTCAACATGGTGAAATCTCATCTCTACTAAAAATGCAAAAATTAGCTGGGTGTGGTGGCCCACACCTGTAATCCCAGCTACTTGGGAGGCTGAGGCATGAGAATTGTTAGAACCCAAGAGGCAGAGGTTGCAGTGAGCTGAGATCACATCACTGTACTTCAGCCTGGGCAACAGAGTGAGACTCTGTCTCAAAAAAATTTTTTTAAATCCAATGCTTATTTGTCAGCATTCTCCAGAGAAACAAAACCAACAGGATATGTATAGCTATATAAGAGAAGATTTCTTATGGGAATTGGCTCACATGATTATGGAGGCCAAGAAGTCCTGCCATCTGCTGTCTGCAAGCTGGAGCACGAGGAAAACAATTACTGGTGTAGTTCAGTGTGATTCCTAAGGCCTGAGATCCAGGGGAGCCACTGGCATAATTTCCAGTCTGATTCTTGAGGAGGTCCAAAGTTCAAAGGCAGAAGACAGGTATTCCTGTCTTCAGGAAGCGAGAGCCAATTTGCCCTTTCTCTGCCTTTTTGTTCTATCTGGGCCCTCAAGGAATCGAATGAGGCCCATTACATAGTGAGGGTGGGCCTGGCGTGGCGGCTCATGCCTGCAATCCCAGCACTTTGGAAGGCCGAGGCAGGCCGATTACTTGAGGTTAGGAGTTGGAGACCAGCCTGGCCAATATGGTGAAACTCTGTCTCTACTAAAAATACAAAAAATTAGTCGGGCGTGGTGGCACATGTCTGTAATCCCAGCCACTTGGGAGGCTGAGGCAGGAGAATCGCTTGAACCTGGGAGCCGGAGGTTGCAGTGAGCTGAGGTCACGCCAGTGCACTCCAGCCTGGGCAACACAGTGAGACGCTATCTCAACACCCAAACAAAAGCATAACGTGGGTGATTTTCTTTCCTGGGTCTACCTATTGAAATGCTAATCTCTTCCTGAGACACCTCGCAGACACACACGGAAATAATGTTTTCCCAGCTATATCTAGGCATCCCTTAGTCTAGTTAGGTTGATGCATAAAATTAACGATCACAAGTACCTGCACAGAAAATAAAACAAAGAAATGAATAACAACAACAAAATCCTACCATAAAACAGAAATTTAAAACTCCACACTAAAAATCGGAGGCTCACATAGCTCTGACATATATTTGTAAACCTTATTCTAAACTTCAAACAATTGCCAAAAACTATAAATAGTGCCATAAGTTCCCTAGTTGATCTTCAAGTTGAAGACAACAGCATAATAACCAACAAGGTGGATGGGCTCATATTGAGTGGAATGATCCATTCAGATACATGGCTATGGAGTAAGGAGCAAGCTTGGAGAGCTTGAATCAACACAGCGTAGCACAGACACAATTCTGGGAGGTTAGAAAACAGTGGGATCTCAGAACCCTGGTCTAATTATAAGAAAAACAGACAACATCAGATTGGGGAACATCCTCCAGACGCCTGGCAGGTACTCCTCAAAACTGCCAGGGTCGTGAGAAACAAGAAAAGACCAAGAAACTGCCACAGACCAGAGAGACAGGGGGACATGATGACCAAATGCAACGTGGCACCCTGCTTGTCCTAGAACAAATAGAGAACATTAATGGGAAAACTGGTGAAATCTAAAGAAAGTGTGCAGTTTTCATTTTTAGTAATGTACTGTATTCATTCATTGTTGCTGCTGTAACAAACCGTCAAGGACTTAATGGCTTAAAACAACGCAAATGTATTGTTATAGTTTTGGAGGCTTGATATGGTTTGGATTTCTGTCCCTGCCCAAATCTCATGTCGAACTGTAATCCGCATTGTTGGAGGAGGCCTCGTGGGAGGTGATTGGATCATGTGGGAGGACTTCCACCTTGCTCTTCTCATGAGCGTGAGTTCTCACGAGAGCTGATGGTCTAACAGTGTGTAGCACCTCCCACTTCTCTCTCTCTCCTGCTCTGCCATGTAAAGATGTGCCTGCTTCCCCTTTGCTTTCCACCATGATTGTAAGATTCCTATGGCTTTCCCAGCCATGCTTTCTGTACAGCCTGTGGAATTGTCAATTAAACCTCTTTTCTTCATAAATTATCCAGTCTCAGTAGTTCTTTATAGCAATACAAGTACAGACTAACACAAGGCTGAAATGGGTCTCACTGGCTAAAGTCAAGGTGTCAGCAGGGCCAGTTCCTTCTGGAGGCTCCAGAAGAGAGGCCATCTCCTTGCCTTTTTTATAATAGCTTGTGTAGACCACCTACATTCCTTGGCTTGTGGCCCCTTCCTCCATCTTCAAAGCCAGCAGCTGAACATCTCTCCTCTCTGACCTGTTTCATTTCCATCTTTACTTCTTCTCTTTCTGACCCTAAGTCTGTGGTCTCCCTCTTACAAGGACCCTGGTGATTATTCTGGGCCCACCCAGGTCATCCAGGATAATCTCCTCATCTCAAGATCTTTAGCTTAATCACATCCGCAAAGTCCCTTTGCTACATAGGGGGACGCATTTGTAGCTTCCAGGGATTAGGACATAGACATCTTTGGGGGACCTAATTATTCAGCCGGCCTCATGTAGCAATGTTTGTTTCTTAGTTGTGACAAACGTACCACAGTGATATAAGATGTCAAAAGGGAAAACTGGGTGAAGGGTATGTGAGGACTTTTTGTACTATCTTTGCAACTTTTCCATACATCTAAAATTATTCTGAACGCTTATTTTGTTTTGAAAAAAGGCATTTACTGTATGATCTTGGGCAAGTCACTTAAATTCTCAGCTGTTTTGTTCTTTTATCTCTAAAATAGGTGCCATAATATTCATTCGACTTACTATCTGGGGTTTCTGTGAAGACAAACTGGGATAGTGCAAGGGAGAACATTTGGTAAGATGTACAGGGGCACAGAAAGATAAATGTTTGCTATGATTCCAGGAGAACTTGGAGGATCAGTCCTGTAGCTAAGAGTTGGGATCAGTATTTGGGGAGGAAAAAAAGAGAAAATAAGACAACAGTTGATCAAGGCAAAACATGCCCAGATATGGCAGATTGGCTGAGAAAGATGAGGCTAATTTGGGGAGAGATGATGTCAGCATTTAGAGTTTCTGGTAAACAACCCATCATTCTATAAGACATATGTGATGTGTCTCAAATCATGGTCCTGGGAAGCCACGGACCGGAGCAGAGTGTGGTGCTTTGGTGTTTAGTCCACTCCCACATACCCCAGGCTCTGCCCGTTACTTCCAGACTGTCACCTCTGCCCGGTTTTGGACCTCACTACCATTTGTCCCGGTGCACCAACACATCTCCCCCTCGCTTCCCCTCCAATCTTCCTACAAAACAGTGTCTAGGTGGACTCCTAAAGCTCAAATCTAATCATGCTGCTCCCTTATTAGAAAATCCTCTAATGGGGCTGGGCTTGGTGGTTCATGCCTATAATCCCAGCACTTTGGGAGGCCGAGGTGGGCAGATCACAAGGTCAGGAGATCGAGACCATCCTGGCCAACACGGTGAAACCCCATCTCTACTAAAAATACAAAAAATTAGCCGGGCGTGATGGCGCATGCCTGTAGTCCCAGCTACTCAGGAGGCTGAGGCAGGAAAATCGCTTGAACCCAGGAGGTGGAGGCTGCAGTTAGCTGAGACTGTACCACTGCACTTCCAGCCTGGGCGACAGAGCGAGACTCTGTCTCAAAAAAAAAAAAAAAAAAAAAAAAGGAAAAAAGAAAGGAAAAGAAAATCCTCTAGTGGATCCCACTGCCCTCAGGATCCACCCCAAACTCTTCCCATCCTATTTCCCGGCCAGTCTCTCCAATCTCACCCTCTCATGCTCATTCCATCATATCCCACTGTCCAGTAACAACATCGGGCACAGTTCCTGTTCATGCCGTGGCTCTAAGTATTTATCCCTGCTATGCTGCTAAACATACACATTTCACTCTGCTAAGCATCTTCCCTCTCTGCGCCAACTCCTATTCAATCCTCAAGACTCAGCTCAGCAGTCACTTCCTCCAGGAAGCCTTCCCTGAATATCACTTTGTGGTCAGACACCTCTCCTTCTGGGCTCCTAGAGCTGCTTGGACTTGTGGCTTATGCTCACTTATCATCAACTATACAACATAAAAATCTTCTGTGCATATAACTCTCCCCCTTTAAAACTCAAGCCACCTTCCCCTCAAAAAAACACACATACACAAGAGGACTGGGATTCATCCACCTCTGGAATAGTAATGCCGGTGAATGCTCATGGTTGCTTACTGTGTGCCAGACTCAGGGCTGAGCACTGAGTCCTCCTGACAACCCCTGGAAACAGACTATATTGTTATTCCCATTCTACAGATGAGGACTTGAAAGCTCCAAGAGGTTAGGGACTGTGCTCAACACCACACAGTTACTAAGGGGCAAAGATGGAGTACCCAGACCCAAGCCTGCCAACTCCCAGTGCCCAGCACAGTTCTCAGTAAACATTTGCTTAGTCAAAGTGCAATTCTGGGAGTGGATTAGCAGAGTGACAGTGCTTGTAACAGCCCCCTGATATAAGCAACCTGGGAGGACTGAGGCCCCTATGTTAAAGCAGGGGAGGGGGCCACTGGAGGCCTCTTCACTCCGTGGCTTCCAGAATCCAGCCCCTCCTCCCCAATTGCCAACTTTGTCCTAGCAGGTTGCTCTAAATTTTTTACTTTGAATATCCTTCTCAGGGATCCCCAGAGAGCAGATGAACCTCCAAGAGAGGGCCCCCACAGAGTCTGCATGGGTGGGAGGGAATGATGTCTGTCTTGATCACAGCCTTCCTTCTTGCTATGAGATATACCTTTGCAGCAACAAGTGAGGGGGTTGAACTCAGCGACAAGATTGCTTTATGCAGCCAAGATCATGCCAATAGGCATTAGTCAATACCCTTGCCATCAAACCAAATTTATGAACTCATAGAATCATCAGGTCCAATCATCCAGCTTCAGGAATGGCTGAATCCAGGTGCTCAAGTGATAACCATCAGAACCCATCTTTCCCTCACTCTCCTCTAAGTCTCAGCTCTGCTTTCCTCTGTGTCAGCCTCATTAAAAAGCAGGCTCTCCCCTAGGACACTGGCCACCAGTAGCTCCTGGTTTCCATCTTAATCATTCAACCACTTCCTGGTAGGACAAACTTTTCTCTCCTAGTAATTTTCATAAAAGTCTCCAAATCAAATCTTGCTGGCCTGGCTGGGGTTTCTTGTTCACATGTGAATTATCAAGGTGGTTCAGGGAAAGAATATGTTGACTGGCCAGACCTGGTTAATTTGCCCACTCCTAAAAATTGGAGGAAGGGGTGAATTTCCTCCCCGCCCAAAATGCATGAACCAAGGGTAGAGGCAGCAGCAACACCTCACGGGAATTGAGATTCTATTTTCAGAAGCAACTGGACAGGAAAAATCAACAGACATTCACTACAAAACGTCCAGGTGAAATAGAAACTCTTCCGCATGAAATCTCTCAAGCTTGAGCTGATTTCAGAAACCTGTGTCCAATCCTAGAATCAGGGATTCCCTTGAAGGGGCCCTCAAAGTTCCCATCATGCAGGACACATGAGATGCTTGTGATGGCAATCTTCCACTTCCCCTTGCACGTGTCTGGCTCAGATGGCATCAGGATTCAAAGATGCCGGAGAGAGCAAGCTGTAAAAATAATCTGCTATTAAACCCTGTGTCGGTCCCGACTGTGATGGCATTTGGAAGATGAAAGCATCACGGTTCCTTTGGAGATAGCAGCCACTTTCCAATCGCACTGATAAAAAAAGGAAGGCATGGAGTAAAGTGACATTTACATGCTAGGAAAAGCATACCTTCTCTCCTGCTTCGAAACCATTTCAGGAGCTGGGGAAGTGGGGTACCTGAGCGTGTGCTCCCTCCTCTCCACCTTTTAGGCTGAGGGTGGGGGAACCTGGCCTTGGGGGCTCAGCCAGCTTCGGCAGGCAGGTGGGTCCAGCCTCCATCGTTCGTGCTCTGAGGGGCCAAGGCTGCCCCACCCCCACCCCCCATCTGCTACTGGCAAGTTTAAATACCAGCCTGTTTCAGCTCAGAAATGTGGAAATTAAGAAAGGAAACGAACGGCAGTGGGAAGGAAAGAGAAGCTATGAATCACTTTTGGACCGCTGCCTCATTCGAACGCCGCGTGGGGTTTATTTTGGTCGTCACCATCGCTTGGTGAGAGGCAGTTCGGTGTGGGAGGAAGAGTTTGGGAGTTGCAAAGACCTGAGTTCAAATACGAGCTCCACTACAGGCTGGCAAGAGGCCTTGGGCCTCTCACGTCTCTGAGCCTTGGTTTCTTCATCTGTAAAATGGGGACTGCACCCCTCCATGGGTCATTCTGGAAGGGAAGGGCACATATACACCACGGTACATGGCAGCTGGTCCAGAGTTGGCACTGAAGGTCTTTAGTTCTCCTCCTTCTCCTCGGTGAGGATGGGCCCATATCCTCCCTGCCCATCATCCAGACCAGGAAGCAGCAATGATCAGTCCCACCCAGTGGCCCTGAAACTGACTGTCACCACTGTGCCACTGCTCAGCCCTACTCCAGGCTCCAGCACCTTCCCCATCCCCAGGCTCCACCCATGTGGGCTGAGGCCAGTCTCTTGAGTGCCCAGGCACTTTCCTAGCTTAAGACCACCAGCTCACTGTCCCTCCCTCCCCCACGCAGGCTCTTCCAGGGCTGGCTCCTCCTCATCAGTCTCTACCCAAATGTCACCTCCTCGGAGAAGCCCTCCATGACCACCCTAGTGAATGCACTGACCATGTGTGAGTCAGTGCTAGCTCATCTCTCTAAAAGAGTCTCATTTATTTGTTTGTGTGCTTATTATCTAGCTCCCCCAGGAATATCAGCACTAACAGGCAGGGAACGTTTCCATCTGGTTCATTTCTGTGTCCCTGGTGGTGAATGGTGTACCTGGCACAGAACAGGCACTCAGATATTTGGGGAGAGAGAGAAGAAAAAGAAAGGAGGAAGGGAGGGAAGGAGAGGAGAGGGATGGGAGAGGGAGGTGGATTCCTCTCCACCCCCCGCCCTCACCCCCAAGTTCTGGATCCTCTATTCCCTGCACCCCAGCCCCCTCCCACCCACAAGCCCTGCTGGTCTAACTGTGCAGCTAGCTTCCTTGTTTGTGACATTCCACATAAGCTTCTTCATATGTGACTTCCTACTTTTGTGTGTCTTGGGAGCCAGTCCAGTTCACAGGTGACATTTGCACATCATGATTCTCAGAGGCACCAGGCATAACATCTGTCTGTTATTTCTGCCTGCCCATCACACCACTCCCGGTAACACAACCCTAATGCCGCCTCTGAAGAGCCACGCCTTCCCCATACGCAGTCCCGGCCGTTCAGATGGAGTTGCCCCCACCCCCAGTGAGAACACAGCATTTTCTTGGCCATAGGGACTGGTCAGCAATGGCCATGTGACTCCAGCTGGGGCCATGGACATTGAATCCCAGGACTTTTGTGGCAAGTTAATTAGCAGAGATGCTGTCTTTCTGTTAGCAACACCAAGTGAGGTAGATATAAGCCAGGAGGTGACAGCCATCTCCTCACAGCATGGGGACAGCCTGCCTGAGAATGAAGCCAGCACAGATGACAGCAGAACCCAGAGACAGAGAGAGACAGATCTCTAATGGTCTGGATCCAGCTTTACCTGAAGTACCCACTACCTCTGAAATGTTCAAAGACCCAAGCCAATAAATTCCCTCTTGTGCCCTCTGACTTGTAGAGCAAGCATCAGTCAGTAGCTGATTAATGGAACCTGTGAAGAGGCAGCCAGTGGGGGAGAAGGGGTGGAGAGTGCCCTCTGTAGGGAGAGGGGTACCTTTCCCCAACTTTCCAACTCTGCTGAGGATAGAGTCTACCAGCCCCACCACCATCTTTTCCCACACTGTCCCATGGCAGATAAAAGCAACATTCTCCACCAGAAGGAGGAGAGCCCACAGAACTCCAGGGTAGACTAGACCAGAGGGCCAGCAGGGCTTTCTCTAGAAAAACCAGCGTCTTCCCAGTTGGGGGGGTTCTCTCTGGAGGTACCCATCTGCTTTGAGAACCCTGCTTCCATTCACCCCAAGACTCAGGCAGCCTTAAAAATCTTTCAAGGCAAAAAATAAACCTAAGCTACTAGTCATATCTCTGGAGGAAAAAGAAGACTTCCTTAGCCTTCTCAAAGGCGCAAAACATTTCCAGCGTGCGGGATGCCTCCCACTTGCCATCCGTCCCCAGGCCTGCACCAGGCCCGCCTTCTGGATGCTGCAAACACCTAAGATGGTACCCAGGGGCCAGATGGGGACTGCTCCTGTACTCTCCACTGTCAAGTGCTCACCTGAGCCCACAAAAAGAAACAGCATCAGAAAAATGGCCCTGTGGGGGTGCAGCCCAGCTCCCCAGGGCCACCTTCAGCGCAGAAACACAGCTGGGGATGCGAGGCACCAAAAAAGGCCTCATCCACATGACAGGTGTCAACTTCTCGGGAAGAGTGACAGCTCCAGCTCTCCTGGGATCTTTGACTTGAGACAGGCTCTCCCTGCTGCTGAGACCTGGGCTGGGGCCTGGCTGTTTGTAGGCTGAGTTGGAATTTGCTTGGCTCTCAACTCCCCTCTGGATACAGCTCAAGAGATGCTCAAGAGATGGTCAAGAGATGGTCTCAAGAGGACATGAGGGCAAGCACCAGGCGAGAGCTGCCAGAATGTGGGTTTCCAAAAAACAGAGCCCAGCTCTGAATCTCGCCCAGGTGTTCAGCTCATCCTGGGGACATCTCTCTGCTGGCGAATCCTCAATCTCCACCTTCCTATGCACACCTGTCCCTCCAAACCCACAGCCCCACTTCCTCCTGCTGTACATCCCTGCAGAGACATCCTACAGACACCTCCAACTCAACACCTCCCTCACGAAACTCCCCGCTCCCCACACAAGCTCCTGCTCCTCCTCCTCCTCCTGTGTTTCCTAGCTCAGTAACTGACATTTCTAATCACCCCCAAGTTTAGATAATTTCCCTGATTCCCCTCTCCTCACCTCTGAGTAGCAGTCATCAACTGCTGACTCTCCTTCCTAAATCTCTCATCCCACTGTGACCTCCAGCCCAGTCTTCTCTCACCTGAATTGTTTCAGCAAGCTCCTCACGGGTTTCCCTGACCCCACGCATGCTTGCTCTCTGAAATTCTCCACTCAGTGGCCACACTGGATGTCCTGAAACACAGATCTCCTCCTGTCCCTGCTCTGTGCAAACCCCTGCAGCTGCAATCCTTTGCCAGCAGAACAAGTCTCACATCCTCACCATGGCTTGCAAGGCCTTTCCTGATCTGCTTTCTAGCCCGACAAAGAGAAGGTATTCAAACATTTCTTCTAAATCAGGCAAACTTTTTCTGTAAAGGCCCAGATCGTAAATATTTTAGGCTTTGTGGGCCATACGGTCTCTGTCGAAACTACTCAACTCTGCTGTTATAGTGAGAAAGCAGCTGTAGATGTTATGTAAGTGAATGGCTGTGGCTGTGTGCCAATAAAACTTTATTTATAGAAACAAGTAGTGGGCTGGATTTGACCCACAGGCTGTAGTTTGCCAACCCATGCTCTAAAGGAATGAGCCAATGACTCACCATCTCCACATCTCAGTTGCCTCGTCTAGAAAATGGGATAATGTTACCCCCATTGAAGGGTTGCTGGAGGATTAGAAAGAACACATCAAGTGCCTCGCAAGAGTCCAGCAGAGTCGGTGCTCACAGGGGATCACTATAATTAACACTATTATCATTGCTCTCCCTTCTGTATGTATAAAAATCCGTCAGCCCTGACTCCATAGAAAGGAGGATGGAAGGGTAGAGACCGTTCTCTTCTCTGGAGTCTGATGGTTCACAACGTGTTTAAGGAGGATAACCAAACAGCTGAGCACCTCCTATATGCCAGGCACTGGGTTTCATGATGGAGAATGATCAAAATAAATCCTAAGGCAGTAGTAACCCCCGGAAGTCAAGTCTTAGAAGTCTAAGGAGTGGGAAAAAATTGCAAGAATTTGTTCAAACACCACTGCATGCCTGCTATGCGCCAGGCCTTGCGCAGGAACTAGGCCGCCCAGTGGAATACAAAGCAAGCTCTGTCTTTAAAAAGGTGTTGCCTAGAGAAACTATTTTCTCTCGCTTCCAAATTTCTGCCTGTCCCTGTCCCAGAAGCCACATTTTCATCTCAGAGAGGAAACAGAGGCTCATTGCCCCCTTGGGTTCCTCCAGAGCTCTCTAGGGAAGGCCTGAGTTACCCCCATCTTTTTTTTTTAACTTTTAAAAAAGTTTAAAAAGCAGTTGTGTTATATAGGTAAACTTATGTCATGGTTTATATAGGTAAACTTATATAGGTAATTTTATTTATAGGTTTATATATAGGTAAACTTTTATTTGTTACACATATTATTTCATCGCCCAGGTATTAAGCCTAGTAACCATTAGAAATTTTTCCTGATCCTCTCCCTCCCCCCACCCTTCAACCTCTGACCGGCCCCAGTGTCTGTTGTTCCCCTCTGTGTGTCCATGTGTTCTCATCACTTAGCTCCCACTTATAAGTGAGAAAATGCAGTATTTTTCTGTTCCTGCATTAGTTTGCTAAGGATAATGGCCTCCAGCTCCATCCATGTTTCTGCAAAGGACATGACCACATTCTTTTTCATAGCTGCATAGTATTCCATGGTGTATCTGTCCTACATTTTCTTTATCTAGTCTACCACTTTAGGGCATTTAGGTTGAGTCTGTGTCTTTACTATTGCGAATAGTGCTGCAGTGAACATTTGTGTACATGTATCTTTATGGTAGAATGATTTATATTCCTCTGGGTATATACCCAGCAGTGGGATTGCTGGACCAAATAGTAGTTCTGTCTTTAGGTCTTTGGAGAATCACCACACTACTTTCCACAATGGTTGAACTAATTTACCCTCCCACCAACAGTGTATAAGCATGCTTTTTTTCCACAACCTCACCCCCCAATCTCCTTGATGGGAGGTAGGGTCCGACACTGAATGAAGCTAGCTCTCTCTGTTACCCAGGCAGGGCCTTTGCAGGGTCATGAAGCTGAGGAGCAAGAAGGGTGGGGATCCTGGGGTCCTGGGTCCCAGTGGCCCCTGACAGAAGGGCGGAGGCGATGTTGGCTTGTGAATGAGAACCTTCCCCATTGCTTTCCTCTAGCTGAGGGACACCACTCTCTGAGCCAATCCCAGCTCCCCTTTTGTCTGGGTTCTTTTCCCCCCATAAGGCAGTGCTCTAGCCCTGGGCACAGACTGCTAATTGTGCCCCTATATCCATTCTCTACTTGTCCCTCAACAGAGTCCCCAGTGTTTGCTGGAGCACACAGACACTCAAATCAAACTCACACCGGCCAGCCTCCTTGGCAGCCAGGCCTGGCCACATGACTAAGTTCTGCCAGTGGGATGGCTTTGAGGGGAAATAATGCACCTCTTTACCATCTCCCTCTCCACTCTGGAGCACGGATGTGTGGGATGCCATCTTGAGCCATTCAGATGACAGAAGTACCCCAGGCAGCATGGAGCCACAACTGGGAAGGAGTCTGGGCCCCGACGCCATCAAGCCATTGTTCGAGCTCTGGACTGTCTCATCCAGACTCTCAGGTGACAGAGAAATAATCAACTGATTCAGCTACTGTTTTTCTGGTTTCTTTGTAACAACGACTGCATTTAAATCCTAACTAATGTTAAGTATCAAGAAGGGTAGCCTGTGTTCACCAGCCCAACAGAGGGTCCCATCCATTGCACTGTGCAAACTGTGCAATACTTTACGGTTTCATGAAACTATTGCTCACTGAGCACCTCCTACATGCTGGGCACTGAGTCAGATGGTCAGGAAGCTACTGATAAATCAAAGTCTTGCTTCCCAATTAGGAAGGACGGAAAGAAGAATAACAATGAAGATATACAGAGTATTTCACTATGCACACACACACACACACACAGGCTTATGGGATATAGTCTATAAATATTCCCATTGGACAGATGTGAAAACTGAGGTCTAGAAAGGTTAAGGTGTCCAATAGCTAATAAGTGGTCGACTATAAATTCAAAACCAGACAGTCTGACTCCAATTGCTTCCCCGTCAATCCTCCAGTAACTATGTAAAGAAACACATTACAGGCTGATTTATCCTCCATACCATCACCATTGCCCCAAGGAAACATAATAGAGTTAACATGTGTTGAGCCCTCACTTGGAACCTGGTGCTATGCTCAGTGTTTTCCATGCATTGCGTCTTTTCTCCCCATCTATAGCTCTGGGAGACCAGAGCCATTATAATCCTGATGTGAAAGATAACAAAACCAATGCAGAGATTACAAGAAGCTGGCCCAAGTTTACCAAGCAAGTTCGCGCCTGACTGTCATAAGGGCTGGAGGGATTTTTGTCTTCCTGCTTTTTATATCTGTAGACTAGGGGCTAGGGCACACCAGAGACCCAGCCCAGCTCTGTGCCTCATCCTTATTCCAGGCCAAACAGGAATAAAGCTCATACCTGTCCCCTGGGCTGAGCACTCCTTAAAGCCAGGCCCCGTCTATCGTGTGTCCTTGTGTTCCCAGCACAGGGCCTTCCCCAGCGTGTGCTGTGAGAATGGGGTAACCTATTTGCTTCCACTCTTCCCATCCATGGCCAAGTGCAGTGGACACCTCTGTGTGCTGTAGACAACTCTTGCTTTTGTCCCAGCAGCCCCTCACCTTTCTTCTGGTTACAGTGTCTTCAGTGTCTTAGCAAATCAACAATTGGGCTCAACCAAAGAGATAAAGCAGGCCAGCTGTGGTGGTTCACGCCTGTAATCGCAGCACTTTGGGAGGCTGAGGTGGGTGGATCACCTGAGGTCAAGAGTTTGAGACCAGCCTGGCCAACATGGCGAAACCCTGTCTCTACTAAAAATACAAAAAATTAGCCAGGCGTGGTGGTGGGCACCTGCAATCCCAGCTATTCAGGAGGCTGAGGCAGGAGAATTGCTAGAACCTCAGAGGTGGAGGTTGTAGTGAGCCGAGATTGCACCACTGCACTCCAGCCTGGGCAACAAGAGCGAAACTCCCTCTCGAAAACAAATATGATCAAAGCCCAAACTAATCAAAACATAACATCCCCCTTGGCCACAGCGGTTGGTTCTGAGATTGGCCACTTGAGCCAATGACACAGAAGGACCCCCCAGGTCGTTCTCACTTACTGGGAACATACAAGGATGTGCAGGTGGGGGTTGCTGTCCTCATCTTTCTCTCAGGCAGAGCAAGGGATGGAAGCCAACCCTGAGAAAGGCAGGGCAGAGGGATGCTGAGAAGCTGCTCTTCTGTTCACATCATTTGTGTCCCTGAAGAACATACCCTTGGGGGTTTTCATGCACATAAAGCAATCAATTCTTTCTTTTTTTTTGGCATATGCAATTTTGCAACCACTTTTCTGTCCCATTTGAACCAAACATGTTCTAATGGATACTCTGTTTGGAGCCCGTCTCCTGCTTTCAATAATGATGCCAACTTACCTTTTAAGGAAAAAAGCTTCCCCTCCTCCCTATGACTTTTGTATACCAAAGCCCAGTTGGGCCTATGAATAGGTTTGTCATCTGGTATTTTGACCTGTTCATTCACAGCCGCATTGCTTCAAGGAGGAGGATTAAGTATGACAACACTGTCTGGAGAACTAGCGTTGGGGTTTAATCACAGCTGGCCTCACATCTTATTCAGATTCATATCCACGCATCTCATTTTTCAATGAGATTGAAGGTTCTGTGAGGTAAGAGTCATGTCCTATAAATTCGACAAACAATAATTAAGTGCCTGAGGTGTCCTAGACACTGACTGGAAGCTGGGAACACAGAGGATAATAAAAGAGGTCACTGTCCTCTCTAAGGCAGATATGAAAGCAGATCATTGCAGATAGAAATGCATCGTGACAGGAAGTTTTGAGTTGCAAGTGGCCGAGAAATGCAACTTAAACTGGCTGGGGCAATGTAGAAGATTTGTTTCATGGAAATAGAAAGTGCAGGTAAGATCCAGCTTCTGGACTGGATGACCCAATGGCTTAACAATGCCATCTGTGATTTTAACGCCAACTGTGACCATCTCTCAGCACAGCCATGCCAGCAGCCTCCTCAGCAGGGCCAGCTGCATCCCAGGGGCGACACCTTTCCCCATCTACATCCCGGGAAACGGGGGCCCAAACTAGATGCACCCTGATTAGACCTTCAAGGTCACATGCTTGCTCATGAACCAGTGACTGGGCAGAAAAATGAACTGCGTGGATGCCTGTAAACCAATCAGGGCCTACCACGGAAGCAAGGGGGTGGAGTCAGCTTGCTCCAAAGCAAGTAGGTTACATAAGCCCACTGTCTACCCTTAGAGACAAAAATGGTACCAGATTCCCCTGAGCTGACACCAGAAGCCTCTCCTGTGTCCATCACTGGGCTGCACCGGTGGTGCGTACTGTCACTTCATGGTCACAATAATATCGGCGGAAGCAGCACCTAATGTTTGTGAAACGCTTCCCAGTGCCAGATTCTAGTGTTCCGCATTCACAATCTCATTTTACCAGAGTTAGGGAGCATGGTTACCTCCCGTTTTGCAGATTAGGAAACTGAGGTCTGGAGAGGGAAAGTAGGCTGGCCAAAGTTATTGGCCTGAATTTTTTTTTTTTTTTTTTTTTTTTTTTGAGATGGAGTTTCGCTCTTGTTGCCCAGGCCGGAGTGCAATGGCACGATCTCGGCTCACCGCAACCTCTGCCTCCCAGGTTCAAGCAATTCTCCTGCCTCAGCCTCCCGAGTAGCTGGGATTACAGGCATGAACCACCACGCCCGGCTAATTTTGTATTTTTAGTAGAGACGGGGTTTCTCATGTTGAGGCTGGTCTCGAACTCCTGACCTCCAGGTGATCCGCCCGCCTCGGCCTCCCAAAGTGCTGGGATTACAGGCGTCAGCCACCGCGCCCGGCCGGCCTGAATTTAAAAATCAAAGTGGCAGCCTGTTGTCCTCGGTTCCTTAGTGTTGGAAAGGGTCTAGTCACATCCTTGTGCTGGGTGCTTGGCTGGGTGGATGGGGCTTTAAGGGAGACAGAAAACAGAAACCGCCTCTCCACTGCGCATCACATTTGCTGTTAAAAGAATTCCGCATGCTTCACAAGGGCTGCCTCCAGAGTCCTTTGCAAATCCCCAAATTGGCAATTCCTGCTACTGTATTTAATTTCCCACTAAACTGCAGAAAAATTTAACAGAAAAACTTCAGTGTCCCCTTCAGACTGCACGATGCTCTAAATGAACATTAATTCTGCCGCAAAAATAAGCTCAACACCACCTTACATTGCACTATTTGCATGAGAACACTGAACATTACTTTCTAGAATCTACACAGTCAACTCTAGCTGTTGACTTTCTCCAGGGGCGTGGGAGAGGTATGTTTCACCAACGATGTCACTTTAGGGCAGGTACAGGGTGCATGACTGCATGGCCCACAGAAGCAGGACCCAACAATTACAGTGGCTCAGTGGATCCAGGAGCAGTCCTCTGGCCACGTGGCCTTCTCTCTTGCTTTCCTATTGAAACCTGCACGTGCCCATGTGTTAGAGACACGAGTTTGCAACTCTGGGCTTGGATAAATTCTTAGCGTCTGCAACCTCAGCTGGGTCTACATCTTTTCTGGGACAAAAATTCCAAGGAGTCCCTATTCCTCAGTAAATACCTCCCTCTAATGGGTGGGGGCTAGGGTTGGACAAGGGTAGGTTTGGGGGAGAGTGAGGAAGAAGTTCCACAGGACAGGTTTCCACCTAACGGAGCAGGGCACTTTGTATTGGAAGGTCATGGAAGCTGAGGCTGGAGGTTCGCTTGCTCTCCTCTTTCTGGACTCGAATGAGTTGTCATTTGCCTCTGCTGGAAGCAGTTGGTCTCACTTTCTGCTGAATTCCTGGACTCATTTATCGGCCTTGCCTCCTGGAGTGTTTTATTTTCTTCGTAAACTGCCTTTACTTTATTAAGATTCATCTCTAATTGATCTTTTCTGTACAGAGGCTACCCATGAGAAGCTGCCCAGCAGAGCTAATAAATAAAGGCAGGAGGAACTTGAGTTGGGATATCGGTAGCACCCAGCAAGTGGCCACCATTAGTATGACCTTGTGTACATTTTTAAATCTCTGTTCCTCAGTTTCCTCATCTGTAAAGTGAGGATAGCAACAATGCATGATCTCATAGGGTGAGGCTTAAATAAGCTGTTGTAGGAAAAACACTTAAAACAATGGCTGCCCCATAGAAAAGACCCAGGAATGTTAGCTATCAAATAATTCAATACTGAAATAATGGAATAATGAAGAGACAGTATGGCATGATGAAAACAACATGGTCTGTAATTTCATATAATCCATGTCTAGGTTTTACCACTTATTAGCTCTCAGCAGAAAAGTTCTCCACACTCTATGAGCCTTAGTTTCATTTTCTCCAAATGGGAATAATGATTGTACAGCCTCCTGGGGTTGCTGGCAAGGTTCATTAACTTTAAATGTCTCACTGTGCAAAAGCCAGTCACCACAGCAGGCCTGACTGCAAGGCTTGGCCTGGGGCTGGCATCTGGGAAGGTGGATTTCAAGAGAGTTCCCACCACTTCCTGACAAGAGTAGTTCACTGTGACTAAACCATTTGCACAAACAGCATGGTTTATGCTGGACACCTGCTTTCCTTCTGGGAATGTTGTCACATCCCAGGCAGATGGTGTCTATGTGACCAGCCCCCAATAAAAACCCTGGACACTGAGTCTCTAATGAGCAGTTCACAGGTGTTGTTGCAATTCATTGCTAAGGAAATCCTGTGTGTCCTGGGCAGCTCTAGAGGGAGAGAGCTCTGTAAGCTTCCACCTGGCTTCTTCTGTACTTAGTTCTCAGTGCCTTTTCCATGTACTGATTTTGCTCGGTATCCTTTCACTATAAAAGTCATAGCCATGTGCAAAACTATATGCTGAGTCTTGTGAGCACTCCTGGAAAATAACAGAATCTGGGAGGGTTCTTATGGACACCCTGACACTCACCTGTGCCATACTTGTCCCATCATGAGTCCTTGGTAAGTGGAAGCATTAAATGGAAGTGTCCACGGTGGTCACTGACTCATTGTCCTTACTTGTGAGGCTCAAATAAGAGATGTCTCCTCTAAAAGCAACTTAATTTTTGTTTTTTTGAAAAATGCAAAAAGAAATGTACTTGCATGGACCCAGAACGTAAGGGTGGCAAGGATGAAGATATGCAAGAGAGTATTCATAGCCTCTTTTATCTTAAATACCAAAGAAAATCCTACCAGCTTTGTCTTTTCTCTCGTCTTCCACCCTCTGAGAAGGAATCCTGTCTGATTGATTACTGGACCTTTTCTTTTTCAATTGAGATAGTCAATAAGGGAGATGAGATGAGGAGGGACTCGTGGGAATTACAGTAGAAAACGAGAAAACTAAAAACTACTAGGGGGAGAAGAATAGATTTAGGGAAATAAGAAAGAGGAATCAAAAATGAAAGAGCCCATGAAGGTTGGATTAGAGATAGGGTTTTTGTTTGTTTCATGTTGTTTAAATGTGGAAATGAAAAACAGAAAATAACTTCGTGGCAGCTATTGTGTGTTGAAGAAAGAAGAATTGGAAAAGAACTTTTAAAAAGAGGTTTTATTATATATTATGGATGGGTTCCTTCTTTGATATGCTATTCAGAAGGCTCCAATAAAGATTCAAATTACCCTAAATTAATTTGGGGTTGGTAAACAATTTTTTTTTTATAGACTGTGTATCAGGCTGGACCACAGGGCAAACAGGCTTTATATGCATTGCAGAATCCATAGTTATATGACAGCTATCAGTCACATTCTCAATCTCTCAATCTCTCACTCTCTCTCTCTCTCTCTCACACACACACACACACACACACACACACACACAGAGTAAGTGATATGGTTTGGCTGTGTTCTCACCCAAATCTCATCTTGAATTGTAACTCCCATAATCCCCATGTTTTGCATGTTTCGTGGGAGGGACCCAGTGGGAGGTAACTGAGTCATGGGGGCGGGTTTTCCTGTGCTGTTCTCGTGATAGTGAATAAGTCTCATGAGATCTGATGGTTTTATAAAGGGCAGTTCCCCTGCACATGTTTTCTTGCTGTCCCCATGTAAGATGTGCCTTTGCTCCTCCTTCACCTTCTGCCATGATTGTGAGGCCTCCCCAGACATGTGGAACTGAGTCCATTAAACCTCTTTTTCTTTATAAATTACCCCGTCTCAGGTATTTCTCCATAGCAGTATGAAAATGGACTAATACAGTAAGCTATTTCAGAATCTGCCAAATTATATTTACTAATTAATTTTCTTCGCTCAGCCAGATTTATTCTCAACCTGCCCCATTTGAAAATTTTCTCTCCTCTGACTAGTATAACTTGCCATTATTCATTGAGGATCTTCAGGACCCAGAGCAAGAAGAGAAGGAAGATAGAGGAGCGAGGTTACTCTCACACCTAGACTCAGATGCCTGGGCTGGTTCAGTGATGTCAAGTTCAAGTTCAGTGATGGTCTGTTCAGTGATGTCCTCAGTGTATATCCTCAAGCCCTCTTTTTCTGAGGCTCAGAAAGGCTCCCACCTTCTAAACTCTATGAAACCCTGATTTCTGAAAGTTTAGGCCTCTTGGATCTCTGAATTTCAAAACAGTTAGTGACACATGCAAGAACAAGATCAAAATTTCTTAAGGGGAAAAAGAACCTGAAACAGACATTGAGAGGGCAAACATCTCACATTAGATTCTGGAATTAAAGAAAAAGTAGTAACATATGCACAACATCATCCCTTAAAAGCTCCTGAGTTTAGATAAGAAAGAAGACCAAATGCTCCAAAGGAGACTGCCAGATTTATTTTCAAGGCAGAATGTAATTTATGCAAGTTAAAGGTATCAAATGTTATTGGAACAGGCATTTCACAAAGCCAATATCCCAAATGGCTGTAAACATATGAAAAACTGCTCAGCTTTATTATTTATCAGGGAAATGCAAATTAAAACCATAAAATGATACAAGTACACATCCACCTGAAAGGTTAAGGTGAAAACATCACACATTAAGGAAGTGAAGCAACTGGAACATGCATGCATCCACTGCTGGTCATGGGGAGGGAGAGATGCAACTGGTACCACCACTTTGCAAAACTGTTTGGCAGCATCTTCTAAAGCTGAACAGATGTATAAGTTTCAACCCAGCAATCCTACCTCTTGGAACATACCCAACAGAAATGTGGACATGTTCACCAAACACACGTACAAGAATGTTCACGGCAGCACTATGCGTAAGCAGTCCCAAACTAAAGCCTACCTTGAAGTTCATCAGTAGATGAGAAGAACAAATGGTGGTATATTCACACAATAGAATACTGTAGAGCACGGAGCTGGCAAACTATGTTTGTAATCCAGACTGCCAATTTTTGTAGATAAAGTTTCATTCATCGAAATTTTATTTACAAGATAAAGTTCATTCGATGAATGAAACTTACAAAATTTTATTTACAAAAATTCAGCTCCATTCATTGATTTAAATATTGCCTATGGCTGCTTTCATGTCATAATAGAAAAACTGAGCTGTGACAGAGATCAAAGGACCAGTGATGCTTCAAATATTTACTGTTGCTCTTTACAAAAAGAGTTTGCTGACCCCTGCCTTATATCAATGAGAGCAAACGACGTACAGCTACGTGTGTTGTGTTGATAAGGACGCATCTCACAGTGTTGAATGAGAGAAACCAGGCACTAGAGAGCACAAGTTATTTGGTTCCGTTTCCATGAAGTTAAAAGTAGGCAAAATTACGCCCTGAAGTGGGTGTGAGAAGTCAGGATAGACATTGCCCTGGGAAGCACGGTGACTGGAAAGGGACCTGAAGGTTCACGGGTGCCTGGTTGTGTTCTGTTTCTGGATCCATATGTGTGTGACCTGGATGTGTTCTCTTGGTGAGAATTCATCGAGCTTTGTACTTAGGCCATGCACACTTGTCTCTATGTTTATGATATTTTAGTGGAAAATCTTTTAAAAATGCTATTGGACTCCCTGCACTCTACCTTAAAACTGCAAGCCATTTCCCCTGCTCTCTCATTTGTGTCTTCCTTCACATAAGCTGATATTCCCCTGAAATGCACTCCTCCTGCTCCCTTTGATAAAATGTGATGGAGCAAGTGAGGGAAGAGAGAGACCCTCTCATATTGTTTTATATTGTTTTACACTCAGTACCTGTTTTAAGAAAAAAACAAGGAAGTGAAATCAAAGACAGGCAGCCCGGCGCCAGGCCCAAAACCGGACCTAGGCCTGCCTGGCCTAAACCTAGTAGTTAAAAATCAACTCATGACTTAGAAACCGATATTATCCATAGATTCCCGACATTGTATAAAGGAACATTGTGATACTCCCTGCCCTGTTCTGTTTCACTCTGACTACCAGGGCATGAAACCTCTGTCACGTATCCCCTAGATTGCTCAATCAATCACGACCCTTTCACGTGAAATCTGTAGCATTGTGAGCCCTTAAAAGGGACAGAAATTGTGCACTTGAGGAGCTCGGATTTTAAGACAGTAGCTTGCCGATGCTCCCAGCTGAATAAAGCCCTTCCTTCTACAACTCAGTGTCTGAGAGGTTTTGTCTGTGGCTTGTCCTGCTACACAAGGACCCCTCTTAGGAGCCCGCTGGGCCTCCCTAGGCATGGAATGAAAGGAAAACCTTGAGTTCCTTCAAGGGAAATTCCAGGCACCTCACTAGCTTTGAAAATTAAATGAGCAACCTGATAAGTGAGAAGGTAATAATAGCTGAAAATAATAGCCCAGGAAGTTAGAGCCACAAAATGTTCGGCTTCCTATAGAAACTAAGGATAACATCTTCATATATGTCCCTGAATTATTTTTCAGAAACCCAGACCCCCATCACATGGCAGATGGCATCTGCTGGCACAGAGACCTCAGAGAAGAAGGAACCAAGGACTGAATGGTGACCCTCCCATTCTTTGTTCTAAATTTCTGCCCGAGAGGCCTGGAGGAAGTCATATTCAGAGCCCAGGGCTTAACATTCCTTTCTGTTGACCCCAACTTTTTAGAAAAACTTTTGCTTCCTTAATCAAACACAAATGAAAGAATCTTTGAATTCACCTTTGACTTGTAGACCCTGCTGGAGATGCTTTGCTTTTTTAAGTTAAACCAATGTGCAACTTCCATGTGTCAGTTTATGACTTTGCCTGTAATTCTGTCTTCTCACCTTGAAAAACACTTACAATGTAAGCCATGGGGAAGTTCAGGTTTTAGGCATTAGCTGCCTCATTCCCCTTGCCTGGAGCCCTGCAATCAATGCCTCACTTTCTCTCGCTGCAAATCCTGATGTCAGGGTTTGGCTTTGCTGCACCGAGGTCGGTGGACCCAAGCTTGGTTCGGTAACAAGAACAATGCAGACTCATCCTTCAAATCTCAGTGCAGCTGTCTCCTGCTCAGGTCACCTTCCTGCCATGCCCCAGGGCTCATAGGTAATCCAGGGAATCCGGCAGAGAGATCTCCAAGAGGGTGACACTGGACCTTAAGTGAATTTGGAGAAATAAAAGAGGTGTCACTGGTTGAATCTTGAGTGTCTGTCACACAAGAGAGGCTGGGTTGGCCACTCTTGAGGAATTCAGCTGTTTGTAGCTTAGTTTAATCCAGGCTTAAGCCATCAGTTGGGGGCAGCTTAGTTTGGTGGGCAGAACATCAGGCAAATCTGGAAAAAAGAGCTGCGTAGCAGCCAGGACATAGTGAAATTAAAGGGACTAAGGTGCCACCTCTAATTGGCTGCAGAAAAGTGAGGAATTCATCGTTTGGCATAACTGAGAAACCCAGGGGGAGGTGATTGTAACCATAATAGGTTCATTGCCCTACGCACACAACCAGTCCATACACCAAGACACCGGCTTGCAGCAGAGAAAGAGGTTTCATCATAGGGTCATTGAATGAGGTGATGGGAGAAAACCTCAACTCCATCTCCCCTAGGAATCTGGGGTTCAGGTTTTGGAGTAGGCCAAAGTACAGGTATCATTGATTGGTCGAGGAGTGCAGGGTGAAGTCATGGGTGAGGGAGAGGAAGAAGCTGTATTCTCACGTGGATCCCTTTCTGTAACCACCCAATGGGTTCACCTTGCCTGCTGCCTAGACAGAACCGATTTATCAAGACAGGGGAATTGCAAAGGTGAGAGAGTAATTCACACAGAGCTGGCTGTGCAAGAGACCAGAGCCTTGTTATTACTCAAATCAGTCTCCCTAAGCATTTGGGGATCAGAGTTTTTAAAGATAATTTGGCAGTTAGAGGCTTGGGAAGTGGGGAGAGCTGATTAGTCAGGTTGGAGATGGAATCAGCGGGGGTCGAAGGAGGTTTTCTTGCTGTCTTCTGTTCCTGGGTGGGATGGCAGAACTGGTTGAGCCAGTTCAGCTGATCCATCCAGTGCAGGGTCTGCAAAATATCTCAAGCACTGATCTTAGATTTTACAATAGTGATGTTTTCTCCAGGAGCAATTTGGGGAAATTAAGACTCTTGAAGCCAGAGGCTGCATGAACCCTAAACTGTAATTTCTAATCTTGTAGCTAGTTTGTTAGTCCTGGAAAGGCAAACTAGACCCCAGGCAAGAAGGGGGTCTTTTCAGGAAAAGGCTGTTACCAATTTTGTTGCAGAGTCAAACCATGAACTGAATTCCTTCCCAAAGTTAGTTTAGCCTACGCCCAGGAATGAACAAGGACAGCTTAAAGGTTAGAAGCAAGATGGAGTCAGTCAGGTCTTATTTCTTTCACTGTCATAATTTCCTCAGCTATAATTTTGCAAAGCCGATTTTGTTTCTTCTCTGGGGGTCTTCAAACTGGTCGCTGGAATTCAGGTCTGAAATACATCTGAATTAAATAAAAGCCTTATGATTCTAATGTCCGGGATCTCGTCTATAGGAACAATGGGTATGCAAATGATCAGTATCTAGTGCTAAGTGACTTTTAGTAAGAAGGAAGTGGGCCTAAGGGCAGCCTGATGAATGCTTAATTATAATTATTTCTGTCCAGAACCCAGGATGCAATTGTCAACCCTGTGGAGACAGTTTCACAATGGTTTCAGCTGGGGCTGGATCCAGCATTGTGAATGATGTCATCAAGAATTCCAGGAATCAGTCTTTTCTCTCTTTGTGGCTCTGCCTGCCGCAGGTTTCATTCTCTGACAGGAGTTGACTATGGTAACTCCAGCAGCCCCATGCTTATGTCTTTAAGTCCAATGGAAAGAATGGGTTTTCTCTTTCCTAAAAGTTCAAGAGAAGAGGCAGAACCAGGCTTCCTTTGTTTGGATCACATGCTACCCACCACTCCCCACCATGGAATCTTTGTAATCAGGGGATGGAATGCGGTGCTTGCCCAGGCCTTAGTCAAGCCTTGCCTTGCCCTGAAGCAGGTGACGAGAAGAGTCAGACCCATCAACCCCTGTTTCCTGGTACACAACTCCCCAAATCCTTGGGATCTCCAAGAGGATGAGTGACTTTCTGTATGCTAATGAGTTGACTGATGGCAGGGGGATCCTGGACAGACTATGGATGGGGGCTGGTTGCCGGGGGTACCAACCATGTGATTAGAGGGTTGACAGTTTCAGCTCCACCCAACTGGACCTCTGGGGAGGGCTGGGGAGGGGGCTGAATGTTGAGTTGAGTTGATCACCAAGGCCAAGAAGGTAATGAATCGTGCTTCCATAATGAAGCTTCCGTAAAACCCCACAAGGACCGGGTTCAGGGAGCTTCAGACAGCTGAACACATGGAGGTCCCTGGAGGGTGGTGCCTGGAGAGGACATGAGAGCTCCACATCCCTTCCTTATACTCCACCCTCTGCATCTCATTATCTGTATCCCTTGTAATATCCTTGTAATACACTGGTAACGTTAGCGGTGGAAGAGATCCGAGTTACCCTGAGTTACTGGTGGCAAATCTGTAGGGGTCTGCAGCAACTTCAGTCCTTGCCTCTTCAGAAGAAAGAATTAGACTGACGTGCATAAAGCAGAAAAAGAGACCAAGGCAAGTTTCAGAGCAGGAGTGGAAGTTTGTTTAAAAAGGCTTTAGAACAGGAAAGCAAGGAAAGTTCACTTAGAAGAGATCCAAGAGGGTGCCTGAAGGTCAAAGAGAGAAGAGAGCATTTAACTTTCATCCTAGCACTTTCTTTTTTTTCTGAGACGGAGTCTCATTCTGTCGCCCAGGCTGGAGTGCAGTGGCACAATCTTGGCTCACTGCAAGAGCCACCTCCCAGGTTCACACTATTCTCCTGCCTCAGCCTCTCGAGTAGCTCGGACTACAGGTGCCTGCCACCACACCTGGCGGATTTTTTGTATTTTTAGTAGAGACGGGGTTTCACCGTGTTCGCCAGGATGGTCTCATCTCCTGACCTCATGATCCGCCTGCCTCGGCCTCCCAAAATGTTAGGATTACAGGCGTGAGCCACCACGCCCGGCCCATCCTAGCACTTTCCAGGCTTGCCTCTTTCCCATGATTCTTTCCTTAGGGTGGGCTACCCGCATGCGTGCAGTGTTCTCCCTACCCTTGGGAACTGAGCATGTGCAGTGTGTTTAGGAAGTTGTATGCGTGCCCATCTGAGGTTTTCTTCCCTTTCCCAGTGGTAAGCTCCTGGAACATCATACTTTGCCATCTTGTCTCGTAGTGAGCATGCCCAGGAAGTTTCTTCTCCCTGGTGTCTATATTCAATTAACACTTTCAATGTCAATAGTTGTGGATCATCAGGAGATTGTCTCTCCCTGCGGCTGCAAATGATCATTTTTAGTGATAAAATGATAATCATCAGACCATCACCTGATATTCCTAGTGGGTACGGGGAGAGCCCTCTCCTGCCCCACTCATGCCTATCTAACTACCTGTAACAGTAAACATAAGTAAGTGTTTCCCCGAGATGTGTGAGCTACTCTAGCAAATTAACAGAATCTAAGGGGGAGGGGAATCTCAATTTATAGCCAGTGATCACAAGCAAAGGTAAAACACCAGGGGCTTGCAATTGGTATTGAAGTGAGGCAGGCGCAGTCTTGTGCGACTCAGCCCTCAACCTGTGCAATCTGACACTATTTCCAGGTAGTATGGGAATTGAACTGAATTAGAGGACACATAGCTGGTGTCCACTGCAGAACTGGTTATTTCCTTGCTGTGTGGGGGTAAACCCACATATATTTGGTGTCAGAAGCCTTTTGTGTTGTAAGAGCCAAGGACAGGAGAAACTGAGTTTGTTTTTTCCTATATTCTCAGAGTCCAAGCAGGTCAAAACTACAGCCCCACCCTGCACTGCTTATTAACTGTTGAAACTGACTTTGCAAAACTTATAACAGTGAGAAAATTATGATCCAGAAGAGATCTGACCTAACCAACTCCATCTTGCGTTTAACCTCCAAACCACCCTTGGTCGTTCCTGGGTGTGGGCCAAGCTAACTTTGGGAGAAATTGAGTTTATAGTTTAAATGATAATAGCCCTTCCCAAAAAACTAACCCCCCTTTATAACACTAATGAAAGGCCACCAAGGTTAGGAGGATGAGAAGGGCCTGAATCTGTGGTTAAGTGATGACCAGTCATTATTCCAGCCATTGCAAGATTTGTTACTTCCCCAATTACTCCTGCAGATAACATCATCATGGTAAAACCTAAGATTGGCCTTTAGAGATGTCTTCTCAGACTTTTGCATTTCTGAGGACCAGATGGCCCCACTAGGACCAGCAACTCTTGACTCAACATGACCTGTGGCCCCCACCCAGAAGTGGACTCAGCCTCAAGGACTGTTTTCCACACCCCTGTGATTGCATGCCCAACCAATCAGCAGCATCCATTCCCTAGCCCCTGCCCACCCAAACTATCTTTGAAACACCCTAGTCCCCAAATTTTCAAGGAAGCTAATGTGAGTAATAATAAAACTCTGATCTCTCATTTACCCAGCTCTTCATGTATTAAACTCTTTCCCTTGTTTTAATAAATCAGCTTCATCTGGGCAATGGGTAAGAAGAACTTGTTGGGCAGTTACACTGTGACCTTCAAGAACGAAGTTTCTTGATCTGTACAAGGGTGACGGGTGTCCTCACTGCAAGGAGATATTGCAAGACGGCATGTATCTCCCAGGGACCGAGTACCTGGGCTTAATGTGTGCCTGATGAATGGTGGAGCCCTCTATACCATTCTGCTTTTCAGGAAGGAAAAAAGTCCTCTGTTTAGGCTCTGGGCCAGGGATGAGGATCAGGAGTGTGGGCCACCCACTCTGCAGGCTCTACGGAGCCACTGTGTGGGTGCAGGGCCCTGTCAATCACAGCCACTTTATCTGATAGACCCCAAGGGAGAATCATCATCATTGTTTTAATCACACCATTGAAACAAACAAGAATCAGGGCGTCAATTAATTCAGCACACAAGTGGAACACATTTTATAATTTGCAAGTCAGATACAGAGCTGCAGACCGCACTCTCACCCCAGTGACAAGTCACATCCTCAGAGGGTTAGGTGGGGAGGAACAAGGTAGGGGATAGGGATCTGGCTTTGGGTTGTGGTTCTGACACTGACAATTAGTGTGACCTCCAACAGATGCTGAAATACTCTGGGCCTGAGTTTTCTCACCTGTAAGAAGGAATCAGTGTTGTTGTAAAGATTACAGGCATGATCTAAGTCACCTGGGTTCACTTACAAGAACAAAGAGCTGTTGCTTTACTTATTCTACAAAGGAAAGAAATTAGCACAAGGCATCAAGTGCTTACAAAAGCCACTGGAAGTTCATGAGGAGCAGGCTTTGGACTGGGTCTGTGCAAAAACATGGCAGAACTGGCCTCCCAGGAATCTGGCACATCTGCCTCCATTAGGAAAGCAGAGACCCAGAGGCTGCTGAAAGTATTAGCTTCCAGAACACTCAGCAGAAGCTGTGACCCTGCGATCAAGAAGCCCTCACCAACACAGAGACCCCTTGTCTCCCACAAAGCTAATGGCTGGTCACTGCAGTGCAGAATGGAAAAGCTCGATGCAGCAGGGGGACGACCTTGGCCTCACCACCCTCAGCTGGAGGAGCAGAATTGCATCTCAAATATCCTAGGTGCAAAGGAATTGGGGAAATTGCTTTTTTGGGGAGGGGGGCTGCTCTGCAGTGCAGGAAGATGCAGAAGAAGGCACAACCAGATGACAACAGCTGAGAAAAAGTTGACATAGGATAAGGCACTGAAGGGTTTGGGATCCAATGGCCGGTCCTAGGAGCAGCTGGACTCATGTGCCCACAGCCTCCCTTCTAAGCCAGACTTCTGAGCACCAAAGTGTCCTGAAGTCACCTGGTCCGTGGCTCTGCCCAGCCCAACCACAGCCAACAATCACCTGACCTCCCATGGGGCCTTCTGGTTCCAGACCCAGGATGGGGAGAAGCAGCTTGGGGTTCATGACGAAGCATTGTCCCTGAGCCCTACACCCACCCTTCTGTGCTCTGCCCTGTGATGCTGAGACTGGGATTCTGAAAACCATGTTTCTGTTAAAATAGCTGACATGGCTCTGTCTCAAGATGAGACTTGAAGTCACATGCAGGGGCTTCAGAGTCAGACACAGACCCATCTTCCCTGTTCAGGGACTGTGAGACCCGGACAAGTGGCTTAATCTTTCTCAGACACGATTTCTTCCTCTCTAAAAGAATAGTCTCTCCCCACAAAGTTGATGTGACAGTGCATGTCTGTGTGTGTAAAATGCCCAGCACAGGGCCTGACAAATGCTAAGCTCCAGCCAGTGTCAGCGGATAGCGTCCTGCAGGGGGACCAGAGCCTTCCACTTCCCACAGGTGTAAAGGTCTCTGAGAAGGTGCCTGGACCCTCCTCTCATAGCCATCAAGGCAGACGCTGTGGGGCACATACGCTACAGCCATCTCCTCCTCGCCTGCTGCCGCCTTCTGGAAAAGCAGAAGATGGCTGACACTCCATTCCAGAATGTTCCCTCTGCTTGGCACACTGGCTCTCCCAGGCTCAACTCACTCTCAGGTCTTTCAGGCTTCAACTTCAGCCCCAGGTCTTCAGGGAAGCCTTCTGTGACTGTGCAAAGCATCTCCCCTGGGCTCCCCAGCCTCCGTTGGGCTTACCTACAAGCTGGCTTGTCTATTTCCCTACCCCACTCAGTGAGCTCCTTGGTGGGGTGGGGGATGAAGGGAGGTGGGCTCACTGCTGAATTCCCAAAGCTTACATAAAGCTTGGCACAAACGCGCTCCCGATGGCTGGCTGTGGAAATGAATGGGTGAGTTCCTGATTTATGAGGGATAAAACAGGGGCTCAGAGACGCTGCACAGACCTGCTTAGGATGAGGCTCATACTCGACCCCAGGTCCCACTACACCAAGCTGCTTCAAAGCAAGTTCAGAATCCAGAGCACCCTTCCCCAACTCAGCCTCCGAGCTGTTACTTGGCAGGAAGGGGAGATTTGTGCAGAAGTCCACAGAGGGTCTGTCTGTAAACCTCCCTCACTGAAGTCACAATAGGGAGCTTGTGAAAAACCTAACCTCTCAGCCCCATCCCAGAGCCACACAGTCAAAAGCTATGAGGTGAGGCCTGTTAATGGTCATTTCTCACCAACTTTCCACGTGGCTCTGAAGTTCACTAATATTGAGAAGCCCTGGGGCTCCTGAGAACATGACTGGGAAGTTTTGCTGCTGGTTCTTCCTACCCTGTTTTCCAAGTCTCTCCTAACACTGCCCTGGGATGAAGGGGCCAGGTCATTGGAGTCCCAGCCCTCTGAATATTCCTTGCTTTACTTTTTTGAATATATTAACTTTTTAAAAAGTAACAATAAAACCACATTGCCCATGGGAATTTCAGCTTGAAAGCAGATACTTTAAGCAGTTACTATAAAAGGGAGTCAAAATGCACGCCCTTTAGTGGCAGAGAGAGAACTGAAAAGATCCCTGAGCCCAGGCTTCTTGGGGTTTCCAGGAGGGAGGTCCTAAATCTGAGATATGCCCTAATAGACAGGTCCAAACTTGACTGCTACTGCCTCTCTGTGGGGTCTTCAAGTTCCTTCAAGTTGCCTGTGAAGCAGAAATAACAGCAGCTCTGCTACCTCATGAGAAGAGTGTGTGAGTATGCAAACCCCTGGCACCCAGAGGCTAGATAGCAATATATCAGTTACTTTCATTCATTATTCCTATTACATTCAACATGAGATAGACTGTTGGGTGTTTCTCAACACTCATATAAGCCTCCTAAAATAACCTAAGGAATAGCTTTCTCTGAAATTGTCTCTTATTTTGCAGCAGGGTTAAATCCTTATTCCACCTTTTCCTCTGCATTGGTACTGTAGTCAGGGTATGTATGTCTATTAATCTCTGTGTTTGATAATTTCTAAGAAGTCACTTATGTCAAGGGTAGCAAGGATCCAGAGCTAGTGTCATGGGACGTAAAGGAATTTACCAAGGCAGTTATAGGTAAAGATTTATTAGAGAAAGTATGAAAAAACATTGCAAGATTGCAACGGGAAGCACAGCAGCAAAGGAGCTGTCTGCAAAGAGGGAGGGGCTGGAAGGAAGTTTTATAGGGTGGAGCTGGAAGGGGCTACATGCAGAAGGAGGTCATTGTACCCTTGGGTTGTTTGTGATTAGCATCTCAGGTGTCCTTTCCCACCTGAGGTCCTCCTCAACCTGGGGCCCCTTCCTCATTGTTGCTTACTTATCAGGACTCCACAGCTTTTGCCCAGAGATTCTTTCTACCATTTGGGGCACAAACTGAACTTTCTGCCTCTGAAAAGAGAGGCCACAGCAACCAATGTCAAAAGGAAGGATTCTTAGGTTGACAGTCTCAAAATACAGGCTTTAGAGTTTCAACTGAGATAATAATGTATCAAGAGGAAGGGCAGAAGCCAATGTTTATGTCCTAAACAATAATATGCCACACACATCAACAATATATAAACATAAATAACATTTAGGAAGGGTGAATGATGATTTAAGAGGCAGTATATTTCAATACAGGAAAAATAAGAACCTTTAAGATTCATGTTATAGAGCTTAAAATGACATGGTTCCACAGGCTAAGTGGATAAGGGGGATTTAGAGAGAAAAACAAGGTTGTCAATTGAGGGGACATTTCCCCTACCCTTCATCTCTCAACCAAGACCTGGTGGTGAGGGAGAGAGCAACACCACTTGATGAGTTTATGGACATGATCACAAGTGACCAGCAAGGCCCTGGAGGTTTCCTTCCCTACCAATATGGTGGCACCAGCAGGCCTGTGAGCTGCTATCTCTGTGGCCCCAGAGAGACCCAGGGGGCATCTGAAAGTTTCCCAAGCCCTTGAGGAAAGCAAGGAAGTACCATAAGGGTGGGTCAGTCTAAGACAAGGCTGTTGGGGGAGGGAGAGTGCATCAACCAGAGTCCAGTGGGACTCACACATCAGCTGCTGGAGCCAGCCGGGAGGAATGCCGAGGGCAGAAAACAGATACTCCCTCCTTCCTGTCTCCAGCTAACATTGCTGTAGGACTTTCTCCTTAGCTAAAAATGGGGTCCTTGTCACACGACCATGAAAAATTAGGCTTGCAGACACTTTGAAGGGTGAGACGGGCAGGGTTTACTGGGCGAAAAGGAAAAAACGGGAAACAGGGACTCTCTGCAAAGTCAGAGTCCTGCTAGTGGGATTCCCGCCTCTCAGGCTGAATCCCAGGCTCCAGCCTGGAACAGGAGAGGACAGGCTCCTCCCCCTGCCAAGGGCGTGAACTTCAGTGACTCCACCCCATTCTCCCAGTGTGCAGGCCAGAGTTTCTCCGGGGACCCCTTCATACTTGGCTGTCTCAACATGAGCCCTTCCAAACATAGGTGTCACCCTGGGGTGGGGGTGAGGGAATCTAAAATGGTGAGCTTAAACCTGAAATGACCAAGAAAAAAATCTAGAAATGACTCCATTGACTTGATTAAAATTTCCATCTTTGGGTAGAATGAGAGATTGAAGTCAAGTGTAGGGAAAAAAATGTCAGTTTTTTACATATCTGAATTTGTGTTTTGAAAAATGGTACTTTCTACATGAGCATCTGAATTAATGCAGTTGACAGGACTCGATTCTGCCAGTGATGAGTACCGTCCTGTGGCTGAGTCTCAGCTCAGTGTCTTTCCATTTCTTCATCAGTAAAAGGGGGACGTTCACCACTCTGCCTGTGTTTCAAGACTTATTGGAAGGGTCAGGAAATGTGGTCCACTCCTGAAATCAAAGCATTTTGGGAGGCTGAGGCAGGAGGATCATTTGAGACCAGAGGTTTGAGGCCTGCCTGGACAACATGTCCAAGACATTCTCTGTACAAAAAGAGGACAAAAATTAGTTGGGCATGGTGGTGCGGACCTGTAGCTCCTAGCTACTTGAGAGGCTGAGGCAAGAGGACTGCTTGAGCCCAGGAGTTTGAGGCTGTAGTGAGCTGTAATTGTACTGCTGCATTCCAGCCTGGGCAACAGAGCTAGGTACTGTCTCTAAAAAATATATGATAATAAAAAAGACTTATTGAGAGCCTTGAACAAGGTAACGTGGTAAAATACTCTGAAAATATAAAGTGTCATAGATGAGCAACACGGTGATGACTACCACAGCAACAACAATGATGACAATGATGCCATGGTGAGACATGTGCTTAAAAATCCAGGGAGGACACAGTGCCTGCCTTCAAGATGCATAACATTTAAGGAATGTGCAGAAGAGCTGGAAGAGTTAAACATATTCTTAAAAAGATTCAGGCGGGCAGATCATGAGGTCAGGAGTTCGAGACCAGCCTGACGAACATGGTGAAACCTCATCTCTACTAAAAATACAAAACTTAGCCAGGTGTTGTGGCGCATGCCTATAATCCCAGCTACTCAGGAAGCTGAGGTGGCAGAATCGCTTGAACCCGGGAGGCGGAGGTTGCAGTGAGCCAAGATCGCGCCACTGCACTCCAGCCTGGGTGACAGAGCAAGACTCTGTCTTAAAAAAAAAAAAAAAAAAAAAGAGTCCCAGTAAGCTGTAAAAATACAGCCACAGCATAAAAGGAAAAACAAATTATCATTTGACAGACAAGTTTTGTTAGAATGACAACTTGAAAACAATTCAGTAACCCTTTGAAATCACACAATGATGGCATTTGGCTTTGACAGCTGTGTCAGGATACGAAACTCACCAAGAATGTGAAAACGTGGCCTCATCCCCAGAGCTCATGAGCTGCTGCGGTTGCTGGGGACTGGGGACATGGGAAAGAGCAGGCCTTGAGGGGTAACTGCCTCCTGATGGTGAGAGCCGAGTGCTGTGACATCGGGATCGTAGGACATTGAAGCAGAAGGCCAGCACGCATGCCTGTGCTCACTTAACAACTGGTGTCTTCTGTGATTTACTATGTCAGGCAGTGGGAACACAAAAATAAAGTGAGTTGGGCCTCAGCCTTCAAAAAATTAGAGTTCAAATTGAAGACTCATGAGGATTGGGAGGAACTGGAATTCTCCTATGTGGCTGGGAGAGTGAGAACTATACTACTACTTGGGAAAATGTTGTGGCAGAACCCATAAAGCCAAACCTATGCACACCCTATGACCTAGTGATTCCCTCCTAGGTACCTACATGGCAGAAACGCATGCCTAGATTCCCCCAAAAGACTCGCACAAGGATAGTCATCACAGTATCACCCATTGTAATTCCACAGTGGAAAGGAATCTAACAGCCATCTGCAGTAGACTGGGGAGTGCGTTCTGGCAGCCTCACATACTGAGGTCATCTAATGCTGCAGTTCCCAGCCAGGGGGATTTTCCCTCACCCTATCCTGCCTTGATATTTGGCAACGTCTGGAGATATTTTGGGTTGTCAGGGCTACGGGGTGCTACTAGCATCTAATGGGTCAGGGTCACTAAACCTCCTCCAATGCACAGGAGAGCCCCTACAAGGAGGAAGGATCCCATCCAAAATGCCACTCAACATGAATGAGGTGGAGAATCCGGTCCTGCAGCAGTGGGAAGGAAAGAGCTACCCACACACAAACCATATGGATAAATTCAAACCTAAGACTGAGCCTGTTTGTGGAAGTAAAGTTTTCTTAGAAAGTCAATGTTTGGGAAAGAAAGGATCACCTGCTGACTGGCTCTGGAGAGTTTGGTGATAATACCCTGCTGTGCGACCAAATGCAAATCCCTGGCCCTCTCTGGGCCCATGTGCTTAAATACTGAGCATCAACCCTGCACAAACACCTCCGCGGGCTCTGGAAACCACAACTCTGAAAACCTCTCCCCTCCCAACCTCAGCTTTATCATCTATAAAATGGGCACACCATACTGCCTCTTCCACAGGGTTTCGGGAGATGAGATGATGTGTATGAAAGGGTACAAGGAACTGTGAAAAACACTGCCCAGAATTGAGGAGTTCTTTTCATTACTCAAGATCACACAGTACAGAGGTGGCAAAACGAATTTCCCAGGAGAAAACACCATCACCCCTAAAAAAGTAACCTTTCCTGGGTGCTCTGAAAGGGAACCAGAAGTGATAAAACGCTTCCAAACAGAAGCTTAAGAGAGAGAGACAGAGAGAGAGAGAAAGCCACTGCACATCTAAGCTTTGTGTATCTAAGCTTTGTGTATTGAGCCACGGTTCTTGTTTGGAGGGGCAGGTGAGGGTGGGGAAGGAGTGGGAGAATGAGTTGCAGGGGTGATGCTGAAACGCACTACCTGTGTAGGGAGGCTGCCAGCTCTGCTGTGTGCTCAAATGAGTGGGCCAGAATCACTCCCTTTCTGTCCTGGAAGAATGTTGGACAGTCCTCAGATACGTGACCATCGGGCAGCTTTCTGTCCCCAGGCTGGCCCTTCAGGACATGAGGGTGAGGGAGGTGGGAGGCAAAGCTTTTCTGCAGCATCTTAGGACTCAGATAGACTTTTAGAGCTGGAGACACCACACCCTTTCTCTACCCCTAGGCCCCTCCATTTTGCAAACAGGAGACCATGTAGGGCAGGAAGAGGAGCCTGGGCATGAACCCCGGGTCCTGCTCTTCCTAGCTGTGTCCTGGGACAAATTACTCATGTTCTTCAGCTGGTGAAATGGGGCTGCCGCCACCTGCCTTTCTGCCCAGCAGTGCAGATGGAACGGATGGAGTGCAAGTGTGGAGAGCAGGGCCTCTTGCGCACGAGGCGGGCAACGCGGGGTAGCTGTTTTATTAGGAACGTCCATCGCCCCAGTGCCAGGTGGGAGTCTGCATGGTAACCTTGCTGCTAAGCATGGTGCTAAACCTTATGTATGTCAACAAACTTATTTAATTTTCTTTGCATTATTATCATCATCACTCAACAGGGAGGCTTGTGAGGTCAAAGAGCTTGCCCAAGTCACCCAGCAGAAATGGCAGCGCTGGGTCCCCATTGCAGGCTTCAGCCTCCAGACTCCCCTCCTTTGGTCACTCTGCTGTCATGCCCCAACAATGGCTCTGGCAGCTGGTGTTGTCAGGTAAAGGTGCGTCCTCAAGGAAGTGCCACCAGCAAGAAGGGCAGGGATGAAATGACTGGTCTGTCACCTACAATTTTCATCAAGGCTCTGGGACCAATAACAGGAACTGCGGCTTTTATTTCTTGTCCAGAGGATTGCAAACTCAAAAGTTTTCATGAAATCTTCAAATTTATCAATGTTGGCAACCAGTTTAAGTGTTTTTTCTTTTCTTTTTTTTTTTTTGGCGGGGGGCGGGGGTGGTGGGTGACGGGGTCTCACTTTGTGGCCCAGGCTGAAGTGCAGTGATTCGGTTATGGCTCACTGCAGCCTCGACCTCCTGGGCTCAAGCAATCCTCCCACCTCAGCCTCCCGAGTAGCTAGGACCACAGGCATGTGCAACCACACCCAGCTAATTTTTTTAAAAAAAGTTTTTGTAGAGACAGGGGCTCCTTGTGTTGCCCAGGCTGGTCTCGAACTCCTGGGTTCGAGCAATCCTTCTGCCTCAGCCTCTCAAAGTGCTGGGATTACAAACATGAGTTTCTTTTTTAATCTGTGAAAAATGTCAGTGTGTGGCCAGGCACAGTGGCTCACGCCTGTAATCCCAGCACTTTGGGAGGCCAAGGGGGGTTGGATCACTTGAGGTCAGGAGTTCAAGACCAGCTTGGCCAACATGGTGAAACCCCATCTCTACTAAAAATACAAAAATTAGCTGGGCATGGTGGCTCATGCCTGTAGTCCCAGCTACTGGGCATGAGAGTCCCTTGAACCTGGGAGGCAGAGGTTTCAGTGAGCTGAGATTGCACCACAGCACTCCAGCCTGGGCAACAGAGCAAGGCTCTGTCTCAGAAAAAAAGTCTGTATGATGTGGCTCACAGACCACCAGTTGTCACCCTTCTCCCACAAGGCTGCAACCCCTGTAAGAAATTTATGTGACCAAGCCTCCACTGCAAAATGGGAGTATCATAGCCTGGTTTAGGATCAGAAGAGATTAAAGAAAGTGAACGCCAAGTGTCTAATACAGAGTAAGGCACACGTCTTAATCTGCTTGGCTGTTACAACAAAATACCACAGACTGAGTGGCTTAAACAGCTGAAATTTATTTCTCACAGTTCTGGAGGCCGGGAAGTCCAAGATCAAGGTGCCAGCCAAATTCAAGGGGCCAGCCAATTCAGTCCCTGATGAGGGCCCACGTTCTGGCTCGAAGACAGCCACCTCCTTCCTCCCTGTGTCCTCATGTGGCCTTTCTCTGTGCTCATGTGGGGGGGTGAGGGGCACAGGTGAGAGCTCCGACCTCTCTTTTAAGGACCCCAATTCTATCGGATTAGTTCCCCACCTTTAAGACCTCATTTAACCTTAAATGCCTCCTAAAGATCCTGTCTCCAAATATAGTCACACTGGACATCAGGGCTCTAATATTGAATATGTGAATTTTGTAGGGGACACAACTTAGTCCATAGCAGCACTTTAGTCTGTAGCAGTCAGAGGCACTTGACAGATGGGAGATTTAATAACAACTACCTAAATGATTGTAAGAACCCCAGACCAAAAAAACCTCACTTTCCCTTAATTATTATCAATAACACTTGCAAGTTAGGAATTCTTTACATTTTTACTCAAATGAGGAAAGTGAGATTAATTAATACCCTTTTGGCATTAGAAGAATTATGTGGCAAGATTCCAACCCACACGCGCTTGATGCTGAAAACACAGCATGTTATCACTTGACGCTACTAGTGTGATGGATTCGTACCCACACCCCACTTAACACACACCAACAGCAGACACGAGTGAGAGGCAGGGAGGAAGGGAGGAGGGCGTTCTGTTGTACACACATGGTGGGGGATTTCAGTAAAGACAGAGGGCTCGCTTTTCACCTTTTTCCTAATTAGGGTTGCCAGATCAAATCCAGGAAGCCCAGGTAAGTCTGAATTTGAGATAAATAATGAATCATGTTTTTAGTGTATGTCCCATGCAGTATTTGAAATTAAAATATAACAGGGCATCCTGTGTTGTTTTGTTTTGCTTTGTTTTCCTAAGTCTGTTGACCCAAGAGTGCGCCATTGTCTTCGTCTGCTTGGGATGCTACGACAAATTATCATGGACTGGGTGGTTTAGATGGCAGAAATTGGTATCTCGTAGTGCTGGAGGCTGGGAAGTCCAAGATCAGGGTGCCAGCCAACTCAGTTCCTGGTGAAGGACCTGCTTTCTGGCCTGTAAACAGCTGCCTTCTCATTGTGTCCTCGCGTAGTGGAGAGAAAAATCATCTCTCTTGTGTCTCCTAAGGGCACTAATCCCATTCCATTCATCAGGGCTCTATCCTCAAGACCTCATTGCCTCTCAGAGCCCCCACCTCCAAATACCCTCACATCAGGAGTTACACTTCAACATGTAAATTTCTGGGGAACACAAACATTCAGTCCATAACAGCCAGGCTCTGCTTCTCCCCACCCTGCCTTCTTCCCCCAACCACCTATGGGATTCAGCTAAAGTCCTTTTCTTTCCCTCCAGTTCCTGGTGGCACTTCTACAGGACCAGGGTCTTTACTATTGGAGGATTCACACCCCAGGCCCTACAGTCACAAGCTTGTTAGACACAGAAGCTACAGTAGCCCTGTCCTGAAAACACTCATCACCCAAATTCTGTCTTCCTCAGGCCCCCTGCCCACTTCATTCAGGGTCCACCCCCAGCCACCTGTCAGTGGCTTTCCTGGTCAATGTTTCACCAAGACTGTCTCATGTACACCTTAAGAAAGAATCATTTAAATATCAAAGGATTCAGAGAGGCCTTTGCAAGAAGTGGTGAATATTTTTGCAGAAATGACCTCTTTAAGCTTATGCTGTCAAGGTGAAGTGTGGAGGTGAGAACCTTGGGCCGTCAGGTCATGCTCGCCTCCCCCTCTGAGGGAGGAGGGTGCAGACAGGCAGAGCCAGCGGCCGACTCCTCCCCTTAACATGTGGTGACTTGCGTCGCTCCAACTTTCACATTCCAGAAGAAAACGATGTTCCACATTTTCAGAATTTCATTTTTGAGATTTTTTCCTCCTTACCTAACACTTTTCGTTGTCAGTCTTTCTGACTCCAGTGCCCATGTTTAACCTGTACTAGTCCTAAGTGCGTCCTTAGCTGGAAATGAAATCATTGCTAACTCGATCAGCAGAATGCTGGAGGTGGGAGATTCCTGGGTTTTCTGTTAAAACTATCATGAGAAATTATCTCACAGGAATTGTATTTACACTTGTTGAAATCAAGTCTCCTTTCCAAAGGAGAATAAGCGTATTAGAAAAGGACCTCACCAATAAATGAAGACAGGCTCTCTCCTGGACAGGCCTGATTCCTTCGGACCAGTTTTGCCAGTGAGGCCTTCCTTGCATCCATTTCAGTCACTGTTATACTAAGAGAAAAAATCACACAGGCCTGGCTGCAAATGCTGATCCTGCCCCTGGCTGAGGGATCATGGGCCTCTCCTTTAATAGAGCTAAGTTTTCACTTTATCACCTGTAAAATGGGAATAACTGCACCTACATTGCTAAGAGGATTAGAGACAATGTGTGGAAAGAGCTTAAAAGAGCTTCTATTGCGTAACGAGTGCTCTATAAACAACAGCATCATTATCATTGTTGTATAATGAGAAGACAAAGCAACACAGCACATGACCCTGCACCAAGTTCTGGGGTAAGGACTGTGAGCCGAGTATAGTTCATAGGCAGGCAAAGGCCTTGTAGTGTTATGATCTATACTGGTTTTCGTCCAGCATTCCCGGATGATAGAGTTTGCGTATTTGTCTCCACCCAAATCGCAAGTTGAATTGTAATCCCCGTTGTTGGAGGTAAGGCCTGGTGGGGGGTGATAGGATCATGAGGGTGGATTCTTCATGAATGATTTTGCACCATCCCTTGGTGCTGTCCTCATAACAGTGAGTTCTCATGAGATCTGGTCATTTAAAAATGCTCAGCACCTTGCCTCCCACCTCTTGCCCCTGCTTTCTCATGTGACACGCTTGGTTCCCCTTCACCTTCTGCCATGATCGGGAGTTTCCTGAGGGCTCCCTAGAAGCCAAGGAGATGCCAGCACCATGCTTCCCATAAAGCTTGTGTAACTGTGAGCCAATTAAACCTCTTTTCTTATAAATTACCCAGTCTCAGGTACTTCTTTATAGCAATGCAAGAACGGCCTAATACAGGCTTCACAAAGGAAATGCGGGGCAGATGGAGCTCTGGAGGACCAGCAGACTGTGTAGGTAGCAAAGAAGAAGGAAAACCTGGAGAACAGATAGCTTTCCTGAAGAACAGAAGGTGCTAGAATTGAAATAAGAAGAAATAACTCGAAGAGACCATTTTTTTCCTTAATTAACATGGTAGGACTTCTGCTTCCAGCTACAACGAAGTGATTCTAGCAGACCCATGCACTCACCAATAACAATTAGAAAAGCCAGATGAAATTTAAAACAACAGCAACATCTTTTTGGAGGCTTTAAAAAGTGACTGAGGAGCCAGCGCTTGACCTCAGAACGAAGGGTGGTTTGTTGAAGTGAGTCCAACTTTCTGTGTTCTGTTTTCTCCTGAGAACAGTTGCGGAGGTAGAAAGGCTGAGAAGCCACGCAGAGGGCAGCTGCTGTGGGCAGTGAAGCCAGCAGAGCTTCCTGCAGTCTCACAGAGCTAAGAGTCAAAAGGGGAGTTCCGAGCTGCCAGAGCATTGAGGCAAGATCCCCGCAAGAAGGAAGGTGCAGAGAAACGAGCCCAATACTATGCAGTTTCTCCTTGAGGCATTTCTGAGACCTTAAGCTGCCCATGGCAGGAGTCCTAAGAAATAGCCTGAAAAACAGGGAATGATTTGGGGCAGCCTTATAGTATTGAAGGGCAAATCGTTGAGTTCAGGACCTGCCAAGAAGGATGGGTTCTGGACAGCATCACAGGGTGGGTGCCTGGAGGATGACACCCTAGAGGTGGAGGTACAGTGGATTCAGTTCAGTCTCTGATTGCATTGAAGTGACCATTCTAGACTAGCTTCCCACCAAAGGAGAGGGTCAATCACCTCTGGAGGAAAATGCAGTCCAGAGACTCTGTAATTTTTCTTACACTATGTCCCATATTCAATCAAAAGTTACCAAGCTGACCAAAAAACAAGGGAAAAAACAGAATATATAAAGAGACTCACAAATGACCCAGATAATAAACTTAGCAGACATGGATTTTAAAATAACTTGGAAAGTATGTTCAAGAAAATTTTAAAATGGTATTTAAAGACTTCTCTTCTCCCTCCTCAAAAGCCCTAGACCCAGATGGTTTTGTAGGTGAGTTCTACCAAAACCAAACATTTAAGGAAGAGTTAATCCCTGTTTCATACAAGAAATTAGACAAAGTAAAGAGTCTTCTGCTTCACTCCCCAAATTAGACAGAATGAAGAGTTGCAAGCTTATTCTACGAGGCTAGAGAAGGAAAAGGTGGCAGATGGAAAAAGTGATGAACCAAGTTCAAGATGAGCACAAACTGGAGTAAGGACCACAGAGACAGTTAAATTGGAAAGAAAGGAAGAGACAGGTAGGAGAGGGCTGGATTAGAGTGGCCTTCAAGACCAAGCTGAAGACTTTACAGACTTGACACTGTGAGTGTTGCGAGCTGATTTCAGCTCCTGGCTGAGGGAATAACACAGCTTAGCTCAGTTCAGCTCTGGCATTTCTGCCCCATTGCATGGAAAAGGTTCTACCCTTCTTCAGAAGCCTCATTCATGCCAGGTGACCCTAGTACACCATGCCTACAAGAGACCCAATAGGAATCTCTCAAATGGGAGCTGGACTAAGGGATTAAAAAACAAAAACAAAAACAAAAAAACTGTAGATTTTGGGATTTTAAAGCTGTACATTCATTTATTCAACAGATACTTACTGAGTACTTGCTATGCGCCAAGCAGCTTTTGAAGACTGCTTCACTATGATGAATAAGGCTGACATGATCCCTACCTCTACAACCCACAGTCCAGGGGTGGTAGAGAATAAATAAATAGAAAATAGACAGAATCATTCCCTTTAGTGGCAATAATTCCCATTTGTCTATCCTTAATTTACTTACTATTATAAACAGAGTAGTAACATTTCCTTATTTGTGATAGCAAGTGGGGTGGTCACTTTTATTTAGGTGATCATAGACAGCATCTCAGAAGAAAAGGTATTTGAGTAAATATTTGGGGGAAAAAAAAAAAAGAAGGATGAGCCTGCCACATGGAGAGACGAGGGAAGAGTGTTTTCGGCAGAAGGAACAACAAGGGCGAAGGCCTGGAGGTGGGAACAATCTTAGCACATTCAACAAATAGAAGAGCAGTTGGGGCTGGGTGAGGTGGCTCATGCCTGTAATCCCAACACTTTGGGAGGCCAAGGCAGGCAGATCACCTGAGGTCAGGAGTTCAAGACCAGCCTGGCCAACATGGTGAAACCCCGTCTCTACTAAAAATACAAAAAATTAGCTGGGCATGGTGGCGGGCGCCTGTAATCCCAGCTACTCAGGAGGCTGAGGCAGGAGAATCACTTGAACCTGGGAGGCGGAGGTTGCAATGAGCCAAGATCACGCCATTGCACCCCAGCCTGGGTGACAGGGCGAGATTGTGTCTCAAAAAAAAAGAGTAGTGTGGCAGGAGCACAGTGACCAAGAGGCAGGTGGCAGGAGGTGGTAGCCACTTGTCGGGCACAGCCTTGCAGGTCATGGTAAAGAGCTCAGATTTTATTCTAAGTGCTTCTGAGAAGATTCTGGAGGGTTTTAAACAAGGGCCATTTCATGATCAGACTTATAGTTTAAAATGCAAAACTGAGATACACTGAGGAGAGGAGACTATGGTGAAAAAATAATAGAAGTGGAGAGAAACTTCTGAGGCTACTGTGGCTGCCTTGGTAGAGATGGTGGCTTCAGCTATCAGAGCAGAGGAGAGATGACGAGCGTGGAATGAACTTGAGAAATATTTTGGAGGTAGAACTTCAGAACATGAGAGCAAGGGAGAGAGTTTTGGGCTGAGCACCTAGAGGTGGGAGTTAGGGTCATTTTCACATGGAGCCTGAAGTTTGGGGGAGGAGAAGCTAGGAGACTTTCTGAAGAGGCCGTTACTCAGAGAGCAGATTGTAGATAGACACTGTCTGACCACTTTCCAAGAGGGCAATGCTACCTCCATGCACTGGGTTCTATAGGATTTCCCTGTATCCTTACAATCAATTTCGTTTTCATTTGAGAGAAGTTAATTGGGTTTCTGTTGCTCATAACCATATCTATGACAGCTGAAGAGTTTAGGAAGATTCATGCATTGGGCGTCTACTTTCAAAGGCACAAAACATTTTCTTTATATTTTTTATTTGTTCTTTTCAAAGCTTTCGGGAGAAACCGTTCTTCCCCATTTCTGATATTTCCTTCCAGATGAAGGGGACTCAGAGAGGATGAGACTCCTGCCCTCTGTCCGATGCTTTCCATCCCACCCCAGGGAGAGGACTATCTGACTGCAAGTTTTAGAAAACCAGAGTGGGTGTGGTTGGCTCACACATTGCTTTTACCCTGTGGTGGGTCAGCCTGCCCACAGGAAGCCACGAGTCCCCTACTCCTGTGTGCAGCGTCCCTCATCCTCGCGGGGGCCACTCCAGGGCCAGCACAAGACAGGGAGGCTGGGGGCCAACCCCAGACCAGGACCAACTTCACCAAGTGTTTAATTCTGTCCAACTCTGGGGTATGGTTTTAGGAAGTCACATTGACTCTCATCTGGGCTACAACTTCCAACTGAGCATTTATTTGTAAGAAGTCAGAGGTAGTAGAGTGCGGAGGTTTCGCGTGCTATTTCCAGAGCCACAGGGTTAAAATTCAGGCTGGCCATGTACCCGCTGCGTGGCCTCAGCAAGTTCATGTAACCTCTTTGTGACTCAACTTCTCTATCCATCCAATGAGATAACAATGGTAACTGCCTGTCAGGGTTGTTATGAGAACTAAATGTATTAACACATATAAAACACTTAGAGTAATGCCTGGCCACATATTAAATAAATACTCTGTATGCATTAGATGGTGCAGTATTTTGGTTTCCATCTGTTACTCTTATTCTTGATTTTTAATCTGTTTAGACGAGCGCTGCCCAATAGAACATTCTGTGATGAGGAAGCGTTCTGTGTCTGTGCTGCCCAGCACGGCAGCTGGTAGCCTCGGGCACCTGGTAGCCTCAGGCGGCTGGTAGCCTCGTGGGCTCAATGGGTACTTGAAATGTGGCTACTGAGATAGAGGAACTGCATTTTAAAATTGGTTTCCTTTTAATTTGTTAAAATGTACTTTTAAATAGCCACATGCGGCACATGACTCCTACATCGGACAAAACAGGTCTCGAACCGAGTGGAGAAGAGGGGTACCACTAGTTGATGTTTCTCAGAGATCCCCACCAGAAGGAATTATTGTTGGAAATCCTGCATAGTTACAAGACTTGTGACAAGTGAACACAGGACTGGCATTTACAGACCTGCTGCGGCTGCTGCTTCCTGTCCTGATGTTTCTGACTGTCTCACCCAGGGGTCCCTTCCTCTGCGCTGTTTGGCTGGGTGCTCAATGATGTCTATGGAAGATGGGTTTTGGAGATAAAGATACCGAGGTTTATCCAGGGGCATGCCTGCCTCTGGGCCCGACAGCCCATTAGTGATTGCAGCACAGTGATTGGGAGACTAGAAACAGATCCGCAAGCCAGCAGATGACTGACACAGGCCACCTAAGGTGGCCAAGCTTTTACAAGCTCCTCCTTAGAGAATAGCAGTTAAGTGTGTGGGTTCTGGGGTCAGACTGCCTGGGTTCAATTCCCAGCTATGCCGCATTCCTGCTGTGTGACTGTGGACAGGTGACTTGCCCTCTCTGTGCTTTAGTTGCTGAATCCATTGCAGATTCTTCACCACTCATAACTGTCTGGCTAGAGAGAATCATTACTCTCAGCAAGGCTTCCTAACTTGCCTGAGCTCACTTGCCCAGTAAGTCAGTCATGGAATGGCAGGCCAGGTCTCACTAACGCAGGCCTCCGTAACAACTGTTTCAGTGCTGAGTGCTGAAGTGAAATATTAAAAGCTGAGAGAGCCAATGCCCTCATACAAAGGCTGGAATGTAACAAAGGCCCACCCAGAGTTTTGCCTAGGCTCTTCCTGGGCCTTAAAGCGTGGCAAAATAACGAAGGAATTCTTAACAGGACCCGTTTAGGATTAAACAAGTTTTATTGGGGGTCTGAAGAAACTTCCCAGGCCTTCACAAACAAGTTGACTGGGGCTCTGAAGGAACTCCCCAAACCTCCATGTTCTAGCAGGGGACAAGATAAGGGTAATCACCCCAGCACCTGGACGCATTGAAATTAAGTAAATTTACTGAGGCTCCAGAGGAAGGTCTTCGGGACTCGGGCCTTCGTTGTAGATGAAAAGAAGTTAATCACTTATGTCTTTAGACGAACGCACACTTACACGTAGACATATAGCTTAGAAGGTATATAAGCTCTGGCAAACTTTATCATTTTGAATTGTTCTGGGGATCATTTCCAGGCCTTCTCCCTTTAACCGGTTACAGAAATAAAAACTCTCTTCCTCCCCAGTTCATCTGCATCTCGTTTTTGGGCGGTGAGAAATTGCAGCCCAGCCCTCGGTTTGGTCCGGGAACGATGGGGCTGGAGTTTGGAGTCAGGATCCCCAGAGTCCGGACTTCTTGCCAGTCTCCCAGACAGCTGCTGCTTCCTGCCGTGGTGTTCCCAGCAAGTCAAAGGGAAGGTGGCCCGGCTCGGTGCTGCCTGTAAAACTCCCTTCCCCAGTACACAGGACCTAGTTTTCTCTTCTAATAAAGCTCAGCTTCAGTTTAAAAAACAAATCCATTTCCAAAGCAACCTGTGGCTCTGACACCATGCTCACAGGGAGGGCGGCTCGGACCCTGCCTACTGGGAATCACTCCTGCACCAGAGAACATTGTTAGGAGTTTGGGGACGGCTGGGTTTTGTTGATTTTTTTCCCCTCTCAGAATCCGGACCACAAAAGTTTCCAGCTTTCAAGTGCCTGTTTCCCCCCATCGAGATGCTTGGACATGCCCCTCCTTTGGGCAGTTTTAAAGACTCCCAGGGCATCTTCCCCTCCGCTGCCCAACTCGCCCCTGCCCGTCTGCTGCAGCCACCTTCCTCATCGTGGCTGGAGGAACGTAGACAAGGCAGCCACAGGCCCCACAGTGTCTGCACTGAAAACCCTGGCAGGGGGTGGAGAGAGGAAGCAGGATAAAGCAATGCTTGGCCCCAAGGGCTCTCATGGTGACTTCAGGCAGCAGCAGGACTCAAACTTGGGAGCTCAAAGAGTTCTGGAACATTCTTCCACTTCTCTAGCCTAACAGACTCCTCTTTAGAGGACTGGCATAATCCGTAGACATTTTTTCCTTTTTCCTATTGAGATAATATAACACTCTCCACAATTCACAGAATAGTAGAAAAGAACCTTCTTCCAAAAGACTCCCCCAACTTCTGAGCAGGCAGCTCCCTCCTCTTTATTATGCATGTTCCAGAAAGCCCTTAGTAGGTGGATCTCCGAGCTCCCCCAGCTCCTCCAGAAGATCCTAACATTGCAACAGGATGGGCTCAGGTCCTCCTCCACGTCCAGGAGAAGACAATGGGAAGGGAATGAAAGGGAAGCCCCCAGACTGCCCTCCTGGCTCAGGCCCCCAACTTCTCCCCCGGACTCTTGCAGGAGCCTTCCTCTTCCCCAGTCCTCCTGTCCTCACCTTCGTACAGCCAGAGTGACCCTGCAAATTGCAGGGTCAGGTCATGTCCCTCCTCTGCTCAGAGCCCTCCAGTGACTTGTAAGTCCAGCTCCTTACCAGGGCCTGCAAGGCCTCACTCAGCCTGGCCTTGCTGCCTCCCCCAAGGGCCCCATATAGCCCAAGAGAGATGGGTCCTGCCAGAAAGCATTGGCAGGGATCACTAGAGCTCTGTGCATTCTCTGGGCTATCAAACACATGAACAATTCTGTATGCAAACAACCTCAAACAAGAGCAAAGCATCCTGGCTTCAGACAGCAGCACAAATGCCGCACCACCAACAGGCTAAATTAGACTTAGAAATAATGTGTTGGTTTGGGTCTGCCTGTACTAGGCTGGGAATAGGATTTTAGAAGCATGGTTAAGAGCTGAATCATGATTCAAGCACAACATAAAAGTTCAGCAGCACTGTGACGGGAAGAATAAGAAATCAAGCAAAATGAGGTGCGGTAGGCTCTCCGTGGTAAAAATAATAATAATAATAAAATTAGTTTGCAATCATTCCTTATCTGAGAATTATTCATATGTTGAGGAGGCAAGAAAGTCGCCCGAAGTCAAACTTTCTATCAGCCTGACAGATTGGGGATGGGATCTGCTGCCCTCACGGCCCCTCCTTGCCAGGGGGCTTCCACCTGAAATCTGCACCCATAGGAGCCAATCCACAGCACCCAGGGTCTGGGAAAATGGGCCACGTGGGAGAGAGGGACCAGCAGTTTAGTTTGGAGTCCCTCCAATCAGCTGGCTAAACCCCCACTGGCCCTCACAACTCCCAGCATGGAGGCCTCACTCCTCCTGTGGCCCACGAGGTCTCAGCAGTAGCCCCTGCCCACCCTTCTGACTGCATCTCATAGGCCACCTCCCTTTACCCTCCCCTCCTCACACACCTGTTCCCAGTTCTTTGACTATGTCCAGCTCCTTCCAGCTCTTTTACCCTCACACGTGCTGATGCCTCAGCCTAAAGCATTCTCCCCTCTTTGCTTAGTGAACTCCTATCATTTCTCACCTGCCTCCCCGCTTTCACCTTGCCCTCCCTCCATCCCCAACAGTCTATTCTCCCACAGCAGAATCATCATTTCAGAATGTAAGCTGACCACGGTGCTTCCCTCCTTTGTTCTAAGTCCTCCAGGTAGCTACTCTCACCTTATCTTACAGTGAGTGCCAGTGGAATATATAACTATTCCCCTACCTGCCCCCTTTCTCCTACAACACGTGGATTCAGTTATGTGACATTACCCTCCCTCCTTCCCCTCCAGCCTCCTTGTCCCCTTTATATATTAAAGTCCTCAAAATCGTCTTTGGAGAAAGGCACAGACCACAGACTGTTTCTGTGATTTTGTGTTTCTTCCAAGTGTGTCCTTAACCTTGGCAAAACAAACTTCTAAGTTGATTGAGACCTGTCTCAGATACTATTTAATTAAGTTTACACATACTAGATTTCAAAGACTTAGTACAAAAAGAAGTAAAGCATCTCAATCATAAAGTTTATATTGATTGCACATTGAAATATTTTTGATATGTTGGATTAAATAAAATGTATTATTAAGATTAATCTAATATGTTTGTTGGTCGCATAAATGTCTTCTTTTGAGAAGTGTCTGTTCATATCCTTTGCCCACTTTTTAACGGGTTTTTTTCTGGTAAGTTTGTTTAAGGTTCTTGTAGATTCTGGATATTAGACTTTTGTCAGATGGGTAGATTGCAAAAATTTTCTCCCATTCTGTAGACTGCCTGTTCACTCTGATAATAGTTTCTTTTACTGTGCAGAAGTTCTTCAGTTTAATTAGATCCCATTTGTCAATTTTGGCTTTTGTTGCAATTGCTTTTGGTGTTTTAGTCATAAAGTCTTGCCGATGCCTATGTCCTGAATGGACTTACAATAGGAAAGACTTGGAATCTACCCAAATGTCCATCAATGATAGCCCGGATAAAGAAAATGTGGCACACATACACCATGGAATACTATGCAGCTCTACAAAAGAACGAGTTAATGTCTTTGCAGGGACATGGATGAAGCTGGAAGCCATTATTCTCAGCAAACTAACACAGGAACAGAAAACCAAACACCACATGTTCTCACTCATAAGCGAGAGCCAAACAATGAGAACACATGGACACAGAGGGGAACATTACATACTGGGGCCTGTCGGGGGGTGGGGGGTAAGAGAAGGGAAAGCATTAGGACAAATACCTAATGCATGTGGGGCTTAAAACCTAGATGATGGATTGATAGGTGCAGCAAACCACCGTGGCACATGTATATCTATGTAACAAACCTGCATGTTCTGCACACGTATCCCAGAACTTAAAAAAAAAAAAAAAGATTAATCTCACTTTTAAACTTTTTCCATGTGCCTACTAGAAAATGTAAAATTATATCTATGGCAACATTTACTCTTGTATTATATTTTCATTGGGCGGCACCACTCTAGAGTTGCTGGTAAATAATACATAAATCATCAAATAAAATTAATTGAGGTCATTTTAGAAAGTGATAGTGGTTCTGAAGCAGATAAAATAGGATGTGGCTAAAGAGTGATAAGGCAGAATGTTTGGGGAGGGGGGGTCTTTTGATAGAATGGTCAGTATTGTGAGCCAAATTGTACCCTTCCAAAATTCATGTGTTGAAGTCCTAACCCCCAGGACCCCAGAATGTGACTGTATTTGGAGACTGGGCCTTTAAAGAGGTAATTAGATTAAAATAGGGTCACGAGGATGGACCACTAATCGAATAAGACTGTTGTTCTTATAAGGAGAGGAGATCAGGACACAGACACGCACAGAGGCGAGACCACACGAAGACACAGAGAGAAGACGGCACCTCTCTCTGTTGAATGAGACCTCAGAAGAAACCAACCCTGCCAGCACCTTGAACTTGGACTTCCAGCCTCCAGAATGTGAGCAATACATTTCTGTTACTTAAGCCACTCTGTGGCCCCCTACCAAACTATATAGTCAGAAAGGGCCTTTCTCAGTAGGTGACATTGCAATTGAATGACAAGAATGGCCCAGCCTCCTGGAGGTCTCTGGGAAGATTCTTCTAGGTTACAGGAAACAGCAAGAGCAGAGGCCTGAGGGCGTAGGCAGAGAAAGAGCTCAGTGCAGCTGGTTCATGGTGGAGGAGGGGCGGGGTGGGAGACAAGGGCATGGGGTATACAGGGTCAGAGCATACTTGCAAGACAACAAACTTTCCTCACCACTCCTCTTACCACATACTGTACATTTAAAGCTTCACCTTGGGAAGATTCTCCAGGGTGCCTTTAGGAAGGTCTGTATCCTGGAATCCACTTATAGCACCTTTCACTTTGAATCTGTCAACCTGCTGCAAGCCAGATGCATCCAGACAGTCATGTTCCCTAAGAACAGCTGGTGAGTCACTGCGGCAGAAGGCCCCAGGGCCTCCGGGAACTGAGGTCCTCGAATGAGGACGCTCACAGGTATTTTTAACATCACCTGTCCTGGGGACCAGAAAAAGATTTCGAGAGGTGAACAAAGAGAGTGTGAGAGCTGGAAGAATAATGCAGGTCAGAGCCATGAAGACCACCAGTAGGCAAGGGTTGAGGGTATGGGAAGATTTGCCAGGTGGCTGTGCAGCACCCTAGACTCCCACCAGGGTGGGCTGAAGTAAGAATCAGCAGTGGGGACCAGCAAAGCCTGTGCCCCAAAAGAGGACTGCTCCCTGCCGTAGGAAAGAGCATCTAACCCACAGCCACTTCCTCCCCTCCATTCATTTAAAAAATTACCTGCTATATTAATTCATTCTCCTTTAAAATAATAATCAGTTGTACCCTCCTCCCTAGATAAGCACTGTTATTGTTTGTATGTATTTGCTTATTTGGGGGAAAAAAAAAAGAATAGGTACAATAACCAAAGACAAAGGAAGCTGGTTACTTGTAGAGGCTGGGTGAGAACATGGCAGAGGAGAGAGCGGAGGGGTGGCACCTTACTGGGTCTATTTTACTTAGCTTAGTCTTCTGGAATCTTGTCAATGTTTTAGGCATTCAACAAATAAAATGAAGTCAACAACAATATAGAGAAAAGCCTAAAATTGAATAAAAACAAAAACGAAGAAACCTATCTGTATTTCAAATGAATTACATAACCACACAGATGTTCTAGAGGTTACTAACTCAAACAACTTCTAAGCCTAGTACTTGGGCTATCAACCCTCAGTTTGATGACAGAAAAAGAACTGCAACTTTGGGAGGCCGAGGCAGGCAGATCACGAGGTCAGGAGATCAAGACCATCCTGGCTAACACGGTGAAACCCCGTCTCTACTAAAAATACAAAAAAATAGCCGGGCATGCTGGTGGGCGCCTGTAGTCCCAGCTACTTGGGAGGCTGAGGCAGGAGAATGGTGTGAACCTGTGACGCGGAGCTTGCAGTGAGCCGAGATCGCACCACTGCACTCCAGCCTGGGCAACAGAGTGGGATTCCATCTCAAAAAAAAAAAAAAAAACCGCAAAGGAATCCTGAACTCTGTTTCGTAGACTTATTGTTGCAGTGGTTGGGATATAGCAATTCTAAAATTATTTTGTATGTGGTATAGGAATAAACAAATGAATACATGTTTTGATTGTGTTGAGAGCCTGGGTTCCAACACCCAGGATTTCTTTTGCCTTATATGGCAGAAGGAGGGAAATACCAATGGAGAATATGGAAAGGGAAGAAACAGCCCTGTGGTATTAGGTTGGAATTCCATACATCAGTGTAAACTCATATTATGGTCTACGTAGACACACACAAACACACGAACATGTACATATGTTCTGTTCACTGAGAGGCTAAGAAGCATGAACATTCTAGCAGTAATGAGCACACCTAGCACTCCAGCTTGGTTTCTAAATACCAGTCCCCACTAAAAGGAACCAGGGCTCCTTCAGAAATGACCATTTCCCAGGGCTGGGCAGGGAAATGACAACATGAGCCTAAAGCAGCTTGCTGTGCAAAGTGAGGAACTGCTCAAAACATGATGGGATCCTATTAAAAGGACCCAGATGAAAGACAGAGGGAGTTCATTTCAGCGCTGGTGCCCAGACAAGACCATCAAGCAGTCTTGCTACCAAGAGTCTCCTTGGACCTGTGAGACCCGATTTTTTTTTTCCAAATGTCACTTTCCAGTCTTTCCTTCCATCCTCTGAGCACCTTCATCTGTTCCCATTCCTTACACTTAGAGTGATTTCTGTTGCACACAGCCAAAGAACCCTGGGTGACACATGGAGTCTCCTTTCCTCCATTCAGAAACTCTTTCAGTCTTATAAGGAGAAGTGCAGAATGCCCAGTAAGGACTTTCCTGGCCTTCCCTAGCCAGCATCTCTCCTCTGCCTCCCATACTGGGAGAATCAGGTAGATCACATCCCCAAAGCGTGTTGAGGAACAGGCTTATGAGGAACCACTTCCCCAGCATCCAGAAGTCATTGCCAGCAGCTCCACCCTCCAGAATTGCTCAGGTACGCTCAGGGGAGAGACTGTGTCATTGTGTTTCAATGGAGTGCTGGTTTCTATAAGCAGGAATGGGGTTTAATTTGCCCAGGGGACTCCAAACAACACGTGTGCCTCTCTGGAACTGGTTCCATTACAATCAGGAGATGGGCGAAGTTTTAGACTCCCGCTCCCCCAAATTGCTTGTAAAACAACAAGGAAAAGATGGAAGCCATTTCATCATGCTGTATAATGAGCACAAGCATCATACAGGGCTTAGGGAGCGAAGTATGTGTCTTTCCCACTTATTATGAGGGTGACATGGGACAAGCCACTTGTCCTCTCTGTGCTTCTGTTCCTCATCCAAACCTGTCCAATCCACTGTAAAAAGCAAAAGCAGGAATAAAGCTCAGGCACACATTCCAGAAGCAACACACGCCATGCAAACACCAGGGAGGAGACGCACGCACGTGTTTATCTCCCTGCTTGCTCTCTCTGAACTCCCCCAGCACCTAGAAAACATGCACGTCCTGGGAAGGCTGTTGACAAGCCCAGGATGATTTCATAGGAGACGGAGAGGCATGGCTCATAACACACAGCTTTTCAGAGAATGTGCCTCGGCCGAGGTCTGCAGGCTGTTGCTTTTCTGCTAGCATGTGCTGAACATTGACTCAGAGTGCCAGGCACCAGGCTATGTGCCCTGCACACATGAGCTGATCAAATCATCACGACTCCATGAACAAGTTTCTTAATTCCATTTTAATGCCACTGAGATGGATTTAAACCGGTAGAGCGATTTGCCTGAGGTCAGACAACCAGAAATCATCAGAATTGGGATTTGAACCCAAGTCTGACTGTCCTGAGGCCTTTCCCTTTGCCTTTGGTTGACTGAATGGTGGCCCCCGAAGGATATGTCTATGCCCTAATCCCTGAAACCTATATGCTCCCTATGGCAGAAGAGTAAATACTCCTTATAGAACAAACGATGCAATTAAATTGAAGGTCTGGAGAGGAGGCGCTGGTCCTAGATTGTCCAGGTGGGTCATAAAAGAAATCCCAGGTGTCCTTAGAAGAGTGAGGCAGAGGGAGGCAGACACGTGGAGGATGGACGGGAAGAGGAGGAGGCTGTCTGCCCACAGAGGCAGAGATTGGAGGCTGTGGCCACAGTGGAGGAACCCGGGAGCCACCAGAAGCTGGAATGGACCCTCCACTAGAGCCTTGAGAGAGACAGAGCAGCCCTGGTGACACCTCCGTTTCAGGCTTCTGGCTTCTAGAACTGTGGGAGAAGAATTTTCTGTGGTTCTAAGCCACACAGATTGTAGTCTTTTGTTATAGCAGCCTCAGGACACTCGTCCACCCCTTATGCTATCCAACTCCACAGTGGGGTGTGGCAGTTCAGGGGACAGGCACACAGTGGGTGCCAGTCCTCTGGGCAGATCATGGGCCATGCCACGACGCAGACGGATCCTGGTTCTTTCACCTTTGGGTCTGCAGAGGGACTGAGCACCAAGGCTTGGAGGTCTGGGAGGAGAAGCACGTGCCCACGATAGGATATTTTTTTTTTTTTCTTTTTTAGACGGAATCTCACTCTGTCACCCAGGCTGAAGTGCAATGGTGTTGTCTCGGCTCACTGCAACCTCCACCTCCCGAGTTCAAGCGATTCTCCCACCTCAGTCTCCCAAGTAGCTGGGACTACAGGCACGTGCCACCACACCCGGCTGATTTCTGTATTTTTAGTAGAGACAGGGTTTCACTATGTTGGCAGGTTTGTCTTGAACTCCTGACCTCGTGATCCACCCGCCTCGGCCTCCCAAATTGCTGGGATTACAGGTGTGAGCCACCACACCTGGCCCACATGATAGGATATTAATATTCTCTTCAGCCCTTTGCCCTCTGTTTGTCAGCAAAGATGACTGAGCACAGCCGTGGTGCACTGTGCCCTGGGAGCCACAGAAGCAGTGCGCAAACCCAGAGACCTGAAGGGACACGGAGGAGGGGGAATGAGAGAGCTGGGCAGGGAGGAGCAGTGACAGTGACGGGCGGGAGGGCACTGTCCACCTAAAAGGGCAAAAAAGGTACAATGCAGAATTGAAAAGATATGGAACCAACCTAAGTGCCCATCAGCCAATGAGTGGATAAGAAAATGTGGTATATATACACCACGGAATACTACTCAGCCATAAAAAAGAACAAAAGAATGTTTTTTGCAGAAATGTGGATGAGCTAGAGGCCATTATTCTAAGTGAAGTAACTCAGGAATAAAAAAAACCAAATTCCATAGGCTCTCAATTATAGGTGGGAGCTAAGCGATGAATACACAAAGGCATACAAAGTGGCATAATGAACTTTAGAGACTCAGAGGGGGAGAGTAGGAGCAGGTGAAGGATAAAAAAACTACATATTGGGTACAATGTACACTAAACAAGTGATGGGTGTACTCAAATCTCAGACATCACCATTATGCAATTCACCACTATACACACACACACACACAATTTATATATAAATATATTTTATATAATATGTAATTAATATATGTTATATATAATTATAGAAAAATATATAATGTATATTAATTAGATATAATAAATATAATTTATATAATTATATAATTAATATTTATTATATGTAAGATAAATTTTTAAATAATATATATTATATATTGATAACATATTATGTTAGTAATATATAACACACATTTATATATATGATAGATATTATATATTATATATTATCAATTTATATATTATATATTATGTAATTAATATGTAATAAATTAATATTACATTATATTAATACACTATCACATATCGATATATTATATATTATATATAATTAATATAGTATTACCTATTAATTATATGTAAATATGTTACTGTATATTATATATAACACATATATGTGTATATATATATTATTACATGTTATATATTATATAAATACAATATAGATATAATTATATATTATATAAATTCATATTGTATATTAATATGAATATATTATATATTAATATGTCATGTATATATAATTTATATTATATAGAACATTTATATTATATAATAGATAGTAATATCTTCTATATCATATATTAATTATAATTTATATATTAATTATAACTTATATATAATATATAAAAATTGTATCTATCATATAATTTATCTATTTTCATATAATTTTATATTTTAATATAAATGTATACATATATATTACATATAATAAAAATTTAAAAATAAAAGAGCATGGAGGCTCACTGTGACCCATCAAGTTCTGGTGGGAACCAGGCCTGGTGCGACCAGAGCTCTTTATGTTTGCAAAAGCCAGGACAAGCATCTTCTTGTGAATCTGCCTATTTCAAAACACTGACAACTGACTCAGAACTTCCAAATCATCTTATGAGCCTAATGAAACATTTGTGTGGGCCACGCAACCATCAGATCCCTCCTCTAGATGAGGCCAGCTCACCAAGGCTTCCTACCTGTTCCTCCCAGGGGAGAATGTTGTGCTGAGCCCCCATCCACTCTAATGGGGATGGCACCAGGTTCAAGAGCCCAAAGAGACCCAGAGCCAGCAAAGGAGCCGTGGAGTTTCACTGGGGGCTTATGTACAGGGGAGAGAGTCTAGTCGTGGTGGGCTGGACAGCAGAACCCCCAGTCCAGTGGCAGCAGCCTGGGCAGAAAAACCGCAACTGCTTGCCAAAGGCATGTGGTTGATACCGCGTTTTCACTTAGCAGCCTCCTCCTAACAACCTCCACTTGGCAATCGTCATTCAACCCAAAACACAGGGCCTCTATCCACGTTCCAACGGATGGGAGAGAGGAGCTCAGATGTTCCTCACAGACCAGGAATGGATCTCCAGGTTGGCCACATCTGGATTCCTTAGCTGGTAACTCAGAACACACATCCAGGTGCACCATTCTCAGAGCATGCCTAAGGGATCGCTGTCAGGTGCATCTGCCATAGAGAGGGATACTGTCCGAGGACTGCTTCAAACTCTTTATTTAAACTGCATTTCATTCCCTGATTTTTCACTCACCTTGCCTTTCCAACTCCTGAAGTCATGGGAGGTAGGGGGAGGAGTGGAAAAGGAATTTGAATAGAACCTTTCTTTCCCACGTCACAGCCAACGTCACAGGAATGCAAGTCGATGGAGATCATCCCAGCCCCCTATCAGGGACCCACCTGCACTACAGGTGATGCACCAGAGATGAACAGAAACAAGGTCTACTGACCAAGCCCGTGGTGATTAAGAGGCTTCCTGTAGGTTTGTAATGTGGGCACGTGGCCTGCCTACTGCTCCTGCCCACTCACACCTGGAAGAAAATGGATTCTGAGAACTTTCTCTGTGGCCCCAGAACCACTGGGAGAGCTGGCTGCCATGGCCAACGGTGTGGGGTGAGACAGCAGACACAGGACTACAGGGATGGACGTGTGTGCATGTGTGCGTGTGCATGAGTGTACACGGCTGCATGCAACACACAGACACAGAGCCAAAGACTTGGAGACAGTGGCAAAGAGGCTTATGCAATCTTCCACAGGGCCAGCACTTTCCTTCTTCTCTTGCTTTACAAAAGAATAACAGGATTTGGCCCAGAGACATGTTCTGTTTGGACCACATGCTGTTTCTTCCAATAATAACTTCCCAGTAACAGAATCCATAATATCAACTAGAATTCATTGAGTTCTTACAGTGGATCAGGCACTGTTCTAAGCTACTGACATGCCTTTCCATCTAATTCTTAAAGCCACCATATCCCTTATAGGCTGTTAATATCTGTTAGAACACCAATACTATTTTAAAAGAAGATTTCTCATACTAAGTTCCCTTTTCTCCGGCCCATGCCTAGGCTAGTGCTTGCAATACATAGGTGTTCAGTAAGTATTTTGAGGCAGGAGAAAAGGGTCTGGAGGCAGGGAACCTAAGGCTATTTCACGCTGACTTCCTAGAACTAAATAGAAAGGAAAACCCTAACTTTCCACGCCTAATAACAAAAGGACCAGAGGCAACTCCCTTTGCAAACCCCCACCTTTTTTTTTTTTTTCTTTAAGACAGAGTCTTGCTCTGTCACCCAGGCTGGAGTCCAGTGGCTCAATCTCGGCTTACTGCAAGCTCCACCTACCCGGTACAAGCGATTCTTCCGAGTAGCTGAGCCTACAGGCACGCGCCACCATGCCCAGCTAATTTTGTAATTTTTAGTAGAGATGAGGTTTCACCATATTGGCCAGGCTGGTCTCAAACTCCTGACCTCGTGATCCACCCACCTCGGTCTCCCAAAGTGCTGGGATTGCAACCAATCAGATGTTTGCACAGGAGTGTAACTTTGTAACTTCACTTAAGCCTTTAATTGGTTGTTGTCTACAACCAATCAGACTGATTGTGGGGCACTGGGAGCCAAGTCTTAGTTTGCATAGAGGTGCAGCTTTGTAACTTCACCTTAGCCTCTGATTGGTTGCTTTCCGCAAGCAATCAGATGTTTGCATAGGAGTGTGGCCTTTGTAACTTCACTTCAGCCTCTGATTGGTTGCTTTCTGCAATCAGACAGATTGTGAGCCACCACTTCATTTACATGGGGTGAGCACCAAGTGGCCAATGGGAAACCTCTAGGGGGTACTTGGACCCGAGAAAATTTGGTATCTTGGCCCTTGAGCAGCTGCATGGCCCACTGCCACCCTGCGGAGTGTACTTTTGTTTTCAATAAATCTCTGCTTTTGTTGCTTCTTTCTTTCCTTGCTTTGTTTGTGCGTTTTGTCCAATTCCATGTTCAAAACACCAAGAATGTGGACACCCTCCAGTGGTAACAATTTGATGAATGAATGGGTCATGTGGCCTGATGAGAGGGACAGATCAGTCACACAAATAAATAATCATGCCCAGCCTCGGTAGGGCCATGGTACAACCACAGGACAGAATATATTCTGGGGTGGAGGTGGTGTCAGGAAGGCTGTCTTGACTAGGAGAGCTTAATTCTGAAAGGCAGATGGGGTGGGGTATCAGTGCTGGAAACAATAGCTAGGGACAGTGTCGGGGAAGGCACAGTGGGGAGAACATGGGAAAGAACTGGAAACTGCCAGGCCAGGCGTGGTGGCTCATGCCTGTAATCTCATCATTTTGGGAGGCCAAGGTGGGCAGATCACCTAAGGTCAGGAGTTCGAGACCAGCCTGGCCAACTTGGTGAAACCCCATCTCTACTAAAAATACAAAATTAGCTGGGCATGGTGGTACGCGCCTGTAAGCCCAGCTACTCAGGAGGCTGTGACAGGAGAATGGCTTGAACCCAGGGGCAGAGGTTACAGTGAGCTGAGGTCATGCCACTGCACTGCAGCCTGGGCGACAAGGACACTCCGTCTCAAAAAAAAAAAAAGAAAAGAAAAGAAAAAAAAGAACTGGAAACTGCCAGAAATCCATCCATTTTGGCTGACACATAAAAGTGACAAGGGAATGGGACAAAATGAGACCAGGGAGATTTAGGCCTAAAACACTGGATTCATCTCTTAAGGCCATCACGGCAAACTTGCAGGGATTTAAAATATCAGAAATTTAATTTACTCTCTCACAGCTCTGAAGGCTAGACATCTGCAATCAAGGTGAGGTGCCAGCAGGGCCACACTCCCTCCAAAGACTCCAGGGGAGAATCCTGCCTTGCCCCTTCCAGCTCCTGGTGGCTTTCAGCAGTCCTTGGCTTGTGGCAGCCTCTCTCCAGGCTCTGCCTCCGTCTTCACACACCTTCTGCCCTGTGTTTCTCTCTCTGTGTCCTCTTGTCTTCTTATTAAGGAGGCCAGCCATTAGATTTAGGGCCCACTCTAACTCCAGGAAGTATTAGTGTGTTTTCACACTGCTGATAAAGACATACCCAAGACTGGGTAATTTATAAAGAATAAGAGGTTTAATGGACTTGCAGTTCCACGTGGCTGGGGAGGCCTCACAATCGTGGTGAAAGGCATGTCTTACATGGTGGCAGGCAAGATAGAGCTTGTGCAGGGGAACTCCCCTTTATAAAACCATCAGATCTCGTGAGACTTACCCTCACGAGAACAGCATGGGAAAGACCCACCCCCATGATTTAATTACCTCCTACCAGTCCCTCCTACAACATGTGGGAATTATGGGAGCTATAATTTGAGACTTAGGCGGGTACATGGCCAAACCATATCAGACATTATCTCAGTCCTTACCATAATTACCTCTGCAAAGACCCTATTTCTATAAAGGTCACATTCACAGAGGCCTGGGGTTAGGACTTGGACCCATCTTTCAGAGGGACAGTATTCGACCCACTACCAATATTTTCCCACAGTGTTTCCAAAACTAACCTGTTTTGGAGGCTGAGGACCCTGGGAAGTCCTCTGTTGGCAACATGCTTGAGCAAACAAATGATAACAACAAAGGGCTTGTCCAGGCTCTAGAAACATCACCTGATGTATTAAACAGGCTCCATCCTGTGGCTGGGTGCCATGTAGAAGACCACTAGGCCAACAGGAATGTCACTCAGACAAGGCCTCCAAACCCATATGTTGCCCCTCACCACTTTTCTTAGTTGTGCTTCCATTGATGAACACTACAGCTAAAATCAGGATCCCAAAATAAAAACCCCAAAAGGATCTAGAATATTTAGGAAAATCATCTTTGAGTTAGAAAACATCCTCCGTGTTTGGTCTCGATCTGTCTTTTGTTAGGTCCGTCCTCCTTGCCACTTAACACTTTCCTTTGCACCTCTTCCTGACACCAACAGACACCATGCAAGCCCCCAGTGAGGGGGCCCTCCTCAGTCAGCCTGGGGGAAGCATGAATTAGCTGAGAAAAGGACTAGCCTCTTCTGAATGGCATGCTAAATCACTTCTCATCTTTTTCCAGTCTATGCTACATTTAGACTGACTTTTCTTTCTGTCTTCTAAAGGGCCATGCATTATGGATGAGAACTATTTCTTATTCAGCAGCCGAGAATCACTCTTCTATCAAAAACATCTCTTTCACTGCATTCTCAGATATCAAAGCCCCTCTCTGAACTCAGCGTTTCCTGGCCTGGTTCCCTGAAGGGGTCTGTTGGACAATGCTCTTGAGTGACAAATGTTTGAAATGTAAAATGCACAGGCGAACACACTCCCGCTGTGAATCCACACCGCATTCTTGCTGAAGATGGTGAACGCCACGCATCATGGGACCCCTGGAGTTATGGTCATTCTCACCTGAGAGAAGGGGGTCATTTCAAACCTTAGAACAAGTCATTTCTGTCCCGGGTGGATTGGAATGTATTGAAATTTCTGCTCCTGACTCTGCTTGGCATGTTCGTTCATACACTTGCCCCCTCCTCTTTCTTTATTCTCCTAACCCTGCTCTAAAATAAGGGGGAATGAAACAAAAGAGAACCACCGCTGGAAAGAAATGGTCCCAAGATAGCAACAGTAATTACCTAGGGTAATTTTCTTCTTCTATTTCTAAATTTCTATGATTAACATATATTAGCTAGTTTTACTAGTGAGCTACTTTTTTAAAAACCTCCTTTAAAACTCTACTCATGGAGACATGGAGACAGGGAAGCATGCACAAATTGTTAATTACTGCATTGTGAGTTTTTCCTCGTTACGACGAAAAAATCACAATACTAATACTGCTAATTAATACTCACTGAGCACTATGTCCCAGACATTGCTTTATATCCCTTGAATGTATTATCTCTGTGAATTCCCTATAAGATAGGTGCTACGACAATCCCCACTTTACAGATGAGAGAACTGGGGCACAGAGAGATTGAAGGACTTTTTCAAGATCACGCAGCTGCACCTGCTGGAGCTGGGATTTGAAACCAAAGGCTCTTAGTCGACATCCCTGGCAATAGCCAGCACCAACCTGTCTGCCAGATTTTGACAGCAGATCCTCCCTTCCCCAGAAAAGCCTCCCTGGCTGATGCTGTGAGGACAGAGATGAGCCTTCCCCCACGGAACCTGGCCCAAATAGCCTATTTGTAAGCCAAGTAAATGATGGTTGCTATTTAAGCCCCTAGATTTTGGAGTGGTTTGTTAATGGGCCATGGGTCATGGGAGCAATGGCTAGACTCAGGCAGCCCAGGAAATCTTCCTGGGCCTCCTGAGGGCAGGGGAGGTTCTCTGCCCTGGGCAAGGGTGCTCTCTCAGCACAGGGGCCAAGCAGTCTCTTGCTGCAAGCGACCAGGGCAGCAAAGATTGCTGATCTCATTCACAGCAGGACAGTGTGGGGAGGCAGGATTCATGACAGGCGTGTCCACAATCCAGCTGGGAGGGTGGAGAAACAGGTTGTCCCGCGCGGGTTGGAAGTCACATCCTCGCTGCAAGGCACTTCCTGGCTGAAGCAATCATTGCCGGGATTGCCTCAACTATTGTTTCTTTTCCCTTTCTCCATCTGGTTAACTCTCTTTAAGTCGGCATTAGTAGTGTCCTCACCTCCTCCCCCTGGCTCTCTCTCTCTCTCTCTCCCGTCCTCTCCAAATTGGAACCAGCAGCAAATCCTATCAGCACTCCCTTCAAAATGTATTCACCACCTTCCTCCCTGGTCCCAACCACCGTCCTGTCTCACCCGGATTGTTGCGGTCACCTCCTCACGGGTCTCTCTGCTCCTGCCTTGCAGTTTATCCTCCACAAGCAGCCAGGGACATCCTATTGGAACACAGGTCAGATTATATCAGAGCCCCACAGTGGCTCTCTCTCACTCAATGTCCTTCTGGTGCCCCAAGACCCTGTGAGACCCAGCCCCCTTTTCCCCTCCCACCCCTTGCTCCCTCTGCTCCCGTCACCCAGGCGTCCTCGCTGTTTCTTGCACGTTCAGGTGCCCTCCACTGCAGGACCCTTGCACTTGCTACCTCCCTTTTCTGAAATGAGCTTCCCCTAAATCTCTCACAGCTCTTCTCCTTCCTTCACATTGTTACTTCAGCCAACTTCTCAGTAAGTTTGTCCTTCCCACCCACTCCAAAACTTCACCTCACCTCAACACTTCATGTTCTACTTATGTTTTCTCCCTAGCATCATTTGACACTCTATAGATTTTGCTTATCTTCTTTAAATAAAGAGTAAATACTTCTTTTTGCTTATCTTCTTTAAATAAAGAGTCAATACTGTCTCCCCCACTAACAAATCAAGCCCATGAGGGCAGTGATTTTTATCTGTTTTGTTCACTGCTGCATCCCTAGCACCTGGGACAGAGCCCGGCACTTAATAAGTGCTCAATAAATATTTGTTGCACACATGATTGGAGTCCTTCAAGACTTAGCCTAGGCCTCCATTGCTCTAGAAAGCCCTTCTTATGAATACGCACCCCTGCTTCCATCCTGGGGTGTGCATTCATCAGAATTAGTCATCGTCACCCTCATCATTGTCCCTGGCACTTACTGTGACCTCAGGCCATGCCTTGTGTTAAGCTCCTTATGTTCAAATTGTCAGATTAAATACAGGGTACCCAGTTAAATTTGAATTTCATACGATAATTCATAATTTTTTTTTAGAGTAAGTATGTCCCATGCAATATTTGGTACATACACTTTAAAAAATCGTTGTTCATCAGACACCTTAAACCCAGGTGTCCTGTATTTTGATTTGCCGAATCTGGCAACCTTACTTATTGTAGACATTATCTTGTTTGGGCATCATGAGGTATGGATTATGATTGCCATTTTATAGTCTAGGGCAGGCGGTGTCGTGGGGCAGCGGGGCTGGTGGTGGGAGAGAGAAACTGGGAGAGCTTTGTAACGCAGCCAGAGAGTGTTCCATAAAACCTGGGAACACAAAAACAAAAAGTCGGAACTGTCTGCAATTTCAAATGAAGCAATAAAAAAGAAGTAACAAGAGCGTCTTAAATCCAAGGAAGGAGAAATGAGCCTCCGCTCCTGAAAAATAGATGAAATAGAGACTTCGGGAAAAACGGATCTTCTCTTGTTGAAGATGAAATGCACCTTCCACAAGAACTACCTAGGCTTTGGGTGGGGGTTGGGGGAGGTGGGTCCATGCCACCAAGAGGACCCCAAGGAGAACAGCGTAATGGGCTTTCAGAGCCCCAGGCAGGCCCCCAATGCGGCAGCGTGCTTCACCTTCCGGAGAGGCTGCCGTGCACGGGCTCAGGCGCGCCACCTGCAGGACGGATGGAGCATGGCGCTCCTGGGTTGTCAGTCACACCCTCGCTAAAACTTGCACCCTCCTGCTAACCAGCAATGACAATCCGTACTCTTTAATTAAATGCAAAAAGTCCCTCCACAGCCCGAGCACCCTCCCTGCACCGGAAGTTCCCTAAGATGTAAGTTTCCTCTTTTTTAGCAGTTTTCACACCACCTGGAATACGCGTTGTATTTCCCTATTTGATTAACGTCTCTCGGTCCCCTCACCTCCCATAGGACACTCCACAGTGGCAGGGATTTTTGTAAGTCCTGTTCATTGTCACATCCCCAGTATCTAAAAGTTTCTAGCATGTGAAAAACACCCCATGAATATATGTTGAACGAATGAATGAGTACAGCTTCCTGCCACGTCCTTAAAGGAAAGAGGCAAGCCCTCTTTTTCCCCCCTTTCCCCATCCCGCTGGCTGGAGTTTCTGACTTGGCAATAGTGTCTGGGTCCATACAGATAAGGGCAACCCCTAGGAATGGTGGAGCAATGGACTAGCAAGTGCCTGCTTCCTTGGCACTAGGGACTCCAGACCAGCCCTGGACTACTTACTCCTGTGATTTGAGAGAAAATGAATGTACCTAGCTCAAGCCATTGCTGTTTGGAGCATCTGACCTTAAAAAAGTTATTGCAACATCCCGCAAGAGGTGCCATGTTGTATACACCCAGAAGAGTGAGTGCTGGATTCTGCATGGGGTGGGCAACAGAGAAAGTACCCCAGACAATGTGATGACTGGATCCTGATAAACGGGCAAAGGAGGTGATGGCATCCCCAGCAGAGGACACAAACCATGCAAAGGTCTCAAAGCATGTGAGGCCACCTTCTGTCCAGGGACTAGCAAGCCAAACTATGGATTGCTGGGGCCAGGGTAGATAGGTGAGATACACAGCTGGCTGCAGGCAGGGTCTCATTTGAAGCCTTGAGCAGGCTCAGCTTCAGGAAGTGTGATTTCTGGCTCCAGATGTGCTGGCCTGGGTGAAAGTTCTGTGGGCTCCCTCTTGCATGGAAACTGATAAGCCCTGAGATTCGGGTTTGAGGAGAAGGTGGCCCTTTGGGTATCTGGTCCCTTGCACCTCACCTGGCAACTGAGTTACCAGAGAGGAACTGGAAACCAAAGCCACCTGATCCCTCCACTAGCAGGGCTTTGTTCCCTGCCTCTCTCAAAGAGGTCACATACCTGGAGAGGACCTGGGGACTCAGAAGTAACCTGGCCATCCCACCACCAGCAGTCATTTCTGTCTCCCTCTCATTTCCAAATCCACCTTTGTCAGTCTCCAACCTCACACTGCCTTCTGGATGTGTAAGGGTCATGCAGATTCTCAGCTAACCACATGCCCTGACTTTTTGTTCAGGAAATACAATTATTCTACCTATAATCTCCAGAAAGAAATTTTAATGTTCTTATAGTGGTTTGAGTCCAAAGAGCTCAGGAAGAACTTATACTTAGCCCGCTAAAAACAAGTGACCAAAATGGCCTGGGAGATGTCACATGATAGCCCTACCCAAGAGCATCTTTTGTTCTTTAAAATGTGCTTTTCAATGTACATTCTGGGGGAGAATTGGCCTGGTTCCTGAAACCCTGCTCTAATTATATATAATTTTTATAAATATAGTAATTACAACTCACTATGCCTTGCAGTTTAAATTGAATTGGATTTTTATGGAAGCAGGAGAATTAGGAGGAAAGCATTCTAGCATCATTGAATTTATTGACCTCACTCCTCATAAGGAAACTGGCTGTTAGCATCTCAAAGACATATCCAGAAACCACAGCCCCTTTGGTGGCCACTTGGGAGTAGAAAAGAAAAGTTCTGCCAACCTCAGAAATCCAAACTTACAGAACAGACATTATAGTGTGGTGGCTGGCCTATAGTTCATTTCCTACCTGTCAATGGATTTTGTTTGTTCAACATTTTAAAGTTAGAAAATTTCACATAAAAATCTGAATTTTTAGCCTCTATTGACATCTCAAAGTCCAGGTTATGCTGAGCCTGTGTTCCCATCTGATATGAGTAGTTCTTTATACCATTGTGAGAATAGACTAATAACAGTGTGAGAAGGGATTAATACAGAAGATTGGTACCAGGAGTGGCGTAGTCATCAGATTTCATCTTGATAGTCCAGGTCAATTACCCCAGCCAACACTGTAAGTCCCCTCTTAGCCTGTTGACTTAGAGGCAGGAAGAGCCCAAAGTGGCTAGGCAGCAATCTTAACTTCCAGTTTAATGGAATCATTGTTGTGTCTCCTGGTGGCAGCATTCCTCCCTCTGGAACTAAGACCTCTAGGCCAGCAGAACATAATGTCGTGGTAACAAGCAGCAAAAATTTTGCTAGTGGGTTCCTTGGGGTGATGGTGAGTGGGGCCACTTCCATTTCTACCCCTTTATTCCTGGACCCATGAATCCTGGCTATGGGAGAAAAGTACCATATAAGATGCTGAATGTTAACAGCCAAGACAATAGGGGAAATGCCTCCAGGGCATGTCAGAGACCTTTGAGGCAGCCCCTCCCATCACAGGCTTGGAGGCCTGGGGGAAGACATGGTTTCCTGGGGCAGGACCAGGGCCCTGCTACTGTGGGTAGCCTCAGGACATGGTATCCTGCATCATGGCCACTTCAGCTCCAGCCATGGCTAAAAGGAGCCAAGGTACAGCTCAGGCTGCTGCTCCAGAGGCTACAAGCCCTAAGCCTTTGCAACTTCCATGTGGTGTTAAGCCTGTGAGTGTGCAGAGGGCAAGAGTTGAGGCTTGGGAGCCTCCACCTAGATTTCAGAGGATGTATGGAAATGCCTAGATGTCCAGGCAGAAGTCTGCTGCAGGGGTGTAGCCCTCATGAGAACTTCTACTAGGGCAATGAGGAAGGGAAATGTGGGGTTGGAGTCTTCACACAGAGTCCCCACTGGGGAACTGCCTAGTGGAGCTGTGAGAAGATGTAAGACACGTAGTCAAAGTCCTTTCCACCTTGCCTTGTCTCAGATGAGACGCTGGACTTGGACTTTTGAGTTAATGCTGAAATGAGTTAAGTCTTTGGGGAACTTTTGGGAAGGCATACTTGTGCTTTGAAATGTGAGAAGGACATGAGATATGGGAGGAGCCAGGGGTGGAATGATATGGTTTGACTCTCTGTCCCCACCCACATCTCATGTTGAATTGTAATCCCGCGTATTGGAGGTAGGGTCTGGTAGAGGACTGGATCATGGAGGTGGTTTCTAATAGTTTAGCCCTATCTCCTAGTACTGTCTCAGGATACAGTTTTCACAAGATCTGGCTATTTAAAAGTGTACAGCACTTCCCCTTTCACTCTCTCTTCCTCCTACTCCTGCCAAGGAGATGTGCCTGCTTCCCCTTCACCTTCTGCCCTGATTGTAAGTTTCCTGTGGTCTCTCAGTCATGCTTTCTGTGCAGCCTGTGAAACTGCAAGTCAATTAAACGTCTTTTATTTATAAATTACCCAGTTTTAGGGAGTTCTTTATAGCCGTGTGAGAATGGACTAACATACCATCTGACAAGAATGGGCTGAAATCAAGGGATAGCTGTACCTTTCAGACAAGGTATTTTGGTTTCTGCTTTGCCACCCCTCTTGCTACTCCTTATTGCCTCTCTAGCTCTGCCCATTGTCAATACTCTTCGTATTCTTAAGGTAGAGAGGTCATTCTCTGCATCCATGTCTTCATCAGAAGTGGGAAAATGTAAGATTGTGGGCCAAATATTTCCAGAAAATGGGGTACATTTTATAAGTCTCGTGATTGTGATAAACATGCCTGTATTTTTATGAACTCAAAATACCTCTGCATCAATATGATCCAGCATCTTTACTTGTGTATCATGCTTTGCTTGGTCCTAGTAGGCATGAGAATGTGTTATGCCTTCTTTTGTAGATTACATTATGGTTCTCAGTTCATCACCATTCCCTCTGTCCATGTGACTTTGCTGTCCCTCCACTTGAAGAGGAGGGTATTTTCCCACCCTTTGACCTTGGGCTTAGCCATGTGCCCTGTTTCAGCCAGTAGGACTTGGGCAGATGGAACACAGGCAGAGGCCAGAGCAGTTAGCCTTCTGTTTCTGGATTTTTGCCATTGCTGTGACATATAAACTTCCAAGTAGCTGCTGGTTCAAAAAGAAAGCAGCTTGGAGCCAAGGCCAAAAGAACATAGCCTTGGTCAGGCAACCCACAGACACCTGAGCAAGAATAAATATTCATTCCTATAAGTCACCAAATTTTGGAAGGGTTTATTATGCAGTAGCATTGTGACAATAGTTGACTTAGTCATTTGCTATAATAGAATCTCATAATACCCCATTAAGTTAGTGACCTAGACCTTTGAGGCCCCAAAATAAAAGATTTCTTTTCCTTTTTGAAATCTTACAATGTTGCGGGCTCATGAAATTAAAATAGACAGCATTTCCTCCCCATGAGGTATGAAACAAAACAAGTTAATTATGGGCTTTTCATGCCAGCCAGTGCCCAGTGACCCCAGCCACTGCTCCCTCTGGCATCTCAATTTGGAAGAACTCCAACTGAGTCCCAGTCCATCAGCTTCTTACTCAGGATTTCTGAATGTCTTCAGGGCTGGGGAAACAAATGGCACACACAGATTGGCTTTATCTTGTTTGCAAATACAATGCAAAAATGCTAAATGTTATCAACATGCAACTCTAGACAGCCAATCAACCAATACACATTGAGCCCTTACCATCTGCCAGGAGAATACACTGGTCCTTGACAAGCCACAGTGATGTATTCATCACAGACCTGCATCCAAGACTTTACCACTGAGTCAGGGGATGTGATGTATATAAATGGCAGTGGGGAGGACCAGTGGGCTCTCTCACCCTGCCTGGCCTCTACATGCCAGGATTCTATATGCCTCAGGCCTGCCTGCCTTCTTCTTCTAGCCCTCTGTACCCTCTTTCCAGGAGACCTCATCCATTCCTAAAGCTTCATGTTGGGTCTCTGTGTCTATGTCTATATCTACTTTCTAAGCCCAGACTCACAAATCCAAGTACATTTTGGACATTTCTACTTTGATCTCTTACAGTCATCTCAAACTTAATATGTCCAAGGTTGATTTATTGACATTTCTGCCCATACCTGATTTTCCTTCAGTCTTCCCCATAGCAATAAATGGGGTCACCCAGTTATGCCAGGTAGAACCTGAAAGGTGTCCATGACATCTCTAGGTGCTATTTCCAGGATCTATGTATTCTCCCTAATCCTCTGTGGTTCCTATCCTAGTTCCAGCCATCATTACATCTCACCTCAATGACTATGGCAGCTCAATGGCCCCCACCTCTATTTTTGCTCTCTACCCCCATCCACTCCCCATCCACAGCATGAATGAGCATTCTAGAAACCTAGAAAGATATCAAATACCAAATTGTGGGGAAACTCTACTGGTGATTGGGGTAACAAGGATGTTATATGGCCTGCAGTAAGCGATAAAGCATTGTCCCAAGTCCCACACAAGTCTGCAATGTTGCACCTGACATTCATGTAGGTGAAAAACCTGTTTGAAATTAACTGCTAGAACTTAACTCTGGTTTATATATTGTAAAAAGTATTTTTTGCAAGACTTGAACAAATCCTGGATTTTCCAGGGATGTAACTACCATGTAAATATAAATTGAGGGGACTGCATTTCTCTGTTTTAAACTTTTAAGAAGCAATATTCACCATTTTGCAAAATCCCATCACCCAGAGAAATGCCAGTGGTGCTGAGTGGCCACTGCTGCACATTTGGATCTTTCTGCATTCATAGCTGTTGTCTTGTTTTTCCAGTGTTATGGATGGGTGTCAGCAGGAGTACTGCTTTTTATCTTCTATCAGAGTTTTACAGGAACATTTGTTCAGTGACATATATATTTTACTAGAGGCCAGGTGCAGTGGCTCATGCCTGTAATCCCAGCACTTTGGGAGGCCGAGGCGGGTGGATCACCTGAGGTCAGCAGTTCGAGACCAGCCTGGCCAACAGCCTGGCTGTTTAGGGTTTAGTGGAACCCTAAACTGAACGGGGTTTAGTGGAAACCCCATCTCCACTAAAAATACAAAAACTTAGCCAGGCATGGTGGCAGGTGCCTGTAATCCCAGCTACTCAGGAGGGTGAGGCAGCAGAATCGCTTGAACCCGGGAGGTGGAGGTTGCAGTGAGCCAAGATCGTGCCACTGCACTCTGGCCTGGGCAGCAAGGGCAAGACTCTGTTTCAAAATTTATATATGTAAAACTAGAAATCCATCTCGTTTTATTTCTCCTATACATTACACTCAGGGCAAATGTACACACATACACTTCCCTGAAATTGTATGTATAGGTAGGTCTTATTAGCTGTTAATTCTATCACAATGATAAAACATACATTACGAAATATGTTATAAAGGTGAGCACTGGGCCTACTATGACGGGAACCATAAATTTAGATGAAAATATCTCTGGGAAGATGTACAGGAGGAAAGTAGGCTTTCTAGTTATGGGGAGAAATAGACATTGTGGAAAATTAACAGGTCACTTGCAGCAGGAAGGTATTTAAAGATAAAGCAATGGGAAAAATCTTTTAAAAACCTTTAGACACTGAAATGATTTTTGTTCAGAAAACTGAGAAGAAAAGACTTCCTTTATGGTCACAGGACTTTGTTTTTCATCTACATTTTCAAAAGAGAGTTAATGATCCTGGGCTGCCTCCTTGAGATGTCAGTGCCCTCGACTCAGCCTCTAGGTCTGTTTGGGTTTCCCAGCCTGCCTGCTTCTCTTGGGGCTCAGAAAGAGAAACAGAGAAACAACCAATTTTTAATGTTTCATCAGAGAATCAGGATAACCTGGTCATGACTTCCATGAGGGGCTGGGTGAGCTAGGAGCCTGTGTTTCAGGAAGGCGGTATTACAGAGAAGCCCATTCAGAGGCTTAAATGTTCCTTTTTTCTTTTTCTTTTGCCTAAGGACTAATATATGTTAAAACCACCTGTTTTGTTGCATGAAAAATACACTGAAAACGTATGAAAACAGACATGTCTCAACTAATTACCCCTTTATCCAAGACTATCATAGAAATCAGAGCACTGGGGTTGCTGAGAAGTGGGGATACCAAAATCCCCCACCTTACCCCAAACTGGCCAATCAGTCAAGAAATAAATTGCATCTTGAAGGTGAGGAGGCATATAGGAAAATGATCAACAACTTAGATATAAGGCAATTTCTGTTTGCTCTTTTAAAATCATACAAGAACAATTCTGCCTAAGGATTACCCACTGCTCTGGGACAGTGGTTTTCAAAGCGTGGTCCCTGTACCAACAGCATCAGCATACCCTGGGAATTTGCTGGAAATGCAAATTCTTGGGCGCCATCTCAGACTTACTTAATCAGAAATTCTGTAGGAGGGGCCCAACAAACTGTTTAACAAGCCTTTCAGGGGGTTCTGATACTCCCTGAAATTTGAGAACCACAGCTCCAGGAGAAAAGTAGCTTTGACTTCCGCTTTGTCTTGATTGAAGCCAAGGTTCTGAAAAGTTCGAATGTAGATAAGTTTGCAAATAACTTTTATTCATAGTGACACATATGATTTCTGCCCAGTAGGAAAGATAACCTAAACATTATGGTTTAGTGTTCTATAGGACATTAACCAGGTGTCTACTGGACAAGTATTTAACTTTGCAATTTTATTCCAATATTTTTTCACTGACTATACATATACACTTCATTCTCTCACATCCTGATTTAAGCCAGTGAGTCTGCTAGTTCATCAATGAGTCAAATAAATCTGACACATGATCACTATATATTTGCATAAAAAACATATCTTTAGCTTTTTGAAAATTAAACTTTGATTAAGAGGACTCTAAGTCATCTTTCTTCTCTTTTTTCCCCTCAGTGTCATCTTGGACCATATTCTTTTATACTTACAGGCTGGTAATAATAATAATAATGATAGGGCTAACATTTATTGATACTGTCTGAGCTCTCTACCTGTGTTACCGCTGCTTTAGTCTTCATAATCACCCTAGGAGGTAAGCTGTATTATTCCCCCCACTTTACAGATGAAGAAACTGAGGCACAGAGAAGTTGGAGAAGTTGTTACTTGTCATGCAGCTACTAAATGGTAAAATCAAGTTTGGGCCCCAGCTTCATGGCTCCACAGCTCAGAATCTAGCAACTAGCTATTCCCTTCCACCACCAGAGGAAAACGGAAGTTTCTTAGGGAAGGCACTGATTGCATTTGGGACAGGACAGAATTTTGCCACACAGGGCTGCTTCTTTCAAGGTAGCCTGTTGAGTGTCCCTAATCCCTGCCTCTAAATGCCAGCAGCATCTCCCTCATTGTAACAAGCAAAAATAACCTCCCTCCCTCTCCCACTCTCAACAAACACACAATTGCCTTAAGGGCTTAAGAACAGCTGTTTTATAAACTGTTTCAAACACCTGTGTTCATGATAGCACAGGCTATTTGCTATCCTTTGAAAAGGTGTTTACACTTTAAGAGCTCAGAGGGGCTGGGCTAATCCAAAGGAAAGAATCTCCTGTGCTATGAAGTTAAATTAGGGAGCAGAAAGTGGGGGGACCCTCCCAGTGCCCCTTAAAATACTAGTTCGGGGCCTGATGAAGCCATTCGGAAGACCTAACACTGACAAACTGTGGTACACCTTCCTCAATATGTGTCAGCTTAAGAACACTAAATAAAGCATAAAACACAGACGTACATCTCCTCTCCAGGTTATAAAATTCCAGGTAAGTTCATTAAGGTGAACTTTTTATTTTATTTTGGTGGGTAATTAGCATATTTTAGACTGCTGTTGGGTGATTTGAGACTGTCATATTCAATTTATCTGCAAAACCACTGAGGTTTGATAGGAAAATACAGTTTCCCAAGTCCTAACCTCTAAGGGAATCCAAGTTTATAGGTTCTAGGAAGAGTCCAGGAACTTGTAACCATAAAATACTCTGCATGTGGCAACAGGAATTGTCATATGACTGCTGAGCTATAAACAGGTACATCTGCTCTGGGCAACTGTTTAACAATAGATGTGAAAGCTGAGCATGGGCCAGGCGTGGTGTCTCATGCCTGTAATCCCAGCATTTTGGGAGGCTGAGGTGGGAGGATCACTTGAGCTCACAAGCTCAAGACCAGCCTGGGTAACATGGCAAAATCCTGTCTCTACAATAAAATACACAAAAGTAGCCAGGTGTGGTGGTGTGTATGCCTGTAATCCCAGCTACTCAGGAGACTGAGGTGATAGAATCACCTGAGCCCAAGGAGGTTGAAGCTGCAGTGAGCCGTGATTGCACTGCTGCACTCCAGCTTGCGCAACAGAGCAAGATTATATATATATATATATATATAATTTTTATATATATTAGATATATACACACATACACATATATAGATAGAGAGAGAGAGAGAGTATTAGTCCATTCTCATGCTGCTATTAAAGGTATACCCGAGACTGGGTAATTTATAAAGGAAAGAAGTTTAATTGACTCACAGTTCAGCATGGCTGGGAGGCCTCAGGAAACTTACAATCATGGTGGAAGGGGAAGGAAACACATTCTTCTTCACATGGCGGCAGCAAGGAGAAGTGCAGAGCGAAGCAGGGGTAAAAGCCCCTTATAAAACCATCGGATCTCGTGAGAACTCACTATCATGAGAACAGCATAAGGGTAACCACCCCCATGACTCAGTTACCTCCTACCGGGTCCCTCCCACAACATATGGGGATTATGGTAACTATAATTCACAATGAGATTTGGGTGGGGACACAGCCGAACCATATGAGATAGATATATATATATACCCTGTGTATATGTATGAAGGGAGGGAATGAAGGAAGAAGGAAAAAGACAGAAAGGAAGACAGAAAGACAGAAAGAAAGCTGAGCATAAACAAACCCTGTGATCCAGGATGTCCATTCCTAGATATGTACTCAACTTGAGTATTTACACATACTTAAGTTCACCAAAACATGTAAAATAATGTTCATAGCAACACTATTTGTAATAGCATGAAACTGTAAACAACCCAAATGTCCAACTACAGAGGAACAGACAGTGTTATATTTGCATAGAGTAGAATATTACACAAACTATGCTATAACATGCAACCACATGGGTGAATCACAGAAACGTGGTGGATGAAAAAAGCCAGAAATGAAAAAATATTTACTGTATGATTTTGTTATGAAATGCAAGAACAGAAAAAAAATTAGTCTATGCCACAGAAGTCAGAGAGAGGCTACCCTCTGGGGAGGTATTATTGACCAGGAAGGGACATGCAGGAGCTTTCAGGAGTGCTAAAATGTTCTATATCTTGATCTATATAGATGTATACATATGTAAAAATCATTAATACACTTAAGATTTACGTACTTACAAAGTAAAAAAACAAAAATAAAGCTCCACAGGTGATTCTGATGCCCCACCAACACTGGAAACAGCGACCTATTTTACCTGCACCAAAAAAAAGTTATTATTCTTAATATTGCTAATTAAGAGCTAAAGCTTCCAACAGCTCAATCTGCTTTGTTCTGAAATCATAACGGCAAAAAATTGAGCTTGTAAAATAAATTAGTTGGTGATTATTTGCTTTGCAGAAGTGTTCACCATGGGGTTTCTTTAAATGACAGACTCCCTTAAGTACATTTAAAAAATAAGATCTAAGTTGCCAAAGGCTATTTATTCATGAATGTTAACAGATGTATGAAGTGATCCTGACTGTTTCAGTGTTTGGGTGGGTGGGGAGTGGATGGAATCTTAATACTCCAGACAGAAGTCAGAGCTTCTCAAAGCTATAAGAAAGTGCCATCCTGAAACTGCTCTGTGTTTTGAGTATTGTTTTATATGGGTGGAGGGAACACACTCAGAGAATGTTAGAAAAGGACCACAGAAAATCCAATTGTCTCAAAAATGTAATGGGCTCAATGTGGAAGGATGAAGGTGGCATAACACAGTACATTTCAAACTGCAACATGCATTGGAATCACCTGTGATCTCGCTGCCATGCAGATGCTGAGAAGGAATGAGATTCTGCATTTCCGACAAGCTCCAGGGTGAAGCTGATGCTGCTGGTCTATGTACCACATTTTGAGTAGGAAGGACACAAGGGAGCTAACTCACATGGATTAGCTTACTTAATCCTCACAACCATGCTCTAATTATAGGCTATTATCCCCATTTTATAGATAAGAAAGCTGAGACAGAGAATGGCTAAGTCACTCAGCTAAGGTGGGATTTGAATTCAGGCCTGTCTGACCCTTGTTTTTGCTGCCAACACAACAAGGGACAGAGCAGAGCTTGAGCTGACAAAGCCTTTCTTCTCCACCCTGTCCTCCCAACCCTCACGCCTCTTCCTCCCATCATCCCACAGCTCTGAAGGTAGACAGTCGACTAGCTTTCAGCCAGCCAGCTTGACTGTCTCCGATTATATTCAATTAGAATCAGTAGGCTATTCTTGGTGATCAAATATAAATGAGTACCTTGGTAACGTCCTCTCCCCTCCCTGTAGCCCTCTACACCCTTGTTGAGGCTCAAACTCCAGAAGAATACCAATAATTATGAGACGGCCAGATGCCGAGATGCAGAATTTACCCTCACTCCTTCAGGAATGACCTTGGTCCCAATTGCCTGTGTAAGTCCTTCTTGCAATGTTGCAGGTCCTTCATGCATCTGTTAACATTTGAATCTTGCAATGTTTCCCCTTCCCCTCCAGGCCATCCCACAATTACACAGCAGTGGAGAGTATAAAAGTGCTTCTTTTTAAAACATTGCATTTACAGCTAAATTCTCTACTTTTCCTCTTGTGCACGCACCACATGCCATTTTAAAAGGTGAGTTCCCAGGGTGTCAAATGGTCTCCATGGTGAGAAGAGGTTGTAAACACAGAGTGATTAAACTTCCAAGGTACAACAGCATCCAAAACTGTGGTGGCCACCCACCACTCCTGTCTCACTCTGAGAACTCTAACCACAGACATAACAGTGCCTGCAGGTGGCTGTGAATCTCAAACAGGTGCTGGTTCCACCAGCAGTGCTGGGCTTCACTGGAGGCTCTCATTCCAGGTTCCCATATTGCAATGCACAAGGTTCTGAGTTGACACCACTGCAAAGGCATTGGCTGTATAATGTTTAGAAAAAGAGATTCCTCCCTCTGCTTCCCCTGGGCCTTCTTGGTAGGTACATACATCGAGGGTACCAGAAACATACCAACCAAAAACAAAAACAAAAAAACCTGGAGTAACTATATTAATTTCATACAACACTGACTTTAGAACAAAGTTTCATGGAGAGAAATAAATCAAATGACTTTGCATAACAGTAGAGGTGTCAATTTTCTAAGAAGGCATAACACTTCTAAACATGTATGTACCCAGTAACAGAGCATCAAACTACACAAAACAAAAAGTAATAGAGTTGAAAGGAGAAATAGACATATCCCCATATAGTTGGACACGTCAGCATTCCTCTCTTAATGACTGATTCAACAAACAGGCAAAAAATCAGCATTGACAGAGAAGACAAACAATATCACCAACCAACTGGATCTAATTAACATTTACAGAACACTCTCTCCAACAACAGAAGAATGCACATTTGCCTCAAGTGTGTGTGAAACACCCACCAAGATATACGCACTCATCATAATCTGGTCCATAAAGCAAACCTTAACAAACGTAAGAGAATTGTAATCATAATCATTATGCTCCAGAATTATAACAAAACTGGTCTAGAAACCAATAAGAGAAAGACAGCTGGAAAATCCCCCAAATATTTGAAAATTAAACAATACATTTCTAAATAACTCACTGAGACTCAAGAGAAAATGGCAAGGGAAATTCAAATATATTTGGATGGAATGAAAATGAAAATAAAACATCAAGATTTGTGGAATGCAGCTAAAGCCATGGTTAGATGGAGATTTACAGCATTAAAATGTTTATATTTGAAAAGAAGAAAAAGCTAAAAACAGTAACCAAAGCTTTTACTTCAATAAACTAGAGAAAGAAAAGTAAATTTAAACTCAAAGGAAGCAGAAGGAAAGAAATAACGAAGAGAAAAGCAGAAATCAATAAAATTGAAAACAGAAAAGAATGAAGACAAATAATAAAACCAAAGCTCATTCTTAGAGAAGATGGATAAAACTGATAAATCTCTAGCAAGAGTGACCAAGAAAAGAGACAAAGGAAACAAATTAGCAATACCTGAAATTAAAGAGGGCACATCACTTCTGAAGCCACAGACCTAAAGAGATAATAAAGGAATACTGTGACCAACTCCACTTCCTTAAATTCAACAACTTAGATGAAATGAAACAGTTCTTCGAAAGATACCAAATATCAAAACTCAAGAAGAAACGGATAACCTGAATTGTCCTATGTCTATTAAAGAAACTGAGGCCAGGCATGGTGGCTCATGCCTATAATCCCAGCACTTTGGCAGGCCGAGGCAGGTGGATCATGAGGTCAAGAGATCGAGACCATCCTGGTCAACGTGGTGAAACCCCACCTCTACTAAAAATACCAAAATTAGCCAGGCGTGGTGGTGCACGCCTATAGTCCCACCTACTCGGGAGGCTGAGGCGGGAGAATTGCTCGAACCCTGGAGGCAGAGGTTGCAGTGAGCCGAAATCGCAACACTGCACTCCAGCCTGGTGACAGAATGAGACTCCATCTCAAAAAAAAAAAAAAAAAAAAAAAAAAGAAAAGAAAAGAAAAGAGAAAAGAAATTGAATATGGAGTTTAAAACCTTCCAGAAAAAAAGAAAAGAAAAGAAAAAAAATACTCCAGGCCCAGTTGGTTTTACTGGCAAATTCTTCCAAAAATTTAAAGAAAAAAATAATACCAATTCTATAAAATCTCCTCCAGAAAATAGAAGAGAATATTTCCCAACTCGTTTGATAAGGCCAGCATTACTCTAATAAGAAACCAGACAAAGACATTGTAAGAATACAGACCAAAAAAACAAAAAACAAACAAACAAAAAACCCAAAAAAACCCAACATTATTCTCTCAGCACGGCGTGTTCTCTCAGCATTCCTTGTGGCTGGGGCCTCATCACGTGACACAGACTCCACCAATCAGATAGCACCATGTGATATTTCAATTGAGAAGTGAGCAAATGGCCCGGCACAGTGGCTCACACCTGTAATCCCAGCACTTTGGAAGGCCCAGATGGGTGGATTGCTTGAGCACAGGATTTCAAGTGCAGGAGTTGCTTGGGCAATGTGATGAAACCCCGTCTCTACAAAAAATAAAAATATTAGCTGGGCATGGTGGTGACACTTACCTGTAGTCCCAGTTACTTGGGAGGCTGAGATGGGGGCATCTCTTGAGACCAAGAGGCAGAGGTTGCAGTGAGCTGAGATGGCGCCACTGCATTCCAGCCTGGACAACAGAGTGAGAACCTGTCTCGGAAAAAAAAAAAAAAAAAAAAAAGTGAGCAAATGAAGACATTGGTGTCCAGAGAATCTAACTCCTATGGAGGATGTATAGCTTTCAGGGGCAGCAAAGGCTGTGGTATTCAGTGAAACTGTAGCTTTATTCCTGGTTGCGTAGTTCCCAGGCTGACTCTGATGCTCCTGCAGATGCTGTGAGCTACATAATCTCCTTTAGTTCTCTTCCTGCTTAAGTGCTAGAGTAGATTCTGTTATTTGCAACTAAGAAGCCAGACTGACAAGAGGGAAAAGACAGTGAAACAGAAAACTATGAAACAGTGTGATAAGGAATTTAAGAAGGGGATGTTCAGGCTATAGATGAAGAGAATGGTCCCCCATGAGTCACTGCAGCAGACTGGTCATGAGCACGGTTCTTAAGGTCAAAGTTCTGGATTCAAACTCTGGCTCTGCTGTTACTTAGCTGTATGGTATTAGCTCAGTTGCTCAACCTCTCTGAACATTAGTTTCCTTTTCTAAAATGGGACAATGATACCTAACTCAGAGGAGGATTGTAATAATAGAATAACCTTTGTAAGGCAAAGGCTTATTAAACATGGTTAAAAACCCATTAAATAGCAGTTATTAAATAGCATTATCACCAACCCAGTTAGCAATGCTGGGGAAAAGTCAGGGAAGGAATGTCAGAGGAGAGCACATTTAAGCCAGTTATTGAAGAATCAGCCTAAGAACACAGCACATGACTGACAAGCCTATGGCACTGGATTATCTGGGAAAAGGAGATTGGTATATGGATGCAACAGAACTAAATCTTATCTTAAAAACAACATGAATCACAAAAGCATTTATGCTGAATGAAAGACGCCAGATACAGAAGAGTACATTGTGTATGATTACATTTATATGAAACCCTAAAACAGGCAAAATAGATTTATACTGATAGAAAGAGCATGGTAGTTGCCTAAGGCAGTTTGCAGGGGGTGACACAGAGCAAGAGGACTCTTTGTGGAGTGACAGACCAGCTTCACATCTTGATCATGGTGGTGGTTACAAGGGTGTATGCATTTGTCAAAACTCAGCCTGTGCAAGTAAATGGGCACATTGTATTGTATGAAAATTATACTAAAAACCCAGAATCCTCTCACCTCTATCCCTTGACAACCCCTACCAATGGCAGTTACATTTTCACTTCTGCCCTCTCTACCAGCAAATTGATAGCTCCAAGCTACACAGTTCCCAGCACATCATTACAGCTTGTTAACTTGGAGTCACCCAGACAAATTTCTCTCCCTCCCATTCAATTTTGAATTAAGTCAGAAAAAGACAGATTAGCAAAACATTACCAGAGATAGAATTTATGACAAGCAGCTAATTTTTCCAGGACTTTCACTAACATCTCCCCTCAGAGATGACTCAATAGAAGCACTCACCCCCTGGCTGCCTGCCCCCAACATCTTCCCCGACTGCATCAATCATAGTTTCACTCCATAAATGCTTTGTAGAGCACCTACTATGTGCCAGACACTAGAGTCTGGGGATGCGGTGGTGATTAGTGGGTGTTTGGGGTACAGTGGGGCACATGGACAAGTTAAAACTGAGATTATAGGACAGCATGGGAATTGTTGTGTTAGAGAACAGATCAAAGCATTGAAGGAATGCAGAGAAGTAGGGGGAAAAGAAATCAAGGAAGCCATCTGGAGGAGGTGACCCTTGAGGTAAGTTTTGAAGGAGGAGTAGGAGCTGGATAGGTCCTGCTTTTTGAGAGACTATGAATAACTATTCTTTGGGGAGTTCCTACGATGTGCCAAATTCTGGACTGGGCTTTTTACATAGTTTATCTCATTTCTATGATCACAACTACTCTCCCCATCTTCCAGATGAAGAAACTAATTCTCAAAGGAAAAATGGCTTCTTCAAGGTTACTCAGATGATGAAGATTAGTACTTACGGCTAACAATTTCAAACTACTTTCTCTTTGCCATGTCCTGGCTGGGCACAGTGGCTCACGCTTGTAATCCCAGCATTTTGGGAGGCCAAGGCGAGTGGATCACTTGAGGTCAGGAGTTCAAGACCAGCCTGGCCAACACGGTGAAGCCTTGTCTCTACTAAATATATAAAAAATTAGCCTGGTGTGGTGGTGCATGCCTGTAGTCCCAGTTACTTGGGAAACTGAGGTGGGAGAATCGCTTGAACTTGAGAGCGGAGGTTGCAGTGAGCCAAGATCATGCCACTGCACTCCAGCCTGGGCAACAGAGGGAGATTCTGTCTCAAAATAAAAATAAAATAAAATAAAACTAGTTAGAAATGTTTGCCAGGTCCCAATCTGAGTTATTGCACAAAATGCTTTTGACAGTCCTGCAAGGTAGATATTATTATTAGAGTCTTTTTATATGTGAAGAAACTGAGGCTCAGAAAGGTTAAGTGATTTACCCTAGGTTCTGTGGCTAAAAGCAATGGATCTGGGGCACAAACTCAGGTAGTCTAGCTCCAAAGCACACATTCTCAAGCATGACAGTATACTGCCAGACTTACTCCAGGGTCTGTGTTCTCAGCCATGAAAATAAATCTCTTAGGAAGGTGATGTACAGGTTAAATGAGGTAGACCCTGTAAAGCTCTTAGCATGCGTGTGGCACCCCACAAACACCCTGTCCTCCTGGCTGCTGTTACTAAGGATTGATACTCAGCCACTAAAAGTGACCCATCCATCCAACACATGCTTACCGAATGCCTGCCACGTGCCAGGCACCATGCTAGGTACTGCAGGTGCAGCGATGGAGAAGAGTCCAAGAGCCCAGGGAGCTTGCAGTCCACAGAGTGTGTGCAACCCCATCCAAGACTGCTTGCATCCTAAGGATGAACCAACACTCACTGCAGGAGGTACAACTGGATTCCTACTCTGGTCTCAAGATACATTTTTTCAAAAAAGCTCAGCAGAGAAAAAAAGTCTGGGAAAAGAAATACTGCAAAATGCTAATAACGATTGCCTTTGGGTGGCAGGACGATGGATGAGGTTTTTTTCTCTTTAACGCTTTCCTGCATTTTACAATTTTTCTCCAAGGGAAAAATGTCAAAAAGGTGAGAAATGAGGATAGTCTAGGAGCAAGGACAAAAGGGCCTGTGGGCATGTCCCTGATTGCCTATCTGACCTGCTCTGTCCTCACAACCCTGCTACTGGCATCAGTTCTTGGAGGAGCCGAGGCCACTTCCCCACCCAAGCCCCCTTCTCTGGTCTTCTGCAGTACGAGTGACACACTTGCCTCGTGTTCCATCTCCAAGTCTCCCCCTTCCCTTTAGTTTTCTCCCTTTCTTGACATTCAATTTCATCCAGAAAAATAATGAGACACGGGTTTCTAAATTGGAATGAATAAATGACATTCCTATTCATTATTTAATCTGCTCTCAGACTTGAATGAACACTTCCAGGGGTAATTACCGCAAGACTCCAAATTCATTTCTAGGAAGCAGTTGCCGGCGGCCTGCGCAGAAGGTACCGACGCCATTCAATATTTATGAAGCAACATTCCCCAAGAATATCAGGCCAGGAAGGCAACTGTAGAAACATCACCCAGTGAATATGAAAACTGTTTGCTCGGGGGTTTTTTTTCCCCCTAGTGTTTCGACAAAGAAAAGGACTTAGTTCTCTCCTCCCCTCTCCCCACGGCAAACACACAAACACACTGATTTGGGCTCTTCATCAGCCTGGCTCCTAGTGTGTTAGGGGACCAGAGTTAGGAGCAGCCATACAACATGGACCCCAAATACCAAAGAGAGTCCAGGGAGGTCATCTCTTCATAGGTTGTCGCACCATAACTACTCTGATGGAATTCAACCACTCAAACATTTCCTGATTATCTACACAGCAGGTGCATAGTATGTTTTAAAAACATGACATAAAAGCACCAACCATGAAAGAAGAAATGGATAAGTTGATCTTAATGAAAATTAGAAACTTCTGTTCATCAAAAGGTCCCATGAAGAAAATAAGAAGGCAAGCCACAAACTGGGAGAAAACATTCACAATACATTTATCTGACAAAAGACTTGTATCCTGAATATCTAATGAAGTCTTGCAACTCAATGAGAAGACAAAATACCAATAGCAGAAAAAACATTTGAACAGACACTTCAAAAAAGAAAGTGTACAGATGGCCAATAAACACATTGAAAAGATGCTCAGTATCTTCAGTCATCAGGGAAACGCAAGCTAAAACTGCAATGAAATACTGCCATATATCATTAGAATAGCAAAAGTTTTAAAGATACCTGACAATACCAAGTGTTGGTGAAGATGTGGAGCAACTGGAACTTCCATACATTGTAGGTGGAAATGTAAAATGGTAAATCCACTTTGGGAAACAGTTTAGCATTTACTGTAAAGGAAATATATACTTATCATATAACCAAGCAATTTCACTTTTAAGTATTTATACTAGAGAATGAAAATATATGTCCACAAAAAGGCTTGTCTGTGAATGTTCATAGCAGCTTTACTCATAATAGCCAATAACTGGAAACAATAGATAGAAATCAGCAGTTTGAGATATAAGATGGAATATGACTTAGTAATAATAAGGAACAAACTACCAGTATAAGCAGTAACATGAATTATGCATGAAACATAATGCTGAATGAAAGAAGCCAGATAGAAAGAGCCCAAGTGGTAAGACTCCATACATATAAACTTTAAGAACAGGCAAAACTAACATATAATGACAGAAAATGGATTGGTGGTCAGGTGTGGTGGCTCATGCCAGCACTTTGGGAGGCCGAGGCAGAAGGATTGCCTGAACCCAGGAGTTCCAGACCAGCCTGGGCAACATGATGAGACCCTGTCTCTCTTTTTAAAAAAGGAAAATGGATTGGTGGGTGCCTGGAGTAAGGTGGGGGATGGGGGTTGTCCACCAGGGGATACTGGGGAATTTTTCTGGAATGATGGAAATGTTCTACATCTTGATTGAGATGATGGTTACAAGAGGGTTGACATTTGTTAAAATTTATCAAACTCATATTTAAAGTGTGTGCCTTTTAGGATATATGCATCATACCTAATAAAGTCAATAAAATTTCAAAAAGAAAAGCCATTTCCTCCAGTTCTAAGATTTAATAATTTTTTTTTTTTTTTTTTTTGAGATGGAGTCTCACTCTGTCACCCAAGCTGGAAAGCAGAGGCACCATCTCAGCTCACTGCAACCTCTGCCTCAGCCTCCTGAGTAGCTGGGGTTACAGGCGGGTGCCACTACGCCCGGCTAATTTTTGTACTTTTAGTAGAGACAGGGTTTCACCATGTTGGCCAGGATGGTCTTGAATTCCTGACCTCCAGTGATCCGCCCACCTCAGCCTCCCAAAGTGCTGGGATTACAGGCGTGAGCCACCACAACCAGTCAGATTTAATAAATTCTAAGAGTTATCTAGTATTCTCCTTATAAGAAAATGAAGTAGGCTGTACACACAGACCAATACTTTCCAAGCATGCCCAAGCCCAAAATCTATACCTCAATACTCTATGAGCTTTTGTTAAATCCTAACTGTGTGTTGCGTGTCAGGAAGCAATGCAGCAAAACAGTGAAGAGCACAGCTTTGGGAGCAGGTAATTCTGCATCCAATTTCTGCTTTTCACAATACTGGTGGGCAAAGAACATTGAGATTATAGGAGTCCCTTCTGGTATGCAGTAGTTGTTACGCCTTCTTCTATGGTAACAGACCACTAAACTTTGGCTGGGAATATGGCTTCCTGGAATGAAGACTACATTTCCCAGGCTTCCTTGCATCTTAGCGTGGCCCTGCACTATTGGCCAGAATTAGTGAGAAGTAGAGTTATATCAGGCCTCTTCCGGAAGCCTTTTTAAGAGATGGTGTGCATGTCCCCTTGGTCCTCGCCATTCCTTTCTCTGTCTCGTGGGCCTGGAATTCACATGCTTCCATATTGGGTCAAGAGGCCACACACAGCAGGGCAAGAGTCAAGGTGTCTATGGCATTGACTCTGAGAACCGCCAGACCTCCCAGCCCTGGGTTCCTGCACTCGGATAATTGCAGCAGAGAAATAAGCATCCTTTTTCCTTGTTTTGAATTTCTGTCAACTTGAGCTCAACCCAATCATAACTGAAATGCCTGTGTCTCTGCAAATTTGTATGTGTAAGATCTGGGTTTATAAAGGCATGAAAGGGCTTAACAAGCTGTTTAAGGAGTTGAAAGCAGCTCAGCCTGTCTGGAATATGGCATTTGAGGGAGGAAGTAAGGAGGATAAGGGGAGAAAGGCAACTAGGGAGATTGGCAAAGACAATCCACCCAGGGCCCTGCGGGCAGGTTAACGGTTGGATCTTGATCTGAAAAGCAATGAAAAACAGCAGCTGACTAACCAGCATTTTTAGACCAATCCCTCTATCTGCTCCATGGAGAACCAACTGTAGGGAGTGATGTAGGGAGTGATGCAGGGAGGCAGGGAGGCACGGAGTCTAGGCAGGAGGCTCCTCCAGGGCCCAGGTGGCCTTGGCCAGGCTGCCCTCTTGTCTTCCATGCAGTGTGGCAGCTAATGAAAGACCTCATTTACCATTCCTTAGGGAGGCAGACGTCTCAAACCCACATGCCCACAGAGGCCCTGTAGAGAAAGCAGGTAGGAGGAAGGACAAGGTTGAGGGTCTGGGAGCATTAGTTGCTGGACAGCCTGCACCCCTGACAAGACAGCCCCCCTGGCTCCCACCCACCCATCAGTTGTTGCCCTGCAGAAGACAGTCCTGGAGTCCCTGAGGCTGCCAGTTTTTCAGAGAAGCTCAAAAGATGGATTATTATGGGAACCTAATTTTTTTTTTTTTTAAGGCAGGCAGACCGTTCCTGTGAGTAGCAAAACAAACTTGTCCTTGGGCAGAAGCTGACCGGCAGGCTGCCAGTTTGAGGCCTCAAACTACCTTCCCTTCTCTCTCTTTCTGCTTCTCCCAAACCCACCTCCAAAATTTCAATGGGAAACTCTAAAACTTGCCGCAGGGGCAGTAAATGCAGATAACACTTTCTCTGAGATCAACAGCTCCAGGGTTCCAATCAGTATGCTGGATAACTTCTTTTTTAGGAACTTAACACAAGGGAGAAATTGATATTTCCCTCTGAAATTCCAAGGATGCTCAGAAACCCTGGGAATGTGCTATCTGCTATACAGGAGGCTTGGCCCCCAGGAACAGGGACGCCGGCCCTGCCTAACCCACACTCTCCACCTGAGATCTCTCTGCTCCCTTCCTCTCTCACTGAACGGGTCCCTGAAGGCAGTTAGCTGAGGACAGAGGTGATGCTTTGTCGATACATCATAATCTCCTGCAACTGCCTGTGGGAACTGCCTGCGCCAGACACAGTCTGATAACCCTCTTGTTCCAGATGTATTACGACAAAACTGAAAACATGGGCCTCTAGGGAGACTCTAATCCAGCTGAGCAGATGGAGAAGTAGCACACAGACATTCCATGGGTATAGACCCGGGATCAGGCCACAGGCCAAACCTGGCTTAACCTGATTTTGCAAATAAAGTTTTATTGGCACACAGCTGCACCTTTGTTACGTGTCATCCATGGCTGCTTTCTTGCAACAACGGCAGAGTTGAGAAGTGGCAAGAGAGGCTGGCAATATAGCCCCCAAAGCCTAAGATATTTGTTATCTGGTCCTTTATAGAACATGTTTAACCTGGAATAGAGCAAAGAACAACAGGTATTCAGGGTGGACTGTGTGCCCATTGCTGTGTTAGGGATAGCACACACATTGGATCATTTAACCCTCAAACAATTCTTTAGAGGGAAGGTTTATTATTTCCCCCATTTTATTTTACTTATTTTTGTTTTATTTGTTTTTAGAGATGGGGTCTTGCTCTGTCACCCAGGCTGTAGTGCAGTGGTGCTATCACAGTTCACTATAACCTCAGACTCCTGGGCTCAAGCGATCCTCTCACCTCAGTCCCAGAGTAGCTGGGACTACAGGCATGCACCACCACACTTGCTCATTTTTTAATTTTAATTTTGTAGACCTGGGATCTTACTATGTTGCCCAGGCTAGTATCATGCTATCCTCCTACCTCAGCCTCTCAAAGTGCTGAGGTTATATATGTGAACCACCATGCCTGGCATATCCCACCATGTTAGAGAGAAGAGGTTCGGTGAGGCTAGCTGACTCAAGGATGACACAGGGTATCAGTGGAGGGTTCATACTAAGCCCAGCCTTTCCACTACACCAGTGGGCATCAACAGAAATGGAACTGCCCCCAATAGGGCATTTTGAAAATTCACAGGAGCATTTTAGGGGCACCATTGGCATTTAGAGGGTGAGCGCGAGGGCTATCGACTGCCCTGCCATGCACATCACAGTCCTGCGGAAAAGAGAATTGCCCCAAGTCCCCCATACTCCCCAAGTAAAACACATGTTTAGAAGCATCTGAGGCCAAGTCTGATTCTGTTCTGCACAAAGTATTCTGGGCGTGGTTTCTATCCACATGATTCTCCCAGGAATGCAACTCCAATTACCATGTAAACAAGCGAGTATTGTACTTTCTTTTGCTCAGAATTTTACCAAAATTTACTCACCATTTCATCAAATCATGTCCCTGTCAGCAACATTGCTTGTGGTATTTGAGCCACAGAACACACCTGTGTTAAAGCAACATTTCTAAGCTGATTCTAATTCGGTAGACCTGGAGTCTGGCTTGGGGGTTTATTATTAATGTTTTAGTGGCCCTCTACTCCTGAGTGATTCTGGTGCTGCTGGACAATGGACCACACTTTGAAAAAATGCTGTTTTAAGGATGCCAGACTAGTGTTTTGATTCGTTTTGGTTTTGCTGGAATGTCAGGATCTCTCTGGGTTAAGAAAAGAAGGGAATGTCATACACAGAAAGAGCTACTGAGTGACAGGGAGAGGGTCTTTAGCTAGGTTAGGATTTCCGTCAAGGCCACCGTGGTCCATGCTTGTTATCCTGGAGGGTCAAAGGGGAAGGAGCAATGCCAGCCTGTCCAAGAAACCTGCTGAGTAAAAGCCATCCTTGAAATTTGCCCCTCGTGTTTGGTGGAGATTATTCAACACCAGTGCCATCAGACAGGCTCTTTGCCACCATGAGCTGGAGAGAACTGGAATCCCTGGGACCAGAACTCAGTGTCCAGAACAAGCACATCTCACTGAGACTTCACAAAATGACTTTCCATGATCCTTGCTTGTACCCAGGAGCCATAGACCATTTGGAACTTCTCTGAGGACAAACTCAGGCTTAATGATCCATTTTCCTTGGAAAATGGTCTCAAGGCACACAAGAGTCAATTAAAATCAGAGTCCACCAACTTGAATGAAATAGCCCTGGGCCACCAAGACAAGTCCCAAGCCTGGCTCCTACCCCAGGCAGAGCAAGCAGTAGCCTCGGGAGAAAAGCAATTATTTAGGGTTGCAGCAAGGACGTGTGCTACTATCGAGGAGCATCTAAGTTCCCTCCCCATCCCAGCAGCCTCTGCAAACATCCAAGCTCCCGGATACTGAATGCCCAGGCGGGAGATCATTAAACCATGTTCCCCATGCTGGCCTCAGCTTTGAAGAACAGTCCACAATCACACTAATACCCAAGGTCCAGCCAGGACATAAGCTGGTCTGCTCAATCCTGACTCTCTCCCTGCGACAGGAACTGATATTTAGTGAAACTCCAAATGCACCAGCTCCACACACACCATCTCATTGAACTCTCAGGATAATCGTTTCAAGTGGGTACAGCACTGTCCCCATTTTATGGATGGTCACACTGAGGCTTAGACAGGTTAAACAATATTTCCAGGGTCATAGGGCTCGCAAATGGCTAAGCCTGGGCTCTTCAACAGCCTGCTATATTGCTTATTTCAGTGGACAAGGGCATGAGATCTGGAGCCAGGATGCCCGCACTCAAAACTGCGGCTCTTACGTTGGCTCTGTAACCCTGGGCAAACTACTTTCCTTCTCTGTGCCCCAGTGACCTCAACTGTATAGTGGGAATCATCTTACACACGTCATAAGTATCACGTTGATTGAATAACCCACATATACTGCTTGGTACAGAGCCCAGCACTTTCTAAGGACATAATAAATATGAATTGGATATAGTTTGGGTGTGTGTCCTCTGCAAACCTCATGTTGAAATGTGATCCCCGATGTTGGAGGTGGAGCTTGGTGGGAGGTGTTTTGGTCACGGGGGTGGATTCCCTCATGAATGACTTGGCGTCCTCCCGGCGGTAATGAGTCAGTTCTCACTCTATTAATTCACATGACAGCTGCTGTTTAAAGAGCCCGGCACCTCCTCCCTTTTCTCTTGCTCCCTCTCTCACCATGCTACACACCTGCTCCCCGTTCACCGTCCACTATAATTATAAGCTTCCTGAGGCTCTCCCCAGAGGCAGATGCTGGTGCCATGCTTCCTGTACAGCCTGCAGAACAGTGAGCCAAATAAACCTCTCTTCTTTGTAAACTACCCAGCCTCAGATATTGCTTCATAGCAATGCAAAACAGACGGAGGCAGTTCTTGCGATAACAGGGGTTCGATTGCTAGAACCCGTTTATGCCAAATGCAGCCCTGACTCAGAAGAGGAAGGCCTGGAAGTGGCCAGCGCCGTCAACACAGAGCCATTCCTCTCATCTCACCAGACCAAATAAGCGACAACCACGAAGTGTTCCCAGCTCTATGAAGGAGAGGAAGTGCACATGGCACGTTCCTGGATGTGCACACGGTACGCTGGTTGCAGTCATTTAATTAAACAGTGCTACAAGGGGGCACTTTGTTTGACGGGGCGAGCTGTCCTAGGGGAAACATTTTTAAGAAAATGGCAGGAGGGCTTTTACTTTAAAAAGTCATCCTCCCTCTACTTCTATGTAAACATATATCCAAAAGAACTGAAAGTAGGGACTGGAACAGATATTTGTTCGCCCAGCACTTTGAAAGCCTGAAGTGGGCAGATTACTTGAGCTCAGGAGTTCGAGACCAGCCTAGACAACATGGTGAGACCCCATCTCTATAAAATTTATACAAAGTTATTACAAAAATTAGCCAGTGCGGTGATGCATGCACTTATAGTCCCAGCTATTCAGAGGCTGAGGTGGGAAGATCACCTGAGCCTGGGAGGTGGAGGTTGCAGCGAGCTGAGATCGCACCACTGCCCTCTAGCCTGAGCAATGATAGTAACAACCACCAAGTTAAGATGGTAAATTTGATGTTATATGTATTTTACTACATTAAAAAAATACAAATAAAAAACACACTTGCTAAGTAAAGAAGCCAGTCACAAAGACTACGATTCCATTTATGTGAGATGTCCAGATAGGCCAATCCATAGATACAGAAAGCAGATCGTGGTTGCCACGGGTTGAGGGAGTTGGCACAACGGGGTGTGACTGCCAATGGGCACAGGGTTTCTTTCTTGGGATACCAAAAACTGTTCTGAAATTAATAGTGGCTATGTCTACACTACTGTGAATGTACTAACAACTCCTGAATTCTATACTTTAAAGGAGGGAATCTTATGGCATGTGAATTCTATCTTAATATAATTGGCTATGAAAAGGAAAGTTGCTGTCGGGGAAAAAAAAAAAAAAAAATCATCCTCTCCTCTGCTCACTTTCCCCTCAGCGGTCCCTGAGCTCTTGAGGCTTGAGGCCTTTGCAAACGCCATTCTCTCTGCCTGGAACGCCTTTCACTCCCGGTCCACACCTACACCATGCGTGGTTCATACTTTCTCATCCTTCAAGCGTAAGCTTCATTTCCAGGAACCTCCCTGTCTCCGTGGGACCCGGAGTGCCTGGAACTCCCCTTCAAAGACTCACAGGCTCATATGTGTTCCCTCCTCCCAGCGGCAACACCAAGGCAACATCACGCTCCACAAATGAATGACTCCACCTCTCAGCAATTACGGGGCTGGAGGGCAAGTTACAGGATGCCCTGGCCTCGTTCTTCCTCACCTGTAAGATGGAGCTAACACTGCTTTTCTCATGGAAGTTTATGAGTGGTGGCCAGGCGTGGTGGCTCACTCCTGTAATCCCATCACTTTGGGAGGCCAAGGTAGGTGGATCACTTGAGGTCAGGAGTTCGAGATCAGCCTGGACAACATGGTGAAACCCCATCTCTAATAAAAGTACGAAAATTCGCCGGGCATGATAGCCCATGCCTGTAATCCTAGTTACGTCAGGAAGCTAAGGCAGGAGAATCGCTTGTACCTGGGAAGCGGAGGTTTCAATGAGCCGAGATCACGCCACTGCACTCCTACCTGGGTGACAGAGTGAGACTCTGTCTCAAAAAAACAAAAAACAAAAACCAGTGGAGCCCTTCTCAAGTATCTGCAGTTGGTGACTTCATAAACAGCAGGAAAAGAGCCCCATTTGGTGATGAACCCGAGAGGAAATGAGCAACGCATAAGTCAATCAAGGCTGAATTCCGGGGTCAAGTGGGGCTGGATGTGCGTTTTTAATTGAACTTGTCTTTCAAGGATTATCTATTGAGCAAACATTATGTGCCAGACACGGTCTCAGGTACTGGGGGCACAGTAGTGAACAAAACAGACAGGACAGATTGCACAGGGGTGCGGTGACAGACGAGGGCAAGGGATGTTCATCCACTCAACAATACTGCTGAGCTCCCACTCGGTCGGGGCCCTGCTCTAGGCACTGGGGAGCTGGCAGTGGCCAAGAGAGGGAAGAGCTCCTGCCCTACAGAGCTGGCACCCAGTGGGAGGACAGATGACACAGCAGCAAGTCCACTTCAAATTGTGTCAATTTCCACGAAGCAAGTGAACAAAATGACAGTCAGAAAATAAACCGGAGCAGTGGAATAGCTTGCAAAGAAACAGCCTTTTGGAGGAGTCTCACTGAAGCTGAAGTAAGACCCGGGCATGTGAAGAGATGGGACAGAGAATTCCAGGACAAAGAAACAGCCAGTGCAGAGGTCCTGAGGCACGAACTGCTTACTTTGATGGGGGCACAGCCAGTGCAGAGGTCCTGAGGCACGAACTGCTTACTTTGATGGGGGCAGGGGATGTTGTTGGAAAAGTGGGCAGAGTGCAGATGCCATGCAGCCTGGAAAGACGTGGTGAGGAATTTGAGTTTTATCCCAAGAGCAATGGGAACACATTAAAAAAGTTAAAATGAAAAGAACTCAGGGTGTTCCGAGAACAACAAGATCTGCCTTCTCCGAGACAGCATATGTCTGGGGAAATGAAGTGAACTGAGGCCTGGTCATTTATATTTTATGCTTGCAGAACCAAAGACACTAGTGTTCTTTAGCAGCATGAGCAATGCCGGATTTCAACATTACTAAGCAGGATGAATAGGGGCAGGGAGAGACTGGAGTCAGGGAGGCTGGGGAGGCACCTCTATTAGATCAACTGAGAATTGATGGAGACCTGGATGAGCGGGGGTGGTGGGTCGGCTGGAGGGGAAGGGAGGGAGCAAAGCCTGGACTAAGGGATTAAAGAATTGGGAAGAACTGAAGATGGAAGCCAGGGACAGGTTTGGTCACCAGCAAAGGAAAAAGCCCCAGATGCCCCTGGCGTCCTGGGGAGGGTGTGCAAGACTGGACTCATCTGGAAAGAGAGACTCTCATGTCTCCTTTTACTATCAAAACACATGCACAGACCAAAATGCACAGATGCATGGGACATACTGGGCTGAAATAAAGATTCTGTGAATCTCTCAATTATTTAAAAGTATTTAAATTATTTAATTATTCCTTAGCAACAGGGGAAGCCTAGATGGAAATGTGTACTAACACACTGTGATATGTTATTTAAAATCCCAGGCAGTCCTTTCCTTTCCCTGTGTGACCAAATCAAGCAACGCCAGATGCTTTCTGTAGGTCATATCTTCTCATCTTCACAGTAACCAAAAATTAGGTCTTAGCGGCTATTTCTGCTCCTCTTCCTCTCCAGCCCAACTCCGCATTCTCACTTCCAGCTGAAAGCTTTGCCTGCCATTTAAAAAATCCTTGCCAGACCCATGTGAACCCTCAGCTACTATCCTACTTCTCTGATCCCATTGACAGATGAACACCTTATCACAGCAGACTCTATTTGCTGCCTCCTGGTCGCCTCCCCACATTGTGTCTTGGGCCCACTCCCATCGGGCATTCTTCCCCATTCACAAGGAGACAGCCTTAGTTAAGGTCACCAGTGACTTCCGTGTTGCCAATCCAATGGTTCCTTCTCAATGATAAGAGGGGGATAGTCGATGGTCCAATTAACAGAGTTGTCCTGGGCCAGGTGTGGTGGCTCATGCCTATAGTCCCAGCATTTTGGGAGGCCAAGGTGGGAGGATCACTCAGGCCCAGGAGTTTGAGACCAGCCTGGGCAACATAACGAGACCCCACGTCTATTTTAAAAAAAAAAAAAAAAGAGAGAGAGAGAGAGAGACAAAAGAGTTGTCCTGTGTGTTGAGCACATGAACAGTGACAGTTATGCCCATTTGACAAATGAGGAAACAGAGGTGACACAGAGATAAGAAGGCATTTGCCTGAGATTGGACGTCGAATGAGTTCTAGGCACCAAGGGAAGCAGGGAAGGGAGTGATACCCAATGCATGAGGTGCAGACCTGCCCCCAAGGAAGTTTCCAGCAACCTTGCTGCAGGACAGGCAGGCCATAACCCCATACACATTCCCCAGTAGCGTTCAAATCACACCACAGGCCCAACCCGTGCTATAGCAGAAAAAGCAGGGGGCAGAAGACTGTGGCTTAAGTCCCAGGACCACTCATGTCACTGCCTCTTGATGTGGGGACCCTGGGCAAGTCACCTGGCATCTGAGTCTCGGTTCTGGAATTTGCAAAATGAGATGTGACTTCTGGTCCTGCCTTCCTCACGAAGGGGCTGTGACAGTCCAGGGAGATGACGCGAGTGATGAGTGTTTGGCACACTAGGAAGTGGCGGAATATGACTATTTCCGCGCCGGCCCCATCTGCCGCTCTGCTCAGCACCCACAGCGGCAGATATGTAACATGACGTTTCCATGAATTCTTGCCATTAGGAATTCCCAACACCCACGCTTTTTCCCTTCTGAAAGTTCTGCTGCATAAAAGAGGCAGAGAACAAGCCACCCCCTCCTCCGCTTCTCTGGATAATTCTACACCACTCCCCCCTGCCCATCAAGTGTCTGTGGAATTCCAGCTTCAAGCCACCCCCTCCTCTGCTTCTCTGGATAATTCTACACCTCTCCTCCCCGCCCATCAATCATCTGTGGAATTCCAGCTTCTCAAACATACAAACAGTTCATACCAGAGATGACCAGTGGTTTGGAAAAGCCAGATCATTTGCCATTTCTCCTTTTTAAAAGGTCTTTGGGGACATGATTAACAAAAGCTAAGATGGGAGGAAAGGACAGAAATGAGAGCCTCAAGGTTTTTTTTTGTTTGTTTGTTTTTTTAATGTTTTCAACAAGCTGACTGTGACTTGAAACAAGAGGCCAGACCTGGGCAGCCAGCAAACTATGATGAATAACGCTGCCAATGAGAGTGCTTTTTTTGTTCATTAACATCCCGCTTGTGCCCTAAGACCAGGGAGTGATGTATGGCAATTGTATCAATGTTCCCCACAGGGCAGGACACCACATGGTTTAGTAAGTGGCTAGAGTCATCCCACCCAAGCTGGCCATTTGCTCCTGTGTGCAGACTGCACCTCTGAACAGGCTTCAGTGCCTCTCAACAACCCCCATGACAAGAGCCGATATTAATGGATCACCTCCGAGGTGCCAAGCGTGGTTAGAGGTACCTACCACGTGTTAGTGTATTTAATAAATCTTCACCAATTTCTCTTTCAGGTCGGAATATCGCTCCCATTTTATCGCTGGAGAAACTGAAGTCTGGAGAGGGGCAGTCACAGGGGCCAGGGTCATGGGGTTACCATCAGTCAAGGCTGGGACTTAAACCCAGGTCATGTGCCTCCAAAAACCATGCTGCTGTCAAATACTCCACCAAGGGAATTCAGACTCCAGTGCTCTCTGGAACAGGCAGGTAAAGTGAAGACCAGGTGGGGACTGTGGTGAACTGACGACACACACCCATCTAAGGGGAAACGCAGCCACTCTGAGGCACCCACAATGATTTGCATGAATCTCACGTGCATTCAGCCACAGGTGAAAGAAGCCATCTTGCAAAAGCAAAACTGTATGAACCAAAAACAGACGAAGTGGCTGCTAGGAGCTGAGGGTCGGGGAGAGCTTGACCATAAAGAGGCAGCAGGAGGGAATTTGGGGGACGGTGAAAACACTCTGCACCTTGGTGATGGTTGCACAATGGGATGTTCACCAAAGATCCCATGACCAAAAGCTAAAAAGCCTGAAATTAACCATATGTAAAGTAGATCTTAAACAAAATGGGACGAAACAGCAAATCTGTGGACTGGGTCCAAGCTGTGGGCTGCTGTTTTGTAATCTCTGCCCCACCTTCCACATCATTAATACCCGTCACACACAGCGATGAACATGCAGGGCTGGTGGGTGTGACTGATAGGGGAAGAGGTGAGGGGAAGGTGCTGACTCGCCGGGACTTGAACCCTTTCTAGTTCTATCACTTACCGCTGGGGTGACCCTGGGCAAATAGCTTTCTCTCTAAGCCTCAGTCTTCTCTGTTTCAAACAGGGGTGAGGACACTTTTCTTTGCATTGCTGTTGTCAAAATTAGATGAGATCCTAGAGATAATACTCCCAGCACACGGCAGATGCTCAATAAATTCTCCTGTCCTTGGAAATGTCCATGTCCTCCCAGGAGTCACGTGGGCCCAGCAATCATCCCCTTTTATGACCAGATTTCGCAGGGGCCCCTCCTAGGTCATCTTAGCCCACCTAGAAGCTGGGAAAAAGCCAACTAGGCCCAGGACTTGCTCTTTCTCCTGCTAGCTCCCCTGGGGAGTCCCTAGCGTAGCCACCCACAGAGACCAGGTGGGATACGTCGCTGCCCACCCCCGGCCCACATTGCTACAGGTGAGTTCATCGGACCAGCTGGCTGTGGGACTTAACAGGAAGACAGAATGGCAAGTAAGAGCGGGGGCTCCGGAGGCAAACAGACCTAGTGGGTTCAAGTCTTTTTTCCTTTTGGTTTTTGGATATAGAGTCTTGCTCCGTCGCCCAGGCTGGAGTGCAGTGGCGTGATCTCGGCTCACTGTAACCTCTACCTCCCAGGTTCAAGCAATTCCCATGCCTCAGCCTCCCGAGTAGCTGCGATTACAGGCATAAGTCACCACACCCGGCTCATTTTTCCGTTTTTAGTAGAGATGGAGTTTCGCCATGATGGCCAGGCTGGTCTCCAACTCCTGGCCTCAAGTGATCCGCCCACCTCGGCCTTCCAATGTGCTGGAATTACAGGTGTGAGCCACGGCACCTTGCTGGGTTCAAGTCTCAACTCTGCCACTTGTGAGCCAAAAGACATTGAACAATTGGCTTATGCTCCCTGAGCTTTGATTTCCCATCTATAAAACAGGGATGCAAGGAGCACCCGGTTCTCAGACCTGCCGAGAGGATAAGTGTGATGATGCTGCCATGTCCGGGCACACCATAGAGCCCAGACGACTTACCCGGATCTTCCAGATCAAATGCTGCTGAGTATTACTCTGCCCAGGAATCCCTCTGTGGATGAGTATTTACAAGGATTACATGAGACAAAGTTCCCAGTGAGGTACGTGGCACTTAATAGATGCTTGATAAATTGCAACTATTTTTATGATGATCTTGTTGCTACTAGTGAAAGATCACGCTCCAGAGGCATCAGAGCAGGCACAGGCCATGTCCAAATGGGATAGCTGGCTGGGCACAGTGGTTCACATGTGTAATCCCAGCACTTTCAGAGGCCAAGGTGGCAGATCATGAGGTTAGGAGTTGGAGATCAGCCTGGCCAACATGGCAAAGACCCATCCCCACTAAAAATACAAAAATTAGCTGGGCATGGTGGTGGGCACCTGTAGTCCCCACTACTCGGAGGCTGAGGCAGGAGAATTGCTCGAACGCGGGAGGTGGAGGTTGCAGTGAGCCGAGATTGCGCCACTGCATTCCAGCCTGGGCAACACAGTGAGACTCCATCTCAAAAAAAAAAAAAAAAAAAAAAAAGGGATAGCTGGATTCTTGAATCCAAAATGCCAGAAACACAATTACTACAGAAACAAAAAGTACCTGGGCCTTATCACAGTCCCAGATATGAATCAAAAGAGACCTGGGGCCTCCAAATATCCAGCAGACACTAAACATTGATCCCCCCAAGAATGAAAGGACAATATTCTGGAAACAGACTCCCCCTTACAGGAGGTCACTGAGTGAGTCAGAAACAAAACCCACAAAAGGAGATGGGGTCCCTGACTTCCCGCAACAGGAGAGAGCCTCAGTTTCTTGACTGAGGCACAGAGTACAGCCAGCTCCTCCCAGATTGTCACAAGCAGGCCACCCCTGCCCTCATGGAGGGAATCCATAATCACAGTAGGTAGGATAATTAGGCAGTCGCAGAAACGAAGCCTGGGAGAAAAAAATCAGATTATCAGCTGCACCGACTGCCAGGAAGGAAATCTTTCTCCTCCATCTTGGGTCGTTAACCAGCTGTGTGTGTTCAACTCGACACTCAGCAGGAGCCCATCTGGGCAATAGTATCACTGTATGTTCTTTTCTAACTCAAACAATATTATGCAAACTTGAGTAGAGGTCTCTAGGGTCACACATGGCATTAGGACGATGGATGGATTTGGGTTTTACTACTTAGACTTCGTTGGCTGAGCATTTTTCTCCTGGACCGAGGGAGGGAAATGTCTAACACTCTTCCACCTTCCTTGCTGAAGTTATTTCTACCTCTGCAATCAACACACCCCTGGGCTGCACCCTTCGAACCCCCAATACACACACACCAGCTGGGAGGGAACAGGCGGCAACAATAAGGAAGGCTGCTCAGCACACAGGGACTCTGTCCAGTGCCTCCCCTACTTGTCATGAGTCAGGTGGGGAAGATGAGGGAATATTTGGTTTTAAGCCACTATGCTCTCTGACCATCTAAAAATATTCCTTTTTCTTATTTGCCAGTCTCCTGGGCAACCCTGGGATAAGCCAAACTCTCTCTGGCCGTCTTTTCTGCTCAGTCTAGTGCTCATCATTCAAGCCTGTCCAAAAACCTCCTCCTCCAAGAAGTCCTTCTTGACTCTTTCACTATGGATCTCATCTTTCCTTCAAAAATATTTTTTTTCAAGATTTTCTAAAAACCATTGTACAAGTGTCAAGAGCTCTGTGTATAACAATGAACAAGACACATCCCTGCCCAGGAGGTGCCTTCTGAAAATTGGGTCCCATGTGACTCAGCCTCTGGTTCCATCCCATCTTATGGTGTCTCCATCTGGCACAGGTGGTGTGGCTGAGCAGGAGAGTCAGGAAGATCCAAGGTTCAAGTATTAGCTCTGCTTCCTCCTTCCTGTGTGACTTTAAGCAAGCCTCTGAGCCTCTCTGACTCTCTCTCCCTCGCTTGGAAAAATGTGGATAATAGTAATTACCACTTAGGGTTGTTGTAACCAATGGGTTAATGCAGGTCAAAGGCTTAAAATACTGCCTGGTACATGATAAGTGCTCAGTAAGTATTATCCTGCTATCCTTATAACAGGTGCTTGATACATTGTTAATATTTTTACTAGTAAATTTCAATTTAATAGTAAATGATTCCCTTCAACTGTCTTGTCAATTCCTTATCAGCAGTAACAGCCCTCTGCCCCCTACAATGCCTGCCAGCAGAAAACACAGCCATTTGGAGTTTAATATTTGTTGATGGTGAATGAGCTTTTCCTCCAGTTTAAAGATTAATAGCTGCAAGTGTTTTCCTAATAATAGCAGCCAATCTTTGTTAACATGCGCTGGCTTAGCATGTGATTTGTTATTTACAGACATCATGTCACGGAGCCCTCGAAGTGGTCCTAGGAAGTTTGTTCCTGGACTCCAGGTCCGAGGCCAGAGGGACACTTCCTTTCTTGCACTCCCACAACCTTTCCTGCCTGGGCCTCTCAGTCTTTTGGAATTTTTATGTCCCCCTTCCCCAACTCCTTATCTGGATAAGACCACAGGCTCTGGAGTCAGGCAGACCTGGTTGGAATCCAGCTCTAAGCATCTTTCAAAGGGAGCTATCCAAATGCTTTCTCTAAAAAGGTAGCTAAAGATGATATGACTTAACGCATCAGTGAAGCCTGGTACATAGTAAATGCAATAAATGTTAACTGTCATTATTGGTGTCATTGCCCTAATTGGTGGTGTCAGTAGTATTTACAGAATTAAGGCCAAGGACTGTGTCTTGTTTCTCTGTAAGACAAGGCATTAAAGACTTTTCTCTATAACCCACGTCTGCATGTTGACACGGTCCCCAGGTGATTCATGTGCATGTTCAAGTTTAAGAAGCACTGACACAGAAGGCCAAAGTTGCAAACTCATATGTCTGCAGCGGCTAGAAGCAGCTGGAATAAATTAATGAAGTGATCACTGAGGGCTTTGAGCAGATTAAGCAATGTGACTCCTCACAGCTCCTTCAGATTGGACTAAAGGTAGGCACCTGACTTAAAGCCAGAAAAATCCATTGGCTGGCCTGGAGCCAATCAGATTGAGTCTCTTGTTCAACTCTGGGAGAGGAGGAGAGGGATGTTGTTGGTCAGACCCAGGTGGGCCTGAGATTGAGATGAGTAGGCTTGGGCCCTGGGCATTCCCACGGTCTGGGGAAATCAAGCCAGAGACAGGAGCAGGCCCGCAGGTAGCAGCAGAAGTGGGCAACCATGTAGCCCCCTGGAAAGACAGATAACAGGCTCTGCTGACCTTCATTCCTGAGATGGAGCACCTGATTCCTAGGAGTGTCCCTTTGTCCCATTCAACCAATCTCTCCAAGCACTTCAAAATACCCTTCAGGCATGAGAAGGTGGGAATTAAATAAATCCCTTAAATAGAAAATTATTCAGTGGTTAAAAGAGATAAGGATAATCCTCGCATACTGGCACACAAAGATCTTAAAGGCTTTATTTACAAGTAAAAAGTTGGCCCCCCATAGTGGCTCACTCCTGTAATCCCAGCACTTTGGGAGGCTGAGGTGGTCGGATCACCTGAGGTCAGGAGTTCAAGACCAGCCTGACCAACATGGCGAAATCCTATCTCTACTAAAAATACAAAAATTAGCCAGGCATGCTGGCAGGTGCCTGTAGTCCCAACTACTCAGGATGCTGAGGCAGGAGAATTGCTTGAACCCAGGAAATGGAAGGTTGCAGTGAGCCGAGATCGCGCCACTGTACTCCAGCCTGGGCAACAACAAGACTCTGTCTCCAAAAAAAAAAAGAAAAGAAAAGAAAAGAAAAAGAAGAAAAATACTTTATTTACTTTATAACCTCAGGGGCCGACAGTTGAGGTAAGCACATTCAACAAGTATTAAATATATGTGTTAATATATGCATTAAAAATATTTTTTAAATTGGCTTCAGTGATTGAGTGACTCCAACTTCTTCAAACTCCTTTCTTCTCCACAGGAACCATTTTCAATCTCTTTAGTCATCTTGGCCACACCTCCCTGGGCCCCTTATCCATGTCTTAGCATTTTTTTTTTTTTTTTTTTTAAACAAGTGACCAAAGCAGGGTTTGGAATTCCACTGAAGGCCTGCCTGGTGCAGGGTATGGCTTTATTCATCACAATCTTTGGAACACGCCCCCAGAATCTTGCTGACTCCATTCAGGGACAGTCACCAATGACCATCACCCCCAATTTCAATTTGGGGGGATTTTGTCTGATCCATCCTCTTTTATCCTGCCTCCGGATTGCATGAGCTTTGTTGTGGCTCTTTTCTGGGCACTTGGGGATATTATTAAAATTAAGTGACATTTATCGAGTCCCTTCTATGTGCAAGAACTGTGCCACACCCTTCATGTATATAAACTCGTTTGGTCCTTCCAGCAACAACTCTGTGGGGGGTAACATTATCTTTGTTTCCTAGGTGAAGAAACTGGGGCTCAGTGAGCTGTGACATGTCATTGGTCACACAGCTGGGGAGGGACAGAGCCGGGGTTTGAACCCATGTTCTTCCCACTCCACGTGGAAACCACTGTTTTTGTTCATAAAACAGTATAAATTCATCTCATTCTGTTTTTAGAATATCATTTTCCTCAGTTGTTCAAAGCTCTTTGAATTCTATTTCTGTCTTCCAGGATATTAACGCTGCCTCTTAAATATCATCTACATGTTTAATGAAGCAGATTCTCAAATCCTTCATCCAGGTTGTCAGCAAGAACATTAAGCGGAAGAGTTCCCAGGAGTTTTTGGAGAGTCAATTACTAATTGGTTGAGATTTTCAAACCACTCGTTCACTAACCTATCAATCACTTTGTAATATTTATTGACCACTTCCTGGGCCTCTGCTAGGAGGTGTCAGGAGTAGCCCTCAGCTACAAGAATCTCATAGTCTAATTGCACAATGCAGTGTGGTTAGGACCACATTTGCCCACAGGGCCAATAAAAATGACAGGGAAAAATGTTCACTGTAACATTATCTATAATAGTAAGCTCTCTAAATATCAAATTAGTAAACTATGGTATGCCTATTTCATGGAAGGTTAGACAGTCATTATGATATTTTTGCAAGCATTTGAAACATGGAGAAAAAAATGTTAAGGCAACAGTATTATTTATATGGTATGTTTGCAGGCACCTCCTGTAATACTGAGCAATGGTCGAAAGTAAAATCCCAGTGTTAAAATATTAGATTACAAAAGTAAAATACATAAGGTAATTAAATACCATGACAAACTTTAAGTATATAAAACCCAACAAAATGTAAAAGCTGTGTGATAGATAAAACTTTGGTGAGATGGTGTTTAGGTGAGCTGGGCTGAGACTTAATATATCAATTCAATGAAATGTGGACCAAAGATATCCTTTCTGCCAATTTCCCTAAAGCGAGCAGAAGCATTCATCATTGTTTCAGAGAATTTCCGTTTGCATTCAAAATTAGTGTCAGCTGTCTCTAAAATTATCTTGACCAATCAAGCCACATTTTGAGTAGCAAGATTCCCTATAAGGCACATAACCTTGGCCTTAATATTGTAATAACAACAACATCACCAATTAGAATGATAACAAGGTCTTCTCTGCTCGCGCTTTTAAAATTGCAATCCCCCAAATGCTTCCCCCTTATCCCTGCACTATATTTCCCCAAAGCACTTACCACCTCTGTCACATCACCATTTTTCATTGTCTCTTGAGATGCCCGTTGCTGTGAGACACACCATTATTTTATGTACCACTAACAGTGAAAACAAAAATGCCATTTAAATGACATGAAGCCTTAACAATAGTAGCATTGTCCTGAATCCAAATGAATCAGTTCCATCAGCCTCTCAATGTTTTAAAAGTTTTTTCATCTTTCCAAGGGATTTGATCATTTCCCTTGTCTTTACTCATGCTGATGGGCTAATGGTAAGCGAGCGTTCTGCACTACTTATCTCAATAATCAAATGCAACACAGTTGCATCTTCCTTGAGTACCTTCCTTGCTTATGTCATACAAAGTACATAGGTGTTGGTTTACAAGAAAAAAAATGGAATTATGATTGGCACTCCAATGATAAACATTGGCTTCACTAACATCAGACAAATGCCCTGCTGTCTGTTCCCCTGCCCTTCTGCATACATAGTACCAATGCTGAGTCAGATGGGTATAGCGTTAAGATATCTTAAATGGAAATTAAAATTCCCACACATAATAATTCTAACAGTGCATTCAGCCCAACAAAAGCAACAGCCATCTGAATGACCTAAATGATGATTTCACAGGAACATGCGATGACAACCATATCTTGACTACTGCCCCCACCATGAGCAGGCATGAGACAGCAGCAGTTCCATCGACTGCAAAATTATCCCAGTTTCAAAGATATTACAATGGGGGATGGGGCTGCATTTCAGAATTTATGAAACCCGCCATTTATGTTATTTGTTTTCATTCCCTGCCCCAACTTAGACGGAAGCTCTTTGAGGCAACGGATTTTCACGTCTTCTATTCTCTGCTATATTTTCAAACCCTAGAACAGCAACAGAGACAGAGCAGTCATTATCTGCTGAATGAGTGGCTCAATTTTGCCCTCAATCTGGCCCACTGTCAGAACTGTGTCTGTTCAGATTGTATTCTATGGACAGTCCTACATTCAAGCTTTGCTCCCTACTGTGCAAATCTTGTTTATAATAATTTGGCACATAGATACCTCATGCATCAGATGTTGTGTAAGATTATGCCAACATAAAACTTTTACATACAAATAAAATTTGAAGTTTATTTTACAAGGTTTGCATTTTGACCTCGAACACAATCACTGACCAACATTTGTTGAATACGGTTGTTATATTCAGGATGCAATACTACATTCCCAGGGTGTAAATGGCACAAGCAAGTGAGAGAGTCAAAGCGTGTTTGTAAAAATACATGGACTGGCACAACTCCCGTTCTGTGCTGATCCAAGCCAGCACTGGCCACACCTGTTGTCCTTGCTGTTCTCCCTAGCCTCATACCCTCAAAAGAGGACCTTGAAATCCCCCCTCCAAACAGCCACTGCCCCTGTGCCAATTGCAGGAGGAGGATGTGGAGGGTGAAGGCCAATGCTGAGCAGACCCAGCTATCATTTCTAGAACCATCCTCTGCTTTTCAAAATGTCAAGTCTGTTCTACTGGAATAGAGTCACAGCCTTTTCCATTCCCCACCCGACATTTCCCCTAAACCCAATTTGCATTTTATAATTACAAAAACGATGCAATCTTGGGAGTCTATAATTATTTCAAAATTAAAAAGTGACACATGCTCATTGAATTAAAATTATAAAAATTAAACAAGCAAAGATGAAGTGAAAGTTTCCCATCCATCTCTCAGAGGCAAACCCTGTTTCATTTGTTAAATGTCCTTCCAGACTTCTTTCTATGTGTACCCAATTTGTGTAAGTTCTCCTGTTGTGAAAGTGGAACCATTCTATACGCACTATTCTGGAATAAACTCTCACCATTTATTGAAGGCATCACATCCATATTCATATCCATGTCTATAGTACAGATATATCTGTACTATATCCGTATCTATACTATAGCTATCTATATCTACAGCCATAGATACAGCTACCTCATGTTTTTCCTTTATAAATCCTTCATTGGGAAGCTCTGTAAAACTTGTATTTCTGTTGTATGCCTGTACCCCAAGTTTATTCAAGCAAGTCTTCTGTATGGATCATTTCCACAGGAGGCGATAAATCACATATACTCATATAAATTTTGCCTTTTGTATTTCTGTAAAATACATTTCTAGAAGTAATTTCTGACGTGCATTTTTCAATTGATGATACTGATCAATCACCCTCCAAAAAAACTGCACTGTGAGGTCCCTTTTTTTTTTTTTTTTTTTTGAGATGGAGTCTGGCTGTCGGCCAGGCTGGAGTGCAGTGGCGTGATCTTGGCTCATTGCAACCTCCGCCTCCCAGGCTCAAGCAATTCTCCTGGCTCAGCCTCCCGAGTTACTGAGATTATAGGCACATGCCACCACGCCCAGCTAATTTTTGTATTTTCAGTAGAGATGGGGTTTCACCATGTTGGCCAAGCTGGTCTCAAACTCCTGATCTCAAGTGATCTGCTAAAATGCCTCCTAAAGTGCTGGGATTCCAGGCATGAGCTACTGTGCCCAGCCTAGATCCCCATTCTTTTCATGTGCATTGAAATACCAATGGAGTACCTTCTGTGTGCCAGATTCTCTTCCTGGTGCTGGGGAAAACAGCTGCGAACAAAAGGAAGTCCCTGCCCTGGTGGAGCTTGTCGTCTAGAGAAGGGAGCTGGACAGTGAACAAATACAGAAGCTACGGGTCACATGATGATAGAAGCTATGGAAAAAAAGCAGAGTAAGGGATGGGGAGTAGCTGGGAGAGTGGGGGCCATTCAGATGAAAGAGCCAGGATACCTCCTTGAGAAGTGAAGGAACTGGGGCTGGAGAGATGCAGGTATCTGGGGGAAGAACGTTCCAGACAAATGGAAACATGTCCACCAAACAAGCCAAGGCTCTCTACCAAAACTCTCACCAACGTGGCCATAGTCGTGACTTCTCTATCTTCAGAAGTTGGAGGTAAAATAGATACATACGATTTGAAGTAAAACATTTTTTTCCTCATTTCGTGATCATTTATAATCTGTTTTGGGGAATTGCCTGTTCGGTGACCTTTGCCATTTTTCTCTAGAAGTGTCTGATTTTCCCTCACAGATTTCTAAGAGTGCTTTCTACTTGAAGGATATTAAGACTTTGTCAATTAGGGTGCAAATATTTCCCAGATCTGCGATTTTTCTTCTGACTTGATCCTCATGCCTTTTTCCATAGGGAAATTGAAGTTTTATGTAAACAAATTTGACAATCTTGGATTATTTGGGATTTTGTGGCTTTTTAAATGGCCTTTCCCAGCCCAGAATTATATGAATGCTTTCCAAAAATTTGAGTCCTTTTGTATTAAAATACAAAACTCACCACAGGTAGTTCTAATGTGTGTTAATATGTTTAAGACTGGAATTTTTTTGTGGGGGTTGGCAGAAGTATATGGTATGAGGTGGGAAATTTCACTTTTTTTCAGGGGATATGCCAATTATTCTAACTTTGCTTCTCAAACAATAACTGGATGGTTTGAACTCTGAGGCTGGGTTATCTCAGCTAGAAAATAGCTCCACCCTTCACCAGCTTTGGGACCTCAAAGATGTCCCTTCACCTCTGTATCCCAGAACTCTCATCTGTAAAATGGGTTAATACCAGTATCTGCTCCTTAGGTTGTACCTACCTACAATGGACCTACGATAACGTGGGACTCCAGTGAGGCTCAAAGTGAGCACAAGGTGAGTCTTGCAACTTGCATCGGTGCAGGACACACATCCTGTTGAAGTCAGAGCTTGCTTCAGACTCAGAAAGCAATGCCATTCTAAGAAACATGAACAATCAAAGCTGTGTTAATCGCCTGTATTAGCCAACAATTTATGCTGAAAATGATCCCATAGAAGGGAAGGGAAAGACAGGGCACTCCAGGGTTCCTTTTCCTCTCAGTCCTTCCTTAATCATCGGCAAGCCGAAGATGGGGAGTTGGTAACACGTGAGCATAGCAAGAAGTGAAATAAAGGCAGTTGTTAGTTTTGGACAAGTGTTAACTCTTCTGCTAAGAATGAAATATATATCCATGTACAGACTACACAATAGGAAGTGTGTGTTTTCAATGATTCCATATATGAGTTAACTCCTTCTATATTTGCGTTCTTAACGGGCATATAATATAAAGATGAACAGTAAAATTCATGCTAAACATTTTTTCTTTACTTGGAAGGACACTAAATAACAAAAAACACTATGATGAGAGACAAAGAGAGAGACTATGAAAGAAAAAGAAACAATGTTTTCGTACCTTTAGTGATACCTTTTTTTGCTTTTTGATCAAGAGTCTTACATTTTCATTTCACACTGGCCCCTACTAATTATGTAGCCAGCTCCATCCTGGCATATAGCAGGCACTCCATAAATATCTGAATAAATCAATGAATGCCCCTGCAGTAAATACTGATAAAGCCCAGGGGAATGGGAGAAGTAGCTGGCACAAGTAAGGTGAATGTGTGCATCTCTGCCAGCTCTCAGACAGCAGCACAACCATTAACCCAGCTCCATGCTCTGTTATCAGCAGAAGTCCACGTGGGGCAGGAACTTCTCTAACAAGAGCCTTTTCTTTTCATTTATTTATTTATTTTTTTTTTTGAGACAGAGTCTCACTCTGTTTCCCAGGCTGGAGTGGAGTGGCGCAGTCTCAGCTTACTGTAATCTCCGCCTCCCAGGTTCAAGCAATTCTTCTGCCTCAGCCTCCTGAGTAGCTGGGACTACAGGCACGTGCCACCATACCAGGCTAATTTTTGTACTTTTAGTAGAGATGGAATTTCACCATGTTGGTCAGGCTGTCTCGAACTCCTGACTTCAGGTGATCCACCCACCTCCCGAAGTGCTGGGATTACAGGCGTGAACCACTGTCCCTGGCTCAAAGCCTTTTCTATCCATTGCCATTCTCCTTGCAAATCCCCACAGGCCAACAGGAGCTACTTACAGAGCTCGGGGGCTTAGACGTGAAGAACACCTTCCTGGTAAGATGCTCCCCAAGATTTGTCCCCATCTCTGAACTCCCTGTACCTCGTGGCTGTTCACTGTAGCCTTCAATTCCCAGGCCCGCCACTCTGCAGACTGCTTCCTATCTGCTCCTCTGAGTCAAGGACTGCTCTTGTGCGTTTTCTAAACGGGCTAAAAGCCACATGATGGCCCGGGCATGGTGGCTCACACCTGTAATCCCAGCACTTTGGGAGGCCGAGGTGGATGGATGGCTTGAGTCCAGGAGTTTAAGAGCAGCTTGCGCAACACGATGAAAGCTCAACTGTACAAAATTATATATATTTTGAATATGTGTGTGTATGTGTGTGTATATATATATACACACACATACACACACACATACATATGTATATACACATATATGTACACACACATATATACTTATATATGCACATACATATATGTACATATGTGTGTATATATACACACACATACATATATGTATATACGCGCGCGCGCACACACACACACACACTCAAAAATTAGCCAGGCGTGGTGGTGCAGGCCTGTAGTCCTAGCTACTTGAAAAGCTGAGTGGGGAGGATCACCTGAGTCCAGGGAGGCAGAGGCTGCAGTGAGCAGTGATTGTGCTGTTGCACTCCAGCCAGAGTGACAGAGCAAGACTCTGTCTCAATTAAAAAAAAAAAAAAAAAAAAAAGTGAAAGCCACATGATGATCTGCCCAATTCATTGAGCAACCTGGAGACGCCATGGACTTCATGCTTTCAACCTCCTGCATCTTTAACCAGATCCCATTATCAGCCAGCCGTCTAGCTGGGAAGTGCTCCAGCCAGCTATTTGTGGCTTATCTTTGCTGAAAAGACTAAAGAAAAGAAAATAGACTCCTTCAGACTCTTCACTTAGTGGTTTCCCCTTCCACACACAGAGCAGCAGTCTTTCCTCCCACCTCCCTCTGTTCCTCCACCCAGCATCGTGGAACAATGTGCTTTTGTGTTCTTTCTGTCCTTTGCAGGTTGTAGCTTTGGCCTTTCTAATTTACCCTCCCAGAGGAGTGCTATTTAGTTAGGAGCATTTCTAACAAAAGCCACGTTTCTGTCCACTTCCCCTGGCATTCTGGTTTGCCCTTGAACTCAGCATCAAGTTCTGGGGTTAGCCAGTGTGGCATCTTGCTCGCCTCCTACTGATCTTCTTGCACCACCATAGTGAGGACCACATGTGCACAGGCACGCGCAGAGAGATCCTATCAGTCGCAGCAACCGTGGGCTGAGCCTACTGAGTGCCTGGCTGTCTACACGCATCATCTCATTGTTTTCTCAGAACAACCCCTATGAGGGGAAAGATTATAATCCCCATTTCACAGAAGAACGAACCAAAGCTCAGAGCCATTAGGAAACTGCTCATGAGTGATGGATGGGAAACAAACCCAGGACCCTGACTCTCAAGTCCATGCCCCTCCACTCCCCACGCTGTTCCATCCACACCTGGGCACATGCACGCCTGAGCATCCCCAGTGGCCAAGCACGAGGTCTCCCTTAACAGCAGCTCCTCCTGGCCCCGAAATCATTCTGCATTCTTCCCAGTATCCTTTCGTTCTCCTTTACCTAGTGACACTCACTAGGTACAGATTTAAGAATTCGTCTTCCTTGTGTTAGATTTTCCCTTCCATCCCATAAATCTGTTTGAATCCAACCCTCTCCACTTTCCCAGGCCAGGAAGTGCCTCAGAGCACACAGGGAACCCCATTACACCCCAATACGGATCCCTAGAGCCCCAGATCCACTGAGTGGGGACCTCAAGGTGAGCCCAGGAATCTGCATTTTAACTCACATCAAGGACTCTGCCCCCGCAGGTGCACATACACTGGCGTTTGGGAACCACTGAGTCCTTTACCTCATTGGTGCTACGCAGGAATCACCTGGAGTTCTTACTGAAATGGAGATTCTGGTTCAGCAGGGCTGGGGCTGGGCCTGGGCCTGAGATTCTGTTGATGCAGCAGATTCCGGGGCCACACATTGAGTAGTGAGGGTTTAGGTCAGTGGTTCTCAGCCCTGACTAAATATTAGCATCACCTGGGGAGCACTTCGATCTAAGCTGCCGGGGCCCTGTCCCCAGGAATCATACAATTGTTTTAGAATCAAACCAGTGTCCCCCTGCTCAATGTGCTGAATCTGACTTGTGCTGGCTTGGGAAAGCCTAATGTTACATTTTTAGAAATTGTGTGAACCAGTTGATAAACAGAACCACTATTAACCATCAAATTATATAAACAATTAAATAAAGTATATTTAAAAGAAAGGTAGTACATAATTACAACCCAGCACTTCCTAATCATTTTACTCATTTCGCTCCTTCTATGCTCTTAAGGTTATTTGTGTCTATTTGATTATTTGCGTACCTGTGTGCTGGAAGGGCTACTCCGTCTTTCTTCCCAACCCTGCGCCCAGTCAGTGACATCAGCCTTGGTGGGAGCGTTTCTGCCTCGGAAAACTGCAGACGCTACAGATCAGGGTTTACTTCCCCAGAAAGCTGGTTTTTAGACATTTACCAGTGCACCTGCAGCCCTCATCACCCACAAACACCACAATCATGGGTGGTGCTTGATAAAAGTGCAGACAGCTGGCGTCTACCTAAGATTCCCGAATCCAACTCTCTGGGCATGGGAAATGGGGATCTGGGAAGTTTTTAGAATAAGTGACCCAGGTGATTTCTTATCTACAGTGAAGTTATTTTAGAATAATGATCAAATCTTCCTAATTAGCAAAACTCAAGTTGGATTAAGATACTCACTGGGCACCCATTTGTTTTTGCTCTAAGAAATCATTTCGAAGGCCTTTTGAAAGCCTTTTTATCTGAAATCCTTATTCCATCCAAATTCTGGGCAGAGCACTTTTTCTCCCCCAGACATGAGCAGGATGTTGTATCAGGAAGCTCAGTGGAGGCCTTGTCACCTGGTTGTCCTTCCATCTGACCTCACACCCAAAAGCATTGGCCTCTCATTTTTCCCTAATAAAGATGGTGTGTTGGCCAGAATTTTCCATGCTCCAATGTCTCATCAGGCTTGTGTCCAAGCTCAGACCCTTTTGAAATGGTTAGAAAGAACCAAGTCAAGAAACTAGGCTATTAAATAAAAGTTCTGCCAGCCAGGTGTGGTGGTGGATGTCTGTAATTGCAGATCCTCAGGAGACTGAAGCAGGAGGATTGCTTGAGCCCGGGGTTTAAGGCTGTGCTGTGATGGTCCCTGTGAATAGCCACTGAGCTCTGGCCTGTGCAATATAGCGAGATCCCATCTTTAAAACATAAAGAAGTTCTGCCAAGTTGTATACTGTAAATCTTAATTGAAATTTGTCAAGGTTTGCCCATCCCTGGGATCGTGAAACTGGGGGAAAGTGGTGGGAATGATCCTATAACCCTTGTGTTCTAACCAACAGTTACTAAGCCAAATATTTCCCTCACTTTAGGTAAGAATTTACATTTATTTCCTCACTTGTTCCTCCAGCAAACTGACAAATGGGTATTACCATGTTACAAATGAGGAAATGGTTTAAGAAATTTGCCAGGTGAGTGACATTCCTCAAGTCTTAACCTTTAACTATATATATATCAGTTTTCTATTTCTACATAACAAATTACCACAAACTCAACAACTTTGAACAACACATATTTATTATCTTATAGTTTCCACAGGTCTTGGGTCCAGGAAAAAGGGTTAATTGGATCCTCTGCTCTGGGGCTTCCCAGGCTGAAATCAAGGTGTTAGCTGAAGTTGCAATTCCCATCTGAGTTTCTGCTAAAGCCAAGTACCACTTAGATTATTATTTACTTAAATTTTTCATTAATAAACTCACTTTTTATAAAACTCAGTCTTGCCCTAAGCAATAATATCCATTAAATTGCCAAGTTTGATCGTCAAATTTTCCTTTTTTTAATATGCGCAAATAAACATATCACTATTTAAAAAGTTTTAAGTGTTGTCTCTAAAATTGTGTGCACTGATTGTACCCACACCACACTTTACAATTATTTCCCATACCACACCTGGACTTCATGACACTACATCCTACACTAACAGCCTCAGGTACCTTACAAATGATTTCTGTTGCCAAGCAGCTACAGAGAATCTATAAGGTCCAGGACCCAGGTAAGTGGGGAGGCTGCAGACAGGTGCATGCTTTTTCATAAAGAGACCTCCATACATTTGATACACACATTATCAGCATCGGAAATTAATTTTCGCAATGTGTCCTCAAGTGTATGCAGACGTTTTGAGAAACTTAGAAGGTATCTTCCAATATGCCATGTCATTTAATCTTCACAAATTGTGAGGTAGTCACCATCATCCCCACCTCATAGGTAAGGAAATTGAAACTTGAGAAAGTTATAGGACAGACTGAAATGCAAACTTATAGGTCCTCTGATTCCATTCGGCAATGTTTTCCACAGCATCATCACTCTTTCCAAACAACCTGCTAGTTCTCCACCAGCGACCATTTTTCTTTCTCTCTTAGTGACAGAGCTCACATTCCTAGCAGCTATGCATTGCGGCTGAGCACATGGCCACTAGGAATAAAGACTGCATTTCTCAGCTTTCTTTGTAGCTAGGAGTGGTCATGTGACTCAATGCTGGCCAATAGGGATGTGAGTGGAAGAGATGCCTGCAACTTCTGGGAAGAGTCCTTCGAGTGAGTGATCTGTCTTTGTCCTTTCTCCTTCCTGATGGCTGGAATGCAGCCATGATGGCAGGAGCTGTAACAGCCCTCTTGGACAATGAGGTGACCTTGGGAAATGGAAAATATGCACAGGGAAGCAACAGGCCACCTGGAGACTTTGTGGAGCAGAACTGCCCTGCCAGCCCTACACTGCCTCCCCCTGGACTGTTACAAGAGAGTGAGATAAACTTCTACCTTATTTCAGCTACTGTTATCTGGGTCTCTGTTATTCACAGCCAGACCTTTTCATAACAAATATAAAGTCGTAATGAGGGAGGAAAATGCCAAAGTTTCAATGTCCCCATTTTACAGAACAAGTCCCTTTTTTCTTGGAAACAGAACACCTGCCCCACAGTGGGACTGTGGGAGAAGAGAGGTGACTTGAGTCAGGACCCCCCGATGGCACTCGGTAAACATTTACCCACTCAGGTATAGCCTGGACCCAAGGCTTCAGCACCTGCCACCTACAAGCAATCTGGGGCCACAAAGCAGTTTGTTCTGACAGCTCCTCTTAATGATGTGTTTCCTGCAAGCCAGCTCCTCACCAGGAACTCAGAAACACAAAATCAAAGCAGCCCAACCAGGCACTGGCAAATATCTATCAAAGCCAGTGAGGCTGGCAGAATTCTGATACCTCCTTCCCTGAGCTTGCCTGAGAATTTGGGAAATAGTACATGACAATAATAAAGAGCAATTGAAACTTCATTAGGGGATGGAGGGAAAATGAGCCCAAGCCAAATAATGCCCCCCAGAGATGGCAGGGAGACAGGGAGTCATTTTTGGCAGGAACATGTTGGACAGGCATGGAAGTTGATGTTGGATAGAGGAAGGAAAGAATGGACGTTTCTTGAAGGATCTTCAACATTGACTCAACTTTATTGGGTCTGTAGAGCTGGTCCAGCCCCTGGAGTTCTACTGTGGCATTTTCTCACTTCTCAAGTTGTTATTTCGCACATCAACAACAACTGGATGTGGAATCCTTCCCAATAGCAGCCACCTCTAGTCTCAGATCCCCACTGAATTCCTCCCAGGCAGCTTTCCATGATGCTGCCAATATGTGATTTCTATATTATTGATTCTCACTGCCATTTTCCATTAGCTCCAACAGGGGAGATGAGACTGGTGACCTGGTAGAAAGAAAAGCAATCTATTGGATATCAGTATTCAGAACTGGGGAAATACCGATGCTGTTTGACTTAGGATGGGGTTACATCGTGATAAACCCACTGTAAGTTGAAAATACTGTAAGTCTAAAATGCATTTAACACACCTAAGCAACCGAACATCATAGCTTAGCCTAGCCTATTTTAAATGTGCTCAGAACACTTACATTAACCTACAGTTGGGCAAAGTCATCTAACACAAAGCCTATTTTATAACAACATCTTGAATATCTCATGCAATTTATCAAATACTGTACTGAAAGTGAAAAATGGAATCATTGTATGGGTATGGTTTCTTCTGAATGTAAATTGCTTTTGAAACATCATAAAGTCATAAGTAAAATGGTCATAAATCAGGGGCCATCTGTAATGGTAACCATTACATTACTATTTATTTATTGCTCACAATGTGTCAGTCATTGTGTTGGGTAATTGATATCTTTATTGGCTAATGTTTATGAAGTATTTACTATATGCCAGACCCTATGTTAAACACACATTTTGCATGTATTAACTCATTTAATCCTCTCAATAGCCCTAAAAGGTAGGTACTATTCTTATCCCTATGTTACTGATGAGGAAACTGGGGCATAGCAGTGGGGGAATTTCTCAATCACAAAGCTAGGAGGTGGATAAAGTCAAGACTGACCCATACAAAGCACTTCCTGCCACCTGAGGGGCGTAAAACATGAACAAGTACAGAATTGTTCATTCAGTGAAAAATTAGCTTGGGGCTGAGCGAGTAAGACATAGAAACATTTGCACACCCATGACTACATCCTCTTACCCAGCCTTATCTTTCTCAGAACTTACCACTATAATATGAATTGTTCACAGTCATGATCCTACCTTCACATATCAACTCCATGAAGGCAATATTTTTTTTCCTGTTTTCTTTTTTTTTCTTTCTTTCTTTTTTTTTTTTTTGACAGAGTCTTGCTCTGACACCTAGGCTGGAATGCAGTGGCGCAGTCTCGGCTAACTGCAACCTCCACCTCCCAGGCTCAAGTGAGTCTCGTGCCTCAGCCTCCCAAGCAGCTGGGATTACAGGCGTGCACCACCATGCCCAGCTAATTTTTGTATTTTTAGTAGAGGTGGGGTTTCATCATGTTGACCAGACTGGTCTCGAACTCCTGGCCTCAAGCAATCAGCCCACCTTGGCCTCCCAAAGTGCTGGGATTATAGGTGTGAGCCACTTTGCCCGGCCTTTTTTTCCTGTTTTCTTCAGTGCTATTTCCTCAGCTCCTAGGACAGTGCTAAGCACATAACTGAGCACATTGAGATGCCCAGTTAATGTTGGAGGAAGGAGAAAGAAAGAGGGTTGACGGAAGGGGAGAAATTGTCAAAGAATGTTTAAGAGCATGAAGAAAAAGAAGCTCTGAGGACAGACAGCATTACAGGGGAAAGGGGATAGGCAAGTAGGTCACAGAATAAGCCACTGGGCCCACACTTGAGTGGGGGTACAAGAAAAAACTCTGAAAGAGGCTTTGATTGGAAACAGTGGCCCATAAAACCGCATTGAAAATGATACAAAGAAATTGACGGTTGGCCTTAGCTAGGGTAGACAACAGGGCATCAAACTGGAAAAGCCATGCTTTTTCTGGTGGGGTGATGCTGGGGGAGGCCAGGGGACTGTGTTTGATTCCAATCAATTTGTCACATTGGAAAAATTTGATTTTTTGCAGCCTCCAAATCATATTTTTGTGAAATATTTCAACTTTTTATGTTGGCCTCAAATTCCAAGTTATTGTAAAATGCTATAGGAATGAGATGGGAGTCGAGGGGTTGGCCTAACCCACCTACACATAATTATAAAATCTGCGCCACATATTTTTAAAAACAACTACTTGAAGGCTCTGGAGAACAACCAGAAACAGAGAAACTGTTTAAGGGTAGAGAGGAGACTCTACCCTTAAAGACAGGAAGCTAAGTGTGGGATTTGCATATTAGTGACTTTTTGCCTGAGGGTACTCGCCAATCCACAAGCAGATAAGAGTGACAAAAAGCTGCAGTTTACTGGCTGGAGGTGTCAAAGGTAGAGCACTGGAAAGCAGCTGGAATGTTGGGTGGTCAATCCTGGGAGAGGAGGAACTGCCACTGGAATTAGCTGTGACATCGCTATATAAAATGCACCCAAATTCTTAGCTGACCACAAAACTACACTGGTCAGGGAAAACCTAGGAACTGCAGTGAAAAAGCAGCAGCGAGAAACTAAAGAACTGAGTCAGAGTTCCTGCTGACGTTGAGGGAGGCAGAGTTTGGAGGATGAGCGTATCCAAATTAACTGCCTGCTAGAAAAAAATAATAACTCTTCAAAGGAGCACAACAGAACCCAGAATCTCTACAACATATCATCCATGAAGTCTAGTAGTGAATCGTAAGTCACTAAACATACAAAGAAGCAGGAAAAGGTGGGTCATCATCAAGAAAAAAAAAAGCATTTAATGGAAAATGATCCCAGATGCTGCAATAATTTCAGGCAAGAAATTTAAGGCAGCTATTATAAACAAGTTCAGAGACTTAATGTCACCTAATATAAATGTAACTGGAGTCTCAGAAGAAGAGGAGAGATTGCATGGGCAGGAAAAAATTTGAAGAATTAATGGCCAAATGCTTCCCAAATTTGGTAAGAGACATCAGCTTACAAGTCCAAGAAGTTCAGCAAACCTTAAATAAGATAAATACGATAAAAGCTCTACAGAGGCACATTACAGTCAAATTCCTGAAATCCAAATATAAAGAAAAAAACCTTGAAAGTAGTCAAAGAAAAGCAGCATATTACATATTGGAAGATAATGATAAGAATTATGGCTGACTTCTCATTAGAACCAATGAAGGCCAGAAGAGGAGGGAGTAACATCTTCATGATGTTCAAAGAAAAAAAAGAAGAATCCATAATTCTTTATCAAATGAAACTATCCTTCAAAAATGAAAACAAGGCTGGGCACAGTGGTTCATGCCTGTAATCCCAACACTCTGGGAGGCCAAGGCAGGAGAATCACTTGAGCCCAGGAGTTTGAGACCAGCCTTGGCAATGTAGGGAGACCCTGTCTCTATAAAAATAAATAAATAAATAAAAACTAGCTGGGCATGGTGGTACATGCCTGCAGTCCTGGCTTCTTGGGAAGCTGAAGCAGGAGTATCGCTTGAGCCCAGAAGTTAGAGGTTATAGCAAGCTACGATTGCACCACTGCACTCCAGCCTAGGTGACAGAGCAAGACCCTGTCTCAAAAAAAAAAAGAAAGGAAAGAAAGAAAGAAGGAAAGAAAGAAAGAAAGAAAGAAAGAAAGAAAGAAAGAAAGAAAGAAGGAAAGAAAGGAAAGAAAATGAAAGAAAGAAAGAGAGAGAGAAAGGAAGGAAGGAGGGAAGGAAGGAAGGGAGGGAGGGAGGGAGGGAAAAGAAAAGAGAAAGGAAAAGAAAAGAGAAAGCAAAATAAAGATATTTCAAATAAAAAAAGATGGAGCAAATTCATCACCATAATCTTCTACTATAAGAACAGCTATAGAAAGCTTTTCATTCTGAAGAGAAATGATATCAAATGGTAATTAACCTACAGGAAGAAATGACAATCACCAAAAACAGCATATGTTTCAAATTGCTCCATCATCTCATGAAATATGTGAAAGAGAAACCAGATAAAAGAGGCACGCATGTGAAATCTTGTCCCTCAAACAGTAGAGCTTTAAACATCTCTGATGTCTGCCTCCCAGGTATGAAGGCAGTGGCGTGCTCCAGGACAGGGGAGAGAATCCTATGAGGGTCTTTTCCTCTCCCTTCACTTTTTGGTCCCTGCAGAAAAGTTTTGAGGGGCAAACCCTGAGGTTTTGTAATCTAGGCCATGCTGAAGACTCACCTGGCATGTCCATAGCCCCTGAGCACTGGGGGTGAGGCTGGCTTGGGAAGTTTCACAGATCCTGCCGCCTCTGTGCTTACAAGCAGGTCGAAAATCTCGGCTGGGCGCAGTAGCTCACATCTGTAATCCCAGCACTTTGGGAAGCTGAGGCAGGTGGATCACTTGAGCCTAGGAGTTCAAGATCAGCCTGGGCAACATGGTGAAACCCCATCTCTACAAAAACTACAAAAAGTAGCCAGGCATGGTAGTGCAGTGGTGGCTCATGCCTGTAATCCCAGCACTTTGGGAGGCTGAGGTGAGAGGATCACTGGAGTCCAAGAGATTGAGGCTACAGTGAACCAAGATTATGCTACTGCACTCCAGCCTGGGCAACAGAGCAAGACCCTGTCTTAAAAAAAGAAAAAAGAAAAAATAGTCTCCTGAGCCCAAGCCCAAGGCAACACAACTGGGAACAGGGAACCCGTAGGTGGCAACCTGCTTGCTCTAGGAAAAGGCTCGAGGAGGTCAGGAGACCTGAGTTCTAGTTTGGAATCTCCCAGACTCACTGAGCTGTTCTTCAGCCTCTCTTTCTCAAAAAGGAGAGATTGATCGAGAGAAAAAAACAGTGGTCTCAACCTTTTCTACCCTGCTGTACTGTTGTGAAGTTCAAACATGCATCAGCTCACTGGAAATGTTTGAAGATCTTTAGAAATACAAAGAATTTTTATGAAGAAGGGCCCCTCCCATACATACGCTATACTGTTTTCAGTGTGTAAAAATCCAAAGGACAGCTGGGTTAAAAACACTTCGGACTGGTGAAGATGTGAAGAAATTGCAACCCTTTATGCACTGCTGATGGGAATGTAGAATGGTGCACCCACTGTGGAAAACAGTACAGTGGTTTTGCAAAAAACTAAGCATAGAGTTACCATATGACCCAGCAATTCTGATGCTAGGTATCCACCCAACAGAACTGAAAGCAGGGTCTCAAACAGATACATAGACACTAGTGTTGATAGCAGCATTATTCACAATAGTCAAAAGGCAGAAGCAACCCAAATGCCCATCAGGAGATGAATGTATAAACAAAATGTGCTACATCAACACAGTGGAATATTATGCAGCCTTAAAAAGGAAGGAAATTGTAACACATGCTACAACATGGATGAACCTTAAGGACATTATGCTAAGTAAAATAAGGCAGTCACAAAAGGACACATATTGCATAATTCCATTTATATGGAGTACTGAAAATAGTCAAATTCATGGAGACAGAAAGCTGAATGGTGGTTTCCAGGGGCTGAGAGGAGGGAGTTCATGGGTACAGAGTTTCAGTTTGGGAAAATGAAAAGGCTCTAGAGATGGATAGTGGTAATGGTTGCACAACAATACAATTATACTTAATGCATTGTACACTTAAAATGGTTAATTTTGTGTTGTGCACAAGGGTGTAAATGTACTTAATGAATTACACACTTAAAGTGGTCAATTTTGTGTATATTTCACCATAATTTTTTTAACTTTTAAAAAATCACCTGGAAGCCCCTGGGACACAATGGATTTTTTAAACTGAAATTTCCCTGGGGTGTAGACTCCAGTGTTCCAGATATGGAGGCCAGTCCAATGTCACTCACAAGCCTTGGAGCAGTAGGGACAGCAATTGTGCCCAGGGTCTAGAAAGAAGAGAGGCATAGCCAGGCACATGTGGTCAATTCGTCCATCCAGAGCCTCCCTCTCACTCAATGTTTCTCCAAGGCACAATTTCATTTTGGTAGTTTCCAAGGTACCCTTTCCCTCCTACACCAGACTGGCCATGTGTAATATTAAAAGTAATGGCAGAAACAGCAATTACTTTTGCACTGACCAAATAATATTTATTAATAAAGCCATTTATCGGGTGAACTCATTTAGTCCTTGCAACCCCAAGAGGTGGGTACTGCCATTGCCTTCATGATACAGATGAGGAAACTGAGACACAGAAGTGTTCCATCATCTGCCCAAGGCCACTTACACATGCAGTGGGGGACAGAGATGAGACACGAAAGCAGGGGGGCTGGCTCTATAGCCACCCTCTCAATCTTAACTCTTGCCGCCATTCTAAGACAAGCTGCATATCTCGCTCAGGAGTGAAGGGTCTTCCAAAGGCAGGTGAGTTTCCGCTGTTGATTTGTTTGAGTTTTTTTGAAGTCAGTCCTCATCAGAGAAGCCACGGGCTATGAGGATGCCAAAATCAATAGCAGCTTTCTCGTATTGAAGCTTTCCATGTCCCAAACACCATCTCCTCTAACCCTCGCACCAATGGTGCCAGATGGGAAGTATTGGCCCGATTTCATAGATGGAGACGGAGAGGCTCATGGTCATTAACTAATTTGCCTGAGTCTATGCCTAATCTGGGATTAAAACCAGGTCTGGCTGATTTCAGAGCCTCTACACCTAAACCCAATGATGGCCCACAGGGCCAATTTTGCACTTAGCTCTTGGCAATATCCAGAGACATTTTTGGTTGTCCTATGAGGGGCGCCACTGGCATCTGGTGGGTGGAGGTCAGGGATGCCACTAAACATCCCACAGTGCACAGGACATTGCCACGACAGAGAACCATCCGGCTCAGAATGTCAGCCCTGCTGAGGCTGAGACACCCTGCCGAAGCCCCAGGCTGTGATCAAAGGCAGTGCAGGAAATCTCAGTTTTAAGTTTTTAAAATTTCCCTCAAGGCCTTAAAATACACACCACAGCACGTCAGCCGTGACTGTCTCTGGGTGGTGAGAGTGCTGGTGAGTTTTATTTTCTTCTTTTGGCAAAATTGCATTTTCTAAATTATCTTCAATGAATATGCATTAGTCTCGTAATCAAATAAGTTTCAGCTTTTCCAAGAAGTCCATGGGCTCCGGGAGTTGGAGAACCCTTCTGGGTTGGCATTTCATGATCTGATGTGAAGTTTCAGGAAGGTGAACCTCAGCATAGGGGCCAGGGGCAAGGTCTGGCTCAGCCGGTTACTGGATACCCAGCCTTGGACTTTGCCCCTGGGAGCCTGGTTCCTTGTTGGTAACATGGAGATGATATCTCTTGGGTTGTGTCACCGTAGTTTTTCTGGGTGCCTGACCAGGTGCCAGGCACTATGGAGCTAAGCATTTTATCCACATCTGCTCATTTCAACTCCCCACAAGCCCATGAGATTGGCCACTGAACCCAAGAGGGAGAAGCAGCTTGCCCAAGGTCATGCACATGGTAGGTGGCAAAACTGAGACTCAAACCAAAAGACATTTGACTCCCAAAAGCCTGCCATAAAATACAGACCTAAACGATGGTAGTGTTTGCTATTCCTGCCCATGGAGGGGGCGCTTTGCAAAGACTGCCCTCGTAAGACAGTTGAAGAATCTCGCGTGCAGCTGGCATCCTTCAGCTCCCAGGGCACAAAGAGCTGTGTCTTATCTGTTCAGCATCTGAACTGACTCAAGGAAGCTGCCTGGCTTAAGTCCTCCCAGGCAGGGGAGAAAGACCCTGGTCAGCTGGAAAAGAGGAAAGAAGTAAACCTGGGGCCCGAGGAGGCTGGCAGAGCTCCTCTGTCTTCTCTCTGACTCATCTTGCAAAGAAAACGTCCTTGGTGTTAGCCCTGCCCTCATCCGGCTGTGGACTGAGCTCAGGTGAACACTCTGAAGTAACTGGCACTCCACCAAATGCTGCCCGTCAGCTCTGGGATGCGACCCCATGGAGGTAGGCTGACCAGCGTTAGCAGGTGTTTTATATAAGCATGTCTTGTGCAATATTTGGGACAGCCTCATGATAAAAAATTATTTGTTGTTTATTTGAAGTCCAAATCTAACTGGGTATCCTGTATCTTATATGGCAACCCTTCCAATGGGCCCTGGAGGTCTGAGAGTGAGGGAGGAAAAGGGCTGAGGGCTGCAGTTTTGGCCTTTATCAGGACAACTCTATTAGGACTAGGCCAGGATGACACCCTTCACATCTGTGCTGGGATCTGGGATCTGGGATCCTCTCTGATTCAGCCTTCACATCTTTTTTTTTTTTAATTTTTATTTTTTAAGACGCTGTCTTGCTCTATTGCCCAGGCTAGAGTGCAGTGGTGTGATCATAGCTCACTGCAGCCTTGACCTCCTGGCTCAAGTGATCCTCCTGTTTCAGCCTCCCAAGTAGCTGAGAGTACAGGCATGCACCACTACACCCGGCTAATTATTATTATCATTATTATTATTATTATTATTATTATTATTTGTAGAGATGGTGGGGGGTGGGGTCTCACTATGTTTCCCAGGCTGGTCTTGAACTTCTTGTCTCAAGCAATCCTCCCACCTTGGCCTCCCAAAGTGCGGGAATTACAGGCATGATCGTGCCTGGCCCTCCACATCTTTCTCAAAGGCATATTTTTTCCTTTTGTTCCCTGCACAATATCCCCCCCTTGGCTCCCCATTACCCTGAGCTAAGCCCTTAGCTGAGTCCTGTGCACTAGTGTCCACCCAGGGCCTGGTTGTAGAAGGTGCTCGGTAAACCTCTGTTGAAAGAACACATAAGAAGATGGTCCCAGCCATCTGCAGCCTTGGTGCTTATTCCTGCTGCCTCGCGCATCCCGCGGGGGCCATGCAGAGCTTCTTTCTTTCTCCACCATCACCTGGCTCCAGCCCACCCCACCCCTGTGCCTTCCCCCAACTCATCCTTATCTCAGCTTTCCCTTGTCTTCCACCTGGGGGTTTGGCAGTGAAAAGAATGCCTAACCCCTCTGGCAATGCAGAGTGGTATTGCTCTAAGCATGCCGGTGTTCAGTTCCTCCTCCCGACATTGGGTGAGGTGGGTAATTCCTGGTGCCAGTCCCGTTTTTACAGCTAGTAAGGGTGAGGCAAGAATTCTGAGCCAAGCCAGTCTGGCTCCTGGGCCCACACTTGTGCTGGCTCCCTCTTAATCTCCTGCGTGTAGAACTTTCTACCCGGGCTTTGATTGCTCATTTACCTCTCCTGCTCCTCTGCTCCCCGTGTGCTCCACCGGGGGAGGAACCACTCCATCCTCCACACCTGTCGTTAGCATCTGATAATAACAAGAATCATATCAACCAACATTTATTGAGCACTTATTATATTCCAAGGACTTTCTAAATGTTTGATGTGTTTAACACAATTCCCACAACAACCCCACGAGTCATAAGTACTGTTGGGATCCCCATTTTACAGATGAAGAAACTGAGGCACAGAAAGGCTGGGTTAGCAGCTCCAGCCACACAGCCAGTGGCACAGCTGGGAGTCCAACTCTAGCAACCCAGCGCCAGAGCTACCCTCACAGCCTGCACACCAAGCATTCAAGCACACCAAGCTCGCGGTGTGCTTGAGTAAAGAAAGGAGATTTTGTAGTTACTTCACAGGACCTCGAGAACAAACTTGTGAAATAAAGAGAGGGTCATTGTGGAGGTGAAGGAACTGAGGGCCCCCCACCAGCTGGCTGTGGAATCAGAACGCACTCCCATCTCTAAATGCCAGCACAAGCTGCATTCTTTAAAGGATTCTTTAAGCCCCAATACTAATATGGCTTGATCATTAGAAATAATAAACCATCATACCAAGAGCTGATGCTCACTGAGAGCATGCAGTCTACCTGCCGGGTGCTGAGGGCTTCACATGCCCTCTTCGAAGAGACTTCAAAGCAGATACTGTTATCATCCCCATCTGATCAGCAAGGTTCAAAATGGGGAAGTGACTCTCCCAGGGTCCTGTGGCTTCCTGGTGACAGGGCTGGACTTGGAGTCTCAGCCTGCGTTACTCTAAAGGACAGGCAGGGATGCAGCTTCCTTCTCTGTCCTCAGGAAACAGCCACGTGTCATCAGGAAGCTACGTTTTTTTTTTTTACAGACGGATCTCTAATGAAACTTATTTACCTCTCTTCATTCCATATTTTCCAAGATAAGGATTTAAAGCAACTGAAATAAACATTTATTCACTGCTTTTTTTTTTTTTTTTTTTTTAATCAACTGATGGTCATTGGGCTCCTACTCTGTGTGAGACACTGCCCTGGATGCTGGGCATACACGGTTAACAGCACCAAGGCATACCTTGTGGGCTAGTGCGGGAGAGCCAAGGAAACAGATAGATAAAATACCGGATGATGAGGCATCAGTGGTGTACATGGAGGGGGTGAGGGGAGCCCACCGAAGACACCCGATCCCCTGAACGGAAGGGAAAACACAGAACCCAAGATAAGCCATCAAGTGTTTGAGTTGGCGTTCACCAGAGAAATGGAGCCAACAGGATGCAGACAGATTTATAAGAGGAGATTCATTATGAGAATTTGCTCACGTGATTCTGAAGGCCAGTAAGTCCCGTGATGTGCCTTCTGCAAGCTGGAGATCCAGAAAAGCCAGTGATGTAATTCAGTTCAAGTTCATAGCCTGGGGTGCAATTCCCAGTCTGAGTCTGGAGGCCTGAGAACCAGGAGCACCAGTGTCCGAGAGCGGGAGAAGATGGAGGTCCCACCTCCAATGGAGGAAACAGATTCATGCTTCTTCCACCTTTTTGTTCTACTGGGGCTGTCAGAGGACTGGATGATGCATGCCTACACTGGGCAGGGTGGTCTCCTTTACACAGTCTATGGATTCCAATGCTCAGCTCTTCCGGAAACTCCCTCACAGATACACCTAGAAGTCATGTTTAACCAGCAATCTGGGCTTCCCTTAGCCCAGTCAAGTTGACACATAAATAACCATGACATGAAGAATGAGCAGGAATCACCCAGGAGAAGGGGAAGGGACAGAGGGACAGCACGTGTGAAGGCAAGGAGCGAAGCTTGCGGAAAGCCTGCTGTGAGTACTGAAGTGCCTCTGTCCCTGAACCATGGGCTGTGCAGTGGGGATTGGGGAAGCCTGAGAGGTTGGGGTAAGGACTTGACCTTGAGGGTGGCGGGGAGCCATACAGGGCAGGTGTGGAGCCACGGTTCCCACTCCCATCCATCCATGCACTCCTCCTCGTGGGCTGGTCCCTTGGAGTTAGGTGGGGCTATGCAATTACTTCTGGCCAATGGGCTGTGAGCAGAAGGGAGCTGTGTCCCTTCCCGGCTGAAGCATTTAAGAGCCAGTACATAAGCCTGTGGGTCTCCTCCCCTGCCACAGGGACCCTGGAGCCACATGTAGCTATAAGATGGAAGCCCTTGGAGACTGGAGCCACCCATCTGCAGGGAGCTTCCATGGAGAGGCTCTAGATCCACAGTAGCCTCTGTGTGCATGAAAAGTAAACATCCAGGTTCAGCCACAGAGATCCTAAAATTTGTTGACAGCAGTGTTGTCTAGCCTGACTAGATCCGAGGGTGGAGAGCAGGTCAAGTTTGGTGACTCATGCCTGGGGAGATGCTTTGGTTAGACAGGCTTAATGGGTATCAAATATTTAAGTTTGGAGATAGCGTCTGCAAATTAGTTCATTCCCACTGGGATTCAATTCTAGCCTCTGCTCCACAAACTGAAACCTCTGTCTTGTACTTTGTGGGTACGTGGTGAGCAAGTGGTCAAACCAAGAGAAGAATCGGGGACCAGACAATCTGTAAGCCAATCTCAGACTCAGCCCCCAGTGGAGAAACATATGGGAGGCCCCTCCAAGGGCTTATGTTCATCCCTGTTCTGCCTTGGTCCACCATCAACCACCTGATCAGCCCATTTCTCCTCTGCCTCTATGCACTAACACTTACCCCAGGCTCTTTACAGCCTGGAGTGGGATGTGTCCCTCCATTCTGGCCGATGAGTTGTATAAGCAGGTCTCTTCAAAGGCTACTAGAAAGTGAATGTTTCAGATCAAAAGGCTTCGGCTTACAAAGACAGCCTCTCGCCTATGCCCTGCCTCCTCCCTAGGATGCAGAAGAGGATCAGAGACACAACACCTGGAGCTGTGGCAACCATCTTAGGGTTGGAGATAACAAATTCAAGGACAGAGGGTCAACCCAGAAAGGAGACTGGGAAAGGGCCTAATTCCCTGATGACATTTTTATGACATGCGGTATCTTGGTACTTCTGCCCAGACATCTTGTTAAAACAGGAGTGATATTCTTATCCTTTTAGCTGCTGTTACTCAGGGGTTTTGGAGCCAAACAGACCCTAACAAATATGCTTTTCACCTTTAGAAATCAATCAGTCAATCAATAGTGTAAATGGTTATCTCAGCTCAGGAGGATCGGTTCCACCAGAGATTCAGGGGAAAAAGCCAGTTGCCTCTCTAAGCTTGTTGTCATATCCTCCTCTGACATGTCTGGAGTCTGAGAGGCAGAGGAGACTGAGCTGGATGTTTTTGCATCTCCTTAGTTTAGAACATTGGCCACTGTTCCTGTGGGTCACGGGCATTCAAGGTCTGTGTTAAAAGCTTCAATCCCCATGCCACTATCTGGGGCTGATCTGAAGCCAACTGCTCTTACTTTTCTCATCTCCTTCCCCGCGCTCCGGGTACAGCCCACAGCCATCTGTGAAGGGCGCTTTGCAGGCATCATCCTTATCAATGTTTTACGCATCTGCAGGAGGCAGCAGAACCCATGGCCAGGCTGCTGCGGCCTCCCATACACAAATCCCAGCTCCTCCTTCCAGTCAGGTCCTAGGCCCTTCTCATTTCTGCATCAACAAGCAGAATGCTGAGGCTAGCGGAGGGCACATCAATGTTTTCTTGGTTTCTCATTATTTTGTCTCCAGCCATCCCACAGATACTAATCTTAAATTCCTAGCATATAACAGTGAAAGGGGCTGGATGCAGGGGCTCATGCCTGTAATCCCAGCACTTTGGGAGGCCGAGGTGGGTGGATCACCTGAGGTCAGGAATTCAAGACCAGCCTAGCCAACATGGGGAAACCCCATCTCTACTAAAAATACAAAAAATTAGCTGGGTGTGGTGGCACGTGCCTGTAATCCCAGCTACTCAGGAGGCTGAGGCAGGAGAACAGCTTGAACCCAGGAGGCGGAGGTGCAGTGAGCCAAGATCGTGCCACTGCACTCCAACCTGGGCAACAAGAGCGAAACTGTGTCTCAAAAAAAAAAAGAGTGAAAGGGACTTGGCTTTAGGGAGCAGAGAGCCCAGGGCATTCATTTCACAGATGGGAAGACTGAGGCTCAGAGAGGAAGTGGTGTTGGCCCATGTTCACACTATGACTTAGAGTCAAAGCCAGAACTAAAATCCAGCTCTTCGTGAGTATAGGATAATCTCTTAAACATAGAATAATCTCTTAAACATAAACAGATGTATATACCTATATGCACATGCAAGTATAACAATCAAGTAGAAGGCTATTCCTTCTTGTTTTTTTCGGTGAGATCATAAACTCCTTGTGGTCAAGTGTGCATATGGTAGAAACTCTATTCAAACGGCGTTGATTATTTAAAGGGGCTTACTGCCTCTCATAAGTGAAAACTCTAGGGACACATCTAACTGGATCCAGTAGGCTAAGAGATCCCCTCTGGATGTTGCATCTCCAAGCTCTGCTGCCTTCCACACAGGCTGACCCACCCCGGAACTGCTAACCTTGGTCAGAGGACGCGGTGCTCAGCCCCTCCTCAGCCACCTGAACCGGAGTGGGTACGTCCTCCAAAAGAGCACTGGTGCTGTTATCAGAAGAGGCGGGAAAGAGGGATTTACAACATCAGATGCCCACCACAGTAAGGAATGTACCTTAGCATCCCTTCATTTCCCCCATAGGTCCCTGTAAACCCTAAAAACAAAACATACCTGACTCCCACATATGTATGAATGAATGAATGTGTGTTGAATAAGCACTCACTGAGCTGCTGATTATTAGCACTGGTGCTGTACACTTATGCTGCCATCCCCAAGGACTGCCCTGTGTCTCTTCATCTTTCCCCACTCCCACCCCATGCTCTCTGCAAGATACTGGAGCAGCCCACGGGTAGGAAAGGCAGCAAGTTACACATTTGGATTGCTCTAGTGAGTCAAGAAATGCCCCTGTCAAATGCTGGCCAAAAGCTGCTCTCCCAAGCACTCTCTGCTGTGTGGGAAGGCCAACTTTAGCTGCACAAAGGGCTATTGCACCATTGGTAAGGCCACAGGTTGAATCTGAAAGACCTAGGTTCGAGTTCCAGCTCTGAACCTCATTAGCTGAGGGTCCTTCTGCACATTCCCTCCCTCTCTGAGCCTCAGTGTCCTTATTCAATAAAGTGAGCATAATACCAGACCCTACCTGGGAGGAATCGCGTGAGGGTCACGTGGCTGTATGGCAAGCCCGTGGCTCAGTGCTTGAAACATATCACAGATGATCATTATTAGCTATCCTTAGTTTCACAAGGATGCTCTTAACCCATCGGCACCCAACATGCTTATTAGATGAGCGCTCACTTTGCAAGGAGCAGACCACTCCTGCCCTGGGGTGACTGGGCCACAGACACACCTTAATAATAAGGGAGACAGGGAGGGGTACCAAGTAGAAGATAATGCAAATCCATGGGGCTATCACAGTTGATAAAGGACTTCTGCAAACATTAGCTCATTTAATCCTCACAATCATCCTATGAGAGAGAGCCTGCTATTGTTTCCTTTATGCAGATGAGAAAAACAGGTTCAGAAATACTAAGTCATTTGCCTAATTCACCCAGCTAGTAAGTGACTCCAGGACCATTGCTCTTTGTGGAGCTGGAGGTGTGAGCTGAGGCAGGGACAGAGGTCATCTGCCATTCTTTCCCCCTGTCATTGCTGAGAGGAACCCATTTCTGAGTTTGTGCAACTGTGAGTAACTCAACCCACCCTCTCTGTCAGAGAGGTGGCATATGTCCCGTGTCCACCCAATTACCAGTCAGAGTGCCCCATCTCCCAGCCACAGAGACTGGGGCATGGACAGGTACATGGCCCAGACAGGACCAATCCAAACCTCCCAGGAACCTCATGGAACTGAACCCCCAAACTTCCCACTTAGTAAGCCCCACTTCTCCCCTGGAGAGGAACCTCCATGATTCCCTGGAAGAGAATTAAGGCATCTGTGAAACAGGACACAGATACACATGTAGCCAGATGCTGAGCTGCCTTTTACAGCCTCCTCTTCACTGTTTTAAGAGCACCACTCTGCCACTTCCTGCTGTGATCTGGGACGAGTGCCTAAGCCACTCTGTGCACCCCCTTCTTCTCTGCAGAGTGAGGCTAGCACTAGTGCCTTCCCCGTAGGCTGCTGTGAGGGGTAAATGAGACGATGCCTGCAGAGGGTTCAGCACAGAGCAGGGTGTGCAGGAAGCATCAATAGCTGTCAGCTGCTGCGATCTTTTTATCTTACCCAGGCCTGCCTGCATCTTGTCACTTGTCACCCAAGTTATAATCAGCACCTAAAAGCTTCTGTTCTCTCAGCATGTATCTGTCGCTTTACTGTTGGACCAGCTGGGGGAAGGGCTACAATCATTGAGTCCCCAAAGGCTCGCTTCCCCAGCTCCTCTCCATTCCAAAGGGGATGGATAAAAACTTAAAATGATCCCAGCTGCCATCCTTTGAGGAGTGCCTTCTTGGCTTCCTTTCTCCAAAGCATTCTCAGCAAATGGCACCTCTCAGAGGGCCCCGAGCTGAGGCACCAACCACGGCGTTCAGTGATCATTCACAAAAGTCCTCCCGGAACTGGGACTGTTCCCTGCTGAGTCTAATTCATCGGAGATGTTGTTTACATTTTCACCTTCCTCGGACTATGTGTTCTGGAGCCCTGAAAATAAAGCCTTTTTGGCATTCCATCAGTAAGGATTTCTCAATAGCCATGAACAGAAGCCAATTCTGGAAAACGTAAGAGAAAAAAAAAAATGTACTGAGAGAACGTGAGCCTAGCAGCACTATTCACAACAGCCAAAAGGTGGAAACAACCCAAATGGCCATCAGCTGATGAATGGTTACGTAAAATATGGTCTATCCATACAAGGGAATATTCTCCAGCCTTAGAAAGGAATGAGGCATTAACACAGGCTACAATGCAAGTGACCCTCAAACACCATTTGTTAACTAAAAGAAGCCAGGCGCAAAAATTCATGTATTGTATGATTCCATTTACATGTAATATCCAGAATAGGTACATCCAGAGACAGAAAGCAGTTTTGTGGTTGCCAGGGTCTGGGGAGAGACAGGAAGAGGAAGCGATTGTTTCACGGGTAGGGGGTTTCCTTTCCGGGCGATGATAATGTTTTGGAACGGGATAGAAGGGCTGGTTGCGCAGCATTGTCAATATGCTAAATGCCACTGAATTGTACGCTTTACAATGGTTAGTGTAATATGAATTTTACCATAATTTTTCACAAAAAGAAAGATCAAAGGGTTAAGATTTTTTTTAAAAAGTAAAAGGAATATGGGCTGGCCCAAAAGATAAAAGGAAAGCTAAAAAGCCGGGTTTGGGAAAGGGCAGGAACCAGGGCAACCCCGTGGGTCTGGGTAGCGTGGGTGGAAAGTCGGCTAGGCGTCACCCTGCCCCAGGCAGCACCCGCCATTTTTAATCCTTGAGTCAAAGACCCACACAAACCTCAGTCCCAGGCCCAGCTCCTGACAGAAGAGGGCAGGAAGCCTGGACCAACGGTCTCTCCAAGCTGCACAAGAGAAGAGAGATGGGAAAATTCATATTTTGTTGTCAAAAGAAGGGAGACGGCGGCTGGGAAGACAAAAATATACGAATTTGTGGGGAAGGAAGCTGGAGATGTGAACTGGGGCAGGGACAGAGGTCATCCGCCCTCCTTTCCCCTGTCATTGCTCGGAGGAACCCATTTCTGAAAAAGATATCATTCGATAGCTGCCCTGTTGCCCTCGTGCAGCTGTGAGTGACTCAACGCACCCTCTCCATCGGAAAGGTGGCATATGGCCCCTGTCCATCCAATCACCAATCAGAGTGCCCCACCTCGAAGCCACAGAAACTGGGTCATGGATGGGCACATAGCCCAGGCGGGACCAATCCAATCCTCGCAGGAACTTCATGGGAAGACCCCTCTTTCTGCAGGAGGCCCCCACCTACCATCTGCAGTGCAGTGGAGCGGGAGAGTGGTGTCAGATCCATCTGAGCCAAGTGGACTAAGAGTGAGGAAGGGGAGGTTCCCCACACACACACCAAAACAAAAAAACAAAAAAACAAAAAACAAGGTGCTGCTTCCAGAAGAAGGAATGTGAGCTAGGTTGGTCAAAACAACAGATGGTCATCACAGACATTGCCATCAGGAGGTTCACAGGACTGTGCTGACCTGCTGCCAATATCAGATCATGGGTCCCCTGGTGGTCCCAAATTACCCAGACCACTTAACCCTCAATTCCCAGCTTCTGGAAGGGGGGAGTCCAGGTCAGCAGGTGATTCAAAGATCCCCAGTTGAAGCATAGAGTATTTGAATTAGCCCCCCAGGTTGGATGCAGCACTCGGATTGTTTAAATTTTATTTGCAACTCACGGCTGTCTTGCTGACACTGTAATTATTTTGTCAGGATGCTTCTTTAGTGCCAGGCTTTGCTTTCCCCCAGCAGCCTCCCTAGGGCTTGGTTCTGAACAGAAGGTTGGATGTAGATTAGCCAGAAGCAGCAGGACTGCAACGGTGCAGCAGCCGAAGCTGCTGTGTGGTGAATGCAAGATGAGGCTTGAGGGTCTCTCTCGGCTGGGCCACCTCCGTCACCTGCTCATCTCCAGCAAATCTTGTTGGAAATGACTTGCTACTGCCCAAGTATTGACAGTCAGCCCCACCACCTCTCAAGCCAAGCCAGCACCTGGTCCTGTCTATTCTTCTTCCTAAACCTTTCTCAAACTTCATCTTTTTCTCACCCATTCTTTTCTCTGCTACCATTCCTTTGCCTCCTCTGAGCATCCATCTCAACATTCTCTGTTCCTCCACCCTTGACCATCCAGAAGCCATCATTATCCCTTCAAGGATCATCTGACCTTATTATCCACTCCTTTCACCCATTATTATCCTTCGACAGCTCCCTATTGCCCTCAGAAAAAAACTCCAGCCTCCCAGCCTCCTTGGCATGGTTTAGAGGAACCTTCATGATTCAGCCACTACCTAACTCTTCTACCTTTCTGTTACTTTCTCACAATGAACTTCTTTGGGTTCTTTAAAAGTGATGTATGTTCTTTTACCTCTATGGAGCCTTTGCATATGCTATTCCCTCTGCCTGGAGTGCTGTTCCTTCACTTCCTTTACCTGCTTAACTCTTCTTTTTTTCCTATTTCTTTTTCAGCTACTGCAGATCAATACCTGCTCAACTCTTAGTCATCCTTCAGTTCCCATCAGAGAAACCACTGCCTGCAGAAACGTCAGGTGCCCTTTCCACAGGCTCCCATAGCGCCCTGCTCTTTCCCAGTCAAGAGTAAATTATAATTCTTGATTTGCTGCAGAACACACACACACACGGGGTAAGCACCTTATGGGAAGGGACCTTGACCAACTTGTTCACTGCTTCCTCAGCACAGTGCTTGGCACATCAGAGCCATCCGCTAAATGTTTGCTAAATGAAATTACTTTTCCAAATATTTATTATTTCTAGTTTGCACTTTTAAACTTTTTGTTGATGCATAATGCACATATAGAAAAGTGTGGAAGTGCTAAGTGTACAGCTTACTGAATGATCACAAAGCAAGCTTACCTGTGCAACCCCAACCCGGGTCAAAACTAGAACATCAAAGGATCCCAAAAGACTTGCTGGGCCTGCTAGCAATCATTCTTTCCTGCCCCCTCTTCCAAAGGTAATCACATTATTGACTTCTAAGACAACAATTGTTTTCCCAGTTTTAAAACTTTATATTAATAACTTCAAATTTATATGTTTACATATTAACATTATATGAACGCAATAGGACTCTTTCACGTCTGGCTTTGTTCGCTTAACATTGTTTCTGAGATTTATTTATATTGTTGCAGTAGTTGTAAGTTGTTCTTTTTTTGACTGTACAATATTTCACTGTGGGAATGTACTATGATTTTTAATCCATTATACTATTGCTGGCCATTTGGATACATTCTAGTTTGAGGATATTTATGTCTTTGGTGTGCAGATATACACAATTCTGTTGACTACGTACTAGGAAAGGAAACAATGGGCCAGAAATCATGTGTATGTTTATCTTTAGCAGATACTTTAGCCAGTTTTCAAAAGTGGTTGTTTAGACTCCCAACGGCAGTGGGTGAGAGTTCCAGCTGTTTTACGTCGTTAGTATTGTTGGTCCTTTTAATTTCAGCCATTCTGGTGGATCTGTAGTAGCATCTCATTGCAAATTTCATTTGCATTTCCCTGACAAACATTGAGGCTGAGCACTAGTTCATTGAATATCTTCTTTTGTGAAGTTTATTTATATTTTTTTCCTATTCCTTTTCTTATTGCTTTGTAAAAATTCATGACATATTGTGAATATGACCCTTTTTTCAGTAATTTGTATTGCAAACACCTCACTCATTCTGATTGTTATTTTCTTAATGTGACTTGATGAATAAAAGTTCTTAATTTTAATGTAATCCAATGTATAGGTCTTTCATTTATGGTAAGTGCTATTCGTGCCTTACTTAAGAAATCTTTTCTTGCCCCAAAGTCGTAAAGATATTCTCCTATCCTCCAGTGGCTTTATTGTTTTACCTTTCATATTTAGATTTAAAATCCACCTGGGGCTGGGCGCAGTGGTTCATGCGTGTAATCCCAGCACTTTGGGAGGCCAAAGCGGGCGGATCACAAGGTCCAGAGATCGAGACCACCTGGACAACATGGTAAAACCCTGTCTCTACTAAAAATACAAAAGTTAGCTGGGCGTGGTGGCAGGCACTGGTAGTCCCAGCTACTCGGGAGGCTGAGGCAGGAGAATCGCTAGAACCCGGGAGGCGGAGGTTGCAGTGAGCTGAGATCATGCCACTGCACTACAGCCTGGCAACAGAGTAAGACTGTCTCAAAAAAAAAGAAAAAGAAAAAAAATCCACCTGGAACTGATTATTCTCACGTAGGAGTCAAGTTTCACCTCTTTTCCTTATGGATAGCTGATTGACCCAGCTATATCTGTTGAAAGGACCACTCTTTCCCCATTACTCAGAAAGGCCACCTTTGTCATAAATCATGTTACTTTATATTTGTGGGTCTGTTTCTAGAAACTGCTATTCTTTTTTGCTGGTCTGCTTGTGTATCCTTGCACAAATATTACACTCTCCTCGTTATTGTCATCTGTTACTAAGTCTTTCCTCCAACTTTGTCCTTTCTGTGGTTGTCTTGGTTGTCCCTGGACTTTTACATTTTTATATAAATTTAAGAATCAGTTTATCAATTTCCAAACACAAAAAAGAAACCTGTTGAGATTGTGAGGATTGCACCGTACCTGTAGATTTCGTGAGAACTGATAGCTTTACAATATCGAACCTTCCAGTTCATGAATATAGTATCTCTCTGCATTTATTTATGTCTTTTAACATTTCTCTCCCTAATATTTTAGAGTTTTCTGCAGAGACTCTTACATGTCTTTCAGTGGATTCATTCCTAGCTATTTGATTTTTGATACTATTGTAAATAGCATTGCTTTTAAAACCTCATTCTATAATTGTTTCCCTTTGTTATATAGAAATGAGATCAACTTTTTTAATGTTAAACTTGTATCTAGGGACTTTGATAAAATTAATTTATTATTCCAATAATTTATTGGCAGATTCTTCCAGATGTTCTAATTACTCAAATATGTCATCTGTTGATCATTTTATTTCTTCCTTTCTAACCTTTATACATTTTTTGTCTGTTTTATTGCACTGACTAGGACCTTCAGTACAACGTTTTGTACCAGTCATATTTAGCAGGCATCCATTCTTTCAACATTTTACCAAGGTTTTTACAAATACACCCTTTTAGACTAAGAAAGTTCCCCTCTACTCCTGGTTTGCTAAGAAAGTTCCCCTTCTACTCCTAGTTTGCTAAGAATTTTTATACTAACGAATGTTGGAATTTATCAAAAGCTTTTTCTGTTTATATTGAGATAATCAAATAATTTTATGCCTTTATTATATTAATATGGGAAATTGCATTGATGAATTTTAAATGTTAAACTATCTTTGCATTTCTAAAATATATCCAACTGGTCATGACGTATTACTTTTTCTTAATTTCTTGCACAAATTAACATATTACTCTTAATATATACCAGATTTTAAAGTGTGCTAATATGTTTAGAGTATTTGCGCCTATACTTAAAAGAGGGATTGGTCTAAAATTTTCCTTTCTTACAATGTTCCTGTCAGATGTTGTTATCGGGGTTATAATAGCTTCCTAAAATGAGTGAGAAAGGAGTCCTTATTATCCACTAGAAGGATTTGTCTATTTGTATTATTTCTCCCACAGATGTTTAAAAATTTTTTGCCAGAGAAACCATCTAGACCTGCTTGAAGTTTTCTTTGTTAAATGGTTTTAAATTAGATTCAATTTTCTTAATAGATAAAGGACTCTATATTTTTATTTTTTTCTTGTATCAGATTTATGATGTGTTTTTTAAAGGAATTTGTTCATTTTATCTAAATTTACTGTCATAAAGTTGTTCATAATATCCTCTTATTATATTTTTTCATGTTCATTTGACCTATAGTGATGCCCTTTTTAAATTCTTGATCCTGATCATTTTAGGCCTTCTCTGTTTTTCCTGATCAATTGCTAAGGATCAAAAATGAGTAAAAATGTTATTCGTCTTTTCAACAAGCTTTGGGCTTTGTGAGCCTTTCCTTCGTATATTTGTTTTCAATTTCATTATTTGTTACTCCTAACATTATTATTTCCTTCTTTTTATTTTGTGTTTAATTTGCTGCACTTTCTCAAATTTATGAAAACAGATGCTTAGATCTGATTTCTACTTTTTATTATTTTCTTAATATATGTATTTAAAGCTGTATATTTCCTTCTAAGCACAGCTTTAGTTATCTCTAATAAGACTTTTTTTTTTTTTTTTTGAGATGGACTTTCGCTCTTGTTGCCCAGGCTGTAATGCAATGGCACAATCTTGGCTCACCACAACTTCTGCCTCCCAGGTTCAAGCAATTCTCCTGCCTCAGCCTCCTGAGTAGCTGGGATTACAGGCATGCGCCACCCTGCCCAGCTAATTTGGTATTTTTTTTAGTTACGGGGAGGGGTTCTCCATGTTGATCAGGCTGGTCTTGAACTCCTGACCTCAGGTGATCTGCCCATCTCGGCCTCCCAGAGTGCTGGGATTACAGACATGAGCCACCGCACCCGGCCTTTTTCCCATTTTTTATGAAGGTATAATCTACATAAAATAATTCCACTTTTTAGTGTTCAGCTCCAAGTTTTGACAGATGTATACAGTTGTGTAACTACCACCATGGTGAAGACAGAGAAGAGCTCTGTCACTTCCCAAAAATAACCTTATGCCCCTATATACAGGACAATAATTTTCTCTTCAGCTGCATCTAAGCGGCTATCAAACCTATCCACTGAGTTCTCATTTTGGTGCACTTGTTTCTGTTATAGAAATTTAATTATTCATATAATCACCATTATATGTGATCATATATGTTGTTTCATTTGTCTGTCTACTTTTTAGTAGCTTAAAGCAGAAGGGTAAATCCAGCCCCTGTACTTCATCTTGATCAGAGTAAAAATTCCGACAAGTTTTTATAGGTAATCTTTTCATTATCATTTGGTTGAAAATATTTTCTAGTTTCCACTGTAATTTCTTCTTTGACTCATCAGTTATTTAAAAATGTATGGTTTATTTTCCAAACACATGGGAAATTTTCTAGTTATCTTTGGATTAATTTCTCGCTTAAATCTACTATAGCCAGATAACATATTCTGTGTGATTTCAGTTCTTTGAAATTTGTTGAGACTTGCCTTATGGCCTAACATATGGTCTGCTTTGTTAAATGTTCCATAAGCTCTTGAAAATAATGTATATTCTGTAGTTGTTGGGTGCAATGTTGTAGGTATGTCAATTAGGCCAACTTATTAATCATGTTGATCAAATATTGTAAACCTATACCTTTTTATTTCATTGGATCATATTAAAATCCCTTAATGTGATTGTGGGCTTATCTATTTTCTTTTAGTTTTGTTGACTTTGAGATTACATTATTTGATATAAATGAATTTTAAATTTCCAAATCTTCCTTATGAATTACACTTTTTATCATTATGAAATATCTCTTTTACCAGGCACTGTGGCTCATGCCTGTAATCCCAGGCCTTTGGGAGGCCTAGGTGGGCAGATCACCTGAGGTTGGGAGTTCGAGACCAGCCTGGCCAACATGGAGAAACCCCGTCTCTACTAAAAATACAAAAAATTAGCTGGGTGTGGTGGCACATACCTGTAATCCAGCTACTCAGGAGGCTGAGGCAGGAGAATCCCTTGAACCTGGGAGGCAGAGGTTGCGGCGAGCTGAGATCACGCCATTGCACTCTAGGCTGGGCAACAAGAACAAAATTCCATCTCAAAAAAAAATTAAAAAAGAAATATCCCTCTTTACCTCTAGTAATATTTTGCCTGAAATTATACTTTGTCTGATATTAGCAAAGCTATTTCAGCTTTCTTTTCATCTATCTTTTTCTATCCATTTATTTTCAATCTATCCTCCTGTTTATGATAGTCCCTTGTAAGCAGCACATTGTTGACTTTGTTTTTCTAAACAGTCTAATAATCTTCATCTCTTAATTAAAATATGTAATTCATTTGATTTTAAATATATTATCATCTTGTTACCTTTCTTTTGCATCATCTAGTATAGGCTCCCTTTTTCCCATCTTCATTATTTTCTTTTTGAAAATATTCAATATGTATTATTACATAACACTCTCAATTATCTTATTATTTATACATTCTTTTACTGTCTTATGGATTTACCTAGAGATTGCAACATACATCCCTGATGTACCAGAAAAAATAAATCTAGCCTGGGCAACATGTGAGATCCTGTCTCTACGAAAAAATTTTAAAATTTGCTGGATGTGGTGGCATGCATCTGTGGTCCCAGCTACTTAGGAGGCTGAGTTGGAAGAAGCACTGCTTGAGCCCAAGAGGCCGAGGCTGCAGCGAGCCATATTTGTGCCACTGCACTCCAGCCTGGTCAACAGAGCAAGACCCTATCTCAAAAAATAGTATACACACACACACACACACACACACACACATACACACACACACCCCTACACACATTTATTTCATTCTGAATCCCTAAGTTTCCATCTACACACACACATATTTATATATATACACACACACACACACACGCACATATGCATATATATGTGCGTGTGTGTGTGCTTTTACCATTTGTCAGAAAACAAAAGGTCCTTGGAACACTTTAACTCCACTTACTACCTCCTAATTTAAATGTTTTTTTGTCATGTGTTTCAATTCTATGTATAGTTGACCCTTGAACAACGTGGGTTTGAACTGCATAGGTCTACTTACACATAGATTTCCTTTCACTGCTGCCACCACTGAGACAGCCAAGACCAACCCCTCCTCTTCCTCTTGCTCCTCAGCCTACTCAGTATGAAGACGGCAAGGATGAAGACCTTTATGATGATCCACACACCACTTAACAAATAGTAAATATATTTTCTCTTCCTTATGATTTTTTTTTAATTTTATTATTATTATACTTTAAGTTTTAGGGTACATGTGCACAATGTGCAGGTTCCCTAGCTTACTTTATTATAAGAATATGGCATACAATCCATGTAACTTACAAAATATGTGTTAACTAACTATTTGTGTTTTCAGTAAGGCTTCTGATCAGCAATAGGCTATTAGTAGTTAAGTTTTTGAGGAGTCAAAAGTTATACATGGATTTTTGGCCAGGTGCAGTAGCTCATACCTGTAATCCTAGCAGTTTTGGAGGCTGAGGTGGGTTGATCACTTGAGCCCATGAGTTTGAGACCAGCCTGGGCAACATAGCAAAACCTATCTCTTAAATTTAAAAAATTTTAATTAAAAATAAATCAATAAAAAGTTATACATGGATTTTTAACTGTGCAGCAGCAGGTCACCACCACTAACCCCAGTGTTGTTTAAGAGTCAACTGTATATTATCTTAATGTAATAATTATAAACATGTTACCACAATAAACCTATTATCATTACAAACCCTATCATATAAAAAGATAAACATATTAATTTATGCAATCAGTGTTCATTTAGATCTATCCATTTATTATTTATCCTCTACATTGTTCTTTATTTCATCCTGAATTCCTAAATTGCCATGAAGGATCACTTTTCTTCTACCTGGAGAATACTACTTATTATTTTCTTTAGCATTAATCTTCTGGTGAGAAATTCTCTTGGCTTTTGTCAAAGAATGTCTCCATTTTTCCTTAATTTTTAAAAGTAGTATTCTGGATAGAGAATCTAGGTTGATAGTTTTTTTTTCCTGCACTTTGAAGCTATCATTTTATTGCCTTTTGGCTTCCATTATTTTTAGCTGTTATCTTTGTTTCTTTGAAAGTAACTTATCTTCTTTCTGGATGCTTTATAAGGTTTTCTCTTTGTCTTTAGCTTTAAGCAGTTTGACTATGATATGACTAGGGATGATTTTCTTTGTATTTACTGCATAAGGTTCTTATAGCTTCTTTAATATATGGATGAATATCTTTTACCATTTTTGAATAATTCTCATCAAATATCTTTAATCGTATTTCTTCCATATTCTCTCTCTCCTCTGTGATTCCAATTCCATGTTTTAGACTGTTGCATCTTATTATGTGTCTCATGTTCTTTCATTTTCCACCTTTTATCTTTCTTTGCTTCATTTACATATGTTCTTCTGATTTATTTTTCAGATTACTAATTTTCTTTTCAGCTGCATCTAATCTACTATCAAAAACACATCCACTGAGCTCTCATTTTCATGCGTTTCTCAGTAGAAATTTTATTTGATTCTCTCCTACAGTTTGTTATTCTCTGCCAAAATTCCTCATCCTGTCACCTAGTGCTTTGAGTGTTTTAATAATTATTATTTTAAAGTCCCTGTCAAATAATGCCAATATCTGAATTCCCTGTAGTTCTATTTCTGTTGACTGTATTTTTTCTTGGTTTTTGTTCTAATCTTGTCTTTTTGTCTTCCCAGCATTTTTGTAATTGTGTGCTAGACCTTGTAGATTAAAAGTGTAGAATATTTTAACCCCCTATATTGTATTAGTCTTAGCCTGGATTCCTCCAGAAAGGAGAACCTGAGACCTTGATTTGTGTGCAGGTTAATTTTGTTAGTAATCCAAGCACACAGGAGTGGGATTCTGAGAAGAATGTGACAGGGAAAGAGAGAAAGCCAATTCATGAGTACGCTCTTGAATCGGTCATTACTGGGGGTAACTGGGGGTTGATCCAAGCTAAGACCTCGTAAACAACAACAACAAAAATCTAATTGCGTCTCAAAATGTCGTGCCTAAAGAATGGAAGAAAGAAGCATTTATTCCCCAGCTCACATTCCCCATTGGTCAAGGGTTGCTTATGGGTGGTTAATTCCATTTCACTTCCAGGATGCATGTGCGTGATGGAAAGGTAGATTCCCATGGACAGAGGCGTCAGAGTAGCCCTGACATGGGAAGTTAGAGATAGCAAAGGCTGAGGCAGGTGATGTTGAGTTACACCTGCACAAAGTTAGTTGCGGCAACAGTGGCTGGAATAAAATACAGAGCAGTAAAATATGAGGAGGGATGGAAAAAACTTCCAGTCTCTTTCCAAAGAGGATATATTTTGCTTCTAACAGGCAGTTAGGTTAGGAAAAGATGAACCTGATTCAATCATGGATTTTAATGGCTCAGAGCCGAGCTTCAGTCCTTCTGAAGGACGGTCTGTTTCTAGCTCTCCCTTACTGCTAAGGAGCAGCTCTCCGGGGTCCTAAATCAATCCTAGGGTGTTTACCAGGGCCCTCCTTCTGTGGCTGTCTCTGAATGCCCGTATTTTTTGCCCTAGCTCCATAAATCTGCCTTCAAATCAATGAATGCCTTAGGGGGAAAAGTGGTTTGAAATATCAGACTCAGCGTTAACGGTTTCTTTTCTTTCTGGGATCTTGGCCCCTTTAATCCTGGTTGCCTTTGGTAGCTTTCCAAAGCCTTTGATCAGATTTTGTTTTTTACGCCCAGGTTTTCTAGTTGTTCTCAGCAGGAAGATTTGTCCAAAACAAGTTAGCTGCCATTGCCGAAAGCAAAACCTTCCCATTTGTTTATGAAAAGTTTTTGGAGGTAGACATGTACCTTCAAGTGTTAAAAACAGCCTTAAAAAACAATCGCCTCAAAGTCTGGGTTGGGCTTTGCATCCATGCTCTCCTCCTCTTTCTAGGACCCCTGCCCCCGGCCCTGCCATAGCTGTCACAATGTCTGGCAGTTGGCACACACTTAATATGTGTTAAGTGAATGCACACCCTGCAGAGTTGCTTGCTGTGTCCATGGAGGATGCTGTGGGGGTTGGGAAGACCATCCTCTTCCTTCAAAGTCCGCATGGGGCTGACAAGAAGCTAAGGTGGGGATGAAAGGTCCCACAGACTTTAACACTCATAAGACTCCCTGGGAGAAGACTGATATGAGCTGATTTCTAGATCCCATCCTGGAGTTTTAATTTAACTCTAAGGCCAATGTCTACTGGGAAAATATGCACTAAGCAACAATGGCTCCAGCACTAATAATTGCCCAAGACCTGGAATTCCTAGTTCAAGAGTGGCCCAATTTGGGGACCCCTTATAGAGGATCTCCAGGCCAGAACAAGCTGGGCCTGAAGATACAATATCTACTGGAATGGTGTTTCCCAAAGCGTGTGACCCCAAGTGACTTTGGATGGTAGAGGGGCCACCGCTTGAAACAGCATTGAATCCCAGAGTAAGTAACTCTTTTTCTATCCTCATTCAGTCCATTCAATTAAATCAAGGAGAAAGGCTCAGGATGGTGCTAGGAGGTCCTTAACCCTTCTCCAACACATGTCCATCTTCCTTTTTAACAAAAGACGGGCAGTTCTCGGGTTAAGAGCCTTCTTAGGCCCAAGTATCAGCTAGCAGACAATAACATGATTCACTGTATTTCTCTTTACTTGTAAAGTCTATTTATAGAACATTATATTGGCTTTCCATTTACCTTAGTGACATAAGTTTAAGTAAACTTTTATGTCAACAAAAATATTAAGTTAATAGTAGCTTTAATTGTACATAGCTGGAGCAAAAACCATGAAGGTTGTGTGCAAAGAAGTGAAATTTGAGAAACAGTGTCCTGAAGCAGTTCTCCTTCACTGGGAACAGACAGATGATGATGAGAACAAAAGATGTGACCTCAGGGAACCTAGGAAGCCAGAAACCCAGACCACGGGGCCTGGCCTGTTAGTTCCTACCACCCAACCAGGAAGGAATGAGGGTCAGTCGGGAGCAGACGGGTACCAGCCTCTCCGACCTCCGCCAGAGATAAGTTGCTTGGGGTCAGGACCAGCCATTTCCTAGTGATGCTGGTTTCCAACATAAACACTCCTTTAAGGAATCCAGCATTTTTTCTAGCACCTCTTGAGACTGAAAGAGATGCATGTGAGACTCTGAAGGAGAAGGTGAGGAGCCGGTGGGGGCAGTGAAAACTTTCACATGGGACTCAAGAGAAGTGGAAAGAAGTTTGTAAAAGGAGCCAGGTGAGTTTAAGCATTCACAAGACGTTTTCTATGGGCTCTGTTTCTCTCTCTCTCTCTCTCTCTCTCTCTCTCTCTTTCTCTCTCTCTCTCTGTGTGTGTGTGTGTGTGTGTGTGTGTGTGTGTGTGTGTGTGTGTTGTGAGACACAGTCTCACTCTGCTGCCAGGCTGGCATGCAGTGGTGCAATCTTGGCTCTACTGGAACCTCCACCTCCCCGGTTCAAGAGATTCTCCTGCCTCAACCTCCCACGTAGCTGGGACTACAGACGCCCACCCCCATATCCAGCTAATTTTTGTATTTTTAGTAGAGATGGGGTCTTGCTATGTTGTCCAGGCTGGTCTTGAATTCCTAACCTCAAGTGATCTGCCCACCTCGACCTCCCAAAGTGCTGGGATTACGGGCATGAGCCACCGCGCCTGGCCAGCATGGGCTCTTGAACCTTCCTAAAGGGATATCTAATACTCACCAACAGTGGGGCAAATAGTCCCACTTCCAAAACCTTCCTAGGTTGCCTGACATGAAGGCCACTGATTGGTTCATTACAAATTTGCTGCAAAAACGTAAGGCCTGCATAGGCCACTGCCATGAGAAGGCAGCCCATAGGTGACGGAAAGCCAATGGTCCTGCCTGTCACATTTGCCTGAGATGAATGGCTTTCATTTCCCCAAGCCACCAAGACATCATCACCCACAGCACCTCTGCCCGAGTTTAATTTCACATCATGCAGCTTTCACAAATGAGTGACTGCGGGCAGTGTTTATCGAGGAAATCTTTTTGTAGCCACCAAACCTGTGGAACCATTTTCTTCTTTAATTTCCGTCCCGTACTTCCTGCAGAAACAAATAAGATTGAATTAGGGAGCCACTCTGGGAAGGCAGGAAATAATGTATGTATCCAAACCAAGAAACATCCCATCCATTATGTAAGTGAGAGGGGCTGAGAAGAGTGAGGAAAAAGTTGTAAAATGGCAGCCCGAGGGCCCACACTGGTCGGCAAAAGTGTTTTGTTTGGATCACGCAGTGTTTTGTTGTTTTGCTTTTTAATGTTAAAAATATGTAAAAATTCAGAGATTTAACCTAAAAATCCAGCTGTCAGGCTTCTCCTGGAAAAATCAGATCTGAACACACTGGGCCGACAATATGGCAACAACCAGATGGAACCAAATGACCGGGGCACAGGCTCCCCAGTTTGCCTCAATCCCTACCCCTGCTTTGCTCATGTGTGTTTCCCATGGAGTAACCAACTCATCTTGGGTTGGCCCCAGGTGGTTCTGGCCTTAACACTGAAAGTCTCATGTCCTGGGAGCCCTCTTGGTCCCAGATGAACTGAGACGGTCAGTTATCTTGGATACCAACCTGGCCCCGATAAACATAGTGGACAATATTCATACTGTATGCATCTCCTGCTAAGCACAGCTCTAAGCATTGTAAGTGGGTTAACTTATTTAATCCTTGCAGCAACTCTATGAGGCAGGTACTATGTCATCCCAGTTTTACAGGTGAGAAACTGAGGCACAGTCAGCTGAAGTATATGTAGCCTAGAGGACTCAGCTATAAGTTGGGACTTCAGTCTCTTTCCCTGGGTGGGGTCTAATCCAGGGAGTCAGGGCATCTTATTTTAGGTCCATGCAAGAGGAGGAAATTGACTGATCTGCTTCTAATCTGCTTATCACCATGGCCCTCTTGGTGGCAGAGGTGGTTCCTACCCACCCAACATGTGGTCCCTCCTCTTCTTGCTTAAGATTCCAGGGCCTCAATTTTGTCCTGGGCCCATCATGTACAGGGAAGGTGAGCCCCTCCCCAACCCAACCCAAAAGAATGACACTAGATGGTCCCCAGCATAGTCATTTTACTCCCCTTAGCTTGGTTTGATTGGTTTAAGATTTATGGCCCTGTTCTGAACAAGGAGACATTAAGAGGAGATGTGGTGAGGTTTTTGTTCCTTGGAAGGTTTTCACTCCCTGATAAAAGTAGCAATAGGGAGGAGACCTTCTCCTATATTCTGCCTTGAATGAGGTTGTTTAAGGATGGGATGCTCGGAGCTGTGGCAGCCATTCTGTGACCAAGGCACAAACCTAAGGATGAAAAGTCAACAGATTCAGCAGGGTGGGCCCGAGGGACAGAAAGAGCCTTGGTACTTGGTGACACAGTGAAGCCACCAAGCCAACCCTGGAGTAACCCACCTCCAAACTCCTTTACTGATTGCTTAGGTCACTGTTAGTTCATTACATTGTAACTTGCAGCTAAACATATCCTAACTGATATGCCATGGGACCCTTGAGAACACCTTTGCTTTTCCCATAAAGTCTAGAGCAGCCCATGCCCTATTTTCCTTCTGTCTGAGCCCTCCCTTTATCCTGTAGGGACTTCCAAGGTTTAGGAGGCACCTCCCAAGCATGAGGCACACACAGGCCCAGTCTCACCATGTCGGCCACATGGAAGTGAACAAAACAGAGAAATATCAATTGGCTGAGGAGCCAGAAGCTCACCTTGTGGAAAAGAGCCGGGTCAAGAGAAGGGGCGTGTTTCTCCCAATGTATTCGGCAAGTAATGGAGTGAGCACTAGTGAGGGTGAGACCTGTCCCTGCAACGATTCCTTCCCATCTCCTCCAAGTGCTCTCCCCCATCATAGCCTCTGCAGGTCCTGGCTTTGACATTCACTCGCCGTGTGACTTTAATGGGGTCGTTTGCCTTTCCGTGTCTCAGTTTTCCCATCTTTAAAATGGAGATAATAATAATCTCATCCTTGTAGTGTTGTGTGGTAATTGAACAAAATGATAACTCTAACATTTTCTCCAAGGTGCCTGCCACATAGGCGCATTCTGTAAATGTTTGTGATTATCTTTATTATGGAGGTGGGGAGATGGAGTAAGTGAGAAGGAGTTGGGCACCAGCATTCCCATTTTGTGGGTAAGGAACCTAAAACTTTGAGAGGTTAAAACGGATTGTCCTCAAGTCACCCAAATAATAGGTAAATAACTAAATTTGAATTTAAACCTGGATCTATCCCATTCCAAAATCTGCTCTAGAAAGGAGAGTATTATTTTGAAGCAGGTACTAAAGGCAAGGAAAAAACCAAAAATTTCTATTCACATTTGGGATACTTTCAATAAAGAAAAGCAAAGAGGTTTTCTGGATGGCAGGCTAACCTATTTTTACTGAGACCTTTAATTAAAGACAATTACCCTTGGTGATAGAATGGCTGATCTCAGCTCTCAGGAAAATTACCCCAAATGGCAAATGGAATTAAATATCCACTCAGTTACTGACAGATGCTCTCCGAAGCAATAGAACTATAGGACTTGATTACAATGACAAGAATAGGGTCTGGGCCCCAGATTGGAGGAGAACAAAATCCACTTTCAAACAATTCTCCAATGATTTCAATTAACCGTGGGCTAAACCAGGCAGTTAGTTGTATAAGCATAGATCTCTTTGTGGTTCAAATTAAATTTTGTCTAGTACAAATGCTGCTTTGAGATTTTTGGAGAGAAAACACAATACTCAGGAAATGAATTTGGATCTCGTCTGCGTGTGTTGTGTAATTAGAGATCAGGTGGGCTCTCCCTATTCCCCAGGGCATTTTTAAGTTATTTTTGTTTGATGATAATTATTTATAATTATTATTAGCAACATCCTCATAATACTCCCATTCCTACTTACCTGTCCAATTCCCATCTACCATAAAAGAATCAGCAAACTCTAGGCTCTGAGCCAAATCCGGCCAATGCTCGTTTTTTCGTAAATACATTTTTTAGAGCACTGCCATATTCATTCCATTAACATATTGCCTCGGGCTGCTTTCCTGCTGCAAGGGTAGAGCTGAATCGTTGGGTAAGTTGCAACAGAAACTGTAGGTGGCCAGCTAAGGTGAAAATTTCTTTCAGGCCCTTTAAGAAAACATGGCTCATGCCTGTAATCCCAGCACTTTGGGAGGCCCAGGCAGGCAGATCATCTGAGGTCAGGAATTTGAGACCAGCCTGGCCAACATGGTGAAACCCCGTCTCCACTAACAATACAAAAATTAGCCGGGGGTGGTGGCATGGGCCTGTAATCCCAGCTGCTCAGGAGGCTGAGGCAGGAGAATTGCTTGAACCAGGGAGGCGGAGATTGCAGTGAGCTGAGATCACGCCTCTGCACTCCAGCCTGGGTAACAGAGTGAGACTCCATCTCAAACAAAAAAACAAAAAAAACAAAAAAAGGTACAAACCCCTGCAGAGAGTAGAGAGGAAGACTTTCTGAAGGAAAGTCCACGCTCAGAAGTTCAGACTTTGCCCAGAAGGTGATAGGGAGCCCCTGGAAGGTTAGAAGGAGGGGAAACACAGCCCCTGCAGCAGATGCCATCAGTGCCTCATCCTGTCCCCTGGTCATCTCCTCTGCGAGGATAAGGTCACCTACTGCAAACGCCTGTGAGCATGCAAGCCCTGCCCTGTCCATGCTCACATTAGTGATCCAGGGGCTCTAACGTCCCCAGAGCCCAGGCTCAGGAGTCAGCTAGACCTGTATTCAAATTTCAGCTTCTCACATGTCCTACTGAGTGACCTTAAGCAAGTTGCTAAACTTTTCTGTGGCTAGAGAGATGGGCAGGCCAACTTTTCAGGGCCTTGGGGGACATGTGAGGAGAAACAGGCAGCACAGATGTTAAGTTCGATTTGTGCTTGTTTAAAAGCCAAGGAGGAGGACAGGTACAGTGGCTCACATTCAAAATCCCAGAACTTCGGGAGGCCAAGGCAGGAAGATTGCTTGAGCCCAGAAGTTCAGGACAAACCTGGGCAATGTGGTGAGATCCTGTCTCTACAAAAAATTAACAATTAGCTGGGCATGGCAATGTGTGCCTGTGGTCCCAGCTACTTGGGAGGCTGAAGCAGGAGGATCACAGCTGCAGTGAGCTGTGGTCATGCCACTGCACTCCAGCTAGCCTGAGTGACAGAGCCAGAAGCTTTTTTTTTTTTTTTTTTTTTTTTTTTTTGAGACAGAGTCTGGCTCTGTTGCCCAGGCTGGAGTGCAGTGGCACAATCTCGGCTCACTGCAAGCTCCGCCTCCCAGGTTCACGCCATTCTTCTGCTTCAGCCTCCCAAATAGCTGGGACTACAGGCGCCCAGCACCACGCCCGGCTAATTTTTGTATTTTTAGTAGAGACGGGGTTTCACCATGTTAGCCAGGATGGTCTCAATCTCCTGACCTCGTGATCCGCCTGCCTCAGCCTCCCAAAGTGCTGGGATTACAGGCGTGAGCCACTGCGCCCGGCCAGACACTTCCTTGGAGAAGAAGCAGAAGAAAGAAGAAAAAGAAAGGAGGAAGAGGAAAGAAAACAATAAAGGAAAAAAAAAACTGTTGTAAGAAAACAGTATAACTCCTGATAGTGTCCCCTGTCCAACACAGTGGCCAGCTCAGAGAACGGAAGTCTGTGTCTCATCTTTCCTCTGGGATTTGAATAAAGTCAGTTCCACCTGCTTAAGATCCTAGAAAATGGGGGCCATTTTTATTATGTTTTGATTTCAGCAAATTACCACTTTCCTCAGGCAAGTCCACCAAAATAATGGACAGGAAGTTGTAGAAATTCAGGAGAGAGACCCATTTTGCTCGAATGACAGCAAACCACATTTGAATTTGAGCTAATTTAATTCTCTGCTCCAGTTCAATATTTCCAGCGAAGATTTTGAGAAACAAAATTAGATTTTCAGTAATGAAGATGCATTTCAATACATGCCACAGCTGGGCAGATTCAACTTGTTGCACCAAAGGCGCTATTTCCTGGCCACATTGAAGAGTAAAATCTGAAACTCACAGTTTAAATGAAGCCAGGAAAGAAAATAGACCCTTTAGCACTAGGCAGGATGGAGAAGGTTTTAGCCAGGCCCTTGAACTACTTCATTCACAGTATCTTACTGTGCTGGAAGAAATAATGACCCAGCTCTCAGAAATATAGACAGTTTGAGCTGAAACAGTTTTTAGAGGTTACCTAGAGCAACTAAGGTTCCATAAAACAAGAACCATAAGATTTTTTTTGTTTTTTTGTTTTTTTTATAAAACACGGCCAGGTACGGTGGCTCACGCCTGTAATCCCAGCACTTTGGGAGGCCGAGGTGGGCGGATCACAAGGTCAGGAGATCGAGACCAACCTGGCCAACATGGTGAAACCCCGTCTCTACTAAAAATACAAAAATTAGCCGGGCGTAGTGGCACGTGCCTGTAATCCCAGCTACTCAGGAGGCTGAGGCATGAGAATTGCTAGAACCAGGGAGTCGGAGGTTGCAGTGAGCCGAGATGGCGCCACTGCACTCCAGCCTGGCAACAGAGCGAGACTGTGTCTCAAAAAAAAAAAACCCCAAAGAAACAATATTTTGCTCTGTTGCCGAGGCTGGAGTGCAGTGGTGGTGGTGCAATCATAACTTACTGCAGCCTTGACCTCCTGTCCTCAAGTGATCATCTTGCCTCAGCCTCCCGAGTAGCCGAGATTATAGGCACACACCACCATGCTCAGCTAACTTTTCAGTTTTTAGTAGAGACAAGTTCTCGCTGTATCGCCCAGGCTGGTATCGAGCTCCTGGGCTCAAGTGATCCTCCAGCCTCAGCCTCCTAAAGTGCTGGGATTATAGGCACGAGCCACCACGCCCAGCCCACCATGAGATGTTTCTAAGACTACAAGAGCCCAGCAATTAGTAACAAAATCTTTAAATCCACCTATCGAGAAAGATATTCCCTTTTCAATTCATCTTTCCCATTACATCAATGAAGGAGTCTCTGTTTGGTGTTACTAGTTCTTTAACACTTCCTTTTGAAACAATAGGCCTTAGGTCAGTGGCCACACTGCCCCGCTAGAATTTTCCTTATAGATCAGGAGTCAGCAAATACTTCCTGCAAAGGGCCAGAGAGAGACTATTTCAGACTCTGTATGCCACGTGGTCTCTGTCACAATTAAAGGCAAAGGCAGCCATAGATAAAAATCATAAAGTTTATAGACAAAAAGTCATAAAGTATAAGTGTGGTTGTGTTGCAATACCTTTATTTATGGGTACTGAAATTCGAAGTATTCTTCACATATCATGAAATATTATTCTTCCTTTGATTTTTTTCCCAACCGTTTAAAAATGAAAACATCTTTCTTACCTTGGGAACAGCACAGAAACAGGTGGCCAGCTGGATCTGGCCGTGGCCATAATTTGTAGACTTTGTTGTAGAGTAGGGTGGTGGCCAGAGAAGAGGAGTTCACCGTGCTCGTCACCAGCTTGGACTCTGGAATTCCAGCTCCTCAGTTTATCACTTCTGTGACTCCAGAGAGTTGCCTTGCTTCTTTGAGCTTCAGCCTTCCCCTCTGTAAAGTGGGAATAATAACAGCACCTGCCTCAGCAGGTTGTTATGAGCATGAAGTGAGTGCTTAGAACATTACATGGATGCAGTGTTAAATCGATATTAGCTCTTGTTATTGTTTATTTTTACTTTTACTTTCTCTTTAGAGCAAGCAATACTGATTTTTCAACCATGGTGATAATATAATTTCCTTTTTACCTAAACTTATTTAGGTAAAAAGTCAGTTTAAAGGGAAATATCATTTGAATGCATATAGTCTTATGCAAATAGGGCAAAAATTATAAATGGAACACTCAAATGACCAAAGGTTCAGAAATGCTTTGCCAGTTCCTTACCTTCACTATACAAGGTTGAGAAATAAATATTAATGATCAGACAGAGTCTTCATATAAAAACAGAATTAGCCCAGGTGCAGTGGTTCACACCTGTCATCTCAGCCCTTTGAGAGGCCAAGGCAGGCGGATCGCCTGAGCTCAGGAGTTCGAGACCACCCTGGGCAACAGGGTGAAACCCTGTGTCTACTAAAATACAAACAATTAGCCAGGCGTGATGGTGGACACCTGTAATCCCAGTTACTCGAGAGGCTGAGGCAGGAGAATTGCTTGAGCCCTGGAGGCAGAGGTTACAGTGAGCCGAGATGGCACCACTGCACTCCAGCTTGGGCTACATACAGAGTGAGACTCTGTCTCAAAAAAATTTTTTTTAATAAAATAAATAAATTTTAAAAATAAATAAAAGAGAATTCGAGTACATTCCCTTGTCTGTGACTTTTAACTGTTAGAGTCATGTGTGTACATTGTCTTCCTGTCCCTGCTATACCACGAGCTCCTAGAAGGAAGGGACACATGGCTTCTGAACCCCTAATCCTCAGATGTGGAACATAGCCCACAGACAATGACCACTGATCGTTGTTTTTTGAATTGAGGTAAGGTGGATTATTCCATCTCAACTGAGAACTAAAAATAAAATCCTAAGCCCCCCAACCAACTGAATGGACCCCCCTCTTGGCCAAGAGAACCTCAGAGAAACCATAAAAACTGAGTTCTGGGCCAACACGGGACAGGAGGTCAGACTCACCCTGTTATAAACCCCTTCCCTTTTGTGGCTCAGACACAATAACTGACCAACACTAATGTGAACATAGAGATCATAAGACTGATAGAATGGACTCTTTGTGGCAATAAGATACCAAATTTTAAACAGGATCTAAGGCCATGCCAAACAAGGGTTAAGTCACACATCCCCATCCTTAAAGAAACTACTGTTGTCAGGTAACGACCACAAGGTTTCTCTTTTTCTCTAGCATCTAAACAAGCACTGACCTCAAGATCAGCAACACTAAACAATTGCAACTTACGCCTTATGCTGACTAACTGCCCCCCATTCCACAAGCCACATCTTCAGCTTTAATGGGACAGAAACTGATTTCAGTAACTTCCTCCTGATAAAAGACTGACAGCCATAAACAGGTTCTGGCCAGTTTATAGAGGCTGCACACTGAGTGCCTTCACGGCCCTGCTTCACCTTTTGACCTATAGAGCCTAACTAGAATGCATTTAAACAATGTCTCCTTCCCAAAGAGAACACAGGCCACACGTAACACACATTTGTTCATGCATACATCAGAACCCCTTTCACGAATATTCATAGCTCCTCCTGTAACCCATTGAATATATCTACTTGGCCAACCCATTCATGAATTCCTGTCTCATCTTTCCCTCCCTCAAAGTGCCTACTAACGGCCTCCTCCAGAGGCGATGCTTCCCATTCTGGCAGAATGGCCACCTTCCAGGCTATAATCCTTTATAAGAAATAGTCTCCCTTCTAAATTTATAAATTTGTGATTTTTTTTCAGTTGACACAACACATATGAACCTTCAAGTTGCTTCCAGCCTCCCAAAAGACCAGGAGTCTGATTTCTTGATTCATTCATTTCACAAACACTTAAGAACCCCAGCCAGGAGCAAGCTCTGCTCAGAGAACCCTGAGATAAGGAATAAATAGCCATTGCTCCTGGTCTTTGATGGTTGGCTCTGAATTCTTTGATCATGCATTCCTAACTTTAAAAACTGCTAAACACTCACCTTTAATATGTATCAATTATTAATATGTATTCATTATTATTTATTATTATGGTATTATATAACAATTATTATGTTATTATATAGTCATAACTTTTTCCTTTTTTTTGGAGACAGAGTCTCAGTCTGTCTCCCAGGCTGGAGTGCAGTGGCACGATCTTGGCTTACTGCAACCTCTGCCTCCTGGGTTCAAGCAATTCTCCTGCCTCAGTCTCCTGAGTAGCTGGAATTACAGGGATCTACCACCACACCCAGCTAATTTTTGTATTTTTAGTAGAGATGGGGTTTCACTATCTTGGCCAAGCTGGTCTTGAATTCCTGACCTCAAAGTGACCCCACCTCAGCCTCCCAAAATGCTGGGATTACAGGTGTGAGCCACTGCACCCAGCCATATAGTCATAATTACACATAATAATATATTTTATTACAAGATATAAAATATAATTATAATTATAAAATATAACATCTGTTATTATAATTAACAACATACTATTTATTAATTAGGAATAAAAAGGAAGAAATGACCATAGCTCCTGAGCTGCCCCTGGTGTGATGAACCAGGAGCAGCTCAGAAGCAATGATCATTCCTTTTTATTCCTAATTAATAATTGAATTATTAATTATATATGTATTTATTTATAAATTGCATGTGAATACCACCTTTTTTTTCTTGACACAGAGTCTCTCTCTGAAGCCCAGGCTGGAGTGCAATGGCACGATCTCGGCTCACTGCAACCTCCGCCTCTTGGGTTCAAGCAATTCTCCTGCCTCAGCCTCCCAAGTAGCTAGCTAGGATTACAGGTGTCTGCCACCACGCCTAGCTAATTTTTGTATTTTTCGTAGAGATGGGGTTTCACCATGTTGGCCAGCTGGTCTTGAACTCTTGACCTCAAGTGCTCCACTTGCCTCAGCCTCCCAAAGTGCTAGAATTACAGGCGAGAGCCACTGTGCCCGGCTGTGGATACCACTTTTCCAGTCTATCCCGCACATTATAAAACAGGCAAAAGACTGTGAAACCAAAGTTCTAAGGACCCCAGCACTGCTACTGTCTTTCCACACACCCCAATTTGAACAGGACCCTGGGTGTGGCAGAGGCCAAGCTGACACCTGCACACAGTCATAACGCAGGGGTAAGCCCCCGGTCAAAGTGTGACTGTGTTTGCTGGATGGGGAAAATGGGCCAAGGTTGGGGACATCTGTGACAGAGACCTGAAGCTGAGCTGGAGCTGAGATAGAAGTAGACTTAGGGAGGCAGAAAGTCCAGAAGGAACAGTCCCTCCCAAGCCGGGTCCCCGTGGTTTCAAGCTCTCTTCCTCCTGCCACCTTCACAGCTCGGGAATTGGAGGGGGAGGAGGGAAGAGGCAGGGAGAGCTGAGATGCCCTTTATCCCGGCACATTATCTTAGCATGGCCGGAATAACTCCCCCCATCATGAAATTGGCCATGGGGGTTTTCTTATTTCCCTCCTTGTGTTCAAGGAAGCATGCACGTTGCAGCAAAACTTCCTGCTGTCTTTCTGGCAAGGAGCCTAGCTTCATCATCACTGAGCACTGCCCTTTGGTGCCTGTGCAGAACACGACAATAAAGCCTGACAGTGGGATTAGGATTTTGCAGACCCTCGACAGCAGGTCTGTGGGGCTTGGGAGCCTTCCAGGGGCCCTGCCTGTTACAGAAGCTGGGCACGCTGCTCCATAGATATTTGTCTAGTGAATGAATGCAGGCACAGATGAATGAATGGAGGAATATTTTGCTCAAGTCCTAGCTCTGCTATTATCATAACAAAAACACTAATAGAGTAGGAGCTAGATTGCATTATTTCCAATTCTTACAACAGTGCAGCAGAAATTATTTTAGCCCTGTGAATACTGGGACTGAGAGGAGAGAGGTCTGCCAGCATCCCACCTGCTAGGAAAGCGGCAGAGCTGCTGCGAGGCCCCAGGTTGCCTGACCCTGAGCCAGCTTCTCATCCCCTTTGCCAATGGCTTCAATGTGGGGACTGAAGGGGATGCCACTGGCTAGGTCAACCCAATCATCTGACTCTCAGATATCACCTCCCATACCTCTGCCATCTGTTTACCCACAAGCTACTGGAATACTTCCAGGGACGGGGCTCCCATTTTTACCTGTGGAAAGCTAGAAGATTTTTCTTAATTTGGAGTGGACATTGGTCCCCTGTGCTGCTGTCCCAAGGAGTCCATCCTTGGGAGTTTTAGAAAACAAGTCTACTCGCTTTCCCTGCTACCGACAGAGGGGTCCATACAGTGTGGTTCTGGATTCCCGTCATAACTTAAAGGGAAACTTTCACAATGTCCACAGCCCTTGATGTCCTGCAAATGAAAGAGGAGCATGTCCTTAAGTTCCTTGCAGCAGGAACCCACTTAGGTGGCACTGACCTTGACTTCCGAATGGAACAGCACATCTGTAAGAGGAAAAGTGGTGGCATCTACATCATAAATCTAAAGAGGAGCTGGGAGAAGCTTCTGCTGGTGGCTCATGCCATTGTTGCCATTGAAAACCCTGCTGATGTCAGTGTCATATCCTCCAGTAGCACTGGCCAGAGGGCCATGCTGAAGTGTGCTGCTGCCACTGGAGCCACTCCTATTGCTGGCCACTTCACTCCTGGAACCTTCACTAACCAGATCCAGGCAACATTCCCGAATCCACGGGTTCTTGTGGTTACTGATTGCAGGACCGGCCACCAGCCTCTCACAGAGGCATCTTATGTTATAACCTACCTACCATTGCTCTGTGTCACACAGATTCTCCTCTGCACCATGTGGACATTGCCATCCCATGCAACAAGAAGCTCACTCAGTGGACTTGATGTGGATGCTGGCCCGGGAAATTCTGCCCATGCAGCGGCACAATTGCCCGCAAACACTGGTGGGAGGTCATGCCTGATCTCTACTTCTACAGCGATCCTGAAGAGATTGAAAAAGAAGAGCAGGCTGCTGCTGACAAGGCTTTGACCAAGGAGGAATTTTGGGGTGAATGAACACTGCTCCAGCTCCTGAGTTCACTGCTACTTGGCCTGAGGTTGCAGACTGGTCTGACAGTGTGCAGGTGCCCTCTGTGCCTATTCAGCAGTTCCCTACCCAAGACTGGAGTGCTCAGCCTGCCACGGAAGACTGGTCTGCAGCTCCCCCTGCTCAGGCCACCGAATGGGTAGGACCAACCACTGAATGGCCTTACACTGTTCTTGCACAGGCTCTTAAACAACATGGAAATAAGGTTGACAGAAAATAAACATCGATTTCTAAAAATTTTTTTAAAAAGGAAAGGAAAACCAGTCCACTCTTTTAGATATGTGGATTAATGTGTGTGTGTGTGTGTTTAGAGAGGTAGATAATGCTAGCATTCAATATTGATAGAATATTTATATATAATTAAGATTTATTGAGTGCTTATCATGTGCCAAGTACTTTACAGAAATTATCCCACTTAATCCTCACAACACAACTGTGAAGTAAGTATCATCCGACCCCCTTCTTCAGATGAGGACACCAAGGTTCAGAGAGCTTGCACCACCTGCCCAGAGCCCCACAGACAATTCCTGTCTGAGCAGAAGCTACACCGAGGCCCACAGTAACCCCAGCACCCTCCTTTCAGCTGCCATGCCACCCTCTTGCAGGCCTTACTAGCCTGGTCCCTCGCCTCTAAAGACGGTCCATTTGTGTTATTCAAGTAATCACTTTCCCTTTTAAAAATGTTAGAAAGCACAGGATTCATCCATAACCCCATCACCCAAAGATAACTATTGTTAATATTTCCATGCATTTTTCACATCTAGATATAGATAGTTTGGGTTTTTTTTTTTTTTTTACAAAAATGAGCTCATACTATACATATTATTTTGTAACCTATATTTTCTACTCAATTATATATCTGGAACATCCTTCCATAACATAAAAGCCGGCATCATTTTATGACTGCCTGGAATTTCATTCTATGGATATACCAAAATATATTTAACTACTCACCTCTCATTGCGCATTTAATTTTCTCCAAATATAAATCCTCCAACACATATCCTGGCACATGGATCTTTGTGCGTATATCCCAGTATTTCGTAGGTTATTGCCTGTAAGGAAAATTGTTTGAGTCCAAGGTTATGCCCACTCAAAGGTGTTGCTACAGAATCCTGACACCCCTCACCAGTGTAGGAGAGGGCTTGTCTCTCCACCCTCTAGCCCACAGAGCTGTCATCTTTCTTAATCTTGGCCAATCTAAAAATTATAATAAAATGGCCAGGGAAAATTATAGTAAAATGACATCTTGTTTTCATGCACTTATCTTTTATTACCAGTGAGGCTGAATTTATTCCAATATCAGACAGTTTCAGTCCATCTTAGGCATATTACATCAATTACTATGGTGTCCCTAAGAGCACAAAATACCCCAGGGGGGGTTCAAACCAGCATAGATTTCAGAGGTATCTGCCCAACGGGTCTCAGCCAAGTGGTTAACGGTCCCCACAGGGTGCTGCCCAGCCACCAGGGCCTAAAATGTGCTCAGACTCCAGACATGGAACAAGACTGTCTGGTTAATAGCACATGTGGTCCAGCCACCCCAGTGTGGCATTTACAGCTCTCTGGTTTCTGTCAATGCTGCCCCTGCTAAACTACGTGGCTGTCTAGTCTGCACTAAGTGCAAAGCTGGCTCCTGTGCGGGGCACCTCACCCATGCCCACAGGAAAGGCTGCCTTGATTTGAACCTCTCCTTGGGGCCTGCAGGGCGGGGTGCCTGTGTGTAAACACACGTGTGGCTTTTTGTTCTCCTTCCTGCCGATTATTTTAAAGCTAGGAGTTAAGTAAGATTCAGCTTGGCGATCAATTCACTCATGATGCTGCCTAACCTGTTGCTGTTTTATAAACTCAGGAAATTCTTCTCATTGATGGGTCTCAGTGTTGAGGGTGTGACGGGCCAGCCCCCTCCCACGATGCTGTGCATGCCTGGAGGAGGGGATGTGGCGTGGCAACCTCAGCTGTGTCCCGATGACCAGCATCCCTCCCCCTTTCTCAGGCAAACTGCACCTCTGTTCTTGCCCAAGTCCGTCCACGACCCGCTTCCTATGCCCTACCACCAGCCTATGGAACAGGCGGAGTTCCAGACCCCGGTTCAAGTTCCCCACTGCCAGGTGCCAGATGAGTTATCTTCTCAGAGCCTCAGTTTGCTCATCAGTAAAATGTGGACAATAATAATACCTACCTCCTAATGTGGTTGTGAAGGTAAAACAAGAGTACCTCCATTAACATCATCTTGGAAATGACAGCATGTAGAGCTGATTTCGTTTTTATTTTACAAATACTGATGGAATGGCCAGTTGGATTCCATTGTAATCATGTTTCAAATATAAGCGAGGCATAGGAAAACTTACAGAGAAATTATAATTATTGGATCTGGCTGCCCCCAGGCCTTTCTGTGGCTTCGGGTATGGGCCCTGATGCAAGATACATGATCACTAATATTTGCTGACTTGAATTGAGCTAAGGTGGTCAAAGCCAGTGTTTATGAACTGCTGAGTTCCTTTCAGCTTGCAATAGCTCAGTGGTCCATGACTCAGTGGCTGCAGCACGTCTTTTATTCACTCATTCAGGAAGCACTGATGAGCTCAGATGTCAAGTCTTGTGCTGGGGAAGGCCCAAGAAGAGCAAAAAAGGGCCCTGTTGTCGAGCTGTTTATCATCCAGAGGAGAACAAACACCCACACATACTACTGTCCAAAGCCAGTGGCCAGAACATATATGATGATACACTCTGACCTGCACCCTCTGCAGCAGTCAGCCCAAGATGGTCAGGATTTGGCCGATGACTGCCAGCTTCCCAAATCAACCCTTGGGTTCCCTTTCACAGTCCTCTCATAGCACTTGCTTCCATAAAGGTATCACTGCTAATGGTGAGATCGCGAGGCAAATCCAGAGGAGATGCTCTAACCACTGAGCTATGCTGCCTGGCCTGGGAGGAACGAAGAAAGAGAAGAAGGAAAATGAAAGGAGAGAAGAAGAAACCTAAGTCCTAAACACAGAGTGACACATTCTCTCCCACAAAGGTTATGAACAAGCCACATCTCCCTTACACTAAAATTAACTCATTCTAGCCTGTCAAGCTTTGGTGTGTTTGAATCACCTAGAAGGCTCGTTAAACACTTGGATCCTGGGACCCACCCTTAGAGGTCCTGAAACTGACAGTCTGGGCTGGGGCCTGGGAATCTGCAATTTTACCCTAAGTTCTCAAAGTCCTTGAACCTCAAAGCATGGTCTTCAAACAGCATCTTGGCTATCACCTGCGATAGCGCTGCACCTGCCAATGCAAACTCCCAGGCCTGCCCTTCAACCTATTAAATTGGAATGTGTACTTAAAGAAGATCTCTAGGTGTTTTATGTGCACATTAAAGTTTGAGAAGCCCTGCTTTTGGTGATTCTCATTTAAGAAGTCCAAATACCACTTGGAGCATAATAAATAATACTAACAATGAACTAGGCAGTGTTTGGAGTGCTTAACGCATAATAATTCATTTATGAGTCAAAAGAATCCTATGAGGTAAAGTCTATTATTATCCCATTTTACAGATGAGGAAAATAAGGCACAGAAAGCTGAAGTAACTTGCCAAAGTCTCAAAGCTGGCACGTATGAAGGATGAGGTTGAAACCCAAGCTGACCAGCACCTGCCGCTCCCACTTGCCTGCTGAATTCACCTGGAAATTGACAAGCCCTGCATCATCCTGGCTGCCTTCCTGGGCCCTGACTTCTGAAACAAGGCGATCAGCAGCTCTGCAAAATCAACAAGAGCTGCACTGCTCTATTGTCCTGTGGCCGAATAACACATGCAAATTACATTGATTCTCTGGGAAGAAAATGGCTGTGTGGGTCTGGGCAAAGTTATTACATTTTTAAACTCAACCAGTTTAGAAAAAATAATTGTGCATACACAAAGACATGCTAGGGGCTCAAATGAGCCCTACAATTAAATCAATTCATTGCCTCAAATCTGCACTGAATATTAGGTTGGTGCAAAAGTAATGGCAGGAAGAAAAGCTAGGGAAGAAACTTAGAAAATTGCAAGGAAGAGAAAATATATTTACTATTCGTCAAATGGAAGTGGATCGTTAAAAAGATCTTCACCCTCTCTTCATGTTGAACAGGCTGAATAGGAGGAGAAAAGGAAAGGGTTGGTCCTGCTGTCTGAGCAGTGGCAGAGGCAGAGGAGGTGGGAGGGAAGGCAGGTGAGGCAGGCACACTGAGTGTAACGTGTTGAAAAATATCCTTGTATAAGTGGACCCATGCAGTGACTTAATATATTCCATAAGGTTCTGGGGCAAAAATGATGGCAAAGCAGATAAAGAGCCACTCGTAGTGTCTTCCACCCAGAAGAACTTGTTTGGAGACTTTTGTGCCCTCTGTCCTCTGGACTGAAACTATTTTATAAAACCAAGCTATGTTCTCTGAACTTAAAATGTCAAAACATTAAGAAAACCTGTACAGCAGGACTGAATGCTTCAGTGTGCCTCGCCTCTGCCTGTAAGCGCCCTTCTCTCCAGGACGTTGCTTGTATTTGGTGGCTCTGTTCTCCCACCATTGCTGCAACTGAGTTATTGGGTAGTCATATTCCCAAGTGAGATCAGGCAAGGCTGGAAAAGGCAAACTCAGCAGCGGAAGCTTCGGGGCTTTCTGATGGATTTTTAAGGATATGAGGACTTCAGAACCTTGGAAGGTTTTTGGTTTGGTTTTGTTTTTCCAGTTCCATGAAACAAGAAAGACAACGACAATCAACGGAGATGGCACACATGCAGCCAGGAACAGAATGGACTGAGTCCCAAGGCTAGAAAAGGATCTCCCCTTGATTAAAAAGGATTCTGTGTTTGTACATTTCAGCAGAGAGCCAGCTCTGCTTCCAAAAGACAGAGAGTGACAAAATGGGCCTCTGAGCAGCCTTGGGCCTACCCATCAAGGCTGAAATCCATTTGTCTTGGGTTTTGGCAAGGCACTCTGGCAAAAGCAGTGGCCAGGCAGCCAGAAACACAAACCAGAAGACCATGCTTTGAGACAGGCTTCAGAGGGGCTAACTGAGCTCTAGCGCAATGTTTAATAAAAGATAAAGAGCTCATTGCAGTACTATTTATAATAGCAACAAAAATTTGGATGATCAGCATAAGATTGGCTAAATACATTTGTCTATATCTGTACAGTAAAAATTAGATTTTCAAAGAATATCTAACAACTTAGAGAAATACTTATTCAGTTGACACTTGAACCATGCAGGAGTCAGAGGCACTGATCCCCATGCAGTCAAAAATTTTCACAGAACTCTGGACTTCCCCAAAACATTAACTAATAGCCTAATACTGACTAACACCTTACTAATAGCCGAGTAATACATATTTTTGTATGTTGTGTGTGTTATATGCTGTATTCTTACAATAAAGTAAGCTAGAGAAAAGAAACTGCTATTAAGAAAATCATGAGGAAGAGAAAATATATTTACTATTCATCAAATGGAAGTGGATCACTATAAAGATCTTTATCCTCTTTTCATTTCGAACAGGCTGACAAGGAGGAGAAAAGGGAGAGGTTGGTCTTGCTGTCTTGGGGGTGGCAGAGGCAGAAGATGGGGAGGAGGTGGAAGGGAAAGCAGGCAAGGCAGGCACGCTGGGTGTCACTTGTACTGAAAAAACTCCTTCTATAAGTGGACCCGCGCACTTCAAACCCATGTTGTTCAAAGTTCAAATGTCATATAATGTTAAGTGAAAAAAAAAAAAAGCAGGACCCACAGCACAAAACTATTCTGTACAGAGATAGATAGATACATAGATATAGATACAGATTTTTTTTTTTTTTTGAGACGGAGTTTCACTCTTGTTGCCCAGGCTAGAGTGCAATGGTGCGATCTTGGCTCACCACAACCTCTGCCTCCCAGGTTCAAGCGATTCTCCTGCCTGAGCCTCCTGAGTAGCTGGGATTACAGGCATGTGCCACAATGCCCAGCCAATTTTGTATTTTTAGTAGAGATGGGGTTCCTCCATGTTGATCAGGCTAGTATCAAACTCCTGACCTCAGGTGATCTGCCTGCCTCTGCCTGTCAAAGTGCTGGAATTACAGGCATGAGCCACCATGCCTGGCCAGACACAGATATATTTTTAAGGAAAAATACTGGAAGAGTAATCGGCAAATGTTAAAAATGTGAGTAGATTTTCTTTCTTTCTCGTATCTATCTGCCTTTTCTAATTTTCCATAATATACATACATTCTTCTTATAGACAGAATAAAAGGAATTTATAATTCTTATCATTATAAACCAAAAATACATTGCTGATATTGTTTCCTGATACAGTAAATATAATAACAGCTACCATTTATCAAGCACTTAGTATGTACTTTAGATAGATGATTCTATCTTACAGTTACAATAACCACAAGAAACAGGTACTATTATTATCTGTATTTGCTTATGGGAAAAGAAGCATTTACCATTCAAAAGTTAAATGTCTTGCCTGCAGCTCAGTTACCACTTAAGGGACAGAGCTGGGTTCCAAGGAGGATGTCTGTGGTGTTAATGTCCATGCTATTAACTCTGAAGTAGCCCCAGAAAGTGAGACCCAGGTAGGGTTGCCAGATAAACTGCAGAACACTCAGGTAAATTTGAATTTCAGGTACACAATAAGTAATTTTTTTTTTACTGTATCATGCAATGTTATTCATTGTGTAGCTACATTTCTAATTTAACTAGGCATCCTGTTGGTTAGTTGGTTGGTTTTTTAATTAGAGAAATGACTTATTTCACAAATGCTATAGGAAGGGGTTGAAAGTAACATAGCAGACCAACAGTTTTAGGAGAAGTCAGGTTCAGGCCCCAAAGCTATTTATTTATTTATTTATTTATTTATTTGAGACAGAGTTTCACTCTTGTTGTCCAGGCTGCAGTGCAATGGCATGATCTCGACTCACTGCAACTTCCACCTCCCAAGTTCAAGTGATTCTGCTGCCTCAGCCTCCCCAGTAGCTGGGATTACAGACATGCACCACCATGCCCAGCTAATTTTGTATTTTTTGTAGAGATGAGGTTTCTCCGTGTTGGCCAGGCTGGTCTCGAACTCCCAACTTCAGGTGATCCGCCTGCCTCAGCCTCCCAAAGTGGTGGGATTACAGACGTAAGCCACCACGCCTGGCCTCTTTCAATAAGATCTGGGAACAATCAGCCCCCAGACAAGCACAGAGAAAATATCTATATGTCTTGGGTTCCCTTTTGTTACACCCTCCTATGAAGGAGAGGGAGCTTTCGCTAACACAAATTGGATGCCTGGAGCAGACAGCCCCATAAAAGTGAGGGATGCTTGTGATTTGAAGACTCCACCAAGCAATATTGCTGAGCACTTGAAAGCCACACTCCAGGCATGCCCACACTGGGTGGTAACAGATTTCCGAGTCTCCTCTATGAAGTGACTTGTCTGGCTTTGCTGTCAGTAGTCAGAGTAAGAAGTGCCTCACAGCCCCCATCCTCAAGTCCTAGCCCCAGTCCTGGGGCTCACTGTGACAACCACACAGTCTTTCACATCCAAACTTAGACCATTTGGCTGGTCTATTAGGATCATCTAGGGAGTTTTAAAAAATACTGATACCTGGGCCTTTTCCCAAAAATTCTGATTTATTTGGCTGGCCGGTGGTGGGAAGTGTGGGTATTTTACAGCAACTCCCCAAGTAATTCTAATGCCCAGGCAAGGGTTAAACATCACCGCACTGAATCAACCACAATAAACCAGGTGCTGGGATACCCATGACAGGGGAGAATGTCACATTCATCTGTCCAACTGAAATACGAAAGTAAACCTCACCGGGTTGCTAAAAGGATTAAATGAGCGGCTCAGTACATGCCCTGCACAGAAAATACTTGGCAAGTGTTATTTCTTTCCCAGAATCAAACACACTCACTGACATTTATTGAGCCTTTTTTTTTTCACCCAGACTTATGTTATCTCATTTAGTCCTCAAAACAGTTCTATAAGGTAGAGATCATCATTGTCTCATTTGTAAGATGAGAAAACTGAGTCAAACAAAGGTGACCTCATTCTCAAGGTCATCAGCTAATAATAGTGGAGCCAGGACTTGAACCCAGGGCCTTTGACTCAGAACCCCACGCTCTCAGTCCCTTCCCTGTATTGTCTTCTTGCTGACAGAGCCCTGTAGGGCAGATGAAGCCACCTACACACCACCTCCCAGCCTTTGCCCTGACCATTCCTTTGCCTTGAATGGCAATCTCTTCTCTGCCTCTGCAAATTATAACCTGCCGAGGAAACATCCCGCTCCTTCTGGGCTCTTGCAGACCTCACGGTGAGTGCTCAGTCATCCATTCATTTATTCTTTCTCTGACTAAGCAAACATCTATTGAGCACCTACTGTGTGCCAGACACTGCGCTAGACACTGGATATAAACACTAGAGAGTCTTTGTTGGGCCTGCCGTTCCAGGATGGAGACCAAAAATAAACAAAACAAACAAATGTATAACTGCACATTGCAGAGATTGCTCTAAAGGGAACTGGGAGCTTTAGCCTGACCGTGAGCACAGAAAACCATGGGGTGGTTTTAAGCAGAGGGTTGGTGTGACCAAACTTGTTTTTCTGGCTGCTGTATGGAGGATGGATTGGCTCAGGGGTGAGGGTAGAGGCAGGGAGGCCAGAGAGGAGGCTAAGGGAGGAATCCAGGTGAGACGGGAAGAGGACTGGCTCAGTGTGGAGGTGGCCTGAGGAAGAGGATGGACATCTTCCAGAGAAGCAGCTTGCTGCCGATCAGATGGGGTGGTGGGGGGGTCATTGCCACTTGCTCTGGCCCTTATGACAGACATTCTGCAGCATTTTTTACTGTGGCTTGTTTCATGACTGTATACATTGCCTCTGGAGTAATGTTCTAAATATTTAACCATCGGTGTCATGAGGGAGAGGCCAGTATTGACTAAATCAGAACAAACTGTGACTCCAGCTTTGGGCAGCATCCCCTGCTGGGCTAGGCATTAACCCTTTAGTTGTTGGACATCAGTGAGGTCCAAGGGATCCCAGGTGAACAGCCTGGGTGGAGGCAGAGGACTCTGGGGGTTTAGGATGACACTATTTGTCAGCAATATTAAAACCAAACAGCACATGCCCCCTCAGGATGCCTCCCTACTCGATTTTAAACTTCTAGGAAGCAAGGCTAGACTTAAGAAAATCAATTAGCTAGAGATTTGTCCAACAGGTATCCCATCCCTTGCAAAGACCTGGACTTCCCTGGGAAGATGTCCAGGCTGACATTTCAATTTTGCATTTCTGCGAAGAGATGCAGAGTCCTCCAGAATCAACCCCTGAGCCTATGAGGGCTACATGTTCTGTGAGCCCAGGACTCAGGAAGAGAACATGTTATCTGCGGGGGATTGCTGCTGGCAGCCCTGGAGAGACTGTTCTGTGCTAGGGCACACCGCCTCAAGGATGCGGGGATCTTGGCAGACAGTCCTGGGGAGCCCAGCCAGGAGGACACAGCGGGAGGCAGAGTGAGCCGAGCCACTCCTCCCCAGGGTTTGTCCTGAACTTTGTCATCTTGAAATTCTGACATTTTTAACGGTGGAAAGAAATTTTAAAAGATCATGATTAAGAACAAAGAAGCAAAGAAATCTATGTGAGTGAGCACAGTTTGTTCTGGAAGGCTTTCCCTTTGCACATTCAGATTCTCAGTTCTCCACCTGCAAAGGGGTTAGATTTGCTTTTTGTGCTCTTTGTACTTTAGAAGGATGTTCTGAAGATTGATGAGGGCCTATTAATAGCCACCATGTTAATGGTTCCCTCCCCTCTTCCTCGCCTTCCCTCACTTCCTTCCAGAGATGTTCTACTGATTTAGATAATGGAACATGCAGGCACATTGTGGAGTCTGAACTCTTCTAGCAGCCTCGTTACTATCTCCCTTCATCTTGACATCCTGGGGTGGGGCTGTTATTGTCATCTTACGGGGGCTGAGAGAGGAGTATGACCAGCTGTGGCCATGCTGCTGGTGAGAGGCAGATCTGGAAATGGAACCCAGACCTCTCTGACTCCCTAGTCCAAGTTTTGGGCTGGCTATAGATGGTCCCTAACTCCCCCTCCCATGAGAAAGTCCATTTTAAAAAGGAAGATGCCCTAGAATTTAAAACCATGGTCAGTCTAAACTGCTTAGAAACGAAGCATGGAAGGAAAGCAAGCATGAAGTCTGGACATGCACCAGCCTGGTTTTGAATCCCCTTTTCCCACTTACCAGCTGTGTGACCTCAGGCAGAGTGTTTAACCTCTCTGGTCTCAATGCCTAGTGAAGGAACAAGGATGCTCTGGCTTTGAAGGCCATAGAAAGACAACCCCACAGCCTAAAGGTTTCAGAAAAACAGAAAAGCCCAGTGGCTGACGTGAAGAAACTGCAACAGCTTTGGTCAGTCCCGGAGTCCAGCCTGGTTTGGTAGCCTAGTAGCTGTAGGGCTTTGGACAAGGTGCATAACCACTCTGTGCCTGTTTCCTCATCTGTAAAATGGGGACAATCACAGCCCTTGCTGTAAAGGGTGGGCATGAGAATCAAATGTGATCATTCACACCAAATCCCACCATTAGGCTGGTTCTGGGTGTCCATCCTCAAGGATGAAATAAGGTCTAGGCTGCCTGCAAAGGCCTCCAAGCATTTTGGCCATTGCAGCAACCTTATATTGCCACAGCCATCAGGATACCAGACAGTGGCGCCCTTGGTCCCTGACCTTGAGCGGTGGTTAAGAGCAAGGATTTGGAGTTAGATGTTCAGTTCCAACTCTGGCTCTGCTGCCTTCTGGCCCATGACCTTGGGCAAGTAATTAGCTTCTCTGTGCCTTAGTTTTCCCAGCCATAATATTAGTACATACCTCCCAGGGTTGCTATCAGAAGTAAACAAATGAGTATATGTAAATGCCTTGGAACAGTGCCTGGCATATAAAAAATTCCATCAAGGTCTTTCCTGGTATTATTGTTTTTCTCCTCACTTCACATGTTGGTAATCTCCAAAAGAACCAGCTATCTCTGCCGTGGGAAGATGCTCTCTGGACCGCCTGACATTGCCACTAATGACTGAGGACCCCAGCTGGATCTGAAATATCCATCTCCTCTCACCCCTCAGAGCCACCGCAAGCTTGGACTGTGACCTGCTGGGTTCCAGAGAGGGCAAGTCTTCCTCCAGTAGAAGTCCGTGGCTCCATGTCAGTGGTTCTAAGAGGCTTCTTCCAAAGGCTACATTTCTTCTCATAACTATCCCAGTGCGGGCTCTCTAGGCCTGCCTATTATATATAAATACACTTAACTTTTATGGGGGTATGCAGTGCTCTCGGCATAAACCATCTCCTCTGTCCCAAAGGACTAGGGGAAGGGCTGGAACATGGAGCATGTGCACATGTGACAACACCAGGACAGATTCTGAGACCCAGATGATTGGAACCTACACCACAAGGTATCACCCTAGAGACATAAAACATCACTGAAGTCTTTCAATCTCCCCCCACTGCATGTGTGCAATTTGGGCGTGATCCTCCCAGCATGGATCAGTGCATCCCATCTCTCTCATCCTCCTCCGCCACCACTGTGCTTATCAGACCACTGGGGAGGCCTCCTGGCTCCCGGTCCTGCTTCTGTTCTGGCACCTCCTTCACTCTGTGCTGCACACAAGCTGCGCGGGTGATATGGTACAGCAGAACCCCACTGGTCACGGCCTTGCCCCAAAGGCTCCTGAGGCCCTTAGAGCTGCTCTTACAGCCAGCCCGGCAGGGCCCTCCTAGGCGTCTGACTCTCTCTTTCAACCTTAATGGGTAACTTGATCTCAGTCATCAATGGTTAGATGCATGTATTTTGTTTCTGGTTTGCAGATGAAGTAGCAACTAAAGCCATCAGTTCATTCATTCATTGATTCATTCAGTCAACAAATATTCATTGAGGGCCCACTATGCATCAGGCTGTGTCCCCGATGTTCAGGGGACAGTGGTCAGCAAGACAAAGTCCCTGGCCTGGGCCAGTTGCAAGGCTGTAGGGACGTGCAGAAGCACAGCAGCCGGGCCTCAAGAGGGCCCGAGCTTGCTTTAAGGCTCTGCTGTGGCTGTCTGGAAACTCTTAACTGTTTTTAGACAAGGGCCCTGATTTTCATCCTGCGCTGGGTCCCACAAATTGTATAGCTGCTCTGTCCCTGCCCTCAGGGAGCTCACATTCCACTGGGAGACAACGGACACTCAGTGAATCTTAAACATCAAGCCCCAGAGGAGAAGTGCTGTGAAGAAAGTGAACCAAGATGGTACGTGCCAACCAGTGAGGGTGGCCTGGCCAAGGCTGTCAGGGAAGGCTTCCCTGAGCGGGTGCCTAGAGGGAGCCAGGCAGCCAGGCAGTGGTGGGAGGTGGGTGGGGAGAACCTTCCAGGCAGGAGGAGAAGAGCAAGGGCTGAGTCCCTAGGGCAGGAGGGTGTTTGCTAAGCTGAAGGGACAGGGAGGAGTCAGTGTGGCTGCAGCTTGGAGAGTGAGTGAGAAGGCACTGACCTAAGCAAAGCAGGGGGCCATTCAGTGCAGCTTGAGGGGAGGATCCAGAACCCCTACCCACCAGCTCACGGTCTGACCTTGCCCAGATTCACTGCAAGGCCTGAGGCTGGTCCTGAAACCCAGATCCTCCCCAGCGGGATCTCTGCAATGAGAAGGGCTGGCTGGACAATGTTCACCATCCCTTCCAGCTGCAGCCAAGTTGGGACAGCCCTGGGGGGTTTCTCTTGTCCACATGCTATGGATACAATGCTGGGGTGGAGGGGGCAGCCACCATATCTTCCCATGCTGGGGTTGAGGGGTTCCCAGCTCCCCAGCACAGCCCTCAGGTTTCAGGGAGCTTGTCTACTCTTTCTGAGAATCTGCTACCACTTTTTGCAGACCCCAAATGTGAGTTCCAGCCACATCATTCCCCCCACTTCTCTCATTCAAGAACCATGTTCCTGATACTGCCTTATCCTTACACTATTGTGCTGTTATTTACTTCAGGGTCAGGAATTGGATTAGGACTTTTTCTTAAATGATCTTATTTTAAAGGGAAACATTGTACCATTGCTATGTAATACTTGCCATAAATAGAAAGTAACCATGAAATAAACATTCTGCAATATCCATGTTATCAAATTCTAGCTAGATAGCATCCTAGCCTCAGGCGTGCTCTGTCTTTGTTTAAAATGGAAATTTGCAAGTGCTAGAAATGGCTTAAAGGAGTTAAGGACTCTAGAAGCAAACAGAGACTTTCTCCTAAATAAGAAGAAAGTCTGAGAGAGAATGAAAAAAGGACCATTTCACCCTGTGACTCAATTTTGTTTAACATCATGTACGAGTATATCTTAAAATTATCTTCCTAACAAAACCAAACAAAACCTAAACCCAAACAAAATGAAACAAAGCCCAAGCCTGTCTGACTTAAGGAAAGACAAGAGGCTGTAAAGAAGTGAACAGGGAGCTCACCGAGACTCCCGGAGGGCCAGAGACTCAGGGGCGGGGCTCAAAGCATCTTGCAGAACTGGCCCAGGGAAGGTTCCTGGAAGCTCGTGCTGGGCACAGGTGTCACCACCACCATCAGGACTGCTCACCAGCCTCTGACAGCAGAATTGCTGCCATTGCCACCACCCCTAGAAATAGAATGTAGCTGCTGCAACCCCTCACTACAAGTGTGCTCCCAACTTTTTTTTTTTTTTTTTTTTGAGACAATTGTCTTGACTTGTAGCCCAGGCTGGAGTGCAGTGATGTAATCATGGCTCACTGCAGCCTGGATCTCCTGTGCTCAATGAATCCTCCCACCTCAGCTTCCCAAGTAGCTGGGACTACAGGCGTGAGCCATCACTTGGGCTAATCGTTGTGTTTTCTATAGAGACAGGGTTTTGCCATGTTGCCTAGGCTCCACCTTCTTTATGTTACTAGCTTCTAATTCAAAATCTGAGTGCTTCATCTGATTGGCAGGACTGGGATCATGTGACTGTCCTCTAGCTGCAAAGCTGGCTGGGAAAACGAGTGACATTTTCAGCTTCTATCATGAGAGGTAGATTTTTGTCTCAAAATATGGGAGATTCCCCAGGCATGGGAAGGGAGGTTGAATACCCAAATGTCAGAAAAAGAATGAGAGATGACCATTACATGTACCACCTGTGCCAAACAGAGTTAACACAGCAAACCCGGCCACCATCCTTTGGAAGGCAAGAAAAAGTCCCTATGAGGTTGACCCTTGGCTAGAGTCTGGGAACTCAGATTTCATGAGGGTCCTACCCACCGTTAACTGGTAAGAGTGGCTTCTGTGCCTAAAATACCTATACAAAGAATAGTGTTTGTGCTGAACACCTGAGCTCCTTCTGGGAGTCTGGAATTTTGGTACCTGCCAGGCCGAGGTTGCCACATGATCTGCCTCCAATAAAAATCCCAGGCCCCAAGTCTCTAGTGAGCTTCCCTGGTGGACAACATCTCACATGTGTGGTCACAACTCATTGACGGGGGAATTAGGTATCCTGTGTGATGCAGTGGGAGAGACTCTTGGAAGCTTGTGCCTGGTTTCCGCCTTCACCTACGAGCCTCTTCCTTTGCTGATTTCACTTGTTATCTTTTCATCATAAGTCACAGCCAGGAGGATGACCGTATGCTGAGGCCTGGTGAGGCTTCCTACTGAACCGTAAATCCTGAGGGTGGTCTTGGGGCCCCTCCAGCCTACCACCAATGTGACAGCCTTTGAAAAAACACCCACTCACCCTCACTCAGCAGCTCTCAGAGAGGAGGAAAGTCTAGACACTCTTGGGATTTGTAACTGCTAAACAGTGACAATGACCCTTCAAGGCGTGTTTGTGAACTGGGTAAGGCAAATCTGGACAACCCTGTTCACAGAGGGGGAAACTGAGGCTCAAAGAGCAGAGTGGCCTGCCCAAGACCCCAGGTCCAGTAAGCTGAGAGTGGAAATGAGAGCCTGAGCGGTTCAGACTCCTAACCCAGGGCGCCCGCACTGGGTCACTTCCCCAAAGCTCTCTCCAACCTTATGAAGCCTACATAGGATTCATCCCGCCAGTTGAGGGCTCCATATTGTACAAGATTATTCCAGGCAACCGGAGCTTTATTTGTTTGTTTGTTTGTTTATGAGACAGGGTCTCACTCTTTCGCCCAGGCTGGAGTGCAGTGGCACAATCATGGCTTAAGTGATCCTCCTACATCAGCCTCCCAAGTAGCTGGGGCTACAGGCACATGTCACCATGCTTGGCTACTTTTTGTTTGTTTTTTTGTTTTGTTTTGTTTTTGAGATGGAGTCTCACTCTGTTGCCCAGGCTGGAGTACAGTGAACACAATCTCAGCTCACTGCAACCTCTGCCTCCTGGGTTCAAGTGATTTTCCTGCCTCAGCCTCCCGAGTAGCTGGGATTACAGGTGCCCACCACCATGCCCAGCTAAGTTTTGTACTTTTAGTAGAGACGGGGTTTCACCATGTTGGTCAGGCTGGTCTCGAACTCCTGACCTCAAGTGATCTGCCCACCTCAGCCTCCCAAAGTACTGAGATTACAGGCATGAGCCACCGTGCCCAGCCTAATTTTTGTATTTTTTGTAGAGACGGGGTTTTACCATGTGCCCTGACTGGTCTCTAACTCCTGGGCTCAAGTGATCCTCCACCTCAGCCTCCCAAAGTGCTGGGATTACAGGTGTGACCCACCACACCTGGCCAACCTGAGACTTCTTGCAAATGTATATGTAGTTATTTCAATTGTGTCTGCCTCAAATGGAGTATGAGGCCAGAATTTTTTTCCACCACCACTGTCTAGTAATTAAACATGCATCACCCACCCCCTAACATCAGCATTTCTCCACCTGTCATTCTCAGACCACCTGCATCTGAAGCAGAATCACCTGGTGTGCTTGTTTAAAATGCAGATTTCTGGCTGGGCGTGGTGGCTCACGCCAGTAATCCCAGCACTTTGGGAGGCCAAGGCAGGCAGATCACGTGAGGTCAGGAGTTCGAGACCAGCCTGACCAACATGGGGAAACCCTGTCTCTACTAAAAATACAAAAATTAGCCGGGCGTGGTGGCAGGCACCTGTAATCCCAGCTACTTGGGAGGCTGAGGCAGGGGAATCGCTTGAACCTGGGAGGCGGAGGTTGTAGTGAGCTGAGATCGCGCCACTGCACTCCAGCCTGGGCGACAGAGTGAGACTCCGTCTCAGAAAAAATAAAATTAAAATAAAATAAAATATAAAATAAATAAAATAAAATAAAATGCAGATTCCTGGGCCTCTCCCTGACACGTCCAATTAGAATTCCCAGGAGGCACCTGAGAGCATGCACTTAACAAGCTCCCCAGGGAATGTTTATGTTTAGCACAGTGTCCGCCAGAGTCCTCAGTAAATCAAAACAGGACCAGAGAAAGTGCAGGCTGGGGGGACTTCAGAGTTAGGCATCCGTATTTCAGCCTGCGCTGCAGGGTCCCCAGCGACATATTTAGGTCTCATTCTACATATTTATTTACAGCCAAAATCGTCAGCGATGTCTAACATAACTGGATACTGTGCTTGCAAGTTCAACTCAAAACGGAGGCCAAGTTTTGCCTTTTATTGTTGCTTTTAGTGTCCAGAACCTGGCACATCTTCCTCAGCCATAAGAGTGGGGTGGCCCCAAAAAGATATGTCTATGTCCTAATCCCTGGGACCTGTCAAAATTACCTTGTAAAGAGTGGATATTACCTTATATGGTAAAATATGTGATTAATTTAAGGATTTTGAGTGGAGCTGCTTATCCTGCATTATCTGGGTGGGTCCTGTATCCAGTGACAAGTGTCCTTACTAGAGTGAGGCAGGCAGGCTGGGTGCAGTAACTCATCCCTATAATCCCAGCACTTTGGAAGGTCAAGGTGGGAGGACTGCTTGAAGCGAGGAATTCGAGACCAGCCTGGGTGAGACTCCCATTTCTACAAAAAATAAAAAAATTAGCCAGGGGCTGGGCACGGTGGCTCACACCTGTAATTCCAGCACTTTGGGAGGCTGAGGCAGGTGGATCACCTGAGGTCAGGAGTTCGAGATCAGCCTGGCCAACATGGTGAAACCCTGTCTCTACCAAAAATACAAAAATTAGCCGGGTATTTTAGTGGGTCCCTGTAATACCAGCTACTTGGGAGGCTGAGGCAGGAGAATCGCTTGAATATGCCGGGAGGCAGAGGTTGCAGTGAGCTGAGATCACACCATTGCACTCCAGCCTGGGCAACAAGAGTGAAGCTCCAACTCAGAAAAATAAAATAAAATTAGCCAGGCATGGTGATTCATGCCTGTAATCCCAGCATTTTTGGTAGCTGAGGCAGGAGGATCACTTGAGCCCAGGAGTTCAAGACCAGACTAGGCAAGACTCTCATCACTACAAAAAATAAAAAAGTAACTGGGCATGGTGGTGGCACACCTGCAGTCCCAGCTCCTCGGGAGGCTGAAGTAGTAGGATCACTTGAGCCCAGGGCTTCGAGGCTGTAGTGAGCTATGATTGCATCATTGCACTCCAGTCTGGGTGACAGAGTGAGACCCTGTATCCAAAAAAGAAAAGAAAAGAAAAAAGAGGAGAGAGAAGGGGAGAAAGGGAGAAAGGAAGGAACGAAGGAAGGGAGGAAGGAAGGGAGGGAGGGAGGAAGGCGGGCGGGCAGAGGGAGACTGACAGAGAGGTGGCGAGGTTGGAGTGATAGCAGCCACCAGAGGTGGAAGAGGCAGAGAATGGAACCTCCCCTGGAGCTTCCAGGGGGACTGTGGCCCTGCTGATGCCTTAATTTCAGACCCTGGCCTGCAGGGCTGCAAGAGAAGAAATTCCTGTTGTTGCAAGCCACCCTATTTGTGACTATCTGCTACAGCAGCAGCAGTTTTCGGGGAAACTAATGTAACCCTGAAAAGTACTCCATGCTTTGAGAAGGAAAAGTAAGGCATTAAACTTGCCTGACCCCAGGGCCCTTGCACAGGCTGATGGTTCAGCCCGCGTGCCAGCTTGCCACATGCCCAGCTCACCGCATGCCCAGTTCCTCACAGGTGCTTTCCTTGACACCCCCACCCACCATAGAAGGAGCTGCCAATCACTCTCTAGCCCCTTACCGTGTGTTAGCATTTCCTTTGCGCTCACCATGACATGAAACGGTCTGTTCATTGGTTTGCTTGTTGGTTGTCTCCATGACAGTGGAAACCTTGTCTTGTTTGTTGCTGCCTTTCCAGTGCCAGGCACTGAGTGGGAGCTAAAGAAACATGTGTTGAGTGAAAGTAATTGCCGTTATGTTACACTAAAACATCGAGAAATTCAAACTCTGTCTGATAAAGCTTAATATCCCAAAGGATTTTTCAGCTACAAAGGATCTTTTGGCTGCACCCAGCCCCCAGGGTATGCTGTTACTCCCTTCTGCCATAAATTCACTTAAATGGGAAACTGAGCACCTGACCTTTGCCCTCTTGCTGCTAGTCATGGCTGTGTGACCTTGGGCTTATGTCCTTCTCTGAGCCTCAGTGGCCTCATTAGTAAAATGAGGACTTTGATTTACTGTTAGCGATGGGTCTCTATTTAGGGAGCAGTTTCCACCTGCCCCACCCTGTGCTAAACCCTTCACAGGTGGACTTCCATGGGGTCCTCATGACAATCCTATGACATAGGAACTATTATTGACCCCACTTGACAGATGAGGAAACTGAGGAACAAGAAAGTGTCATCACTTTCCCAGAGTTGCATAGCTAACAAGACAGAACACATGCGAGGCTGCTACGCCACTCAAGATGCCCTCCGCTCTCAAGCCTGCCACTCAGTTTGAACAGTAGGCCAAGGGTGACCTAAATGGCTAACAAATTTATATGTGCATAACTGCACACTTGCTCGTCTTTAATCACAGTGGATGTCTGAGGAAACTGTTTTCTTCTCTCACTTTAAAAAATATGTAACCGGCCGGGCGCAGTGGCTTACATCTGTAATCCCAGCACTTTGGGAGGCCGAGGTGGGTGGATCACTTGAGGTCAGGAGTTCGAGACCAGCCTGGCCAACATAGTGAAACCCCATCTCTACTAAAAATACAAAAATTAGCCAGGAATGGTGGTGCGCACCTGTAGTCCAGCTACTCGGGAGGCTGAGGCACGAGAATCACTTGAACCCGGGAGGCAGAGGTTGCAGTGAGCCAAGATTGTGCCACTGCACACCAGCCTGGGTGACAGAGCGAGACTCCTGTCTCAGAAAATATATGTATGTAACAAAAGCCAGCACGCTGGAAGTCTGACCGGCTGGGCACCTAAATCAAAGAACAATTGCAAATGATGTTGCCCACTGCGCTCTGTAAACATGCATGGGGGAGAAGGTTCTGGTTGTAATGGCCCTCACATTCATTCACGTAAGACTCCTGCTTCTCTCCTGACACAGGCAGATATATTGCTGTATCGGTGAGAGGGATGCCAAGAGCCCTTGAATTATTTACTATTAAAAGGCACTGAGCTGCCGGCGCCCTCTCTGCATTATTTAGCACTGTCAGGTAGTTCTGTATGTGCAATATGCATACATTGTGTTCGCATTCACTCTGTTAAAAGTGACTTCGTTCTAGGCAGTGTTGGGAACGTCCCTGTGTCTGGCGTCAGTTACTCAGTCCATCCTGAAGTCAGGAAGAGCTAATGGTGTTTGCTAGGGGCACAGAGGTTCAGAATGAAAACCAGGAGGAAACAGAGGGATTCATGTCCCCCATAAAGGTAAGATGACAGGGTACCTCTCTCAGGGCAAAAGGCAGAGCAACACAGACAATGAGGTTTTAGCTGCCCCTTGACTGAGAGCGCACTGGGTGCCTCATGCCAAGTCTTTCTCTCAAAATGTAGGATATCTATCCTGCCTTTCCTACGGTAGCCGGTAGATAAGATGCATGTATATGACAATGGAGGAGAAAGCAAAACAGTGTTCATCTAACCTTCATCTCTTATATCAGGTGATCTCTGACTGTTACCCCTCACAGTCTTGGATCCTACATCTGTAAAATGGGAGTGATGAGACGTTCCTCGTGGCACAGAGCTGAAGAGCAGGTGAGTTTCAGGCAGAATCCGTACACGCTCATCTGTCTACACCTGACACTGCATAGGCACCAATAAGTGTGCGGGGGATCTGGAAAATGAATGAATGTGAAGAGAGGCAGTTGCTGTCTGATTGGATAAAAGGAGACAGAAGAACCCGCCGTGATTGAGTCCTGGACAGCAGTGATATCGGGGGAGCTGGGAACCAACTTTCCTTCCTACTTTATCCTTTTTTATCTTAAATTTTAATTGTTATGGGTATGTAGAAGGTATATTTATGGGGTACATGAGATACTTTGATACAGGCATGCAATGTGTAATCCATCACATCAAGTAAAAGGGCGTATCTAACCCCTCGCTTCATTCTTGCAGGTCCCAAGTCCTTCTGCTGTGCTAAGGACTGCAACATGTGTGGGATGCAGAGATGCATTTAATAAACATTTATTGAGCATGTACTATGTGCTGGGCACTGTTTAAAGCTGTGGGAATATATTCATGAATTAAAAACCAGGCCAAAATACCCATCCACTCTAGTATAAAGAAAATAGAGTTGCTGTCCTCGAGGAGCTTAGAAAGAGAGATGGGTAAACGAATCATAGCATAAGGTGTCACAGGTGCAAGGAGCAGAGAAGGAAAAGGGCAACAGGCATGGGGATAGGTGGGCGGGGTTTCAAGAGAAGCGTCATAAAGGAGGTCGCATCTAAGCTGAAGTGAGGGGCTGTCAAATCCTCACCTGCACTATACACAGAGATGCTTGGGAAAGATGCTGGGCTTTGGCTAATAGTGGAATTCTCAACTCATAAAAGGGAAGTTTCAAAGTTGGGGACTTGTGCTGCCATAACAGATGAATTTCTGTGTTAACTTGAGGAGATAATAAAAATTTTAATTAAACATCTGCTGGGTTACAAAAGGCAGCCTCATGAAAAAGTAATCTCTGTCATTTCCTCTTGAAAACGTCTAGTGGAAAGTAAATGGGGAAAGGAGCCTGATAAAATACCAGGCAGCATCTCAGCCAGGCTGGAGATCTAGCATGGAAAATTGGGAGAGCTTTTTCTTCTCCTTTCTCTCCAACCTCTTCTTGCAGGTATCTATTTTCTTAGGGGCTGCCTGTAAAAGAACCTGCAGTCAGCCCATTAACAGGATTCAGGCAAATCCCAGCACTTCTGGTGGGTGGGAGGAGAAGAGATTGAAAGGAGCTTCAGTGTCAAGGTCAGCCTTGGGGCTCATTTGGTTGCAAATGATGGAAACTCAATCTGTCTTCAGGCATGGATGGATCCAGGTACTCATGATGCAATCAGGAATTTGTCTCTGACCATCTCTGGTCTCTGTCTTCCTCTGCATTGGCTTCATTCTTAGAGGGCATCCCCCATGTCCTAGCAAAATGGCCTCTGTAGTCCCAGGCGTACATCCTACCATCTGAGCACCCACAGCAGAAAGATCATCTCTCGTTTAATAATGCCCACAAAAGTCCTGGGATTGGCTGTGAGTGGCCCGACTTGGGTCACATGCCCATCCCTAAACCACTTTCTGTGACCAGAGGAGTATGCATATGCATTCTCCTATGTCAGGGATGGGTCACACATCCCCTGTCAGCACCAAGGGTCTGGAGTCAGACCTTCTTGAACCACAGGGTCTGAGAGCGGAGAACTGCTAACTCATCAAAGTCAAACTAAGGCTCAGATACCAAAATAAGGGGGGAAGTGATACCAGTCAGATCAGAACCACCATCACCCAGTAGAGGCTCCTGGGAGAGTTTATCTCAAGGAGAGATGACTTAATGCTGCCACTGTGTGAGCCTGGGATCCCAAAGGAAGGCGTGATTCTCAGTATACATTGGTGTCTAAACCCTGAGCCCCACCTTAACCAGGTGACCTTGACCATGTGTGCTCACCCCGAGGAGGAGCAGGCTGTGGGTATAGTGTATAGAGCCTAATCCCCAAGCACTGTGCCGCATCAGGGTCCCAGCAGCCCACTGCAGTAGCCCGCCACGAAAGCATATGGCAAAAGTCAGGAACCATCCCCCCCTTAGCTGCTGTGCCGATCGGTTACCATGAGCTTAGGAAGCGCTGGCGGCTGGGTGACCAAAAGGACCTGCTCCCCAGCACAGGCAGAGCAGCAGGACTTAAAGGCTTGTCTCAGGGGAGGCATCAGAAACTGTGGCCACGGAAGCCACACGTGGCTGGGGCTGATATGTGTGCACATGTGAAACCCCTGGATACAATCAGAAGTGTCTGATGAGTGAGCAGATCCAGGCAGGAGTAACAATAACAACCATAAGCCACCTCGTACCAGGCAGGCACTGTACTGAGCACCTGAGGACATCATTTCTTTTCATCCTAACAGCAACCCCAGGAAGTAAGAATTACAACCCTTCTTTCATGGATGAGGAAACTGAAGTTGAAAGAGATTATTTCACTTGCCGAAAGTCACACAACAGTAAGTGCCAGAGCTGGGATTTGAACCCAGGACTCCTGTACCACATAGGTCCTGCTATTCTCACTTCAGTATGGAACCCCCCATACACACACACACAGACACACAGACACACACACACACAATATGGAACCCCTCCATACACACACACATACACACACACAGAGCAGGTAAACACTTTGCACATATCCACAGTGAGGTACCAGATCATGCAGGTTACAGAGAAAATGAAGAATCATCCATGGTCCAGAAGTAGACATTTTAGTGCTGGGGGCTGGGTTCTGGTCCTGATTGCAACTGTTTTAAGCTTCTGGCCTCTTGCAAGTCACCTAAGTCTCTCCTAGCTGTTTTATCCCCTGTCAAAAGGGAATGATAGTATCCTGACCACCCTGAGAATTCCATAGGTTCATGCACATGGATGTGTTTGAAAACCGTGAAGTGCAGCATAGATGTAAATAATCATGATAATATTCTGCAAAGAGGAGGCCAATTAATGTATTAAATATTTTTGAAGGAGAAAATGGTTTGTGTTGATACCACAACAGTTTCTCAGCACGAACAATACCATCTGCCTGCAAATATTGTGATGTGGGAAGAAAGAAACAATCTTTACCCAATTATCTTCCTTATAAAGATATACTGAAGTACAATTAATTCTCTAACTCTTCTATAATATTCTCTTAATTAGTGGTAAAAATAGGCATTTCTCCCCAAAGCTTCTGCTGTTATATACTAAACGCTGTTTCCTCATTCGTAATATGCTAATATACTAGTAATTAAGAGCTTTGAGATTCTGTTTAATGACTGCGTTTGGTTTGTTGAGGATAATTGCATCTCCTACCCACTATTCTGGAGTTCCCAGGCACAATCTAGGAGCATAAATGGGCACAAAAGGAATAAGGGGAGCCCCTCCCCTCTCTGGGTGGTGGCCCCTTCCAGACCGGTCTCCTCTAGACTCTGAGGGGCACGAGCTTGAGCACTTTCCCTTCTCCTTCCTGCAAAGCACAGTGTTCTCATGGCATGCACATTTCCTCCTGTCCCTGCCTTTGGACTTGACATCTCACTCCCTCCAGACTTCTCACCTGCAGCCTGCAGCCTGAAGACACCACCTAGCGCAGGCTTCTCAGCCTCAGCCCTGCTGACATCCGGGGTGGGAAAATCGTCTGTCGTGGGGGCCGTCCCCTGCACCATAGGATGTCCAGCAGCATCCCTGGCCTTCACCCACTAGTGAGTAGCACCCCACCTCCCAGCTATAACAATAAAAAATCTACCCAGGCACTGCCAAACATCTCCTGGGGCAGGCGGGGCACAAAATCAGCTCCAGTTGAGAACTGCTGACCTGGTGTAAAAAGATTAAGAACAATGGAAAAGTCTATTCATGGAGGGTCAATTAAATAAGTCATGGCACATTTCTCTAGTGAAATTTCTTCAGCAGTTAAAAAGAGTAAGTCGGCCCTATACAAACCGATGTAGAACAACCTCCAAGCAAAAAAGTCAAGGAGCAGAACAGCATCTATAGGAAGCTGATTTTTATGTTCACTATATTTGCATTCAGGAGAAGGACACAAGAAGATTGTAACAGTTGTCACCTCCTTGGAGGACACTTTAGTCTGTTCTGACTACTATAACAAACTACCATTGACTGGGTGGCTTGTAAACAACTGAAATTTATTCCTCACAGCTCTGGAGACTGGAAAGTCCAAGGTCAAGGTGCCAGATAGATTTGGTGTCTGGTTGATATGGTTTGGCTGTGTCCCCACCCAAATCTCATCTTGAATGTAGCTCCCATAATCCCCATGTGTTATAGGAGGGACCCAGTGGGAGGTAATTAAATCATGGGGGTGGTTTCCCCCATACTGTTCTCGTGGTAGTGAATAAGTCTCATGAGATCTGATGGTTTTATACAGGGAAATATCTTGCACTTGGCCCTCATTCTGTCTTGTCTGCCGCCATGTAAGACATGCCTTTCACCTTCTGCCATGATCGTGAGGCCTCCCAAGCCATGTGAAACTGTGAGTCCATTAAACCTCTTTTTCTTTATAAACTACCCAGTCTCAGGTATGTCTTTTTCAGCAGCATGAAAATGGACTAACACGCCAGTAAGGGCCCATTTCCTGGTTCCTGGTTGGCCGTCTTTTTGCTGCATCCTCACATGGCAGAAGGGGAAAGGGAACTCTCTCAGGCCTCATTTATAAGGGCACTAATCCCATTCATGAACTCTCATGACCTAATTACCTCCCAAAGGCCCCACCTCCCAATTTCAACATGAATTGCAAAGGAACACAAACATTCCATCCATAGCAGAGGGTAACCAGATAGCTGGACATCAACACAGAAGAAAGCCTTGACATGTCTCAATTTTTGTATGAATTTTGTTCCACGGACATGCATTACTTATTTAAAGAGTAAATATAATTAAAAAACAAAACAAAACAAAAAACACCTAACACATTGTTTGACTTGGAACAGCCTCAAATTCTACTTTGGTTCACTCCTCAGGGAGCCTCTCAGACAGGATTTTTTAAATGTCACATTCTGTCATCTTGAACATAATCAACAACTCACATCTTGAAAGCAGTTTCTAAGCCAGGCAGACTGACGTGTTCTGTGTGAGGCCAGGCCACTGCTAGGTTTTCAGAGAGAGAAAGTGGGGTCTAAGGCTTGGGAAGGTCAGGTCCCTGATTCGGAGATGACCTCGAGTCCTCTGTGACATTTCACAGCCAGGATTGATGAGAAAGCTGAAATATAAAATCCAGAGATACAAAGGATCACCCTGGAGGGGGAAGTTTGATTCATTGCTTTATGAAAAGAATTTAAATGGGACTGCTTCAAATAGTGAGCCCCTTTGGCAGAAGAGAAATACATCTTGCCTGAAAAGAAGTGTGATTTATTTCACCCTCTTTAGGACTGTCTCTGATGAGAGACGTTTAAGTCCCGCCTCATACATGGGTCAGATTATGGGTAATGAACATGGCATAAGAGACTTTAAAAGCCATTTTATCTTTCTGGTATCAGTCTCCTCATTTGTCAACCTCTCAAGTCATTGAGCCCAACCAGTATTTTCCAGTGTGTTTGCTACAACTCTGCAGAAAAGTATGAGTTGTTATGCAAGAGACAAGGCCTCAAGAATAACTAAGCTTGAGAAAAACTGGCTTAAAGGAAGTTAGGCAAGTTGCTTTTTGCAGGACTTCTCAGAGCCTTTATTCAGAGGGACAGTATTTTTTCTTGAAAAATTAATGTGTGAGGTTTCTTTCCTTCCTACATTTTCCAGGGTCTTTTTCCTAGAAGGCATGGAGACCCATCTCTGCTTCCCAGCCCTGGGAACTATTGCAGGATAGGCAGAGAAGCCGCCTCAAATCAAAGTTTCTTTCTGCCTTTAATAAGTCAGGTGAAATAGCACGGGAATGTGACATGTCTTCCAGTAGCAGAAAAACAGTGATGAGTTTCAAAGGCAAGGAGAGAGATAAAAGAATCTGCAACACTACAGACAGAAGATATTCTGGGGCTTCACTGCCCTGCAAAGTGGTACTCTCCAGCCCCCTCCCCCGTCACAGGCCCCCACCAATCAAGTAGATAACAAGACCCAGAGAAGTCGCTGGCAAAGAATTCCATTTGTCAGAGGCAGCAAAGCTTCCAAACAAAAAGAGTGATCACTCAGAGGATGCTTGATAACTGGAAGAGCGCCCCCACCACCCCATGCCTTATTGCTTTCTGAGATGCCCCTCCTGAGACTTTGTACAACACCAGGTGAGGAAATGCCTGTGATGACCAAGGCTGAATCTTCCAGTAGCCCGGGGGAGAGCAGCTCAGAGAAGCACGAGTGGGTTTAAAATGTATTTTTTTAAAAATCAATGACAACAACAAAATGCAGGATTTGGGGCACACCTGAAGTTTGCCAGCTGAGATTCATGTCTACAACAAGGGCTAAAGGGCAGAATGAATCTCTAAGAGGGAACACATGCCTTCCTAAACTTCTCTTTCTGTTTGTGGGTCATAGACGTCGTGATGAGTCTATGAGGATGATGAAGAAACAACATAAATTGCCGAGGCTAATGGAACACCCAATGCATTCTACTGGATGTCCTATAGTTCTACCAACTCATAGACCACCCCAGCCCTTTGGGGCTCAGAGGAGGACTCGACGGAGGAGACAAAGAGAAGATATTAGGGAGCAAAAGTAAGCTGCTTAGATGGTGCCCAGAAACTGAAGGGTAATTTAGCATTTCTATCAAGAGCCGCAAAAAAAAATGTGTGCCTTTTGGTCTAGCAATTCTTCTTCTGGGTAACTGTGATAAGGATTTAATATAGAATGCTAGGGGAATCTTTAGGTAAAAAAAAAAATAAGTTATTCATAATTGGGGATGCAAGGGAAGGAAATAAATTGAAGTCCAAGAATTGGAGAATGAACAACTAAATTACAGCACCTCTATCTGATGAACTATTATGCAGCCATTAACAGTAAGGCTTATGGAAAAACGTTAGTGATATGAAAATATTTAATGTAAGGGAGCAAAGCAGGATACAAGTTAGTACATTTTGCACATCTCAACTGGGAATAAAATGCACAGAAAAAAACCCTGAAAAGAAATGTACCAAAATGTTAACTGGGGCAGGCAAGCAGGGAAGGATGGAAAAACCAGGGGAAATGGTTTTATAGCAACCGAGGGCAGCGTGTAAGGTGCAGGTGGGAATTCGCTCTGTATCACGATGTCAGGCTGCAAGAGCCCACCTGGAAAGGAGAGATGGGCTGGTCAGAGGAGGGCAGGGGACAATGAGAAGAAGGCACAGCATACGTCCTCTCCCAGATTCTGAAATAGGGCCCTGTATTAGTTTTTTACGCCTGCCATAACAAAAATGCCACAAACTCAGCAGCTCAAAACAACACAAATGTATGGTCTTACTGTTACTGTAGGTCAGAAGTCCAGGAGGGCTTGACTGGGTCCACTGCTTAGGGTCCACAAAGCCAAAGTCAAGGTGTCAGCAGGGCTGTGTTCCTTCCTTGAGGCTCTAGGGGAAAATCCACTTCCAAGCTCATTCATGCTCTGACTCAATTTTGTTTTCTGTGGTTGTTGGACTGAGGTTCCCATTCCTTGCTGGCTGTCATCCAAGGCTGGTCTTTGCTCCAAACAGCTGCCTGCATTCCTTCTCAGGTTTTCCATGAGACACTCTCTACTTCCAATCCCTCTGACTTCACCTTCTGTCCCATTTCTCTGCCTCTGGCTAGAGAAATTTCTCTGCTTTTACGGGCTCTGGTAATTAGACTGGGCCCACTCAGATAATCCAGGAGAACCTCCCTATTTTAGGGACCATCTGCAAAGTCCCCTTTTCCATGTGACATATGGTATTGGCAGGTTCCAGAGATTAGGGTGTGGGCATCTTTGTGGGCCATTCTGACAACTACAGATCCCACCTCCCTTGCCGCCTCATTTCAAGAGCACCTGACCTCACTTTCAATCACGTGACACCACACATCAGACTAGGCCTGCCATCCTGCATCCAGTCTAAATGAACCACAGCTGTCTGTCTCCAAATGTGTGCCCAGAGCTGGAACACATCTTGCAACTCCAGCAACCTCAACGGGGCACCACACAGCCATGATTGGTTGTCTTCTCCTCAAGAGCCTCGAGAGATTGTTATGTAGCCAACACCAACCAGGCTGCACCTACTCAAATCAAACATTTATCAGGTGGCTGTAAAAAAAAATGTGAGACAGGGCTAGGCATGGTGGCTCATGCCTGTAATCCCAGCACTTTGGGAGGCTGAGGCAGGTGGATCACTTGAGGTCAAGAGTTCAAGGCCAGCCTGGCCAATGTGGTGAGACCCTGTCTCTACTAAAAATACAAAAAATTAGCTGAACATGGTGGTGCCTGCCTATAATCCCAGCTACTTGAGAGGCTGAGGCATGAGAATCACTTGAACCCAGGAGGTGGAGGTTGCAGTGAGCTGAGATCTCACCACTGCACTCCAGCCTGGGTGATACAGTGAGACTCTGTCTCAAAAAAAAAATGTGAGAGAGAAGGAGGAATGACAGTTCCTGTGCTGCCCTCATCACTCTGCCAAACTCTCCCAGCCTTGGCTGAATGCTCCTTGGAGTCACCTGGGGAGCCGTCCCTGAGAGAGGCTGGTTCCTGAGCCCACCTCCTCAGACCAGCTGAATCAGACCTTCTGGACAGCGAGGCCCTGGAATCTGCATTTTCAATGTGTCCTCGCTCTCCCCCCGGTAATTCCTATGCACACTGTTTAAAGGGGTGTCTCTAACTTGAAAGACTGAAGCTAATAATGAGAAAGGTGCATGCCTTGAGTGAGAGACAATCAGAGGGTGGTTGGACTCTTTTCTCGACTCTGAAATTAATGCAGCATCAAGGGGAAGCCTTTTGGGAAACAGTGAAGAAAAAGAGAGACTGGAACTGCAAAGCCAGACAATGGGGTTCTGCTGAGGAGAGTTCACGGTGCAGGGCACGTAGGAAGATGGACAAGCCAGCCTGAGTGGTGGTGATCTTGGCAGCTGGGTTGGAGGATGAGCCTCAAGTAGAGCTAAGCTGAAAAGGTGGTACAGCACCACTGCAGTGCCCAGGTCTTGGGGCCAGGCGGACCTGGGGTCACCAAGTTCCCCAGCTGTCTTATGCTGGGAAATAGCTCATTCTCTCTTAGATTGCTTCTTTATCTGTGAAATGGGGATAATGATAGTCCTTTCTGGATAGGGCTCTCAGGGAGGTGGTTCCCTTAAGGCTGTTTTGCTTGTATCAGTGAAGAATGCGCTTGGCTGCAAGTAATAGAAAACCAATGACAGAAGTCCCAGAGATTGGTTCTTATTGGCAAGGGTTCTTCAGCAGCTCCACAAGATCAGGACAGAGGTCTCTGGCTCTGTAGGCAGGGCCTCCCAAATGTACACACTGGTCACCTGGAGACCCAGGTGCAAATTTGAGTGCAGTAGGTCTGGAGTGGGGTCCACATTTCTAACAATCTGGCCCACAGACCACACTCTGAGTAACTTTTTTGAGACAGAGTCTTGCACTGTTGCCCAGGCTGGAGTGCAGTGGTGTGATCCCGACTCACTGCAACCTCCGCCTCCCAGGTTCAAGTGATTCTCCTGCCTCAGCCTCCCAAGTAGCTGGGATTACAGGCACCCGCCACCACACCCAGCTAATTTTTTTTTTTTTTTTTTTTTGTATTTTTAGTAGAGACAGGTTTTATCATGTTGGCCAGGCTGGTCTCGAACTCCTGACCTCATGATCCGCCCGCCTCAGCCTCCCAAAGTGCTGGAATTACAGGCATGAGCCACCGTGCCCAGCCTGGAGCCTTTCTTTCATGGCTACAAAACTGCTGCTTTGCTCCAGCCATCACATTTTCAGGCAAGGCACAAAGAGGCACAAAGGGGCTATGCCAGCCATATCTGCTCCTGTTATCTAGGGGGGAAAAAAATGGAGCTTTTTCACGAGCTACCAGAGCAGACATCCTTGTGGGTTTTGTTGCTCTAAAATGGGCCTCGCAGCTAGCCACAGCCACACAAGAAGCTGAGAAAACGAAAAACAAGATTGTTAGGATGGGCTTAAAGTTTAACCCTTAAATCAATCACAATTCACCCAGAGCTGGGCACTCTGCCACCCAGTGTAAAATCGGGTTTGTTTGGCAAGAAGGAAAGGATGGATGCTGGGCAGCATGCTAGCCACACTCCACTGCTTGTTTCATGAATAAAGCACTTCACATAAACTCTCAATAAATGGTAGCATTTTATCAGCAGCATCTCATTATTAACATGTATTAAGAGGACAAAATGCCAGTTGCCTTCCACACTCCCAAATAACCTCATGCAGAACAGGGGAGGGGGTGTGAGGCCTCCTGGACTGCGCAGAGCCTACAGGGTCATGGGAACCACCTTCAGCAGCCCAAGGAAAGTGTCTACACAAGTCAGTATCTAAGCTCCCTGGGATCATGGGTTACAGAGGTAAATCCTGGAGCACACGGCCAGGTTTCCTCCGCTTCTCTGTAGCTCACACTTCCACGAGGGGCGATTTCCAACTCCACCCTTGCCCTCTTCCTGAATCACAGCCCGAGATTCATAAAAAGAAAATGCAGGGCCTTTCCTGAGTTCGTATCAAAGTAAAGCTGCTGCCCTCTTTTGAGTTGCAAGGAGGGATACATGGATCGGACCCACCTCGTAAATTCAGCCAACAGGAGGAAGTATCTTCATGGAGAGTCTTGAGTCTCCTTCTGCTTCCAGGGTCAGAAAGGAAGAAACCCCAGAGAACCTGGAAGCCCTGGAGACAAAGCTTCAGCTGCCGGCTTCCTGTTGGAATGTACAGGGTTGGAGCTCCCCTCCAGCTGGAAGCCATCTGACCTTCCAGGGCCCAGTGGACAGGGACCTGGTTAATTCTAACCTCCCTGCAACTTGTCCCCTAGATTTTGTTTTTAACTGAGTTTCTGCCATGAGCAATGTTACATCATGGTTGTTGTCGGAGTCCATTTTACAGACAGAGAAAAAAGCAAAGAACCAGAAAAGTGAGCTCTGAAAACTCAGTCTGAAGTTGTCTAACCTTGAAGGATGTTGTGTTTAGATCTCGTTAACAAGCTATCACTGGTGTTAGAGTTTTTACAAATGAAAAGGGCCCTTCATTTTTCATTTGTAAGGAAGGAGTTATGGGCATAAAGAAAATTCAATGAGATTTGGAGTCCAAAAGCCTGAGTTTAGATCCTGGTTTTTTCCACTTAGCAGTTCTTTCATGAAACTGAGCCAGTTTCACTGAACTTCACCTATATGGATATTGGTAATAAGAATGGAGATATTAATATAATCATTATAACACTTGAGAGGATGCTTAGTGGCACTGTTCTAATTGCTTTACATGTATTCACTCATTCTGCTACAATACTGAAGTCCATGCGGTTTATCATCCTCCCCATTTTTCAAATGGGGAAACGGAGGCACAGAGAGATTAAGTAACTTGCCTGAGGACACGCAACTGATAAGCGGCAAAGCTATGACTCCAACCCAGGCTTATTTCCACTCTACCCCACTGCTGTTTGCAGCCTTGAAAATGCTAGACCACATGGGGTAAGATTTTGATACTCAGGTATCATTATCTCCATCTTATACAGAAAGAATATGTGACTTGCCCAAAGACACAGAGACCACCCACCTCCAGAGGCCCAGGGAGACACAAGAAGGTAGCTTCTCTGTGGGTTCCCTCCTCCCTCCCCTTCTGCAGCCCAAGTCCCCACAAATGGCCCCCCTGATGGAGCCTCATCCTCAGTCCTCACAGTCCCCACCCACGCTGAGCACAGCCCTGCAGCCCATGGCCTCAAATCAAGAGCACCAGCCCCCTATTCATCCCACTGGCAGGAAAACCAGTTAAGCATTTTGCTATTTTTATTTCTGCCAAAGCCATCGGGTGATGCAAAGAACAATTTCTTTTCCTTTTTCTCTTTTTTTTTTTTGTCTTTATTAATACATAATTACCCTTCCTCCATCATTCTACAGAATGTGTGCTTTTCTGTCTAACATTGAGTCTATTTAAAAGCTGGGGTGAGACGTATTTTCAACGCCCAGAAAAAAAAACTTGTTTGGTCCCTGGAGGGGAGAATGAGCAGAGATGAATATAATGTTTGTGTTACTGACTGTTGTTCCTCATGAAAGGCTGTAACGAATAAGAAATAAAAGGCAGGGGGTGGAGGGAGGGGCAGAAAGATGGAGCTGTGTAACTGCAGGCTCCTGGCCCTTTCTGAAGCCACTGGCCTGGGTAAGAATCAGCCTTGAGTCTCCACATTACTCCATCATGGTGGGTACAGGGTACAGGGTATTCCATGCCAAAACTCCACTGCTCTTGACCAATGAGTTCATTGCTATTCAGGTCTTCCTTTGAAAATGAGGAAAGTGTACCTAATCCATGGAAAGAGAAAAAAGCACACAAAACAAATATTCCCAGTGGTATTAGCACAGCAGATCTGACAGGGGCTGGCCTGTGCAGTTGAATCTCAATTGAAGGAGATTAGTGGGAAGGGGGGGCGTCACTAGGGGATTTATAAAGATGAAGAGAGAAGCTTGCCTACACAGTGTATGTTATATATAGATTGATAAGATTAACGATACAGAAACCTATGTAGGAACTATACTAGAAGCATCAGAATAATGATGGTGAGGAGTAAGTCAGAAAATGCACATACCAGACCAGGCACTGTGGCTTTTTCCTGTAATCCCAGCGTTTTGGGAGGCCAAGGTGGGAGGCTCATTTGAAGCCAGGAGTTCAAGACAAGCCTGGGCAACATAGTAAGACTCCAACTCTATAAAAATTTAAAAATTAGCTGGGTGTGATAGCACGTGCCTGTGGTCCCAGCTACCCAGGAGGCTGAGGTGGTAGGATTGCTTGAGCCCAGGAGGTCGAGGTTGCAGTGAGCTGTGATCATGCCACCACACTCAAACCTGGGTGACAGAGCAAGAACCTGTCTCTCTAAATAAAGAAAATGTACGCCTGGCTACATGTTAACTATCAGCCACCACGATGCAACTAGCTTGCTGATATGAATGGTTATGATGCCACTGTGTAATAGAGTCATTATAACCACACCTAACATTTATTGGAGAGAGACACTGTTCTGAGTGCTCCACTGCCCACAACGGCCCCTAGAGATAGGTACTCTTATTGTCTCGATTTCGCCAGTGAGGAAACTGAGGCACAGAGAAGTACATTACTCAGGTCACTCACTAGAAAATGACAGAAAATAACTCAAAGACTCTGGCTCCAGAGTCCCTGGTTTCAGTAACCATCAGAACAGCAGGGCTTTAGCACAGTGGCTAAAAGAAGACTTTAGACTCAGACTGACCTGGGTTCAAAAGACAGATCTGTGACTCTTATTTCCCCTACAGAATCACAGTGCTTTTAAACCCTGGAGAACCATGAACATAGCAGATTGAAACTCCTTGATTTACTTGGGAGCACAAGAGAAACCTCTCCCCGAGCTCATGCAGCTGGACCATTGACGGCCTGCTCTGGACTGGGCCATCATCATTTCCTGCTTACCTGTCTGGGAGATGACCAATGGGGACTGCTCCTCACCACCCCAGTGCAACCTGTGCCTCAGCTCTGGGGTTCTGCAGCCTGCTTCCCCCAGATCCGGAGAGGGGAGTTGAGAGTGCAGGGGCCTGAGAACTCCCTGAATGTCGTAGCCACCATCGAGGATCCAAGGAATCTGCCATCATCTGGTGTCTCCCAAAAAGCCTCCCAAGAGTGAACCCCAAGTGCTCCTCCCCAGCTGGACACTTCCCTGCACTTTGATACTTCGTTTGATCAAAACCTACTGAGACGCCAAGGAGGGAACCATAAAACAAAGTTACATACGGCTCCAAGGAGGCTACTCACAAATGCGTTACAAGATTGATCTTTTCAGTTTAAAGCATCAACTCTTACTCTTTTCCTCTGCAGGTTCCCCATTGGTGAAAGGGAGACAATAATAGTACCCAGCTCTGGAGTTGCTATGGACATGAAATGAGCAAAGACACGGCGCTCAGAACAGTGTCAGTCTCCGGGAAATGTTAGGTGTGGTTCTAATGACTCTATCACACAGTAACATCAGAACTGTTCATATTAGCACGCTGGTGCCTAGAAAGGCTGAAACGATTAACATGTAGGCAGGCGTAGGTAAAGTGTGCTCTGTAGGAGGCCCTGGCTTTATGATGATGGCTGATATTATAGAGTGCTGGTGCCACGCCAGGGATCCTTCTAAGGGATCTAATGAATAGATCCTAACCCTCACAGCACACCTATGGGGAAATTTAACTCTTTCTTCCCATTTCCTCCTCATTTGGCGGCTGTGGGAACTGAAGCACAGCCAGGTTAAGTCACTTGCCTGAGGCCAAACAGCTAAGAAGCTGCAGAGACAGAATTTGAACCCAGGCAGCCTGACTCCCGAGTCCCAGTGTGTAACCACTACACCACACTACCTCTCAGATCCACAAAGGAATTTATGTTTCAGGAAACAGTCACCAGTGACATCCCTTCAGCCATGCCCACACCCCAGCCATGGCCACCACACTCATTGCTGGCTCCATACCAAACTGATTTTTTTTCCCCTCTTTGTTTTCATTGTTCTATCTGTTTTTCTGATTTTTTAAAGGAGAAAAAATTAATCCTGAATGAAACCAACTTTCATTGCAAATGAAACTGAATTGTCCACAACTGAAAGCATATAATTAGAGAATGTTAATCTCCTGGCGATTCTTCTCCCCACCCCACCCCAAACCAAAAATACATGAACATTTGCAAAAAAGAATTCATCTTTACCTAAAACTATAATTAAACGGCTGCTGGCGGTTACCTTGGTGACATTAAAAAAAAAAAAAAAAATCCTTCACTACAGCTCCCCACTCTGGATAATACAAACTTGGCAGCCAAATAAGTCAACAGGTTGCCCAGGAAACTGTTTCCTTGACAACCATGAAGATGGAAGGGGACGAAAGAGTTAGGGAAATGTCAGGGTAACAATGCTATATTAAAGAAGAAAGAGCCCCTTTGGCATGCTGAGAAGCTTCCCAACTTGTACTGAGCAGCAGAGCAGAGAACACAAATGACTCTGAACATGAGGAAGGCAGCTGGAAGAATGGCAAACCCCAATTCTCCCTTCAGTGGCTCACCCACCGGGTGGAGTTCCAGTGGTGGGCATGGAGCAGCTGTGCATTGAGCACCTACTACATGCCAGCATCGTCCATGTCCCCTGGCTCTAGTCTTGGATGGTTCTCTCCACTTTGGAAACTTGGCCAGGTGGGCCTGGATGCTGGGGATGACAAATAAATGGCAGGACTGTTTTTTGAAATGTTAGTGTCTGTGGTTCTCCCTGTTTCACTTTCTCGTCCTCTGTTTTAGCCAGGCTAACTCTGTGCTTTCTGGCCTGGTCTGGAGGGGAGAGAGTGTTTGCAGGATTGGGAAAGCTGAAACTTTGTTTTCAAAGGACACATAGCTCATGGGTGGGATTGGTCACACGTCCTGAAATGCCAGGAGAGCAGACATGAGCATCCCTGAGGAATACAAGAAGGGAGAGGGAGGGGTGACCCCAGAGCATACAAGGATTCCTCAAGCTGGGATCCTGGGCCCTGATCCTTGGCCATGCTGCAGGTGGATGGGGGAGTGTCATGCCCTTGGGAGGGAATATGGCCACAGGGTCTCAGTCTGACCAAGAGTGGCTAGGAAGGAAGCAGCCAACCTGGGACATTATATGGGCTGGGACAATATATGTCTCCAAGGTGACCCATGTGGACAGATGACCATCAGCGCCTGGCCAGGCATTTGGGGCTATGTAAAGTTCCAAATCTTTCTGTACCCAACCAAGAACAAGTGAGGGAGGCTTCAAGTCAATTTAAAGAAAATAAAGGAATGTTCTATTTCTTGTCTCCCTAAGTGTGTGGACAGAGAGCCATACTTGCCAGGTATAATTTTCAGCTGTGTTTTCCAAACAACTTGAGAAAGTCCTGCGGCTGAATTCTGCAAAGACGGGAGAGACGAGAGATGATGCAGAGGCTTCTAGAACCGAAAATTCCAAACCTATTTTCTCTTCCACAAAACTCTGTCACCTCTGGCTGGCCCTGCTATTGCCGTTGCTTTGCACCTTGTCCAAACAGGCTTTTAATCAAATTATTCTCTGACCATAAATGAGAATGCAATGACATACTGCTAATCCTCACAGAGCATATGGTAAACTCAGGACTGTCTCTTGTCATAGGTGAATCTGACACTGGCAAAAGGAGAAATTGATCTGACAATACACACATGTCAGTAGCATACACAAAAAAAGCTTGCACTGGTATAGCACTTTCACAAAAGGCAATTTCTTTGCTCTTTGCAACAAACCCTGCGTGGCAGGTGCTCATCTTACAGATGAAACCAAGGCACAGGAAAGGCAAAGTCTTGCCCAGGGTCCCCTAGCCAAGTCAGCCGCAGGGCCCAGGACCAAGGCCAGGTCTAGTCAGTCAAACTCCGCCCATGTCTGTTTCCCTCTGTGCTACACTTCTTTTCTCCCTGCGTGATTCTTTCCTCTTTTCCTTTCCTTTCCCTGGGTTTTTTTCTTTTTTCTTTTTTCTTTTTTTTGAGGTGGAGTCACTCTGTCACCCAGGCTAGAGTGCAGTGGTGCAATTTTGGCTCCCTGCAACCTCCACCTACCAGGTTCAAGTGATTCTCCTGCCTCAGCCTCCTGAGTAGCTAGGATTACAGGCGCCTGCCACCAAGTCTGACTTTTTTTTTTTTTTTTTGCATTTTTAGTAGAGATGGGGTTTCACCATCTTGGCCAGGCTGGTCTCGAACTCCTGACCTCGTGATCCACCCACCTCGGGCCTCCCAAAGTGCTGCGATTACAGACGTGAGCCACCGTGCTCGGCCTCCCTGATGTTATTTCCGGATGCAGACATGAAGAGAGGGGTCTTGGACCTTGTGCAAGAAAGAATTCAGGGCAAGTCCATAGAGGACAGTGCAAGCAAGTTTATTAGGAACGTAAAGGGATAAAGAATGGCTACTCCATAGGCAGAGCAGCGGCATGGGCTGCTCAGCTGCTTATACTTATAGTTATTTCTTAATTATATGCTAAACAAGGGATGGATTATTCATGAGTTTTCCAGGAAAGAGGTGGGCAATGCCGGAATTGAGGGTTCCTCCCCTTTTCAGACCATATAGGGTGACTTCTGGGTGTTGCCATGGCATTTGTAAACGGTCATGGTGCTGGTGGGAGTGTCTTCTAGCATGCTGATACATTATAATTAGTGTATAAGGAGCAGGGAGGCTGACCAGAGGTCACTTTTGTCACCACCCTGGTTTTGGTGGGTTTTGGCCGGTTTTTTTACTGCAGGCTGTTTTATCAGCAAGGTCTTCGAGATCTGTATCTTCAGACCTATCTCATCCTGTGACTAAGAACTCCCTAACCTCCTGGGAATGCAGCCCAGTAGGTCTCAGCTTCATTTTACCCCGCCCCTATTCAAGATGGAGTCGCTCTAGTTCGAATGCCTCTGATATTTTCAGTCTACTTTTTTTTCCTTTTGCCTCCCCAAATACTCCAGCGGTTCTTAACTGGGGGGTGACCCCCTCCATCCTTGCCCAGGGTCCATTTGGCAATGTCTGAAGAAATTTGAGGTTGTCATACAGAGAGGGGGATGCTCGTGGGTAGAGTAGAGACCAATGATTCAGCTCATCATCCTGTAATATTCAGGAAAGCCCTGCACAGCAAAGAATTGCCAAGTGCCCCACATATCAACAGCCAAGGCTGAGAAACCGTGCCCTCAGAGGGGGATAAGAGGCTGCACATGGGAAGCACCTGGCCAGGACCTGCCAGGACCTGCGCCATCGTAGTGATTGCCAATGATGCCATTCAAGCGCTATTGCAATTGGGAAGTCCGGCTTATTCATGATAAGGATAGAAGAAAAAGTACACTGAGCATTCGCGGGCTTTGGTTCTGAAGTTTATTCCTTTAGTAAGAATTCATTGACTTCCTTCCACAGGAAAGGCCCTGGGGTCCACAAAGGAATGAAACGTCTTGTTTTGTGGACAAGGTCACACAGAGGCCGTTAAGCCTAAATGTACAACCCAGGACGTAAACCCCAAGAGCACTGGGGGTGAGGGTCCCAGAAGGTCTATTGCCACTGGCTCTCTCTGTAACCCTGGGATCAACTGGAAGGTTGCTAAATTCTTTCTTCCCAAATGCCAATAGGCATTTACTAGAGGGTGAGAAAAGGCATTCAGGAAGTGCAAACACGAGCCACTGCTTACACATCGGAGAACCTCAAACCTCAAAAACAGCCAAAGATAAATTATTTTGCCCAACCACTTTTCTCCCTTACACCCACCACCACTGAACAAAGAAAAAGTCTGGAAGGTAAGGGAGAAGAATGCGGTTTGCATATCTAACAGCCCCTTGGAAGGTGAAACTAACAGAATCACAGATGATCAGCCTGAAAGGTGTAACAAGGTCGGGGGTGGGGCGGGGGGGGCGGGGGGAGGGGTGGTAAACTGTTCAGCTTCTAAAAACATGAGCTAAAAATACCCTGCACATGTCATTTACAAATTCACGGGGCTGTTTAGACAATACTGTGATCAGACTGCAATTGATACGTTTTCCCCTCAGTGATTAAACACAGCCTGATTTTTAAGTACCAAACAGCTGCCTCCAGGTTTGTCTTGAAAAACCAATCTTTCATTTCTGTGTTTGATTGGCACACCAGGAGGTCCCAATCACAGCTCCTTTATCCCCAGCGCCTAAAATCAGGTGATATTCGGCTTCGGGAAGGGGCAGCTGAAAGGAGGCAAAGGGGAAAAAGAGCGGAAGCAAAAGCTCCAATGAGAGAGGCTTCTAATCACAGGCAAGGAAGATACCAGCACCTTCTACCCAGCAGCTTTCTCCCGAAACCATGAAGGGCGGTAGGGGTGGAGATCAAGGAGATAAAATGACAACAGCCTGTGTCTCTGGAAATAATTAAATATTCCCCCTTCACACTGAGAGGGAGGGCAATAAATAGTTCAATATAATCAGGCAAAGCTTTTTAGGGACCTGGAGATTTTCAGTGAATGTGAGCAAAATGATTCTGCTTAAGAGCCTCCCTCCCCACCTACCTGTAGGGGCAGTGGGCTGAGCTGCAGGTGGTTTCTGCAGAAGCTGAGAGATGGATGTGTCCAGAGCCTCTGCATTTCTTTGAGAAGAGGGGGCGTCTGGGTTTTCTTTTGGGGTTGATGGAAAGGTTCTAAAGTTAGATAGCGGCGATGGTTGCACAATTTGGGGAATGTACTAAAAACCACAGAATTTCCCACTTTTGAAAGATGAATTTTATGTATGTAAATTACATTTCAATAAGGCTATTTTAAAAAGAAAATAGATAAAATCAAGAAGTTACTCTACATAATTGTTTTTTTCTTTCGAAAAAGGGGGAGGGTGGTTTAGACACAAAGACTCTGGATTCGAATCCTGTCTCTCCTGACTTGTAGCCGTGGGATTCTGGGGACCTACTCAGCCTCCCTGAAACCCAGTTGTTCCATCTGTAAAGTGGGGATGTTAAAAATGTCCTTTCCTCGCAGGGCTGCTGTGAGGACGAGTGTGATGCTGTTTGTAGGAGCCCGACACAAGGGAAGTGCTCGCTGAGCTCTGCAGAATGAGATGAATGGATGGTTTGTAGGAGGCTGGAAAAGCTCCACTCACAGGTGCTTAGGTGGAAAAATGGGCTGGAAATGGGGTGAACCAACAACTTTCAGACGACAGGACTAGGGAACCCTGTGGTGACAGGGTAGTCTCCTCAGACCCTTGCATGATCACTTGCCCTAGAGATGTAGCACCCGTAACAGCTGGCACTCATCGAGCACTTACTGTATGTGAGGTACCTCACATACACCTCATCTCATTGAATCTTTATTTCAACACTAGGAGGCAGGTACTGTTAGATCCCCTTATTACCAACAGACAGAGCCTAGTCACTTGCACAAAATCACCGAGACAGTAAAAGGCGGGGCCAGTTCAAACCCAGGCAGGCAGGTACCTGAGCTAAGTCAGGGGAACTAGAACTGGCTCCTACCAGCTTGAGAAAGCAAGTTGTTAAATATCCAGGCGTTCTAGTGATTATTAAATGTGGGAAAATGGAGGGTCTGACACGCCTCATCATACCCTGTAGCTGTAGCTGTGGGACCTGTAGCTGTGGGACTCTGGGCACATACTCAGCCTCCCTCCCTGAATCTCAATTGTTCCATCTGTAAAGTGAGAATGTCAAAAGTGTACCTCCTTCATATGGGTGCTTTGTATTTTTAGTAGAGACGGGGTTTCATCATGTTGGCCAGGTTGGTCTCAAATTCCTGACCTCATGTGATCTGCCCACCTAGGCCTCACAAAATGCTGGAATAACTCAATTATTTATTTATTTATTTATTTATTTAAATAATTATTTTAAATAATTTTAAATAATTGAGTTATTTTAAAATGTACAATTAATTATTGTGCATTTTAAATTAAATGTACAATTTAATTGTACATACTGTTTTATTTTAAAACAGTATAACTGGATTATTTGTAACACAAAGGATAAGTGCTTGAGGGGATGGATACCCCATTTTCCATGTTGTGATTATGACAGATTTCATGCCTGTATCAAAACATCTCATATATCCCATAAATACATATACCTACTATATACCCACAAAAATTGTTTTTAAAAATTTTAATTATTTGCATTGATGATGATCAAAACAGCCTCCATGAGGCGATCAACCCAAGGGCCTAAGAGGACAGCAGACCTTCTGAGTTCTAGCCAGGCCCTTTCATCTTGAAAGGCAGCCGCCCCAGAAGTGGGTAGCAGGTAGGGTCTGTTTAAAGCTATCCAGCATCTCCATGGCAACAGGCAGTAGCTGCCCTGTGGGCGTTGGGGAGGGGACCCTCTGCCTCATTCCACAGAATGATTCCACAGGTCCCACGGGCCCCGCTGAGGAGTCAGCAAAAGCTTTCTGCAGTTTCCACATGGAGACGATCTGGAGGTGGAAGTTAAGTGGGTGTAGATCTCAAGGCAAGTAAAACTCCGAAGTCAAGTCTGACTGAGCCCAGTGCTTTGCATAAGAGAGAAATAATAAATGTTTCATGAATGAACGAATGAATAAGTGAATGAATGAAAAGTTTTGTCTATACTCAGAGATTTACAAACTCAGTCTCAAGCATTAAGAGAGGGGCTTGTTCATTCCTGAATTTCACTAATGGCTTCCCTGCATTCATGCTCTTTGCTTCAGCTTTCTGGTCCCACACTCCCTGACCCTGGGTTCAGGCATATGACTTGCTTTGGCCACTGGGGTATGTTAGCCCATCTGATGCCAGCAGAGCTTGAAAAGCCTGAGGGTATTCCCACTTGTCCTCCTGCATGATTGGGATACTATAGCTCTCTCTGGGACCACGGCCACCACCATGGGAACGTGTCAGACTGTGACGAATGTGGTGGTAGGTGGAAGAGCCAAGTGGTCCCAGCAAAGACCATGCTAGAGCACCAGCCCCCAGCGGAACCACCAGCTGACCACGGACAAATCAATGGGACCAACTGGGATCAGCACAACTGCCCAGCCTACACATCAACTCATGAGAAATAATCATGATAATAAAAGGTTATTGGGCTTTTTCATTTTAAAAAATGATTTATGTTTTAAAAATAAATGTTATTGTGTATATTTGAGGTTTACAACATGATGTTATGGGATACATATGGATAGTATAATGGTTTAAAAATTATTGCTTGAAAGGACATCAAGATGGAAATAATAGGCACTGGGGACTCCAAAAGGGGGAAGGGTGAGATGAGAGTGAGGTTGAAAAACCACTTATTGGGTAGAACGTTCACTGTTTGGGTGATGCATCCACTAGAAGCCCAAACTTCACCATTACACAATATATCCATGTAATAAACTTGCACAGGTACCCCCTGAATCCATAATAAAAAAATATTCTTAAAAAGGTTATTTGTTTGAAGCCATTAAGTTTTGGGGTTATTTGTTATATGTCAGTAGCTACCTGATACAGGCTGCCTGCTTTGCAATTCTCCAAAAAGCTCAGAAGGGCCTGCTTCTTTCTTGTCTCCGAGTCTGCTGCCTCATTGAGAATTCTGATGAAAGGCTTCAGTGTAGCTGCTTCTTGACTGAAGACTCAGGTACAAGATCATCTCCCATTGAGGGAAACAGAGAAATCTGCCTTCAGCTAAATGAACAAGGACATCACCGAATACCACCACTCCCTTGGGAAATAGACTTTAATAGTCCCCGTAGCTGAGAAAGACACAAAGAAATTCTGAAGAAACAATAAGCTTCATTTTCATTTCTGCTCTAGAAGAAAAGTTTTGCCTGAATCATTGCTGATCTGTCTCCCCTGCAACCACCATTTACCTGCAGCCAGATTCCCTGCCAGGATTAGAGGACATCAGCTAGTCTAGAACTGATGACTTAAAAGGTGTTTGGGCTTTACCCTTCTTAGGGGATCCCTTTTTCAGGGATGACATAAAGTCCCAAGATACACCAGAATCAGCGCTGCTAAGGACTGGCAGGATCCAAAATGTGATTTTCAGTCTCTTCCCAGTGGAGGTGAAACGAAGTGGTCTGCACTCTCTCTACTCCACGTGTGGTCCAGGGACCAGCAGCATGGGGATGGAATTATCTGGGAGTTTGTCACAAACACCAAATCCCAGGCCCCATCCTTAACCTCCTGCGTCAGAACCTGTGCTTCGACAAGATGCCAGGTGATGCAACTGTACATTTTGTGCAGGAAACTCTGCTCAACAACACCCGTCTCTGCTCGTGGAAGTTCATGTAAGTTACAGGGGTTTTAAACCAGAACATCACCTTCATTCTCAGTGTTATAAAGGACACCCTCCGCTAACAGAACACAAATTTCCCAACCCCCAATGCGTGCAAGGCACACACACACACAGAGGCATGCACACACTTCCCTCAACCAGGCTGGTCAAAGTCCCTTACTTGTGAGTCCTACTTGAAAGATTATGTCTTCTGAAACACAGCGCTTTGTACCTTAAAGGGCCTCTCAAATGTCCCACTGAGACCCAGGGGTTCATTCACCAGAAGCACTTAGTCTTGCTAGGAGATTAAAGGTTTCAAATGATTCCTTTCTGATCCCAACAGGATAGCTGCTTGCCTAAAATACAAGAGCCTCGTTGGAAGTAATCTCCATGGAAATCATTAACCCAGTTTATTAACAAGGAAAAAATCCTAAGGATATTTTAAACTTTTAAAATATCTTTGCAAGCTAATGGCGATGAAAACAAAGCATTTTTAAAGCAAAAGAGTCCCTATAGCAGAAGTTAAAGTAAAACGCTCTCTGAATTTTAGCAATTCTATTTTAGGCTCTTAAATAAGCCCTGGAAATCCTGTTAATTTAAATTACTGACCACTCACCAACACCTTCCCTGAAATAATTCGCACCTTAATCGTCTCACGAAATTTTTTTTCAAGAAAAAAAAATATGGACTGGGCACGGTGGCTCATGCCTGTAATCCCAGCACTTTGGGAGGCAGAGGCAGGCAGATCACAAGGTCAGGAGATCCAGACCATCCAGGCGAACATGGTGAAACCCCGTCTCTACTAAAATACAAAAATTAGCTGGGTGTGGTGGCGCATGCCTATAGTCCCAGCTACTCGGGAGGCTGAGGCAGGAGAATCTCTTGAACCCGGGAGGCGGAGGTTACAGTGAGCCGAGATCGCGCCACTGCACTCCACCTGCGACAGCGGGACTCCATCTCAAAAAATAGAAAATAAATAAAAAAATAAAAAGCATATGTATATGAGGTTACTTATGTGCTGCTAACACATTATTTTCTCGAACTCTCTGAACTATGGGATGAAAAGACAATTGAAAAACAGACCTAGGCTATGTTTCCAAATGATTTTTCATCCCCTGTTCACGATAACCTTTTCAAGAGAGAGCTGGCGAGGCTGAAGGTAGCTATAATTATATAGCTACCAGCCCTGAAAAGACAAGGTTGTTCAGTGGTACTGATAAGACACGGGTTCAGAATGTTTTAGGCAGCATGCAAATGTATTCTGATTTTTTTCAACTCCCTTTAGAAGGGGGGGAAAAAAATCTTGTTTGAAGTATATTCTTGAGGTGGAGCTGGTAACAGATTAATTAGAAAAATGAAGTGATGGGAAAGGGAAGCCCTAACTGGTCAGCTCCCTCTCTCTGTCCAGCTGGGATGAAGCAAGCTTTTAAGGACCAGCCCCCTAATTTCAGAATATGGTCAAATGGGTCCTCTTCAGCCATTTGGAATCAGTCACTGGAATGACCAACTGGTGCCTAGATCACATCCATCCCCCTTTTAGCTGTCTCCACCTTCTGATTCTCCACTTTAGAAACATTCCTCCATCTCTTAGTCTGTGGGGACTGGGAGATGCTGAACTCACTTCTGACTCCAAAGGGAAACACCTGACCCAGGCCTGGCCAATCAGCTCATCTCCTCCCTTCCCGGTCCCCAGTGATTGGTTCAGGGGTGGACATGTGACCTAAGTCAAGCCACTTAGAACTTTTCTGGAAACTATTGGAAAAGAGGTCCTGTCTTTCCACTGGAAGCTGCAGGGGGTAGGACTGGAGCTTCTGGAGCGTCCTAAGAAGAGCCTGCCTGGGAATGAAGCCAGCAGAGTGGAAGGCAGAGCTGAGGGAGGGAAACGCTACTTTCTCCATAAGCCCTGGATCCAGCCATACCTGAAACCTCTAGACTTCTAAAATCTGAGAATTAACAAATTCCCCTGTTTTGTTTGTTTAATAGTTTTGAGTTGAGCTTCTGCTGTTTACAACCAAAGCTGTCTACCTTGTTCTATTCAAAACCCCTCAGGATTTTCACAGCAACGTCAAGAAAAACAGCATATTCCTGGGCCAAAAAAACAAAACCCCTCAAGAGATCATCTAGTCTATCCCTTGTATTTGAGTATGCAAATAATCTAAACTTTTTAAAATTTTGTATTCTTAGTCAACATCCCAAGGGACTGAGACTCTGCAACCTCCATCCAAAACCAATTTGAGAAAACACTAGGAGATGAAATTTTGAGTTTAAAGATGCAACATACGTCTGTAGGTGGCTTGGGAAATATTCTTCTGGCTGACAAAAAAAAAAAAAAAATCCACCAACAAAACCAAACTCCTAATATTAGATTTCATGTGCTACCAAGTAAACTTTTTCTCATATAGAACAAATTGTTTCTATAGAAATGAATGCTTTTCTAGCAACCCAATCTCTATTAGGGTTGCTATGGGAACAGATTGAGAAAATTGGGGAAATGTAGAAAAAGGTAAATGACTGCTCAGTTTCTTTCTTTTCTTTTCCTGGAAACCCACAGAGGGCAAAGGCCTTTTTACTTCTGAGTACCTTAATACTTGGGGCTGACTCCAGGAACACTTAAGAATATAATTTTAACTCTGTTGAATTCTCATTCCCCAGCAAGGGTGTCATCAAGTCTTTAAAATTTAATTCAGAATATGGCAAGTTTCAGTAAGAACCACCCTCCAAAGTTTGCTTTTAAGGACCAAGGGTAGGCAGGACTGTGGAGTAAGAAGTTACAAAGCTATGAACGTAAACGTATAATAATAGGTGCTAACGACCACACACGTGCTACAGATACTGTCTTTTGGAGAGCAACCCTTCATTTGGAGAAACATAAGCACACATGCTTTGTGAAAGCTTCATTGTACACAGTAAAATCAGCAGGTTGCCCGGCTCTTGTAATGCAAATGAGGAATACACGGGTGAATGTTTTCTGTTCTTTACCTAGAAGTGGAAGGGAGTGCAAACCCAAGTTAGACGGTCTCTTCACCATTACTCTGTTTCTGAAATCATCTATTTACAAGTAGGGTAATATATCTGTCTGATAAAGGAAGAGAATTCTCTCTCAACTCTCACTAGCTGTAAGGCCGGTAGGATGGAGTGGAGAGACATTAAAAACCAGAAAGCCACAATCACCAGTTTAGAACTGCATGACCTTGGGGTAGTCATTTCATTGCTGAGCCAATTAAGTTGCTCTCCTCTGTGAAATGGGATTAACAAGATCTGTGAAATGGATATCTCGGTTGGTACAGAGTGGAGTTACCAGCCCTGCTTCATACGAACCTCGCATGTCTTCTGGAGCCAGACGGATAATACAAATGTGTGAAACCGGAAGTGTTTGGCAAACAAGATAATAGTGAGGTCTGTGGCAAAACCAGAAAGCAGTACGCTCCTATACAGTTCAAAACGGGTTTAACACCTTGCCTGCAGGTTAGATTCACCTTGGAGCCTGCCAGCTGAAACCCCCACATCTGCATCCACTGTGTAATATGGGTAATGTGACACAGATGTGATACCACTGATGAAGTAGAGCCTACCCCGACAGAAACTTGACTGCTGAAGGAGGGAGAAATATGGGGCCACCGGGAATGCCTTCTGGGTGAGAAGAGAAGAGTCCATCCTGTGAAAGTACAGCTCCTCACCTCCTCCTCTGCCTCCACCCTGATCCAAGCTGTGGTCACCTCTCACCTGGGAGAGGCAGTAGCTTCCTCACTGGAGTCCCTGCTTCTACTCCCCCCCCTACAACCAGTCCTCAACACACAGCAGAAGGAATCCTTTATAACAGAAGTCAAATTGTACCCCCTTCTCTGCCTCTGACCCTCCGAGGGCTCCCCACATCCTTCACAATAAAAACTGCACCTCTGGTGGTGATCCTATGTGACCATATTATTTCCCACTCTCTGCCAGCCACACTGGCCCCCTTGCTGTTCTTCGGCACATTAGGCATGCTCCTGCCTCAGGGCCTTTGCACCTGCTGTTCCCTGTGCTTAGACATGTTTCCTCTGGATGTCCGCACGGCTGGCTCCCCCAGCCCCTGCAGGTTTTTGCTCCACTGTTACTGCTTCTTAGCCAAGCCTTCCTTTGGCCATTCTATATAAAATGAAGACACCCAACCCCAGAACTCAGCCCTTCCCTGCTTCAGTTTTCTTTACACCTCATATCACCAGCTAGCCTCTTTACTTGTCTCACTCCTCTGCTGGAGATAAACTCCATGTAAGCAGGGATTCTTGTCTGTGTTTATCACTGAATTCCCAATGCCCAGAAGAGCACCTAGCACAAGGAGGTTCTCAGCCCCCTTTGCTGAAACACCGTGAATGAAGCAGGAGAGCTGAAGAGTGGGAGGAAGGTGCCACAGCCCATGCTGGTCTAGCCTCCCCAGGGCCAGGGGGAGATGTTTCTGCATCAGGGCCACTCTTTCAGCAAGTGTGAGCACCCACCACAGGCCAGGCAAGAGGTGCTGGAGACAGGATACCATGATGAACGGGACAGGTACATCCCTGCCTCCCAGACAGCTTACAGCCTGGCAGGCCAGGCAGACAATACATGAATCCACAGAATCGCAAGCAGTGAAATGTGGTGTAAAGAAAAAATAACACAAGGTGAGGAGTCAGGGAGTGGGAAAGCAGGCTTGATGTTGAGTTTGGGGGGTCAGGGGTGGCTTCCCCGAGCAGGGTATACTCGGGCGGCAGCCTGATGGAATGAGGAACCCAGAGGATGGGGCACAGAGATCACGCCTCTGCCTGATCCCTCCACTCTCCCCTTCCCAACCCTCTGACTTGACAGGAGCCCCACCTGTGCCTGTTTGCCCTTCCCCGTTTTAGAACTGATGGAGCCTCACACCACAGGTGAGACGCCTGGCTGGAGAACTTAGTCTGTCAGCTCACTCCGTCTCCCTCTTCCTGTCTGTCAAGGGGCTTGCCAGAGAGAGCTAGTATCTCCTTCTTTCTGGGTTGTGTGATCTGGCCTTGTTCTCACCTTCTTTGGTATAAACCCACCTTGTATCTGGAAAGGCAATGCGCCCGGCTAAAATATTACATGTCCCGGCCCCCCTTAAAGCTAAGCTGCAGCTTTGTGACCAAGTTCAGTGTTGTGGGGCAGAATGTTCCTTAAAGAGAGGTGCCCCAGCTGGGAAGTGGGCTCCTTTTGCCCGTTGCCCCTTTTTCCTTCTGATGCCCGGAATGCAGACACAGTGGCTAAAGCTCTAGCAGCCATTTTGGTCCATGAGGCAAACTTGAGGGAGGTGGTGCGAAAAAATAGGACTTTAGAGACCAAGGAGTGGCCAGACCTGTCTCAAACTGCCTGCCTACTTCTGAACTTATTTTGTGTGATTAAAAAATATATCCTCCCATTTGATACACTCCAGGGCTATATTATGACTTTCATGAGCCCTAGGTACATTTGCCTTCATGGGCTCCTCCCTCTATAGAAAATTATATTATAAAATTATTTTAATTATATATTTTATAATCTAATTATATAATATATAATTATATTTAAAAATATTTTCTATGTTGGTATAAAAGACAAATATAATCTAGGCTGGATTCATTATTATGCATTCATTATTACTATATTCATTTTTTTCTTCTGATCTTAAAAGAATTTTTTTTTTTTTTTGAGACAGAGTCTCACTCTGTCACCCAGGCTGGAGAGCAGTGGTGCATCCTTGGTTCACTGCAACCTCCACCTCCTGGGTTCAAGCAATTCTCCTGTCTCAGCCCCACAAGTAGCCAGGACTACAGGTACCTGCCACCACACCCAGCTGATTTTTTTTTTTAGTAGAGATGGGGTTTCATTATGTTGGCCAGGCTAGTCTCGAACTCCTGACCTCAGGGATCCACCCGCCTCGGCCTCCCAAAGTGCTGGGATTATAGGTGGGAGCCACTGCACCCAGCCAAAGAAATCAAAACAGAAACTTTTTTGTGGGCCCCTGAAAATATCACGGGCCCTATACCGTGGGCCACCAATGCCTGAACAAGTGCGTCCCACTCCACATGCCTTACCATGCTGTTAAGGCCTTTACAACCTGATGACGTAGGTCCTTTAATTCTTCCCATTTTTTCAGATCAAGAAACTAAGGCCAGACAGGTAGAACATCTTGCACATATTTGAATCCTGATCCATTCAGCTGCAAAGTCTAAGTCCTTAACTTTTTGTTTGTTTGTTTTTGAGATGGAGTCTCACTCTGTCACCCAGGTTGGAGTGCAGTGGCACAGTGCTGGCTCACTACAACCTCTGCCTCCCAGGCTCAAGTGATTCTCCTGCTTCAGTCCCCTCAGTAATTGGGACTACCGGTGCCTGCCACCATGCCCGGCTAATTTTTGTATTTTGAGTAGACATGGTTTCACCATGTTGGCCAGGCTGGTCTTGAACTCCTGACCTCAAGTGATCTGCCCGCCTCAGTCTCCCAAAGTGCTAGGATTACAGGCGTGTGCCACTGCGCCTGGCCTAAATTCTTAACTTTTGATGCTAGAAAAGGAGCTGATTCTTGATAAAGCTATTATTATGAATGCAAACAGCTCTGACAACTTAAGAAAATAGACTTGATAGATGGTAACAAAGTGTATTGGACACACAGACCTTCTGGTAGCTCCTTTTTATTTTAATCTATAAGATAAACCCAGCTATGAGCTCTCTGCAGGAAATGTTTTAAATCCTCATTTTTTTAGGACTAGATTTACTCATCCAACTCCACAAAGAAAATAACTCCATTTAGCTTGACAGACTCCACAATGAAACAAATTATTTTTCTGGAAATGTTCCTAAAAATAGCATGGAATGGGTCTGCTTACAGATACCAGAGGCAGTAAGACTGAATATGTTAGCTTTAAGGGTGCAAATGTGTTTTGAAACAGACTCTTCTGTGGTCCCAAGAAGAAAAAATTGATTTTCCAGATAGCACAATAAATCATGCAGGGAAACAACTTTGGAGCAAAAACAGCGTGAACTTTGAGAGGATGGCACAGAACTCAATTCATCTTCCATGCCTCCCCCTAGTCGGAGCCAAGAAAAAGGCTTTCCCCACCTCGTCACTATGTTTATTTCCCTTCACGTCCTCTTACCACAAATTAAAAGGCAAGGAAATGTTGATGAAACAAAGACCAAAGTATTGCTTATGCTCTGCAAAGGCACTGCCGCACAGGAGAGATAAGCAATGGTTGGTTTCTTGAGAATAACTGCATCCTACAGAGCTTTTTTCTCTCCAAGCTGTGATCTAAGTAAACAACTTGACCCTCAAACAATGCTTTTTGTTTAATCATCCATCCATTCAGCATTTATTAGGTGCTTCCTGGATGGTCTGCACCATATCAGATACCAAAGAGCCACCTATGAGACTCTGCCTTTGGAGAGCAAAGCTGGTGTCTAGATGAGGGCAGAGACCATACGCAGAGGAATCCAGTGCCTGACACTGTCCCAAACTAGAGGTTAAGAATAGGAATGCTGGGGTTACGGGTCCGAATTCTGCCATTACTACTTACCAGCTGTATTAGTCCATTCTCACGCTGCTAATAAAGACATACAGGAGACTGGGTAAGTTACAAAGGAAAAAGGTTTAATTGATTCACAGTTTAGCATGGCTGGGAGGCCTCAGGAAACTTACAATCATGGCAGAAGGGAAAACAAACACATCCTTCTCCACATGGCAGCAGCAAGAGGTGCTGAGCAAAAGGGGGAAAAGCCCCTTATAAAACCATCAGATCTCATGAGAACTCACTCACTAGCACAAAATGGTGGAGGTAATCACCCCATGATTCAATTACCTCCCACTGGGTCCCTCTCATGACACATGGAGATTATGGGAACTACAATTCAAGATGAAATTTGGGTGGGGACGCAGCCAAACCATATCACCAGCAGAAAAAGTTTGGGCAAGCTGATTAATCCAGGTCTCAGTTTCTTCATCTGTAAAATGGGAACAATAAGAATACCTTCCTCTTAGAGTTGATAGGATAATTAAATGAGATCATACATGAAAAGCACTTAGCACACAGCAAATATTCCCACAATACTTGCTGCATTCTACATGCAAAGTGCATGGAGAAAGGAAGAATCGAAGAATTTGGAAGTTTTTTTTGTTTTTGCTTGTTTGTTTGAGACGGAGTCTCACTCTGTTGCCAGGCTGGAGTGCAGTAGTGCGATCTTGGCTCACTGCAAGCTCCGCCTCCCAAGTAGCTGGGTTTACAGGTACCCGCCACCACACCCAGCTAATTTTTGTATTTTTAGTAGAGATGAGGTTTCACCATGTTTGCCAGGATGGTCTCTATCTCGTGACTTCGTGATCCACCTGCCTCAGCCTCCCAAAGTGCTGGGATTATAGGCATGAGCCACAGCACCCAACCTGGAAAGGGCTTTTTAGTTTTGGGGGACTTGTGGGTGCTGGAATGTTCTATCTCTTACTCTGGGCACTGGTTACATGGATGTGTTCACTTTGTGAAAATTCATCAAGCCGTGCATTTATGACTTACTTTCTGTATGTCCTCGAATAGAAAGTTTACATATAACAACAGTAGAATGCCTAATATTCGATTGAAAATTGTTGGAATCTCAGCCACATAAACTATTTCTTTTTTTTCTTTTTTTTTTTTTGAGACGGAGTCTCGCTCTGTCGCCCAGGCTGGAGTGCAGTGGCGCCATCTCGGCTCACTGCAAGCTCCGCCTCCCGGGTTCACGCCATTCTCCTGCCTCAGCCTCCCAAGTAGCTGGGACTACAGGCGCCCGCTACCACGCCCGACTAATTTTTTGTATTTTTAGTAGAGACGGGGTTTCACCGTGTTAGCCAGGATGTATTTCTTTATCTTCTCCTAAATTTTCTGTAAAGCCCATTTCATGCATCAATGCCTGGTGTGAGTCGGGGTTATTCTGTGGGGAACAGAGGAAAAGGTCTGAATCAACATTGTGCGGCACAGAGAAAGTCAGCCAGAAAAGTCAAAGGCCAGCCCAGAGCAACAGAGACGAAAACCTCCAGGGGTTTCTCAGAAACTTGAGCTAAATTCTCAAGCTGAAAACTTGAACTGTAATTCTCACCTGCACAGGAGGAGTCGGTATCCCTCATCTTACAGATGGGGCAACTGAGGCTTAAAGGTGTGAGACTTGCAAAAGGTCATCTATGGGGTAAACCACAGAACCAGCCAACCTTCCACTGGTGTAAAATGGGGTTGGAGACAAACTCTAACTAGACCTGAAGAGGCGAGGACACCACAGCCAAGGGATGGGGATGCTGAAGGCAAGGGCTGAGGACTGCACTCCTCTGCTCTCCCCAAGAACAAGTCAACCCTAGAGCTGGGTTGACTTGTGGGGGAAAGGACGGCATGATCTACCAGCGCAACACGCAGGCTCAGATTTCAGGTCGACCCTGGGTTTAATACTGATTCTGCAATTTACCTCAAAGATGACCTTGTGCAATCTCCTATCACCTTTAAGCCTCAGTCGCTCCATCTGTAAAATGGAGGATACCAACTCCTTCTGTGCAGGTGAGAATTACAGGAAGTGTTTAGAACACAGGAAATACCCCCAGGAAAGGCAGCTGTTGTTATTGAACTGAATTGAATCTGGCAGAAGACAGCTCCTTGGCAGCACGGAGAGGTTGGAGCCTGTTAAAACAACTTTGCTCTTTTTCCATATTTCTGGTAGAAATGTCCACAAGTAAAGACATGACCTTTAAGCTGATCGTTGGAGGAGAGCCGTTATTCCCACACGCACAGCTCTGTCTTCTCCGAGAAGTGGGCTGTGGCAAAGGGGATGTACCAAATCCAGGGCCATGGGTTGCAGGGGCTGGAGCCCAATGGGGTGCATAATGGAGCCACAGATATAATTAAGAGGCGGTTGATTTGCAATAATTATGCACTGTTTGGTTAATTCTTTCAAGATGCTAAACAGCCCTTTCCTGGGGCCGCAGTAATTGACTCTGTCAATGGCGATGCATACTGCTGTCTGGAGACGTCTGCTTGGACGACCTGCCGACTCATTTCAACACACGCACAGCATACTCGCTCACTGTCTTTGCTCATTGACTGACAGGTCTGAGCAGAAGTGCCAGGGTGGAGAGTCTGCTGTGGAGTGATGAGGAAGAGAGGGCTGGGGAAAGATTTAAATGGAAAGAAGTGCTGTCTAAACAGAGAAAGAGGAGGCAAGATGGGTGCTCTCACACTGAGCTCAGATGGCCTGGTTGCAAACCTGCTTTTACCCTCACCAGCTGTGTATGCTCAAACAAGCCCCTCCAGCTTTTGGAGCCTCAACTCTGCATCTGCAGAAACGGGATAAATGCCCTCACCTCAAATGGGTTGTTGCAAGGATTTAGAATAGCATAATGAACAGTGCCTGGCACCGTGAGGTGTTGAATAAACATTGGCTATTATACTTGCAGAGGGACGTAAACTGAGCAGTGAAAACATATCTGGGACAAAATTAGAAAAGTTTGCAGCTAGTCCAGAAGAGGCAGTATAGGCTTTGCCTGCTGCACTGGGAATTTGCTGTGTGACTTGGGGCAAAGTCCTTAACCTCTCTGTGCCTTGCTTTCTTCTATTAAAAATTGAAATAATACTTCCCTGGGAGGATTGCATGAGGATTAAGTAAGACGGTGCCGGGCACATAACAGATCCTAAAGAAACAGTGGATCTATGTCTTTCTGCATCTTCAAATCTGGCTCTGCCTAAAAGCCAGCTCTCCTGACACCAGTGGGCAGGCAGCTGTTTACTGTGGATTTCACAGGTACTTAAACTAGCAGCTGATCTGCCAGAGAGCAACAACCTGCTTTGAATGCTTAATAAACTCCAGTGATTGCCTTTCCTGGCTCCATCCCAAACTTCTCCCAACCTGGCTCTACCCTGAGCAGCTCGACAGGCTTGCAGCACGTCAGGCAGGATGAGCCACTGTATCTGGGGGAGCAGGGGGGAGATTTCCACCCAAATGAGCCCATCTGGTCACGTGGATGACAGCTAGGGTGATGGCGAAGCCCTCTCACCAGTCCACACTGGCACTGGATGCCCTGCCTCGGGTTATCCTTCGTAATGGAGAAAGGGCTAACACATTGGTGGGTGCCGCCATCCAGCTTCCTGCCCCAGGAATTGGGAGGAAGGATGGAAATTCACTTCCAGTCATATCACAATGAGCATTAACATCCTTCCAGCCCCGCCTCCTCTGCTGACTCCACCCCCTCCAGTCCACCACCCCCAGAGTCTCTCTTTTTTTTTGAGATGGAGTCTCGCTCTGTCACCCAGGCTGGAGTGCAGTGGTGCCATCTTGGCTCACCGCAGCCTCCACCTCCCAGGTTCAAGCAATTCTCCTGCCTCAGCCTCCCAAGTAGCCAGAATAACAGACATGCACCACCATGCCTGGCTAATTTTTGTATTTTTAGTACAGACAGGGTTTCGCCATGTTGGTCAGGCTGGTCTCAAACTGCTGACCTCAAATGGTCTGCCTGCCTCGGCCTCCCAAAGTGCTGGGATTACAGGCATGAGGTACCATGCTCAGCCTCAGAGTCCTCTTTCCACAACACAAATGTCACCATCTCATCCATCTGCTCACAAAGATCCAGTGCCTTCCCATGCCCCTCAGAGCGAAGATCACAGTCAAGCACAGCTTATGAGATCCTTTTACGCTGAACTCTGCCAATCCCTTTGGCTTTATCTGACACCACTGCCTGTCCCTGCTCCTAACTTATTTCTCCCAGACTTGCTACACAACTTATTCTACAAGCATATTGTTCTCTTCCACACCTTTGTGCATTTCCACCTGCTATTCACTCTCCCGGAAATACCCACCCTCTTTCTCCATCTGGAAAATTCCTATTCATCCTTTAGTATCCAACTGACATCAGATCCCTGCATGAAACTTACCTACACCTCCCCAAATGCATAGCTACTCCCTCGGCATTTCCATTGTGCTTTGAAAATCTTCATTCATTCTTTCTATGATTATTAGGTGATATATAATAATGAGCCTCTGCTGTGCACCAGACACTGGGCTAGATCCTGAGGTCAGAGAGCAACAAAAAAGGCCAGCCCCTGTGTCATGACCTATGGTCCAGCTTCTAGGCTCCAACAGAAAAGACAAGTGTGTCAAGCAGCCTTTGGGGTACATGGTGATGATGGAGAAAGACAGAGTGTGACGAAAGCCTGAGAAGAGGGTCTCAGCCTAGTCTGGGGAGCAAAATAAATCCCTCCTGGGGATGTGCTGTTTTAACTAGAATGCACAAAATGAAAAGCACTAGGCAGCGGGAGAAGGCGGCTGGGAAGAGAGAGAGTTCAGAGCTGAAAGAAAATCACAGTCAAAGCCCTGAGGCAAGAGAGACTGCCTGGGCCCTTTTAGGAAGAGTAGGGGGAAAGATGGGGGAAATGGGGTGGGAGGGAAGGCTGAGGCCGCATGGTGAGTGGTAGGAGGCATCTTGGGCCAAGAACAGGATCCTATCCTAAAGGCAAAGGGAAGCCAGGAGGGTTTTTTAATGCAGAGAAAAGAGATGCTCAATGCTGTCATTTATAAAGGTCACTCTGGCTGCAGTGGGAAAACCAGACCAGGTTGGGGAAGGCGGAGGTGGGTGGCAGGTGGTGAGGCACAGTTAAAAGACCATCCCAGTCATCCAGGAGGCTTGAAGGATGGTGCTGGCTTCCGAAGTGGAAAAAAGTAGATGGAGCTGATCTAGAGAAGAGGAAGGATCCGTAGGACTTGATGAGGGATCCCATGAGGGAAGAGGGAGAGGTGGAAATTGAGTAGGACACCCAGGTTTTATGCTGGCTGCTGGATGAATGGTGATATTCTTGTTCACTGAGATGGGGAGATGAGGTGGGGAGCAGGCTGGGTAGAGGCAGGGAGCTAGGCCCTGGGTTCCGTTTTGTACACTTTGCCTCTGCTGTGCCTGTGGATATCCAAGGGGCATCCCAGAAGCCTCTGGGTGTAGGAGTGTTTGTAGGTATTTATCCTGCATTCAGCACCTGCCTCGGATGTCCACAGGCCAGTGAGGGCGGCCCTCAGGGATGTGCGACATTTTCTGCTTTCTTCTCAAGCACACCTGCTGCTTCTTGTCCCTTGGCACTCCGTGGACATGCCAGATGCCACTCCTGTGTCCCACACAGCATAAAGGGAGAAAGCCCCTCCTCAACTCGCTATTGAACTATGACATTAGAGGCCCAAGGTGGCACTCTCAAACCCCAAGTCTACCCAAAAAGCCCCTTCAGCTGCTACCACTAACTTCTCTCTTCCAAAGAGACGCTCAGGCCTGCTGGAAAGCAGACAGCATTGGTTGCCTACCTGACAGCCATTTCTCCTTCCTCTTTGGTAACTGAACCTCAGTTATGTTCAGGTAGCAATGTGCCCAGCACCAGGGGTGAAGCAACAACAATCTAAGCCAGCCACAGTAATCCTTTTCTATTTTGCCAACAAATGGTCATCGCCAGGCACATGACCTGCTTTTAGCCAATGAGCTGCAAAGGAAAGTTTGTGAAGGGCTTCTGGGCTCCCTGATAAAAGGGAGAGTCACAGGAGGAGGAAGGCCCTTTGTTTCCCTTTTTGCCTTCCTTCATGGGTCATGATCATGGGCAGAAGAGATGTCAGGAGCTGCAGCAGCCATTCTGTGCTCATGAGGCAACAAGGCTAAATGAAATCCAACCCACTGAGGAAACTAGAGCTGAAGGATGGATGTATTGAGGGTCATCAGTGCATCCCTGAGTGCAAATCCTGAGGCTATTTATTCTTCTTGTTAAGAAAATAATAACTGACTTTACAGTTTAAGCTACTGTTGATTGAGTTTTCTCTTACTTGCAGCTGAAAGCCATACAGCCAAGTCTGGATATAAATTTATTCATTTGGGCCAGGTGCAGTGACTCACACCCATAATCCCAGCACTTTGAGAGGCCAAGGTGGGCAGATCACTTGAGGTCAGGAGTTCGAGACCAGCCTGGCCAACATGGTAAAACCCCGTCCTACTAAAAATACAAAAATTAGCTGGGTGTAGTTGTGGGTGCCTGTAATCCCAGCTACTCAGAGGCTGAGGCAAGAGAATCACTTGAACCTGGGAAGCAGAGTTTGCAGTGAGCAGAGATTGTGCCACTGCACCCCAGCCTGGGTGACAGAGTGAGACTCTGTCTCAAAAATAATAATAATAAAAATAAATTTATTCATTTATATCCATACATCTCCATAACCCTACTTACTTATCTGTCATGTCACAAACTAGAATGCCAGATACATGAGAAAAGACTTTTGTCTGTTGTGTCCCCAACTGTGTCCCTAGAGCCTGGAACAGTGCCTGGCATGCAAGGGCACTCAACAAGTGTTCGATCAGTGGATGACTCTGCACCTGTTTCTAATCACCAGTCTCTTACCACATTCATTCAGAAAACCAACTCCATGAGCACATCAACTACTAGTACTACAACAAAACCTGCCATCTCCTGAGTGCTCACCCCATGCTAGTCCAAACCTTTTATATGTGTGATCTCATTTAATCCTCCTGTTCTCTTCCCTTTCATAGATAGGGAAACTGAGACTCAGAGAGGACAGGTGACTTGCCCAAAGGCCAAGAGCTGGGATTCAAACCCAGGTTGTTCACTCCGAATCATGGGCACTCAACTGCCATGCTATCCAGCCTGCTAAATAGGTGACATCCCCCACACCCATGAGCCTTTGGGGCAGCTGGGCCAGTGTCAAGAGAGACAGAACAGGGCAAGGTCCAGAGGTGTGGAAAAATGTAGCCACTAGAAGGAGGTGGTCACCATCATTAATTCAAAGACAGCTGAACATTAAGAGGAAAAGACAAGAACTAGAGCTAGAAGGTTATCGCAGGGTGCAGGAGAAATGGAGAGAGCCAGGGAAGACCCCATGGCACAGATTTGGTGAGCTCCATCCTCCTTACTTTGCCTCTTCCCACCCAGGCCAGGCCCCTGCCCTATTACCCAGGAGGTCTTCAGTGGAAGAGAATACTGTTGTTACTGTGACATATGAAGCACCCCCTCTTTACCCACCCTCTGGACACGTTTCAATCCATGGTCCCGGCCAGCAGAGGGTAGCCCGGCTTCCTCTACTCATCCATCTATGACATTAGAGGCCCATCGGTTCCTTCTGGGTAACCTCACAATGCCTCAGAAAATAAATGAAGATGCTTCCACATCGCAGTTCCCACTGTTTCAATTTACTCTTCCAGTTGAGATGCATCAAAGGAGAAAAGCATTCCAATGAAATGTGAATCTGAGCAGCCTGCTTTCTGACTCCGGGCCTCCGGGCTCCTCACTTGGGTTTTCCTTGGCTGGTTTTACCTCTCCTGACCTTGCCGCAGTGAGATCCATTCTCAGCCGTCAAAGACCCTTGCTTCCCCACAAAGGAGCCCTGTTTCATCAGACATTCTACACCCTGCACTCCAGCGATGGCTTTTATCTTCTAGCAGAGAAAACACGTTCTTCACAGAGGAAGGGAAAGAAGGGACCCACCATTGGTTGAGGAAGCAGTCACATTGACATACATTCTCATTTAATAATCACAGTCGCCCCCAGGGGTAGACAATGGCATTCCACTCTTAAAGACATGAAAACTGAGGTTCAGAGAAGTGAATTATTTAACTGAGATATAAATTCAGGTTTGCATTCTAGCATCTGAATCCATTCTCTTTCTCATCCACCAGGCCACCTCTTAAGACCATGATCTGAGCACTTTGCCCACCGAAAGTCCTCTTGGGATTAACGGAGCACAGATAAGAATCTTCTATTAGGAATTTAACACTGAGGAGAGATAGAACACTGCTAGTGGCTGGATAACTGTGGATAGCTAGTGGCTGGAGTACAATGCCAGGGGAAAATGACAAGTTTTGTTTGTTTGTTTGTTTTGAGATGGAGTCTCGCTCTGTCACCCAGGCTGGAGTGCAGTGGTGCAATCTCGGCTCACTGCAAACTCTGCTTCCCAGGTTCAAGCAGTTCTCTGCCTCATCCTCCCAAGTAGCTGGGATTACAGGTGCCCACCACCATACCCGGCTAATTTTTGTATTTTTAGTAGAGATGAGGTTTCACCATCTTGGCCGGGCTGGTCTTGAACTCCTGACCTCATGATCCACCCGTCTCAGCCTCCCAAAGTGACAATTATTAGCATTTTAGTATCTAATACTGCTCTTTTATCAAAAAGTGCACAGCACTCATGAAATTGTTTTAAATCACTTAAACTAATCACAATGTATTTTGAAGACATAGATTTATAAACATTATAAAATATTAAGCACTACAATGAATTCACAAAATATATAGTACAATTTATATGTTTAATACAAATTAGTAGCCGATAAACTAATAAAGCATTACAAAAATAACCAACTCAACATGGAATTAAAATATAGGGATAGTCCAGCACGGTGACTCACACCTGTAATCCCAGCACTATGGGAGGCCAAGGCAGGCAGATTACTTGAGGTTAAGGAGTTCAAGACCAGCCTGGCCAACATGATGAAAGTCCATCTCTACTAAAAATACAAAAATTAGCCAGTCATGGTGGCGCACCCCTGTAATCCCAGCTACTCAGGAGGCTGAAGCAGGAGAATTACTTGAACCCAGGAGGCAGAGGTTACAGTTGGCCAAGATCATGCCACTGCACTCCAGCCTGAGTGACGGAATGAGAATCCATCTCAAAAATAAATAAATAAATTATAGGAAATTTTAAATAAGAAATTTTAAAAATAAAACATTATTTGATTCTTTAACTGTAATCATTAAAAATAAAAGCGTGTGTCAATGATGTCACAGATGAGTTCCAAGCATTTTGTTGCTCAAATTTTTCCAGCTGTTAAAAAATGTTTGTGCCCCCATATTAGTTAGAGGAATGAAGAGGAGAGAGTTATTTACCAACCCAAACATTTTCCTCTGGAATCCCCATTTTCAAATAACTTCGAGACCCTTTGGAAGAACTTATTTCTTTATAGAGACTCCAATATTGTTCCTGACAGGAACCTGGAGTTTTTGTTTTAAGGCTGTTGTCACCATTTCAGCTTCGAATTTTGCATGTCACCATTTATAGTTACAGAATCACTTGCCTTTTGCTGTTGCAGGGTAATCTGTATCAGTTTCAAAACCACCATGTTCATATACCATTTATGGGGAATTCTTATTAGGATAATCTTTGCAATACAAGTTTTGTTTCATCAAATATATATATTTTTATTTCGCTTTAGGATAATGGAAATGGAAAAGATGTTTTCTAAATAAGGGATGTTTTGTTCAATTAGAATTTTTAATGCAGCCTAAAATGCTCTTGGAATGTCTCAAGATATAAATGATTCAGATTTCAGACTTCTTAGAATACCAAAATAGCAGTATTACATTTTTTAAAATACAGTATTTTGATACTTAAAAATAGCGTCGTACACTGGAATACCAAAAAAAAATTATTTTTTACTGCAATCATTAGCCCAGTTGCTAGGAAACCTGTGAACAAGCCAAAAGCTAGGGTATAGGTAGGTAAAAGGGCACTTCTTTGAGCAAAATAAGGAAAACCAGCATTAATTTTAGCAACCGTCAGTAATAAAGAATGAAAGGTGACAAGATAATACTTAATTGTATTTAGGAGTTTGTATTTTGTTAGAACATGCTCTTAATTGCATCCGTCACTAGGTATGCAAATACTAATCATTAGAAATAATTAGGACAGGCGCAGTGGCTCATGCCTGTAATCCCAGTATTTTGGGAGTCTGAAGTGGGTGGATCGCTTGAACCCAGGAGTTTGAGACCAGCCTGGGCTACGTGGCAAAACCCCATCTCTACCAACAAAAATACAAAAATTAGCCAAGCGTGGTGGCATGCACCTATAGTCCCAGCTACTTGGGAAGCTGAGGTAAGAGGATGGCTTGAGCCCAGGAGACAGAGGTTGCAGTGAGCCGAGATCATGCCACTGCACTCCAGCCTGGGTGATAGAGCCAGACCCTGTCTCAAAATAAAAAAAAAAATAATAATAATAATAATAATGTAGACATGGTGCTTGTTATTCTTCCAAATACTATATTTATTTTCAGACAGCACATGAATATTTTCATTTTCTATGGTTAAATAAAGACTAGGTTGTTGGGTCTCAACCCTATGTAAAGGCACCACAGATTAGAAAACAGGAACCCAAACTGTTTTGAGTATTTTAAAGTTCTAGCCTTGCGCACCCTGACCAATAAAATATGACAAGTAAAAGAGGAGCTGGTTCTTGACAAAAAAGGGAAAAGAGAAAAGCGTTTTTAAAAGATTAATTGGAGTTCTGCTCTTTGCTGAGTGCGCTCCTATTGGACTGACCCTCCCACAGATAACAACGATAAACTCGGGGGTGAGGGGCAAAACTACATGAAGGTACTGGAAAGCCAACAAAAGCAGGCAAGCTCTAACGAAGAGCTGATACTTGGAAGAAAGGAAAGGCAAGAGGTTAGTTTCCTGAATTTTTGTGGCTTTTAGCCAGAGGTCAGGCCACAGTCAGCGCTGCATGAGCAGCTACAATTCTGATAGAGAACCCATAGTCTTTGTAGACTGACCAACCAGTGGACAGAGTTCAAAGTAACCACAAAGTGAGGGAAAACCTGGAGGAGAGAGATCCAAGATGGCACGGTAGGGAGTGGGATTCTGTGTATAAACGTTGTCCAAATCTCGGTTTAACCCCTGAACTGCATGGGGCAGATTCCAAGCAGCCTAAATGAAGGTTAAAAAAAAAAGCTGAACTGAGATATTAGCTGTCTCACTAGAGACAGACTTTGCAGTTTTCGTTCAACCAACTCAATTATCTGCTTAAAAAATCTGCACTCTTTGGCAAATAAGAATCTAAAGTCTCCACCACATAATATTCAAAATAGGAAACCTCAGCAGGAAAAGAAAAATATAACTAGAAACCAAATGGAAATTCTAGAACTGAAAAATACATCATATGAAATTTAAAATTAGGGGACAAGTTTAACAGCAGAATGTAAATGACGTGGGGAAAAGTTACACCTTAAAGATAGGTCCATGTAAATTATCCAATCTGAAGAAAAGAGCAAGAAAATATGTTTTGGATATTTTTGGTTTTTGAGACCGGGTCTCACTCTGTCACCCAGGTTGGAGTGCAGTGGTGCGGATCATGGCTCACTACCTCCTGGGCTCAGGTGATCCTCCCACCTTAGCCCCCTGAGTAGCTGGGACTACAGGTGTGCACCACCATGCCCAGCTAATTTTTGTATTTTTTGTAGAGACGAGGTTTCACCACGTTACCCAGGCTGGTCTTGAACTCCTGGGCTGAAGCGATCTGCCCACCTCGGCCTCCCAAAGTTCTCGGATTACAGGCGTGAGCCACCATACCCAGCCTCTCAGGTTCTGTTAAAAATGAACAGAAAATACAAAAAATACAAAAATTATCCAGGCATGGTAGCACATGCCTGTACTCCCACCTACTCAGGAGGCTCAGGTGGGAGGATTGCTTGAGCTGGGGAGGCAGAGGTTGCAGTGAGCCAAGATCGGGCCACTGCACTTCAGCCTAGGTGTCAGAGAGAAACTGTCTCAAAAAAAGAAAAAAATAAAAAACAGAACCTCAGAAACTTGCAGGACAATATTAACAGGACTAAGAAGATCATTCAGGTAGCAAAGGGTCAAAAAACCTGGAACCAGGAGAATGAAACTCATAGCAATGTGGGCAGAATGGCCAGGATGTTAGCCATGAATCTGTGGAAAGAAAAACCTCAGATTCAAGAAATATTACGAAAAAGAAAACATCAGATCTTGGTAATTAGTTGACTATAGGCATGCAAAAGAAAGAAATCTCAAAACTGACTCCAGAGTTTCGAAACTACAAAACCATGAATTAAAATGAGGGATTATGACTACATTAACAAAGTTAAGCAAACTCAGAAGACAAGTAGAAAACAGGAGAATGTATTTGCAATTAATTTTCTAGCTAATAATATATTACACATAGATAAAGAGAGTGAGAGGGATGCATCTGTATCTATTTATATCTATATGTATACTTACATATAGATACAGGCTAATCTCTCTACTTTATAAAAAACCCTTAAAAATAGAGGGGAGAGGCTGGGCGCAGTGGCTCATGTCTGTAATCCCAGCACTTTGGGAGGCCAAGGTGGGCAGATTGCCTGAGGTCAGGAGTTCGAGACCAGTCGAGCCAACATGGTGAAACCCTGTCTCTACTAAAAATACAAAAACAATTAGCTGGGCATGGTGGCATGCGCCTGTAATCCCAGCTACTTGGGAGGCTGAGGCAGGGGAATTGCTTGAACCAGGGAGGTGGAGGTTGCAGTGAGCCAAGATTGTGCCGCTGCACTCCAGCCTGGACAGCAGAGTGAGACTCCATCTCCAAAAAAAAAAAAAAAAAAAAAAAAAAAAATAGAGGGGGGAAAAGACCAAAAACATATTAGAAAAATTGATAAATGGTACTTAAACATAGGAAAGATGCTGAACGTCATTCATAAGAAAAGAAATGAAAATTAAAACTACCTGGATATGAACTACTATTTGACCCAGGAATCCCATTACTGAGTATATACTCAAAGGAGTATAAATCATTCTACCATAAAGACACATGCACACGAATGTTCATTGCAGCACTATTCACAAGGCAAAGACGTGGAAGCAACCTAAATGCCCACCAATGACAGATTAAATAAAGAAAATGTGGTACATATACACCATGGAATACTATGCAGCCATAAAAAAGAATGAGATCATATCTTTTCCAGGAACATGAATGAAGCTGGAAGCCATTAGCTTTAGCAAACTAACACAAGAACAGAAAACCAATACCACTTGTTCTCACTTGTAAGTGGGAGCTGAATGGTAAGAACTTATGAACACAAAGAAAGAAAACAGCAGACACTGGGGTTTACTGGAGGGTGGAGGGTGGGAGGAGGGAGAGGATTAGAAAAAATAACTATTGGGTACTAAGCTTAGTACTGGGGTGATGAAATAATCTGTACAACAAACCCTCGTGATGTGACATGAGCTCACCTATGTAACAAACCTTTACATGTACCCCTGAACACAAATGTTTAAAAAAAAAACTACCCTGATATATCATTTCTCCTTTATCATATTGGCAAATTCAAAAGCTTGCCACTGGCCAGGCACGGTGGCTCATGCCTGTAATCCCAGCACTTTAGAAGCTGAAGCGGGCGGATCATTTGAGGTCAGGAGTTCAAGACCAGCCTGACCAACATGCTGAAACCCCGTCTTTACTACAAATACAAAAAAATTAGCCGGGTGTGGTGGCACATGCCTGTAGTGCCAGCTACTTAGGAGGCTGAGGCAGGAGAATCGTTTGATCCTGGGAGGCGGAGGTTGTAGTGAGCCGAGATCATGCCATTGCACTCCAGCCTGAGGGACAGAGTGAGACTCCATGTCAAAAACAAAAAAAAAAGAAGCTTACCACCCAACTCTGCTGACCAGGCAGTGGGGAAAAAGACTCTTCACACATTGTTGGTAGGAGTGCATAATGGGTTAATCCCTAAGGAGGGAAATTTGGCCAGATCTATCAAAATCACATATGTATTTACTCTTTGACCCACCAACCCAACTTTTAGCAAATTATCCTGCATAGCAATTGCTAAACAATTATGAAAAAAGGATATACACAGATTATTCATTGCAGCAGCATTGATAATAACAAAAGACAGGAAGCAATCTAAATGTCCATCCGTGACAGACTGATTGAATGAAATATGGTACCTCCACACCAGCAACTAATGAAATTATTTGCTATAGTGTATGGATAAGAATAGGGTGAAAGGGAAAGAGATGGGAGGGAGACTTCTCCAAGCATATTTTTATGTAGTTTTGCTTTTGAACCATGTAAATTATATCAAAAGGGGTAGAAAGAAGCTATTCCTAGAATTGAATGCAACCAGAAACAAATAATTCTAACAGTACAGCAAATATAAATAATGTACTCCACAGGGAAAATAATTGATTCAAGTAACTAAAGCTTACTTCTAGATCTTTGGGGTGGAGAACTAGGTGGAGGACACACCAAGATAATGGTAAGGAATGTGTGTGTGTGTATATGCATATAAAAAAACCTATATATATACCTATATATATATACACACACGTATAGTTACTAAACTTGATTTAGTAGATTTATTGTTGATAGTGGTAACAGTACAGTAATTCTGGAAGTATCTTGTGTGTTGCATGATAGAACAAATGAGTCAATATACTAATTTTACTAAAACGAGGATTTCCACTGTGGGTGAATGAAGATATAAATATGGAATGGGGGAGATGGGCAAGAATTACCCAATCTGAAGAATGAAGGGGAAAAAAATGATTCTTAGAAAATGAACAGAAACTCTGGCTGGGCGCGGTGGCTCACGCCTGTAATCCCAGCACTTTGGGAGGCCGAGGCGGGTGGATCACAAGGTCAGGAGATCGAGACCATCCTGGCTAACACGGTGAAACCCCGTCTCTACTAAAAAATATAAAAAAAAATTAGCCGGGCATGGTGGCGGGCACCTGTAATCCCAGCTACTCAGGAGGCTGAGGCAAGAGAATGGCATGAACCCAGGAGGCAGAGCTTGCAGTGAGCCAAGATCATGCCACTGCACTCCAGCCTGGGTGACAGAGCAAGATTCCGTCTCAAAAAAAAAAAAAAAGAGAGAAAAGAAAATGAACAGAAACTCAGTGTTACTCAGAAACAAATAGTGGTCTCTCTATGAGGTCATAGTTTAAACAGACATATACCCTGGCTCTCCATCCGGAAGAACTAAAAGTAATGACACTCCAATGTCATGAAAGCTTACCCAGCACCCAGATCTGGGTTTCTAAATACTATGCACCCCTTAAAAAGAGACATAATTGATTCCATTTCTGGGCAACACCTTGTGCCAGAATGTAAGGAAGTGCCCCAAAACTGATGGAGGCATGTCACAAGGTCAAAGAAGCCAGCTCGAAGGGACTCCCACTGGCCAAATCTTGGGGAAGTGGGGAGAGTCCATAAGACCAGTGATACTAAAACTAAGAAATTTTAAAGTGAGGAGGAGGGATGGGGCAGCGTGGGGGGTAAATGAAGTGCTTCTTTGTAAAATACCAGCTAATAAGTGTAAAATGAATGACATAACTAGAAAATTGTTACCACCAAGAAAATAATTATTCAGGCAAGGATCATCAGTGGATGCTAAAACCACTGGGGAAAGGCAGTTGGGAACAAAATAGAAACGTAGCCTCACTTATTACTTACAAAAGGAAAAAAGTACCTTTGCAGTTGAGAAATCCCACAGATTTCTTTAAAAAGTGCTCAAATGTAGCATCGCCAATAATGGATCATTATTGACATTATATGCCTCCCAACATGATGAAATGGGGAGAAAAAAACTTCTCTGTGTATTACACCTGCCAAAAAACGTTTATCCTAAATCTAATCACAAGAAGTAATCAGACAAATCCAAATTATTGAACATTCCAGAAAAGAAATGGCCAGTTCTTCAAAAATGTCCATGTTGCCAGGTGTGGTGGCTCACGTCTGTAATCCCAGCACTTTGGGAGGCTGAAGTGGGAAGATCACCTGAGCCCAGGAGTTCAAGACCAGCCTGGGTAACATGGTGCAATCATGTCTCTACAAGAAATCCAAAAATCAGCTGAGTGGCAGCATGCGCCTTGTGGTCCCAGCTACTCAGGAGGCTGAGGTAGGAGGATCACTTGAGTCTAAGAGGTAGAGGCTTCAGTGAGCTGTGACCATGCCACTGCACTCCAGCCTGGACGATAGAGCAAGACCTTGTCTCAGAAAACAAACCAGAAGAATGTCAATGTCATGAGGGATGGAAAGAAAAAAGGCAAGGGGAGGGAAGTGTGGGGAACATTCTAGATTAAAGAACTCTAAGAGACATGACGACTAAATTCAACGATGATCCTTGATTCGTACTGGATCAAGGCAGAAAGTGTATTTTCAAAGACTGATAATGAGATAGTTGGGGAAATTTGAATATGGACTTTATATTAGGTAAAATTGCTGTATCAGTATTAACTTGTTGGGTGTGATAATGGTACTGTGGTCATGTAGGAGAATGTCCTTGTTCTTAGGAGATGCGGGATGAAGTTTTTAGAGGTAAAAGTTCATTGGGTCTGCAACCTACTTTCAAAGAGTATATTAGTCTCTTCTCGCACTTCAGTGAAGAAATACCCAAGACTGAGTAATTCATAAAGAAAAGAGGTTTAAATGACTCACAGTTCAGCATGGCGGGGGACGCCTCAGGAAACTTACAATTGTGGTGGACAACACCTCCTCACAGGATGGCAGGAGAGAGAATGAGAGCTGAGCGAAGGGGGAAGCCCCTTATAAAACCATCAACTCTCCTGAGAACTCACTCACTATCACGAGAACAGCATGGGGGAAACTGCCCCCATGATTCCATTATCTCCACCTGGTCCCAACCTTGACACATGGGGATTATTACAATTCAAAGTGAGATTTGGGTGGGGGCACAAAGCCAAACCATTTCCAATAGTTTCGGAAAAAAATTTTTTGAATCTTAATGTGGAAAAAATGTCAAATGCCAACAAATTATGAGTATAAAGGAAGGATGTAAGGGCGGTTATTGTACTATGGTTTTACCTTTTATATAGGTTTGAAATGTCTCAAAATAAAAGTTGGGGAAAATGATGAATCGGGCATGAAAACGAAATTTTGCATGTGGATAAAGGGGGCCCTCGTTCATCAACAGGCGTGAACTTCGTTAAAATAACAACAGGTACATTCTGAATGGTTCTGTTGTGAAAAACTAGTTACTACTTAGCCACATCAGCGGAAAATACTGTTAATTTATATTCAGGATTGGAAAAGCAGGGAAGAAAACCATTTATAACCAAGTGATGCAGATGAATGAAACTCCAGCTGTCTCTACTCAGACAGAAAGTGAACAATTAGATCTTACTGATGTTTGATTTCTATGAAGCCACTTGGCAGAACTTTTCAAAGCCTGTGGCTGTGATTATCTTCACTCACTCAGGTTCTTGGAAGATGCATGGCACACCTGAAGCTTGCCTTAACTGGCACAGAAATGCCATCTGTGTCTTTAAGGCATGCTGAGAGCAAGACACAGCATAGAAGGTATAGGTTGCTACCGTGTGTACACAGGTATGCTTGTGTGTTCACAAAATATTTCTGGAAGGAACTAAAAGAAACTAACAACCGTTTCTCTCTAGGGAGAAAAACAAAGTGACTAAGATCTGGGACTTACTTTTTATCCTTTTCTTCTATTTGAATTTTTCCACATGAATTATTTTTTAATGTTTTAAATTAATGGTAAGGAATGGATGGGTGGGTGGGTGGGTGGGTGGATAGATGAATGGCTAGATGGGTGGGTGAGTGGATGGATGGATGGATGAGTGGGTGGGTGGGTGGATGGATGGATGGATGGATGGATGGGTGATGGGTGAGTGGATAGAAAAATGAGTTTAAACACAGCCTCCATTCCAGACACTTACTCCACTGTGCCCCACTCCTCCATGCCCCAATTATAAGGATCAGCTGCTTTCAAGCTACTTCCTCTCATTTGAGGATTGCTGGCTGTGTGCCCTGATTGGGTCTTTAACTCCTAAGACACAGCTTCTCTCAGGCCTGCATCTCCTCTGATTCCAGGGTCCCTCCTCCCATCCCAGCCCTGAGACACTCTTCTATCTCATTGCCATCGCATCCCGAGCCAAAGAGACTGCATCTGTCAAACTCTAACATCCACTTTATCTGCAAGGACAGAACCGAATTATAACAAATCTCCTGAATTGAAAATGCTCAACCTCTAGCACAGAGCCGCATTCTGTTCACACCCCTGGGAAGTCTTCTGATGGGCTTCCAAGACCCCACACTTCCCTGGGGACTGCCTGGTGATATCCTTTTCTCTGTCCCCATGGCAATGTGCTTTTTACAGTGATTTCTCGCATGACTGCTAGGATCTCATCTCTCTGGCCTCTGCACAGGCAGTGTTTCTGGCTGCTTTCATTTCTGGCAAAGGACAGAAAGGACTATGCAAAGGGCTGAGACATCTTCTCATTTCCGCTGCCTGATGCTGCCAGGGCTATAGAAATGAAGAAAATTCAACTCTGGGTAAATGATACCACTTGAGGCCTGAGGTAAGTGAGCAATATGCCAAGCCACTGCCCCCATCACAGGCCAGGAACCCATAAAAGTTTGCCTAGAAACAGCAAACACCACGATGTCTCAGTCTTCCAGGAATAAAGAAGTGTGAGCGTTCTGTTCATGCCCCATCCAGATCCTGTTCACCAGGCAGATGCCCATCCCTAGGTCCTGTGGGTGTGGAAGCATTGGCTTCTAAAGGCTCTTCACTGCCCTCTTCTCCAATAAATTGCCTTCTTCCAAAAGGGAGGCCCCATTTCCACGCCAGGAAGCAGCCCATGAGCAATGACCTAGGGGTCAAACCACTTCTGTGCAATTTACACTGCAGACCCCACCCACCACCCACTCATTCCATGGGCTAAGTCTGAAGCTCAACACCAGCTGAAACCACAGCCTTATTCTGCTCCTTCCCCTGCTCCATCCTGCTTCTCTCATTCCATTGATCCTGAGAGCACGTCCTCAACACCTCCCAAGTGCTGGGGTCCCCGTTGCAGGGGACTTTGAGGAGCTCCTCAAAGACCCAGTTATCCCCCCACCATCAGTATCATTGCTGTTTACTGAGCTCCCACTATGTAGCTGCCACTTTGCCAAAGCTCTTGAGAACCGTCAGATATAACCCCCACAACAATCATATGAGATGGGGATGATTATTAGTCCCATTTTACAGATGATGAAATAAAGGCTAAGACAGGTGAATCCACTTGCCCAACATCATAGAGCCTATAGGTGTGGAATCAACACAGCTGCTTGAGCTGGAATGGGGCTATACACCCTGAGAGAACAGGACAGAACATCCTGGAGCCTCATACAGTGTCCAGATTCCCACTACAGAACTCTCCATCATATCTCACCTGTTAGCCTCTGGCAGAATTATCGCTTTAAGGACAAACAAAGTGAAAATCTCACATTCAGAAACACACACAGACACACACGCACACCCCCATCAAGATGGATCTTTCATTTCAAACCACCCAAGAGAAATACAAACCAGTCAGTCTCCTTAATCCCCAACCATAGGTTCCTGGACAATATCACACATACTTGAATGACCTTATTACTATCAATTATTGTCCCTCATAGAAAACAAGCAAGACAAAAACATTCTGATTTTGGGGAAGGCCCAAGAGCTGGTGTTCTTAGGAGGAAGTCCAGGCTTTGGGGTGAGCAGAGTGAGATTAGTGGGCATGATCTTCAGGGATTACAGGGTTTACTCTATCTCATCCTGCCCAGCTACTCTCCCCCACAGTCTCTACTTGCATCAGTATTTTGCTAAGGTTTTTGGAGTGCTTTGTGTATGCCAGGCCCTATGTCAAGTGCTTTATCTGAGACATCTCTTCTAATCCAGGCTGGGCGTGGTGGCTCACAACCTGTAATCCTAGCATTTTGGGAGGCCAAGGCAAGAGGAGAGCTTGAGCCCAGCAGTTCCAGACCAGCCTGGGCAACATAGTAAAACCCCATCTCTACAAAAAGTACAAAAATTAGCCAGGTGTGGTGGCGTATACCTGTGGTCCCAGCTACTTGGGAGGCTGAGGTGGGAGGATCTCTTGAGCCCAGAAGGTCGAGGCTGCAGTGAGCTGTGATTGAGTCACTGTACTGCAGCCTGGGCAACAGAGCAAGACCTTCTCTCAGGAAAAAAAAACAACTCTTTTAATCTTTACAACCACCTGCTTGATGCACACTACCATTTGACAGGTCAGGAAACTGAGGCTGAGAAAAGTCCAGTAACTTACCCAGGTTCACACCGCTAGAAAATGCCAGAACCATTGCTGGCATCTAGGCCTGAGTCCAAAGTCCCATCTCTTGCACTCTAGTGATCACGCCAGGGCCTTGCAGAGCCCCTCAGCAACTGACTTTAGATCTTACCTAACACAATGGCCACAGGAAGCCAAAGAGATGGAGAGGACCTAGAATTCACGTCCATGCAGAAACATGAAACGAAACCAAAAATCTTAGCCTGAGAAGTGTGTCCTCTGCATCCCCGTTGCAGAAATACAGAGAAGAAATCAACAGAGCTGGGACTCACAAACCAGCCAGCTATTTCCATATGAAGAGAAGAGACTGATGGGACCAAGCCTTTTTTAATTTTTTTTTTCTTTTTCTGGAAGGCCATTGGTGGGTGTTTCCACCCTTGCTGGTGATAAAGTGTTCCTTTAATTATCAGTGTCGGGCTGAGTCCAGAAAGCTATTTTCCTCTGCTATTGTCACAAGGAAATGAAAGGCGTGAGACTCCCAGGCGGCTCTCATTTGGGGGCCGCGGGTGGCCGCAGAGAGGCTGCCTGTGGGGGAGAGGGGGGGTATGTGTCGTGATCGAGCCACTGCAGTGACTATCCAAGCTCAGATATTCCCCTCGGGTCTCTGTTACTATCACCAGAAAACAGTCGGCACCCTGACACAGCCCCCTCCCTCTCCTTGCCGGCTCCCTGAAGAGGCATTCCTCTTCAAAACACCCTGGTGGAAGGAAAGCAAGGGGGTATATTTTTTTCTGCCTCTGACCTTCAGTTCAAGTCCTCAGAACACTCCAAGGTCTTAGCCTCATGATTCCGATGTCCCTGCCCCGAGGCTGGCCCTCACTGGCTGCAGCCTAGACGTTCGGTGCAGGAAGACATGGGCTTTTCTCTTATCCCACATCATGCCTGTAAACCTTCACTGACTTCCCACTGCTGTCTCAAAAGGAGCTACACATATGTGTTAAGCATTTTTTTTTTCTTTGAGACAGGGTCTCGCTCTGTCGCCCAGGCTGGAGTGCAGTGGTGCAATCTCGGCTCACTGCAACCTCTGCCTCCTGGGTTCAAGCAATTCTCATGCCTCAGCCTCTGGGGTAGCTGGGATTATAGGCATGTGACACTACACCTGGCTGATTTTTGTAATTTCAGTAGAGATGGGTTTTCATCGCGTTGGCCAGGCTGGTCTCGAACTCCTGATGTCAGGTGATTCGCTCACCTCAGTCTCCCAGGGTGCCAGGATTACAGGCGTCAGCCACCACGCCCAGCCTGCATCAAGCCTTTAAGGCCACTGTGATCAAGACCCTGGAGGCACAAAGGGTGGTGCTAAAGAGACTTGAGCTGGGAATCAGCACACCTGGCTTGAAATCTTAACTATGTAACCTCAGACAAGTCTCTCCACCTCTCTGAGCCTCTCTGTTTCTGTATTAGTTCTCGACTGCTGCATTTAAAAATCACCTCAAAAGTTAAAGGCTTAAAACAACACACAGTTACTATCTTACCATGTCTGTGGGTCAGGAGTCCAGGAATGGCTTCCCTGAGTCCTTGGCCCAGGTTCTGTCACTAGGCTGCAATCAAGGTGTCAGCCTGGGACATGGTCTTATCTGAAGGCTCAACGGGGAAAGGGATCCACGTCAAAGCTCACTCCTGTGGTTTTTGGCAGGATTCGGGACCCAGGATTTGGGTCCCTTCGGGTACCTGTCGGACTAAGGGCCTCGCTTTCTTGCTGACGATTGGCAGGACATGCCCTCAGTTCCTTGCCACATGGGTCTCTCCTGCTTGCTTTGTTGGAGCAGCCACAGCAGAAAAGCCAGAGAGACTGTGCCAGAGGAGCGTCACTTACATGATCAGGTTATAAAGGAAATCAGTCTTTATGACTTTATCATAGAAGTGGCATCTCATAACTTCTGCCATCTTCAATTTGTTAGGAGCAAGTCACCAGGCCCAGCCCACACTCAAGCAAGGGGAATTATATAAGGCACACACAAGGAGAGGGGGTCATTCGGGGCCGTGTCAGAAGAAGCTGCCAGAAGCTGCCCACCCATTTCCTTCTCCATCAAACACAGACAATACAAAGGTTGTTACAGAATTGCATGAGGTGGCGTACGTACACTGCTTAACACAGTGCCCGTATGTTATAAATATTCAATAAATGGTTCTCTGACTTCTCTAGAGCGGTGTTTTTCTCAACCTTCTTTCATGATCACCCCCACCCTAAAATGCCTTTTAGATGGGTTTTGTCAATTGACCCTCTCTCCCTCATGAAATCTTTTTTTAAATTTTTTATTTTAATTTTTGTGGGTCCATAGTAGGCATATATATTTAGGGGGTACATGAGATGTTTTGATACAGGCATGCAATGCATTAGAAACACATCATGGAGAATGGACTATCCAGCCCCTCAAGTATTTATCCTTTGTGTTACAACCAATCCAATTATACTCTTTTGAGTTATTTTTTGTATACAATTACTTTATTACTGACTATTATTGACTGCTGTGTTAGCAAATACAAGGTCTTATTTTTTCTATTTTCTAACTTTCTAACTATGTATGCAGAACTGCATATGTGTGCACACACAAGCACACCACATGCCACAAACATGCACACACGCACAACCCACATAGCCACACTGTCTTCCCCTGATGCTGCGTGTTTTCTTCCATGTCTGGGCTCCCGCTGGCTGGCTTCTTGCCACCCAGAACCACTTATTATCCTTACTCATCTGATGAACTCCTAGTCATGCATAAAAACTCAGTCGAGGCCGGGCACAGTGCTCATGCCTGTAATCCCAGCACTTTGGGAGGCCGAGGCGGGCGGATCACGAGGTCAGGAGATCGAGACCATCCTGGCTAACACGGTGAAACCCCATCTCTAGTAAAAATACAAAATATATATATATATATTAGCCAGGTGTGGTGGCGGACGCCTGTAGTCCCAGCTGGTCAGGAGGCTAAGGCAGGAGAATAGCATGAACCCGGGAGGCGGAGCTTGCAGTGAGCAGCGATCGCGCCACTGCACCCCAGCCTGGGCAACAGAGCTAAACTCTGACTCAAAAAAAAAAAAACTACTCAGTTGAAGAATCAGGGTAGCAGGTAGCTAACTCAGTTGAAGAATCAGGGTAGCAGGTAGCTCTAGGATGTCCCTCAATGGTCCTTGCCCTGCTAGCGTTCACAGCTTTGTGCAAGTCCCACCCCTTGAGTGTGAGCTGGACCTACCAACTCACTTCTAACAAATAGAATATAGTGAAAGTGATGGGATGTCTGTTTGAAGTAAGGATACCTAACTACGCTGGGTCCATGTTGCTCACCCCATCTTGCTCTCTCTATCTCACTTGGTTTGTTGGAAGCTGGTGCCCACAAGGAACTGAATCCTGACAATAACCACGAGAAAGTTTGGAAGTGGATCCTCCTCTGCCAGCCAGGCTTTCAGATGAGACCTCAGCCTTCACTGCAGACTTTTGAGGGGTGAGGTAGGGTACTCAAGGAAGCCTGGAATCTTGACCCACAGAAACTGTGAAACGACAAATATGTGTTGTTTTAAGTCGCTAAGTTTTGAGTAATTCATTACACGGCAACAGATAATACAATCAGCTTCTTTAGGAAGACCCTCCTGATAAAACCATTTAGGTACAGACACACAGAGGCAAGCACACATTCATCTAAACACACACGCTCACATACATGCACTCACATGTATACACACACACACAAGCATCAAGCACCCTCACTCTGTGGTGACTTGACCTTGGAAAGAATCACACTTTCTCATCGCTGCATTTCATCTCCCAGTCTCCCCACTGTGATTCCTTGAGGTTGGGGACCGTGTCATTGTCCACATCGTTGGATACGTGATCCTTACAGGTATCAAAATATTTTCAATACATGAACATTCATCAAGCTCTCCTTCAGAAATAAGGATCGAGGACTCGTTCTGCCTCTTGGTTTGGCTGTGTCTCCTTGCCTCTTTTTCACAAACAGAGAGATTGCCTTTACAACACCCCTTTTCCATCGCCGCTTCTGATGACAGGAAATTATTTACCTTTCGTTCCTGGAAAACAGCCTGCAGGTTTCCTCACAGAGAGTAATGAGACCAAGAAGTCAAGAGCATTTGCTGGGCACCAGCTGCGTGCCTAGAACACCAGGAAGGGAAAGAGCGCAGCTCTTGAAAAGGGTATTGACCTCGCTGGGAGTTACAGGCACTGCCAGGCGGTTTATGATGGTGTGACAAAGCGAACGGTTCAGACGGCCAGCAAGGCAAACGCAGGACACTCGGAGCCTGACTGCGTGAGCTTGGAACCAGCGCTGCCACTTGACAGCAAGGTAACCTGGGGAAAGTTACTCAACCTCTCTGTCTGTTTCTTCTGCTGTAAAATATGAAAAACCGTAGCATGTACCTCTCAGGGCTTCTGTGAGGATTCAAAAAGGAGCACATGTGCATCTCTCAAATAGGACTCAATAAAGAGTAACTATTATTTATTATTATTGTCATTATTAAGTCCAGAAAAGAAAGAGAAAAGAATGGGTGGTAGTAAGCAGGGAAGGCATCCTGGAAGAGGTGGAACTGAGGCAAGAATAACTGGTTGGGTGGCATCGATTAAGCAGACACTATCGAGGGCAATGCCTCTGGTGGCAGAAACTGCACAAACTGTTTGAATGGAAGAATGAGCATCAGGTTGCCGATACTACAACTCAAGGAGGGAACGGTGGAGCTTGAGTGTTATTCTCGCAAGACAGCTCGGGACAGACAAAGAAAGCTGGAGCCCAGCTCAGCTGTGGGGTTCGTGTTCCTGCCTCTCGATGGGTAGGAAGTAGGAATGTGAGGGGAAGTGGTTCCCCCCTGTTCTGGGGAGAGACACTGGGACGCACCAAAAGCAATGGAAGACTGAGATCGTGGGAGATGGTGGACTTGGCACCGAAGACTAAACCCCTTGTAAAGTAAAATTAAACATGGTAATCCAGACTATTGTTGACCCAATACCATTGATGTGGTCAGTGTTTACCTTAGAGAAATACTCACCTGTGTGCACATGGAGACAAGTCCAGAGACGGTCACTGCAGCATTGGTTGTAAGTGAAGCCAAGTGAAATGAAATACTGTACAGTATCAGACAGCAATATAAAATGAATGAGGTGAGGAAAACAATAGGGCATCTCCCCAGCAGACTAAACATGGAGTTACTATATGTTCCAGCAACCCCACTTTTGCGTCTATACCCAAAATATTCTGAAGCAGGGTCTCAGATATTTGTACACATGTTCACAGCAGTATTATTCACAATAGTTAAAAAGTGGAAGCAACCTGCCAATGAATGAATGGATAAGCAAAATGTGGAAAATACTTAGAATGGAATATTATTCAGCCTCGAAAAGGAAGGGAATTCCAACACATGCTATGACATGGTTGAACCTTGAGGACATTATGCTAAGTGAAATAAGCCAGTCACAAAAAGATAAATATGGTACGATTCCACTTCTACGAGCTTTCTAGAGTAGTCAACATCAGAGACAGAAAGTAGAAGCATGGTTGCCAGGGCCTGAGGGGAGGGAAGATAGAAAGTTGTTGATTAATGGGTACGAAGTTTCAGTTTAGGGAGATGAAAAAGCTCTGGATATGGATGGTGAGATGGTTGCATAACAATGTGAATGTTCTTAATGCCAGTGAACTGCGCACTTAAAAATGATCAAAATGGGCCAGGCACGGTGGCTCACACCTGTAATCCCAGCACTTTGGGAGGCCTAGTGGGGCGGATCACCTGAGGTCAGAAGTTTGAGACCAGCCTGGGCAACATGGTGAAACCTTGTCTCTACTAAATATGCAAAAGTTAGCTGGGCGTGGTGGCTGGTGCCTGTAGCCCCAGCTACTCGGGAGGCTGAGACAGGAGAATTGCTTGAACCTGGGTGGAAAAAGTTGCAGTGAGCCAAGATTGCGCCATTGCACTCCAGCCTGGGTGACAGAGCAAGTCTGAAAAAAAACAAAGATCAAAATGGTAAATGTTATTATGTTATGTATAGTTCACCACCACCACCACAACAAAAAGAATATATGGGTCTGCATGTATTAACATAAGTTTTTTAAAAAGAGAGCTGGGCACAGCAGCTCACACCTGTAATCCCAGTGCTTTGGGAGGCCAAGGCAGGAGAATCCCTTTCCTCATCTGCAAAAAGGGAATAATAACACAGCTATCTCACGAGCTGCTGGGAATGTTAAATGAGTTCAAACCCATAAAGGCTTTAAAACTGGGCCAGGCACATAATCCCTTAGTAAATATTAGCTATTATTGTTATTATTAGCCTGAGTCCTAAATAACTGGAAGAATTTTAAAAAGATGTTTCAGGAGATGGGGTTTGCTTGGAACAGAGGCAGGCAATGTAGGTCCCCAAATGCCGGGCTTGCAAAGGGAGTCCAAGTGAATTGTGACTGTGGGGCTTATGCCTCTGGGGTAGCAGGGAGACCCTTTTCTAAACAGTGTCATCCTGGATTCAGATCCCTAACTCATTTCACCTCTCTTCCCAGGACAACTGACAATGAGAACGTCTATTTCTTCAAATCTTACTCCTACCCACCTCGGCTTCAACTGACAGTCACAAAATAATCCAAAGTTGATACGTTTCCCAAAGTCTGAGTAATTCAGGTTTATGTTTATTCAAGGGCAAGTTATTATACATATATTCTTGAGTTCCTTCTCTCCAACCTAATTCATCATCCTCACACACTGGCACTTCATTCACCCCCAAGACCCTCTAATGGGGCTTAATTGTGTTTACCTTGCCTTTCCCCAGCTTCTTATCTGCAAAGCTCCTGGCTTCCCTCAATGTATCAACAAGCCTGATGAATCCAGCTGGACTAAGGCAGTCTCTGAAAAAGAGGCCAAGGTGGGGCTAAATCAACACAAATAGGAAACAGGATGGAACAATATGGCTTCACATCCTGTCTCAGTCCCTAGCCAGCATGACGGCTGTTCATTCAATGATGGATTTTGTGAGTAGGTATCAGGCCAGGTGTCAACAGCATCAAACTGGAGACCAGGTTCCCATTCAGAGAGGTCTCACACAAAACTCCAGATCTCAGGCTTCTCTTGGAGAAACATGGGCTGTGGCAATGCACAATTCTCTCCTGGCAACAACTGGCTGAGCCTAGTGGCAGCTTCTTCCCTCCCCTTTTGTTCAGTGGAAGCATGACCTCTTTAGCTACCCATAGCTCCCTACTGTATCTTAGCCAGACCCCTTTCCTGCTCTTTTTCCCTATCATCATTCCAACTAATCACCCCTGTAATCACAAGATATGCAGAAGTAAATCACAAGTGCTATCTATACCCGGGAAGCTTGGAGACTAGCTGGAGAAACTCTCAGAGATCCACTAATGATAATCGCACAGGGTAGCAGGTGAAAAGATTCATCAAAAACAGGACAAGAATGAGGAGTCCAGGAGTCTTCCTGTAGGACATGACTATTAAGCTCAACCTTGAAGGACCAGTAAGATTGACAGAGGAGTATCCCAGGGGAAGAAATGACAAGGACAAAGGCAAAAAATAAGAAAGTGGGGCTGTGTTCAGAGAACAGTGTACATGTTCAATCAGCAGCCAGGTGCAAAAGGTATGAGGAAAGAAGGTCAGAAACATATTGTGGATAACCTCAAATACAAAACTGAGCTCAGACTTTTTTTCAAAAGGAAATACTAGCGACGGAGTCTGTGTTGCAATTTAAGGAGAAGGATCTGACAACATCGTGCAGAATGCATTTGGTTCAGGGTGGGAGGCACCGTCTGGGAAGCAATTGCAATAATCCAGGCAGCACATTCAGGGGAAGCTATAGTAACAGAGAGAAACAACCCCCAAATCCCAGGCAAATCTTCTAAACCAGGCCACCGTGCCAAAGTCAGCCAACAATGAACAGGGAGGCCCTCCTCACGCTCCAAAGGAGACGGTGCCTCCAGCACTGATTCCATGGGGGAAGGAGCCTTCTAACTTCAAAGTCTTCTGAAATCCAATTATCTAGCTCCTCCAGGCATTGGAGAAACAGCTGGCCCACTGCTGGATGAACACATCTGCACCAGCCCTGACCCCCACAGGTCCGACAAGAGCTCTTCCATCAAAACTTCCCTGGGAAGACCCTTTCCTTTATGGTAACCAACACGTTTCTAGTCTGTAACCATAAAGCCAAGTCATATTTTCTTCAATATTTGAAGTGCAGTGGCCCTAAGCCATCAGCTGCCCATATTAGGAGGGAGTTCAGTAATTTCCCAGGGGACCCTTTCCATATTCTTTTCTTTTCCCTTGTGATAAATACATATAACATAACATTTACCATCTGACCCATTTGTAAGTGGACAGTTCACTACTGCTAAGCATAGTCACGTTGTCACCACCATCTATGTCTAAAATCCTTTTCATCTTGCAAAACCGGAACTCTATAGCCATTAAACAACCCCCCATACCTCCCACCACCCAACCCCTGGCAACCACCTTTCTACTTTCTGTGTCTATGAATTTGACTACTCTGGGTGCTTATATAAGTAGAATCATACAATATTTGTTGTCTTTTGCTTATTTCACTTAGCGTAATGTCCTCAAGCTTCATCCACATTGTGGCATGTGTCAGGATTTCTTTCTTTCTTAAGGCTGAATAATATTCCATTGTATGTATATGTCACATTTTGTTTATTCTTTCATCGATCAATGGACATTTGAGTTGCTTCCACCCTTTGACTATTGAGAATAATGCTGCTATGAACATTAGTGTATTAACATCTGTTCAAATTCCTGATTTTATTTCTTTTGGGTGTATATCCAGAAGTGGGAATGTTGGGTCATATAATTCTATGTGTAATTTTTTGAGGAACCACCAAGGTAGTTCCACCATTTTAAATTTCCACCAACATTGCACAAGGGTTCCAATTTCTCCACATCCTCACCAACACTTTTTATTATTATTTTTTTAATAGTGGCCATCCTAATGGATAGTGGTGGTATCTCCTTGTGGTTTTGACTTTCATTTCCCCTAGGATTTGTGACATAGAACATCTTTTTATGTGCTTGTTGGCCATTTGTGTATCTTCTTTGCAGAAATGTCTATTCAAGTCCTTTGTCCATTATTTAAACCAGGTTGGTTGTTCGTTTGTTGTTGAATGGTAGAAGTTGTTTATATAGTCTGGCTACTAACCCCTTATCAGATGATTTGCAAATACTGTCTTCCATTCTATAGTTGCCTGACCCCTCACATTCTTGAGGACTACCACCTCCAAATTGTTTATATTGACTCGTAAATCTTACTTATCATCAAACTACCCTTTTCTAAACAGCATCATCCTGGATTCAGCCCCCTAACTCATTTCACCTCTCTTCCCAGGACAGCTGTCAGAGAGAATGTCTATTTCTTCAGAACCTACTCCTACCCATCACAGCTTCAACTGACAGTCACAAAATAATCAAACTTGATATGCTTCCCAAAGTCTGAGTAATTCAGGTTTACATTTATTCAAGGGCAAGTTATTATACATCTGTTCTTGAAATTGTAACTGTGTGTTGGATATGAAGCAAGGAGAGTGAACCTTTTGTCAGTGATTTAAAAGTGTTGAAATCTTCAGTGATTTTTTTTTTCTTTCTTTTTTATTGATCATTCTTGGGTGTTTCTCGCAGAGGGGGATTTGGCAGGGTCACAGGACAATAGTGGAGGGAAGGTCAGCAGATAAACAAGTGAACAAAGTTCTCTGGTTTTCCTAGGCAGAGGACCCTGCGGCCTTCCGCAGTGTTTGTGTCCCTGGGTACTTGAGATTAGGGAGTGGTGATGACTCTTAACGAACATGCTGCCTTCAAGCATCTGTTTAACAAAGCACATCTTGCACCGCCCTTAATCCATTCAACCCTGAGTGGATACAGCACATGTTTCAGAGAGCACAGGGTTGGGGGTAAGGTCACAGATCAACAGGATCCCAAGGCAGAAGAACTTCTCTTAGTACAGAACAAAATGAAAAGTCTCCCATGTCTACCTCTCTCCACACAGACACGGCAACCATCCGATTTCTCAATCCTTTCCCCACCTTTCCCCCCTTTCTATTCCACAAAACCGCCATTGTCTTCATGGCCCGTTCCCAATGAGCTGCTGAGTACACCTCCCAGATGGGGTGGTGGCCGGGCAGAGGAGCTCCTCACTTCCCAGTAGGGGCGGCCGGGCAGAAGCGCCCCTCACCTCCCGGACGGGGCGGCTGGCCGGGCGGGGGGCTGACCCCCCCCCACCTCCCTCCCGGACGGGGCAGCTGGCCGGGCGGAGGGCTGACCCCCCACCTCCCTCCCGGACAGCGCGGCTGGCCGGGCAGAGGGGCTCCTCACTTCCCAGTAGGGGCGGCCAGGCAGAGGCGCCCCTCACTTCCCCGATGGGGCGGCTGGCCCGGCGGGGGGCTGACCCCCCCACCTCCCTCCCGGACGGGGCGGCTGGCCAGGCAGAGGGGCTCCTCACTTCCCGGTAGGGGCGGCCGGGCAGAGGCGCCCCTCACCTCCCGGACGGGGCGGCTGGCCGGGTGGGGGGCTGACCCCCCCACCTCCCTCCCGGACGGGGCGGCTGGCCGGGCGGGGGGCTGACCCCCCCACCTCCCTCCCGGACGGGGCGGCTGGCCGGGCGGGGGGCTGACCCCCCCATCTCCCTCCCGGACGGGGCGGCTGGCCGGGCGGGGGGCTGACCCCCCCACCTCCCTCCCGGACAGAGCGGCTGGCCAGGCAGAGGGGCTCCTCACTTCCCAGAAAGGGCGGCCGGGCAGAGGCGCCCCTCACCTCCCGGACGGGGCGGCTGGCCAGGCGGGGGGCTAACCCCCCCACCTCCCTCCCGGACGGGGCGGCTGGCCGGGCCGGGGGCTGACCCCCCCACCTCCCTCCCAGACAGAGCGGCTGGCCGGGCAGAGGGGCTCCTCACTTCCCAGTAGGGGTGGCCGGGCAGAGGCGCCCCCCCACCTCCTGGACAGGGCGGCTGGCCGGGCGGGGGGCTGATCCCCCCACCTCCCTCCCGGACGGGGCGGCTGGCCGGGCGGGGGGCTGACCCCCCCACCTCCCTCCCGGACGGGGCGGCTGGCTGGGCAGAGGGGCTCCTCACTTCCCAGTAGGGGCGGCCGGGCAGAGGCACCCCTCGCCTCCCGGACGGGGCGGCTGGCCAGGCGGGGGGCTGACCCCCCCACCTCCCTCCCGGACGGGGCGGCTGGCCGGGCAGAGGGGCTCCTCACTTCCCGGTAGGGGCGGCCGGGCAGAGGCACCCCTCACCTCCCGGACGGGGCGGCTGGCCGGGCGGGGGGCTGACCCCCCCACCTCCCTCCCGGACGAGGAGGGAGGACGCTCCTCACTTCTCAGACGGGGTGGCTGCCGGGCAGAGGGTCTCCTCACTTCTCAGACAGGGCGGCCGGGCAGAGACACTCCTCACATCCCGGACGGGGCGGCAGGGCAGAGGTGCTCCCCACATCTCAGACGATGGGCGGCCGGGCAGAGACGCTCCTCACTTCCCAGATGTGATGGCGGCCGGGAAGAGGCGCTCCTCACTTCCTAGATGGGATGGCGGCCGGGCAGAGACGCTCCTCACTTCCCAGACGGGGTGGCTGCCAGGCAGAGGCTGCAGTCTCGGCACTTAGGGAGGCCAAGGCAGGCGGCTGGGAGGTGGTTGTAGCGAGCCGAGATCACGCCACTGCACTCCAGCCTGGGCGCCATTGAGCACTGAGTTAACGAGACTCCGTCTGCAATCCCGGCACCTCGGGAGGCCGAGGCTGGCGGATCACTCGCGGTTAGGAGCTGGAGACCAGCCCAGCCGACACATCGAAACCCCGTCTCCACCAAAAAAATACGAAAACCAGTCAGGCGTGGCGGCGCGCGCCTGCAATCGCAGACACTCGGCAGGCTGAGGCAGGAGAATCGGGCAGGGAGGTTGCAGTGAGCTGAGATGGCAGCAGTACCGTCCAGCTTCGGCTCGGCATCAGAGGGAGACCGTGGAAAGAGGGGAGAGGGGAGAGGGGAGGGGGGGAGGGGAAAATCTTCAGTGATTTTTGCAAGAAAGTGACCATTAAGAGTTTTCCAGAATAAGAAAAGGAAAACAGTTTATGGCTGGATGCGGTGGCTCACGCCTGTAATCCCAACACTTTGGGAGGCAGAGGCAGGCAGAACACCTGAGTCAGGAGTTCAAGACCAGCCTGACCAACATGGCAAAACCTCACCTCTACTAAAAAACAAAAATTAGCCAGGTGTGGTGACACACACCTGTAGTCCCAGCTACTCAGGAGGCTGAGGCACGAGAATCACTTGAGCCCAGGAGGTGGAGGTTGCGGTGAGCAGAGATTACGCCACTGCACTCCAGAAACAGTTTATAACTTTGGACATAAACAGGCTGTTTCAGTCACATTTATTTTTCAGTAAGTCCACAACCTACAAAAGTTAGTAAATATGAATGCCAATTGCAGAGTAAATCACTGTTGAAAGGCATTATTGGATTCCTATGCTCACAGTGAAATATCTTGGGGATTATGATAGAGAAATGTTTCATAAACTTGAGGGGAAAAATATTGTTAACCAGAAACCCACACTATATTTCATAGTAATTTTCCTCTAAATATGATGAAATGTCGAGGAATAATTGGGTATAATTTACACATTATTTATGTCAAACTTCTCTCTCTTTAGACCCATTGCAGCATTTATGAATCTTAGCAGGTTTTCCAACTTTAAATTTTTTTACTAAGTATTATTATTCTCTTTAGAGTTTCTGTAAGTGCAGTATAGATACAACCTGTGATGTGCAAGATGATTTTAGATTGTACACAATGAATATTTTGTTTTAATCTAATGACATTCAAGTCTTTGATTGCATTTATGTTTTGGCTATTTTTATTTATGCCAAGTGATACTGCTTTTCTGTTTACCATAATGATACCAACTTTCTTTTTAAAGTAAATCTATTAACCAAAAAAAGTAAGTTGGTTTAAAGAAAAACTAAGTCAAGAATAGTACAGGTGGGCCGGGCGCAGTGGCTCACGCCTGTAATCCTAGCACTTTGGGAGGTCGAGGCAGGCAGATCACCTGAGGTCAGGAGTTCAAGACCAGCCTGGCCAACATGGTAAAACCCCATCTCTACTAAAAATACAAAAATTAGCCAGGCCTGGTGGCCCACGCCTACAGTCCCAGCTATTTGGGAGGCTTAGTCAGGAGAATCACTTGAACCCAGGAGGTGGAGGTTGCAGTGAGCCGAGATTGTGCCATTGCACTCCAGCCTGGGCGACAAGAGCAAAACTACATCTCAAAACAACAACAACAACAACAACAAAAAGAATACTACAGGTATTTGTAGGACAAAAGTAGCACCATCTTGAAAGCTAATCCACCATGTTGGCTTCTGATGAACTCCAGTTCTGAGAAGGCCTCTAAGATTTCCAGTTGATTTATTGTTCCTTGTATAAGAGCAGGTACTTACCATAAATCCTGCCCTTAAGTCAGACAACCTTGATGTTATCTTACTTCAACTATCCCACACATTCCTTCTGAACCACCCCTCCTCTGTGGCATAAGAAGCCCTGGGTCTGGGGAGTGATGGTGTGGGGACCCACCATCTTGTTTCGCTGCTGCCCAGCACACCAGCATGGCTTCTGGTCCTTATTAAATGTTTCTTTCTAAGTAACTGGATTTGTCACCCTCTTTGTTCGGCCTCCCAGCTTCTTCAGACTTCGAGATAGGTTTGCATAGGCCTGCTCACTGTAAAACAGTACTGTACAATGGCTTGGACTTGGTAAATAACTACCATAAATATAAAGACAGATGTAGACAACTAAAATTTGCAAAATACTTCTCGTAAATAGAAGAAAAATTTTATGGGACCTAATAGACAACTTCCCGTTAAAATTAGAGGGTATTGTTTCCCTCTAATTTTATTCTTTTAAAATAATTCCCTCTCACTTCCAGTATCTTAGTATGGCAGGCTCTAATACATATTTGTTGAATAATTGAGTGAATAATCAATCAGTAGAAGAAACTTACCATAAGACCCACATTATTATTCCTAATTAATTCAGTTCATAGGGACAGTGCAAAAGAATCTACGATACATCATTGAATATTTCTTATATGCCAGGCTCTTGGTCAAATGTTCTTCATATATCGTATCATTAAATGTCCACAACTTTATGCAAGAGTAAGACAAAGAGAGATTAAGTCACCTGCCTAGGTGTATTAAGTAATGGTCTAAAGACATGTGTGGCTTATTTATTTAACAAGAGGCCTGGAAGTGATGGTTACAGGGCTCATTCAGTGGCTCATCGAGGTCAGGCATGTCTACAGCTGCAATTCTTCTGATTTACCTCTTGGTCTCAAGGTGGCTGCCACAACCCCACACACCACATCCTCACATAAGTGCCTCCGGTAAGAAGGCTATAGGACTTGACACCAGCCAGCTCTCCTCTCCAGAACACCTCAGCCAGGGAACAGTCTCTTTCCTAGAAGGCCCTGAAACATTTCCCCTGACATCTCACTCGCTGCATCACGTGGCAACTCCTAGCTGCAAAGGAAGCTGGCACAGCCAGTGTCTAGCACAAGGGTGTGGCATGATTGGCTTAGACCAGGTACCTTTCATCTCTGAGGCTGGTGAAAGACCAACCCCTTTGAAGGGTGCCTCATCCTTCATCACAAGAATGGAAAGAGGACATTACATACAGGAAAACGTGAAGAGAGAGGTTCCCAGACTATAAAGCGTTCAGGAGTCAAAAGGCTGGGAAAATAGAGGCTTGGGAATTGTTAAGGGCAGGGCTTCCCAGCCTTGGCACTCTTGACATTTGGAGCAGGATAATTCTTTGTTTTATTGGGGGCTGTCCTATGCATTACAGGATGTTGAGCAGCATCTCTGACCTCCACCCACTAGGTGTCAGGAGCACCTCTATCTAGTTGTGACAACCAAAAATATCTCTGGAAAAATGTCCTGGGGGACAAAATCGCCCCCAGTTGAGGACGACTGGCCTTGGGTGATGCCGTGGGATGCCCAGCCTCAGAGAACATCCTGTACCCTGAACATGGAACAGAAGCCAGGACTTTCCTAGTGCTTTGGTATTGCTGGGACCCTGGCACACCCCTGGCAGTTGTGGAGGAAGATAGAGAGCCTTGTTAATGACTGAGATTGAACTGGCCACCATTGTGAAATGGAAGAAAGTAAAGAAGTGTGCTCCTTCTTTTTCCTGGCGTGCCCAACTGATATGGTTTAGCTGTGTCCCCACCCAAATCTCACCTTGAATTGTAATAATCCCCATGTGTTAAGGGCGGGGCCAGGTGGAGATCATTGAATAATGGGGGTTGTTTGCCCCATACTGTTCTCGTGGTCGTAAGTAAGTCTCACGAGATCTGATGGTTTTATAAATGGGAGTTCCTCTGCACAAGCTGTCTTGCCCATTGCCATGTGAGAAGTCCCTTTGCTCTTCCTTCTGCCATAATTTTGAGGCCTCCCTAGCCACGTGGAACTGTGAGTTCATTAAACCTCTTTCCTTTATAAAGTACCCAGTCTCGGGTACGTCTTTATTAGCAGCATGAGAACATACTAACACGCTAACTTATACAGACGAAGATTTATACCTGCTACAGAGACCCCTGAGAAGTCAATGTGAGATGAACATTCACTAAGCCAATTGCAGGGACACCGCAATATACCACTTGATGGCTGGATGTTTCCCAGCCAGGCTGTTGACAGTCTTTGACAACCACAGATGTCCCATGTGCAAGGCTGGTCACATCAGGGCATGGTTCCCCTGCCTGCCTGTCAGATTGGCCCAAGCAGCTCTGCTCACTTGGATTACAAGGACCAGTGTCCAGGACCCAAATTACGAATCTGGGTTCAAGCAGTATGGCTGGACACAGAACTGTGTGAGGACAAGTTTGGGCTGGGCCCATCCCATTGCAGCATGACATTTATAATAATGTAAGTAATTAATGTTGCATGTGGGTATTGGACGGGGGAGTGGGTTGAGTTCTTCCTTTTTGTCAATGATTTCAGAAGCATTAAAATCTTGAGCTGAATTTTGCAGGAAACTACAGCAGTAAGAGTTTTCCAGAACAAGAAGCAGGCCAGGTGCAGTGGCTCATACCTGTATGCCCAGCACTTTGGGAAGCTGAGGTGAGAGGCTCACTTGAGCCTAGGAGTTCGAGACCAGCCTGGGCAACTTGGCAAAACCCTATCTCTACAAAAATTAGCCAGGCATGGTGATGCACACCCATAGTCCCAGCTACTGGGGAGGCTGGGGCGGGAGAATTACTTGACCCCAGGAGTTTGAGGCTACAGTGAACTGTGATCGTGCCACTGCACTTCAGCCTGGGTGACACAGCAAGACCCTGTCTCAAACAGGAGGGAAAAAAAAAAAAAAGAAGAAGGAGGAGAAAACAGTTTATAACTTTGGATACAAACAGATTAGTTCAGGGGCATTTATTTTCAGGAAATGCACAACATGCAAAAGTTAAGTACAATCATATGTCACTTAACAAAGGGGATACATTTTGAGAAATGCGTCATTAGGCAATTTTATCGTTGTGTGAACATCATAGTGTACTTTCACAAACCTGGATGGCATAGCCTACTACACACCTAGGCTATATGGTATAGCTCAATGCTCCTAGGCTACAAACCTGTACAGCATGTTACTGTACTGAATACCATAGGCAATTGTAGCACAATGGTAAGTATTTGTGTCTATAAATACAAATTACAGTAAAAATATGATATAAAAGATTTTTAAAATTGTTAATCTGGGCTGGGCACAGTGGCTCATGCCTGTAATCTAATCCCAGCACTTAGGGAGGCCAAGGCAGGTGGATCACGAGGTCAGGAGTTCAAGACCAGCTGGCCAACATGATGAAACCCAGTCTTTACTAAAAATACAAAAATTAGCTGGGTGTGGTGGCAGGCGCCTGTAGTCCCAGCTGCTCAGGAGGCTGAGGCAGGAGAATTGCTTGAACCTGGGAGGCAGAGGTTGCAATGAGCTGAGATGGTGCCGCTGCTCTCCAGCCTGCATGATGGAGCGAGACTCCATCTCAAAAAAAAAAAGTTAATCTGTGTGGGACATTTAACCATGAATGCAGGTTGCAGAACTGGAAGTTGCTCTGGATGAGTCAATGAGTGAGTGGTGAGTGAATGTGAAGGCCTAGGACATGACTGTACTCTGCTGTAGACTCCATAAATGCTGCACATTTAGGCTACTTTAAATTTATATGAAGTTTTTGTGCTGTGACATTAGAACAGCTACGATGTCACTGGGTGATAGGAATTTTTCAGCTCTATTATAATCTTATGGGACCACCATTGTATATGTGGTCCATCACGGACAGAAACATCCCTAGGCAGCACATGACTATAAATATAAATGCCAAAAGTACAGTATATGATGGCTGAAATGCATTATTATTATATGTGACATATAATTAATGTCTTTTTTTTTTTTTTTTTTTTGAGATGGAGTTTCACTCTTGTTGCCCAGGCTGGAGTGCAATGATGCAATCTTGGCTCACTGCAACCTCCACCTCCCTGGTTCAAGTGATTCTCCTGCCTCAGCCTCCCAAGTAGCTGGGATTACAGGCGTATGCCACCACCACACCTGGCTAATTTTGTATTTTTAGTAGAGATGGGGTTTCACCATGTTGGTCAGCTGGTCTTGAACTCCTGACCTCAGGTGATCTGCCCGCCTCGACCTCTCAAAGTGCTAGGATTATAGGTGTGAGCCACTGTGCCTGGCCTATTATTATTATTTATTACGTCGTAATACTAGAAAAGGAACATGAGGATCCTGGTTTATGGAGCATTTCCTTGATCTCGCCTGGGCTGGTTGGGTTTCCGGGCCAGCCTGAGCCACATGGAATTATTCCAGGTGTATCCAGTTATGTTCTTTGGGAGATGAGTGCAGCCAGGAAAATTTCCAGCTTCATTTTCGGGGCCTCTTAGCAGATCTCAGGGTTTGCTTTGGGTCTTCAGAGGAGTTAGGAGGCTGGCAAAGCATTCAGAGGAAGCCCAGGAGCAAGCCCAGGGCACCAGCCAGCCCTGAGTCTGCTGAGAGGCAGAGCCCAGTCCAGACCACCAGGGCCAGCTTCAGGGGCAGGCAGCCTGTGCATCACACGGATCCCCGGGCTCAGAATGGCTCTATGCTTGCTCGAATGCTCTGCTGTTCCCACCTTGAAATTCTTAATATTTTTTGAACAAGGGGCCCCACATTTTCATTTTGCACTGTGCCCTGCGAACTACACAGCTGGTCCTGACCACCACTCACCACAAGGGGCAATGTCCTTTGAGAGGCAAGGTCCCGTTCACTGGCCTCCAGGTGAAATCAGGGACGCGGTCTCCAGAGTCACCAGCAGACAGCAAGGCAGGTGAGCATCTGGCTTGGGAGGCAATTTGCCTGGGCTCATTTTCTGCCTCTGCCACTCCGTAGTTCCATGGCTTTAAGCCATTACCTACACTCTGTGCCTCAGTTTCCTTCTTTTTTTTTTTTTTTTTTTTTTGGAGAGAAGGAAGATCTCTGTTGCTCAAGCAGGAGTGCAGTGGTGTGATCATAGCTCGCTGCAGCCTTGACCCCCCTGGGCTTATCCTCCCATCTCAGCCTCCTGAGTAGCTGGGACTACAGGAATGTGCCACTACGCTCGGCTAATTTTTAAATGTTTTTATAGAGACGGGGTCTTGCTATGTTGCTCAGGCTGGTCTCAAACTCCTGGGCTCAAGCAATTCCCAAAGAGCTCAGGTGAGATCAGGAAATGCTCCACGGCAGGATGAGTAGCTGGGATTACAGGCATGAGCACCCAGCTCCACTGAATGATTTTAAGCAGGCAGATGACATGGTCTGACTCAGGCTTTCAAAAGATCCCTTCCAGCTGCAGGGAGGAGAACGACTTGTAAGAGACAAGAGTGACAGTAGGGAGCCCAGGTGAAAGGCTGCTACATTCCTCCAGGCAGGACATGATGGTGCCTGGATCAGGGAGAGAGAGCAGTGGCGTGGTGAGAAGTCGGATTCAGGATTTATTCTGAAGGGTGCCCCAATGGCTGGCTGATGGACTGGATGGAACAGGGCAGGGGGCACAGGAGAATTGAAGGATGAGTCCTACAATTTTAGGCTGAAAATATTAGGGTGAGAAAGAGGTGAGGAAGGTGAGGCAAGTGTGGTCTGGGGAGGGCGTGGGGAGTCAGTGGCACTTTGTGATATCTGCATGGAGTTCTTGAATAGGTAGTTAGTACAGAGTGTACTACAGAGTTAGTACAAAGGAGAATTGATGTCATAGGTGTAAATTTAGGATTCACCCAAATATAGATGGTATTTCTAAGACTTGGGACTGAATATGATCAGCATAGGCTCTATGTGGACAGGGGAGAGGAGAGGGCCAAAGACTGAACTCTGGTTTACTCCAACATTCAGAAGTCAGGCGGAAGAGGAGGGGCCAGCAACGATGGCTGAGGAGTGGGCAGGGAGGTAGGTGGAAAGCCAGGAGTATCTGTCATCCCCAGAATCAAGAAGAATGCACTCCAGTGACATGATCGATGGTCTCAAATGCTGCCGAGAGTTTGGGTACATGGATGAGTGAGGATGGACGGCTGGATTTAACAAGATGGAGATTGTGATGATTGTCTTGTGCAGATTCAGTGGTGTGGTTCACTAAAGACAGCTGCGAAGGAACCGGAAACACAGATGTGTGCAACTCAAGAGACGGTGCAGTCAGGAGAAGCACAGAACCAGTACGGTGGTTAGAGGGGAAAGGGATGCTGGCAGAGGTTTTCCTTTTAATGTTGAAGGGGGAAAATTCACAATACAGGAAGTGGAGAAGAGACAAATGCAGGAATAAAGTCCCCAAGGAGAAGGGATGCAGGCCAGTGCACAGGGAAGTTGGACTTAGGTGGAGGAGGGAGGAAAGGTGGAGTCTGTGGCACAGATGCAGGTCTGCTGAGGAAGGGCAGGGACTTCTCTTCCGACTGCTCCTATTTTCTCAGCGAAATAAGGAGCAAGTCATCAGCTGAGAGTAAGGAGGGAGAGAGTGTATTGAAGATCGACGAAACAGGAGAAAATGCAAGATAGCAATCCCTGGGTGGAAGGAAAATTGGGGGAAGGAGGAAGTGGAGGGGGACTGTCCGCAGCGCTGAGGATCCACTTGAATTGTGCGGGCCCAAATTTAAAAAGAGACCCGTCGGCACGGTTGTGTGTTCTACAGACACTGTTCAGCTTAGGCACAGCTATAAACAGCTGGATTTCATCAAGGTTTGGGTTTTGCTGGAAGAATTCAGAAAAAGGAGAAGGGGGCAAGAGAGTTGGTGCACGCAGGGGCATGGCTGTGGATATGGAACTAGCATTGAAGATGGGCCCGCTTGGTACAGGCATCTCTGCCCTGGGGTTGTTACATCAGAAGCTGGGCTTACTTATTTCAAAGACTCATGAAAGCAGAAGGACTTGACCTCACTTCCCCTGGCCGGGACTAGTTCATCAGACCTGGCCTGTGTACTGGATTGAACAGAGTTCCCCCAAAGAGATAGATTTCAATGCCTTTGAATGTGACCTTATTGGAAACAAGGTCTTTGCAGATTTAACCAAGGTAAGAGAAGGATTAGGGTGGGCCCTAACTCTAGTGTCTTTGTGAGAGAAAGGGGAGGGAGATTTGGACAGAGATACAGACACGGAGGGGAGGCCATGTGAAGGACGCAGAGATGGGAGCGGTGCTAACGCAAGCCAAGGAGTCCCAGGAGCCCCCAGGAGCTGGGAAAAGCGAGGCAGGATTCTCCGCTAGAGACCTGGGAGGGAGCACAGCCTGCTGACCCCTCATTTTTGAACCTCTGACCCCCAGGGCTATGAGAGAAGGTATGTCTATCGCTTTTTTGTTTTTGTTTTTTGAGACGGAGTCTAGCTCTGTCACCCAGGCTGCAGTGCAGTGGTGTAATCTCGGTTCACTGCAACCTCCGCCTCCCGGGTTCAAGCGATTCTCCTGCCTCAGCCTCCCAAGTAGCTGGTGTTATAGGCACATGCCACCACGCCCGGCTAATTTTTGTATTTTTTAGTAGAGACAGGATTTCACTGTGTCGGCCAGGCTGGTCTGGAACTCCTGACCTTGTGATCCGCCTGCTTCCACTTCCCAAAGTGCTGGGATTACAAGCATGAGCCACCGTGCCCAGCCCTGTATATCTATTATTTTATGCCACCCAATTTGTGGTGCTTTTTTTACTGTGGCCACAAGAAACTAATACAGCCTTCTAACAAGATTATCTGTTACTGAATAAATCCAACAAGTTTAGGAATTCAAAAGATTTTTTCCTGCATGGCATCTATTCTGAGGCCAAAGGAAAAATCATTCTAGTCATATCTCTAGATACGTTACTTAATCCTTAATATGCTCTGGGTACATTACTTAATAGTTGGTGTGTTAACTTTCTTTATTTTTACTATTATTTTTTATTTTTAAAGGTAGAGACAGGGTCTCACTATGTTTCCCAGGCTGGTTTCGAACTCCTGGACTCAAGGAACCCTCCTGCCTTGACCTCCCAAAATGCTGGGATTACAGGCATGAGCCACCATGCCCAGCCTGCATGAACTTTCTTTTTTTTTTTTTTTTTTTTTTTGAGACAGAGTCTTGTTCTGTTGCCCAGGCTGGAGTGCAGTGGCTCCATCTCGGCTCACTGTACGCTCCACCTCCCGGGTTCGTGCCATTCTCCTGCCTCAGCCTCCGGAGTAGCTGGGACCACAGGCGCCCGCCACCACGCCCAGCTAATTTTTTTTTTTGTATGTTTAGTAGAGACAGGGTTTCACCGTGTTAGCCAGGATGGTCTCGATCTCCTGACCTCGTGATCCGCCTGCCTCGGCCTCCCAAAGTGCTGGGTTTACAGGCGTGAGCCACCATGCCCAGCCTGCATGAACTTTCAAAATTGTTAAATAGGAAAATTAATTAGCCACCGTGAAGTAACTCTATCATGTTGTCTTTTTAAAGGTGATATGTGAAATTATCTTATTCCTTTCTGTGGTTACATGAATATTGTCCCCCTCTCCCCCTGCACCCTCTAGACTTAGAGCTTTGCGTGGGCAGGGACATGTCTGTCTTGTTTAATTGTATATTCCCAGGGTCTGGCACATAGTAGATGATCAATACGTGTGTCGAATAACTAAGGACCATGACAATAAAGGCGGTAATTTACACTCCAGAGTAATATTCAAAGGAAATGTTTCCCATAGCCTGCAAAATGTTCAGCCTATACCCTAGAACAATAGTTCCTAACCAGAGGCAATTTTGCTCCCCCAGGGAATTCTCTTTTTCACTTTTTTTTTTTTTTTTTTTTTTTTTTTTTTGAGACAAGGTCTCACTGACACCAGGCTGGAGTGCAGTAACACGATCTCGGCTCACTACAGCCTCAACCTCCTGGGCTTAAGCGATCCTCCCACCTCAGCCTCCCGAGTAGCTGGGACTACAGGTGCACGCCACCACTCCCGGCTAATTTTTTTTTATTTTTTATAGATATAAGGCCTCTCTATGTTGCCTAGGCTGGTCTCGAACTCCTGGCTTCAAGCAGTCCTCTCACCTTAGCCTCCCAGTGTGCTGGGATTACAGGCGTGAGCCACCGCACCCAGTCTTATTTTTTATTGGAGTCATTTTTGTTTGTCACTACTTGTGAGGTGAGTGCCATAGACATCTAATAGGTAGAGGCCAGGGATGCTACTAAGCCCCCTGCAATGCACAGGACAGCCCCTCAAGAGAATTATTCTCCCTCAAATGTTCAAAGTACCAAGGTTGAGAAAACCCTGTCCTAAAAACATAAGGTATTTGAATTGAAAGAAGCCTCAAGTATGGCAGCACAAGACTCATTTTACTAATGCATATGCCAAGGTAGAGACAAGGAAGGAACTTGTCCAAAGATATGGAACAGGGGATTGTGGGAGCTGAGACGAAGACTCAGGCCTCCTTTGCCCAGGCTGGAGTGCTGGCTGCTGACCATGGGACCCCCCAGGCCAGAAATGAGGATGGATTCAACACTGCCCAGTGGAGAAAAAGAGGGCCTCTTTCCCCACCCCCAATAACAAACAGGATTCTTGACTTGGTATCAAAGCCAGAGAGTGACAGCAGGCAAAGGCGGCTGGCTGAGAACCGCCTGTAACCCCTGAGCTTGGTACAATGCGCTGTACTCCGCATATGAGTGCCAAATCACAGCAATTAGCCAGCGTTGTGCCCACCAGCCAACTTCACACTGGGCTAGTGGCCCAGATTGCTAAAGAGACATGCCCGCTGCAGCTAAATGCCTTGGCAACCACAGGCAGTGTTCTCTGCTCTCCTTGGAGCCGGGACCACGGGGCTCCGGCTGCGGGGTATCGCGTACCTGCTATAGAACGGCTTAGGAGCTCCCAACAAAGAAAAGAGGGCCTGCAGTTTCCCCCACACTCTTCCTACAGCTTCTCAGGAAGCATTCGGCCCTGCCCACCACCCACCCATCTGTCCTCCCTCGCCCCAGGAGAGGTGCTCCCTTTGGCTGGAGTAAGGAAGGGAGGAGGAAGGAGAACCAATCGCCACTTGAAGCGTTTAATAAGCTGGAATCAAGATCTTGTCTACAGCCCCCCAGCAGACACTGGGTGTCTTACATATGGATGGGTAACAGAACTGCTACCCACACCTGGGATCTTAAAGGAGTTTATGGATTTTTCCATCAAGGACCAATTTAAGTGGATGGGTTGGGCTGAAAACAGCTTTCATTCCCAGGTCCTCATGGCGACCAGTAACCTATTTTGCATCTAGACTTGGAATTTCTAAATCAACAATGGAAATGGGAGCTGGCAGCTGATTAAAAAAACCAATTTTGTCCAAGACTCAGCTGTTTACGCAGCACTTCTACATCCTGAACCTCATCGACTCTTCACAACCATCTGGAGAGGGATGCAGAGCAGGGATTTTTAGCTTCACGGAACAGACGAGTATCTGGGCTCAGAGGGCACGGTGACTTGTCCAAAGTCATACAGCTGGTAAGCAGCAGAGCTGAAATTCAAAGTCAGGCCTTGTACCTTGTGGAAATGTTGGTGGAGTGATCAAAGTCCAGCCCAGTGCATCCTTGCAAGACTGTGCAAAACTCTTTAATAAACCCCTAGGGGTCCAAAGAATACTGTTTGGAGACCCTCCCCTCCACAGCCCTTTCACCACTCTTCTCTGTGCCCTTGGACGCTGACTTGTACATGACTCATCTCTTCATTGGGCTTGGCCAGTGTGGAGGCTCAGCAAGATCAGAGAGAGGAGGGAGAATGGGGTTGCATCAGGCTGCGTGGGGCCTTCACCTGAAGGTCATTAGTCCTCTCAAGACAGCTCTGTGTCACAGTGTTCTCCCCTAGATACCTGCCCTTGAAGATCTTCTCATCCCATCTGACCTAAAGGTAGTGGCCACTAATTAAAACATGCAGTAGAGCAAGTGATAATAAAAAGCCAAGGAGATAAAGAAAATGGGGATGGAAAATGCAGATGTCTACACGCAGTGGTGGGTTTGTCGCAATTTTAAATAGGGTGACCAGGAAAGACTCACCACGAAGGAAACATTTGAGCAAAAACCCATAAATAAGTGAATGATAGAGCCATGCAGGTATCTTGGGGAATAACTTTCCAGATAGAGGAAATGGCACATGCAAAGCCCTGATCTGAGAGGGAGCCTGGTGTGTTGGAACAGCAGCAAGGGGTAGCCCAGGGCACGGGTGGATGGAAGGCCCCAGGGATGGACTAGACTCCCAGGAATGCAAGTGGGGCAGGAGCCAAAGGAACAGGGTGAGGACGAGGATGGCTCAGCACAGCAAATCCCTGACTAGTGGAAAAAGAACATGAGGGGCATGCTGCATAGAGAAAAGATCCGTAACTCAACTCTGTGCCTTCAAGAAGTAACCATTGAGTGAGTTGAGTGTCCTTAGCCAGGGACATCATTTTCCCACATGAGCATGAAATAGCTGCCCCTGTCACTCTCTAACCCTCACCTACTTCACTTTTCCTTTATTTATCATTGTCTGTCATTACATGCACGCTTGTTCTCTTGTTTATTGCCTCTCTCACACACAAATACTTATGGCATATGAAAGCAGAGACTTTACCTGTCATGGTCAAAGTCATAGCCCCAAGATCCCAAGCCCCAACTAGAAAGCGTGGCACATAGTAGGTGCTCAGTTAATGTTTGTTTAAAGATGAATACATGAGTAGATCAATGAATGTACAAATGACTACTATTGCTGATAACTATATTTTTCTCCAAAAGATTATTTATTACAATCCACATGAAAGGAAATGCAAGAAGAGCTACCAGCATTACCACTAAGAGTAAAGCATATCTTTTAAGCGGTCAGGGTTCACGAGTCAAGAAAGCATTTGGCACACAATAGGTGCTGAATAAATATTCACTGGTCGGACTAGGGATATAACTTGACATGCTCAGAAAAGCATTAGCCTGGGAGTCCAAATTCTGCTCCCCCCATCCCCATTTCTAAATGCCACAATGAGCTGTCTTGAAATGTGAGGCTTTATGCTTTCGTTGTCTTCTCTCCCTAGCCTTCCCGTGTCACTCTTTCCTGGTAAGTCAGAGGGATCTACATTGTGTAAAAAAGAATTAAAATCGTTTCAGCAGAAATGAAAGGAGAAATTGATCAGGTTCTTTTTTTATCTTTTTCTCACTTCAAAAGGCAGCTCTTGAAAACAAACAGGGACAGCCCCAAGGGGAGCAAGGCATAAAGTTTACGCCATAATGAGGATATGAAAAGAGAACATAGAAATTGCCAGAGACCCCCATTCCCAGGGCGCTGGGGGAGACTCAGCTAGGAGGGGACCGGACTTGAAGGGACAAAGTGAATGGGATCTGAGTCAGCATCCAGAGAGCCCCAGAAGCCAGAGGCAGAGGTTGCAGTGAGCCGAGATCGCTCCACTACACTCTAGCCTGGGCAACAGAGTGAGACTCTGTCTCAAACCAAAAAAAAAAAAAAAAAAAAGCTTAGGGCTTAAGCCAAGCCCTGCAGACCACCCACTGCCAATTAAGTATCCCCCTGAGCTCTTCAGAGCCAGACAAGGGCCTTCTATAGGCAGCTGCTTAGAGGTCTTCAAGGATCACCCAGTGGGACAGTGCCCACCTAAAACCAGGACTGGAGTGAGCGCTCACTGAACCAAACCACTGTGGGCCAACCCTCTTGTCAACAGCCTGAGATCCTTCTAAGTTCCATCTCCTGGTGTGCAGAGGGCTGCTGGTAGTGTACGGGGCAGAAGCCCTAGAACCTGGACCCATCTGAGACCAGACAGCGAGTGGCCAAACCCAGGCCTGTTTTGTGAAGCCTTGACCTCTATAAGCCTCCATGTCCTCTTCTGTAAGATGACTAGAGTGACCCTTGATCATCACAAGCAAACAGCTGGCAGATGGAGAGAAGTGGGACTTTCCTCCCCCTTGAAGTGCTCTCAGCAGCATTTGTGTAGGAGAAGCATGGGGGAGGGGGTGGTGAGGAAGACTAGAGCCAGCCTGGCACAAAAGAGAGATGACTCCTCGGGAGCTTGCTTCCAAATAGCTGTGACGGCAAGCCAGACCATCTGTTCCAGAAGTTCTCTTCTTGAGGAAGCAATGGTGGGATCAAGACAACAAGCAGTCATTCATCCATCCATCCATCTACCCAGTCATTCATTCTACAAAGATTTATTGAGCATTTTCTGTGTGCCAGGCACTGGGAATAAAACTGCAAACAAGAAAGCTCAGGGTTGGCCGGGCGTGGTGGCTCATGCCTGTAATCCCAGCACTTTAGGAGGCCGAGGCAGGTAGATCACCTGAGGCCAGCAGTTCAAGACGATCCTGGCCAACATGGTGAAATCCCATCTCTACTAAAAATACAAAAATTAGCTGGGCATGGCAGTGGGTGCCCGTAATCCCAGCTATTCAGGAGGCTGAGGCAGGGAGAATTGCTTGAACCAGGGAGGTGGAGGTTGTAGTGAGCTGAGATCGCTCCACTGCACTCCAGCCTGGGCGACAGAGTGAGACTCTGTCTCAAAAAAAAAAAAAAAAGCTTAGGGTTTCATGAAGCAGACAAGTATTTAAAGTTACTTAAAGACAAGTGTTTACCTACGGTTGTCAAAAGTGCTCCAAGGAAAATGTACAGAAATCACGATTGTCTACTGCGAAGAGTCTGAGATTTACACTACTTGCAAGTTAGCAAGTTTTGTGGATGCTGGCAGAAGATGCAAGACTCCTGGGTCAAAGACAAAGGACAGTTGATTACTCACAGCAACAGCAGTAGCCAGATTACTGCTACTTGCATCACTTCCTCAAGTCCCAATTCCCACAGGGCAGTGCAAAGCCATGCGGAGAGCTGCATTATAGGAGAGGAACCATAAGCTTAGGAAACCCAAAACAGCATTTGTGTCTGTGGCAAAACACACACACACACACACACACACACACACACACATAACATAAAATTACCACCTCAACCATTTCTAAGTGGACAGTTCAGTAGTCTTAAGTATTCACCTTGTTGTGTAGCAGATCTCCAGAATATTTTCATTTTGCATAACAGAAACTCTGTATCTACTGAACAACTCCCCATTTTCCCCTCCCTGAACCCCTGGCAACCACTATTATACTTTCTGCGTCTATGAATTTGAAAACTCTAGGTACTCATGTAAGTGGAATCATATAGTATTTGTCTTTTTGTGTCTGGCTCATGTCACTTACCATAATGACCTCAATTTTCATCCATGTGGTAGTGTGTGCCAAAATTTCCTTTCTTTTTAAGGCTGAATCATATTAAGAAACCCAAATCTTTTATAACAGATAGTAAACACACCTGCTCTTTGCTCTGAAGAAAGACACCATCTCTATCTTTCAAGGCAGTTTACTATGTGAACATTCTCTAAAATGTAATCTGGAACAAAGGCAGTCAGGATGTTTGCTTGCAAGACATGCAGAAACACAAGACACCCATGGAAAATTATCTCCCAACAGCTATCAATCCAAAAGAGACTCGTTCGTACACTCATCCATTCATTCAATTCACATTCATCCTTGCTGAGAACAGGACAGCAGTGAAACACAGTGCTACAAATAATAATGGGCTTTGTCCTCACATAATTTACAGACAGAAGACTCCAGTACAAGCAGGTAGCATAACACTGTGATTGAAGACATGTAAATTTTCTTTTTTTCTTTTCTTTTTTTTTTTTTTGGAGACAGGGTCTCACTCTGTCACCCAGGCTGGAGTGCAGTGGCACAATTATGGCTCACTGCAGCCTCAAACTCCCAGGCTCAAGTCATCTTCCTGCCTCAGCCTCCTGAGTACTTGGGACTGCAGGTGTGCACTACTATGCCTGGCTAATTTTTTTTTTATTTTTTAATAGAAACCAGGTCTCACTATATTGCCTAGGCTGGTCTCAAACTCCTGAGCTCAAACAATCCTCCTGCCTTGGGGATTACAGGCATGAGCCACTGTGGGGATTACAGGCATGAGCCACTGTTGGGATTACAGGCATGAGTGAGTGTTGGGATTGCAGGCGTGAACCACTATTGGGATTACAGGCATGAGCCACTGTTGGGAATACAGGCATGAGTGACTGTTGGGATTGCAAGCGTGAACCACTGTTGGGATTATAGGCGTGAGCCACTGTTGGGATTACAGGCGTGAGCCACTGTTGGGATTATAGGTGTGAGTGACTGTTGGGATTGCAGGCGTGAACCACTGTTGATATTACAGGCTTGAGCCACTGTTGGGATTACAGGCATGAGCCAGTGTTGGGATTACAGGTGTGAGTGTGACTGTTGGGATTGCAGGCATGAACTACTGTTGGGATTACAGGAGTGAGCCACTGTTGGGATTACAGGCATGAGCCACTGTTGGGATTACAGGCGTGAGTGACTGTTGGGATTGCAGGCGTGAATCACTGTTGGGATTACAGGTGGGAGCCACTGTTGGGGTTATAGGTGTGAGTGACTGTTGGGACTGCAGGCATGAACCACTGTTGGGATTGCAGGCATGAGCCACTGTTGGGATTACAGGCATGAGCCACTGTTGGAATTACAGGTGTGAATGACTGTTGGGATTGCAGGCGTGAACCACTGTTGGGATTGCAGGCATGAGCCACTGTTGGGATTACAGGCATGAGCCACTGTTGGAATTACAGGTGTGAATGACTGTTGGGATTGCAGGCGTGAACCACTGTTGGGATTACAGGTGTGAGTGACTGTTGGGATTGCAGGCGTGAACCACTGTTGGGATTACAGGAGTGAGCCACTGTTGGGATTGCAGGTGTGAGCCACTGTTGGGATTACAGGCATGAGTGACTGTTGGGATCGCAGGCATGAACCACTGTTGGGATTACAGGCATGAGTGACTGTGGGGATTGCAGGTGTGAACCACTGTTGGGACTACAGGAGTGAGCCACTGTTGGGATTGCAGGCGTGAACCACTGTTGGGATTACAGGTGTGAGTGACTGTTGGGATTACAGGCGTGAGCCACTGTTGGGATTACAGGCGTGAATGACTGTGGGGATTGCAGGCATGAACCACTGTTGGGATTACAGGCGTGAGTGACTGTTGGGATTGCAGGTGTGAACCACTGTTGGGATTACAGGTGTGAGTGACTGTTGGGATTACAGGCATGAGCCACTGTTGGGATTACAGGCGTGAGTGACTGTTGGGATTGCAGGCGTGAACCACTGTTGGGATCACAGGCGTGAACCACTGTTGGGATTACAGGCGTGAGCCACTGTTGGGATTACAGTCATGAGTGACTGTGGGGATTGCAAGTGTGAGCCACTGTGCCCAGCGGACATGTGATTTTCACCCAGTGAGTTCACTCCTAAGAATTTATCCAAGGGAAATGAGTGCACTTTTCCACGTGTTCTCTGAGGAAGCAACACTTGAGCTGATCCCCAAAGGAGGGAAAGGAGGAACCCTGAAAAGGGCTAGAGGAAGAGCATTCCAGGAAGTTGGGGCATAGGGAGGTTTCCCTGAGGCTTGGCCTTCTGAGATTCTAAAGAGGCAACCTAATATAACGCAAAATGGATGGGCCTAGGACCCAGGAACCTGTCAGTCCTGCCTCTTCCAGTCACTTGCTGTGCAACCCTCACAAGTTCTTCACCCTCTCTGAACACAGAGAACCTCTGACAAAACAACCTCTAGGAGCTGTTCCAGCTATGACGATCCAGGAGCATTTGACAGGACAATTGCAAAGCACAGACCACGCTCTCTCAAGGTTTTGAGACCAAAAGGACAAATGACCGAGGGACCAAGTCCACCCAGGCAGTGTTCTGGACAAAACAAATTGCATCTCAGGCCAAAGGGGATGACAGCTGAGGCTCCAAGGCTCTGACAGCCTTTGCTGCTGCAAAATAAAGATGTTCTCCTGTCTCCCTTCCCGTCTGCAGGAACGAAACAGGGTGGCAAAATCCCAGAGCATTCCACTCAGCTGTCGACAGCCCTGTGACTGGCTGCAGCCTCGGAAATAAATGGTCCCGTCAGCTGCTAGGGAGGGTGAGCTCAGGATTTCAGATGAAAATGAAATAAGAGGGAACGCAGCCCAGAAGCAATGCAAAGTAACGGCAAGGGGACGAAAAATCTTCCACTGCAGCAAGACGGACGCTAGAATGGTGCAATGGGACGCTGACCTCAGATCCGGGGACATGGGGAATGAGCTCATCCTGGGGCACCTGGCTGGTGGGCCCTGTGCTTCTGGGATCCAGGGTCTGTCTGAGGGGACCTGGACCTGGCTGGCAGGACCACTGCTTTCTTCTCTTCCCCACCCCCACCCTTCCCTCCTCTTGCGAAAGCCATATACTTCTGCATGTGTCCAGATCAAACAGCCTACAGTAATACACCTGAGGGGCTGGCTAGCTTCAACCCCCTGCTACGGAAGAAAGCCTCAAGCCTGACAGACTCCTAGCAGGAGGGAGACAAATTACAATCCCAAGAGATGGGACAACACAGCAATAGCTCTCTAATCTGGGGGAGGAAAGATGACAACAATAACGAAATCCAGCATCTACCAGCACCTCGGATCCTGCTGTAAAATCCAGCTTCAGGGTCTTTCTGTGTGTGTTGCCACCACAGCTTCTCATGTTCTGGCTGTGTAATCCTGAGCAAGTTATTCACCCGTGTCTCATTTACCCCATCCCAGAAACAGGGAAAATCATGTTGCCCACTATGTGGGGTTGTTATGAGAATGAAATATAAAAACTTTAGAATAGTATCTGGCACATGGCACATTCTCTCAAGAAGTCAGATTCATTTTGGTTTTTATAACTGTGTTGTTTTGTATTCACATGAAATATAGCTCTACCTGTACACATAACCCACGTCACATCAGCCAGGTTCAAACACCCATCTGAGTTCATTGATACTAAGTATCTATGGACTGGATTCATAGTAAGCACCCTCCTGCCTGACTCTCTCCAACCCCCAACCACTCAACAGTCTTGGGTGCTCACACATCCCCTTTTCCACGCCCACCCTCCCTTTGAGCTACCTAAGCATCTGCCAGTGTGCAGTGCTCTGATGAGCTGTCTCTCTTCTTAAGAAAGAGAAAAGTTGAACCAGGACTTAAAATCTCAGATGCCTACAGGGACCAGGCAGGTAGACAGGTAAAGGGTTCTAGACTTTAAGGAGTGGTGAGGAGTGTGACAAACTGGAGAACCCAGGCCCCAGCTAAAGGAAAATGTTGCTACCAGCTCTAGCCAATTTTTGCCAGGCAGGAAAGCAGGTTCAGAATTGGCACATCTTCTAAGTTTTCAAGGGAAGCCAGAAATCTGGATTCGTATGCGAAAATCTCCTAATTTTCAAATATTGGCACATACTTCATTATTTTTAAAACATGGAAGTCCTGGGAAGATACATCAGTTTGCACCCTCTGAGTAGAGGGGAATGAGCCCTCCAGCTATTACCAACTATCAGGCAGTGCCCTCTCCCTGCAAGAACCAGAATCTCGTGGCTGGGCTGAAGCACCAAGGAACTCTAGACAGATCTTAATTAAGTGCCAGGGAGAGTACCTATTAGTTGATAAAGGCTTAGGATGAGGGTAGGGGGAAGAGTCCCCTGAGGGCTGGAGCAGTGGAGGAAAGCTGAACGCAGGAGGTGGACTTGGAAATGGGCTTTGAAAGTTATCAGGAGGCGGAAAAACTGAGGGACAAACCACAACCCAGAGGAGGGATGGAGGGAGATGGGGTTAGAGACAACTGGAAGCTTTAACTTCGAGCTTCGTCCCTTCGAGTGTGGATCCAAAATGTAACACTGCAGCACTCTCTTGAGGAGGATTCTGTTAGGAAGGTGCTATACACTGCTCGGGGCTGATGGCATCTGGAGACAGCACAAAGGATGCAGGCTTCCTCCCAGGAGAAAAGACGGTGCACAGTTCCCTCGAAGTGGCCTCATCCTGCCTGGAAGTCCTCCCCTGCTGCAGGCTTCTCGCGGCCCCCGGATCTGCTCATGGGCAGTCTCCTGCCGTGGAAGGTGAGCTCCTCCAGGGCTGCAAACGTATCTTTTGCATCCCAAGTGCTTGCTCAGTGCTTGGCATATAGAAGGTCCTTAAACAATGTTTATCCAATGATCCGGGGAATGAAACCAAAAAACAAAAAAGCGGGACATCAAAGAATAAGATACAGAACCACATTTCCAAAACAGAAATTTCCTCCAGGACAGGAAAAAGGCACGAAGGCACTGAGGCTCATTGCATACAGCTGCTGTGAAGATTTTGTGTTTGCATAGAGGAACACCTCGAGTGTAGAGCCAAGAAAGAAACAGTGAGTGACACCCCATAATGGCCAGGGTCAGCAAGGCTCAAATGGCTCCAAAGCCCCCAGGAGATAGACACAATGCACCACCGGTCAGAGTTCTAGCATCTGTCTTAGATCATTCTGGAATAGAGTTAGGTATAACCCTTTCCCTGAATAGATGGTACAGCCGAGGCTCAGGATGCAGGGGGATTGTGTCCAACCACACAGCTAGTCTAGTGACACAAGCTGGACCAGAACCCAGGTCCCCTGACTCTCAGCCCAGGGCTCTTGCCAAAGAACCCTGGACTAGGAGCAGGGCAGGAGCTGGGATGAGGCAGGCAGGGTGCAAAATGTAAGAGGGAGCCGGATGTGGTGGCTCACACCTGTAATCCCAGCACTTTGGGAGGCTGAGGAGGGCAGATCACCTGAGGTCAGGAGTTCAAGACCAGCCTGGCCAACATGGTCAAATCTCATCTCTACTAAAAATAGAAAAATTAGCCAGGTGAGGTGGCAGGGTGCCAGTAATCCCAGCTACTCAGGAGGCTGAAGCAAGAGAATCGCTTGAACCCAGGAGGCAGAGGTTGCAGTGAGCCAAGATCGTGCCACTGCACCTCAGCCTGGGCAACAAGAAAGAAACTCCATCTCAAAAAAAATAAAAAAAGAAAAGAAAAAAAAAGTAAGGGGGCGCCCAAAAGCTCAATCATCAAGGTAAATAACATTTTGAAACAATATTTTTTAAAAATCAAAATTAGTCCACAAAAATCCACAAGAAGCAAAATATCACATTTTAAAAGAAAGACTTCAATAAAGTCACACCCTTGCATGCCTCAACCTCACCTACTGCAACCTAACCCCATCCCAGACCAGGAATCCCAAGGTGACAATGGGCTGAGACCTGCAGGAAGTGGCTATATGGAAATCTGCGGGAAGGTGACAGGATTTGGGGAATCAGAGGAACAGAAAGGAAAAGTGCCTGGGGCAGAGTGTCTGTGGAGAGAGAGAAGGAGAATGCCCCCATCCCAATCCCTGCCTTGACTCAAAGACCAGCCTTCACCCCACAGACACCCAGTGGGATCCCCTGTCCAAAGAGCTAACTCCAAACCAAGAAAATCCCACCCCACCCACCACTCTCAACAGATTCCTCCCAACTCCAACCAAATCCAAGCCTTTTCATCTCAAGGAGGAGATGGGTTAAAAAAAAATGGACAGCTCTGGATAACTTTTCCTGCCCTGGAAAAACAGCCCAGAACTTTATGGCTTACTGACAGCTGGTTATGGATGGGAAGGAAGGCATATTCTTAAACTGCTGACAGTAACTCCCTTTTAAGGTATTTCCTCAGGGCCAGCAATGTCACATTCTCCTCCTGCCCGAAAAATTAACAGCAGTTTTTATTTCAGTGACAAGCTTGGGCTTTTGGGTTAGGCAGGCCTGGGTTCGGATCTGGCTCTGCCATTTACCGCGCGACCCTAGACAATCTGCCAACATGAAAAGTCACCAACTCTTGCTTCCAGGGGCCTGGCAGTAACCGAGATGGTATGATGTGGGTAGAGGGGCACACCGCAGGGAGCAGAAGCCACTGCCCAGCACCAGCATGCTGTGTGGGTAAAGGATGTTGGCCAGATCTCCCAGTGTTTCAAAAGAAAAAATTTTACATGAAATCTCCCAGTTTTTAAAGGTCAGCAACTAATTTTAAATTAATTTTTTAAAATTTTAACTCAGTAGGGACAAATAAAACAGGTCTGCGTGCCAGAGTCCACCTCCGGGCCCAGTTGTGGCTCTGATGTCTTCAAATCACCCAGCAACCACCTGGCACCTCGTAGCTGCCCAGCAAGCACTGACGGTTCCCATTTTCTCAGGAAGCTTCCATGGGTATCATCAACATCTCTTTCCACACAACAGCTTGGGGAAGGATGCTTTTCAAGAGGAAAATGAAGATATGAGGAGAAGAGTGAAAAATCTGGAAGGCTCTAAGGGAGGGAGGAACTGCAAAGAGGAATTCCTTAAAAGGACTTAAAAGGATTTTATTGGACATTGTTTAGCACAGTCAGGGATAAGATCAGGCAGTAATTTAACTCCTGGGTACAGCAAGTGAGTGTGTATGTTGCGGGTAGGCAGGACCGGGTGGAAGTCATTGTTCTCACTGACGGTCTCCACACAGTGTACCAGGTCTTCTGTCTGCAGGTCACTGTGAAATTTGACTCAGATGCATAGTGTTCTAATAAGCCCAGCCCCATCTCTAGAGGTGGCCATTAGTTCCTATGGATCCTACATAAGAAGAAGCTGGCTTGAGTTTGTCCCGGGACCTCATGAGGGCTCTGAAGTCAGACCCAGCTGGGTAGGGGTTCAAGTCTTCAATATCAGTGGTTCTCAAAGTGGGATCCCCAGACCTGATGCATGAGCATCAGCAGGGAACTCCTCAGAAGGACCCTACGCCAGACCCACTGAATCAGCCACTCCAGGGTGGGGGCCAGCTGTCTGGGTTTTAACAAGCCCTCAGGGGGATTCAGATGCACAGTAAAGTCTGAGAGGCCCTGCTCTGCATCCGTACCCTGTGATCATCAGTGAGGAGTCTGACTCTCTGACGCAGTCACATCTATTCCAGAAAACTGTCCTGAATTCCCCCAGGAATCATTTCCAGGAATCATTTAAGAAGCCTGCTCTGTATGTGCCTAGCAGAGTGGGAGCTGCTGGAGAGGGGAGAGACAGCACACAGTCCTTGCCCTGATGGAGCTTGGTCCCCAGTGGGGACACAGATAATACGCAAGTAAAAAAGATAGAAACATGGCCAGGTGCAGCGGCTCACATCTGTAATCCCAGCACTTTGGGAGGCCAAGGTGGGTGGATGTCTTAAGCCTAGGAGTTCCAGACCAGCCTGTCTCTGCAAAAAATATATTTTGTTTTAAATCAGTGGTGCATGGTGGTGTGTGGTAGTCCCAGCTACTCAGAAGTCTGAGGCAGGAGGATCCCTAGAGCCCAGGAGTTAGAGGTTACAGTGAGCTATGATTGCACCACTGCACTCCAGCGGGTGACAGAGCCAGACCCTGTCTCAAAAACAAGATAGAGAGCAATTTTCTGGCTGGGTGCAGTGGCTCACGCCTGTAATTCCAGCATTTTGGGAGGCTGAGGCTGGCGGATCACTTGAGGTTGCGAGTTCAAAACTAGCCTGGCTAACATGGTGAGACTCCGTCTCTACTAAAAATACAAAAATTAGCTGGGCATGGTGGCACACACCTGTAGTCCCAGCTACTCAGGAGGCTGAGGCAGGAGAATCGCTTGAACCCAGGGGGATGGAAGTTGCAGTGAGCTGAGATCATGCCACTGCACTCCAGCCTGGGAGACACAGAGAGACTATGTCTCAAAAAAAAAAAAAAAAAAAAAAAAAAAAAAAAATTTTCAGATGGGAAAGGAAGGCAGAAGCCTGATCCACCACAAGAGGAGTGTTTCTCAATATGTAATCCAGGGACTCTCTGACAACAAAAGCCCACCCCACCCCACTCAGGCCCCTCCCCCACACTGCTGGTTGGTCTCTTTGATGTTTCTCAGACGTGCCTCCTTCTCTCCTGCTTGAAGGCCAGTGCCTTTGATGTTCTGTCCACCTAGAAAGCTCTCTTCCCATCTTGCGAGATGGGCTCCTTCTGGCTCAGGGCTCCATGTAACCATCACCTCCACAGGAGCCCTCCCCCATTATTCTATCTAAAGTGGCCTCTCTGGCTTCATTCTGCAATCACGTATTTCAGCAGTCTCCCAGTTCTGCCAAGCCCCCAGTAGAAGGTGAGCTCTTGGAAACAGGTCCTTAGGCAGATCCTTGTCTGTCCAGTCCTCCACCTCACCAGTAAGCCAGTGTTTTTATTCTTGTTGTTTTAGAGGCTGGATCTCGCTCAGTCACGCAGGCTGGATTGCAGTGGTGCCATCATAGTGCACTATAACCTGGAACTCCTATGCTCCACCCGGCTGGGACTGCCGCGCAGGCCAGTGTGCCCTGCGCTCATTTCTTAGGGTTAACCCTAACCCACTTAATGAGCACCCACGACTCCCCAACCCGAGCCCCACTCAAGCAGAAGGCCTCAGGCTGGTCGGCAGCAGGGTTTCTTCATGTCCTTTCTTGGTTCTCTGATGATAGGCAAAGGCAGTAGAGACAGAAAGGAAAAGAGGAACGGAGTGCAAGAGACAGAAAGGAGAAGAGGAACGGACTGCAAGGCAAGCCACCCTGAGGCCAGCCCTGCCAGCAGCACAGATCCCTCCAAACCAATAGGTCCCTCCAACTCAGTAGATTCTTCCAACCCAATAGATCCCTCCAACCCAACCTCCAGCATCTGTGCAGCATCCTACCAACTCCGAGGCTAGGCGGCCACACTGGGAGCAAGACCCCAGGACCTGGTCCAAGTGCCCTGCACCGGCCCGGGGAGTGGACGACGAAGTGCGGCTCTGCTAGCCCGGGAGGGCTCTGGGGCCTCGGCCCCGCGGGACTGGAAGGGAAAACACCTGGCACGGTACGTACTGGCCCTAGGAATTTGGCACAGCAAGATGCTGGCAGTCCCTGGGTGGCGGTGGCAGGAAGGGCCCAAGGGCAACATTGGTCTAGGAGGTCGAGAAAAGGCGCGCGATATGTGGCCCCCAGGATGTGGAAGCTTGCTTGGAGCGTTCGGCTCCAGGGCAGCAGCGCGTGGAGGGCCTCAAGGATGCAGTATTTGCCCGGGGTAGGGGGGCGAGGGACCCAGAGGCAGCGGTGCACTTGGACTTCCAGGACTTCCAGGGAAAGGCAGGAGACATGGCGCATGTGGTTCCCAGGATGTGTAAGCGCGTGGAGCGCGGCCCCGGGGCAGCGGAGAGTGGGGTTTTAATATCTAGCACATGTAGACCCTGGGGCGGTGTTGCTAGGGGCCCGGACCCGGGACCACCGGAGCACTTGCACCGCGGGGAAAGCTGACAGGGCGCGCGACCCTAGGAGGCTGCCGCGCCGCCTGGTGCGTGAAGCTCCAGGGCAGCGGAGCGCGGGGACCTTGAAGGCTGTCGCGTGCAGGCTTAGGGGCCGCAGGGTGGTCGCTCCTGGGAGAGCAGACAGGGAAGAAGGCAACGGGAGGGAGGGCGTAGCGCGAGCAGTCCCGGACGCGGGCTCAGGAACTGGCCGCGAGGAGCGCAATCCAGCAGGCGCGCCAGGGCCCCCGGATCCAAGGTGCGGGGTCCCGATTGGGCGCCTGGACGCCCCGTGACGGTGGCGCCGCTGCCACTGTCCCGAAGCGAGGCGAGGCCAGGCGCTGCGCTTTCGGCTGCCCGCCCCTTCTCCCCGCCCCGCGCTCAGTCCCCTCCCTCCGTCCCGCCTCCTGCCTCGCTCCCTCCCTCGGCGGCTGCTGCGCCGCGCTCCCGGCGCACTCGGAGCCCGGCGGGGACCGGGAGGCAGAGACGGGGCGGCCGTGGCTCCGAGGGCGGGAGCTGAGCCGGGCCCCGGGACCGAAGTTTGGCGGCGGCTCCGGGAGGCAGAGCGGGCTCCCCGGGCGACTTCCAGGCCCCTCTCGCGTCCTCGCCCCGGACCCGTGGGCAGCCGGGGGGGACGGAAGCCGCGGCCGGGCCAACTCCGAGGCGGGGACGCCGCGACGGGAACTTGAGGTGGGAACTTTGCGCGCTGCAGCCTCGCCGGGCGCCACCGAAGCGCGAACCGGACCCCGAGCCTGCAAACTCGGGCTCGGGGACGGCTGCACGTGGCCGTGGCCCTGAACTCCCTGCGGGGGCCTCGAAAGCCGCCTGCGGGGAGGCCAGGGCGACAGAGGACTCGGGAGTCACCGCTGGTGCGTGGCGGCGTGGAGCGCGCTTGCTACGGCCAAGGTGCGGGTCCGGCTTCGGTTCATCCCAAGGGGTCACCGGGATGCGAAGTCCGGGACGTTCGCCGCCGCGGTGACCCCGGCGGGGGCGCATCCCGGCTGTGGGCCGAGGTTTCTCCCCGGATCCCGGGAGGAAGGAGAGTTAGGGATTGGGGTGGGGGAGTGTGTGTCACTTGCTCATTCACTGTATCCTTAGGCACAGTATGGAGCCCCCCTTCACCCCCACCGTGGGCCTGATTGAGTCATTCATTATGAACACAGCAAGCGTTTATTGAGCGCCTACTGTGTGCTAGGCACTGGGGATACTGAGACAGTTCACTGGGCACCCCCAGGAACTGGTAGGAAGGTGGTGGTCTCAGCCTTAGGGTTTCCATGTGGGAGAGAGGCTCAGCCCGGAGGTATGGAAGGAAAAGGGTGAAGTTCATTCATTCATTCATAGATTGGACAAAGATTGGTTGAGCACCTATTATAAGCAGCTCATCATACCAAGCGCTCAACAGTCATTCATCCAGTTCACAAACATTTATGGAGGCGCTATGCTGGGGAGAAGTGAAGAGGGATGGAATGGGGGCACCCTTCATGCAGCTTAGAGAGAAGTAAGGATTAAGACCCAGGCCCCTCCTTGGGAGGCCGCAGACTGCCGGGGTGGCCAACTGTAGCAGCCCATGTATATAGGCAGAAGTCTTGGTTCATCTAATGCATTCCTTCTCAAGGTGGGAGGTGTGGAAGCTGGAATTGGTTCTAGAATAGGAAGAAAAGATCTTTTCAAAGCTCCTTAGGGGCGGGTGATGGGGTAGGGTGGGGAGGAGTTGAGAAACACTGATCCGACATTACTGAGGAATGCAGGTTCCCACCAATGGGGTTTATGAGTTAAGTTGTCCATTCAGCAGGCATTTTCTTAAGCACTCGCTGTTATTAAGCACTTACAGGGTGCCAGGCACCAAAGTTACCCAGGTAAATGACAGACACATAGAAGAGGGAGACAGATGCAGACGCCCCCACCCCCTTTGCTGACTCCCTGAGATAAGTACAGGGGGAAGTAAGAGGAGGGAGCAGGAACTGGTCTGATTCATTGTGGGGTGGGGGAAGTTCCTGCCTTATGAATCTGAGCAGAGGTTTATTCATTAGTGTGTGTTTGATACCCCCATACCCATGATGGCAGAGTCCCTATGAAGAGCCTCACCGGCAGCACATCTCCAAGAAAAGTTTGGCACTGCTGATTGGGGCCTTGCGGTCGGCACTGTGGCTAGGGCATGCTGTCCTTCTTTGGGGGATTTTTCAGGCTCTGCCAGACCTGAGCTCTATTTGTGCCTCCCCCGGCTTTTGGAGCCCTGCGGAGTCGCCTGATGGGAGGGGAAGGAGGGAAGGTGTGTTTGAAAAACAGGCAAGCGCTGGCCCCTGGGGATCACCCTCCTCAGTCATTCTCGAAGCCAGCCCGTTCCAGGGGAAAGATGTCTGTCCTGGGACACACTCCAGGGAACTGCAAGCACACTGGAAACGAGGCAACCTAGGTTCTTCTCCTGAGACTCGAGAGCCCAGGCCCGCAGCCTACAGCCTGGGTTGTCAAACCTTGGGAGTAAAAAAATCAACAAAACCCCTAGTTTTGCCAAACTCTGGGTTGCCTTTTTGGCCTCTGGGAGGGAGATGTGACATGGGAGGCAGAGGTTACTTGCTTCTCCCCATCCCCAAAGACTTTCCCGAAGCTTGTCCTGGAGCCTGATTGGGGCAGATCTGAGCACCACTTTGAATTCTCTGCACCAGACCCACAGCTGGGCTCTGGCAAGAGGTGAGGGAGGTGCCTCAGGAAACAGAAGAACAAAGAGATGTGTGCTGGATGCAGGGCTAAGTGACGCAAACCAGCTCCAAGGAACTCACCTCCTGGAGCCTCAGTAGGTACCTTGGCTCGGCTGTCCTTTCTCCACCCTGCTTTCCAATGTTGATGAAGAGTCAACATTGCCTGTTGCCAGAGGTCTAGGGGTACAGGAATCTACCCTTGGTTGTTGCATTAAGCCCAGAAATGGAGCCCGTGGGTGAAAAATGGCAGCTGGTAAAGCCCCTCTAAATAGAATTAATAAAAAGGGAGAGGCGAAGAACCTAGCTGAAGCACTCCATTGCTGTGGACCATTTTTATCATCCAGCAGACTGTATTTGATTAACGAAATCAGAAATGAAGTGACTTTGCTACAAATAGGATCTGAATTGTGCCTAAGACTGTCCGTTGCCCTGAGGTGAGTCTTCACTCTCATACCCACACCTCCCTGGGCAGGTCCGATCATGCTCTCCCTCCAGAGGACTCTGGTAAGCAGGTGTCTCCCTTCCTGCCGTCCTGAGGTCCCCACTGCTCCCCCAAGCCTGCTTCTCTGCTTAATTTTGAGCTACAAGGAGGCAAAGAGAAAAGGATCTTCTGGCTCCAGTCCCCAAACACCTCCCCGTAGAAGAAGGCAAACGCAAACGTGCATTTGGTGTTATTTTGCTTGCCTGCAGCACAGCAGGGAGGCTCCCGAGGCAGCCTGTCTTTTTTATAGGGGGGAGGGACACTGGCACTTTTTCTCATTTGGGGGCAAGGGAGGGATGGAGGGAAGAGCCCAGCTCCCAGCACACAATCTCCCCAGGAACTTGGGCCCCAGCTTTCAGGAGGCTGGGCCGAGGCCCAGGGTGGTGGGACTGTGGCGAGAACAGACGGCAGGTGGCTAAGAAAGATATATTCTCCACCAGGGCACAGCAGCTCTTGGAAATCTAACATGCCAGGACCCGGGCCAGGCTAATGGTTGGATCCATTTTGATTAACGTTTTAATTGGGGATTAATGCAGCCTGACCCGCCTCTGAGTTGGCTCGGCCAGAAGCCCTAATCCTGACAGATGAAGCTATACTGGCAGTGAAACGCCGCAGGGCCTGGGAAAGAGTGGCATGGAGAGAGACGGACGGGTCCCCGAGACACCCACTGGGAGTGAGGGAATGGCACAGGTTGAGAGGCATGGTACGAGAGAGAGAAACCAAAGCCTGCAGAGTACAGGAGAGAAATGCTTTCCTTCTGGAAAGTTGCCTTGGAAGCTGTGTTAATTTCCTCCTTTCACATACTTGCACACATTTAGTGGCTTAAAGCAATATAAATGTATTATTATTATTATTATTATTTGAAGACAGGGTCTTGCTCTGTCACCCAGCTGGAGTGTAGTGTCACTATCATGGCCCACCACAGCCTTGACCTCCTGGGCTCAAGTGATCCTCCCACCTCAGCCTCCTGAGTCACTGGGACTAGAGGTACACACCACCACGCTCAGCTGATTATTTTTTAATTGTAGAAACAGGGTCTCACTATGTTGCCCAGGCTGGCCTTGAACTCTGGAACTCAAGCAGTTCTCTCACCTTGGCCTCCCAAAGTGCTAGGATTCCAGGCGTAAGCCCCTGCGCCCAGCCTGAATTTATTATCTCATAGTTTTTGGAGATCAGAAGACCAAATGACTCACTGGGCCAAAATCAAGGTATCAGCAGGGCTTCTGGAGACGACTCCACCCTCTGCCTCCATCGTCAACATCTCCTTCCCAGAGGCCAAAATGGCAACCCTGAGTTTGGCAAAACTAGGGGTTTTGTTGATTTTTTTTTAACTCTGCTCACTTGCAAATATAAAATAGTGATAAATATGTTTCCCCAGCCATGGACAATTGCCTGCTTCTCCCCATCCTCAGAAACATTCCAAAATCTCGTCCATATGAAATAGAGACTAGAAACCCAGTCCCTGACTCACTGCAAGGGGTGGAGACACCACACCAGCTCCCCGAAAGGAACAAGTGGTTCAAGGAGGCAATAAAAGGCAGGGGTCAAAGAGGTTCGGCCTGGAGTCCCACAGATCTAGTTTAATTCTGGCTTCATCGCTTATTGCCAGACATAAGTTTTCACTTCTCAGAGCCTCAGTTTCTTCATTTGTAAAATGGGAGTATTAGTGATAATGCCCACCTTTTTAGGAAAGGATGGAGACACAGGCAATGAAGGCTCCTAGCACAGCACCTGGCACTTAGTGAGTTTGCAGTGGAGGGAAGCTGTGTTTGCTGCTATTTATAACACTTTGTGCAGTTAGCGCTCTCTCTGCATTCCCCGCTGCCACTCGGAAGAGGGACGGAGAGCATAAGACAGAAAGAACAGGGTCCAGAGAGGCCCGCAGCTTGTTGGAACCCCGGAGAGAGACCTGAAAGCAGTTGGGGTCAGCCCAGGACCATCTGTAGAACCATTTCATGCCCCTGATGGAATGTAGCCATGGGGACAGGAGGCCCAGTGACACTGCTCATCCCTGCAGCAAACCTCTGTTCACCAGATCCCCATAATAGCCCCGTGAGGTCAGCAATCTTATCCCCATCTTCTAGGGGAGGAGGCAGGCTCAGAGAGGCCAGCGGCTCAATGGGTGTGATGGCCTGCCCAGGCCACAGGGTTATTAGCAGGAGCAGCAGGGACGACTAGCCATGCCTGGCTTGGACCTTCACTCCATCCCATTCCGCCCTCCCAAATCCCACCCCACAGGTCCTGCACCTGTACCCTCAGTCATGTGCTGACCTCAGGGTGGTCACATGAGAACTGCCACTCAGAACGCCTTATGATCTCAATGATCATTTATCTTTGGAAGTATGTTCTCAGCCCTCAGCCATAGCTTATAAGCATCACCTTTTCCTCAAAGGAAGGATAGAAAAATTGCGAGGAGAGTGTCAGTGGATCTCTGGGCTCCTGAATGGAAATTTTATCAAGGCAGCACCAATGCAGAAGATTTTTCTCACGAACCAGAAGGGATTTCATTTCTCCAATGAAGCGGGACTCACAGCCTTCCAGAGCCTCTAGGAGATTGACACATTGGGCAGGGGAGTCCAGGTGAAAGCCCAGAGCAGCTCCTGTGCCTCCAGCCCCTGGGAGAACTCCAGGCATTCCCGGAGGTCCCCTCTCTCACACAGAATCTCCAGGAGAGCCTGTGAACATGCTCATTCCTGGGCCTCCCCTTCAGACATTCCGACTGGGAAGGGAGGGTCCCAGGAATCTGTATCTCCACCGAGCACCCCGAGCAATTCAGAAGGTTCTGTCGTTCTTGTGCTCTTCATTTTTCTTTTTAAACCTGGGTTAAAACCTGGAGTTGTACAAACCACACCGCTTCCCAGCACGCCTCCTCATTGGCCTGTGCCAGGCTGTCTCATCTTACTCATTTTTCTTCTTTGTTCCAATCTCCGCGCTTCTTCCCCTTCCTCTGCCCTTCCAGGCACCCTCCATGTGGTTAATATAGATCCTCACATGTGCTTGAGACCTTGTAAAATATGTAATGTGTGTGTGTTCATTTACATAAATAGCACAGTGCTGGAAACTTCTGTTTCTTTTTCCACTCGGCACACTGCTTTTAAGACCTAAATGTGTTGCTAAATCTCCACTCAGTCCATTGCTTCTGATTCCTGGGCAATCTGCAGGCTTCCATAATCTGCCTCTACAAAGACTTGCCTGTCCACTCCCCTGGGGATGGATGCTAGGGGACCTCCTGGTACCATAAACAACACAGAACACACACTTTTGTACCTTGTTTGTTACTCTCTTCCATCTGGTTCCCCAGAAGCAAACCCTGAGTGAAGGATTTGAGTGCAAATAATTTATTACTGACAATGTCTGCCACAACCCTTTGTGGTCCCAGGTCTGGGAAATATACCCAGAAGCGGGATTCCTGGGTCACAGGGCAGCAGCATCTTCATTTCCCTCATTACCGCCCAGTGGCTTTCCCAGAGTGCTAGGCCAGCCCGCATACCCTCTAGCAATTGGATCCAGGGATCAGATGATGCTGGATCCAAATCCCAGTGGGTCAGGTCAGAAAAGAAGATTCTCTTGGGAAGCAGGGAGGGGGGCAGTGGACTCTAATCGTAGCTTGTGAGAATTCCGAGGCGACTATTGAGGGTTCACTCAGCGTCGGGCATGGAGCCAAGTGCATCACCTGTGCCATCTGCTTTTGTCCTCACCATAACTCAAGGACGCAGGAGCTGTTTGTAGCCTCATTATACAGATAAAGAAACTGAGTCTCAGGGGTAGGGCACAACTTGCCTAAAGTCACAGAGCAACTGGCCTTGAACCCAGGTCTCCTGATTTTAAAGCCTGTGCACCCTTCTGCCTCCTCAGCCTAGGGTGGTTGGCACATTGTCCCCCAAGCTGGAGGAGAACCAGAACCAGAACCAGAACCAGCTTTTTTTCAACATCCCCCTTTTTTTTCAAGACAGAGTCTCACTCTGTCGCCCAGGCTGGAGTGCAATGGCGCCATCTCCGCTCACTGCAACCTCTGCCTTCCAGGTTCAAGTGATTCTCCTGCCTCAATCTTCCCAGTAGCTGGGATTACAGGTGCCTGCCACCATGCCCAGCTTAATTTTGTATTTTTAGTAGAGATGGGGTTTCACCATGTTGGCCAGGCTGGACTCAAACTCCTGGCCTCAAGTGATCCACCCACCTCGGCCTCCCAAAGTGCTGGGATTATAGGCATGAGCCACCATGCCTGGCCTCAGCATCCCATTTCCTATTGCAACTGTCACAAATTACCACAAACTGAGTGGCTTAAGACAGCCCAATTGTATTATCTTACAGGTCTGGAGGTCAGAGGTTGGAAATGAGTCTGGCTGGGCTAATATCGAGTGTTGGCAAGGCTGTGCTCCTTTCTGCAGGCTCCAGGGAGCTCATTTCCTGGCCTCCAGCCTTTGGAGGCCACCTGCATTCCTTGATTCATGGCCCCTTCCTCCATCTTCAAAGCCAGCAGTGGCCAGTGGAGTCATTCTCATGCCGCAGCCCTCTGCCGCTCCATCTCCTGCTTTCTTTTTCCACAAATAAGGACCCTGTTGATTACACTGGGCCCACTCAGATCATCCAAGATAATTTCCCATCTCAGGTCAGCTGTAGCAGCCTTAATTCCACCTGTAACCTTCATTCCTCCTTGCCATGCAGTCTAACATAGTCACAGCTTCCAGGGATTAGGATTAGGACGTGGGCATCTAGGGGAATGTGGGGACATTTTTCTGCCTACCATATGCCCTACCCTGACCACTCTGGCCTGATGTGATGCAGCTTCAGTGGCTACGGGGCACAGGGCACAGGTGAGGCCCCCGCCTCTGACTTCACCATAGCTCTACTACCCTGGCCCTCCGGCCCCTGCCAGCCTAGCCAGGTCAAAGCTGCCAGGTGACACCCTCACCCCCCGCAAACACACACCCATCAGCTCAGCATTGATGGTCTGGCACCGTCCTTGGGAGACACCCATCTCCCCCCTCTCTCCTGGATTTTGCCAGCTGCTTCTTCTGTCCATAATCCCACAGCCAGGAACGGCTTCCTCTGACTCAGCTCACCATAGCGCCACCTATCCGTCGCCTCGGTAAATGGCACCCCTGGAATCCTGATTCTTCTCTTTTCCCCCTCCCCCAGGCCCCATTCCTCAGCCAGTCCTGAGGGCTCTTCCTCCAAAGTTCATCCCAAATCCCTCCTGTTCTCCGGGACTTCCACCGCTGCAAACCTTAGTCATTTCCAGAATGACTTCCATAGCCTCCAGCCTGGGCTCCCCAGCCCACCCATTGTCCACTGACCTGGCAGGCACACATGGACTCCTTGTCCCTTGCAGAGTAAGCCCCAGCTCCTTATTGTCAGCCCCTTGGCCCTGCTGCACCTGCCCCCTGCCCCTCTCCTCTTCTCCCAGCTTCCCCCTCGCTCTGTGCTCTGCATTCTCTGGTCTTTGATCATCCAAGCCCACCCCCAAGTCAGGGAGCAAATTCTTGCCACTCCTTCTGCCAGGTCCTCACGGGGCTGGATCTATCCATGTGGCTCAACCCCATGTCCCCTCCTCCAAGAAGCCCTCCTTCACCCCTCCAGCCAATGTTGCCCCACACCCCACAATAGTCATTCTCCATCTCTCACCTTGCTCTGTCAACAACACTGCAGTCGCTGCAGCCTGAAATGACTTGTGTGCTCATTTGGAAACAGTCTTCTCCACCAGAAGGTCACCTCCGTGAGGACAGGGCCTGGGTCTGTCTTGTTCTCTGCCGTGTCTCCGGCTCTAATACAGAGTCTGACACGTGGTGAGCGTTCAGTAACTACTGAATAAATGAACAAATAAAGGAATGAATGACACCTGCCTCCGGACTTCACCTCATCTCCCCCATCGCAGCCTCTGCTTCAAACAGCTTCCTCTCCCCCAAACAGCTTCCTCTCCCCAAGCATCCACAGACCCTCAGAGGCAAAATCACTTAAACCCACCATGCTGTAGAACTAACAGAACTAACACCACGGAGAAATAAAAAATTTCTTGTGAGGATATCAGGCTGTGTGAAAAGCAGTATTATTTTTCAGAAGCCCAGGCTTTGGGGCCTCTTTGATTTATGAACTTTAGTGTAGGGTCTAGAGGTGCTGAGCCGTCCATCTCACATCAGATCAGGTACCTGCAAGACCAAAGGCCATGGAAAAATATGCCTGTTCTTCCTTTAGCAAGTTCTGGCCTCAGCATTTCCCCAGGGGACTCTGGCTTTGAGAACAAGGTCGTTACTGTGTTTATTACCCTCCGAGTAGCATCAGCCTCTCCATACTCACCCTGCTGCCGAGACAGGATCACTTTCCACACAGGAAACTCACGTGGGGGCAGGGCGTGAAGGAAATAAATCACTAATTGGGGGAGTTTTCTGCTGGAGGGAAAGCTGGGAGGGTTGAAAGAAGAAATTCCTAAAAAGAAGAGGTGATTACAGCCATGGGGATTCATAAGAGCCCTCCAGGGCTTGTGTGAGGCATTTTCCCTTTACCTCCATCACCATTCTTGCCAAACAGAATGTCACTTTTTCTCTTTTCTGTGGTAGCAAAGATGAAACAGCAGAGCTGAAAAGAGAGATCACCAAGGAAAGTGCCTGAAAGGGATTATTCCCACGCCTCCAAAGGATCCTGGCAGGCTGTGCCTGAGGAGATGGGTTCCAATTTTAGGTGAAGTTAAAGACACTCTAACCGTCTAAAATCAAATCATTTTTCTTTCAAACACAGGTGTACCCTAGTTTTCCAAACCGTGATCTATGCAATTGTAGCCTTCCCCAAAGATCAGTGAGTAGTAGAGGGATGATGCGCTTTTGTAAAGCAATTCCTCTTAGGAAGGAGCCCCTTTTAAGTGTGAAACACCCTCCCTCCCCTTCCAGCACCTATTAAAACATTTTCTCATTCATAGGTAGATGTGTTTGTGTATGTGTGTGTTTGTGTATGTCTGTGTTTGTGTATGTGTGTGTTTGTGTATGTGTGTGTTTGTGAGCGAGTGTCTTCCTGAACATGTCCACAGCACCGACCCATATTTAAGTATTGGAAATGGGTTTCCGTTTGGAATTGATAGACTTTTACCACTTGATTCCATTGGGGATTTGTCTAGGGAGAGGGCTGGTGATTTTGTTTTTTTGTTTTGTTTTGTTTTGTTTAGACAGAGTCTTGCTCTGTCACCAGGCTGGAGTGCAGTGGCACCATCTCAGCTCACTGCAACCTCCACCTCCTGGGTTCAAGGGATTCTCCTGCCTCAGCCTCCCGAGTAGCTGGGATTTCAGGCGCATGCCATCACACCTGGCCAATTTTTGTATTTTTAGTAGAGATGGGGTTTCACCTTCTTGGCCAGGATGGTCTCGATCTTCTGACCTCATGATCCACCCACCTCGGCCTCCCAAAGTGCTGGGTCTACAGGCCTGAGCCACCGCACCCGGCCGAGGGCTGGTGATTTTTAAAAGCAGAGTATTTGACTCCTACTAACTTTTCTATGCATCGGCTTAATTCCAGAGAGCTCTATGGCTATAATCTAAGGGTCTCAATCTCAAATGCCTATAGGGCCGGGAAGGAAACACACATGAGTGGAATAGAGTGGGTGTTAGGAAGACAATAGTTGGGGGTGGGGACTGTGGTGGATTGGAGCATGTGCTGCCTAAAGGGGTAGCCATTTCTCAGTTGGCATTTGGGCCAAGTGTTGCCAGATATCCTGATTTTTAAAAAGAAGCCAAGGATATGGATTTTTACATGAAATTTCTCAACTTTCAAGAACTTCTCCAAGCCAAGCAAAATATTTGTGAACCAAATTCAGCCCATGAGCTGGTAATGAATAAGCAATCTCGTTCCAGTAGCACAAACCCTTAGCTTTGAGGGTTGGGAAGGAAGGAGTCCATGCAAGTTGATATTTTGACCTGAGTTCCCCAGAAGTCACCTTATCATGTTGGTCTCGTCAACAGGAAATGTACTCATTTAACAAGCACTTCTTTGAGGCTTTACAGTGCTGAGCATAGGGATTCAGAGATGACTAAAGCACGTTTCTTCCCCCAGGGAGCAGGCTGCCTAATGAAGGAGCCAGGCTTGCACACAGACAATTCTAGAACTGGTGGTAAGTGCCGTGAAGACGGGTGCACCAGTTGTAAGGGGAGGGGTGCTCATTTTAGCTGGAAAAGCCAAGGAAGGCTTCCTGGATGAACGTGGCTGTCCAGTTCAGCCCTGCATCCTCAAGGCGATGTTTGCCGACCCCTGAGCAAACGTGGCATTGCTTTCATAGTTGTGCATTTCTTTGTCCATTGCTTCTGATTTATGGCAAGTGGTATCTGTTTTCCATTAATGGAAACAATATTAGTTGTCCCTTTAAGATAAATAATAATAGGCCGGGCGTGGTAGCTCACACCTGTAATCCCAGCACTTTGGGAGGCCAAGGTGGGCAGATCACCTGAGGTCAGGAGTTCAAGACCAGCCTGGCCAACATGGCAAAACCATGTCTACTAAAAATACAAAAATTAACCAGGTGTGGTGGCACACCTGTAGTCCCAGCTATTCGGGAGGCTGAGGCATGAGAATTGCTTGAACCCGCGGCGCGGAGGTTGCAATGAGCCAACTGCACTCCAGCCTAGGCAAAAGAGCGAGACTCTGTCTCAAAAATAATAATAATAATAGACAATAGTTACTGAATACCTACTATGTGCCAGGCACTGCATTAAATGCTCCTATGTACATAATTCACTTAGGCCTCCCAGTAGTCTTATCAAATAGGTCACATGGCTGTACCCATTTTACAGACAAGGAAATTAAGACACATCAAGGTTGAGTCACTTGCCCAGGCTGTGTGGCTCCAAAGTCTGCGTTCATAACCATTAACCAGGCTTCTCCACCTCAGCATTAAGGACACTTGGGACCAGAGAAGTGTCTGTTGTGGGGACTGTCCTGTGCATTGTAGGACATGCAACAGCATTCCCTGGCCTCTACCTACTAAATGCCAATAGCAACCCCAGTCATGACCAGCAAAAATGCTCCCAGGCATTGCCACATGTCCTTTGGGAGACAAAATCAGCCCTATGAGAACTGCAGGTCTACAGTAAATTGTTTTTCCAAGCCAAATAAATACCAAAAAAAACATTAATTTAAAATAAAATGTGAAGTAAATAACAGTACATGTGTCACCTGAAAATCCACTAGGATGTCAGCTGCCTGGGATCAGAGACCCCTTCACATTCTGCACACGGCTGCATCCCCAGTGCATAGATGGATATGGGAGAATTGTGAAGGCTGGGAGATGCTGAACAATGTTGTTGCTATTTCACTATTAGGTGAATGTCTTTGTCAGCTCAGGCTGATGTAACCAAATATTAATACCACAGACTGGGTGGCTTCAGCAACACTTATTTCTCCCGGTTCTGCCGGCTGCAAGTCTGAGAGCAGGGCGCCAGCAGCACTCTTCTCCGGGTTTCACACTTAGATGCCTCCCTGAGTGCTCCCATGGCAGAGAGAAAGCCCTAGTGTCTCTTCCTCTTCTTCTTTTTGTTTTGTTTTGTTTTGTTTTTATTTTTTGAGATGGAGTCTTGCTCTGTCACCCAGGATGGAGTGCAGTGGCATGATCTCGGCTCACTGCAACCTTCGCCTCCCACGTTCAAGCGATTCTCATGCCTCAGCCTCCCTAGTAGCTAGGATTACAGGTGCACGCCACCATGCCTGGCTAGTTTTTGTACTTTTAGTAGAGACAGGGTTTCACCATGTTGGCCAGGCCAGTCTCAAACTCCTGACCTCAGGTGATCCACCCGCCTCGGCCTCCCAAAGTGCTGGGATTACAGGCATGAGCCACCGCGCCCGGCCTGTCTTCCTCCTTTTATAAGAACACTAATCCCATCGTGGGGGCTTTGCTCTCATAACCACATCTGAACCAAATGACATCTCAAAGGCCCCACCTCCTAATACCATCCCATTGAGGGCTAGGGCCTGCAACCTATGGATGTGGGGGACAAAGATTCCATCCCTAACAGTGAATATCTGCGGAATCTGCATTCTCAGCAAGGTGAAGCTAGGGGTGGTCACTGAGGGTCTTCCCTCCCTTCTCCCCACAGGCCCGAGAGGGATGTGAAGGCCCAAAATGACCCTCTTACCGGGAGACAATTCTGACTACGACTACAGCGCGCTGAGCTGCACCTCGGACGCCTCCTTCCACCCGGCCTTCCTCCCGCAGCGCCAGGCCATCAAGGGCGCGTTCTACCGCCGGGCGCAGCGGCTGCGGCCGCAGGATGAGCCCCGCCAGGGCTGTCAGCCCGAGGACCGCCGCCGTCGGATCATCATCAACGTAGGCGGCATCAAGTACTCGCTGCCCTGGACCACGCTGGACGAGTTCCCGCTGACGCGCCTGGGCCAGCTCAAGGCCTGCACCAACTTCGACGACATCCTCAACGTGTGCGATGACTACGACGTCACCTGCAACGAGTTCTTCTTCGACCGCAACCCGGGGGCCTTCGGCACCATCCTGACCTTCCTGCGCGCGGGCAAGCTGCGGCTGCTGCGCGAGATGTGCGCGCTGTCCTTCCAGGAGGAGCTGCTGTACTGGGGCATCGCGGAGGACCACCTGGACGGCTGCTGCAAGCGCCGCTACCTGCAGAAGATTGAGGAGTTCGCGGAGATGGTGGAGCGGGAGGAAGAGGACGACGCGCTGGACAGCGAGGGCCGCGACAGCGAGGGCCCGGCCGAGGGCGAGGGCCGCCTGGGGCGCTGCATGCGGCGACTGCGCGACATGGTGGAGAGGCCGCACTCGGGGCTGCCTGGCAAGGTGTTCGCCTGCCTGTCGGTGCTCTTCGTGACCGTCACCGCCGTCAACCTCTCCGTCAGCACCTTGCCCAGCCTGAGGGAGGAGGAGGAGCAGGTAAGAGCCCACGCCCCGCGGGGAAACGCGCCACCACGAGGGAAGGGACTCTGAGCATTGTCACCTCCTCCAGGGAGCCTCCCCTGATTGCACACTGGCTGAATAGCATCCCTGGTCCCTCCTGACATCAGGAATGTTTGTGTGCGTGGTCTGCCTCCCTGTTAATATGTGAGCATCATGGGGGTCCACGCCTGTGCCTGTCCTGGCCTCCACTGTGCCCACCACTGCCCTCCCCCTTGCCAGTGTTTAGAACAGTGTCCAGCACAAACAGGCACTCAACCACTATTTGTTGAATGAACAAATGAGTGAATAAATGGATGATGTGATTTTTGACGTGCCTGGCCCTGAGCGAAGCACATTACATATATCATCAAATTTATCTCAACCATTCGGTCCTTTCTCAACGTTCCTAATCCTTTGCATCATAGTAGCCCAGACACATTTTCTGGGTCCTGAAGATAATTTTTATTGATAGGTACATGTGTGTCTACAAATGGTGAGCATTTCTTTTTGTTACATAAGAGAATGAATGGAAAGTTTATTTACTCCAGGGCCTGACACGGGGTGTGTGCTACAGTCTAAGGGCTCCCACTCATCTGGGAGTTCACGGGAGCCGGAGCTGGGCTGCATGTGCCACCTACGTCTTATCTCCCCAGGGAATGCTCCAGCAACCCTGTGGGGGAAGTGTTTTCACACCCACTCGGTATTTGAGGACACTGCCCAACCCCAGGTCTAAGTCCAGTCTGTCTTTGTAAGCATGGAAATATGGTTCCCACGTGGCAGCTTGGGGACCTAATATAGCCCCACAGGACTATGTGATTGGCCCACACAAGGTTTCCCAAAAATTTGACTTGGTTGCCAACATTAAAAGTGAAGTTTTTTCATATAAAAATTCAAAATCTCAGCTTCTTTTAAAAAAAAATCATAAGATCAGGCCAGGTGTGGTGGCTCACACCTATAATTCCAACACTTTGGGAGCTGGAGGCAGAAGGATCGCTTGAGCCCAGGAGTTCAAAATCAGCCTGGGCAATGTAGTGAGACCCCGTCTTTACGGAAAAAAAAAAATTTTAATTAGCCAGGTGTGGTGGCTTGCACCTATAGTCCTAGCTACTTGGGAGGCTGAGGCAGGAGGATTGCTTGAGCCTGGGAGGTAAGGCTGCAGTGAGCCATGATCACGCCACTGCACTCCTGCCTGGGCAACAGAGTGAGACTCCATCTCTAAAACACAAAATTTTTTTTTAAATTGTGAGGTTGGGTCCCTCCCCTCCCCCTGTCCCGCCACCAACATACACACCAGCCTGCGGTCCTACATGGCACCTCCTGGGGAGAGCCAAGTCCACAGGGGCCCAGTTCAGTCTCCTTGTGTATGAGATCATGGGCCTTTGAGTTGGTGACTCCTTCCCTGTATATGGGGATTCTGGAAGCTTCAAGAAAGACCGAAAGTTTTCAGAGGTACAAATTGTATAGGCAGTGGAGAAATAGGTATGGCGGTGTGAACTGAATGTAAATATCATGCCAGCCAATATTTAGTGAGCACTGACTGTATACCCTGTATGTGCTAAGTGCTTTACGTGCACTCTCGAATTTAACATTAGAAGTACTCACCATGTCAGGATTTTTCCACTTATGTATGTGGAGGAAGTAGCAATAGCTGTTGCATTGATAATCCACAGAGGCTTACTGGTACTTTTTGTATACATTGAATTTATTTATTTATTTTTAAAAGATGGGGTCTTGCTTTGCTGCCCAGGCTGGCCTCAAAGTCCTGGCTTCAAGCGATCCTCCCACCTCTGCCTCCCAAAGTGCTAAGATTACACTGTACTGGAGTACAGTGGTGCGATCTTGGCTCACTGCAACCTCTACCTCCCAGATTGAAGCGATTCTCATGTCTCATTTACATGCACTCTCGAATTTAACATTAGAAGTACTCACCGTGTCAGGATCTTTCCACTTATGTATGTGGAGGAAGTAGGCCCTCATGCCTGGCTTATAAGTTGAATTTTTAAATGGGTTTTAAGAAAATAGCATTCAACCAGTAAGGTTAACTTTTTAAACTTTTTTAAATTAAAAAAACAATTTTAGGCCACATGTGGTGGCTCACGCCTGTAATCCCAGCACTTTGGGAGGCTGAGGCGGGTGGATCACTTTAGGTCAGGAGTCCAAGACCAGCCTGGCCAACATGGCAAAACCCCATCTCTGCTAAAAATACAAAAATTAGCTGGGCATGTTGGCACTTGCTTGTAATCCTAGCTACTTGGGAGGCTGAGACATGAGAATTGCTTCAATCTGGGAGGTGGAGGTTGCAGTGAGCCAAGATTGCACCACTGTACTCAAGTCTGGGCAACAGAGTGAGACCCTGTCTCAAAAAAAAAAAAAAAAAATTTAGAGATGGGGGTGTTGCTATGTTGCCCAGGTTGGACTCGAACTCTTGGACTCAGGCATTCCTCCTGCCTCAGCCTCCTGAATAGCTGGGACTAAAGGCACATGCCATCACACCCAGCTGGTAAAATCAACTTTCAATAAGCATGAAGGGTAGTGATGAAGAGGTCAGGGCTAGAGCCAGATGGCCTGAATTCAAATCCTGCTCTCTCCTCTCTAGCTGTGTAGTAGCTGTGGGCAAGTTATTTAAACTCTTTGAGCCTCTGATTACTCACCTGTCCAGGGTGGGTATGAACAGGCCCACCTCACAGTTTTGCAAGGATTCAGTGAGTTCACATGAAGTGATTAGAAGTGATTGGGGCTGGGTGCGGTGGCTCACGCCTGTAATCCCAGCACTTTGGGAGGCTGAGGCAGGCAGATCACTTGAGGCCGGGAGTTCGAGACCAGCCTGACCAACATGGAGAAACCCTGTCTCTACTAAAAATGCAAAATTAGCCGGACGTGGTAGCACATGCCTGTAATCCCAGCTACTCGGGAGGCTGAGGCAGGAGAATCGCTTGAACCTGGGAAGCGGAGGTTGCAGTGAGCCGAGATTGCGCCATTGCACTCCAGCCTGGGCAACAAGAGCAAAAAAAAAGAAGTGATTGGGCTGACTGAGTCCACGCCACATGAAGGGATTAGAAGCGATGCATAGTGAATGTGCAGAAAGTCCTCTCTTAAGGATTAGGGTCAAGAAGAAAAAGAAAGGAAAGGGAAAGTGCTCACCATTTGAGACCTGTCTGGAAATTGCTGTACTTAGTGTAAATTTCTTCTCAGCTCCAACATCTTTGATCGTGATTTTATCAGGAAAATACTAATAAAGCCACTGTTTTGTTCAACTTCTGATACTTGCTTTTTGAAAAGATAATAATACCTTTGCCTTTTTAAGGATTCAGTGAAAATGCTGTTCTTCAACTTCATTTTGGGGTGCAGTAGGATTCACTGCTTCACATGCTCCTTGTGCACACATTTGAGTGCCTACTGTATGCAGGCACTACAGGGGAGACAGGGTGACCAGGACAAGTCTTCCAACCTCAAGAAGCTTCAAGTCTATTGGGATTGGGATGGAGTAGTGGCACCACCCACCCCCTCATCACCATAAGCAGGAGACACAAGCCAAGGAGGCTCTGTGTGGGAGGCCCACTGACACTGCTGGAGCTACTTAGTGGGGCACACTCCAGGAAAGCTTCCCAGAGGAAGGGGCTTCCCATCCCAGAGGTCTAAGACCTTAAAGCCCCACCAGGTATTAGCTCATATCTCCAGCCTCTAACATATTCCTAGAGACAGAATTGTTCAAGTGGGACTCGTAGAACTCAGCTGTGCCCCAGAACCTCCAAGATGCCCCAGGCTGGAACCACACTGGCCTCTCCTCTCTGCCAAAGGCCCCTTCAAGGATGAGGCCCAAATCCACTAAAGGACTGTTTACCACCCAGTTATATTCCAGACCAGAGAGGCAAGCTGGCAGCCTGCATGCCAAACCCAACAAAAATACGTGTTTTAGTGGCCCATAGAGTATTTCTTTGCACTGAATTATCACCAGGATTTAAATCAACATTTTATCTATTTAACCAACATTATCACCAACATTTGTCACCAGGAGAGTTCATGTAAAACTGCACATTTCCAGCCTCTTTTGAAAGCTTCGGTGAGGCAGCCTCAGCCTAAATTTGCCCAGGGCAGTGATGGGGGCACTGAACAAGACTATTCCTCAGAGTCCATCGGGAGCCGTGGAGGGTGCTAAGCAGAGGAGGAACAGGATCCCTCTGGCTATGTGTGGAAAATGGACTGCAGGGATGAGGGAGCCCAGCGGGGAGGTGACTGCAACCATCCAGGCAAGAAAGGATGGTGGCCAGACCAGGTGGGAGCAGTGGGCAGTGGGTTTGATTCTCGCACTGTTTTAAATGAAGAGACTTCCTGGGGGTTATACGCAAGGTGGTAAGGATGACGCCAGGTCTCCTGTCCTAAGCCATTGGAAAGATGGGATTGCCTAAAGCTAGGGAGGGAAACCACCAGTGGGCAGAGGAAACCGGGATCCCATGGCGAGTTCGAGATGCCCCTCAGACACCCAGGTGGGAGCGTCAGGGAGGCAGCCTGTTGGGGGTCTGGAGTTCAGGGCTGAGGTGGGGGCTGGAGAGAGAGATGAGGAGCGGCCAGTGTAGAGATGGTGCTTAGTGCCCCAGGCCTCAGAGTGGGCACAACTAGGGAGAGGACCCCGGGGCCACTCAACCTGGAGAGGTCACCTTCCGCCTGGGAAGCCCAGCAGGGCACAGGGCAGAGCTTCTGCGCTCCTTCCCTGGAGGGCCCGCTGACCCCTCCGGCGTCCCTTCCCCTCTCTCCCAGGGCCACTGTTCCCAGATGTGCCACAACGTCTTCATCGTGGAGTCGGTGTGCGTGGGCTGGTTCTCCCTGGAGTTCCTCCTGCGGCTCATTCAGGCGCCCAGCAAGTTCGCCTTCCTGCGGAGCCCGCTGACGCTGATCGACCTGGTGGCCATCCTGCCCTACTACATCACGCTGCTGGTGGACGGCGCCGCCGCGGGCCGTCGCAAGCCCGGCGCGGGCAACAGCTACCTGGACAAGGTGGGGCTGGTGCTGCGCGTGCTGCGGGCGCTGCGCATCCTGTACGTGATGCGCCTGGCGCGCCACTCCCTGGGGCTGCAGACGCTGGGGCTCACGGCCCGCCGCTGCACCCGCGAGTTCGGGCTCCTGCTGCTCTTCCTCTGCGTGGCCATCGCCCTCTTCGCGCCCCTGCTCTATGTCATCGAGAACGAGATGGCCGACAGCCCCGAGTTCACCAGCATCCCTGCCTGCTACTGGTGGGCCGTCATCACCATGACGACGGTGGGCTATGGCGACATGGTCCCCAGGAGCACCCCGGGCCAGGTAGTGGCCCTGAGCAGCATCCTGAGCGGCATCCTGCTCATGGCCTTCCCAGTCACCTCCATCTTCCACACCTTCTCCCGCTCCTACCTGGAGCTCAAGCAGGAGCAAGAGAGGGTGATGTTCCGGAGGGCGCAGTTCCTCATCAAAACCAAGTCGCAGCTGAGCGTGTCCCAGGACAGTGACATCTTGTTCGGAAGTGCCTCCTCGGACACCAGAGACAATAACTGAGCGCGGAGGACACGCCTGCCCTGCCTGCCATCTGTGGCCCGAAGCCATTGCCATCCACTGCAGACGCCTGGAGAGGGACAGGCCGCTTCCGAGTGCAGTCCTGGCGCAGCACCGACTCCCACGCACCCGGGGAAGGACACCCTCACTCCCACACCCCGGGAAGGACACTAGCACATCAGCAGAGGGGCCCTGCCCCTCCGCCTGCAGCCGTGAAAGGAAGCTGGGTCATCAGCCCAGCCCCGCCCACCCCAGCCCCTATGTGTGTTTCCCTCAATAAGGAGATGCCTTGTTCTTTTCACCATGCAAATAACATGCCCAGCAAAAACTTGCTTTATGGGTCTGCCTGGAGAAAAAAAAAAAATACAAACAGCAGAAACAGCATGTCTGTCTCTAATGTGGATCATGTCCAGGGAAAAGAAATTGATGAAAAAGAGAGAATGCCTTCCATGGGGCTCTCTTAAAAAAGGGAGCTGGGTTTCCCAGCAAAGCCAGCATGTGGGGACTGGAAGTAAAGGGCCCTGTGTGCTTGGGTTGTTCAGGCCCGGTGGGGCCCTACTGGGGTTGTAGAAAAAGAGAACAGACACTTTTAGGAAAATGACCTGTGAATACTGTGCTCCCTCTCTCGTTTCTCTTTGACTGTCCCCCCCTCCGCGCCTTTCTTTCTCCCTTTTCCCTTTTATCCTTTTTTCCTTCTCTTCCATCCTCTATTCACCTTTTTCACCCCTTAGGGCTGGTTTTTCAAACTTTCACACAAAGGCACCCCTGACAGTTGACAGGTCATCAGGGGGCCTGTCAGCGTTGTTGACTATGAGGTGAAATCAGTTCATTTTATCTTTAAAAAATCATGTGGGGTTTGTATTCTACTCTGCATTTATTTTAATCTGTGGAAAAAAAAATACTTTGCATCATATACCTGCATATAAATCTAAACCTAGAGCGGGGACAGATGTTTTTGAAAGGGAGTTTACAGTTCCCTAGGCAGACTGAGAAGCACAATCTGCAGCCCCCACAGGCCTCCCTGTGCCCCCAAAGACCTGCAGAGCACCCACCCGACCTGCAGAGCATCCACCCAATCTGTGACCTTCAGAGCACCCACCCGACCTGCAGAGCATCCACCCAATCTGCGACCTGCAGAGCACCCACCTGACCTGCAGAGCACCCACCCAACCTGCGACCTTCAGAGTACCCACCCCACCTGCAACAGGTCCCCGACTTCATACAGCATATGTGACCCACAGTAGAGAGGGCGCTCAGGCCAGTCCAGCAGATTCTACTCCGGCTGGCAGGACATAGAGCCCCTCAGTGCCAGGCGTGGGGAGGGGACTTCCCACTCAGGTCACAGTCACAAGCTTGTCCTAACCCTCAAGCCACATCATTCCCATCCCAGCACCTTCACACCTGCCCATCCCTCTGCCAGAGATGCCCTTCCTGTGGAACACTGCATAGCTGGCTCCTTCCCAGAGAGGCCTTCCCTGACCACCTCTCAAAGAATCCACATCAGCACCACCACCACCCCTCTCCTCTTAGCCGGCTTGGTCTTCTATATCCACTCGTCAACCTCTGAAATTGACTCATGTATTCCTCTTCTTAGCTACAGGACTCAGCAATATGGCTCACCATTGACCCCCAGCATCTCGCATAGGGCCTGCACCTAGTAGGTGCTCAATAAACGTTTATTGAAGGAATGTTAGCCAGGTGTGGTGTAGTCCCAGCTACTTGGGAGGCTGAGGCAGGAGAATCCCTAGAATCCAGGAGTTGGAGGCTGCAGTGAGCCATGATTGCACCTGAGAATAGCTGCTACATTCCAGCCTATGTGACAGAGCAAGACCCTGACTTTAAGTAAAATAAGTAAATTAATTTAAAAAAGAGGGAAGGGAAATAGGAAAGAGGGCCAAAAAGCAGAAGGCATTTATTTTTAACATGGGATACCGGGTTCTCCAAGCACCTCTCTCTCTCTCTCTTTCTCTCCCCTCTCGCTCCTCTTTGTCCTCCTCTCTCTCCCTCTCTGTCTTTCTCTTCTCCTCCTCTCTCTCCCCCTCTTTCTCTTCTCTTCCTCTCTCTCTTTCTCTCTCTCTCTCTCTCCTCTGCCCTCTGTGTCTGGTGGCGAGGCCACCGCGATCTCAGTACAATATACACGCAGTGATGCAGAGTGGAAATATCAACTGAGTCACGAGGGCCTCGTTAAAGGCTCCCTTGACACCTGCTTCCAATGACTCACGCCTGAAAAGTAAGTTTTCTGACTAATTAGCGCTACCTTCCCCAGCCCGGTGGGTGTCAAGCAATCGTGCACTGCCGTCGTCTTTAATAATGCCTGAGATTTATGGAATGACCTTTTATTCCCCTGGAAAGGGGCTATGAGAGGCAGGAGGCCACTGAAAATGCTAAACACACAGAAATATGGTACCGAAAGAAGTATAAAATGGAGCCCTTTAAAATTCAGGGGAGGGGGGAAGTAAAGCCATGTGGGGTCGGGGAGGGATCCCTGAACGGAACAGCACTGGGAGGGAGGAGGAACAGAGGCTGGGGTTGTGCAGGGAAGCCGGGGCCCCTGAGTGGTCAAGGTTTCTGGCATCATCTTGCAGGTTCTGACCTGTCCTGGTGGCTGAGGCAGAGGCACGGACTTGGGCACCTCTCAAGACCTCACTTGAGAGAGGGACAAAGGTACTCCCGATCGTGACCCTCATGCCTGGAACGGGGCTTAGGGGCTCTTGGCCCTAAATCTGAAGCTAGGAGGCTTCTGGACACCTAACAATCTGCTTCCAGCACTGCCACTCTAAGATTGTGACTTTTCTACCTCTTTTTAGCAATGGAACCTATCTTTTGCATGGAATCTGATGCAGAAAGCCCAGATATAAATCATATGGAGTAAGAGCTGTTCTGATCAAAGTGTGGGGACACAGTTCCTTATGGGAGGTCCCTAATGGGACTCCCTTTTGACCCTGGTATGGACAACTTACTCCATACACTTAGGGGACCATCACTCCTCTGGGGGAAACAGCAAAACAGACCTTTCCAAATGTGCTTTATTTTGTAGGTCATATGGTTTATCCCCCATGTCTGCTTAGCTCAGTGCTTCTCTGGGACTCACAGTTGAGGTCAGAAAGGCTGATTTAACAATACAGATTCTCAGGTCCCACCTCTGAGCAGGACCGGGAATAGTGAGGCACTTGCCTTTGCCCCAAAATGCAAGGGAAAGCCCAAGAAATCAGTAGTGGAGATCAATCATACTTTAATGTAATATTTTTAAAAATCAAAATTACTGCCAAAAAATTCACAATGCATAACATTTCAAAATTGCAAAGGATCTGTCTTTCCACTTACCTTTGTTCTGGTCTTGTCCCGACGCCCCTGGTGTGTCCTGGCAAGACAGCTCTAATCAGCCGGTCTCCAAAGAAGTACAGGTGGGGGTCTTTGGCACTGAATACCACAGCTGCTGGGGCACAGGTGTCCCATCCCATTGATAGGCATCAGGGTGGGTACCGGCGACACCCCCTCCAATGCTGCAGTGAGCATTGGAGACCAGGCCCTTGCCTTCGTGGGGTCCACACAGGGATGGCAACAGAGAGACAGACAGTGAACCTGTGACCAGAAGAAAACAATTTCTGATGTTGGTGAACACAAGGGTGACCTGGCAAAGAGTAACCAAGTGGGGCACAGCCACTTCCGATGGTGCAATGAGGGAAGGACCTGCTGAGGAGGTGGCATTTAAATGGAGACCTGGAGGAGAGGGAGAGGCAGCAGTCCAGGCAGAGGAGACAGACAGTGCAAAGGCCCAGAGGTGGAGAAGACAGGGACATTCCACCAGCCGTCGAGGGAACACGTGGGCAGAGACACAGCCCCCTGCGGGGATGCGCCCAGGGAGAGGTCTCAGAGGTGCATTTCCAGAGTCCCTACTGTGAACCAGGCCCTGTCACAGCAGCGGGGACAAAACTGGACTCCAGTTCTGGGGCCAGAACTGGACTCAGTCCCTGCTCTGGAGTTGCTGGTAATTTGGTGGAGGGAGAAAACCGAGTGAATAAAGTATTTCCACACATGTGGGATGATAGAGGGATGAGGCCGCAGAAGCCTAGAAAGACATCAGCTGAAGAAAGCAGGATTTTCACTCAGATTCTACCATTTGCTAAAATGGCCTCACCTCTGTTTTCATTCTGAAAAGAGAAACAGGATTCCCACTAATACTTATCTCTCACTCTCTTCCCTCATCCCCTCCCCATCCAGTCCTGTTAGCCTATATCCGGAATCCTACCACTCTCCTCCTGTCCTCTCCCTCCTGGATGGTGGCAGGAGCGCCTCCTGGTCTCCCTGTTCCCCTGCCTCTCCCCTACAGCAGCAGGAGGACCCCGTTAGAACCCCAGTCTGATCACACTCCACCTCTGCTCAGAGTCCCACCCTTGCACCTCCCCAACCCCAACCCTGACAGTCTATCTTGCTCACAATCCAAGCCAGAGTCTCTCTCAGCCCCAGCCCCCGACCTGGTCTCCTTGCCTCCCCTTCACCTCTCCTTTCCGGCTACACTGACCTCTTCTCTATGCATTGAACAAACCGAGCACTATCCTGCCTCAGGGCCTTTGCACTTGCTGTTCCCTCTGCCTGGAGGACCCTTCCTGAAGACAGACCCGCATCACTCACTCACTCACCTCACTCAGGTCTCTGCTCCAATGTCACCTAAACAGTGAGGCCTTATCTGGCTCCTTCTTCCAGCTCTGTATAAAAGGCCACACTCCCACCATGTCCCCAGTGTATTAAACATGTCTTTTTTTCTGTACTCTGATGCTCTGTGGTCTGGGACCTTGCTGACCCTGGAGGGACTGCCCCTCCCAGAGTTGGCCAATTCCTAGAGATAGTAAACAACTCGCCTGGAATGCACTTTTCCTATGCAAGCCACAGAACCCGGAACGCACACCCCAGCCACCTCCTTTACTGAGCTCTCAGATTCCAGGCCACTGTCCACCTGGCCTAAGCACTCCAGGGCCAGGTACCAGACAGCTAAAGGAAGCCCTCATGCCCAGAACCTGCTGAAATTAGTCAAATCAGCCAACCCTAAACCTGCTCACCCTGTCCCGTGCCCATTCCTCTCCACAGAAACCACTGTAAACACTCTTGCCCATACTCTCCCCACCTCCTAACTGGCCTTGGTGTGTCCCTGTGTGTCTCAGCTCCATGGTGTGGCATGCCACCCTCCTCTTGGGAACTGTGAGTAGCAAACTATCTTTTCAATAGCAGTCCTCACCAGATATGTTAGCCTCACCAAACCTGAATGAAATCAAACCTAAATTTTAAAACACCCAGCCCCCTTACCCTACTTTATCCTTTTCTAAAATCCGTATTATCAACTGACACATTAAATACATATTTGCGGCCAGGCGCAGTGGCTCACACCTGTAATCCCAGCACTTTGGGAGGCCGAGGCGGGCAGATCAGTTGAGGCCAGGAGTTCAAGACCAGCCTGGCCAATATGGTGAAACCCATCTCTACTAAAAACACAAAAATTAGCCAGGCATGGTGAGGTGCACCTGTAGTCCCAGCTACTCGGGAGGCGGAGGCAGGAGAATCGCTTGAACCTGGGAGGCAGAGGTTGTAGTGAGCAGAGATTGCACCACTACGCTCCAGCCTGGGCGACATAGCGAGACTCCATCTCAAAATGCAAATACACAAAATAAATAAATAAATACCTATTTGTTCTTGGTTTCCTCTCCTCAATTGATGATCAGCTCCATGGTCGGCTCATAGTTGGTGCTCAATAAATATTTGCAGGATAAGTGAATCTGTGAATCCCTTACTTCTGTCCAGAGCACTCCAAAATACTTACATGCATCAGCCATATTTGTTCACGTATACGGTGGCATGAATTTTATTAAGATCCATGCCTATTTACAGATGCCACAATTATGGCAGGCAAACAACTCCTCCCCCAACAGATCACCTAATGATTTCTGCTGGGAAACAGCCTCCAACGTGTGAGGTTAGTCCTCCATCAACATCCTTGTATTTTGAATCAAATGTATGAAAAGATACAGCGGGACTTGTGTTTGCAATCACAAAACAGCCTGAAAGATTTCTTATTTCTTTTCAGAAAGGAGTGTGCCTTTCACCCAAATGACCTGTAAAAGTCCAAGCTCAATTTGTTGAAATAAATGTAAAACCACCAACTGGTCTTGTTTAAAAAAAAAAAAAAAAGCAAAAATGCCAGGACTATCTCCTGGGTCTGTGTTATTTGGTAGCTGTCGTTATTCTACCACATTTGTAATTGTATAGGCTTGAGACTCAACAAAGTAGTAACAAGTCCATTTAACAGGGGGCCAGAATGTTTGCTAAATGTACGGAGGCTGCTTCTCCATCAAGATGATTAAATGGGAAATGCCTCACCTTAGAAGCTCAGGGGTCTTTTGCAATTGCCATAAAAATTACTCAGCAGTGGCACTCAACCACCCTGTCTGGAGACTGTCATGGGGAAGGGAGGGGAGGCAGTGGAAATAAAGCGAGACCTTTGTTCTGTTGCCCTCTGCTATTGAATCTCATCCCATCCAAGCTGCTGGGCTGTGGTTGGCTTTCAACAGAGACTAAATTGGGAGGTTCAGCTGAAAGCAAATCTCTGATTGATAGTCTTCCAGGAAAGACTTGGAGTAGACCTATCAGCCTCCTCCACAAGCCCAAAGCAACAGCTGGTGTTTGCCCAGAATCTCGAGGCAGGGTCTGGGGGAGCGATGAGTGTGTCTCTGCAGGAGGACCCGCCCATCTCTCCTACGCAATTCTCACATACTCACCTGCAGGAACCAGGGAAAGATCTAGAGGGGAAACAAGTAAAACCCCTTATGTCTGCAGAATTGTTATCTGCACTGGGACTTCTGGATACCCTGGTGCTTGGAGGGCAGACTCTGCTGGCTGCCTGCAAGAAACCTGTTCACCCTTCTTCCCCACAAACAGGCCCTTCGTTTGTCCCAGGTTTCAGTGTGCTCAGTCCCAGCGTTTATGCCAACTGAGGTAATCCCATTCCCTTTACCAGTGAGTCATCAGGGATGAGAAGTGACCCAGTCTCGGCCAATAAGAACTTAGAGGAAGCTGGCCTGAGATCACTAGGTGCTGGGGAAACTTTCCCTCTGTAAACAGCAAGCCTTTGCACCCCTTTCTACCTTGGGTGCTTTTGAGAGAGGACAAGGGTCGAAGAAGCTGTGGGGACCCTGCCTGGTGCACCCAGCAGCCCCCTTCTGTGTTGTCATAACTCCCAGCAGCCTCTTCTCTGACAGGAACCAAAGCATCCAGAGATGCCTGGGATGTCAAGTCCCCACCTCACCAGGGCAGCTCATGGCAATGACTGATGGCCACAGGGGGGCAAGTCTTCAGACCCCGCCTCAAGGTGGAGCTTAGTCTGCAACTCTGATCACACTTGGCGCTCCCTGGGGATCAGGCTCCAGCGAAGCTCCCGCTGAGACCACATCTTTGCTTCGCTTCTTCCCCTGCCCCATCCTGCCTCCCTCCTCCTTTACAGGATTCTCCTAAGAGCACTCCCTCAATTCATAGCATTCACTTGAATCCTCACCTAACATGCACATGAAACCCCACCCCACCCAAATCCCCAGCTAGGGGATTTGCAGAGAGTCTGACCCAAGATGACAAGAGCTGTATCTGGATAGTCACACTTGTGACTGGAGACAGCCAGTGGGAGGAAGGAAACCTAACATGCTAAGGGTGGTGGATCTGAGGATGCAAAGAGCCTACTGGGTCCATGAAGATAGCATTGAGCTGCTGAACTCACCCAGATACTGCCCACCTCCAGACAATGCTTGTTTCTAGGATTTTAGCTACTGCTAATGAGGGAGACCAACTACCTTAGTTTGCCCAGGACTAAGAGAGTTTCCCAGGATGCTTCATCTCACATTTAATATTTCAAGTGAAAATTAGAAAAGGCATACGAAAACCAGGATGAGTTGCTCACCCTACTGCTAGTCAGGCATTCTCCGCTTGTAGCCAGAGGCATAGCCAGATGATGTGAGTATGACCCCCATTTTATAGCCGGAGAAAGGCAGACACAAGAAGCCAAGTGAGCTGAGCACCAAGGATTGCGGTGGCTCCCACCCACAATCCCAGCACTTTGGGAGGTGGAGGCAGGCGGATCGCTTGAGGCCTGGAGTTTGAGGCCAGCCTGGGCAACATGGCAAAACCCTGTCTCTACAAAAAATATAAAAAGGAGCCAGGTGTGGTGGTGTGCACCTGTAGTCCCAGCTCTTGGGGAGGCTGAGGCGGGAGGATCACCTGAGCCCAGGGAGGTCGAGGCTGCAGTGAGCCTTATTGCACCACTGCACTCTAGCCTGGGCAAGAGTGAGACACTGTCTCAAAAAAAAAAAAAAAAAAAAAAAAAGAAGAAGCAAAGTGTTGTTATGCAACTACATAGCCAGTTAGAGGCTGGAATTCGTAATCCAATCTTTTGACCAATCCAGGGCTCTTTGTACAACACTCATTTCATGAAGGAGGAGCTATTAGGCCCAGGCACAACACTGACTACCAACTTTAGTGGGTGCTGTATTTGCTCTCCCCAGCATCCATTCCCTGAGTATCTGGTGATGGGCACTGTGACGGAAACTCTAGTGGCCCATCCAACCATCCACTTCCCCCTTCCTCCTTAGTAACAGAGCCCCAGTTTTATCCAGGCACACTGCCACTGGTAATAAAGACTGTACTTTCCAGTCTCCTTTACAGCAAAGTGTGTACAGATGAATACATCCTGGCCAGGAATTTGTAAGCAAAGTCTCGCAGGGAACTTTGAGAAGCCTCCTTAGAGGAGATGGCCCTTTTTTTCTTCCTGTTACTGGAACATAGATGTGATTGCTGGATCTCCAATAGCCCTCTTGGACAATTCATTAGGTGACCACAAGGATAAAATACAAGGACTGAGGGTGGGAGAACAGAAAGATGGGAGCCTGGGTCCTTGAGGACACTTTAGAGCTACCAGTCTTGGACTCCTTCCTCAAAATGGGTGTGGGGATTTTTATAGGCCCAAACAGCAAAGACTCTCTCTCTCTTCCTCTGGGAATATCAACCTGAGTAGTTTAGAGATGGGATCCTGAGAATGCAGGATTTTTCCCAAAAGAAACAGAGTCAAGGAATAGAGAGAAAAAAACTAGGTTCTAATGACAACGATAAGTCCCTAGATCCAGCAGTTCCCGAAGCCATCCCTTTTCTTGAACTGTTTAGTCATGTTATCAGATAAATTCTCTTTTTACTTAAATTAGTGGGGTTGGGTTTCTGTAATTTTTACTGGCTGATACATACCCGAATCCAAATTAGAAGTCCAGGCAGCATCCTGTGAACTTCAGCATTTTTCCTTCTGGCCTATCGACACCCTTTACAATAACAGTGTCTTAAACCTGGACTTAGCAGTCTCATCGGCCAAGCACATGGGTCTTTAGGCAGAGACAATCCACAAAATTTTCTTAATTTCGTGGTTTGCTTTCAAGAGAGAATAAATTGAGAGATCCAGCAGTCACATCCGTGTTCCAGTAACAGGAAAAACAGAGAAGGGCCCTCTCTCCCACTTGAAGGAGCCACACTGAACAGCCACATACTATTATGGGAGTGGGACAAGCTAGAGCAGCAGAAAGTACGACAAGTGCTGGGACAAACAGAAGGAACGTGGGCTTTGGAGCCAGAGAACTTCAAATTTGATTCCTTGACAAGCCACTGCCTTGCTGTGTGACCCTGGGCAAGTTACTGAACCTCCCTGAACTTCTAGTTCATCCTCTTTAAAAAGGGAACAATAACATCCTCCCTGTTGGAGTGATGTGAAGATTACATGAAACAAAGCAGTACAGAAAGCACCAAGTATCTGGGCCATAGTAAGTGCTCAATAAATAGTAACTATTGTTAATAATGTCACAAGAACTCAACAGCAACAATGAAAAGGGTCTGTTCAATTAATAGCATACATAAGATAATGGAATATGCTTTAGCCTTATTTTGTATAACATTTCAAGGGACTTTCACACATTCCTCATTTGCCTGCAAGGCGCGGCTAATTACAAATGCATTCTCACACTTCGCTACAACAGACTTGGCAGCACCACAATTCGGAGATCTTTTCATTAGCAGTTAGGTAATGAATGTGGGGGAACTGCACTGTTGTACAATTACTTGGCATACAGATTGCATCCCTGCCTTCTCCCACCGTGGCTGCCAGAATCCCTGAGCCAGGTGGACGAGTGGCTTCCACTCTGCTGCCAGCCAGCACGGAGTGGTATGATGCACTGGAGCCCGTGCCTGGATCCTGCTTCTACCACACCACTAGCTGGGTGGCCTTGAGCTAGTTACTTAACTTCTCTGAGCATTGTTTTTCTCATCTGGAAAATGGAGATGATCACTTTCCTCTGAGGGCTGCGTGAGGATGGAGAGAGAAGTAAATGAGATATGTAGCAAGGTGCCTGGCAAAGAGGATAAATACAGCAATGGTTTTTGTTTTGTTTTGTTTTGTTTCTTTTCTAAAGCCATTATATTCAGCAGAACTATGTTTCCAAATAGCAGAAAATCCAACTGGCTTCTGTACCAAAAAAACACTGGTGAGGGGGGTGGTTGGAGAGAGGTTATCTACAGGTTCACATAGCTGAAAAGCCCAAAGGTCCTGCCAGCTTCAGGGGCAGCTACACTGTGTCATGAGAAGTCAGTTTCTCTCCATCTCACAACTTCTGCCATGTTGGCTCCACCCTTGAGTTCCCTGTGGCGAGTCTTGGCAGTTCAAGACTCTCCCCTCATGCTGACAACAGGGCTGCAGCAACCCAGCCTCTCATCTTCTCAAGTTCAAGTTCAATGGGAAAGCACGAGGTATCATTTGGGTAGCTCCTACCTAAGTCCCGGGACTCACTGTGATTGGAGCAGTGTAGACCGTGTGCCCATCCCTGAGCCAATGAGTGAGGCTATGAGAAGGCAGTGCTCTGATTGGCCAGGCCTTGGCCTATTGTCTGAAAGTGGATGAGGGATGAAAACAGTAGAGACCTAGGGGGTGTTCCTCTAGCGCCCTCTACTGAGAAAACTTAACACTGCACTCACTGTAAAGGAATGACGCTTAAAAGGAACTCCGCCTATTACGCAAAGCAGATATTGAAGGGTGACTTTGGAGCTGAGAGGCAATAAATTGATAGCTGACACACACCGTCAAGCCTGGCACTGTTGAGGCATCTGCCTGGCCAGGAGCTGCAGTCAGAGAGAAACTCACAGCTGCAGCCCAGAGCAGGGAGAGAACAGGGAGTAAATTTCCCAGCACCCATCTGCTGCTGGTATCTCCCGTTGCAAACTGAACCAGAAGGCCAAAGGCAGGGCCGAAGCCGGAAGGCAGGGCCCTTGAGTGATGCAATCCCTAAAGTCGGTCTCTCAGGGTAGAGAATGGGTCTGGGGAACAAACAGGTAATATCCAGCTCTGTAGGTACAATCATTATTCCTATTTCACAGAGGCGGCCCAGATAGGATGAGAAACTTGCCAAAGCCACAGCTGACCCAGTTCCACCATGGCTGAGCCGCCCAGTCCTGGAGCCATCCTTCCTAAGCAGCAGCGGGAGGGAGCAGGCCTGGAGGCAGTGCTCCTGCTCTCCAAAAGAACATTCCTAGAAGCTCAAACGCCAACATTGTCCCTTCCGGCAATTTCGACAAACCTGCCTCTACTTGCTCAGGAGAGAATGGGGTGGGGAGAAGTGAAGTAAGTTTTTATTTCAATCTCTTTCCAGCTGGTTGCACAGCAAGAGTTTTCCTCTTCCCTGGGACTGTCTTTCATTTGCACATTGACCAGGTTGCTGCGAGGTGAAAAGAAAGTGAGATAAAAGGAGAAGCAAAAAATGCAAAATGCAAACACATGGTACCCAAGCAGGAGGGACCAAGCAATTGAAAAACAAACTAAATAGCACCTGTGATGGGTGCTGTCTGCATGTGGTGTGTGTGGATTTTTCTTTTAATTTTTTTTAATAACTAGTGTCAGAGAATGTGTGTGGATTTTAAACAAAAATACATTCAGCAGCTGATTTTCACTGCAAGCCTGAGTCCTGGACAGTTCAGTGGAGGGAAAGGTGGCTTGTATTTGCCTTAGGAAATACAGATGTGCTTTTGGGGTGGTCACAACTTCTCTCTCCTAGTTATGGCCGGAAGTAGCTGGTTTGCAATGAGCCTGAGGGTGCTGTCAACTCTTGCTCCTCAAATTGTGACCATGGACCAGCGACACCTATGCTACCTGGAAGCTTATTAAAAATGCAGATTCGGCTGAACACAGTGGCTCACGCCTGTAATCTCAGCACTTTGGGAGACCAAGGTAGGAGGATGACTTGAGGCCAGGAGTTCGAGACCAGCCTGGGCAACAGAGTGAAACCCCGTCTCTAAAATAATAATAATAAATTAATTAATTTAGTTTAAAGACAGAAATGTGGCCGGGCACGGTGGCTCACGCCTGTAATCCCAGCACTTTGGGAGGCTGAGGGGGGCGGATCACAAGGTCAGGAGATCTAGACCATCCTGGTTAACACGGTGAAACCCCGTCTCTACTAAAAAAAATAAAAATACGAAAAATTAGCCCGGCGTGGCAGCGTGCGCCTGTAGTCCCAGCTACTCCGGAGGCTGAGGCAGGAGGATGCCCTGAACACGGGAGGCGGAGCTTGCAGTGAGCCGAGATCGCGCTGCTGCACTCCAGCCTAGGCGACAGAGCGAGACTCTGTCTCAAAAAAAAACAAAAACAAAAAAACCCCCAGAAATGCAGACCCTTAGTCCCCACCCCAGACCTGAGGGATGAGAGTCTGCATTTCCATAAGAATCCAGGTGATTGGTGCACACAGCGACATTTGAAAAGCTAGTATAAATCCACACTGGTGGGACCAGGAGCTGGCTGAGAGTAAGGTAAGGGAAGCTGAGTTTTTACTAGGATGACCAACCATTCTGGTTTTCCCAGGACATTCTTAGTTTTAGCACGCAACATCCTGTGCAAACCAGGATGATTGGTCATCCCTGCTACTGCCCCAACCACCTCTGCCAGCTTCTGGGGCCCTGGTGCCTAAAAATCCCAGTGAGAAGACCCTGGCTCCCCGACTGACTAAGGCCTAACAGTCGGCTGGGTGTGGTGGCTCACACCTGTAATCCCCACACTTTGGGAGGCTGAGGTGGGAGGATTGCTTTGTTAGGAAAGTAAGAGCATAGCAGGGCCAGAGTAACACCATTTTAAGTTCCGCTCCATTTGAGACTAGCAAAGCACATTCCTTGCTGGTCACCACCCATAGTCATGGGATGTTTATAGTAGAGGGAACAACTAAAGCTGCCTGCAAGGACATGCCCCTACAACAACAGAGAATCCAAATGTCCCAATACCCATAACAATATATGTTTTCTAAATAATAATAGTTATGCTTTGATGTACCCACCCAAAAATGTCAAGGATAGTTTCCTTTAACTCAATAGAATAATAAATTTTGTCATGCTGTCTGCTCACCCGCATGCAGGCATAGCTTAGTTTAGTCTTTGCATAAACAAGACCTCTATATAAGCAAAGCTTAGGCCGGGCATGGTGGCTCATGCCTGTAATCCCAGCACTCTGGGAGGCTGAGGCAGGACGATCACCTGAGGTCATGAGTTCGAGACCAACATGGTGAAACCCCGTCTCTACTAAAAATACAAAAATTAGCCAGACGTGGTGGCATGCACCTGTAATCCCAGCACTTTGGGAGGCCTAGGCGGGTGGATCACGAGGTCAGGAGATCAAGACCATCCTGGCTAACACGGTGAAACCCTGTGTCTACTAAAAATACAAAAATTAGCCGGGCGTGGTGGCACACACCTCTAATCTCAGCTACTTGGGAGGCTGAGGCGGGAGAATGGCGTGAACCTGGGAGGTGGAACTTGCAGTGAGCCGAGATCGCGCCACTGCACTCCAGCCTGGGTGATAGAGTGAGACCCCGTCACAAAAAAAAAAAAAAAAAAAAAAAAGGAGAGAGAGAGAGCAAGAAAGGAAGAAAGAAGAAGGAAGGAAGGAGAGAGAGACAAAAAGAAAGAAAGAAAAGAAAAGAAAGAGAAAGAAAGAAGGAAAGAGTAAAGCAAAGATGATGCATTCCTCTGCTTGCTTTCTGAGGACACCCTACTCTGTAACAGAGTAGCTTTCAGTAAACTCTTCCTCTCACTGCACTCTCCGACTCCCCTTGAATTCCTTCCTGTGCAAGATCCAAGAACTCTTCGCTGGGGTCTGGATCAAGACTTCTTTGTCCAGTAACAGCTTGAGCCCAGGAGTTTGAGACCATCCTGGGCAACATAATGAAAACTCCTCTCTACAAATAATAAAAACAATTAGTCGGGCGTGGTGACATCTGTGGCCCCAGCTACTCAAGAGGCTGAAGCAGGAGGATGGCTTGATCTCAGGAGGTCGAGGTTGCAGTGAGCCATGGTCACACCCCTGCACTGCAGCCTGACCCTGTCTCAAAAAAATAAAAATAAAACACATAAAGTCTAAGAGGTGTAGGGAGGCCTTGAGTTCTCTGTGGCTTGGTCCCAGCTCCCCTCCCCAGCCTCCTCCTTCTCTGCCTCTCCCTTCTCTCTTGGAAGCTCCGGGCACACAGTGGGTTTGCAATCAGCACATGAGCATGCTGAGGCAGGGAGGCCCGATCCGGAGAAGCTGCTGCTGATGGTATCGTGGTTCGTGTCTAAACCTTCCAGGGTCTCTTGCTGACAGACTTGTGCACATCCTGAGGTTCCTCTGGAATGCTCTTCCCTGCCTCCTCCTGACTCCCTACTGTGCTGGCAACCCTACTCTGCACTACCGCCACTCTCCTGATGCCCACCTTGTGCCCTGCTCAGTACACACTTGCAAAGACCCACAGCCAATCTAGTGAGTGAGTAGCATGCAATCAGAGGACTCATCAAACTCAGCTACCCTAAGACTTTCTTAAGCTCCCCAGTGGTTCTCAGCCCTGCTCAGACTAGAATTTTCTGAGGGCTTTTAAAATTTATGAATGCCTGGGCCCTGATACCAGAGATTCTGGTCAAGAACCACAGAGCAGAACCCTTTGAATCCGCCAGGCGTTTCTCACCCACCCCACATTGACCCCAAAGGTCTCAGGGAACTGGGGCGGTGCAGGGGGAGGGGGATGGTTCGGAAACTCAAATGTAAAGCCACTGGGCCCACACTGGCAACCCGCATGTGTGAATCGAAGGCTATCAGGAAATAGAGGCTGCCGGGGCTGGAGCCCAAAGGCTGTCAACATGGCAGCCCAAGCAATGTATGTTCAAAGGACAGCAATGCAGGTAGCTAAGAAAGAGCTGCATCACCTTTCAGAGCCTCAGTTTCCTCCTCTGTAAAATGGGCATGCAAATGATAATACCCACCTCAGCCGGGTGCGGCGGCTCACACCTGTAATCCCAGCACTTTGGGAGGCCGAGGCAGGCGGATCACCTAAGGTTGGGAGTTCGAGACCAGCCTGACCAACATGGATAAACCCCATCTCTACTAAAAATACAAAATTAGCCAGGCGTGGTGGCACATGCCTGTAATCCCAGTTACTCAGGAGGTTGAGGCAGGAGAATCACTTGAACCCGGGAGTCAGAAGTTGCAGTGAGCCAAGATCACGCCATTGCATTCCAGCCTGGACAACAAGAGTGAAACTCCATCTCAAAAAAAAAAAAAAAGTGAACCCCTCGCAGCACCAGGCCTGTATTCCCACTGGCTCAGCTGATGGGCACGGGCTGTCCCTTGACTCACTGTCCCAGCAGCTAGGGGCAGTCCCCGTCACTGCCTGCTCTCCAGCCAGTGTGTCTTTTGTAGCTGCTTAGGGCTGTGATCCTTCTTACAGTAGAAAAACATTCCTCTATTCTTAGGGTTCTAACTCAAAGTGAGAAAATGAAAGTCATTGGAGAGAGCATGTGTTTCTTTACCCCACACCTTCTTAATTCATTTACATTCCCTGTGTGACCCCTGGTTTATATGATAGAAGGAAAGAGGAGTTTCCTTGTAAATGCAAAAAAAAAAAAAAAAAAAAAAAGCCTTAGAGTTCCTTGGGCCACAACACATGCTATATGCATGTTCATTCACTTCCCTGCTTTAGAGCTCATGTATGCCCAGACTGGTTAATGTGCCAGAAACAGGCATTCCTATACTCCTAACTAGACTCGGGAAGCGGCTGGCTCCACCTAGATTGCAATGGCCTGGATGTCTTGGCAGAGGTAGTGTCTGTTCCTTGTCCTTCACCTCCACCTGCTGGTCCTTTCAAGAACTACAACCTTGGGTCAAAACCAAGCTCTCCCCTCTGACGCTGCTTGTAAATATCCACGTTTGTACATTTCTACAAAGGAAAAAGGAAATGTTCTTTTGGACCGTCCTATCGGCAGGAGAAAATCATTCAGGCCGCCTCTAACAGCTGGTCTATGCCATCCTTAGGCACTTGGTGGGATCTCTTCACAATAGTTTTATGGTTTCAACTTCGAATCAGAAGTCAATCCCAGCCGGACACGGTAGCTCATGCCGGTAATCCCAGCCCTTTGGGAGGCCGAGGTGGGCAGATCACATGAGGTCAGGAGTTCGAGATCAGCCTGACCAACATAGTGACACCACATCTCTACTAAAAATACAAAAATTAGCCAGGCTTGAGGGCACATGCCTGTAATCCCAGCTACTTGGGAGGCTGAGGCAGGAGAATTGCTTGAACCCGGGAGGTGGAGATTTCAGTGAGCCGAGATCACGCCATTGCACTCCAGCCTGAGCGACAGAGCGAGACTCTGTCTCAAAAAAAAAAAAAACAAAAAAAGACAGAGGTCAATCCCAAAACCTGGATCATGCAAGCATGAGAAGAATACAGCCTTTTCTCAGGCCTTCACGTGCCTGCCTGTTTCTCATTCTTCCTCAACTCAAATGTCACCTCTGCGGTAGGTTTTACCCTGGCCACCTTTTTAAAGAAGCCATCACCAGCTACCTACCCAGTCCCTCCTTACCACATCACCAGGACTGACTTCATTTGTAGCTTAAATTATTGTTTATGTGTTTTCTACCTGTTCATCACCTATTGACCCCAATAGAAAGTAAGCATCCTACCCAGTCCCTCCTTACCACATCACCAGGACTGACTTCATTTGTAGCTTAAATTATTGTTTATGTGTTTTCTACCTGTTCATCACCTATTGACCCCAATAGAAAGTAAGCATCCTTCTATTTTTGGTCTAATTACATCCTCACTACCACTCTTCAGGACTAGTATTATCTTTCCAAATACCCACCCCCTTTTCATGTAAACAAAATGCTTTCTTATGGCAGAAAATTGAGAGTATACATGAAAACAGCAGGGTTTTTTTTTTTAAGTGAAAATAACCTGCAATTCCACCAACAAAAGAATAACATTTACTGATGGGAACACTTTTAAACTTATAAAACATCACTCATAAAACAAGAATGCAGTAAAAACCTACAGTGAAAGACAAGTTTTCACCTATCAGAATGGGAGAGTTCATAAAGCTTTATACTTCACTGTCACCAGGGAGTAGAGAAAGAGGTCCTCTCCTGCACAGTTGACACAGACTTTTTGGGACAATTTGGCAAAATTGATCCAAACATAACATGCATATGATTTCTGCCCCAGTAATTACATTTCTAGAAAATTATCCTATAGAAACTAGTGGATATATGTACAAAAATGTTCGTTGCAGCAGTTTGTAGTAGAAAAAAGCCTAGAAACTGGTTGGGATTCTTTATCTCAGGGCCACAGACTCTCAGAGGATTCATGGATAGGATTGTATTTCCGCACAGTGGTTGGTTTCCCTTGCATTGTTACGTATTTTACTTTATGGATTTAAAAACATCTTCCTGCCGGTCACAGTGGCTCACAGCACTTTGGGAGGCTGAGGCGTGAGGATCACTTGAGCCCAGGAGTTTGAGACCAGCCTGGGCAACATAGCGAGATGCTCATCTCTACAAAAAAATTTAAAAATTAGCCAGGTGTGGTGGTGTACACCTGTGGTCCCAGCTACATGGGAGGCTGAAGTGGGAGGAACAATTGAGCCCAGGAGTTCAAGGCTGCGGTGAGCTATGATCTGGCCATTTCGCTCCAGACTGAGGAACAGAGTGAAACCCTGTTTTTAAAAGAAAAAAGAGGCGGGCGCGGTGGCTCACGCCTGTAATCCCAGCACTTTGGGAGGCCGAGGCGGGTGGATCACGAGGTCAAGAGATCAAGACCATCCTGGCCAACATGGTGAAACCCCGTCTCTACTAAAAATACCAAAAAAATTAGCTGGGCATGGTGGCATGTGCCTTTAGTCCCCGTTACTTGGGAGGCTGAGGCAGGAGAATCGCTTGAACCCAGGAGGTAGAAGTTGCAGTGAGCCGAGATCGCGCCACTGCACTCCAGCCTGGCAACAATAAATAAATAAATAAATAAATAAATAGTTTTAATACAATAAAAAATAAAAATATTTTTGGCCAGGCGCAGTGGCTCACACCTGTAATCCCAGCACTTTGGGAGGCTGAGGCAGGCAGATCACCTGTGGTCAGGGGTTCAAGACCAGCCTGGCCAATATGGTGGAACCCCATCTCTACTAAATATACAAAAGTTAGCCAGGCATGGTGGTGGGCACCTGTAGTCCCAGCTACTCAGGAGGCTGAGGCAAGAGAATTGTTGAACGCGGGAGGCGGAGGTTGCAGTGAGCCGAGATCGCACTCCTGCACTCCAGCCTGGGCAACAGAGCAAGATTCCATCTCAAAAAACAAACAAACAAACAAAAACCTTTTATGAGCAAAGGTCCATAGGTTTCACCAGACTGCCAAAAAGGAACTAGGGCACAAAAACAGACGAAGGGCCCATTTATTAAAAGGCACTGGTTAATCTGGTTACAGTGCATGCAGACAGTGGGAGGTTAACTGAGCTGTTAAAAATGAATTCAGTTTATCTACATGTTACTGATCTGGACAATCTCAAAAGTACATTGTTAGCTGGGTGCAGTGGCTCACGCCTGTAATCCCAACACTTTGGTAGGCTGAGGCGGGCAGATCACTTGAGGCCAGGAGTTCGAGACCAGCCTGGCCAACATGATGAAACCTTGTCTCTACTAAAAATACAAAAAAAAAATGAGCTGAGCGTGGTGGCACATGCCTGTAATCCCAGCTACTTGGGAGGCTGAGGCACGAGAATCGCTTGAACCGGGGAGGCGGAGGTTGCAGTGAGCAGAGACTGCACCACTGCACTCCCGCCTGAGTGACAGAGCGAGACCCTGTCTCAAAAAAAAAAAAAGGTACACTGTTAAGTGAAAAAAGCAAGGTGTAGAATGGTGTGTGGAACAGTGTGCAATGTATGCTCACATTCGTATTGAAGAGAGGGATATTTGCATATCTCTGCTTGTGTAGGCACACACCATCTCAGAAAGGAGACACAGGACTCTAGTAACCATGGCTGCTCTGGGGAAGCAAGCTGGGGGTCTAGGAGTTGGGATAGAAGGGATACTTAGTTTTTGTTTGTTTGTTTCTCACCTTATCTTATGGTACTGAGATACTTTTTACTTCTTATCTTTTTATATTGTTTGGATTTTTTTAAACATGTACAAACATTTCTTTAAAGTTCAACTTGGTATATCTTAAAAAACTAAAAAATAGAAACAGAAAAAATAAAGTTCAACTTGGAAAGTTTAAATAAATCTGAAGTGTAATCCTTGAAGCCACAACATTTAGTAGACTCTCGTTACATTTGTTGAAGAAAAAAGAAATACATGACGAATCAAGTGACTACATAATTGCTTTCTAAAAAAAGTTATACTAGGTCAAGTTCAGAGTCCTCCCTGCTCAGAATTCCCTCCCAGGTAGACAGAGCACTGCCAGTCTCTGCGCTGTCCTGTGGACACCCACTGTGGATTCCACAACACATGCCTTCTTCCTGTCGGCCTTGAACTTTTGTGTTGCACTGTCTAAATAGCTGGACCTCTAATAAGAAAAAATGTGATCCTGTCTACTTTTTAAAAAAAGTTAGCCTGATGTGGTGCACACCTATAATCCCAGCTACTGGAGCCTGGCATAGGAAGATCACTTAAGCCCAGGAGTTTGAGGCTGCAGTGAGCTATGATCAGACCACTGCACTCCAGCCTGGGCAACAGACTGTCTCTTTAAAAAAAAAACATGGTGGGGAGTACTTGCCGGGCACGGTGGCTCACACCTGTAATCCCAGCACTCTAAGAGGCCGAGAGTGGATCACCTGAGGTCAGGAGTTCAAGAGCAGCCTGGCCAACATAGTGAAACCCCATCTCTACTAAAAATACAAAAATTAGCCAGGCGTCGGCCGCCACACTGTCTGGGAAGTGAGGAGCGCCTCTGCCCTGCCCCCACCGCCAACCATCTGGGAAGTGAGGAGCGCCTCTGCCGGGCTGTGCAACCCTCCAAGTGTGAACTGACAGCCGTGTGTGTGATCTTTCTGCCCTCCTCAAGTTTGCATTTTTCACATTAAAGTTTACTTTTTAATTAAAAAAAAAAATAGCTGGGTGTGGTGGCGGGCACCTGTAATCCCAGCTACTTGGGAGGCTGACGCAGGAGAATCAGTTGAACCCGGAAGGCAGAGGTTGCAGTGAGCCAAGATTGCACCACTGCATTCCCAGCCTAGGCAACAAGAGTGAAACTCCGTCAAAAAAAAAAAAAAAAAAAAAAGTTTTTATCTGTGGTTTAAAAAAATGACCAAAAAATTTACCATCTTAACCATTTTTAAGTGTGCAGTTCAGTAGTGTTCATACACTCACATTGTTGTGCCACCCACCTCCAGGACTCTTCATCTTGTGTAACTGAAACTCTGTATCCATTAAACGCTAATTCTCCCCACTTCCCCTAATCCCAGCAACCACCATTGTACTTTCCATCTCTGTGAATTTGACTACTCTAGGTGCCTTATGTAAGTGGAATCATTCAGTGTTTGTCCTTCTGTGACTGGATTATTTCACTTAGCATAATGTCCTCCAGGTTCATCCATGTTGTAGCTTGTGTCAGAATTTCCTTTATTTTTAAGGCTGAACAATATTCCATTATGCATATATTATACATTTTGTTTATCTATTCATCTGTCAATGGATACCAAAAAGTTGCTTCCACTTTTTGGAAACTGCAAATAATACTTCTATAAACATGAGTGTGCAAATATCTCTCCATAATCCTATTTTCAGTCATTTTGATATATACCCAGAAGTGGACTTGCTGGAACATATGGCAATTTTACTTTGAATTTGCTGGGGAACCGCCATGCTGTTTTCCACAGCAGCCACGCATTTTACATTCCCACCCGCTATGCGGCCACGCATTTTACATTCCCACCAGCGATGCACATGGGTTCCAATTCCTCCACATCCTCACCTGTTATTTTCTGTTGCTTTGATAGTATCTATCCTCATGAGTATATAATCCTGTCTACTTTTGATAGATGGGGGCATCTGAAATCTCCAAGCCTGAGGCAGCCAAATTTCGAGAAAGCATCAATAATTCAGGTTCCTCTCTGAGAAAAAGAGAAGTGAATCCCTTGTGAGGATAACTCAAAAAATAATAATATCAAAGCTGGGAGATAACTTACAGGTCTTCCAATTCAAGCCCTTCATTTTACAGATGGGAAAACTGAGGCCAGAGAGGAGGGGTGTTTAGCTCTGAGCACAATTTGAGCTGGGAACAAAGTGACAGCTTTCATTCCACTTCACAACACTGTGGCCCGGGTCCAAGATAAATTTGCCTCAGTATTTGACAAGAAGGTTGCTCTTTCTGTCTGAAGGCAGAGTGCCCATGTGACTAAAGACAGTATTTACAGTTGTCAGGGCAGCGGCAATAGGGCAGCGGCAATGATGCAGCTGACGCCTCCGGGGCTGGGTGGGGCTCCATGGTTACAGTCAGGGTGGGGCTCTTGCTCATCCTGGTCACTGGCTGGGGCAACACTGGGGTGGGGATGGGTGGGGGGGTCTCTGTCTGAAAGTTGCTGGCACATTCAGAGCCCTGAGCAAGGACTGGTTCCAATTCCCACCTCCCTGCTGTCTGTACACTGCTGGATAGAGATCCACCTTCTTCCCCCAGACCCGGTGCCCCTCGGCAGAGAGAGGGCTACCAGGTCTTACTTATCTAAGAATCCCTGGCCCCTTGCCCCAATCCCAGCCCCAGCTCCAGGCTCTAGACATGACAGCATCTAAGAGATGCCAGGTGCATACAGCTGAGCTTAGAAAAGGCTGGCTGCACACACCTGGGAACCACAAGCCCCTCTGCTCCTCAATCCTTAGAGAGGCAACAGAGCTGAACCCTGATTCTAGAGCCTGGGTTCCAATCCCACCTCTGACACCTGCCACAGCAGGGACCGAGGCCAAGCCCAGTAACCTCTGCCTCAGTTTCTTCATCTGTAAAGCAGGGATAATAATAGTACTTACCTCATAAGCTGATCTTGTGAATTAAATGAGTTAATATTTATGCAGCTGTTAGAACTGGCTCGCAGTTCACAACAATTGCTATGGTTGCGGTGGTTGGGATGTATTTATTTTAATGTCCATTAAGGGAAAAACTAAACCAGTACAGAAAATCTAAGACTTCATAGCCATTATGCTATAAAACAAAACAGACTAAAGTTGTTTAACAACAAAAAAAATGGATTTAAAGAATGTGCCTTTTTAAAGCACAAGTGTACAGAATGACAAATGTTTTAAAGTGATCTGGCGCCCCCTCCTGGTAATGGACAGTAGCTGTCCTGCCAATCCCCCCATTCTGAAACTGCTGAGGTCAGCGCTGTCACTCACTTCCCTCCGGGGACTGACTTAGGAGAAGAGTTGGTCCCATGGGAAGATGGGATGCTCCACATGGCCCGACCTGAGAAATGCATCCCTGCCGTGCTGAAGGAGCTCACCGGTGAGCCCACCCACCTCGCTGCCACTGTTCAATAGTTAAGGAAGTGCTCAAAGCTGGAAGGCGACCCAAACTTGGCCAGCCCCGCACTGTGCCCACCCTGAAATCCCTCTCCGGTTTCCCAGCCCTGCACAGCCCTGCCACAAGCTGGTTTTCTCCCAGGAACGTCTGCAGGATTGAGGAAGCCACAGGGCCCACCGAGGAGGCCCTCCTGCTCTGGCAGGGGTGTCCTGTTGAGCCCTGCTGGCCCAGTCCCAACAGAAGGAAGGAGTGTCCTTGGCTGGACCCCTGGGCTTCATACACCGCACCGCCCAGTCCTCAGGAAGTCCGCAGAACACAGCCCACACTTCTCACAGTGGCCTGGCCCTGCGTCCTCTAACCCTGACTTTAGCCTGTCCCCTCTCTCTCCTTTCCGGACTCCAGCCACACTGGCCCTGCCTCTTCCTCAAACACACAGAGCTCTGTCCCACTTCAGAGCGTTTGCCTTTGTCGGTGCCTCCACCTGCCTGGGCTGCCTCCACCCAGACCCCAGAGGGCTCGCTCCCACCCCCATGTCTGCGCCAGCTCCCGTCTCCCTCGAGGGTCCTGTTGGTGCCAGTCCCCACCTCCCTGTGCCACTGTCCTTTCTCATTTCCTTCAAGCCAGTCCCAACAGTGCAATTGTTGTCTGTCTTTCCCGAAGTCTCGTCTATTTCTCCCACCAGCTGTGAGCTCCAAGGAAACAGGTGTCACACCTGCCCGGCTCACTCCACATCTCCAGCCCACATTGTTCCACAAATGTGTGTTGAAGAGATGAACACTAGCCTCACTTTGCACACAAGGGAACTCAGAGAAGTGAAGTGAGTTGCTTAAGGACAGACAGAAGTGTCTCCGAAGGTCACACCCTTGACCTGTGCCACACAGCCCAAGTTCAGCATGGCCTCTGAGTAGGGTAGGTCATCTCCCAATGAAGTAACTTTTCCCATTTGAGGGGGTCACCACTGGCCTACGAACCCTCCCACATCACTGACTCTGGTGACATCACACAGGCGAGATTCAGTCATCGGGTCAGCTGCATATGGTGCAATCCCTCAGCCCATGATTCATTCATTCCGACTGACATTTGCAAAGAATGTGTAGACACAATATAAGTGGAACGTTTCACTCACAGGGAAGAGGAACGGGTTACTCATTCCTTTAGCCACTAAATTGGCAAATGAATTTTTACTGCCTCCGAGAGCTGGAGACAAAGGAGGGGCCTATTCTAGATGTGCTTCTAGGCATACTCAAAAACTCAGACACATCACACAGGGGTTTTTTTTTAAAGAGTCATCGAATATTCCAAACCTTATTCAGACTATAAGATGGTTGCTAGAGTGATTCAATCAATCATTCCACAAATAAACAAGGAAAGCATGTACTATGTCAGATGGTGACGGAGCCGTGGAGAGAAACAAAGCGGGGAAGCCCAAGAGGAGATGCGATTGTAATTGGCATGTCTTAATTTTAAATTATTTAAGTTGACCTGGCACAGTGGCTCGTGCCTGTAATCCTAGCACTTTGGGAAGCCGAGGCCAGAGGACTGCTTGAGGCCAGGAGTTCAAGACCAACTTGGCCAACACAGTGAGCCCCATCTCAAATTTAATAATAATAATAAATAAAATAAATGAATACATGATTTAAGTTAAGTAATGAAGGAAGGCCTCCCTGAGAAAGCGACATTTGGGCAAAGTGGAAGGAACAGCCCATGCAAAGGCCCGGAGGACCATGCCTGATGTGTTGGAGGCACAGACATAAGGTGGTGGGGGCAGGGCAAGCAGGGTGGTGAGGCTGGAGAGGAAGAGGGCAGATCGGAGTCCTCTGGGCAATGTGACTTTTACCCTGAGTGAGATGAGAGCCAGCGTAGGGTGGTTTTCTGTTTGATTTTTTTCTAGAGACAAGGTCTTGCTCTGTTTTCAGGCAGAGTGCAGTGACATTCTCAGAGATCACTGCAGCCTCCAACTCCCAGGCTCAAGCAATCCTCTGGCATCAGCCCCCTGAGCAGCTGAGGCCACAGGCATGCACCACCATGCCTAGGTAATCATGTGTGTGTGTCTGTGTGTGTGTGTGTGTGTGTGTGTGTGTGTGTGTGTGTGTGTAGAGATGGGGTCTCACTATGTTGCACAGGCTGGTCTCAAACTCCTGGCCTCAGGCGGGAGTCACAGGCATGAGCCATTGCAGCAGGCCAGAAGGGGGACATTTTGAGCACAGGCGTAAAAAGACACCCCTGAGGTGTTAACACGTTCCCTCTGGGAACAAGAGACCGGAGAGGAGGTGACTTTAACAGTTCAGCTGAGAGGTGATGGTATGTGGACCAGGTGAGTGATGAGAAGCAGGAAGATTCTGCACGTTTTGAAGGTACAGCCCATAGGGTGTTGATGGCAAACGGAATGTGGGAATAAGAAAAAGAGAGGGGCCAGGAGCAGTGGCTCATGCCTGTAATCCCAGCACATTGGGAGGCCGAGGCGGGTGGATCACCTGAGGTCAGGAGTTCAAGACCAGCCTAGCCAACATGGTGAAACCCTGTCTCTACCAAAAATATAAAAAATTAGCCGGGCGTGGTGGTGGGTGTCTGTAATCCCAGCTACTTGGGAGACTGAGGCAGGAGAATTGCTTGAACCTGTGAGACAGAGGTTGCAGCAAGCCAAGATCACGCTACTGCACACCAGCCTGGGCAACAGAGCAAGAGTGAAGAGGAAGAAGAAGAAGAAGAGGAAGAGGAAGAAGAAGAAGAGGAGGAGGAGGAAAGGAAGGAAGGAAAAGAAAAGAAAAAAGAAAAAGAGAGGGGTCAAGAACAATTCCAAGATTTGTGGCCTCGGCACCTGAGAGGATGGAGGCTCCACTTTTGGAGCAGGGGATGGCCGTAGGAAGAGCGGGTTTGGCAAGGTGGGCTCAGGGGAAGTTTAGTGTATCAAACCAAAATTCTGTGGACTCGAAAAGATCAAGATGATCCCAAAATTATTATTCACAGAAACCCAAACATCAGCCCAGCACCAGGGGAAACCGCTCAAGCAGTCTGAGAGCAGAAAGGGAAAAATGTTAAATGGGTGTGCAGAAACTCATGCTGGAACGAAAGAAGAGATAAAAACAAGCTGCTAGAGAAGAGAAAAGAATGTGCCCCAAGGACCAGAGCATTGCTGGAGGAAGGTAGCGCAGGGAGCCCTCCCTGCACACAGTCCGGGACCAAGCACAAAACCTCCTTGATTAATCAGTTCCCACTTCTGGTGCCATTAAACCACAAAACCAGAAAGGAGGCGTCTTCTACTCTGCAGCTTCTAATGAATGCCCAGCTCCCTTGGGAAGGATCCCAATCAATAAGGAGTTGAGAACAAAAAGGGCAAAGTCCCTTAAACAGCCCAGAGTGTCTCAAAGCCTGACAGTCTCCTCTCGGCAGAAACAGTCTAAATGGCAGCTGCCTTGAACGGACGTCTCTCACATCGTACAGCGCCCGGCCCTCTAAGGTGACTAACGGTCCTGTTAACGCCTGAAGACAAACATCTCACACTGTTCAGATTAGCCCCCGCTCCTGGCAACAGCAGGCACAGTTTCTGGACAGTTTTAAATAAAAACAAGAGGGCCTGGTGCCAGGAGAAGTGAGAACTGCAATCCCTGTCAACTGTCACTTTTCCTGACAGTGATGAGGAATGAATGGGTGGCAGCAGATGCGGCTCCTCAGACCCAGTGACCTGGGGCAGAGAAGCCCAGAGGGGACCTGGACATATCGTCAGAAGTTCCAAGATGGGACTAATCAGGAGGTGTGTGGGTGCCGTAAATCCCAAGGACAAAGAAAGATGGTCCTTCTGGGAGTGTGAAGATAAATACGGGCAAAGTTAGCAGAGTCCTCCCTTGGGGCCAGAAGCCTCTAGAATTGCATTTCTATAGGGGACATCTTTTGTTTCTAGCTGCGCAGAGTCTGCCTTGACTTCTGCACGTAAAGCCTGGATTTTAATGTGGAGAACTATGTTAATCATGTCTTTTATTATGTATTTTTGCTGCTTTGACATCTTGGGACCTTGCTGACCCAGAAAGTACATTTCCTCCCAGGGTTAGCCAGTTCCTAGAGACAGTAAACAATTGGACTGTGAACATGTGTTTCAAATACAAACCAACCAATCCAGAGCCAGCAGCACCTCCTCTACTGGGCTGTCACACTCCTAGCCACTGTGTGCCTGCCCTAAGGCCACTAACACCCTGAGCCACCGGACAACGAGGGACCAACCCCACCCCCCCCCAGAGCTCACTGAAATTATTCAGATGAGCCGATCCTAAGCCTGCCTACCTGGGTCACCTATTCCTTCCCACAGCCACAGCGGGAAGCTTTCTGCCCCTGTTTTTCCCTGGAAACCTCTGCCTCCCGACCAACCATGGTACTTCCAGGTGTGGCTTCTCCATGGTGTGTCATGCCCCTTCCTCTTGGGATCTGTGTATACAACAGTCTTTTCTTTCTTTCTTTTTTCTTTTCTTTTTTTTTGGAGAACGGGTCTAACCTTGTTGCCCAGGCTGGAGTGCAGTGCAGTGGTGCAATCACAGCTCACTGCAGCCTCAACCTCCCAGGCTTAAGTGATCCTCCTACCTCAGCCTCCCAAGTATCTGGGACTCCAGTGTGCACCACCACACCTGGCTGATTTTTTTTAAGAGGCAGGGTCTTGCTATATTGTCCAGGCTACTCTCAAACTCTTGGTCTCAAGCAATCTTCCCACTTTGGCCACAATCTTTTCTTTTTTTTGAGATGAGGTCTTGCTCTTGTCCCCCAGTCTGGAGTGCAATGGTGCAATCTTGGCTCACTGCAACCTCTGCCTCCCAGGTTCAAGTGATTCTAATGCCTCAGCCTCCCAAGTAGCTGGGATTACAGGTGTGTGCCACAACACCCAGCTAATTTTTTGTGTTTTAAGTAGAGATGGGGTTTCACCATGTTGGCCAGGCTGGTCTCGAACTCCTGACCTCAGGTGATCTGCCCGCCTCGGCCTCCCAAAGTGCTGGGATTATAGGCATGAGCCACCATGCCCGGCAGCAACAATCTTTTCAATAACAGGGCGTCTCCTGATCTGTTGGTCTCCTCATTTCTAAATAATAATAAAACCTACATTTTAAAACAAGAACCCCCTCTCCCCAACTTGCAGGCCATGGGACTGGATGGTGCTGACCCCATTTACCCAACCCCCAGTCCAGATCCAGGGATGGGCCTATGGCTGAGGCCTGGCCAATCAGAATACCCCAGCCCTGCTCGCTACAGTGTGCCCAGTGAGAACCCATCCTGGGCCCATAGTTAGACCAGCTGGGAAAGGGTGGCTGCCAGGATGGGCTCCACTCTGCCCTGCTCTCGGCTTCATTCTCAAGCAGGCGCTCCCGGGGGGCAGCCCACAGGCCCGCTTGACTGAACAGAAACACAGTCAACTGATGTTGTTTCTCCTGCTGTGCTGAGCTGCACATTTGCAGGAATAGACTGGGAAGTTGGGTTTCATCAAGTCTGGGGTTTTGCTGAGAAACAAGGACACAGAGTGAGCAAGGAAGGGATTCTAGCGGTGGGTGATGAAATCTCAGCTGGAATAGAGGAAAGTGAAAACATGGGCAGGGTGCAGTGTGCAGGTGGTGGGATGGGGGATTGTAAAGGGCAGGGTGTAGTGTGCAGGCGGTGGGATCGGGGATTGTAATGGGAATGGGCAGGGTGCAGTGAGCAGGCGGTGGGATCGGGGATTGTAATGGGCAGGGTGCAGGGTGCAGGGTGCAGGCGGTGGGATGGGGGATTGTAGTGGGCAGGGTGCAGTGTGCAGGCAGTGGGATTGGGGATTGTAATGGGCAGGGTGCAGGGTGCAGTGAGCAGGCGGTGGGATCGGGGATTGTAACGGGCAGGGTGCACTGTGCAGGCGGTGGGATGGGGGATTGTAACGGGCAGGGTGCAGGGTGCAGTGTGCAGGTGGTGGGATGGGGGATTGTAGTGGGCAGGGTGCAGTGTGCAGGCGGTGGGATGGGGGATTGTAACGGGCAGGGTGCAGGGTGCAGGCGGTGGGATCGGGGATTGTAATGGGCAGGGTGCAGGGTGCAGTGAGCAGGCGGTGGGATGGGGGATTGTAACGGGCAGGGTGCAGTGTGCAGGCGGTGGGATGGGGGATTGTAATGGGCAGGGTGCAGTGAGCAGGCGGTGGGATCGGGGATTGTAATGGGCAGGGTGCAGGGTGCAGTGAGCAGGCGGTGGGATGGGGGATTGTAACGGGCAGGGTGCAGGGTGCAGGCGGTGGGATGGGGGATTGTAGCGGGCAGGGTGCAGTGTGCAGGCAGTGGGATTGGGGATTGTATGGCCCAGCGGGTCAAGACATTGCTGGAATTAAAGCTATGGAGGGAATTCGTTGAAAGGCTAGGGGCTGGGCACAGTGGCTCACACCTGTAATCCCAGCATTTTGGGAAACCAAGGTGGGTGGATCACCTGAAACCAGAAGTTCGAGACCAGCCTGGCCACCACGGTGAAACCCTGTCTCTACTAAAAATACAAAAATTAGCCACACACGGTGGTGGGCACTTGTAATCCCAGCTACTTGGGAGGCTGAGGCAGGAGAATCACTTGAACCCGGGAGGCAGAGGTTGCAGTGAGCCGAGATTGGGCTATTGCACTCCAGCCTGGAAGACAAGAGTGAAACTCCGGTTCAAATAAAAAGAAAAAAAAAAAGGCTAGGGACAGGTAGATTCTGACTTGGAGACCCTGAAGCTTAATACTGCAAAGACCCCCTCTGGGAAAAAGGTTACAAAATTATGAATATAAGACTGAGGGAGGCTGAGGCCAGAAGATCATTTCAGCCAGGAGTTAGAGACTCCGGCCTGGATGACAGAGCAAGACCCTGTCTTAAGAAAAAAAACCTCAGTCCTGAATGTGATCCTGCTGCTAGATCTAATTACCAGTTTATAGGAAATACAGAGGACAGAAGAACATGTTAAGCTACACAGTGGAGCTGCAAAATCTGGACTGTGGGAAACGCTACAGGACAGACAGCCCCATTTCTTCAACAAACATACTGTCAAGAGAAAAGAAAAAGTGGAAGGGAAAGTCTAGAGATTAAAAGATACATAAAAGACAAAAAAAGTTAAAAAAAAGATATACAAAAGACATGTCAATCAATTGGAATGTGTGGACTTTAAATACTCATTCAAACAAACCAGGGTTTTCTTTATCCTAATATGGAGCCTATTGGAAGTTTGAGCACTGATAGGATATTTAATGTCATTAAAGAATTATTGTAGGCCAGGCTTAGTGGCTCACACCTGTAATTCCAGCACTTTGGGAGGCCAAGGTGGGAGGACTACTTTAGCCCAGGAGTTTGAGACCAGCCTGGGGAACATGGCGAGACCCCTTCTCTATAAGAAATACAAAAATTAGCCAGGCATGATGGCATGTACCAGCTACTTAGCAGGCTGAGGCAGGAGGATCTCTTGAGCTGCAGAGGTTGAGGCTGCAGTGAGCCATGTTCACACCACTGCACTCCAGAGTGGGCAATAGAGAGAGAAGCTGTCTCAAAAAATAACAAGTATTATTGTTCATTTTAAAAGTGGGTACAGGAATTGTTTTGTGATATTTGCTTTTTTTTTTTTTTTTAAACAGAGTCTTGCTCTGTAGCCCAGTCTAGAGTGCAGTGGTGTGGTCACGGCTCACTGCAGCCTCAGCGTTCTGGACTCAAGCAATTCTCCTGCCTCAGCCTCCCAAGAAACTGGGACCACAGGTGTGCACCACCATGCCCAGCTAATGTTTTAAAATTTTTTTTAGGGGGAGGGTCTTGCTATGTTGCCCAGGCTGGTCTCCAACTCCTGGGCTCAAGCAGTCCTCCCACCTCAGCTTCCTAATATGCTGGGATTGTAGATAAGCCATTGCACCTGTAGATAGTTGCTTTTTTAAAAAAAAATCTTGACCAGGTGCGGTGGCTCACGCCTGTAATCCCAGCACTTTGGAAAGCTGAGGCGGGCAGATCACCTGAGGTCAGGAGTTCAAGACCAGCCTGGCCAACATGGTAAAAATCTGTCTCTACTAAAAATACAAAAAATTAGCCAGGCGTGGTGCTAGACACCTGTAATCCCAGCTACTCAGGAGGCTGAGGCAGGAGAATCACTTGAACCTGGGGGGCGGAGGTTGCAGTGAGCTGAGACTGTGCCACTGCACTCCAGCCTGGGCAAAAAGAGCGAAACTCCATCTCAAAAGAACAAAAAAACCTTATGTTTTAGAAACATTTATGGATAAAATTATGTGGCAGTCAGAATTTTAAGATGATTTCCAATTGGCCATGCCCTTGTGTGGGTGAGAATAAATAAATAAATAAAAGAAGGGCAGTAGAAAGGCTGATTAAACCAAAGATGAATTAAGATCTTTCCCTAGGAAAAATATCAACATCTTAGAAGATAGCTGGACCGTATGAAGAGGCAAATAAGAGCTAAAAGACCAAAATCTTAAAGGACAACAGACTACACCCAGGTTTCTTGGCTCCTACAGGGTTATCTGAAAAAGGGAGAACACCTGACTGCTACTAGGACCCAAACAAATCCTCCAGAGGAGAAAAGGTCAGATCTTGGCAGACTGGAGCAGCCTCTGAAGATGGAGGCAAGATACGGAAAACTCTAAAAGCTGCAGAGAGAGAGAGCCCAAATAAAGAGCCAGAAGAGAACTGTCCCCTGAAGCTAGCTTGGTACTGACTGGAGAGGAGAATATCACAGTAAAATATCAAAATTATTATTGGATGATTTCCAGGTGATGATTTTTCGGGTGAGGACACAGGACTTGCCTGTGTCCAAAAGAATAGGCCTGAAAACCTTATGCAACCCCAGCTCTAATGATAGGTTCAGTAAAGATAAGACAAATCAAAGAGGAACCACAGACTGAGTCCAAGCCTGGTTCAGAAGTGGGTCTGATGGGCCAGGCGCAGTGGCTCATGCCTGTAATCCCAGCACTTTAGGAGGCCAAGGTGAGCAGATCACTTGAGCTCAAGAGTTCAAGACAAGCCTGAGCAACGTGGCAAAAGCCCATCTCTACAAAAAATACAAAAATTAGTCTAGTGTGGTGACACAAGCCTGTGGTTCCAGCTTCTCAGGAGGCTGAGGCAGGAGGATCCCTTGAGCCTAGGAGGTTGAGGCTGCAGCAAGCTGATTATGCCATTGCACTCCAGACGGCAAGACAGAATGAGACCCTGTCTCTAAAGAAATTTATTTATTTATTTATTTATTTATTTATTTATTTATTTTTTGAGGCGGAGTCTCGCTCCGTCGCCCAGGCTGGAGTGCAGTGGCACGATCTCAGCTCACTGCAAGCTCTGCCTCCCGGGTTCATGCCATTCTCCTGCCTCAGCCTCCCGAGTAGCTGGGACTACAGGCACCCGCCACCACGCCCGGCTAATTTTTTTGTATTTTTAATAGAGACGGGGTTTCACCATGTTAGCCAGGATGGTCTCAATCTCCTGACCTCGTGATCCACCCACCTCGGCCTCCCAAAGTGCTGGCATTACGGGCGTGAGCTACCGTGCCCAGCCAAGAAATTATAAAAATTTAAAAAGTAACCTTTTCGTGGGAGATTTCTCCCAATTCAGGGGTCAGGCAATTACAGGCCACCACCCATTTTTGAAACTAAAGTTTTATTGGAAATACTGCCATGCCCATTTGTCTAAGTATCGTCTATGGCCGTTTTCACAGTGTAGCAGTTGAGTTGTGTCGTTGCAGCAGAGATCATATGGCTCACAAAGTTGAAAATATTTTTATTCTGGCCCTTTACAGAACAAGCATGCTGACCCCTGTTCCAACTGGATTTACATTCATGGATTGTGGACATGTGGACACAAAACACAGACTGCCTTGCATCCTGATGAAGCTGGAACCAGTATTATTTTCTGCTTTTATCTTTAGCAGTAATAACATGGGCCTGGATTATACCAGGAGGTGGGTTGTGGGTGTATTATTTTGCTTGTGTTAGGGGAACAGGGTCTGCTCAGGGCTGAAACTGGCTTCTTCAGAAAAAGTCGTGGTCACAGGGCTAGGGCTGCTATTTCCTTCTTACGTGATCTCTCTTTCAACCCTTTAAGAAGGCTCCTGGAGACTCATTCAGCCTTTGAGATCCTAAAGGAATCACACCTGTTTAGGGTAAACGGCTCAGGTTGCAGCTACTGAAGGGTCCTCTACCTGACCATCATAATGAGACTCCACATGGCTGAGACTGAACAGATAAGAAATCAGGGAAGATGAATTTGGACTCTAATTGTTTTGGTCTTACAGCTCATCAGGGTAAGGGGGACCAGGTATGGTGGCTCACGCCTGTAATCCCAGCACTTTTGGAGGCCGAGGCGGGTGGATCACATGAGGTCAGGAGTTCAAGACCAACTTGGCCAACATGGTGAAAACCCTGTCTCTACTAAAAATACAAAAAAAATTAGCCAGGCAAGGTAGCACATGCCTGTAATCCCAATACTTGGGAGGCTGAGGTAGGAGAATCGCTTGAACCCAGGGGGCAGAGGTTGCAGTGAGCTGAGATTGTGCCATTGCACTCCAGCCTGGGCAACAAGAGCAAAACTCCATCTCAAAAAAAAGGCGGGGAGGGGGGTGGGCAAGAGTATTTGAGTTCAGCCTTTAATTCCTTTGGACTTCAATTGTGCCTTCGGTTACAAGGAATCTTTGGATATTAATTTGTCCCAGGGAATATAATGAAGACTTTATATTCAAATATGAAATATACTGTTGGCTTTTATTATGAGAGTATATTTAATCTCATTACCAAACCTCTGATGAGCCACACTGGACAACAAAGCTGCACATAATTTGAGATGGGAAAGAAATAGGGAATTAACTGTCAGTGAAGAGTAGCCTTTGGGTTGATTTAATGAGCATGCCTTTCCAAGCCCACTGCTGGGCCACTCTGTCTAGGAGGTTCCACAAGGAGCACTGGCTGGTATTGGAGTTCAAGAAGGCAAAGCCAGGAATGGCTTCAGAGACCACTATCGCCCCATGGAGGCAACCCACCCTTGGGTGTCCAAAGGCCTAATAGTTATACCTAATGGGTCAAGAGAACCAACGCTGGAAGGGAGATTGTGGAAGGACACCTATTTCCCATTCTTTCTGTTTCCTTGGAGAGGCACTTCCATTAAAACAGCACTCAACTCCAATGTGGCTGCACACTGGGCTCACCTGAAATCATGGGGTCACCTGACTTAGCAACAATAAATATAAGACACCCAGTAAAATGGGCATTTCAGGTAAACAGCAAATACATTTTTAATGTAAGTATCTCCCATGCAATCTTTGGGAAATACTTGTATCAAGAAAAAAAAAAGATGTTGTTTATCTGAAATGCACATTTAACTGGGCATTCTGTAGTTTATCTGACAACCTTGGGAGGGGGAACTCTTTAAAAAATAATAATAATACCAATGAGGCTAGCCACAGTTGCTGGCTCATACCTGTTACCCCAGCACTTTGGGAGGCCAAGGTGGGAGGATGGCTTGAGCCTAGGAGTTCGAGACCAGCTTGGGCAATATAGTGAGAACTCGTCTCTACAAAAAACAATTTTTTGAAAGTAGCTGAGCGTGGTAGGAGGTGCCTGTAGTCTCAGCTACTCAGGAGGCTGCAGTGGGAGAATTGCTTGAACCCAGGAGGTTGAGGCTGCAGTGAGCTATGATTGTGCCACTGCACTCCAGCATGGGCAACAGAGGGAGACAGTGTCTCAAAGAATAAAAAATAAATAAACTTTTAAATACCAACGTTTGACCCCTGAGATTCTGGCTTCATTGGGCTGGAATGCTGCCTGAGCAACAGGACTATTCAAAGCACCCCAAGCAGCGGGGCGCAGTGGCTCATGCCTGTAATCCCAGCAGGCTGAGGTGGGTGGATCACCAGAGGTCACGAGTTTGAGACCAGCCTGGCCAACATGGTGAAGCCCCGTCTCTAGTAAAAAGAGAAAAATTAGCCGAGGATGGTGGCGCAGGCCTGTAGTTTGAGACCAGCCTGGCCAACATGGTGAAGCCCCATCTCTACTAAAAAGACAAAAATTGGCTGAGGATGGTGGTGCATGCCCGTAATCCCAGCTACTTGGGAGGCTGAGGCAGGAGAATTGCTTGAACCCGGGAGGTGGAGGTTGCAGTGAGCCAAGATCGTACTACTGCACTCCAGCCCGGGTGACAAAAGTGAAACTCTATCTCAAAAAAAAAAAAAAAAAAAAAAAAAAGTGCCCCAAGCCATTTTACTCTGCAGCTGAGGTGGAGTGGAGAGCGCTGCCCCAGAGTAAGTCCTGGTGTCTCTCTGCCTTGCTCCACCTTCCCACGCCCATCCAGGAAGGATGACTGATGTGGCCAGCTGGAGAGTTTGAGAGAAGGAACTGGGCATATGTGCTCTGCCTTGCCTCTTGCCTCTTTTTAAGATTGGCCTGGGGGTGGGGGGTTGTCTGCTGAGCAGCAGGGCGGCTCTGTCCCTCTGGTGGACCTGCAGGCTGGGACAGTATGTGTGTGGGAAAGGGTGGGACAGCATGTTAGCAAGACTGGCCATACCTAAACATAGTCCCCAAATATTAGGTTGGTGCAAAAGTAATCGTGGTTCTTTCCATTACTTGTTTTTTTTGTTATGTTTTGTTTTGTTTGTGTGTTTGTTTTTGACACAGAGTCTCACTCTGTTGCCTAGGCTGGAGTGCAGTGGCGCCATCTCAGCTCACTGCAACCTCCGCCTCCTGGGTTGAAGAGATTCTCCTGCTTCAGCCTCCAGAGAATCTGGGATTGTAGGCACCTACCACCACACCCCAACTAATTTTTGTATTTTTAGTAGAGACAGGGTTTCACCATGTTGGCTAGGCTGGTCTTGAACTCCTGGCCTCAAGTGATCCACCTGCCTTCGCCTCCCAAAGTGCTGGGATTACAGGCATGAGCTACCGCACCTGGCCCGTGTTTTTGCCATTACTTTTATGACAAAACCACAATTACTTTTGCACCAACCTAATAGCTTTCTTACTCATAAAGGTGGAATTTTCATCATTGTCTTCCTAACTCAAGCATCTCTTTCTCACTTGGTTCTGAACCTCAGTATGAAAGAAAAGGATGCGAAGCATTGGCCCTCTAAAATCCCAACATCTGCTACCTCCTTTTCCTTTTTTTGGCTTGGCTAATTCGCTCACATTCTTCACGTCTCAGCTCAAAGGTCCTTTTCTCCAAGAGGCCTTCCCCAGACAAAGCAAGTCCCCTGGCAGTATGTATGCTTTCATAAAACCCTCAGAATTTCTTTTTTCTTTCTGGCCTACATTGAAACTGTCATTGATAAAAGCAGAATATCTCAACCTCGACACAATTGACGTTGGGGGTCCAGATGATTCTTTGCGATGGGGGCTGTCCTGGACATTGTAGGATGTTTATCAGCATCCCTGGCCTCTCCCTGCTGGATGCCAGTAGCACCTCCCCTCCCCCGGCAGTTGTGACAATCAAAATGTCTCCAGACATGGCGGAGTGCCCTACACTATATTATTGAGTTCAAGGCCAGCTGCATGAGTGCACGGCGTGTGCAGTCACAGGGCCGCATGCTCAGAGGGCCTTGTGCTTGGTTGAATGCTCCGCTGTCATCATGATATTCTTTTTGTTTGGTTGGTTTTGGTGCAAATTTAATTTTATTAAAGCAGCCTTGATGACAGCTTGATTTTAGGACTTCGACTTCCAGAACTGTAAGACAATAAAGGAGTGTTGTGGCATATCATTTTCAACTGTGTGACAATTTATTGGCTGGCAATGAAATTATTAGTAGTTTTTGAACAGGGAACCTACAAATTATGTTGCTAGTTCTCACTGTGTACCTCGTTTTTTAACGCTACTCTCCTCATTTCAAAGCAACGATGGGGGCTTTGGAGGAGCAAAGAATGTGTCTACCTTATTCACAGTGCTGTCTTCCCGGTGCTGGTGAAGAGAAGGTGCTCAAAAATATTTGAGGAAGGCAGGGAGTGATGGAGAAGCTCAATTTAGGCCCTGCAGCTACCCCTGGCTGAGAAACAGAAGGAAAGAATCACCTCGGTCCACTGGCATAAGCTGCTCTATTCATCAGCGAAGCCTTCCTTCCCGAGGCTGCAGGAACATTCTTCCAAACTCTTCAAGCGTGTCAAACGGCAAGTGTCCCCTGTGTGGTCTGTGGGTCTCTCCCTCGGCTCTCCATATGCCATGTCAGCTGGGCCAAGCAGAAATCCCCAGATGTAATAAGATAAGGCCGGGTGAAAGCCTTAACACTGAATTTCTGAGCTCGGCTCATTCAAGGCAGCCTTTCACTTTGCATTAATTCTGGCCAATTTAGCTTGTCCTCCCATCTGAAAATCAGTCTACCAGGATGCAATTCTCATAGCCAGGGGAGCTAAGGTCAGCTAGGCAAGTATCTCTAGCAGCAGGAAAATGCCATTTATAGTAAAGCCACTTAAAGTGGGGACCCAAATTTCAAACTAAATAATGAAGGGGAAAAAAATGTTTGATTGGGGCTGCATCTTGAAAACTGATAGTAAAATTTCTAAGAATAAGCTTATTTCCTTTCATGGCTTTCTTTTATAGGTTCACAGTTTGCAGGGCCTCCCGGGGGGGGGTGGGGTGGGGGATGGGAAAGAGCATGAGGGAGGCTCTGGGTTCCCCTACCATTATGTTTCTTGGTCTGGGAGGGAGATGGTGACAAGAGTGTGTTCAAGTTATGAAAATTAATCAAGCAGTACACTTAGAATTTGTGCATTTTTCTTTTTTAAAAATAGAGGCAGGGTCTCACTATGTTGCTCAGGCTGGTCTCGAACTCCGGGACTCAAGTGATCCCCTCATCTTGGCCTCCCAAAGTGCTGGGATTACAGGTGTGAGCCACCACACCCAGCCAGGATTTGTGCATTTTTCTATATATAATTTGTTCAATTAAAGATTTTTTATAATGGTTCCAAATTTCAGGAATCTCGAAATACTCGCTTAGTAGGATACTAAGCCCAGAAAATATAAAGTAATACTTTACTGTATACTTAAGTCTATGGAGTTGCTGTCTCCTATCTGTAGGAGTAGAAGACAATTACTTCTTGGCTTGGGTTGGTTTGCCCCTGGTAAGGAGGTTTCTCGTGGCACCAGGAAGGTTTCATGATTCTCCATAAAGAACAGATTTGGCATGTCTTGCTTGGTGCTTCTCTCATTGTGTGTCTAATGATTCCATGGACATAAAAGAATACTCTATATTGAAGGAGAAAGTATGTTTCTTACTTGCTGTCCTCAGTCCTCCCCCAGTGGCTCTCATCAGTATCCTCATCCCAGTAAATAACACAAACATCCACCCAGTCCATCCAGGTGCTCAAGCCCAACCCTGAGGCATCTTGACTTCCCCCTCTCCCTCCTCTGATCCTTCAAAGATGTCCACCTCCAAGTCACAGCGCCAATCTGTCTACTTCCCTCCTCTCCACCACCCATTCTAGTCCTAGTGTGGCCAGTTGAATAACAGCCCCCAAAGATGTCAAGCCTGAAACCCTGGAGCCTGTAAATATGTTACTTTCATGGTAAAAGGGACTTTGCAGGTGTAATTTAAGTTAGGAAGTCTGATCCTTTGAGCTGGAGCTGCAAGGTTAAAAAAAAAAAATCCTGTGATGGGGAGTGTAGCTTGGATTAGCCAGGTGGGCCCTATATAATCACAAGCCCTTAGAAGAGGCAGACAAGGCCGGATGCGGTGGCTCACGCCTATGATTCCAGCACTTTGGGAGCCTGAGGCGGATGGATCACCTGAGGTCAGGAGTTCGAGACCAGCCTGGCCAACATGGTGAAACCCTGTCTCTACTAAAAATACAAAAATTAGCCAGGCGTGGTGGCACATGCCTGTAGTCCCAGCTACTCCGGAGGCTGAGGCAGGAGAATCACTTGAACCCAGGAGGCGGAGGTTGCAGTGAGCCGAGATGGAGCCACTGTACTCCAGCCTGAGTGGCAGAGCGATACTCTGTCTCAAAAAAAAAAAAAAAAAAAAAAAAAAAAAGAATGACAGAGTTTGTGAGGGAGAGTTGGACTGAGGGCATCACGACGGAGTTAGGGGTTGAAATTGATATACCACTGGCTTCGATGATGGAGGAAGGGTCGACAGCCGATGAAGGCAGGCAGCCTCTAGAAGCTGGAAAAGGCCAGGAACGAATCGTCTCCCAGAGCCTCCAGAAAAAAAAGCAGCCCTGATCACACCTTGATTTTAGGACTTCTGACTTCCAGGATGGTAAGAGAATAAACCTGTGTCAAGCCACTTCGTTTGTGGTAACTTGTCACAGCAGCAATAGGAAACTGACATACTTAGGTGCCATCACTTTTCACCTGTGCCTAGCTGATCCCCTGCCTCTGTCCTTGCCCCATAATCTCCCTTTTTCACAGAGGGGCCGGAAGAATCTTGGTAATTTAGAAACAGGGTCCCTGCACACCAGCACATCCTCCTTTTTTTTTTTTTTGAGATGGAGTTTCAATCTTTTGCTCAGGCTGGAGTGAAGTGGTGCAATCTCGGCTCACTGCAACCTCTGCCCCCCGGGTTCAAGCGATTCTCCCGCCTCAGCCTCCTGAATAGCTGGGATTACAGGCATGCACCACTACTGCCCGGCTAATTTTTGTATTTTTAGTAGAGACGGAGTTTCGCCATGTTGGCCAGGCTGGTCTCAAACTCCTGACCTCAGGTGATCCACCCACCTTGGCCTCCCAAAGTGCTAGGATTACAGGCGTGAGCCACTGCTCCTGGCCACATCCTCCTTCTTAAAACCTCCCATGGGTTTCCATGATCCTTAGAATAAGATCCAGCCTCCTCACCATAGCCCACAATGCCTTGCGCCATCTGGCCCTGGCCTCCCTCTTCCCATTCATTGTGCTCTGGCCTTAGCTGGCTTCTATGTGTATCCCAACTCGAGATGCTCTTTCCAGCCTCAGAACCCTTGCACTTGCTGTTCCCCTTGCCTGAATGCTCTTCCCAGCTCACCTCGTGGCTCCTGCCATCTCCTTCAAGCTTCTTGGCTGAAATGGCCCCTTGCCAGGGGTCTTCTCTGGCTACCACCCCAGCCCCCAGCCATTATTGCTTCTTACAAATCACAATCTATGACTGTATAACTGGTTATCTGTCCTCTCTCTCTTCTACTAGGATGTAAGGTTGTATGGACAAGACGCCCAGTCTGTCTTGTTGGTGGTTGTGTCCCTCTGTGTCAGGCATCAGTACCTGACCATTTGTAATGAGCATTAAATATTTCTTAAATGAACCCGTTGTGTTTCCTTGGCATGACCTAAATGACTTCCCCATTGCATGTCCTCTACTTATAATAAGCACTTGGGTTCTAGTTCTGATAGAATAGAAGCAAATAAATGGGAAACTCGGGCCTTTGTGCAAGGTCAGGGTTGTCAAGCCTACAGACATGGGCAGACGTTTCTCTACAGAGCAATGCACATGAGGATAAAATACATAGCAGCTGTTGATTAATTAAATAGTCCTAAGCTGAGCTGCAGTGAGCCAAGATCATGCCAATGCACTCCAGCCTAGGAGAGAGAGACTCTGTACCCCCCCCCCCAAAAAAAGGCGGCAGCAGCAGAAAAAAACACCTAGATAATTCACAACTGTTGTTTTTTAAATCGTGAATAATTGAACTAAAGATTGGAAACCAGAGTCAGTGTCAATCCACAGTACTTCATAATAAACTATCCTATTTTTCACCCAAATTCTGGGCTTGGTTTTTGTTTGTTTGAGACAGAATTTCACTCGTTGCCCAGGCTGGAGTGCAATGGCACGATCTCAGCTCACTGCAACCTCTGCCTCCCAGGTTCAAGTGATTCTCCTGCCTCAGCCTCCCAAGTAGCTGGGATTACAGGCGCACACCACCACACTCGGCAAATTTTGTTTTAGTAGAGACAGGGTTTCTCCATGTTGGCCAGGCTGGTCTCAAACTCCTGACCTCAAGTGATCCACCCACCTCGGGACACTGCCTGTGTAATACACCAGTGTTACACAGAGGATTCCCCAAGATTTCACTCTGGAGTTCCACATCTAGAGAGAAGGAGGCATACCAAATGTCTCAGAGTACATTTCTATTGTATCTGGAATACACTTCCGTGATTGTCAGGACATAGATTGCTTTCTATGCCCTGACAGGGCATGAACACATATGAAGCAATGACAAAGTTTTGCTTAGAGTCAGTATAGCATGATACTTAGGGAATGGGCTCTTCAACCAGAGCATCTGGATTCAAATCCCAAATAACACAGTAAGTGCTCAAAATATTAGCTATTATTGTATTTAGAATAAAAACCAAACTACTATGGTCTACAAAGTTTATGATGTTCCCTGCTTCTCAAACCTCACCCTGTCCCACTCTCCCTAATTGTTTGCAACCCAACTTGCCTCTGCAGTTTCTTGAACGGAACATTCCAAGTTTATTTACCTTGAGGTCTTTACAGTTATTTTTCTCCCAGTATAGAATTTTCCTCAGATCTTCTGTAACTGGCTCTCTCTCACCTTTCAGGTTTTGGGTTTAATGTCATCTCTGAGGCCTTCCATAATTAAGCTATTCAAAACAGATCCCCTCCCCCACCCTAATATGTCACAGTTTCATTTCTTTTATGGCACTTATCAGTAATTTACTTATCACCATTTAAATATAAACTCCTCTACAACAGGAAACCTCTTGCTCATTTTTATTCCTGAACCTAGAAGAACTAGTACACTGAAGGCATTTGATATTTGTTATGAAAAGGAAACAACAAAAAAATCAAGTTCAGGCTGGGCATGGTGCCTCACACCCGTAATCCCAAGCACTTTGGGAGGCTGAGGCAGGAGGGATGCTTGAGCCCAGGAGTTTGAGATCAGCCTAGGCCACATATTCAGACCCCATTGCTACAAAAAATTTTTTAAATTAAAAAATGGCTAGGCATGGTGGCACACAACTGTAATTCAAGCTACTTGAGAGGCTGAGGTGGGAGGATCACTTGAACCCAGGAGGTTAAAGCCACAGCGAGCTGTGATCACAACACTACACTCCACCCTGGGCGACGAAGCAAGACTTCGTCTCAAAAAACAAATTATGTTCAAATCCTATCTCACCATAAAAACCTAGCTACAATCCCCAGAGAAAACCAAATTTCAAATACTAATATATGCCAGGTGCAGTGACTCATGCCTGTAATCCTAGCACTTTGGGAGGCTGAGGTGCACAGATCACCTGAGGTCAGGAGTTCAAGACCAGCCAGGCCAACATGGCGAAACCCCATCACTACTAAAAATAGAAAAATTAGCCAGATGTGGTGGCAGGTGCCTGTAATCCCAGCTACTCAGGAGGCTGAGGCATGAGAATCACTTGAACATGGGAGGTGGAGGTTGCAGTGAGCCGAGATTGTGCCACTGCACTCCATCCAGCCTGGGGGATAGAGCGAGACTCTGTCTCCAAAACAACAACAACAAAAAACAAATACTGAAATAGATCTGGGTTGTGTACCGGGTATCTGTTATATTCTTAACAGCCCATCTTTTGAAAAATATTTCACTATTTGGGAAAATCCCACATCATGAGTTCTGTCTTCCTATTGTAGATATCAAAATACAAATTCCCAGCCTCTCTTGCAGCTAAGATGTAGGCATGTAATTAGACTCTGCCTACCAGGCACCCTCATAAGGCTTGACTCAGAAAAGAATAATGTAGTGACTCTGTTTCTCGACACATGGACTGTGGCTGAAGTGTTGGGCTTTCTGGGAGAGTGGGGGGGGCACGTCAAGTGAAACTGGTGAGACTGTAGTGGCGTTTCCTCCGGTACTTGATAGGGCAGCACAACATAGACACTGCTCTCCTAAGGCCAGTTTTGTGCATGATTTCGGGCATCATTCCTAGAAGTACAGCCTTGAATCTGTCCCCAAAATTCTCAAAAGCACCTCCTATCACTTTAGTAAACCCTTTTAACACTTAGCTAGTCAGCTTCTCTTGCCTGTCCCCAGTGACAACCAGGTTTACAGGAACTACAACTGCCTATAACTTTAGGACTTCAGTCTTTAGAATATGAAATTGTTCCTGTGTCTCGCAATTTGTTTCCTGCTATGTATCAGAATCAGTTGTCCCTGGAAGAAGGAGATGAAAAACACAGGCCAGCCATCTTTGTTCTCCACTCCAGGTCACAGTCATTTACCTCCATAACTCGTTGGGAGGAACAGTCATAAGAGACCTGCTTCATCTTTATAACAGAAGGGTATACCATACTTTAAGTATACCTGTTCAAAGAATTAGTTACAATGTTTCACAGTTAAAAAGTGATGACTAATTTTGAATTTGTTAAATACCACCCTCTTATAATAAAACAAGATTCTATATCACAAATTGCAAACTGGTAAGTAAATCTGGTCTACAAAGGGTTTTTGCTGGCTTATGATACATTTAAGCTTTAAAAAAAATGGTTAACAGAGATACAAAGATTTTATAGTTATATCTGTGATTTCTGCCATTCTTAAAAAAACAACAGCAGCAATTGATGATTATAAGCCTGCACGCAGCAAGCAGGAAGTCACAGGCCCCCTTTTGACAAGCCATTAGTTCATCTGGCCACTGATAGGCACTCACAAATCAAATTTTTACTTATAATGTTGTTGTATATATTGGAAGTTGGTGAGACTACCTACTATTTTATGAAAATGTTAAGTAAACAAACATAAAAACATTTTACATTAGTATAAAATGCTGGAATAAAAAAACATTAAATCAAAAGAGAAAAGGCAAATTAAAGGGGGAGAGGCAAAGGGTTGGGACTTTGACTTGAAAATTCCAAAGCAAGTCAAACCATAGTATGCAATTTAAACGATGTGATATGTGTGCAACATAAGGTGGACCCTGAAGTTAACTTTAAGAAAACAGTAGGAATTTATAAGAGACACTGACAGACTACAAACGTGGTTTCCTTTATTTTGGTAAACTTTAAAGATCTCGGGAGGGTGTGGTGGCTCACGCCTGTAATCCCAGCACTTTGGGAAGTCGAGGCAGGCGGATCACGAGGTCAGGAGTTCGAGACCAGCCTGACAAACATGGTGAAACCCCCTCTGTACTAAAAATACAAAAATTAGCCGGGCGTGGTGGCGTGCGCCTGTAATCCCAGCTACTCAGGAGGCTGAGGCAGGAGAATCGCTTGAACCTGGGAGGCGGAGGTTGCAGTGAGCTGAGATCGCACCACTACACTCCAGCCTGGGCAACAGAGTGAGATTCCATCTCAAAAAAAAAAAAAAAAAATCTCATTTTGATACTAATTCAAAAGGCCAAATAGAATGACCCTCTTTCTGAATAATTAAAACAATTTACATTTTAAACATGTATTTCTGTAGGATGTATTCTATCATCTGAAATATTAATAAGATCCAAGAATTTCCTAACTGAACAGTAAACAGATCCTAAGTATATAATCTGTGAAAATGATTTAGAAAGCATTTTGACTGGGGGAGGTGGAAAATAAGGACATGTAAATGATCTGCAGTTTAAAATACAAAATCCTGTCACGTTACATCTCACATGTCCAAGACATCCTCCGTGTGCTGAGAAAAAAAATGATGGTTCTCAGAAACGGTATAATCCATTAATAAGTCATTCATCCAATACATAACAATTTTTAAAACTCCTTATAAAAAGGAGTCCACGTATTCACAGATACTGTAGAATCCCCAGCTCCTATGTATATTACCGAAAAATGCAAACAAGTGTATCTTTGAGGTATTATGGCAATCCACATCTTTCTCATCAGACTATACCAGTCACCTCAGTACTGTGGAAATGTTCCATCGATTTTGGCAGCCCAGGCCATGAGGCCCCCCACAACATCCCGAACTGTTAAAGGGTCTAACTCTTGAGCTGCTGATAAGGACTGGAGGATCTTCACGGCTTTCTGTGAGTCATTTCCCAGTTTGCAAATCACATAAATGGGGACAGCAGCCCCTTCTTGTGTGCCCTGCTTCTCTTCCCAGATTGCTTCTTTTAAGAGTTTCAGGCTCTCCGCATCCCTGCGTTCCAAATGTTTCAGAGGGATGTGTAGGGCATGAGGCAAACGACAAATGTCCACCTCCACCTGAGGCCTGACGTCCAGCAACAGGTGGAATGCCCCAGAATCCAGAAGTCGCTTATAGTCGGTGACAGAAACACGCTCCTCTGGGCTCAGTAGTTGCAGGGAGCGGCATTTATCAGTGGCTGAGGAGCCACAGAAGGCTTCATAGTCCAGCAGATCAGTCACAGTGGGCCGTTCCCCGCAAGCTGCACAGTCGAGCCTGCGGCTCCGCAGCCGAATAGAGCGGAAATGCCCTCTCAGGGCATCAAAGAGCAACAAGCTGCCACTGTAAGAGGGGCCCAGACCCGCCGCGATTTTCAGCACTTCCAAGGCCTGCAGGCAGCCTAGGACCCCGGTAACGACACCGAGCACCCCGCCGTCCGCGCAGTTGGTCACTGTCTCCGCTGGGGGTGGTTGGGGGAATATGCAGCGATAGCAAGGCCCACCGTCATAATGGTAGACTGTGATTTGGCCCTCGAAGCGCAAGGCACTGGCAGACACGAGGGGCCGACCCGCCAGCACACATGCGTCATTAACCAGGTAGCGAGTGGGCACGTTGTCCGAGCAGTCAGCCACCACATCATATCGGCGGACCAGGTCTAGGGCAGTGGCTGGCGTAAGGGCCTGAGTGTACGGCACGCATTCCACTGCCGAATTGAGGCGGCGCAGCGAGGCGGCGGCCGAAAAGGCCTTGGCCTGGCCAGCCAGTGCCTCGCCATGCAGCACTTGGCGGGCCAGGTTGCTCATCTCTACCACGTCATAGTCCACAAGGCCAAGGCGGCCCACGCCGGCCGCTGCCAAGTACTGCGCTAGTGGACAGCCGAGCCCACCGCAGCCCACGATTAGCACGCACGCGGTCCCCAGGCGCAGCTGTCCGTGCACGCCCAGCTCGGGCAGCACTAGCTGCCGGCTATAGCGCAGAATCTCATCTCGGGACAGAGCGGCCTTCGGCGGCAGCGGCGACACCGGAACCAGCCGTTCTGGCTGCGGTGCCTGCTCAGCCAAAAGAGCCGACGCCAGCTTCTGCTTCAGCGAATTCAATTCCTCCTCACGTTGGGCAACTTCAGCTTGTAAGGCGAGTATCTCCTCCCGGGAAGCCATGGCGACCTCTTCCGGAAGTTGTCGTGAAAGGCATTTCCGCTTCCGGCTTCTGTCTCCTAGCGACTGGGATAAACTAAAAAATTTTATGGTGCTTGGGAAAAGGTGATGAATAGATATTTACTTCCTGAAGAAACCTTCAGATTAAACTTCAAAGACGTATAAATCCAGAATATTTCTAATTGAACCACGCAATGGCCCTAGAAGAACTAGCGATCAATCACACAGATCATCCCCCGCTTCCGAATTTGGTACGGTCCGACCCGTCCTTTTCCGCGCCACATTACGTAATTCCGCTTCCGGCATCTGGCTCAGTTCCGCCATGGCCTCCTTGGAAGTCAGTCGTAGTCCTCGCCGGTCTCGGCGGGAGCTGGAAGTGCGCAGTCCACGACAGAACAAATATTCGGTGCTTTTACCTACCTACAACGAGCGCGAGAACCTGCCGCTCATCGTGTGGCTGCTGGTGAAAAGCTTCTGCGAGAGGTAGCGCACCAGGTCTCCCTCCCCGAAGAATGAGATGGGCTGGCTTCCCCGGCCCGGGTGTCGGCAGCTGGCTGCGCGAAGCGGCCCTGTCCAGCCTTCTTTGCCTCACACAGGAAGGCCCGGGGAGAGGGCCACCCTGCGAGGGAAGCAGAGGCGGATGCTTGTTGGGTTTTCTTCGTGTCCTGGGTTCTCATTCCTGCCCTTGGGTTTTGTGAGACTCTCATTTATCTTTATTATGTAGTACTCCCGTCCCCCGCCTTTCCGTAGAAAGGTTGGCCACTCTTTTACTTGGAAGCGAGGCTGAAAGCGTGATCCCACTCCTCCCTCTAGGCGGTCAGGATCTGCGGCAAGAGCCGGGAGTCCAAGCGAGAGCTCTCACTCTCCGCTCCGGTGCCGAGTGCTTACATAAGCATGAGGTTTGGTGTGTGTGGGTTAGGGAGCTATTGCTGGGCACGATAACCTTTCTGGAAAGGAGAAAGCAGAAGAGCATCTTCGCTGATCACTGGTGGATGTTTGGTGTGATTGTTAGAACCGGGATGGGGGGTGGGTGGAGTTCGAATTTGGAAGTGTTAATGCAGTGTTTTTAAAAACTGCAAAAAATCCTGGAGTCAGTACGAAGTAACTTGTTTTACGATTGCACAAATGGGATCATGCTGTGAAATCTTTGAAGACTTTTTCTCATATTAACATGTACAAACATAGCAAATTACTTTGGAAGTTAGGTAACATTCCATATGGCTGTGTTATTTATTTAATCAGGTCATGGCAATGAACTGGATTATTTCCAGCGCCTTTTGGTTGTTTCTGTTTTTTGGCTTTTGCTTTGTCGATGAGAACAAGGACTTTGTTCACACCATATTTTCCAGCTAAATTTAGAAAAGTGCTTGACACATAGCGGTGCTCCTTTATTGCATCAGTGTTGGCAGCAGACACGTTCATACTTTTACTTGTGTACTAGGGATAAATTCTTCGAGGTAGGATTGCTGGGTCGACAGAAATGTGCTTAAAATGGACAGTTACTGCCAAATTGCTCTAAAGAAAAAAGAGGTTGTACAAGTTTGGACTCTCCATTCTTCAGAGTGCCTGTTTTCCTATCAACCAGCCCGCCTGAGCATTAGACTTGACATTGTTGGAAGTACTCATTTGTGAAAACCATTGCTGTTTTGATTGTATTTCCTTGAATAACTGCCTTCATATGCCTTGCCCCTCAGAGTTTTAAAATTTTTATTTTTCCTGTTTAATCTTTTAATTTTGATTTCTATAAGCTCTAAATTAAAGAAATTAACTATCATACAACCGATCTCGTTCAGGGCTTCTATTCTAATTTTGCAATTTTTTTTTTTTTGCTGTTTTAATTTTTTTATGTAGTACAATTTATGTTTCCTTTTAATGGTTTGTGAATCAATCTTTTAAGATCAAAATGAAGTTTGATAAAGGAAACAAAACTTGTCAGATGCAATCAAATTACTTGAAGTCAGCCCAGCTTGGTACCTTTGAGCTGCCTCACCCTCAGGTGGTGTAGCTGCTTTGAAGTGGTAGGGGACAGTAATTTGCTTTTAACGACCCCATTTTGTTTATGGAATTTCTCTTTCAGCACGTCTATTAAAATCACCTTACATATTTTGGCATGTAAAGGCACCAGTGCCCAAATTGAAGGCACAGTGGGAAGCCAAAGTCATTGTTCTGCTCTTGGAGAATAGATAACACAGGGGTTTGCTTTCTTGTCTTCAAAGTTTGCTGGGGCTGACTTGTTAAAGCCTTTAACAGTGGAATATGTTTTCTGGTTGATTTTCTTGTATTTGTTTCTTTTTTCTTTTTCTTTTTTTTTCTTTCGGAGACGGAGTCTTGCTCTGTTGCCCAGGCTGGAGTGCAGTGGCGCCATCTTGGCTCACTGCAGGCTCCGCCTCCCGGGTTCTTTTTAGTAGAGACGGTGTTTCACTGTGTTAGCCAGGATGGTGTCGATATCCTGACCTCGTGATCCGCCTGCCTCGGCCTCCCAAAGCGCTGGGATTACAGGTGTGAGCCACCGCGCCCAGCCTCTTATATTTGTTTCTTAAAGCAGGACCAAGAGAAGACGGAATGTTATGTCGTAGGTATTATTTATCCACCAAGTATTGTGTTGGTTTGTTTTTAGACTAGAAACTACCACCTGAGATTAATGGGAAGTAACAGATGTTAATTCTGAAGCACAGTGGAATCTTTTGTAATGCTACTCTGCTTTTGTTTTTTTAATTTGATAATGTGAGGTAATAGGCACAACTATTTGAAATTGTGGTTTAAGATAGTGTCACCATTCTAAAATCGGTTTTTTTAAAGACGAAATTAAATCAGATTTATACTTGATTATTCTATTTGGATCAGATTAACAAGAATAATCACTGAGTTACTCAGTTTGGTTTGAGTTACCATGTAAAGTGCTTTTGAAATATTTTATGTAACTAAGATTTGCTATTAAGGTTCAGAATATTATTTCCAAATAGGTAATAAAATTTCATATGGCTGGGCACGGAGGCTCATGCCTGTAATCCCAGCATTTTGGGAGGCTGAGGCGGGCAGATCACGAGGTCAGGAGATTGAGACCAGGCTGGCTAACACGGTGAAACCCCGTCTCTACTAAAAATACAAAAAATTAGCCGGGCGTGGTGGTGGGCGCCTGTAGTCCCAGCTACTCCAGAGGCTGAGGCAGGAGAATTGCTTGAGGCCAGGAGGCAGAGGTAAGCCGAGACTGCGCCACTGCATTCCAGCCTGGCAACAGAGCGAGACTCCATCTCAAAACAAAAAAAATTCATATGATACATAGGTCATTACGTGATTTTCTTTTGAACTAAAAAGTATGTTCTCTGTGTAGGAATTCTTTAATATCTCAGGACATTAGCATGTTTCAGCAACATACTGGGTTTGGAGGTAAAGTACTAAATGTTTGACATTTATTTCATTTGATAATTGAAGTTTTCCTCAACGATTAATATAGCAATACATCTCCATTTATACTTTTAAGGAATTAGTAATTTTTAAATTACTTTTAAATTTGAGAACACTGTCATCAGTCATTAATACAAATTTAATTTTTTTAGTGGAATCAACTATGAAATTATAATCATAGATGATGGAAGCCCAGATGGAACAAGGGATGTTGCTGAACAGTTGGAGAAGATCTATGGGTCAGACAGAATTGTAAGTTGTAAGAACATTTTTCTGTGATATGAATTGTGATTATGTAGGGGAAAGATGAGACATGAACAATGCTTAAATTCAATCTATTTGTTTAGAAACTGAAAAGATAAAGAGCAACTTACACATTTGGGATTTAAATGCATTTTTGTTGTCCGTAAAATTTTACATATCTTTGGTATGGTGGGTCAGTGGTCATTTTACAGCAAAGAGTGAGCCTTTGGATGAACTCTGTTTATAACTAATTCTGCAGATAAATTTTCTTGAAGGGCAAAAATTAAAGCATGATACTGAATTGACAAGGAATATTATATAATTGGGTTATAATTGGTAGTGTGTGTGTGTCTTAATCTTTCTTGCTCCCTTTCGGTAAGTATTCTCATGCTTTCATTAGAGAATACTGCCTGAAATTAAGAGCGTGTAGGTAGAAAAAGTTACTGTTTTCTTGTGAAACATTAATGACTTCTTAGAGTACTTGGCATTTTTAGTCTATAGAATAGTCCTGTGAAAGTAGATTGACTGTATTAGTCCTAAACTTTAGATTCACCCACTGTACCTTGAAACTTGTTATTCTAATATAGAAGTTACTTAGGCAAATATAGAGTTTATTTTATAATGGCTTCATGAATTTTATTTTTGGTTACCGGTTTGTATCTACAAATGTTTATGTATACTCGAGCTCTTTTATAATTTATATTCACAAATTATTGCAGACCACAGTTTTTCAGTCTTGGCACTATTGACGTGTGGACAGATTCATTCTTTACTGTGGGGGTTGTCGTGTTTATTGTAGGATGTTCAGCACCGCATCTGGACTCTTCTCACTAGATGCCACTAGAAACCCCCCTCCCCACTTGGCAACTGCAAATGTTTGGATATTGTGAGATATTTCCTTAGGGGAAAAATTACCCTTTGCCTCCAGTAGAGAACCATTGGCATAGAGAAAGAAGTCCCTTTGAGAACCTTTATTGTTATTTACAGTTCAAGAAATGGTAAATTAATCATTTAAAAAAAAGTCACTCAGTCTAAATATTCTTAATAAATCTCAGTAATAGAAATACTTTCTTTTTTTTTTTTTGTAGCCAAGAGCTTTTATTTTTTTATTATTATTATTATTATTTTTTTAATTTATTTTTTTATTGATAATTCTTGGGTGTTTCTCACAGAGGGGGATTTGGCAGGGTCATGGGGCAATAGTGGAGGGAAGGTCAGCAGATAAACAAGTGAACAAAGGTCTCTGGTTTTCCTAGGCAGAGGACCCTGCGGCCTTCCACAGTGTTTGTGTCCCTGGTTACCTGAGATTAGGGAGTGGTGATGGCTCTTAACGAGCATGCTGCCTTCAAGCATCTGTTTAACAAAGCACATCTTGCACCACCCTTAATCCATTTAACCCTGAGTGGACACAGCACATGTTTCAGAGAGCACAGGGTTGGGGGTAAGGTCACAGATCAACAGGATCCCAAGGCAGAAGAATTTTTCTTAGTACAAAACAAAATGAAAAGTCTCCCATGTCTACTTCTACACAGACACGGCAACCATCCGATTTCTCAATCTTTTCCCCACCTTTCCCGCCTTTCTATTCCACAAAGCCGCCGTTGTCATCCTGGCCCGTTCTCAGTGAGCTGTTGGGCACACCTCCCAGACGGGGTGGTGGCCGGGCAGAGGTGCTCCTCACTTCCCAGTAGGGGCGGCCGGGCAGAGGCGCCCCTCACCTCCCGGACGGGGCAGCTGGCCGGGCAGGGGGCTGACCCCCCCCACCTCCCTCCCGGACGGGGCGGCTGGCCGGGCGGGGGGCTGACCCCCCCACCTCCCTCCTGGACGGGGCGGCTGGCCGGGCGGGGGGCTGACCCCCCCACCTCCCTCCCGGACGGGGCGGCTGGCTGGGCAGAGGGGCTCCTCACTTCCCAGTAGGGGCGGCCGGGCAGAGGCGCCCCTCACCTCCCGGACGGAGCGGCTGGCCGGGCGGGGGGGCTGACCCCCCCACCTCCCTCCCGGACGGGGCAGCTGGCCAGGCGGGGGGCTGACCCCCCCACCTCCCTCCCGGACGGGGCGGCTGGCTGGGCAGAGGGGCTCCTCACTTCCCAGTAGGGGCGGCCGGGCAGAGGCGCCCCTCACCTCCCAGACGGGGCGGCTGGCCGGGCGGGGGGGCTGACCCCCTCACCTCCCTCCCGGACGGGGCGGCTGGCCAGGCGGGGGGCTGACCCCCCCACCTCCCTCCCGGACGGGGCGGCTGGCTGGGCAGAGGGGCTCCTCACTTCCCAGTAGGGGCGGCCGGGCAGAGGCGCCCCTCACCTCCCAGACGGGTCAGCTGGCCGGGCGGGGGGCTGACCCCCCCACCTCCCTCCTGGACGGGGCAGCTGGCCGGGCGGGGGGGCTGACCCCCCCCACCTCCCTCCCGGACGGGGCGGCTGGCCGGGTGGTGACCCCCCCACCTCCCTCCCGGACGGGGCGGCTGGCCGGGCAGAGGGGCTCCTCACTTCCCAGTAGGGGCGGCCGGGCAGAGGCGCCCCTCACCTCCCGGACGGGTCGGCTGGCCGGGTGGGGGGCTGACCCCCCCACCTCCCTCCCGGACGGGTCGGCTGGCCGGGCGGGGGGCTGACCCCCCCACCTCCCTCCCGGACGGGGTTCCCGGCTGCCGGGCGGAGACGCTCCTCACTTCCCAGATGGGGTGGCTGCCGGGCAGAGAGGCTCCTCACTTCTCAGACGGGGCGGCTGCTGGGCAGAGGGGCTCCTCACTTCTCAGACGGGGCGGCCGGGCAGAGACGCTCCTCACCTCCCAGACGGGGTCGCGGCCGGGCAGAGGCGCTCCTCACATCCCAGATGGGGCGGCGGGGCAGAGGCGCTCCCCACATCTCAGACAATGTGCGGCTGGGCAGAGACGCTCCTTACTTCCTAGATGTGATGGCGGCTGGGAAGAGGCGCTCCTCACTTCCTAGATGGGATGGCAGCCGGGCGGAGACGCTCCTCACTTTCCAGACTGGGCAGCCAGGCAGAGGAGCTCCTCACATCCCAGACGATGGGCGGCCAGGCAGAGACACTCCTCACTTCCCGGATGGGGTGGCGGCCGGGCAGAGGCTGCAATCTCGGCACTTTGGGAGGCCAAGGCAGGCGGCTGGGAGGTGGAGGTTGTAGCGAGCCGAGATCACGCCACTGCACTCCAGCCTGGGCACCATTGAGCACTGAGTGAACGAGACTCTGTCTGCAATCCCGGCACCTCGGGAGGCCGAGGCTGGCGGATCACTCGCGGTTAGGGGCTGGAGACTGGCCCGGCCAACACAGCGAAACCCCATCTCCACCAAAACCAGTCAGGCGTGGCGGCGCGTGCCTGCAATCGCAGGCACTTGGCAGGCTGAGGCAGGAGAATCAGGCAGGGAGGTTGCAGTGAGCCGAGATGGCAGCAGTACAGTCCAGCTTCGGCTCCGCATGAGAGGGAGACCGTGGAAAGAGAGGGAGACCGTGGGGAGAGGGGGAGGGGGAGGGGGAATACTTTCGACTTAGAGGTGAGTGTCAGTTGTATGAGGTCTTGGTGGCAAGAGTTTAAAGGAACTGTGTTACTACATGGTAAATGTAGTTCTAGGAATTCTTTCAGTCTGTCTCACAGATGAGTAACTCAGGTCTGTCACACCTCAAGTCTTCTCTGAAAACCTTCTAATGGATGGGAATACAGAAAGAGGTAAAAAGTTGACAAATTTTCAGGCTTCTAGCAGAGACTTTCAGTAATGCTAGGTTTGAATTTTTGGCCAGTAGTTCCCCGTTTTCTTTTAGAAGCCCAGGGTGAAGGCCACTGATTCACAACACTCTTGAGTTATGTGCTGCCATTTAATCTCGGACCATCAACCAGACAACATTTTGAATACTTTTGTCATAAAACCTCAGCCTTAGGATGTGATTGATTGATTTTAGGGAATGGTTACTAAACTGACCTTTCAAATTTTGGAACAACATTGTCTTCAAAGACATTTTTCTTATCAACCCAATAAAATTCAAAATGAGAAAGTTGCATTCACTGTTATGATTTCCCTCTACTACCAGATAAAATTCCTTATTCATTCATTATTTTATGACATTTAAATAAGTTAAACTAGAAAATGACTTTTAAAAACAAACAGTATTAATCCATGCTAGGGATGACACTTGCTTTTAGTGACAGATGTATGTTTCGTTGAGAAAATGAAGGATTTTGAAACCATGTTAGAATACCTCAGATAAAGTATTCACCACAGATGCTTTGTCAGCCTTTCAGACTGGCTGAAATGAATCTTTCAGAAAAGAAGCCAAAGAAGATATTTTTTAAAATTCTGTAGGTGACACAACTGAAGCAAGAGGTTAGGTCATTTTTAATGACCTAACTAGGTAGGACCATAGAGAAATTGGGGGCACTTACTCTGAACTATTCACAGTGCTTACAAGGCAGAGATCTGAAATTGTGAAGGACTTCAACTGCTCTGTGTTGAATGCTTTTATTATGTTTGGTTTATGTAGTTTGTTTCATCTCCCAACTTGAGATCAGATAAAGTCATTTATATTTTGTCATATTTTCTTCCAGCTTTATTGAGGTATAATTGACAAAGTTATATATATTTAAAGTATGAATACCACATTTGGGGAATGAACCTGTCCATCACCTCACGTAGTTACCCTTGGGGGCAAGTTGACAGTGATGAGGACAGTTAAGATCTGCTCTCTGTGAATTTCAACTATATAATATGATACTATTAACTATAGTCACCGTGCTGTGTAGTAGATTCTTAGAACTTTGTTTTACATTTTGTCATTATTTTATAGTTTAGTATTTTAAAAACTTACTCTGATAATAAAATGTAACACGTTTATTCTTAAAACATCAAATGTAAGATAAAAAGGTTTGACTACTTGAAAATATTAAACTTCTGTCCATTCCTAAATACCAAAATATTTCTAACAAGATCAGTACCCCAACCAACCAGATAATTCATAAGACCAAAACTAGAAATGGCCAGTAAACAAGAAAAAAATACTGAGCCTCACTGATAAGTGAAGATTTACAAAACAGGAAGAGAGTACATATTAGCCTTATTAGCTGAAGATTTATTTTTATTTTCTCCTATCTTTTTAACCCAGTGTTTCTGAGAGTATTATAGAACAAGTCCACTCAAATACTGTTGATCCTAGTATAAATTGATACTGTTTTTCTGAAGTATCATCTGGCAGTAATCTCATGACCCTCAAAAATCCTTAATGCCTTTGTAATAAGTATAAAGCAGTTTATAAAACTGTATATGTAGTATAGTCTCAATTCTGTTTTTAAGTAACTTTTTTCAAGATTGTCTGTGATAAGTTTTACAAAGGTTCTTGTCAAACAAATTATAGTTTCCCATAAAAGTATTTTATAAGCAGCTGTGGCAAACATGCTTCAAAAAGTATATGCCTGTCATTCTTGCAAGCACTTTATGTGAATCCACTTGCTTGTTCCTCATGAAAGCCAAGTGAGAGGGGGCTTTGTCACGCCTCTTTATATTCTCAAGATCACATGGCAAATGAGTAGTGGCCAGGATTCAAACCCAGGCATTGTGGTTCCAGGGTTCATCTTCCTGTCTGTAATGCTATCCTGCCTCACATAGAAAGGGGCCATCAGATTGATATGAAGAAGCAAAAAAGGATCAGGGGAGGGTGGAGAGGTGGAATTAAGAGTCTGAAAGTAAAGCATACCAAATAGAAATAGTTTGGATTTCCTACATAAGAAATAAACAAGCACATCCTTGTAAAATATAAATGTTACCAGTAAAACCGAAGTTGCCTTTGATGAACATTTTATTTATTTATTTATTTATTTTTTTGAGATTGGAGTCTCGCTCTGTCGCCCAGGCTGGAGTGCAATGGCAAGATCTCAGCTCACTGCACACTCTGCCTCCTGGGTTCAAGCAGTTCTCCTGCCCCAGCCTCCCGAGTAGCTGGGATTACAGACCTGCACCACCATGCTGGCTAATTTTAGTATTTTTAGTAGAGACTGGGCTTCACCGTGTTGGTCAGGCTCTTCTTGAACTCCTAACCTCAGGTGATCTGCCCACCTCAGCCCCGCAAAGTGCTGGGATTACAGGCGTGAGCCACCACGCCTGACCTGATGAACATTTTCTATAGGCATCCCATTCCCTTGCACAGGGGAGACCCAGGTCAACAGTTTGGTGCGTTTTTTTGTGCATATATGTGTGTATGTGCATTTGCAGAACTAGGTAGTGTGGTGGTCTTGTTTTTTAAAACATAACTGCCATCTTCCTGTATCATCATTACTTCTAATTCTGTCTTGGCGATCTTTTGTCACCAGCTCACCTCATTTCTGTTAATGGCTCCATAATACTCTAATATTTTCTATAAACCTTTGAAGATTCTGAAAATTATAAGTATCATAGTCTCCTTGTCCATGGTTTTGCTTTCCGTGATTTGTTACCTGCAGTCTGAAAAGAGGTAAGTACAGTACAAGATTTTTTGAGTTAGACCAAGTTCACATAACTTTTATTACAATATATTGTTGTAATTGTTTTATTTTATTATTGGGTATTGTTAATCTCTTACTGTGCTTAATTTATAAATTAAACTGTGATAGGTGTGTATGTATAAGAAAAAGTATATATAAGGTTTGGTACTATTGGAGATTTCAGGCATCTCCTGGGGATCTTAGAAAGTATCACTTGGGGTTAAGGGGGTGTGCAACTGTAACAAAGTTATCTTTGTTTGTTTGTTTGTTTGTTTGTTTTTTGAGACGGAGTCTCACTGTGTCACTGAGGCTGGAGTGCTGTGGTGTGATCTCAGCTCATGCAACCTCTACTTCCCGGGTTCAAGCGATTCTTCTACCTCAGCCTCCTGAGTAGCTGGGATTACAGGCATGTGCCACTACACCTGGCTAACTTTTGTATTTTTAGTAGAGATGAGGTCTCACCACGTTGGCCAAGCTGGTCTCTTAACTCCTGACCTCAAATGATTCACCTGCCTCAGCCTCCCAAAGTGCTGGGATTACAGGTGTGAGCCACTGCATCTGGCCAAAGTTATCTTTTTTTAAAAGAAAGGTTTTCCAGCTAAAACAGAGTTGTAGAAAATCTCAGATGAGCTTTTAAAAATTTGCTTTTTCAGGGCAGATACCAGATGGGGATCAGTATTTTGTCAGAAATTATTCACAAAATCAAATAAAATTTAGCTGTGATCTGATATATCCTGCTCGATTTTGTTCAGTGACTTGCAATTATCATAGATGCTTATTTGAATGTCTTTCCTTCCTGTAAGCTCTTACCAGACAGCAGTGTATTTTATCCATCTTTATGCAAGATGTACTTTGCTATAGATACAAATTGTGACTTAAAAATTTTTAAATGTGGGGATAGTGGAGTAAAAGTGTAGAGGATTTCTTTTTAGCAGTTAGAGTTAGATTGTTATCAGCTTAAAATAGCCTGTTATCACTATAAGATGGGTTTTGTAAGTCTCATGGTAATCATAAAGGAAAAGCCTAAAGTAGATTCACAAAAGATAAAAAGTAAGGAATCAAAGCATAATAGTACAGAAGATAATCATAAAGGAAAGGAGAAAGAGAAAGAAGCAAAAGATCTATAAAACAACTAGTAGCAATTAACAAAATGGCAGTAGGAAGTTCTTACATTACATGTCGGTAATTACCTTGGATATAAAGGGATTAAATTCTCCAAAGACCTGGAGTGACTGAATGGATTTTTTTAAAAACAGCCAACTATATGCTTCCCACAAAAGACTTGACTTGTAAGGATACACATAGACTCAAAGTGAAGGGATGGAAAAAGACATTCCATGCAAATAGAAACCTCCAGCAGATTGCATATAGTGAAAAAAAAAATTCATCTGCTTTAATTGAAAATGCTTTGTTGAGAGATTTGCAGTCAGAGGCAACCTGCTTATATACTGGCAAGTGTAGAAGGGGACAAGATAGACAAGACATGCTCACTAATGAGTCTCCCTGAACCCCATACCTCAGAAACGTAGGGCACAGTGAGAACTTTGGCATTTGACTTTTTAAGTGTCCAGCCAAAAGGAAAAACTAAACAAGTAAAAGTCGGGCTCCAACTATTAAGCAAAAAGATTTAGGAGGACTAAGTGATTGACCAATAGTAAGAAAAGAGAAAGAATTTAATTAGGAATATGACATGTCCTTGGACCAGTAGAGGAGATGAGGTCATCCAAGCATAAGGTCAAGATAAGTTAATAGAGGAAGAGTGATATTAGTATTTAAAACCCAAAGGGAATCGAGAGAACAAACATCAGATTTCCCAAGAAGGTGCAAAATAATGAAGTAAGTCCTACATTTTTCTAGGAAGGAATCAATAGGTTTAAAAGGAAAATCAAATACAGATGTAAAGACATATTATTTAAATTAGAGTGAGTGACACCAGAAAAAAAAGTTTAAAATTTTGATTGTAGGGTCGGGGTTAAAGAATGTTGCTTTGCTGGACGGGCGCGGTGACTCATGCCTGTAATCCCAGTGCTTTGGAAGGCCGAGGCGGGTGGATCACGAGGTCAGGAGATCGAGACCATCCTGGCTAACACGGTGGAACCCTGTCTCTACTAAAAATACGAAAATTAGCCGGGCATGGTGGTGCATGCCTGTAATCCCAGCCACTCTGGAGGCTGAGGCAGGAGAATCACTTGAACCCAGGAGGCGGAGGTTGCAGTGAGCTGAGATCACGCCACTGTACTCCAGCCTAGGCAACAGAGCGAGACTGCATCTCAAAAAAAAAAAAAAAATGTTAGCTAAGTTAAACTATTTGGTTTGTTACCAAATGCTTTTTTTTTTCTTTTGGCAAAAAAATATTAAGGATACTTTGCTTTAAGTTCTAACAAGTGCAACTATATTTCTATTAAAGTGAGTATGCACTTTTGAATAAAATAAAATTTAACATGATAAGATTTCTGTTTCTTTGTGTAAAATGCTATTTCTTATTCCTACAGCTTCTAAGACCACGAGAGAAAAAGTTGGGACTAGGTAAGTCGTGTAATCTCTAACCCCTCACACCTGCTGCTTGCTTGGTGACATGATCCAGTGTGTATTTTCCCAGTTTGGAATAGGGCCAAAATACAGTAACTTCCTATGATGGTTTTTAATGATCTTAATGACATTTAAATGGTATAACTTGGGTCGCCTGTATAAGTCAAGACCCACTCAGGAAAACAGAACCACTGTAAGTCTTTCAGTGTAGGGAATTTAATACTGAGTCTCTGGTTACACCCCTGAAGGAGTTCCTGAGAAACCAAATGGAGCAGTGAGGCTACTAAGATTAGTAACAGCTGGAGGTCACTACCACCCCTAGGGACGGAGCAACAGCAGGAAGAGATGTTAGAGCCCAAGAACCTGGGCTGCCCAGAGGGAGCTAGAATGATGGGGCAGGGGCTGCCTGGCAGGAGCTAGAACTGTGGGAAATTCCCAGTCAGAGGTAGGAGGGAGAGTAACAGAGGGAGGACCACTTAGACTTTTCCCTTTTCCCCTCCCTGCAGTCTTCCACCTGTACCTCCCAAAGCTGTTTGGCAGCCAGTTGACAAGAGAATCTGGAATATGTAGTTCACCCAATATAGCACAGAGTAGGGAAGGGCCAGAGAATGGGTCTGAGGGCAAATATCTTGGACCAGCATGCTGCAAACCTTGGAACATCCTTTAAGTTACAAGTTTAAAAAGTTACTCTTCATTTAAGGCTGGGCACAGTGGCTCACAAATGTAATCTTAGCACTTTGGGAGGCCGAGGTGGGCAGATCACGAGGTCAAGAGATCGAGACCATCCTGGCCAACATGGTAAAACCCCATCCCTACTAAAAATACAAAAATTAGCTGGGCGTCGTGACGCGCATCTATAATCCCAGCTACTCGGGAGGCTGAGGCAGGAGAATCGCTTGAACTCAGGAGGCAGAGGTTGCAGTGAGCCGAGATCACACCACTGCACTCCAGCCTAGTGACAAAAACAGTTATTCTTTATTTTTAAAAAAGGAAGCTTTTCCAGCTTTTAAACATACAGCATTATTGAAAAGCTCATATGAGCTCAGTAATTCTGAGAGGAAACTCTGCCTTTATTTGTGCTAAAACTTAACATGAAGAAAGCACAATGCTTAACTGGAGTCTGCTATCTTGAAGACCATCAATTCCCAAGCATCAAATGTTCTCAGTATCTGAACCCAGAAGATTCTTTGGGATTCAAAAAAATCTGGAAACTGCCATGAAACCAAAAAGTGTAAATATTCACTCCTTTATCTTTCTGAGACAGTCTTACTCTGATCCCCAGGCTGGAGTGCAGTGGCACAATCTCGGCTCACTGCAACCTCTGCCTGCTAGGTTTGAGCCATTCTTGTGCCTCAGCCTCCCGAGTAGCTGGGATTACAGGCGTGTACCACCATGCCTGGCTAATTTTTGTTTGTTTGAGACGGAGTTTCGCTCTTGTTGCCCAGGCTGGGGTGCAATGACGCGATCTCGGCTCACCGCAATCTCTGCCTCCCGGGTTCAAGCGATTCTCCTGCCTCAGCCTCCCAGGTAGCTGGGATTGTAGGCATGCACCACCATGCCCAGCTAATTTTGTATTTTTGGTAGAGAAGGGGTTTCTCCATGTTGGTCAGGCTGGTCTTGAATTCCCGACCTCAGATGATCCGCCTGCCTCGGCCTCCCAAAGTGCTGGGATTACAAGTGTGAGCCACTGCGCCTGGCCAATTTTTTGTATTTTTAGTAGAGATGAGGTTTTGCCATGTTGGTTAGGCTAGTCTCAAACTCCCTGACCTCCAGTGATCCACCCGTCTCAGCCTCCCAAAGTGCTGGGATTACAGGCATGAGCCACCACACCCAGCCGATATTCACTTCTTAACAAAATAAGTTAGAAGAGTTCAGCCTTGCTCATAAGACACTTGTGAGGGGTCTGGACTAGAGAATGCAAGAATCCCCAGGTCCTGCTCCTGACAAGTTACCCTAGCCTGCCAAGTCCCTGTGGGACTTTGAGGCATGGAGCTGGCTGAGTAATTGTCACCTAGGCCTTTGGCCCCAAATACCAGAGCAAGGGTCTAGCGTACCAGGTTTACAGTGTAAAAGACAAGAAAAAGGGAATTGAAATGTTTTGGATGGAGAATCAATAGGACTTAATTACAGTTTAGAAGTTATGGTTAAAGGCAGGAAATCAAGAATCATCTCTAGACCTGTGGATGGAGCAGTTGGATAGTTGGTGCCTTTCCTGGAGAGGTGGCCTGTAAGAGAGAGGTAGAGAATTGGAAGATGATTTTGCAATGTTATCTTTGAGATTTCTGAAATACCCAAGTGGAGATATTAAGTAGGAAGCTGATTTGTAAATGTGGAGCTCATCAGTGTCTTAGGGGGATGCCAAGGAAACACCAGATGGGTTTTTAAAGCATGAGAATGTGATAATTGTGCTACATAATCTCAGACTTTTGAACTTATAAACTATTTCTTTGCTAAACTGAAATAGAGGTATGATCTATTGTATTAAATTGACATCTGAATGGGGGTGTGTGGCCAGCTATCTTCTTGATTATATATGTAATATACATGAACTTATGTACTTAAGGTGAAAAATACCAATTTATTAATCTGACTTTTAGAGAACTAATGTGTGCTCTTCAGGTGCTAAACAATTTCCTTGATGTTCAAATGTATATGTAAAGATTTCTGTTGATTTTCTTGAATGGATATACTTTCATTTTTAGGAACTGCATATATTCATGGAATGAAACATGCCACAGGAAACTACATCATTATTATGGATGCTGATCTCTCACACCATGTAAGTGGTATGTTTCTTTATTAGCTATTTATGGTAGTCTTAGCCTATTTTACTGACTTACTGTTTATTCTTTTCAAATTTCAGCCAAAATTTATTCCTGAATTTATTAGGTAGGTACTATTTCTAATATTTGAAAGAAATATGACTGGAAACATTTATCTTACTGGTTTTGGGCTTATTTTCATTTTTTATTAATCAAAAATACACATACTATTTTTTCTATCAAAAATATAAACAAAGTTTGGGAAGTCAGGGTAGGAGGGTTGCTTGAAGTCAGCAGTTTGAGACCAGCCTGGGCAACAGAACAAGTACTTGTCTCTACAAAAAAAATAACAAAAATTAGCCAGGCACAATGGCATGTGCCTGTAGTCCCAGCTACTCAGGCGGCTCAGGTGGGAGGATGACATGAGCCCAGGACTTCAAGGCTGCAGTGAGCTATGATCATGCCTCTGCATTCTAGTCTTGGTGACCCTGAGACAGAGTGAGACCTTGTCTCTAAAATATTTATCTGTATAGATAGTAGACACACACACACACACACAACACACATTTGAGACTAAATGATGTATTTTAGGAGTCCTGAGGAGCAAATCAACAGGTAGTTCGTTATCTGAATTCTTTCAGACCACAGAAGAAGGTGGAAGATGGCTTCTCTGATAAATGGAATTAAGCCTTGAGTTATTAGAATAAAACACCGTGAACAAAAGAGTTTATTCCAAGAATGCCAGAATGGCTCATTATTGGTAATCACTTATAATTCATTCATTATGTTAACAAAGTAGTGTGGTTAAGTCTGTAGATGCTAAAGGAGATATTATTTACTACCATTTTCTAGTTAAAACTTTAAGAATAGAAGGAAACCTCTTAAGCATAATAAAAATAACCCAGTCCTAATACAAATGTCACACCAAATAGTGAAATGCTGAATCATTTCCAATACATGCATTAATACAGGCATGCTAGCTATCATTAAACATGGAAATGTTAATACAATAAGACAAGAATTTAGTTAAATGTTAGTAAAATATACACAATTATATTTGTTTGTAGGCAATATAATTAAATTCTTAGCCCAAAAGACCACAAAACCTCTGTGAATAAGATTTTGGAAGCTGTTCTGAGTTTAAGCTAGATACATAAAAACAGAATCAGATTATTGTCCCTCCAGTTCAGGGAGTTCAGGGAGTTCCCACTAACATCTAGGGAAAAATCCAAGTTCCTTCCCTTGTCCCTCAAGCCCCTATGTGTTTGTTGGCCCCTGCCTCCCTTTCTGACCTCTGCCTTGTGCTCCTTCCTTTTTGCTTTCCATGCCATAAGCATGCTTCTGAGTTCACAGAGTTCCATTTTCCTTTGCCTGAAATGCTGTTTCCATGCTCCTTGATGACCATCTGCTGCTCATCCTTCAATCTCTGCGTAAAGTCACCTTAGACCTTTTTTGGTTATATCTCCAGTATACAAAAGCCTCTTTAACCTGTAGAATAGAAAATGGGCAAAAAGGTACAAACAGACCATCTATAGAAGAAATCCAAATGGCTAATAAAAGAAGACGTTCTTCCTGGGATGTAGTCAAGGAAATAAACATAAAATAACTGTGTGTGACCATTTTATTATCCATTAGTTTAACAAAGTTAAAAACTTTTAGAGCAGTAATATCCAGTACCAATAAGATGGTAAAAAATGGACACACAAATATTGCTGAAGGAAGTATAAGTTGCTATAACCCTTTTGGAAAATATGTGTTCAAATTTGGGAAAATATGTGTTAGAATTAAAAATACTCAGGCTTGGCCGGGCGCGGTGGCTCACGCCTGTAATCCCAGCACTTTGGGGGGCCGAGGCGGGCGGATCACGAGGTCAGGAGATCGAGACCATCCTGGTGAACACGGTGAAACCCTGTCTCTACTAAAAATACAAAAAAATTAGCCAGGCATGGTGGTGTGCACCTGTAGTCCCAGCTACTCAGGAGGCTGAGGCAGGAGAATGGCATGAACCTGGGAGGCGGAGCTTGCAGTGAGCCAAGATCACGCCACTGCACTCCAGCCTGGGCGACAGAGCGAGACTCCGTCTCAAAAAAAAAAAAAATACTCAGGCTTCATTTGGGCAATTCCAGTATATTCCATTTTGGGGAGTCTAAGCAGTAATACATTTATAAAAACGTTTATTGTGACCAGGCACAGTGGCTCATGCCTGTAATCCCACACTTTGGGAGGCTGAGGCGGGTGGATCATGAGGTCAAGAGATTGAGAGCATCCCGGCCAACATGGTGAAACCCCGTCCCTACTAGAAATACAAAAAATTAGCCAGGCATGATGGCACTCGCCTGTAGTCCTAGCTACTTGGGAGGCTGAGGCAGGAGAATCACTTGAACCCGGGAGGTGGAGGTTGCAGTGAGCCGAGATGGCGCCATTGCACTCCACCCTGGCAACAGAGCGAGACTCCATCTAAAAAAAACAAAACAAAACAAAAAAAGTTTATTGTAGCACTGTTTATTGTGGTTGAGAGCGTAGGGCACCATGGAAACAACCACAGAGGTGTGTGAGTTGAATATTCTATGAAGTAGTTTTGCAATTATTAAAAAGAATGGGAAAGAGCTCTCTTGACCTGTAGGGATGTCTATGATTCCATGATTTGCATTGTTTTTGTTTTGAGATGGAATCTCACTCTGTCATGCAGGCTGGAGTGCAGTGGCGCAGTCTCAGTCACTGCAACCTCCACGTCCCGGGTTCAAGCAGTTCTCCTGCCTCAGCCTCCAGAGGAGCTGGGAATACAGGCACGTGCCACTACACCTGGCTAATTTTTGTATTTTTAGTAGAGACAGTTTCACTATGTTGGCCAGGCTAGTCACAAACTCCTGACCTCAAGTGATCCACCTGCCTAGGCCTCCCAAAGTGCTGGGATTACAGGCGTGTGCCACCACATCTGACCCCATGATATGTATTGTTAACTGACAGAAACCAGGTCACAAAATGTACTTTTTTTGCATCCCAATTTTGTAAATGCAACCAAAAATCCTAGGGGTGTATGTTTGTCTTTATCTTTCTCTAGGCAAAGAAAAGTGTGGCAGGACATCAGGCTGTTTTTAGTATTATTTGCTTCAAAGAAGGCGAGAACAGAATGGAAGGGTATTGGGAAAATTAATTATTTTAATTTGAGAGACAAGGTCTTCCATTGTCACCCAGGCTGGAGTACAGTGGCACAATCACAGATCACTGCAGCCTGAACCTCCCTGGCTCAAGCCATCCTCCCATTGCAGCCTCCCAAATAGCTGAGACTAAAGGCATGTGCCACTGTGCCCGACTAATTTTTTTTTTTTTTTTGAAATGGAGTCTCACTCTTGTTACCCAGGCTAGAGTGCAGTGGCGTGATCTCAGCTCACTGCAACCTGCCTCCTGGGTTCAAGTGATTCTCTGCCTCAGCCTCCTGAGTAGCTGGGATTACAGGCACCCGCCACCGCGCCAGGCTAATTTTTATATTTTTAGTAGAGATGGGGTTTCACCATCTTGGCCAGGCTGGTCTTGAACTCCTGGCCTCGTGATCCACCCGCCTTGGCCTCCCAAAGTGCTGGGATTACAGGCGTGAGCCACTGCACCCAGCCTGTGTCGACTTCTCTTAAAAGTTTTGTTTGTGTAGCTCATGAAAATGACTGTTGAAAGCTCAGTGGCTTTTTCTAATTGACAGCTAATTTATTCTACAGGAAGCAAAAGGAGGGTAATTTTGATATTGTCTCTGGAACTCGCTACAAAGGAAATGGAGGTGTATATGGCTGGGATTTGAAAAGAAAAATAATCAGGTAGGTACATGTGTTACAACTTCTTTATTAGTATAACTACTGGAAATGTATTCATAGCAAGTATTTGGATTAGCTATCATGCTGCCTGGGATTTGTGGGATCAGGTTATAACTTCCAGTAAATACTCCCAGATAGTTTCTTACAGTTTTTCCTGTGATTAGAGCCTGGATGTTTTTTATTAAGGAAAAATCAGCATAAACCTTTGGACCTTTGGTAGAAATGGTCTCATTCAGCAAAAGTTACTGTACTGGACCTTCAGTTTTAATTTATGTGACCTGTTCCATACTTTTGGACTAAGTATGTAGGGTTTCTCCCCATAATTATAGTGTAATTTTAATTAAGATTGATTTCAGACAGACCGGGGTTAAAGTCTTAACTCACTGCAACCTCTGCCTCCTGGGCTCAAGCAATTCTCCTGTCTCAGCCTCCCGAGTAGCTGGGACTGTGGACCTGCACCACCATGCCTGGCTAATTTTTGTTTCATAGAGATGGGGTTTCACCATGTGGCCCAGGTTGCCCTTGAACTCCTGAGCTCAGGTGATCTGCCTGCCTCAGCTTCCCAGTAGCTGGGACTGCAGGCACGTACCACCATGCCCAGCTAATATATATAATATGAATTATATATGAATATATATGTATATAATATGAATATATATGAATATATAATATGAATATATATAATATGTATATGAATATATAATATGAATATATATATGAATGTGTGTATATTATATGAATGTATTTATATATATATATATATATATATATTCACTTTTTTTTTGTAGTGATGGGGTTTTGCCATGTTGCCCAGGCTGGTCACTCCTGGGCTCAAGTGATCCACCCATCTTGGCCTCCTGGGATTACAGGTGTGAGCCACCGCGCCTAGCCAGGTCTCCTTTCATTGACTAAAAATTTCTATTTTGTTCTAGATAAATAACATTTTTATGAAATTAATGTTACATTTATGAAATTAGTATAGCATTTTAACACTGTTCTTTGATGTGTTTCTCTTGTTTATAAATTGTATTTTGTAAAGAAAATCTGATTGTTTTATTTGGCAGCCGTGGGGCCAATTTTTTAACTCAGATCTTGCTGAGACCAGGAGCATCTGATTTAACAGGAAGTTTCAGGTACAGTGAAAATTTCCACTACTTTTATATAACTTCTTGGCTAACTTTCTTTACAATGGATATTTTAAAGAGACACTTTACATTTCTACCTTGTTTTTATTCTGGGATACTAAAAAGGCAGACTAAAATTCCTAGAAGTTGCTAATGAAGCCTAAACATCTCAAGGAGACATATTGTGCTTTTCCTTTAAAAAGCTGAAGGCAGTTAGGTTTGTGTGCTTGTTAACATTAGTATTAAGGCTCAACTGCTCTTTGGAATGTTGCTATTACTGATAATCTGTTCCAAAGAATAGCATGTACTTAATTTTCTGCATTTCATATGAATACTTACACCATTGTCTACAGAAAAGGTTAAACTCTTTAATATTTATATAGAGCTCTCTCAGTTACCTTGTTCTCCATATGTTTGAGGAAATTTTTGTTGTTCAATTTGGACAAAGCTTCGGTCCCTCTGAGTTTTGCGTGTCTGTTTCTGGGTGTATGGGGTGGTGGTCTAGATTTGCTGTAGTAGATGTGAGCTGCTTTGTGTGACTCACCATGGCAAATGACAAAACTTGCCAGATTTTTTTTTTTTAATCTCTGAAACTATAAAATGCCCCTGCATCTACTTTAGTGACCCCCAAGCCCCCCAAACATTACTTAATAATTTCTACTAGTTGATACTTTTTTCCACTAAATAATGTTGATTCTTGGGTCCTTTGCTTAATGCAGGAAAATCTAGGTCCTTAAATGTGGGAATTGACACGCACACACACACACACACCCACACACACACACACACACACACACACAAATTAGGACCTGGCTGTTGACAGTCAAAAAGAAAAATGAAGCCTCTCTAGAACTAAAAAGCAAATAGACTGGAGAGCTGAACTTGGGGATGAAAGAGAGGGGAGGCTATACCCTAAGGCTAAAGAGTCATTTGTGATATGATTAAGATCTCTGATTGCGGATGGGCGTTGGCTGGTGGATGGGCAGTGGCTTGCGCCTATAATCCCAGCACTTTGGGAGGCCGAGGCATGTGGATCACTTGAGGTCAGGAGTTTTAAGACCAGCTTGGGCAACGTGGCGAAATCCTGTCTACTAAAAATACAAAAATTAGCCAGGTATGGTGACGTGCGCTTGTAATCCCAGCTACTCAGGAGGCTGAGGCAGGAGAATCACTTGAGACCCAGAGGCAGAGGTTGCAGTGAGCCGAGATTGCGCCACTGCACTCCAGCCTGGCGACAGAGGAAGACTGTCAAAAAAAAGCCAGGCATTGTGGCTCACACCTGTAATCCCAGCACTTTGGGAGGCCTAGGCAGGTGAATCACAAGGTCAGGAGATCGAGACCATCCTGGCTAACAGTGAAACCCTGTCTCTACTAAAAAATACAAAAAATTAGCCAAGTGTGGTGGTGGGCCTGTAGTCTAAGCTACTTGGGAGGTGGAGGTTGCAGTGAGCTGAGATCGCACCACTGCACTCCAGCCTGGGCAGTAGAGTGGGACTCCGTCTAAAAAAAAAAAAAAAGATCTCTGATTGCCATGTGGCAACAATGCAAAGAATAGTGGCACTCACAAAATCTCTGTACAGCGGGAAGGGCCAGTGTGGATTTCACAGGCCACAGTTTTGATGGTTTTGAATAAAAACCTAGGGTAACTGGTAACTAGTTGTGAAGATAGAGGCTGTGAAGAAAAACACAGCAGGGAGAGGAATGGGGTGAGGGTGGTTTGCTGCATCAGAACCATACAAGGATTAGTGGAGGGGATGGGGGTTGAAGGATGGCCTGGGAGTTCTGGATTTTCATGTATTGACAGCAATGATTAGCTGTGTTCTGTATAAATGACAGAGCAGCCAAACAGACAAAAGTGAACCTGTTAATTGCACAATTTTTTTTTTCTTTTTTCTGAGACAGGGTTTCGTTCTTGTTGCCCAGGCTGGAGTGCAATGGCGCGATCTTGGCTCACCACAACCTCCGCCTCCCAGGTTCAAGAGATTCTCCTGCCTCAGCCTCCCGAGTAGCTGGGATTACAGGCGTGCGCCACCATGCCTGGCTAATTTTGTATTTTTAGTAGAGATGGGGTTTCTCCACGTTGGTCAGGCTGGTCTTGAACTCCCGACCTCAGGTGATCCTCCTGCCTCCGCCTCCCCAAGTGCTGGGATTACAGGCATGAGCCACTGCACCCAGCCCAAAAAATTTTTTAAATAGGCTGGGCGCGGTGGCTCACGCCTGTAATCCCAGCACTTGGGGAGGCCGAGGCAGGTGGATCACAAGGTCAGGAGATCGAGACCATCCTGGCTAACATGGTGATACCCCGTCTACTAAAAATACAAAAAATTAGCCGGGCATGGTGGCGGGCACCTGTAGTCCCAGCTACTCGGGAGGGTGAGGCAGGAGAATGGTGTGAACCTGGGAGGCGGAGCTTGCAGTGAGCCGAGATTGCCCTGCACTCTAGCCTGGGCGACAGAGTGAGACTCTGTCTCAAAAAAAAAAAAAAATTTTTTTAATAGTTAAATCTCATTGTCTTCTCATAAGAGTGGTGGTTTCTTAAATACATGCATTAAAGTTCATTTGTCGCTAGACAAAGCCCATTTTTGTCATTAAATCCCTAGATTTAGGAAGAAGGTGCTTTTTACAAAATAAGAAAAGGAATCCTGGAAAGGCTACAGTCAATATAAAGCCATTTAATAGCATAGACCACCTGGATCCTAATCGCATTTATGGGATTATATGGCTTCATGTAACATTTTATTTTACTAGCCACAGTGTTAAAGTTACCATGTGGATGGGGAGGAAGGAGGTGGCAGTGAAAAGAAATATCTTAGAAAATGATTCTTAAGGGGAATAAAGCAACTCTTAAAGAGAGGAAATATTTCATAGCCTAATCCCAATTTTAAAGGTAATGCTGGCTGGATGTGGTGGCTCACACCTATAATCCCAGCACTTTTGGGAGGCCAGTGATGGAGGATATCTTGAGCCCAGGAGTTTAAGACCCCAGCTCTGGCAACATAGTGAGTCTCCATCTCTACAAAAACTAAAATAATAATAATAATAATAATAATAATAATAACTTAAAAAGTTATTCTAAGTTATTTAGCAAATATTTAATGGCCTTTCTTGCTTAGCCTGGCATGGTGGCACATGCCTGTAGTCTCAGCTACTTGGGAGGCTAAGGTAGGAGGACCTTTTGAGCCTGGAAAGTTGAGACTGCAGTGAGCCATGGTTGTGCCACTGTACTCTGGGCAACAGAGTGAGACCTTGTCTCCAAAAATACAAATATATAAATAAAGGTAATGCGGAAACATAGTCCCATCAGTATCATAGTTCTTCCCACCCCACAATCCCAGTGCTCCCTCGCCTAACAGCATCTGACATATTATATATCTTCATTGAGTTTTTAAGTTCACTTCTTAACCCCAAAACATAAAAAAAAAACCTGAAACCCAGTACATTGGTCAATAAATATTTATTATTGAATAAATATTGCTACCATCAGATTCTCCTCTCTCCATATTTATTCCAAATTGATTCCTTTGAATCCTTAAGGAAACTATGTGGATAAAGGATTGCACACACTAAGCTGTCAGGTTCTTCTAAGGGCTGTGCTGTCCTATACCCACTTCATAGTCAAAAGATAAGGTCGCCTTAGAAGTCTGAGGGGAAAAAAATGTGGATTCAGGGTGAAACCCTGAGGCACAGTAGGTCCAGATGGCCTTAACTTTGAAGAGAACAAAGTTACACCAAACTGCCTCTTCTTGCTTTCTCCCCTCTCCCCACAAAAAAAGGTAGAAATTGCTGCCTCCCTATGAACTGAGACACTGATCTTTAAAAAAAAAAAAAAAAAAAAAAAGTGTGACTCTGAAAATACGGAGCTCCCTGCTATTTAGTTACTGAAGAAAGTGCTTGGGTTTACCCACTGGACTGCCCAACTCCGCTGTCTTTGTAAATCTGGTGTTTGGCCTGCAGTCCATCTAAAGTTAGGCTGCACATTCACCCACTGTTAAGTGTCTAACTGTGACCTCAACTGGTGATAGGTGAATCCCACCAGGATTGTTTCTATCCTGTGATGCCTCGTTCCTGTTTTAACCTAGCTTCCCAAGCTCATCCTAGAGCAACTTAGTTTATCCTGGGGAATTTATAAAGGAAATCATGAGAAATCAAAACTCATCATAAACATTTATTGGAAAATGACTGTGAATTATGAGGTTCTTTCTTGTCATCTAATATATATAGTTGCTTCATGATCATCTGTCCACCCTGTTGTTTCAATATTTGGAACAGTTTCTTTCAACTTTAAATTTTAGGGAAATCTTAAATAATGGATGGTTCTGCATCAAATGATTCATTTTACTGTATTTCACTAATTTCTGATAGTATGGTGGGAAAATAATTCTATAAAAGATACTGAGAATTCATTTTCACAATTATTCTAAGTTATTTAGCAAATATTTAATGGCCTTTCTTGCTTAGGACAAATGTATCATAATCATCAAGTGTGCGAGCTTTTCTGTTTACCAATGGCCAGTGAAAGTTTTAGGCTTTATACATACGAGTGAACTCTTTGAAAGGTCAGGATACATAGGCATGTGTATTTATCCAGAAGTTGATATATATTTTTAATTTCTTACAGATTATACCGAAAAGAAGTTCTAGAGAAATTAATAGAAAAATGTGTTTCTAAAGGCTACGTCTTCCAGATGGAGATGATTGTTCGGGCAAGACAGTTGAATTATACTATTGGCGAGGTATGCAACTGATGCTAAATAGTGTGTCATGTTCCTGGTAAAGGAGCAGTAAGGTTTAGAATTTTTATAATAAAAAGTTTAACTTTCATAACTGCTAAATTGTGGAGGTCTTCTAGTTGTTTAGAATATTCATGCACAAAGGGTAAAAATTCATATTAGTACATTTGAACAGTAAGATTTAAAACATTAACAGTCAGCATTCTCTTTTAAATAATTAAAAGTTCCTGGTACTTTCTCAATCCTAGCCCTTTGTTCTAACTAATCAGCATTATGGACTGAGTCTCTTTGCTTCTTTTCCTTTTGTCACCGCCAGTGACCACCATACTTTAAAATGAATGATGAGTTCCATATGTCCATTTCCTGTTAGTAAGTGAAGACCAGGAATTACAGAGCAAGGAGGTGGTGATCTGTAATATTTAGGGCTAGTTAGTGAGCTCTTAGGGTAGGGAAGACTCTCCTCATTTAATAGTAAAACTCTTATTCAGAGCAAGAAAATAGCTATGGAATGTCACTTCTCTTGTGGAAGTTACAAGCTATTTTACTTAATGCTAAACCATTGTAGCTAAATTTGACAAATGAAAAATCTACGCACAAGGCCATTTTACTTTTGGAGTATAATTTTTCCTTGAAATGCAAACTGAAACTTGAGTAAACCAAGGTAATACCTAGAATCAGTGCTTTTTAAACAGTTGCAGATTTGGTTCATGTGACCTATCTTTAGATAATGCATGTTTAATTTTAAAGACTTGGAGATACACACAGTTGCTTTCATAATCCCCTAATTTTATACTTACTTTAAGGACCTCTGTTGTAGGACTAATCCTATTTCTGTTGTGTTGGAAATGTGGTATACCGGCTAAGCTGCCTAATTGTTTTTAAAGACTAACGTTAATTTTTTTTTTTTTTTAAACTAGGTTCCAATATCATTTGTGGATCGTGTTTATGGTGAATCCAAGTTGGGAGGAAATGAAATAGTATCTTTCTTGAAAGGATTATTGACTCTTTTTGCTACTACATAAAAGAAAGATACTCATTTATAGTTACGTTCATTTCAGTTTAAACATGAAAGAAGCCTGGTTACTGATTTGTATAAAATGTACTCTTAAAGTGTAAAATATAAGGTAAGGTAAATTTCATGCATCTTTTTATGAAGACCACCTATTTTATATTTCAAATTAAATAATTTTAAAGTTGCTGGCCTAATGAGCAATGTTCTCAATTTTCGTTTTCATTTTGCTGTATTGAGACCTATAAATAAATGTATATATTTTTTTGCATAAAGTATTGCTGCCTTCATTAGAGTATGTGAATGTAGAATTTTTTACATGGGGAATAATTTGAAATAGTCTTCTTAAAAACTGGAATCATAGATCTTTATACCTAATAGATCTCAGAAGTAAGATAATGTTAACTGATGAAATGTTTATGGCTGTGTCTGTATGAATTGAAAAAGAAATACACACCTCTGCCCTTTCCTTAAAAATGTATCTCAAATTTCTTAAACTAGAAAATACATTTAGAGCCGGCATTTACAGTTCGGTTCTTTTCAGCTGTTGAATTGATGAAACATTTCATCTATCAAAGCAGGTCTATTTAAAATGCATATTGTGAATTGGGAAACAATTTGACAGCAGTTGATTACATAGCCGTTTTTTTCTCTTTTGAGCAATAACCTCTATCAGTAAGGAAAAATATTAATGACACTGAGGCAGAAACTTAGCTGCTACAGTAATTTTTAAACATCTTACTGAATTATATAACAATTTTTTTCTCAAAAGACTTGTTTTCATATTATTTAAAGACCCTCAGCAAAGCTCACATCCCTACTAATTTGAAAAATCTCTGCCTTAAGCTCTTCTCTCCATTTAGAAAAGTGTTCTGCCAGTTAAAATTTGGGCTAAGCTATCCAATAAAGCCAGGGCAAATATTATGTTTACCCACTTTCTCTAAAGTAGGTATTTCAGAAGAGATCAGTTAATTTCTAACTGTAGCATAGGTTATGGTCATGTAGTATCTTTTAAAATTTGAGTAAGGGCATGCTTTGAGCAAGTAAGTTTAAGTTGACTTTCTTCTGGAAATAAAAGAAAGAGGTGTCTCTAAATTATTTATTGAACAGTATTCCTAATTACTACATTTTCCTGGCTTAATTTGGCTGCTGAAGAAATTGAGGCCCGGCACAATGGCCCATGTCTATAATCCCAGCACTTTGGGAGGCCAAGGCAAGAGGATGGCTTGAGCACAGGCATTTGAGACCAGCCTAGGGAACATAGGGAGATCCTGTCTCTACAAAAATATAAAAAAATAAGCTGGGTGTGGTGGCACTCACCTGTGGTCCCAGCTACTTGGGAGGCTGAGGTGGGAGGTTCACTTGAGTCTGGGAGGTCAAGGCTGCAGTGAGCTGTGATCATGCCTGGACAACAGAGTGAGACCCTGTCTTTTTTAAAAGAAAAAAAAAATGAAAATCTGATTTTTCATTTGCATTTCTCTCTGACAGATTCTACCAGAAATGAATCCCAGACTATAAAACCTGTGGTGTCATTTTGAACATTAAAACCACCCCCTCCCACACTTCTATAGTTGAACCCATAGTACACATTCCAATAAGGGCCACTCTTGTTCTGTTTCCCTTATGTCCAGAACTGTCCAGCTGGCCAGTGAGGGAACTGCTTTCCTTGGGGAAGAAACTTCTCTCATTCATAACAAGAAGAAAATTCATCAGTGCTTGATGTGAAATTAGTTTTAAGCTAAGATAATAGAAATGTAATATTCTCAGTTTTTTTGGAGTGGTTAGAATTTATTTTTTCTTAACCTAAACTCAAAGTTGAGTTCTCAGTGTCAAGTATGTGGAGCAGAAATTAAGTAACAACCTTAGAGAACCTAATATAGATAGTACTGCCTTCTCAGATACTCACTAGAGTAGATAATGTTTGCCTTTTAAATCTTTTTAGTTATTCACACAATCATTATCACAACACTGTCACTCTTGGAATTTACCATAGAGTATTTGAGCAGTGAAGACTCATAGCATTTGGAAGTCATTTAGAAAAGAATCTGGAATATTTAGATGCATTTTTGTAGTAAATCTGGTGCTTAAACACTGTAAAATTAAATATTTACATCTGAATCCAGCATCCCATTTTGCTTTGTAAATGAGGCCAAAGATGAAATCCAGATGTTTTCCCTTTGTATTTGTATTATCACTATATGGAATCTAAGTATATCTAAGGAAAACTAAACTTAAACTTACTTTGCTTATTTCATATTAGTTTTTAATCTGTCTTCTGCAGTGTGTAATTAGATTCTTTAGTTTTCTGAATCAAATGCTTTGCCCCAACCCCTTTTTCCACGACTTTTTTCAGCTGTTTTCCCTTGAAATACTGACTTGGCTTTTAAAGATACATTTTATCACAATTGCAGAAATGTGTTGTATAAAAGTTTGTTAAACAGGGCTAACTGAAGTCTTAGATGTTGAACAGCTATGTGTAACCACAATTTATACTACTTGCAGCGAACTCAGATTATTTTCGGATGTTAAGTATGGCTTGAAACTATGTTAACTTGAAATGTAAAGAAACAGCAAAAGACAGGTGTATTTACCTAAAGATCACATATTAAGGAAACAGGCTTGGTTAATTCCTCACTATTGACATCTATTACTTGTCAATACATTTAACCAACCAATGATACTTTAAATCATAATGTTACTTTGAACAACCTACTTTAAAAGGTTGGTTCAAAAATGTTGAGGAGATAATGTATTGGTTGGGATTGACCTAAATTTACAAAGCAACCATGTGCTGTCTTATGCTACCCAGATTGTGGGAGCACCAAAAGCTATGTCCCTAGGACTACAAAGTGTGTTAAGGATCTTGCAGAGAGCCAATGCCCCTATTGGCAACATCACTTCTCATCCTTAAGTTTCACCAGTTGGGTGGCCTCAAGGCACTAGGATTCCCTTTTTTTTTTTTTATTCAGGTCAAAGAGAAGAGTCCATCACTGTGACTGGGAAGAATGTCAAGTCACAGGGTAACGGCGGACCTTAATAAAATCTCGGCCCCTCTGCACCGAATACCCCACCAGGAAGGGCTAAGGCATCCATGGGGTTGTGTCTCATCTCAAGTCGCTGTGTGAAGCACGAGGCCCTCACACCTCATTTAAGGCAGGAGGCGTCAGGGGCGACCGGCCAGGTGTCCCGGCGCCTTCCGGCCGCTTCTCAGCCGTGGAAGCGCGGGCATCTGAGCACGTGGAGCCGCCCCAGGCCGCCCCGCACACCCCTCCCGCCAGATGTAGTCCAGGCCCAGCTGGGCCCGCGCAGGGATCCCCAGCACGGCCACCTGACTGAGTGCTGGGCGTGCTGCGGCCCGCTGCTTCTGCCTCCGCCGCCGGCGCTGCGGCCAGAGGAAGGCGCCCGCCGAGCACACGGGCCCCGGGAGCGCACTGCGGCCATTATCCGCGGCGCCTCCTAGTGGGTCAATGGCAAATCCGCCTGGTTCTCGCGAGAGCTCCCCCCTCAGTGGGGATTATATAATTTCCCTCAAGTGGGGGTGGGGGTGCTGAGAGCACCCTCCCTCAGGAAAAGTTAGGTGCAAGCAGGGGTGGGAGTAAGAGGAACCCCCGCTGGGGAAAAGGGGGTTAGGGGTGCTGTCCCCACTGCCTCCCCCTATTTAGCTGGACAATGAGTCCTCTTATGCTAATGAGGCACTTACGTCACTTCCGCTCTTTCTCGGCCGCCATTTTGGCTGGGGCAGGTTCGGGGACTCGGTCCGAGGCGCTTGTATTGTCTGCTGAGGGGAGACGCGGGATCAGCCCCCTCCCCCGCCCGTTGCCGCCGCCGCCTCCGCCGGCCCGGTCTCCCCTCCGCCGCCCGCCGGGATCCATGAACTGAACTCCCGCCCCCCCCCCCCCGGCCGCCGCCATCTTGTGCCCCCTCCCCCTCCCGCAGGCAGCGCTAAGGGGGATTTTGGCGTCTTCTCAGACACAGCTCCCTCTCTCGGTCCCCGCTGCTGAGGAGCGAGAGGAGCGCGGCCGCCGCCGCCCGCGCCGGTGAAGCCGCCTCTCCCACACCCTCCGTCTCCTCCCTCCGCCCCTCCTTTGTCTGCACCGCTCGACGACGCCGCCGCCGCCCGCCGCTCTGCTGCGCCCGCCGCGCCCCCCGGCAGCACCCGCGGCCGCGGCGCGAGCCGGAGTCCGCCGAGCCGGAGCGCGACGAGGCCCCGGGCGCGCCCTCCCCGCTGCCGCCACCGCCGTGCCGCCGCCATCCGCCCGCCGCCGCCGCCGCTGTCCGGCCCCCGAGCACGCCGGCCCCGCGCGCGCCTCGAGGCCGAGTCAAGGTAAGCCCGGCGCCGCCGCGCGCGGACCCGCGGCCCTGCCCTGCCTCGCCTCCCGACCCCGGCCCGCGCGGCCGCCAGTGCAGCCTGGCCCCGGGCGCGGGCGCATTGTTGTTCGCATCGCCGCCCTCCAGCCGCACACACGCTCCTTTGCACACCCCGGCGCCGACGGGTCCCCCGTCCCGGCACGGACCGCTACCCGACTCTGCTCTGGAGGTCCAGGCGCCTCCTCCTGCAGCCCGACCCCCTTCTCCGCCCCGTGAGCCCACCGAGGCCAGCAGCCTGCCTGGCCGCCCGGAGCTTTTGCAGCTAAGGGCATCTCCCCCACCCCGCCCCCAGCCAGAACCGAGCTTCTCCCATCCCTGGAACTAATCCCGTCCGCCCCCCACCCCCAAAAGGAGCCCCCCCACGCACACCCCCATGCCTTGAACCAGCCTTCTGCCAGGTCTGCCCACCCTTACCTGGGGGAGGGGGGACGGGGTTGGGGGGGGCGGGGAGCACGCATGGCATGGAGTGAAAGTCTTTGCCTCCCCTGTGCAATCCTTCTTCCCCAACCTGCCAGCTTTCCTCCTATCCTGACCACAGTTCACCACCATCCCTTTTCCCCAATCTCAGCTGCCTGGTCAGCACCTCTTTCGAACATTCTGAGCCCCAACTTTGCAGTAAGGTGGTAGAAAATGGAAATCCAGAGAGCTGCAAAAAGATTTTCTTTTAATGTAATGAATGGGGAGTAGTTTTGTGAACACCCTCGTATTCACCTCTTCTTTCCTCTGGGAGGCCTGCCTGCCTTCCCCTCCCCCCCAACCTTGATCCCTGTCTGCTGGAAAAGGCGCGATTGCTTCTCTTCCTCTTCTGCCCAAGACCAAGACTCTAGGTCTGATATCCTTTTTAGCCACACACACACACACACCCCACACACGAAGTCTTCTTAATCTTCTTGAATTTACCAGTTACTCTGGACACTTCTTGCCATAACCCCATTTCACAGACAAAGGCTTAGGAGGGAAAAAGAGCCAAACTGTTTCTGTGTTTGTCATGTTAATGATGTCCATCCCCACACACCCAGTTCCCATCCCTGATGCTTCTTGTGCCTGTATCTTGAACCTTCAGAATGAAAAAAAAAAAATCTCTTGGATAGCTTGATACAGTTTCTTTAGAAATCTGCATTGTTGCTTCTGGTTTATGGCCATGGAGAAAATACCAGCCCCCACCCAAAATGCACCGCAGCCAAGTCGGCTAAAGGCGATGAGTGTTGGAGTCAGTAGGGGGCGCATTCTCTGCACTGGGTAAGGCTGCAGAGGGGGGAAGGGCCCCCGAGCTAGAACAGGATGTGCTTCACAGCGCCTTCTACAGACCATGGGAAAATGGGCCCAGCAAGACACACTCGCACTCTTAGTTGGTGAGCTGACAGCAACATGGCGAAGGATTAAGTGAGTCAAGAGCAGTGATTTTACTTCTTTTAAAGAGCCCACCCTGCATTTTGGAAGTTTTCTCCTTTTACTTTTTCAAAACTGTTGGCCCCCAGTCCACATTTGTTCTTGACGAATCACCTTGGCACATCCTTGGTTCGGATTCCCTTCCTCTGGAGTTCTTCCACCTCAAGTTTTGAATGTGTCACCATATCTTTCCTAAGTCTGGTGGTAAAGGAGAAGGTTTGAAACAAAGTAACAGGTTTGGGGGCATAGCTGGTTAACTCCCTTCTTCATAGGCCAAATCTTTCCAATTCTTTGAGAGTTAAAAATCATTCTTGAGAGATGTTGGATTAAGTGTGTAGATGGGTGTCATGATTTGCAAAGCCTTGTTGGTAAACATCAAGCCCATGTTGGGTTCTTCATTGTCGAACTCAAGTGTTGATTGTAAAAATTTCGTTTCCCTCCAAATTTGGACTTGTAATTGCCATTCATTATCTCAGCAGCCAACCACCTTTACAAAAATGTTGATACCAGTCTTCTGTGAGCACCCACCTTCTTAGGGTGTGTTGATTTCTATAGATTTTACTCCTCTTGTTATTTCCATAGGTGTGAGATGCACAATGCGAAACCTAGGCCCCAGCTTTTACACCATGATGCGCAGGGTTGTACTTTTTGTACTGAACTGATAGGTGGCCTAGTGGTTATGCCCTGTACTACCATTTTGAGGATCTGGACTCCGTTTCCTGCCTTGCTCTTTGGACCACATTGTCAATTCACACCGGTGGGTATATTCATTTTGGAGGGTGGGAACTGCAGCAACAGGGAAGCCAGAGACTTCCTTCTCCTTGGTCACCACCAAAACCAACACTTCCAAAATTTCAGCCTAGCCACATTCCTCAAGGAACCGGTTAGAGCTGGTTGCAGTAGTGGGTTCTGAACACTTATTAACATAAGAAATTACTTACAGCTTTTTTAAGAGAAATTTTTACAGATGCTAATATTGTCATCATTTGCATTCTACACCCCTTTGTATAAAGTATAAGTATTCAGTTACTGTTACTTTGATAACCCAATCTCTAGAGTTGCTAAGCTTCTAAAAGCCTTAAATGTCTGATGAAAACATGGTTTTCCATGAACTTGTTCTTGCTACCAAAGATTGACAGTGGTTGATGTTTGTGGGTACCTTTAAGACTTTGTTACAAGTATGTTACATAAATACACCAAGATAAGTTTATGGAGAACTGAATGGGTGTATTCTTTGATACCTAGTTAACCAGTTGGTGCTTAACAGGAGAATTTTTCATTGGAGAATTGCTACCAAGTAACATTTTGGTGAGTGAAAAGGAGGCCCTTTGGTACAGGTATTTGACTAGAGACATTGCTTCTACAATTTCTTAGTCATTGTGAAAAATCACATATTTAAATGGGATTATTTAAATTTTTAAATACTGTGTAGTATTTGTAGGCAGGTATAGTTTTTATCTTTATTTGGTGTTTCATATGCAGTTATTTAAGTTCTGAAAATGAGGATATAATTTGAAGACAACTTATTTGACGGAATGTTTGAATTGAAGTTTGTTGAGGGGCTTTTGTTTGATTTAGCGAATGGATACAGTGTTGAATGATGTCCTAAGTGGTAACAGCCATTTTCCGTTAAAGGAAAACTTGCTGTGAGCTCTTAGAAAGCATGTATTCTACTGTTTCAAGGGTTTCTTGGTTTTAACAGTCAAAAAATAAGGTGAGGCCAGGTGAGGTGGCTTACGCCTGTAATCCCAAAACTTTGGGAGGCTGAGGCAGGAGAATCACTTGAGGCCAGGAGTTCAAGACCAGCTTGGGCAACATAATGAGACCCTGTCTCTACAAAAAAAAAAAAAAAAAAAAAAAAAAAGTGAAACAATTGGGCTTGAAGACTGGAATTTATAGTAGGTAAACTATATACTTCATTAAAGTATAGTAAAAGGTTCAATTAACTAGAGTGTGGGGAATGGGTATTCTGTTTAACTGAACTTTAAGTAGAAATTCCTTTTTTATCTTGGCCTTTGTTGAAAAATTTCCTGAGACTAGCTTATTAGGAGCTATATATTGAAACTAACCTCTTTGATTTTGGTTTTTATAGTTCCTGTATAGAAAATATAGGAGATTGGGCTGAAAATCTCTTAATGACCCTTGGCCCTTCCAACCTTGGAAGTCATTGATTTTATACATGCCCACTGTGAATTTGCTTTGCTTTGCTTAAGTTTATCTTTTTCTCCTTATACCAGAGTGCAGGAAGAGTTTTAATACTATTTATATTAAAATAAGAACTTCACAACCTTGAACAGATGGTTTTGGTACCACTTGCAAGTAACCAACCAGTAGGCTTTTATCAGGCAAAAATGGCTTATTATTTATATTTGATTATTAAAAGTATAGGTATATAAGGCATACTATGTGAAGTTGTTGCTTTCCTTGTAACTACTTACACGTTTTGAAAGTATTAAAAAGTTAGTATTTTGAAAACTAAAATACTCAGCAGTTTATTGATTAAATAAGATGATGCTGGCTACAAATTTTATTTTGAAAATTGCAACTTAATAAGGAAGATAAAGCTGTTTTGTAAAGGAGAAAGTAGAGATTGATACTTCATAGGGTAAAAAAAAGAAAAACTTCAGCATTTATGTTTCTTCTTTTGAGAATCATATATAAGTAACAAAATTGCATAAATTGCAATAGACCTAGGTCACTTGATTTCATAATTGGGGTGTGTGTATGTATGTACACATACATATAAAATATATGTAGGTTTTCTAGAGCTGGAAATGATTGTCATATTATTAAATACAGATGAAAAGTTCAGGTATCACGTGCAGTTTGGGGAAAGTACATTTAGTTTTGAGATGTAGTTTGGGGACAATACATCTAAGTGTAGTAAAAAAAATACTAGAATTAAACTTTATATATGTATTTTTTCCAAGTAACCTATTTAAATCTTAGTGAAATAAAGATTTTTAAAGTGATATGAAACAAAAAAATTGGAAGTTTTTATTTTACAACATTAGAAGCATTATTGTGGTTCACACCAAAGTACCCATGACTGTTGTGTAAATAAGCTACTTGTTCAACCTGGAGTTCCAAAGGACTTTTTAAAAGAGCATCATAAAGTCAGTTATGTCTTACATAAGGTAAAATAACTTTCAGTGGGAGTTTAACCTTCATTCTCTTGACTGAGAGGCATGTACATTAAGAGAAACATTGCTCCCCTATGTGTAAATAATTTAATTATAGTTGGATTCACAGAGCTTGACTTGTTATTAGCTTCGTATAAACTTAAAGTTTTTCCTCCCCTAGTTTTTGTGTGTTGTTTGTTTGTTTGTTTGAGACAGTCTTGCTCTGTCTCCCAGGCTGGGGTGCGGTGGCCCAATGTCGGCTCACTGCAACCTCTGCTTCCCGGGTTCGAGTGATTTTCCTGCCTCAGCCTCTGAGTGGTTGGGATTACAGGTGCCTGCCACAACGCTTGGTTAATTTTTGTATTTTTAGTAGAGATGGGATTTCGCCATGTTGGCCAAGCTGGTCTTGAACTCCTGACCTCAGGTGATCCGCCTGCCTTGGCCTCCCCAAGTGCTGGGATTATAGGCGTGAGCCACCGCTCCCAGCCCCTCTCCTAGTTTTGTAAGAGCTTGTGATAGTAACTGGAGTAAATGCCGTATTTTGCTGATGTACCTTACTGCCAGTTAATACCTCTATGTTGTTAGTTTGGAAACTCGGTGTTTGAAACTAGTATAAACCAAAGCCCCATGCTAATTAACTGAATTGATACTTTGAATGTAAAAGCTGTTTCTTGTTTTTACTTTGGCACTTTCCACCTTGATTGTTGAGATACTTTATTTGATAAACCATCCATGCTTTGCCCATTGTGGGTGGCCATTGTGACTTCATGGTTTTTTGTTGTTTGTCTGATCCTGTTTATTAGAAAGTGAGGAGAGGATGATTATGTTCCTTCATCCTCTCAGTGTCTTAGTACTCCCTACACCTGCGTTATGTTATGACCTACCTTTGCGATCTGCCAGTTTTGGGGTCAGCTTAAGTGAGAATTCATATTCTGCTTCACTGGAATGAGAAGGCTCTCCTCACATATTATCATGCTTCTCAAGTTGGTATATATGAGCCAACTTGATTATGTTGTGTGTGTCTGTGTGTGTGTGTGTATAGGCAGTCACAGATAAAAATTGAGCCAACTGTGGAAAGTGACAGTTTTGATTGCAGGGCACACGTTTTTATTCTAATCAATGAAAAATGCAAAATTCATATTACTGTTTTTAGTCCTGGGTCCTGTCATCTCTGTATATTAATTCAGTCCTCTGCCTTAAGGAGTTCCTTGAGATTTCACTCACAAGCTTTGGTATTATTGATCCCTACCTTGGTTCCAAGACAGCAGCTAGAGAAAGCCTGGAACCTCTCAAGAATTTCAGCAGTGTTCTAGAAATAAAGATTTAGAAAATAAGAGGAAAGCACAGACAACGTTGGATGGAGTTTACAAAGGGAAGCCTGCTCTGAATATATGCCACAGTTTTAGATTTAAGTTAAAGATTTAATTTAAAAGCATACACGTAATCTAAAAGAGTCATGCATTATTTGACCAGCTGTTAGAATTAAAAATGAATCTGCATATCCTAATACCCTCTTCAGTAAGGGTATAGATTTGTAATTGAGTCACTTAGCTGTGGGTTGTGTTTGTATGTCACTTCTCATGTGACTGTAATTACTTTAATAAGGATGCGCTGTTTAAGTGTAAAGGCCCCCTTGCTGGCCTTTATGGTATTATAGTATTGGTGGCTTGTCTGTTTTATTTTCCAAGCACTTTATAAACTATTCCCAATTTTCTCAGGACTATCCTTGTTTCACAAGTAGGGAAATCAAGGCACTACCACATACAATGATGAAATGAGCCACAGAGTATGTCTGGGCTGGTTCCCAGGCCTGTGCTTGCAACACAGGCCTTTATGGTGCTCTTGTAAGCTGTTTGGCTAATGGGGGCTCACATGAATGCTTCCCATTTCACAGTGAGGTTTTATGCTTCCATGTGAGCTTAAACCCAAGGATTCCAATGGCGTCTACATGTAAAGAAGCTAGCCACACCCCCAGCAGGGAGAGTATGGGTGTAAATTGTGCAGGTGGCAGTTAATTGGAGTAGCATATTTCTGCTGGGAAGTTAACTGTATAAGAATCTATAAAGAAACGTTGTTTATGTTCCCTTTTCTTTTCCCAGTTTTTTTAGTTTAAGACAGTCTCTCCTGAGCAGTTACTTTTTTCTTAGATAATTGCTGGCTTTTACCCTTTCTTTTTCTGAATCCTTCATGCTCCATTTAAGAGCTTGTGGAAACCTGTGCTTCAGTTGACAATCTGTAAAGCTCTGCTCTTCTGGTGGAAGCTCATGACCTGAGAACCTTTTGAGTGGTCTCTTTTGAGAAACTCCTGTCTAGTGGAAATATGGTGGAATTTATTAAAATTTTAAATTCGAATTATAAATTTAGGTTGACAGAATCCTTGCTCTTGTGAAAGAAGTGAGCTGAGACTGGGAGTATCCAAATGCAAGAAGTGCTCAGAATCCTGCTTCAAGATCAGTTACACTTAAAAACAGCAACAAGAGGATGGGTGCGGTGGCTTACACCTGTAATCCCAGCACTTTGGGAAGCCAAGGCTGGCGGGTCACCTGAGGTCAGGAGTTCGAGACCAGCCTGGCCAACATGGTGAAACCCCATCTCTACTAAAAATACAAAAGTTATCCTGGTGTGGTGGCACTCACATGTAGTCTCAGCTACTTGGGAGGCTGAGGCAGGAGAATCACTTGAGCCTGGGAGGCGGAGGTTGCAGTGAGCCAAGATGGCACCACTGCACTCCAGCCTGGGTGACAGAGTGAGACTCCGTCTCAAAAAAAAATAAAAATAAAAAACAGCAACAAAAAAAAAATGCAAATAAAACTTCTCTGAGGAAAGTGTGAAAACTTGAGCCATCAAGTGGCAAAACCTGGTACAAGAACGCTTTTGAAAAGCTACCTTCGGTGAAGCCTTGATCCTGGGAAATGGCTTCGAAAAACTTGAGAACATAGTTTAAATATTCTGTTACTCAAGAATAGTGAAAGAAATATATTTCCTATTGTGGGAAATTATTTCTGAGCAGTTTCGGTAGAGCATAAAAATGTATTATTAGGGGATCAAAATAACGTTTTATGTCATTTAAATACAAAGACTTGGCATGCTTCTGAAATAATTTATAAATGGACATATCTGCGTGTCCTCTTGTGGTGGTGTGATACATACTGGTTTTCATCCACCACGGTTCCTGGCTCATAACACCCATAACCCCATTACCATGTTTTGTTATAGGGTACGTTAGGTCTCAGAAAATAATCTCTGATCTTCTCCTGCTCTCCTTACACGTGTCCCGAGGCAAGATTCTGATCTTTACCCAGCTTTCTGATTGTAGGTCTTGAGATCCTCTCTAGAGAGAGGGTGTTGGCCCTATACCCCGGGGAAGGGAAGTAAAGTTTCCTATATGAAGCTTTTATAAAAACCCAGGAGGGCCAGGCGCGGTGGCTCACGCCTGTAATCCCAGCATTTTGGGAGGCTGGGGGCGAGCAAATCACAAGTTTAGGAGTTTGAGACCAGCCTGGCCATCGTGGTGAAACCCCATCTCTACTAAAAATACCAAAAAAATTAGCTGGGTTTAGTGGTGGGGGCCTATAATCCCAGCTTCTCAGGAGGCTGAGGCCGGAGAATTGCTCGAACCCAGGAGGCAGAGGTTGCAGTGAGGCGAGATTGCACCACTGCGCTCCAGCCTGGGGGACAGAGTGAGACTCTGTCTTAAAAAAAACAAACAAAAAACGCAGGAGGACTGGGTTCAGAGAGCTTCCAGATAGTTGAACACACCTGGAGGGTGGCGCCCCCAGAGAGGGTATGGAAGCCCAGTGCCCTTACGCATTTCTTAACCTGTACTTTTTATAATAAACCGGTAAACATAAGTGTTTCCCCAAGTTTTGTGAGATGCTCCAGCAAATTAATAGAACTCAAGGAGGGGGTCTTGGGAACCCCAGCTTGAAGCGTCAGTCAGAAGTTCTGGAGGCCCAGACTTGGAGTCTGAAGAAGGAGAGAGCAGTTTTGGGGACTGAGCCCCCATCTTGTGGAATATGACACTATACCCAGGTAGACAGTGTCAGAACCAAATTAGAAGATACTCAGCTGGTGTCCGCTGCTTGGGAAAAAACCCCACACGTTTGGTCACAGAAGACAACTTCACGACTTCTGTGTGGTGTGAGGGCAGAGGAAAAACACAGTTTGAGAGTTTTCCCCTAAAGCACCCCTTAAGGGCTACTTGTGAATTATTTCCCTTTTTTACATTGATCTTAAGCCAGATTGTCCACTTACAGTGACAGCAAGTGGCTGTATGCCTGTGGAGTTCTTATGTAGGCAGTGGAGTGCTAGAATCACTCTTTATGCTGTGTCCCTGCCTTGCTGCAATACCTGTTTAGAGTGAAGTAAACTGGGAAGTGCTCCTCACCTCACACTCTCCCTAAATCTAAATTGGTATATTATAAAGTATCCTCAGTCTGTTTTTCTTGTTTAAGTACCGAGGCATCTTCCCCCGCTTTCAAATACAATTTTAGGTGAACTCTTAAATTGATGAAGGGTCAGGGGGCCAGACCTCTGGCTGCCCAGCTTTCACCTTGTCCCTCAGGCATCATCTTCCCTCTATTTGTATACATATCTTAAACTCTTAGAGGAGTTCAGCCTGAAAACAACTGGTTCTACTGGTGTACTGGAAATTCTGGTGGTCACTGCTAGAATTCTTGCCTGAAATCTGAATACGGAAAGTATCAGGATAAGCAGCAACACAGTAGCAGTTTTCCAGTTGTGGGCACCAGTCTTGTAGTCTGAAAATCTTCCTAAAAGACCAGTGACTCCACATATTTTTTAAAACATAAGATACGCAAAATCTAGATGACACCTTTATGTTTCTACATAACTGTAAGTCACCTGGGTTTATTTAAGATAGTTGCAGATGTTCAGTTGCCTAAATATTTTAAGTGTCACTGAGCTTGTAAAGTTAAGAATATGCAAACCTGAGTATGAATGGCTCACACAGATGTAAAATATTGTATAAAAACACTACTGTGCATGATGCATTGTAATGTGTACAGGAACAGATGTTGTTATGGCAACCACATCTGATTCTCAGTCATAATAGTTTGAGCTTTTTGGAGAGGTTATGCCCTGGTGTGAACTCAGAATTTTGAAACTGATTATTTTAGTATCTCATCTGGTTTAAGGTGATAATGGTAACTGACTTAAGCATTAACTTGCATCATCTCATTTAATCCTTCTGCCATTAAAACAATGAGATAGTGTCCTTCTGCTTATCCCATAAGAAAACAGACCTCTAGAGGTTAAATAACATGTGTAGGATCACAAAGCTTGTAAGTGGCAGAGCAAGGATTTAAATACAGATCTGTCCAACTGTAGGGTGGACCACTGCATCTTTATTTTCTAGCGAAGAAAAGCTTTACTGTGCTATGTCACCCTACCTCTTGTTAAGGAGGTTTGAAGTTATAAGGTACAAATTTTTTACATATGGCTGATAGGTAAGTTTTTGTCCAGGAAAATAGTATTATTAGCACAAATTTTGACTTAGGCTATAAGCTTCACCTGTGAACCTTTTCTTTTCCCCTCGTTTTACTCTCACCCCAGTATCCTATTAATCTCATACCTAAGGCAGTGATGGTTTCTCAGACCTCTTAGATTGAGAAGATGTGGCATGGGTGTAAGGTCCCTCAGGTAATTCTGAGGGTTGGGTAGGTCTGGTATCTACTCTTTTACTTAATTGACTTCCTCCAGGCTTTTTTTTTTTTTAATGGAGTCCAGGCTGGAGTGCAGTGGCGCAATCTCAACCTCTGCCTCCTGGGCGCAAGAAATTCTTCTGCCTCAGCCTCCCGAGTAGCTGGGATTACAGGCGCTGGCCACCACACCCAGCTAATGTTTGTATTTTTAGTAGAGATGGGTTTCACCATGTTGGTCAGGCTTGTCTCAAACTCCTGACCTCAAGTGATCTGCCTGCCTTGGCCTCCCAAAGTGCTGGGATTACAGGCATGAGCCACCGCTTTCTTTTTCTTTCTTTCTTTCTTTTTTTTTTTTTTTGGAGGTGGAATCTCGCTCTGTTGCCCAGGCTGGAGTGCAGTGACTGCAACCTCCGCCTCCCGGATTCAAGCAATTTTTCTGCCTCAGCGTCCTGAGTAGCTGGGATTACAGGCGCACGCCACCACGCCCGGCTAATTTTTGTATTTTTAGTAGAGACGGGGTTTCACCATATTCGCCAGGCTGGTCTCGAGCTCCTGACTTCGTGATCTGCCCATCTTGGCCTCCCAAAGTGCTGGGATTTCAGGCGTGAGCCACCACGCCCGGCCTGGATTAATCCTCTTAAAGTGCCATTAGAATCATGTCCCTTCTGTACTTCGTTACCTGCAGCATCTCCTCGGTGCCTACCAGACATGGCAGCAGACTCCAGCTTCACATTCAAGATCCCCATCCTATCCTCACCCTGCCTTTCCAGTCATGTCGTTCCTTGTTACTCAGAAGCTTGACATAGCAACCATTCTGACTCAGTGGAGTTGAGCAAGAAGTTCCTAGAACACCTTGCTTTCCGGCCTCTGGAACTGCGCCAGAAGTCTTTTGCAGTAAATGCAGATTCTTCACCTAAGTTAATGGCCCCAACTCAGCAGCTGTTGCCACCCTCCCTGCTGAGAATGAACTAAACATGAAGTCTCCTAGGATTTAGTTTGTGACACATCTGATATATCGCCTCTTTTACTGCAAATATTTATTGGATGTCATATCTGTAAGCCTTTTCTAGGCAGAGATTCATTCATTCAGTCTGAATTTATTGAGTGCCTGCTTTGTTCTAGCCATTGACATAAATGTTAGAGATACAGCAGGGAAAAAAACCAAAGTTCCAGGGTCTCCCTTTGTAACGCAGGCTGGAGTATAGTGGCACCATCATAGCTCACTGCAACTCAAGCCATTCTCCCGCCTCAGCCTCCCAAGTAGCTGGGACTATAGGCATGCACCATCACACCTGGCTTTTTACGTATATATATACGTGTGTGTGTGTGTGTGTGTGTGTGTGTATGTGTGTATGTGTGTATGTATATATACACACATACACACACATATACGTATATATATGTATTTTTTTCAGGCTGGTCTTTAACTCTTGGGCTCAAGCAATCTTCCCACCTCAGCCTTCCAAAGTGCTGGGAGCTGTGAGCCACACCTGTGAGATGGCACCCTTGTCCTGCTGCATATTTTAAGAGTTCTGTTTAGTCCATCAATTGAGGTCAGGAAAATGAACGTGCTGAAAGATAATATGTAATGATAATAATTTGTAGACATAAATGCCAGCCGTGTCTGTTAACTATTTCAGGTGATATTGTACTAAATCTCTGAAATCACCTGTGATGAACTTTTAAAATAAATGAAACTTTTAAGTCACAGTGTAATTATAATTTTTGTATAATTGGTAGGTAATGTGATGAACCAGGCTGTTTATTTACCATTAGATTGTTGGTTTGCTATAAATGAACTACACCAGCATGAGAGAAAACAAAACTTCCTTAAAGTGCTAAAATTAAATTTTTCATCATTCTGTTACCTTTCAAAAGCTTTCCATTTCATTTTTCCAAGGACCTCTTCTCTTGTTCTTCTACTTTTGTAGCGGAAACTTAAGGTAATTTGAAATTTTAACATATGGGAATTCTCTGAAGATCTTTTCTCTACTGCCACATGCTCAAGTTTGCCAAACAAGATAGTTGAACGTCTCACTGAAGTAACCCAGCTGTACTAAATCTATTAGTTAAGGCAGAGTGAATCAGGGCCTTCATTGCCAAAAGTAATATAATATCCTGTTCCTGGCCTCTTGGAGTGGAGCAGATTTGCCAATAACGTGAACTCTCTACCATTTTTTTTTCTTTAAGTACTTAAAGGTTTTGGGGCCACCTAGGTTCCATTAATGTATTACCACTCATATTAAATGATTATAGTGTTAAAAATGGTCTGGAAATTTGTATAGACCTTCAAAATGCTGTGTGACATCCACGGTTTGTTCTAGAGGTTCTATCCTTTTCTGGGTAATATTAACAAATGCTTAATATTCACATTTTGGTAAAGAGATCCATCAGTGATAAATGCCCCTGATTTTGAACCCAGACCACCCTGCTGTTGAAATTATAAGCAGACTTTGTCTCCTTCCCTAATCAATACTGCTGCCTTAAATTTCCCAGTAGCCACTTTAAAAAAAAAAAGAATGTGTTTATTTTTAATTGTTGTAAAGTATACATAAACTTTACCATTTTAGCCTTTTTTAATCTTGCAGAACTGAAACTCTATACCTGTTAAACAATAACTCCTCTTTTCTTCCTTTACCCAGCCCCTGGCAACCACCATTTTACTTTTCTGTTGCTATGAATTTGTTTATTCTAAGTCCCTCATGAGTGGAATCATACAATATTTGGCCTTTTGTGATTGATTTTATTCATTTAGTATAATGTTTTCAAGGTTCATGTTGGAACATGTGTCGGTACTTTATTCCTTTTCATGGCTCAATCATATCCCATTATGTGGATATGACCACATTTCATTTATCATCAGTTGATTTCAGTTGTTCCTATTTTGGGGGTATTATGAATAATACTGCTGAGAATATTGATACACGAGTTTATGTGTGGTCCTGTGTTCCCGCTTCTCAATTGCTTATGTAACTTTTTGGACTTTTACTGTTCTCCCAGTTTGACTGGAGCCTGGAGGTAGTTGAGAACAGACCAGGCTCCTACCAACTCCCTCCTTTGAAAAAAAGGAAGTGTCTAGTTTCCCAAGGGACTTTCAGAAGAACATGCTTAGAGTATTCACAATGGGAAGATAATAAAGGGGAGACATAGGATACATCTGTTTTTTGAAAAGCTGGCCTGTTATTTAAGAATACCAAGGTTGTGGTTTTCATTTTACAAGATATTACCATTATGATTTGCATAGAAAGAGATTCTTCAAATGTGACTATCTAGTGACTCTTGGCCTCCATGGTGATGGTAAGAGTGATTTAAGACAAGTGTCCTTAGAGCTGAATTCTTCTCTGGATGTGTTGGAATCATCTGACTGACTTGAGATACGTACAGATTCTTAATTTCTGTGTTGCTGCTTCAGCTGGTTTGGCTGAGCCTTTTAATTTTTGAAGACCATTTCAACCTTGGGTATTGAAGTTCTGGCACTTTCAGATGTACGTAGGGAACATGCTGCTGTTTGTTTTTAGTGAATGCCAAAGAGAGAGTTTGGTCTGCATGGGTAGTGAGAGGAGTGCTGCATCTCAGGTCTGGAGGGTGGCCTCGAGACCCAGCTCGCTCATGGGCAAGCAGTTGCTTCACCTCAGCTGCTAATTTGTAGGAGAGAAGAGTTTAGATTAGGCAGCTCCTAGGTTCTTTCAGTGATTCAGAGTGCTGCTTTTTCATAACAGATTTCTGTTGATGGTGTGATTTGGAAGATGAATCTCAATCTTTTGACTTTCCTAAGGCCTGCACTGGACATTTGTTTTTTAGTTTTTGGTTTTGTTTTGTTTTTCCCCCTCATTTCAGAAACAGAATGCTTGTGTTCCTGCAGTTGAGGAGACCCTGAAGACTGGTGATTGTTACTTAGATTCCATCCAAACTATCTTTTTCCTCATCAGCTGAACAAGCTAATTCTGAAAAGGCACTGCATATTTTTAAAAATATTTTTTATGTCATATGTATGGAGTGGATGCCACTGACACAAATGTATTTTTCAGGAGCATTAATTGAAAAATAATGTCCAGAATTAGAGTAGTGTTGTCTCACTCGACCATCTCCTGAATATGTCACATCCGAATAACAGTTTATCCAGGGAACTAGGGAGACTGACAAGCTGGAGCTTATTCTTTGGAGAGTGGCCTATGAGATCATGGAAGGAATGGTGAGAAGAACTGATCCTGGTTAACTGGGAGAAGAGGGGCGTGTCTTAAAGTTTTGAAAGGCTGTCATGTGACTAGGGAATTTATAGCCTGAGAGCTATGGGCAGGTTACACAGCGTTGTAAAGCATAAACTTGTGAACAGAAGCTGTCCAGTGTGGAATGAGCTGCCTGATGGGATTTTGTGCCCCCTCTTACTTGAGGTGATCAGGCAACAATCTTTTAGAGCATCTTTTTTTTGTAGAAAGGATTCACACATGTTGATGGAAGGTGACAAAAAATATTACTTTGACTAAACGTTTTTGTAAAGAATGCTATATTTAGATAAATACCATCTTTCGCCTTGCATAAATTTACACTCCCAACTAAAGAAATAGTTATAAAAAATATTAATAATTGATAAGAGTTAAAAACTTGAAGAAAAGCAATGTTTATTTTTGGAGGCAGTTTTGTATTTGGTTATCTTTTATTATCAAACTGGGAGAATAGTAAAAGTCCAATGAAGTTAGTAAGAATAGAAGAATACAGAAACTGGTTACATTTCCTGCCTGCTTCTTATCTTTATTAAGAGTGTTATAATATGATTATCCTAGGCAATATAATTGATGTTCATTATTCAGATTTAGCTTTCAGTACATACGTGTCATCATTTGCAAAGTAGTTTTCTTTCTTATCTTCCTGGTTCTCTAACTCCCTCACCCCCCTTTTTAGCCTCAATATTACTGTACATTTTCCAGTAAACTTAAGGAAAGAGGATACTAAACTTTATTTTCTTACCTCTGTCTTGCTGCACAGTTTTATCTGCTAATCCAGAAGAACATTCTGCTCCTGGATAGTCAGAATTACGTGTTTTGTGGATTGGGGAGGGAGGGGAGGAAAAGGAGGAGGCATCAGAGCTGCCTTTCTATGAAGAGTTTCCGGCATCTGGAAGCTCTTTTGCCCAAGCTTATAGGAGAATGGAAATCAGCTACCTCTGTTCAGGGCGGTGTATTTTAGAAAAAGATTGAGTGGGGTGATTGTTTCCAGACTGGCTGTAGGCTCTCAATCTTAAAGCTGTGTAAGATTAATTTTTTAAAATGCAAATATATAAACCTTTTTGCAACTGGTTTGATTTAAATGTAGGGCTTAATGGCACATGTAAAGCAAATAAAGTATGTTCACTACTTCAGATGCAAATCCTAAAATAGGAAGAATAAGGGCTTATTGGCTATAAGAAGAAATAGGGTTTTACCGTGACCACAGTTTTTGACTCAATGAGTGATATAGACAGGTATTAAATATGTTGCTGAGGTAAAGGCAGGAAGGAAAGAAAATGCATAAATACAAGAATGATGTTTTTTTCTTTCAACATTTTATTTTTTAGTTTCTGAAATACAAATCAGAATACATTTTGTTACATAATCATTTTAACAAGCTTGACATTTTTTCAATATAAGCTGACTCGATATAGGTACTTGAAAACTTCCTTTTTAAAAAACCATACGTTTTATCTTGGCAAATAGCTCATCAAAAAAAAATACACGTGTACATGGGAAGTTGTTTTTCATTATTTTCGAGCACAACCCCCAACTTAAAATTTGGTCCACTGAAATACGTAAATATTCCTCCTATCACAAAAATAAAATCTCATGGTTGGGAAAAAAACAACTGTTTGGCATAGGCCTGAGTGAGCTTGAAAAACAAGTTAGGATGTTTAACTGTATGGAGGAACATCACGGAGTCCACCTAGAACCATCTAGCAGAACGACTAGCCTGTTGCTATTGGAGCTATTCTATTTCAGAGACTGATACAAGGTGCATGCTCGGAGGTTGCTGAAGATTAACAACAGCCACGGAATCACTTACTCAGAATTAGCCGAAATTCAGTATACAAGAATATGTGACAACAGTAGAACAGTCAGCAGTTACTCAGTGCCCAGAAAGCAAGCTGTAAGTTTAGAATAAGAACCTCAGCAGGAACAATAGTCAACATGTTTATAAGACTTTGAAGGTGAGAAAACATTTGTAGATGATGTCCTGTGCCCAAGTATGTTAGTTTCCAGGACACTGGGGACAGCATCACAACATAGAAAGTAAGAAGAAATCCAAGCTGTTTAACCTTCTACCATTCTCTTGAGTACTAAACCCAGGGCACCTTTGGCCACTTGCGGGGTTTCTTTTCTTCTTTATTCTCTATGTAAATATTGCTCCTTGAGACACCAGCAGTTTTGCTTCTTCCACTCTTATCACAGACTAAGTGTGGAGGAGTGTTACCCTCAGTGTCTTGGATGATTGTGGATGCTTTGTAGTACAGAAGGATATGAATCATCTTGAAGTTACCCTTGGCTGTGGCCTGGTGCTTTGCTGTAGCCTCATAATGATCCTTACCATCGGGATTAGCCCCACCTTCTAGTAACATGAGAGCAATCTCATGCCTGTTTTTGGAAGCTGCATGATGTAGGGGAGTAGAGCCATTTTGATTGACAGCATTCACTTGAGCACCTTTTCCCAGAAGGGCTTTTACAGTCTCATTCTGGCCAGCACAAACAGCAGTCTGAAGAGGAGACCAATCTCGCATAGTCTTTATCATTCACTGGCACTCCAAGTTGAAACAAAAATTCAACAATTTATGTATGTATGGCTGAGCATGCCCAATGCAATGCACTTCTGTCCTGGTCAGTTCTCATAGCCAGGGGTTTATTGGCCAGAATCCTCTCCTTCACCTCCTCCAGCTTCCCTCTGTAGGCCAAGTTGCAGACCATAAGTTTAGACACACACCCCTCTGTTTTGCTTTCCCAGGATTGATGTTTTCTTTCTGATTAGTTTTTATCTTAACAGGTACTAAATGTTTCCACAGAGACATAACAAAATCTGTTCTTTAAATAAATAAAATTATCGTCACAGGTAGCAGTTAACTGATGCTTTGATTCTGTTCATGAGAGTCAAATGCTTGTCCCTCTTAGAAAATTGCCAGCATAACTTAACATTTTTTAGTTAGATCATTGGTTTAAGGAAACTTCAAAAATCTTACTCTTAAACCCCAGTGGGGGTTGTAAGAGATATATAAAAATTCTTGGATCAGCATCAATTGGAATAATTTAAATATCGAGGATCTGAAATTCTTACATAGTAACTTGGGTTGATGTTATCAAAAAATGAAATTGTTTATATTGTAGTAGCCTGATTGTCTTCCTAATTTTTATTAACTTAGAAAATACAGATACCCTTTTTTTTTTTTTTTTTTTGAGACAGAGTCTCACTCTTGCCCAGGTTGGAGTGCAGTGGCGTGATCTCTGCTCACTGCAATCCCCACCTCCTAGGTTCAAACGATTCTCAGGCCTCAGCCTCCCAAATAGCTGGGATTACAGGTATGTGCCACCATGCCCAGCTAATTTTATTGTATTTTTAGTAGAGATGGGGTTTCGCCATGTTGGCCAGGCTGGTCGTGAATTCCTGGCCTCAAGTGATCACCCTCCTTGGCCTCCCAAACTGCTGGGATTACAGACATGAGCCATGGCGCCCATCCTGACAGCTGCCGTTTTCTTCACTAGTAATAGCGTCATTCCTAGCCCTTGATTCCACACTCTTCTCTTCTCCCAACCCCAGGTAAAAGATAATCCCAGAGAGACTATGTTTTTCTTTACAACTTTAGGGTAGAAATGTTTTTTAAAAAATCACAGTGTGAACTTTATTTTCTGATCCTTTAGGTTTACTGTGGATTCCCTATCACTTCATACTTTGATCAGACTAATAATAATTGGTGAAGATTTTCAGTAAACTATCAGAATTCTGCTATAGCCATCAAACTTCATGCTTTGGTTTGATTGCCCACTAGGCCCAGATTCTACATTTCAGTAACCTGCCACTTTTGCATAAATTTGCGTCATGGGCTTAGTTTAGATGAGTGACTATTTCGTGGAGGTACTTGGGGGCAGGGAACCTTTTTTTCTTTCAACCTGAGCACCTCTAGTTTTTATCTTTTTTATATTTCACCTAAGATTCCTTTGGAAACGGGTTTCACAGCTTTTAAAAAATAAAAAGTTTGAAGCTAGACGCAGTGGCTCACACCTGTAATCCCAGCACTTTGGGAGGCCAAGACAGGCAGATCACTTGAGGTCAGGAGTTCGAGACCAGCCTGGCCAACATGCTGAAACCCCATCTCTGCTAAAAATATAAAAAAAAATTAGCCCAGCCTGGTGGCGCGTGCCTGTAATCCCAGCTACTCGAGAGGCTGAGGTGGGAGAATCGCTGGAACCTGGGAGGCAGAGGTTGCAGTGAGCTGAGATTATGCCACTGCGCTGCAGCGTGGGTAACAGAGGGAGACTCCGTCTCAAAAAAAATAAGGTTTGAGAATCACTAGTTTAGGCTAAGTGCAGCTTATGTTTAGGTGTTAACCAGGAAGAAGTAAGGATCCTTGTGTAGCTCTCAGTGCAATATTAGATATGCTTTTCTTAGTGGAAATGAAAGTTTTGCATTCACTAGTGTAACTGATACATTAGTCATCACTTTGGGTTATGTTCAGGTTTTGGTTCCCGAACATTATAAAGTAGCAAAGTTTACACCTGCAGTTGAAGGAAAGTAGGACACACTATGACACACTAGAATCCTCACTTGGAGTAGTTTAAAATGTAATCTGGACAAGTTGGACTTAGAGGCTAGCTTTTTCTTCTGGCTTATCTGTGCCTGTTCAGAGGTAGCTGGGTTGTCTTTTGCTTATCTAAAACAGGCTTATCTTTTTGTTTGTTTTGTCTTTCTTTCAGATGATACTAGTAAATGCTTTTCTGCTTTTTTTCTGCCCCTAAAAATACAGACTATATGGTGCCATCCTTGATGTGGTAGCTCTGCAGAACTACCATAGACAAGCTCCACTAATTCTTGGTGTGCCAGATCCTGCAGACTTTACCTTGAGCCTGCTAAACTGGGACTGTCATCTGTTGGGTGATGCCATTGCACTCCAGCCTGGGCAACACGAGTGAAACTGTCTCAAAAAAAAAAAAGAAAAGAAAAGAAAAGAAATCTGGGTTTTAGTGTATCCATCACCCAAATAATGTACAAGGACATCTTTTTCAGTTAGCGTTGCTAGGAAAATTGGATTGCCATAGTGCAGAAGAATGAAACTAGACCCTTATCTCTCACCGTATACGGAAATCAACTCAAGATAGAAAAAAGACTCAAAGTGAGACCTGAAACTAGGGAAACCTGGGGGAAACTCTCATGGACATTGGTCTAGGCAAAGAATTCATGACTAAGACCTCAAAAGCACAAGCAACAAAACCAAAAATAGATGGGACTTAAACTGAAAAAGTTTCTGCACAGATACAAATATCATGCATATGGTTTTAATTTATCTGTAGCCTAGGGCCTAGATGAATCTTAGATTTTCATTCCAGCTGTCTGACTCTTGCTTTGTAAGAAAGCACATGAATAGGATATGGGCCTGGATTAGTAAAACGTTAATGTTTGGGCCCTAATCAGTAGATGTGGGTATAATTTGCAAAGACTAATAGGAATGAGTATGGCTAGTTCACTCAACAGTGTTAGTCTCCAGAATTGAATGTTGGCTGGGCACGGTGGCCCATACCTGTAATCCCAACACTTTGCGGGGCCGAGGTGGGAAGATCACTTGAGCTCAAGAGTTGGAGACCAGCCTGGGCAGCATAGGGAGGACCCCTATTAAATTTTTTTTAAAAATTAGCTGAATGTGGTGGCGCATACCTCTAGTCTCATCTACTTGCGAGGCTGAGGCAGAAGGATTGCTTGAGCCTGGAGAATTGAGGCTGCAGTGAGCTGTGATCATAACACTGCACTCCAGCCTGGATAACACAGAGTGAGACCGTTTCTCAAAAATAATAATAATTGAATGTTTACATGTAGTTCATCAGATGGCATGTGCTTACCAAAAAGCTAGTTACTCTCTATTTATTTAGAGGCAGGGCCTTACTCTGTCACCCAGGCTGGAGTGCAGTGGCACGATCATTGCCCACTGCAGTCTTGAACTCCTGGGCTCAAGTGATCCTCCCACCTCAGCCGCCTGTATATCTAGGACCACAGGTCCACACCCATGCTTTCTTATAGAAACATAGGTCTTGCTGTGTTGCTCAGTCTGGTCTTGAACTCAGCCCTCTAACATGCTGGGGTTATGGGTGTGAGACATTGCACCCACACCTAGTTACTTTCAGTCGTAAATAAAATACTTGGAAATGTTAATTCTGTTATTAATAGGTCATTGAGCTTTCTCTGAATTCTAGAATTTAGGGTGTTTAACTCTTTTCATATAGTGTTTTTTGTTTTTTTACTTCATGAAATCAGAGTCAAAGCATTTTTTAGAGTAACTTTCATCTTACAAACTCCTGTTCTTTCTACTAGACTCAGTTCACAAGTGTAATTATTTTGCATAAATACCCTATCTTCCCTCTTATTTATTCACTTTCTCTTCTGTGTCCGCCTGCCCAGTGGGTCTGTCAAGACTTTTGGTTGTGAGTGACATGAACTTAGCTTAGGCAGAAACGATAATGTGTGTGTTTATATATTGGAAAAGGCTGGCATAGGGAAGTGCTGTTCTTCGGGCACAGCTGGATTGAGGACCTTAAACAATATCAATAGGAATTGTTCCCTTTGCTTCCTTCATGTGATGGCAGGTCTCAACTCTCCTTTTCAGCGTCACTGTCATCCCTGTTCGGGGGACATGTCCAACTCTACTGGTCATTATCTTACATAGATGAAATATTCTTAACTAGTCAAACTGAGTCATGTATACTCTGCTCTGCTGGAAAAGTGACTTTCTGTCTTCCATCAATCGTGGCAGAGGCGTTTCCAAGAGGAGGCTGGGCAGGCAAAAACAAGTGTCTAAACCCTACTGATTGAGGGCTGGCTATGTGTATTCTAGGCTGGAAGAAATGGACTGTTGAAGGGGAAGAAGAACCATGTCTTACTCATCTCTCTATTCCTAGCACAGTTGAGTGGCTAAGTGCAAGTGCTCTGAAAATGATTGTCTAACAGATGAACAATATATAGGTTTGTTAAATTGGATGTTTTTCTTTTTTTATGTCATGAGCTGAAAGGTTCGGCTGAAGGGAGCTAGTTCTCCTTGGTGTTGGAATAATGATGCTCATCTGATTTTCTTTTTCTTTTCTTTTTTTTTTTTTTTGAGACAGAGTTTTACTCTTGTCGCCCACAGGCTGGAGTGCAACGGTGCAATTTCGGCTCACCACAACCTCCGCCTCTGGAGTTCAAGCGATTCTCCTGCCTCAGCCTTCCTAGTAGTAGGATTACAGACATGTGCCACCATGCCCAGCTAATTTTGTATTTTTAGCAGAGACGGGGTTTCTCCATGTTGGTCAGGCTACTCTCCTGACCCTCAGGTGTTCCGCCCGCCTCGGCCTCCCAAAGTGCTGGGATTATAGGCGTGAGCCACCATGCCTGGCAAATTTTTTTTTTTTTTAAATGGCCATCCTAATGAGGCAAAAGAGAAGGGATTAGCTATCCTTCTGTATGTCAAAACCCATCTCTGGGACAATTTTTGGCATTAGTGTTAAGGTTTCTTTCTCCCTAAGAGTAATAATTACCTATATTTTAGTTTTTAGCTCTCTTTGCATTCGAAAGTGAGGAAAGGGCCCTGAATTTCAGGCAGAGACAATTTCTTATCTATTCTGTTCCCACCCCTCAGTTACTTAAGTATGGATCCCTTGTCCACATTTATAAAGGAGAATCAAATAGATAACTTTTTTTTTTCTTTTTTTGCAGACAGAGTCTCACTCTGTCGCCCAGGCTGGAGTGCAGTGGCTCGATCTCAGCTCACTGCAAGCTCTGCCTCCTGGGTTCACACCATTCTCCTATCTCAGCCTCCCAAGTAGCTGGGACTACAGGTGCCCACCACCACGCCCAGCTAATTTTTTGTATTTTTAGTAGAGACGGGGTTTCACCATGTTAGCCAGGATGGTCTCGATCTCCTGACCTCGTGATTCGCCCGCCTTGGCCTCCCAAAGTGCTGGGATTACAGGCGTGAGCCACCGCGCCCAGCCTAGATAACATTAATGAACCCTGGAGCCAGCTATTGATTTGAACAGCAAGCAGTAGCTGCAAAGAAACATAGGGTCCTTCTCTTCTTTTTCTTATCACCCATAATGATTGACTGATAGAGTTTGGTTGAAACTTTTTTCCAAAGAATTGTCTGGCTTGTTATAGTTCAAAACACTCACAAGAAAGGGTAACAGTGGCCCCTTCTGGGATGGGGAGCTGCGTGGCTGGAGGGATAAGAGTGAGAAGGAAGCCTTCTTTGCTTATATTTCTGAATTGTGTGCTTGTTTTATCTACTGAGAAAAGTATTTAAAGCAAAAAAAAAACAAAAATCTTTGCAAATGCTTTTGAAGGTGCCAATGTATATGACTGTTACTTCAGCTGCAAATGGAGAAAATCTTAGAGAAATGATCTCCATGAACAAATGCATGGAGGGCACACTTTGTTCTGGAGAAAGGGAGATTATGGAATTTCCAAGGTTATTAGGAATGTCAGAAATATGCATATGAAGAGCATTATAATCTTTACACTGAAAGTTGTAGAATGTTCTGAGTTAACGTGAACATACATTCCTGGCCAGGCATGGTGGTGCACACCTGTAATCCCAGCACTTTGGGAGGCCAAAGCCAGCAGATCACTTGAGCTCAGGAGTTCAGGACCAGCTTGGGCAACATGGCAACACCCCATCTCTACAAAAAAAAAAAAACAAAAAACACACACACAAAATATAGCCAGGCGTCTAGGTAGTGTGCACCTGTAGTCCCAGCTGCCTGGTGGGGCTGAGGTGGGAAGATCACTTGTGCCCAGGAAGTCAAGGCTGCAGTGAGCTATGATTACACCACTACACTCCAGCCTGGATGAAATGTGGAACCCTGGCCAGGCGCAGTGGCTCACGCCTGTAATCCCAGCACTTTGGGAGGCTGAGGCAGGTGGATCACCTGAGGTCAGGAGTTTGAGACCAGCCTGGCCAACATGGTGAAGCCCTGTCTCTATTAAAAATACAAAAATTAGCACAATGTGGTGGTACGCGCCTGTAGTCCCAGCTACTCAGGAGGTTGAGGAAGGAGAATTGCTTGAGCCTGGGAGGCAGAGGTTGCAGTGAGCCAAGATTTGTGCCATTGCACTCCAGCCTGGGCAACAAGAGCAAAACTCCGTCTCAAAAAAAAAAAAAAAAATGCCGGGCGCGGTGGCTGTAATCCCAGCACTTTGGGAGGCTGAGATGGGCGGATCACGAGGTCAGGAGATCAAGACCATCCTGGCTAAACGGTGAAACCCCACCTCTACTAAAAATACAAAAAATTAGCCGGGCATGGTGGTGGCGCCTGTAGTCCCAGCTACTCGGGAGGCTGAGGCAGGAGTATGGTGTGAACCTGGGAGGCGGAACTTGCAGTGAGCCAAGATCGTGCCACTGCACTCCAGCCTGGGTGACAGAGCGAGACTGTCTCAAAAAAAAAAAAAAAAAAAAAAAATGGAACCGTGTCTCAAAAAAAAAATACAGATTTCTCCTAGTTGCCAAGCCTACAGCAAAATAACATTTTTTGGTACAGCATTTCCCAGTAAGCAGTGTCACTGCTTTATTTATAAGCCTTTTAAATTCAAAATAGATAAGTAAACCCAACACCAACTCTGTGGCTGAAATACCGCTTTTTATAAATTACAAGTTTCTTACAACTAAGTTCCCTTATGGGCATACTCAACTTTTTCAGAAAAAAATACCTACCAGGCAGTGAGATGCTTCATCTTAATGTCTTAAACCGACTTTTTAAGCTGTGGGTAGGCACTTAGAAGAATGGGTTTTTCTTTCCCCCAGGCTGCCGCTTGATTCTTTTTTATGTTTTCTATAGACTAATGACCCCAGTGGTGGCTGCATTTCCAAATCTTTATGTCTTTGTTTTTCTGAGATTGTTGAGCCACTCATCCAGGAGGCAGGGAAACCATTAATGGCTGGCTTCTGGACACATCTGTTACGAAGTGTGAAGCAGAGTTAACTCAGGAAGTTCCCAAAGAACTAAATTTTGGCCCATGGAGAGTTTATGAAATGAACAGAGAAACAAGATGTCTCTTCCCAGTCTTAGGTATCTGTGGGCATCCATTTTAATACCTGGTTTCTTCAGAATTAGCCTGTGACACTTTTCTGGATTTCTGAAATATTTTTCTAGCATGTGCTTCTCTAAAAGACCTGGTCGGTAGTAACTGTATGTGTTTTTTGTTTGTCTGTTTTTGAGATGGAATCTCGCTCTGTCGCCATGCTGGAGTGCAGTGGTGTGATCTTGGCTCACTGCAACCTCTGCCTCCCGGGTTCAAGCAATTCTCCTGCCTCAGCCTCCCGAGTAGCTGGGATTACAGGCACGTGCCACTACGTCCAGCTAATTTTTTGTATTTTTAGTAGAGTCGGGGTTTCACCATGTTGGCCAGGTTGGTCTCGATCTCTTGACCTCGTGATCTGCCCTCCTCGGCCTCCTAAAGTGTTGGGATTACAGGCGTGAGGCACCATGCCCAGTGTGTAGTAACTGTTTTAAATTAAGCAAGTGATAAAGAATTTGCTGGTTTTAAGCCACCACAAAAGATGGTTTAAAACAATTTAGCAATAAAATTTGGACAAAAAATAATTGATTTGGTCTTAATTTATATCAGAAGTGACTTCTAAGTCTGTAGTTGGCTTCACAATATGCAGATTATTAGCATAGCAGAGAGAGGAGGGGACACCATAGTCATTGCTTCATAGTGAGCAGCAATTCTATCTTGAGCATGATAAGGCCTAGAAGGTTTTTTTGAAATACTTTTCATTTTCGGCCCCAATTAGACTTTGATACTTCATATAGAATATTTTGAGACTTCTAAGTTAGAGTAACATACCCAGTTTCAAAATTTCTAGGGGTTACTCTTTGATTTTGGTAGATTTCACTCTTTCTCCTTTTATTTTCCCTTTTTTTATAGTTAACGTTGATTTTGGATTAGAATAATAAATGAGGCAGCATTTTATTACATTTGGATTAGTTGACTTGCCATTTACAGATGATATTGGTATTACAGAGTAACAGCCTTTGTTAATTAGAAAACTGGATTTGCATATATTAAATTTTAATTCCTGGTGCTTTGTCTTCTGTTTTTGCTGTTTTGGGTTTTAGAACTACTTTATATCCTGCGAAATTGTGTTAGATTTGGATTATTAAATTGATAAATTTTTACCATATTATGGGAAGCATTTCTGATCTCATTAGAAACCATACATATTCTCAGCTGCCCAGGTTTTACTGATTTTATTTTCTCATTAAAGACAAACTTTTGTTTTAAGGAACTTGGGAAAGTTGATATGAATTTCTAATTTAATGTATTAGGTCATTAAAATAATTTTTGAGTTCCCTTAGACACATACAGGCTTTTCATTTTTTTCAAAAGTATCCTCCTTAAAGTCTGTAACAGTTAACATTTTTGAGTACCTTTGCCCAGGTATGTTGCAGGCAGGGGTGGAGTGGGGGCATGCATTGGTCGAGTCACATATCATTACTGTATTTAGTTTGGGGAGTATACAGAAACTTAAGGTGTTTTTGTTTTTGTTTTTGTTTTAAAGAATACTATAGCAGTAGGCAGGACAGTTCCAATTCAACAAAAACCTCTTTACCCTGGCACTCAAAACTGTAATGATGATGAACTGGTAAGCATTTTTCTGTTTTCAGATGTTCAACATCAAAATGAGAAAAGCACTAACACTTGATTTAAAAATAATTGATTGCTAGTATTTCTCTAATTTTCATCTTGAAGTTCATTACTGAACTGTTTTTTTTTTAAGTCTTATCAGAATTATGCCAGATTAGACTCATAGTCAAAATGTCCTGTTAAAAACTGGGAAAATCAGAGAGTACTTATTTTGCCTGCCTGCTTTAAGTATTCAAAATATAGTAGATATGTGCTCGGCTCAGTGGCTCACGCCTATAATCCCAGCACTTTGGGGTGCCAAGGCAGGAGGATGGCTTGAGTCCAGGAGTTTGTGACCAGCCTTGGCAACATAGTGAGACCTAGTCTCTACAAAAAAATTTTAAAAATTAGTTGGGCATAGTGGCGCACTCCTGGAGTCCCTTCCTCTTGGGAAGCTGAGGTGAGAGGATCACTTGAGCCCAGAAGGTTGAGGCTATGGTGAATCGTGAGTGCACTGCAGTCAATGAACCATGAGTGCACTGCACTCCAGCCTGCGCGACAGAGCAAGACTCTGTCTTAAGAAAAGGAAGGAAGGATGGATGGATGGATATATCAAGCCATATGCACATGAAAGCAGGTGTGTGTCTGTGTGTGTACACACTAGATGAGGATATCTATGCACCTTTTTTGTCAGATGGGTAGGTTTTATGATCCTATCGTCAGTGGAATTAGTAAATATTACAAGTTGTACGTGTTTTGACTTTGACTTAAATTTTTTTTTCCAATAGAAACTATGTTCCAACTTCCTGTCAACAATCTTGGCAGTTTAAGAAAAGCCCGGAAAACTGTGAAAAAAATACTTAGTGACATTGGGTTGGAATACTGTAAAGAACATATAGAAGTAAGTAGCATGTCATTTTTAAATTTTAACATGACTCAGCTTCTGATCCATTACTTTGTGTCAGTGGCCAAGATGGCTCAATCTTAGATGTGATTCTGAATTTCAGCCACAGCAGTAGCTTCACAAAAACATTCTCAATAGCATTAACTTGTGCCTTTCTCCCTAAAATGGGCTTTTTCATTTTTGCATCCGGAAGCAGAAGGCTACCATTGAGGACTTAAGCATGTCAGGCATTGAACTAGGTGCCGTAAAGTTGTCTATACATTTAATCCTTAGAACAACCATGGAGGCGGGAGGCAGTGTAGCAATTCTTATCTCCACTTCACAGATGAAGAACAAATAAATAGGCCCAGCCTTGCAGCTGAGAAAGTGGCAGTGTCTGTGGGACTCAAAGCCTATTCTCATTCTGATACGCCTGAATGTTCTGGTTGACCTTCTTCTAATTGTTGAGGCATGCTTGTGTGGGTGCTTGTTGTCTCTTTCCTTAGGATTTGAGCATTTGTTGCCCCTTTTGACCCATCATAGACTATTACTTTCCCCCTTGTATAACAGTTTGGGCTTTATGAACTGTTTTTCAAGCTGTTTTATTCTATGAGCTTTATAACAGCTCTGTGGGATAGCCATGCAGTGGTCTCCTTTTCAACATCTCACTGTTCCAGGTCTTATGGTTTGTTGGTCAGAGCCCCTGATTGAAAAGAAATGTTTGAAGCTGTTTCCCCCACTAACCTTTAAGTTCTAGGTGGCTAGGGAACATAGCTACCTTGTTTATCCATTTAGCCCCAGCACCTAGCACAGTGTTTTGCACATAATAGGTGATCAGTAAGTGTTTGAATGGAATTGGAAGTAAAAAAGCAAATTCATTCATACAACAGGTTTTCTTATTTTGAGTTCCACTAATAATACTTGAAGAGTATGGCATGGAAACAGAAGCTGCTCAAAAGTTGACTTCTCTAGTCACGTTGTTCCAAGTGTGGAAGTAGCCCTTCTCCAACCCCAGAGTTCAGGTAGATCTGCCCAAATGAAACAGTCCATTCACTTTGCACTCTGTGGGGTCATCTTCATAGAAATAATTAATGCCAACATCACAGTACATTTTCTGTCATGCATTTGATTTGTTCCTCCTATGATTATTTATGTGTAGACTTCGTTTTCCACCTTGAACTGTGAACTTTTTAGGAACAAGTGGGATTTTACCCTAAGACTTTTAATCTTCCTAGTCTGGAGGGAAGTGGACCATTAAATTTTTACATGAGAGTATAAATTTAACATCATACTGCTTAACTTTCTTTGAATAGCTTTCTTTCTGCCTTTTTGGGTTTGAAATTTGAGTTTTCTTCCTGATCTGATCTCCTGCCCCCTCCCCTCGAAAAAAATCTTTTTTTTTTTTTTTGCACAGAACCAGAAATCATATTTGCAGTGCTGTAAGCAAACATTGCTATTTTAGACACCATTCCAGTACTGTAACTGACGAGTTAGAGTACAGTACTCTAATGAAAAGTGCTTTGATATTAGTGTGTGGCTGAATTTTTTACTTAATTAGAACTTCCAGCAATTTCCTTGGAAACCTGACTGACCATCAGGAAAGTGGTTGGTTGATATAAAATGTAGACTGCAACTTCCATATGCCTTTTTATATTTAAGAGCCTTATCACTCCTAGTTTAAGTCCTTGTTGACGTTGGTTTTCCTGTGCCTCTCCCCATCTTAGTTAAGAGGTGAGATTTACATGTAAGATTGGGTTAGCGTTTATACCACTATGTTTTTGTAAACTTATTTCACTGTTTTCTAGGATTTTAAACAATTTGAACCTAATGACTTTTATTTGAAAAACACTACATGGGAGGATGTAGGACTGTGGGACCCATCGCTTACGAAAAACCAGGTAAGTGGCACAGGGGACTCCTCAGGTGGCAGCATGCTTGGTGTACTCCCTTTTCAGCTCTAGGCCTTTTATGGCGGTGCAGTGATTGCGGGCAAGTGCCAAACATCCAAAGTGTCAAAATTGCATTTCATATTTTCCTGACCAGTGGGAAGACTAAGAAAAACTTCTTGTCCTTTTTTGTCATTGGACTAAAACTTGAGGTGTAAGAAGAAACAAAATTTTGTTACTTAAAAGTTACGAAGCCTGCTGTATCCCACCATTTCCCCTAAAAGTGCTCTGGCTCTATTTTTCTGCATCTGTGTTGCCATTCTTGTTTTTTCTGCACAGAAAAAGACAAGACCCTTCCTTACATTTAAGCTTTTCTTATTTCCCTATGTTGATGGCACCCAACTTCTATGGGAGGCCTGGGGAAGTGACTCTGTAGGATGTCAGTGACAGAGAGATAAAACTTTACAAATTGGCATTAAAAACAATATTAGCACTGCCAGCAAGTATCAATAGATGATGATGATGTCATATAGGTGATATTTCCTTCTGCACAGAGAGAGGTAATTGTCAATTTAATTTTTACCATTACCTATTTTAGGAGTGATTCTCATTCTGCATTAATGATCTGTTCATCTATCGGAACATACTTTTCAGGAAATTAGTACTCAGATATTTGATTTTTTTTTTTTTTTTTTTTTTTAATACCCGAGGCAAAGTTACTAACCAGCAGTCTTAGAATGAGAATACTTTCCACTGGGACACATCATTTATTTAATTCAGTTTTATCAATCTGAAAGCCTCATAGCTGAATACTAAAGAAGAGTTGAGCTTTGAGGAGAAGCAGAGTATTTCATCATGGTTCAAACCAGTATCTGAAACAAGTAGGTTTCTAGAGAGAAAAGATAATCTCTTGCCAAGCATGTCAGTTCACCTGCCTTCACCAAAGGACTGACTGCATAGGTGTTAACAATCATAATTCTGAAAGTTGCTCTTTGATATCAGTATATTCTATAATGTATTATTGGCTTTTAAATACCACACCCTCCTCACAGTCTGTAGGACATTTTTATTTAACTTCTTGATTTGAATCAAAGCAGCTATTACTTCATTAGCTCTTTTGAAGTGTTCTTGGTTGAGAAGGAACAGCAAGGCTTATAGAAGAAAGCCAACTTTTCAAATCAGTCTTTCTTTTGATCAGTGCTGAATCTGATACTACACTGTACTTTAATCAGAGGAAAAAATGGAGATGTGCCTTTTTTCTATGAAAATTTATCCATAATGGGGAAAGGAATAAAAGATATAGCTTTATCTCTTGTAATTGTCTAATTGCACTAAAACATCGTGGGCCCTGAATTTTACCGCAGTCATTCACCACATAACGACATTTTGGTCAGTGACGAACTACATCTACAACAGTGGTCCCATAAGAATATAATTGAGCTGAAAAACTTGCTACCTTATGACATCATAGCGCAACATATGACTCATGTTTGTAGTGATACTAATGTAAACACACCTGTGCTGCCAGTCATAGAAGTATAGCACATACAGTTATTTACAGCATATAATACCGTCGTGCATTGCTTAATGATGGGATGCATTCTGAGAAATGCCCTGTTAGGTGATGTCATTGTTGTACAAACATCATAAAGGGTACTTACACAGACCTAGGTGGTATAGCCTCCTATTACCCCTACGCTATATGGTATGGCCTGTTGCTCCTAGGCTACAAACTTGTATGGCATGTTACTATAAGAGAATACTATATACTGAATACTATAAGAGTGATTAACACAATGGTAAGTATTTGTGTTTCTAAACATAGTGAAGCATAGAAAAGATACAGTAAAAATACAATATAAAAGAAAAATTGGTACACCTATATTGGGCACTTGCAGGACTGGAAGTTGCTCTGAGTGGTGACTGAATATGAAAGGACATTATTGTACATCACTGTAGACTTTATAAACACACTTAGGCTACATAAAAAATAAAACTTTAAAATTCTTAACTTTTGAATCTTTTGTAATAACACTTAGCTTAAAACACAAACAACGGCAACCTGCTCGGGTCCCCTTCCACACTGCGGAAGCTTTGTCCTTTCACTCTTCATAATGAATCTTGCTACCGCTCCAAAAAAAAAAAAATTGTACAGCTGTATAAAAATATTTTGTCTTCATATACTTACAGGCTTTTTCCTAGTCTTAAACTTTTTTTTTTTTTTTAACTTTTTAAACTGTTGTTAAAAACTAAGACACAGACATAATTAGCCTAGGCCTACACAGGGTCAAGATCAATGGTATTACCATTGCCACCTTCACAGCTTGTCTCACTGGAAGGTTTTCAGGAGCAGTAACACACATGGAGCCATCATTTCCTGTGATGGCAGTGTCGTCTTCTAGATACCTCCTGAAGGATCTGGCTGAGGCTGTTTTAGAGTTAACTTTTTAAAAAAATATATAGAAGTAAGTGGTACACTCAAATAATGATTAAAAACTCATTACCGGCCGGGCGCGGGGCTCATGCCTATAATCCCAGCACTTTGGGAGGCCGAGGCAGGTGGATCGCCTGAGGTCAGGAGTTCGAGACCAGCCTGGCCAACATGGTGAAACCCCCTCTCTACTAAAAATACAAAAATTTGCCAGGTGTGGTGGCAGATGCCTGTAATCCCAGCTACTCGAGGTTGGAAGTGGGAGCGGGGGAGGCAGGAGAATCGCTTGAACCTGGGAGGTGGAGGTTGCAGTGAGCTGAGATCGTGCCATCGCACTCCAGCCTGGGGGACAAAAGCAAGACTTCATCTCAAAAAAAAAAAAAAAAAACCTCATTACCAAAATCCTTGCATACTTAAGTCCCACAGTTGGCCCTGGAGAACCTGCATATACCAAAAGCTAGCCCTCTGTATAAGAGGGTTTGAGCATCCTAAGAATACTCTATCTTTGATCTACATTTGTTTGGAAAAAATCCACATATAAGCAGTTCAAACCTATGTTGTTGAAGAGTCAACTATATAGTAAATACTAGGTGACAGAAATTTTTCAGCCCCGTTATAATCTTGGGGGAACATAGTCGCATATGCAGTCTGTACTAGACAGAGAACATCAGCACATGACTTCCTGATAATGACAGTTAAAAACCGTATTGCCAGTTTATGTATTTACTATATATACTTTTTATTTTAGAGTGTACTCCTTTTTAAAACAGCTTTTCATGGTAACTGGTAGCAGCCTCATACAGCTTGTGTTCACTGTGTCTCTTGATTGCATCATTCTTGTGCATGGTTTAATCTCATGGTATTTTGTTCATCATGGCCCCTAAGCATACAAAATCCATAATGTTGCCAGTAAGGGGCCATGTTGAGTGATTGACCTGGAAACAGAAGTGATTAAGGACTACGAAGGTGGAGAATCAGTGATGGTTATTTCTTGCCAGTCAGGCTTGTCCCATTTTACCATAGCTATGATCTTGAAGAACAAGAACAAAGTGACAGAAGCTGTTAAAGCATCTTCTTCATTGAAGGCAATGAGACTAACAAAAATTCAAGAAGGGCCTTTATCAGACACACACAAGCTTCTGATGACCTGGATTGAAGAGCAGACACAGGTGCACACGGTGCTGTGTACCTCTCAGCACCATGATGATCCCAAAGCAAAAAGTGTGTTTGAGGTGTTGAAAGAAAAGGCTGGACCTGGCTGTGATGTTGAATTGACTGCTAGTTCTGGGTGGTGTAAACAATTCAAGAATCGTTATTCATTACATAATGGGAAAGTGGTGAGTTTGTGAGTGCTGATGTAAAGGCAGCTGAAGAATTTTGGGAAACTCTAGATAAGCTGAGTCTGGAGGAAAATCACTTGCCAGAACAAATTTTCAATATGGATGAAACCTTTCTATTCTGGAAACAGATGCCTGAAAGGACTTTGATCCATGAGGAGACCAAAGCAATGCCAGGCTTCAAGTCTTTTAAGGACTGGATGACAGTCTTGCTTGGGGGCAATGTTGCAGGCCACAAATTGAAACCCTTTGTGATTTGGCATGGTGAGAACCCTAGGGGCTTCAAGCATATCAATACACACACACTTGGCCAGTGCACTGCAGGAGACATAAGAAGTCGTGGGTGACCCTGCTCCTCTTTCAAGATGCCCTCCTGAATAGATATGCCTGCAAAGTGGAGAAGTAGTATTGAGAGAATAACATACTCTTCAAGTTTTTGCTTATTGTCGATGATAAGCAAATGCCTCCTTTAAGTGGTGTTTTTCATCCCAGTATCAAACACCACCTCTTTGATCCAACTGATGGAGTTACAGCAGCTTTTAAGGCGTACTATCTGAGAAAGGCCTTTGTCCTGTCGTCGCAGCCTAGGGAGACACTGAGAAGATTCTGATACAATTCTGGAAGGATTGCAATATCTGTGACTGCATTAAGAATCTTGCTTGGGCTTGGGTTGATGTCATCAAGGAGTGTATGAATGGCATCTGGAAGAATACACTCAAGAGGTTTGTCCATGACTTAAAAGGATTTGCATAAATCACAAAGTCTGTGGTTGAGATGGCAAACAACTTTAACCTGGGTGTGGATGAGGACAACAGAGGAGCTCCTAGAGGTGATTCCTGAGGAATTGACTGGTGAGGAGCTGTGGGAACTAGAACAAGTTCCCGCATAGGTGAAGAGGAAAGAGAAAAGGAAACTGCAGGAAAAGCAAAAGAAGAACCCTCAAGAAAATTCAGTGAAGGATTTAGCAGTGCAGACCTCAGCAAGCTACTTAAGTTTGAAAACACGTGGCCGGGCTTGGTGGCTCACGCCTGTAATCCCAGCATTTTGGGAGGCCGAGGCTGGTGGATCATCTGAGGTCAGGAGTTCAAGACCAGCCTGGCCGACATGGTGAAACCCCGTCTCTACTAAAAATACAAAAAAATTAGCCGGGCGTGGTGGTGGGGCGCCTGTAATCCCAGCCACGAGGCTGAGGCAGGAGAATCGCTTGAACCCGGGAAGTGCAGGTTGCAGTGAGCTGAGATTGTGCCATTGCACTCCAGCTTGGGTGACAAGAGCAAAAAAACTCCATCTCAAACAACAACAAAAAAGTTTGAAAACATGGATCTCAATACCAAAAGGTTTTTATTAATAGAGAAGAATATTCATGGTTCATTATCTGCTTACAATCAAATCTATGATGAAAAAAGGAAACAAAGCACCGTGGGCTTATTCTTAATAAGTGTGAGACCTCCTCAAGAAGAGCCTAAGGCAGGTCCTTCTGCAGTTATCCAGAAGAAGGTATTGTTACCATGGGAGATGGCAGTTCCATGTGTGTTCCTGTTCCTGAAGACCCTCCAGTGGGACAAGATGTAAAGGTGGAAGATAGTGATACTGTTGATTCTGACTCTCTGTAGGCCTAGACTAATGTATGCGTTTGTGTCTTAGCTTTTAAGAAAAAAAATGTTTTTAAAGTTTTTGGGTTTTTTTTTTGAGACGGGGTCTTGCTCTTGTCGCCCAGGCTGGAGTGCAATGGCACGATCTCAGCTCACTGCATCCTCAGTCTCCTGAGTAGCTGGAATTAGAGGCGCCTGCCACCACGTCCGGTTAATTTTTTGTATTTTTAGTAGAGATGAGGTTTCACCATGTTGGCCAGGCTGGTGTCGAACTCCTGTCCTTGTGATCCACCTGCCTTGGCCTCCCAAAGTGCTGGGAAAGTTTTTTTTTATATATATATTTTTTAAGCTTATAGAATAGGCATATGAAGATAGAAAATATTTTTGTACAGCTGTACAATGTGTTTGTTTTTGGGGTTTTTGTTTGTTTCTGAGACGGAGTCTTGCTATGTTGCCCAGGCTAGAGTGCTGTGCTGTGATCTTGGCTCACTGCAACCTCTGCCTCCTGGATTCAAGTGATTCTCCTGCCTCAGCCTCCCGAGTAGCTGGGATTACAGGTGCCCGCCACCATGCGCAGCTATTTTTTTTATTTTCAGTAAAGGTAGGGTTTCACCATGTTGGTCAGGCTGGTCTCAAGCTCTTGACCTCAGGTGATCCACCCGCCTGGGCCTCCCAAAGTGCTGAGATTACAGGTGTGAGCCACTGTGCCTGGCCAATCTGTTTGTGTTTTAAGCTAAGTATTACTACAAAAGAGTCAAAAAGTTAAAAATTTAAAAGTGTATAAACCACAGCAAGCTGAGGTTATTATTGAAGAAAAAATATTTTTTAGGGCTGGGCACAGCGGCTTGCAATCCCAGCACTTTGGGAAGCCAAAGCAGGAGGATTGCTCGAGCCCAGGAGTTCAAGGCCAGCCTGGGCAACAGAGGGAGACCCTGTCTTTACAAAATTTACCCTAGTGTGGTGGCACACACCTGTAGTCCCCAGGACTGAGGCGGAGGTGGGAGGATCGCATGAGCCCAAGAGGTTGAGGCTGCAGTGAGCCGATTGTGCCACTGCACTCCAGCCTGAGCAACAAAGTGAGACTTTGTCTCAAAAAAAAAAAAAAAATTTTTTTTTTTTTTTTTTTAGTAAAACTTGTGTAGCCTAAGTGTTCATAAAGTCTACAGTAGTGTACAGTAATGTCCCAGGCTTTCATATTGACTCACCCAGAGTAACTTCTAGTCCTGTAAGCTTTGTTCATGGTATCATTTATCTTTTACATTGTATTTTTACTGTACCTTTTCTGTGCTCAGCTATGTTTAAACATACAAATATTTACCATTGTGTTAATCATTGCCTATGGTAATCAGTACAGAAACATGCTGTACAGGTTTGTAGCCTAAGAGCAATAAGCTATGCCATGTAGCCTAGGCGTGTAGTAGGTTCTACCATCTAGGTCTGTGTGAATACACTCGAGGATTTCACACCATGATACATTTTTCAGAATGCATCCCTGTGGTTTAGCAACACATGACTGTATAGTAAACCTGAAGTCTTTAGTAACTTCCTTCATTTAGGTTATTCTTGTTATTTCTAGCTGCAAAATGTTTATCTTGAAGTCATTTGTCTTTGGTTTAACTAAAATGTGACTTTTTTCCCCTAAACATTGAGAAAGAACTTAGCATTTTTTAAATTTACACTGACAAAAATATTTGGTTTAAGATAGCTTTTTTTTGAGTTTCTATTTGATAAAGTTACTATACAAAAGGAAAAAACATACTAAAATCAGTGCTTTTTTTTGAGACAGTTTTGCTCTTGTCACCCAGGCTGGAGTGCAATGGCCGATCTCGGCTCGTTGCAACCTCCACCTCCCAGCTTCAAGCGATTGTCCTGCCTCACCCTCCTGAAGTAGCTGGGATTACAGGCGCCCACCACCACGCTCAGCTTATTTTTTTGTATTTTTAGTTGAGATGGGGTTTCACCATGTTGGCCAGGCTGCTCTTGAACTCCTGACCTTAGGTGATCCACCCACCTCGGCCTCCCAAAGTGCTGGGATTACAGGCGTGAGCCACCACGCGTGGCCTAAAATCAATGCATTATTAAGAATATCCGGGGGGAATCTGGAATCTGTTAACTGCCTATCTGAAGTGGCATTCTAATTCTAGTTTTTGTGTTTACTTTAGGACTATCGGACAAAACCTTTCTGCTGCAGCGCTTGTCCATTTTCCTCAAAATTCTTCTCTGCCTACAAAAGTCATTTCCGCAATGTCCATAGTGAAGACTTTGAAAATAGGATTCTCCTTAATTGCCCCTACTGTACCTTCAATGCAGACAAAAAGACTTTGGAAACACACATTAAAATATTTCATGCTCCGAACGCCAGCGCACCAAGTAGCAGCCTCAGCACTTTCAAAGATAAAAACAAAAATGATGGCCTTAAACCTAAGCAGGCTGACAGTGTAGAGCAAGCTGTTTATTACTGTAAGAAGTGCACTTACCGAGATCCTCTTTATGAAATAGTTAGGAAGCACATTTACAGGGAACATTTTCAGCATGTGGCAGCACCTTACATAGCAAAGGCAGGAGAAAAATCACTCAATGGGGCAGTCCCCTTAGGCTCAAATGCCCGAGAAGAGAGTAGTATTCACTGCAAGCGATGCCTTTTCATGCCAAAGTCCTATGAAGCTTTGGTACAGCATGTCATCGAAGACCATGAACGTATAGGCTATCAGGTCACTGCCATGATTGGGCACACAAATGTAGTGGTTCCCCGATCCAAACCCTTGATGCTAATTGCTCCCAAACCTCAAGACAAGAAGAGCATGGGACTCCCACCAAGAATCGGTTCCCTTGCTTCTGGAAATGTCCGGTCTTTACCATCACAGCAGATGGTGAATCGACTCTCAATACCAAAGCCTAACTTAAATTCTACAGGAGTCAACATGATGTCCAGTGTTCATCTGCAGCAGAACAACTATGGAGTCAAATCTGTAGGCCAGGGTTACAGTGTTGGTCAGTCAATGAGACTGGGTCTAGGTGGCAACGCACCAGTTTCCATTCCTCAACAATCTCAGTCTGTAAAGCAGTTACTTCCAAGTGGAAATGGAAGGTCTTATGGGCTTGGGTCAGAGCAGAGGTCCCAGGCACCAGCAAGATACTCCCTGCAGTCTGCTAATGCCTCTTCTCTCTCATCGGGCCAGTTAAAGTCTCCTTCCCTCTCTCAGTCACAGGCATCCAGAGTGTTAGGTCAGTCCAGTTCCAAACCTGCTGCAGCTGCCACAGGCCCTCCCCCAGGTAACACTTCCTCAACTCAAAAGTGGAAAATATGTACAATCTGTAATGAGCTTTTTCCTGAAAATGTCTATAGTGTGCACTTCGAAAAAGAACATAAAGCTGAGAAAGTCCCAGCAGTAGCCAACTACATTATGAAAATACACAATTTTACTAGCAAATGCCTCTACTGTAATCGCTATTTACCCACAGATACCCTGCTCAACCATATGTTAATTCATGGTCTGTCTTGTCCATATTGCCGTTCAACTTTCAATGATGTGGAAAAGATGGCCGCACACATGCGGATGGTTCACATTGATGAAGAGATGGGACCTAAAACAGATTCTACTTTGAGTTTTGATTTGACATTGCAGCAGGGTAGTCACACTAACATCCATCTCCTGGTAACTACATACAATCTGAGGGATGCCCCAGCTGAATCTGTTGCTTACCATGCCCAAAATAATCCTCCAGTTCCTCCAAAGCCACAGCCAAAAGTTCAGGAAAAGGCAGATATCCCTGTAAAAAGTTCACCTCAAGCTGCAGTGCCCTATAAAAAAGATGTTGGGAAAACCCTTTGTCCTCTTTGCTTTTCAATCCTAAAAGGACCCATATCTGATGCACTTGCACATCACTTACGAGAGAGGCACCAAGTTATTCAGACGGTTCATCCAGTTGAGAAAAAGCTCACCTACAAATGTATCCATTGCCTTGGTGTGTATACCAGCAACATGACCGCCTCAACTATCACTCTGCATCTAGTTCACTGCAGGGGTGTTGGAAAGACCCAAAATGGCCAGGATAAGACAAATGCACCCTCTCGGCTTAATCAGTCTCCAAGTCTGGCACCTGTGAAGCGCACTTATGAGCAAATGGAATTTCCCTTACTGAAAAAACGAAAGTTAGATGATGATAGTGATTCACCCAGCTTCTTTGAAGAGAAGCCTGAAGAGCCTGTTGTTTTAGCTTTAGACCCCAAGGGTCATGAAGATGATTCCTATGAAGCCAGGAAAAGCTTTCTAACAAAGTATTTCAACAAACAGCCCTATCCCACCAGGAGAGAAATTGAGAAGCTAGCAGCCAGTTTATGGTTATGGAAGAGTGACATCGCTTCCCATTTTAGTAACAAAAGGAAGAAGTGTGTCCGTGATTGTGAAAAGTACAAGCCTGGCGTGTTGCTGGGGTTTAACATGAAAGAATTAAATAAAGTCAAGCATGAGATGGATTTTGATGCTGAGTGGCTATTTGAAAATCATGATGAGAAGGATTCCAGAGTCAATGCTAGTAAGACTGCTGACAAAAAGCTCAACCTTGGGAAGGAAGATGACAGTTCCTCAGACAGTTTTGAAAATTTGGAAGAAGAATCCAATGAAAGTGGTAGCCCTTTTGACCCTGTTTTTGAAGTTGAACCTAAAATCTCTAGCGATAACCCAGAGGAACATGTACTGAAGGTAATTCCTGAGGATGCTTTAGAATCTGAGGAGAAGCTAGACCAAAAAGAGGATGGTTCAAAATACGAAACTATTCATTTGACTGAGGAACCAACCAAACTAATGCACAATGCATCTGATAGTGAGGTTGACCAAGACGATGTTGTTGAGTGGAAAGACGGTGCTTCTCCATCTGAGAGTGGGCCTGGATCCCAACAAGTGTCAGACTTTGAGGACAATACCTGCGAAATGAAACCAGGAACCTGGTCTGACGAGTCTTCCCAAAGCGAAGATGCAAGGAGCAGTAAGCCAGCTGCCAAAAAAAAGGCTACCATGCAAGGTAACAGAGAGCAGTTGAAATGGAAGAATAGTTCCTATGGAAAAGTTGAAGGGTTTTGGTCTAAGGACCAGTCACAGTGGAAGAATGCATCTGAGAATGATGAGCGCTTATCTAACCCCCAGATTGAGTGGCAGAATAGCACAATTGACAGTGAGGATGGGGAACAGTTTGACAACATGACTGATGGAGTAGCTGAGCCCATGCATGGCAGCTTAGCCGGAGTTAAACTGAGCAGCCAACAGGCCTAAGTGTCAGGTTCCCTGGCGTTGGTGACATGCTGCAGCCTGGAACTCTGATCTCCAGTGTGACTGCAAAGCTGTCTTCTCACTGGTACTGCCTTGTGAGTACTGGTTGGACTGTGGGGCATGTGGCCGCTGCAGTTCCAGTGGTTATTTCTAAGTCTATGACAGGACAGGCTGTTCTTGCTTCAGAACCTTCTCTGACAGACACGGTAACTAAATGTGAAAAACCAATAAGCTGGTGACTCATGAATACACACGAGGAAAAGCAGAGGTTTATTTTATCTGCCTTTTCAACATTTCTTTCCCTCTGTGAAATGATTGGTCAGATGTCTTTGAGAAGTGTTAAACTAATTCACATGGTAGTGTAGGGCCAACATACAAGCTACCAGTCTAATGTGTATAGTAGACTTTGGGAAAAGCGATTTTTTTTTCATGTATTCATTCTGAATAGTTGAAATGTATATTTGTACAGTCTTTTAGACCTATTCAAGTGATGCTCATGATCCTGTTACTGTGTGCCCATCATAGATTTCTTTTTTTAGTGTTGCCCTTGCTGTGTAATAAACGCTCTATCTAGTTTACCTAGCAAAAGCTCAAAACTGCGCTAGTATGGACTTTTTGGACAGACTTAGTTTTTGCACATAACCTTGTACAATCTTGCAACAGAGGCCAGCCACGTAAGATATATATCTGGACTCTCTTGTATTATAGGATTTTTCTTGTTCTGAATATCCTTGACATTACAGCTGTCAAAAACAAAAACTGGTATTTCAGATCTGTTTTCTGAAATCTTTTAAGCTAAAATCACATGCAAGAATTGACTTTGCAGCTACTAATTTTGACACCTTTTAGATCTGTATAAAAGTGTGTTGTGTTGAAGCAGCAAACCAATGAGTGCTGCATTTTGGATATTTAGTTTTATCTTTAGTTCAACACCATCATGGTGGATTCATTTATACCATCTAATATATGACACACTGTTGTAGTATGTATAATTTTGTGATCTTTATTTTCCCTTTGTATTCATTTTAAGCATCTAAATAAATTGCTGTATTGTGCTTAATGTAAATATTTGCTTTATTACACATGACAGTCCTGTGTGTCCATTATATCTTTTGCCATTTAATGCCATAACTCTTTCATCAGAGATGGCAGCCACAGTCACAGAGGAAACTTGCGGAAAACCCAAGATCTGTCATCTGCAAATAGAATGCTTTCTCTTGAGGCACCTGGTACAAAATCTGTTTTTCGTTTTTTTTTTTTTTTTTTTAACTGAAAAATAAACACCCTTGAGTTTTTCAGTTCACCTTTTGTTAAGGAGCAGAGCCTGCATATATATGTAAATGTCTCAATGATAAAAAAAAAATGTAAACATGGATTGGCATTAATTTGCAGGCAGAATCTTAATAGCCTGATGGGTTTTTTTGTTTGTTTTTTTCTTCTAGATGAAGTTAAGCGTTCGTTTTCACCTTACGATGGGAACAACTGTAGTGCAGGCAGCTCTGCCTCTATTGCCACTCTTGGCCCTCTTGCTATTAAGGGAAAGGCTTTGAAGAGCACAGCACTGACAGGGCTGTAAAGATGGAAGGAGCTGGTATTTTTACCATGCGTAGATTCCCAAGAGAACTTGTACTAAAAAGCAGAAAGTTACAAGGAAGCAGAATTAGGCCAACATTTCCAGCAATTAAAACAATGATGGGAAACTCCAATCCATGAGGAGGCTGGTCAGTCACCTCAAGGATACTGGCCTAAAGAAGTCTGAAGTGGCTGATGTCCATAACTTCTGAGTCCGTTTCCAAAAGAAAGACTCTTGTTAATGCTGTTAACAGAGAGTAGAGATTTGACCAGCCTCTCCCTAAAATGTTACGCTTCTCAACAACAGTACAGGAAGAAGTGCAAGAGTAGACTAGAACCTTTAAGGAATTTGGGGCTGGAACGGAGCTATGTTGCATCTGTTGTTATACAGGTAGACTATAAATTCTACATGCACCAGCCAAAACTTAGGATGTCCCCAAATTAAGATACTACAGATTACCAAATCAGAAATAACCAGCTGGATTTAGGCCAGCTCACATTTATTTGGAAATTACCCTCCCTGATTAACAGGCTTCTGAGTTGTACGTGGAAGACTAATGAGACTTGTACAAGACACCACGGGGCTTGGGGTCCAGGTCCCAGTTGGATATCGGAACAGACACAGATAAGTGTGTTTGTTTCCTCATTAAGGTGGTGGGAGTGTGCCTTTTGGCATTCAGAAAAGGGTTTAGCCACCCTAAGAGTTGGAAATAAAGATTCCCAACTGGAAATGTTGCAGAATCCCTACAAGTGTCTCAATAAAAGCCATTTTAAAAGAATATTGTTGCTACTGTTTGCTTTTCAAATAATCTGGAGATCGTTGGCTATGGCAACGTGCTGCCACCTAATTAGAGAATGCCTGTAAATGTAGGCTGAACAATTCTAACATGAGAAAACCTAAGTATCCTACAGAGGATTGGTGTGTTTTGTTTTGTTTTGTTTTTGTGGGTGTCGGGGGAGGGGGGTGGGGAGGCGTGTTTTTGGCCCTGCAGGTTTTCTCGTGGGAATGAGTTCACTCAGACAAGCTAGGACTGTGGCTTCTCTCCCTGTTCATCACATAGAGCATTTTCTCATCCTATCTTTGGTTCCTTGTCATTGTATAGGGAGAGGAGAATCTTTATCAAACAGCTTCATTCCCTCTTGCAATTCAAGCAGAAAGGGTGTCTATGCCTCATATCGCTCTAGAGTTGTATGTCAGTTTGATCCCAATGCCTGCCCCTTTGTAACATCCATTTCTGGCATGAACAAAATGAGTGCCAAATTTGAAAACTGCAATGTATTAAAGATGGGAGTTTCCCATCTGAGATGCTTCACACTAGAAACAAACCTGCTTATTGCCAAATAAGTACTACCATACAGAAGTGTAGTTCCTTTACTACTTAGACCTCAGACTACTAGCACTGAGTCCTCGAGATGAGACTCAAGAATTATCACTAGGTGGTTCGTTTTTTGTTTTTGAGATGGAGTCTTGCTCTGCTGCCCAGGCTGGAGTGCAATGGCGCCATCTCAGCTCACCGCAACCTCCGCCTCCTGGGTTCAAGCCATTCTCCTGCCTCACCTTCCCAAGTACTGCCGGGACTACAGGCACGTGCCCCCATGCCAGGATAATTTTTTTTTGTATTTTTAGTAGAGACAGGGTTTCACCGTGTTAGCCAGAATGGTCTCCATCTCCTGACCTTGTGATCCACCCGCCTCAGCCTTTCAAAGTGCTGGGATTACAGGCGTGAGCCACCACGCCCATCCATCTCTACGTGGTTCTATGCCACTAACATTTGAGAACCATTTAGCTTGATGGAAATTTTCTTTCCCTAATGAAATTAAGTAGAACATGTTGAACACATGGATTTTGCAGAGTAGCAGGCAGTGTTTTGTTTTGTTTTTCTGCCTGTTGTGACCCTTCCAGCCCCCCTGCTGAGCAATAATTAGGTGCCAGTTGAGGCATGTTTCACCAAAATGTCATGGAGGAACATCTCTAAAGCTTCCAGAAGACTAGAAATGAAGAGGCTGTTCCCACCATTAGGAAATGGCATTCCAACATACCAATTATCAGTGGGTCACCATGAGGTAATCTAGAAGAAAAACATCTTAGCTGATACAAACTTGACAGGTTTGAAAATAAAAGGCATTTCTCCCATCTGCTGGAAAGTTGGCTTGAAAGCTTGACCAAAGCAAGGTCCCCATTTGCTAATTCTTTGCATCCTGCTTCCCACCAACTTGTACCACTTCGGTAACGGACTACTCGCTGTAACTTGAATGTAGTGGAGCTACAGTATAGGGGGGGTTGTGTTTTAAAGTCAGCATATAAGAGTTGCATATAGTCAAAATCACCCCCGAAAGTTCTTGTCATTATTTCAAAGTGTCCAACCAAGAGGAGGGGACGTGGGAAGGAAGGTCCCTAGTCATTTCCAGAACAAATCTTCCACGCTATTTAATGAGTTTGGCTGCATGTGTGTGTTTTCAGCTTACAGCGTTAATGGATCTGTGATGCAAACCCCTTCCCCATCCAGGACACCACCTAACCTTAAGGTGTAAGACCATTCAAACCTGAACTGGTTTTTGCAATTAAAAATCCTTATTTTGGCCGGGCGCGGTGGCTCACGCCTGTAATCCCAGAACTTTGGGAGGCTGAGGCAGGTGGATCACCTGAGGTCAGGAGTTTGAGACCAGCCTGGCCTACATGGTGAAACCCTGTCTCTACTAAAAATACAAAAATTAGCTGGGCATGGTGGTGGGCGCCTGTAATCCCAGCTACTCAGGAGGCTAAGCCAGGAGAATCACTTGAACCCAGGAGGCAGAGGTTGCAGTGAGCCAAGATCCCGCCATTGCACTCCAGCCCGGGTGACGAGTGAAACTCCGTCTTAAAAAAAAAAGAAAAAAAATCCTTATTTTATTTATGTACCTTTAATAATGTCTTATTACTATAAGTGAAGAAAAATGGATACTCTAATAAGCAGAGCAGGCACCTTTTAGGAACCATAAAGCAGAAGTAAAAGGGCTTTTCCAATATACTTGATGTGAGTGCTGTACTGGCTGCCATCCTAGACTGCAGTGGGACGTGACAGCTGTGTACATGAAGTAGCCAGTCTAGGAATCAAAAGTAGAGATCCCGCCTTGGAGAGATGGAGGAAGAGACAGTGGCATGACTTAGCCATTGCCACTCCGTCTGCCAGCAAAGCTGGATCAGCATCCCCTGGGGAAGCTCAACTAGAACCCTCTCCCCCAAGGACAGGACTCCGGACAAGGGGCTCCACTACACCCTACAAGGACAATATTGTTCCTAAAAACACCTGAATCTTAGGCATCGTGAATACACAGCTACCCAACGGGTATTTTCAGAACGGATGTGTAGTTCTGGGACTAACTGTAAAGCACTGGAATCCAAGGTATTTGAGTCCTCAAAACAGTCCAACCCCAATCCTCCGCACTGTCCTCCAAAAACCCCCAAACCTTGTATTGGGAGTAGGAACTCCAGGTTTCAGGTGCTGACATGGAGGTGCAGAGAAGCTAACTTGTCCTGACATCTCAGCTGGCAAAGGGGAAGCTGCTGACTAGGACATGGGATATCTGAGTCCACAGCCACCGGTATTTCCGGCCACACCATGCACCTGGGCCTAGGATAGAGACTGGCCTTGGAAGAAAGTTGGCTGCTGCTATGAATGAAAAGATGTGTGAGCCCCACTCTCACAGTGTTCAGTCCCTGGCTCAGCGTTCCCCAAACTGACTCTCACTCCACCACCATTGTCAGTTGTGCCACATCTGCCTCACAACTGCTTTATGTTCTTAGTATGTCTCAACTCCCGCCACCACTTTTTTGGGGGGACAGGGTCTCCTTTGTCACACAGGCTGGAGTGCAGTGGCACGATTACAGCTCTGCAGCCTCAACCTGCTGGGCTCAGGCAATCCTCCTGCCTCAGCCTCCCGACTACTGGGATTACAGGTGTGAGCCACCATGCCTCACCCTCACTCCCCCTTTTAAAGGAAAACGATGTCACCAAAAAGCAAAATCACCATAATTTGCCACAAATTCAGATGACCATAAAAGTGACTATGAAAGTAAATACAAGACAAACATTAGATTTTTGCTACCTGTTATCGCATGCTGAGGCTGCAAGCCTGAGACTTGCGCTATTAAAAAGGAAAATCAGGCCGGGTGCGGTAGCTCATGCCTGTAATGCCAGCACTTTGGGAGGCTGAGGCAGGTGGCTCACCTGAGGTCAAGAGTTCGAGACCAGCCTGACCAACATGGAGAAACCCCCATCTCTACTAAAAATACAAAAAAAGTTAGCCGGGCATGGTGACACATGTCTGTAATCCCAGCTACTCAGGAGGCTGAGGCAGGAGAATCGCTTGAACCGGGGAGGCAGAGGTTGTGGTGAGCCAAGATCGTGTCATTGCACTCTAGCCTGGGCAACAAGAGCAAAATTCCGTCTCAAAAAAAGGAAAATCAGAGCAGGGTCCCAGGTCCATAAGCACCAAAATGAGCCTCAGCCCAGACCCGCCTTATCCCAGGATGACTCTGCTACCTCTAGCATGCCGGATAGTGCTGAGCTAGGGGCTGACAGATGGGCTTCAAGCCCAGCCTGGGCTCTGGCTCCAAGAGCTGCTCAGGGAACTCTGCTTCCTTTAGCAGTGACTACTCACTTTGCTTTGCCCAACCTCAGACCCTTTTATATTAATTAGGACTCTCACTGGCAGGTAACGGGAAATCCAGCTCAGACGGTGCTTAATAAAGGTGACAAGGGGGCAACTGGCTGTGTCTGGGGAGGGCAAGCTGCTCAGGGACATCACCAAGGATTCAGGTTTTCTGTCTCCATCCTGCCACCCACGGGGACACTTCATCCTAGGCAGGCACCCCGGTATTCATAGGGTGCCTTCCACTTACCTAACCTGAGAGGTTTCCCCTTCATTCAGTATTGAGAAAGAATCCTGAATTCTGAGCCAACTGGACCATTCCAGAACATCCGACTAAGCTGATGGGCTTAGTCCAAAGCTACCTGGTCACTGAGCTAGCATTACCCTGGTTGGCTTAGACTAGTCAGGACCCATCTCTGAAGCTCGGGTGAAAGCAGTTCAACCCAAAACTGGAAACCAATTCAAAACCAATTCCATGCTACACTCAGAAGGTGCAGAGCGATGCTAGGACCCAGCACTTCAAAGGAAGCCTTGTGCCATATGAAAACCAGATAAAAGGTGCAATTGCTCCAACTCAGAAGACGAAGCAAGTTCTGAAAAATCTCTTGACTGGTATTCTTTGGAAGCAAGTGATTCCCAGCCCTGGCTACATACTGAAATCAACTGGGGAGGTTTAAAGACAGGTGATGCTAAGTTTTCCCCTCCCCTGCTTGGAGATTCTGATGTAATTGGTTTGAGGTGTGGCCCAGCTGATTCCCAGACGGAACTGGCTTAAAGGGATGCGCAGTGAACGTGGGCTACAAGCTCGAGCCTTCCCTTGAATAGTATGTCTGCTCCAGGCAGTTTCCTTTGAGACCACTTATTCTTTTTCCCCGCCACTCAACAAACACCTGCTAGCAGCCTAAGAAGAACCTGTACACTCAGAGATGCAACCTGCGTGTAGAAAACCATTTCAAGAGTGTAGACTTGCCCCAACATCTCCTTGGTTCATCCCGGCAACAAGGAGACCGTGGCCTAAGCTGGAATCCTTACCTTCTGGGTAGAGTCCCCACTGCAGCAGCACCAGGCTTGGGGATGCCAACAGAAGACCCGCTCCTCCAGGTCTCCTCCCTTTCATTCACCTCGGCCTGGCTCCTCCAGATGAAACTCCGCCCATTACGTCTAAAACGGAGCATCTCCGTGGAAGGCCCAGTGAGAAACCCCTCCTGGTTGGAGAGGCTGGCCTCGGGTGCTCATGCCTCACTGGTTTGGTTTTTAAGGGGAACCGTATGTTCATTCTGACCAAATATAATGCTTGTGTCCCCTGCAGTCCTCCCCTTAACTGCTTCTCCAAACCCAGCATCATGAGCAGCCCTTAAAGCACACTCTGCCAGAAGGCCCAGCAAAGACTGCAGAGGCCAGCCTCAGACCTGCTGCCCTCCACTCCCTCCTACTGCTGCAAGCCTGAAATGCATCAAGCTGATGATCACCTGTAAGAATTTCCAGGCTTTTGAGCCCATAGCAAGCCCAGGGAACTCAGAGAGGAGATTCTGTGACAGCTGCTTGAAATTAGAACTACTTGGAACTCCTTCCAAAGATGTTTGCACTCTTCACCATAATGCAAAGTGGGATTTAGTGGGATTTTGCTTTAAGATGGAGAGGAAGGTTCCTGGAAACCTGTAGCTGCCTGAGTCAACTAAACATCTCCAAGGAGTTGGTAAACCCTGTAAGCAGACATTGTGGGGTACCTGTCTAGCTTCTAACCTTCCCAAGAACTCCCCTTTTTACCCCAAGAAGGAGAGTTTTTATCATAAGTAGGTGTTGGATTTTGTCAAATGCTTATTTTCTGCATCTATTGAGATGATCATGTGGTTTTTGTCCTTTATTAATATGGTGTGGTACACTGATCTTCAGATGTTAAACCAACCTTGCACTCCTGGAAGAAATCCTGCTTGGTTATGGCGTATAATCCTTTTTTATATGTTGCTGGATTCTGTTTCCTGATATTTTCTTGATTTTGCATTTGTATTCTTGTGGAATATTGGTGTAGCTTTCTTACAATGTCTGACCTGGTATCAGTCACCTCCCAAAGGAGAGCCCTGGACAGCACACACTTCTCTAGTGGGACCCCATGCCTCATCCTCAGGGAGTTTGGAATTGGGGTACAGAGGTGCTAGCTAGACTGCCAATTGCTTGAACTGCAGTGACCATCTAGCTGCCATCCTCCACCACATTAAGCTGAGACCGAGATGCATTTCTTCACACACTCCATATCCTTGGAATAAATTTCCCATTGTCTGAGTCTCTGGTTCTACGGATCTCAAATGCAAATGCCCACAGGGGCTAGGCAAGTGAAATAAATTAGTGAAATAATTTGAGCATAAGAAAAGCCTGGAGACCAGGACCCCCCCTCCAAAGCAACTTGACTTTATGTAGCTCATTGTTTAAAATTAGAATATCTGGCACTAAAAACAGTGGGCTCACATTCTTAAGGCAACAAGCAAACAAACAGGAAATTCAGTTCTTTATATGCATTCTCCTAATTTTTAATTGGTGGCAACTGATTTTAACCATTTTTTGAATAGGCAAACACCAAAATATCAAAACTTTTAAAGAACAGTGAAAAGGATACCTCTCACCCCAGATATCCACCATTCTCAAATTTGTGTTTATCCTTCCAGAGAATAGTAATGTCTTTTTTACATAGATAATAGCATACAACATACATTTTTCTGCATTTGGCTTTCATATCTTGGCGATGTTTCCACACCAATTCATAAAGAACTCTTAACCCATTTTTACAACATTATAGTATTCCATCATATGGTTGAGCTATAAAGGAATAAAACCCAGATCAATAATCACTTGGGTTCTTTCTAATCTTTTGCTATCTCACTGTGCAGTGACTAACCTTGTACATTTATCTTTTCTTTCTTGTGTGTGTAAGCTGGATTCCTAGGGGTGGAATTACTGGGTCTGAGGACATTTCCCCCCGCAACCCCCTTTTTTTTTTTTTTTAAGAGATTGGGTTTTGCTTTGTCATCCAGGCTGGAGTGCAGTGGCATGATCACGGCTTACTGCAGCCTCAACCTCCTGGGCTCACTCAAGCGATCCTGCTGCCTCAGCCTACTGAGTAGCTAGGACCATTTCTAATTTTGTTAGGTATGCCAATTGCCCCCCCATGAGAATGGTGTCCCACCATCAATGTACAAGAATATGTTTCTTCAAAATATCACCAGCAAGACCAGGCACAGTGGCTCAAGCCTGTAATCCCAGCACTTTAGGAGGCTGAGGCAGGTGGATCACTTGAGGCCAGGAGTTTGAGACCAGCCCGGCCAACATGGCAAAACCCCATCTTTACTAAAAACACAAAAATTAGCTGGGCATGTTGGTGCGCACCTGTAATCCCAGCTACTTGGGTGCCTGAGGTGGGAGGATCATTTGAGCCCAGGAGGCAGGGGTTGCAGTGAGCTGAGATCACACCACTGCACTCCAGCCTGGGCAACAGAGCAGACTCTGTCTCAAAAAAAAAAAATTCAATAGTGTCATCAAAAATTTTAATCCTTGCCAGCCTGAAATGTGAAAAATCTCAGGGTATTTTTCCATACTTATTGGCATACATTAAGGTTGAGTATCTTTTCATGTTTTGCATTTTCTGTGAAACTCCTGTTCATAGCCTTTGCCTGTTTTGCTACTGTTTCCCTTTTTTGTAGGTGACATTTATTAGGGAGATTATCCCTTTGTAGCATGAGATGCAAATATATTTTCCCAATTTGTCATCTATCTTTTGAATTTGCTTAGGATTTTGTTGTTTTGGGATTTTTTGGTTGAGTTTTCCATTGGTTTTGCCATGCAGAAGTTTAAAAATTTTATATATATATAATCAAATTGACCTCTTTTATGGCTTCTCGATTTTGTACACTTCGCCAATGTTTTTAACCTATTTCTTCAATAGATTCGTTTTATTTTACTTTCTAAGACAGGGTAACACTTTGTCACCCAGGCTGGAGTGCAGTGGCACAATCTCAGCTCACTGCAGACTCAAGTTCCCTGGCTCGAGCAATCTTCCCACCTCCCACCAAGTAGCTGGGTCTATAGGCAAGCACCACCATGCCCAGCTAATTTTTCTATTTTTTACAGATTAGGGGTTTTGCTATGTTGCCCATGCTGGTCTTGAACTCCTGAGCTCAAGCGATCCACCCACCTTGGCCTCCCAAAGTGGTAGGATTCAGGTGTGAGCCACTGCACCCGGCCAATAGATTCATTTTATACATTAAGCTCCTTATCGATTTACAATCCAGGTGTGCTGAGTGAGGTATGGAGCTCTATTTTTTCCAGAAGTTTACCCAATTGTCACAACATGAAAACATCTTAAAACAATTCAGGGCAAACCACACATTTCTGCCAATCAGATACAACCCCAAGGGCTGCTACCTTGAAACCTCTTGCTTTGGTGAGCACGAAGTTCACATCCGCTGGGAAAGTGGGAAAGGGGGTTGACCGAAGAGCCTTGCTCTTGGGAAGAAATCTGCAGTGACCTTTCTACTGGTGTCCCTGTCCAACATCAGCCACAAAAGAAAAAGACTGGCAGTCCTCGGTGGCTCACGACTGTAATCCCAATACTTTGGGTGGCCAAGGTAGGAGGATCGCTTGAGCCCAGGAGGTTGAGACTAGCCTGGACAACATAGCAAAACCCCATCTCTGTTTAAAAAAGAAAAAGATCAGATCACCCTTTCCTAGGCTGCAGTTACCCTTACCAAGGGGTTAGAGGCCATCAATAGTCAGCAATTGAGGACATCATTGACTGGACAATGGAAATGTCAGGCACTTTGCTTTAATGAGGACGCACATGAAGTCACCTGGCACAAGGACAGTGGAGCCGCTCCGAGGACTGAGGTTAGGGGTTGGTGATGGCAGGGCGCAGTGTCCCGGCCTTCCTTCTCCCCAGATGTTTCCAAGTGTCCCTTAAAGCTCATTGTTTGGCAGTGCAAATCCTAGGAACTTTGGAACGGCTACTTCCAGTTCACTTGTCACCTTTTCCCCATAGATTTCCTGTGCAACCTCACCCCTCCTAACAGGACAGGGAAACCCAGAGAGCAGCCTCCATTCTCCCATGACTTCTAACTCTGACACGTAAGGGCAGTCCCTGAGTCACTCGCTGTTCAGGCCCTCAGATGCCGCTGGTCAACTGAGAAACGCAGGACAATCAACCCTTTCCCCATCACAGCCCGGGCCCTGCAACAGCAGCCTCCCATTACTGAGAGCCTCTCGCCAGTGTGCCCAGCATGCACACAGCTCACCTCATGTCACCCTCACCACAACCCATCAGGCCAGAGCCATCCTCATGTCTTACCGCAGGGGCAGCTGGACTCAGAGAGAGCAAGTGAAAAGCCCAGCTCACACAGCTAAGAGGCATGGGAGCGGACAGTGCTGCCAGGCAGGCTAACCTCAGGGCCATGCTCCTAGCGTGGGGCCTGTGGGTCCCTGCTTTAGGACACTCAACGTTGCTGCGGCTTAATCACATGGGATTTCCTTCCAACTCTCCCTGGCCCCTGTTTCAGGCACTGGGAGGAGAAAGAAGCCTGGGAGTGCCCAACACTCAGCAGATCCTCACCCTTCTGGAAATGAGTGTCCTCAACTGCTTGTCTAAAAAATTAACATTAGCTTTCTCCTTTTTCTTCTTTTTTGAGATAGGGTCTCGCTCTGTTGCCCAGGCTGGAGTGCAGTGGCACGATCTTGGCTTGCTGCAACCTCCACCTCCCAGATTCGAGCGATTCTCCTGCCTCAGCCTCCCGAGTAGGTGGGATTACAGGGGTGCACCACAGCACCTGGCTAATTTTTGTATTTTTAGTAGAGATGAGGTTTCACTATGTTGGCCAGGCTGGTCTCGAATTCCTGACCTCAAGTGATCTGCCCACCTTGGCCTCCCAAAGTGCTGGGATTACAGGCGTGAGCCACCTCACCCGGCCAACTTTCCATCCAACGCGTGCTCTCCCTGAGCACACTGGGGCATGCAGAGTGTCCAAACTCCCTTCGATAAAAACAGTCCCAGCCAATACAACACAGCCATGAGAATGATCTACAGTGACACAGCAACAGTGACACCTCCCAAGGTAACATCAAGCCGGTGAGGCCAGAGACAAGAGATGACACACCGTAGGTACACATCTCGTGTGTCCTCTCTTTATACAGAGCACAGAAACAAGAAACTCCAGTCCATATGGTTAGATGTCAGTATGCTGTCAGCCTGGGGTGGGGGTGGGTATGGGCATGGACCAGAAGGGGGCATGAGGGGGCTGCTCAGTGCTGATAATGTTAGTTGCTCAGTCTGGTGAGGCTTAAATAGATACATTCAGTTTGTGAAAAATTTAGTGAACCACTTAGGCACCCCTTTCTGTAATATAAATTATACTTCAATAAAAGTTTGTGCCAACACTACATTTTGGGAGGCCGAAACAGGAGGGTCCCCTGAGCCCAGAAGTTCAAGACCAGCCTGAACAACATAGGGAGACCCTGTCTCTACAAAAAATAAAACAAATTTGAAAAGTTGCCAGGCATGGTGGTGCACATTTGTGGTCCCAGCTACTTGGGAGGCTGAGGCAGGAGGATCACTTGAGCCCAGGAGCTTGAGGTTTCAGGGAGCCATGATCACACCACTGCACTCCAGGCTGGGTGACAGGTGTCTCATTTAAAGAAAAAAAAAATTGTAAAAGTCACCTCAATAAAAAAATGCTGGCCGGGCATGGTGGCTCACACCTGTAACCCCAGCACCTTGGGAGGCCAAAGTAGGAGGATCACCTGAGGTCAGGAGTTCGAGACCAGCCTGGCCAACATGGCAAAACCCCGTCTCTACTAAAAATACAAAAATTAGCTGGGCGTGGTGGTGTGTTCCCGTAATCCCAGCTCCCTGGGAGGCTGAGGCAGGAAAATAGCTTGAACTCGGGAGGCGGAGGTTGCAGTGAGCTGAGATCATGCCACCGCACTACAGCCTGGGTGACAGAGTGAGACTCCATCTCGAAAAAAAAGAAAAGAGAATAAAAATGCTGACTTTTCCAGAAACAAGGGGTCTACCTATATCTCTGAATTCCAAAAATTGTCCTAAACTATTTCCCTGCTTTTCTGTTTTTAATTTTTAAAAACATTTTTAGCCAAGATCTCACTTGGTTACCCAGGCTAGAGTGCAGTGGCACAATCATGGCTCACTGCAGCCTCAACCTCCCAGGCTCAAGCAATCCTCCCACCTCAGCCTCCCAAGTAGCTGGGACCACAGATGTGCACCAGCACGCCAAGCTAATTTTTGTATTTTTGGTAGAGATATGGTCTCATTATGTTGCCCAGGCTGGTCTCAAACTCCTGGGCTTAAGCGATCTGCCTGCCTCGGCCTCCCAAAGTGCTGGGATCACAGGCATGAGCCGCTGCACCTGGCCTCTACTCTATCTTGCCAGATTCATTATTTTAGGCTTCCTTGAAAAACTTTTTCGGGGTGTGGGGGACAGGGTCTTGCTCTGTTGCACATGCTAGGGTGCAGAAGAACAATCACGGCTCACTGCAGTCTTGACCCTGTGCATAAGCGACCCTCCTGCCTCAGCCTCCCAAGATGCTGGGATTACAGGCATGAGTCACCTTGCCCAGGGAGATTATCTTGAAATTCTAATGCAGATCTACAGTTCAGTCCTGTATGTGCATAGGGGAATTATGTGTGTGTTCTTGGCTCTTCGAGGAATTCCAGAAATACCCATTGCAGGTTGAAGCCACAGTGAGAAATCCGGAGTGTTAGGACAATAGCAGGAAACTCATCTGCATGGGAAGAAATGTGGGTAAACAAGCCTTTGAAGACCCTGGGGGTCCTAATGACCTCTGCACTCTTGCTGGAAATCCAAAGGCCGGGACTACCCCTCCCTCAGCTGGAGCCTCATCAGCAGGTGCCCAGGATCAGGCCCTCGCAGGTGAGGCACAGGAGGAACCTTCTAGAAAACACTGCACAGGTGAAAAGGAAACTATCACTCCCCGTCATTCTCACACCAGACCAGGGCTGAGCTCTTGACACCTTTATTGGAAGGATCCTCAAGGCTGTGGGCACCGAGGTCTGGAGGCAACAGAAGCAGCATCCACCCACCCACCACAGTGGCAGAGCACACCCCGTGCAAAAACCCATCACAGAGAGAAGGACCATGGAGCCCCTGCAAAGCCATCATGGAGAGAAGGAAAGTCCCCACTGTCCATCAGCCCCGGCCAGGCCTGGTCCCTCAACCCCTGTAGAACCCCAAGCAGGCCGATGAGGGAGGCATCACCACACGTGGGATCCAACTGCTTCTCCAAACCCTGTGGTCTCACATGAGGCAGGGAGGAAATTTGAAAATGGCAGCAGCCTGGGCACGGAGGCTCCTGCCCATAATCCCACCACTTTGGAAGGCCAAGGTGGGTGGATCACTTGAGCCCAGGAGTTTGAGATCAGTCTGGACAACATAGTGAGACCCCATCTCGACATTTTTAAAAATATTTTTAAAATATAAAATAAACAGCAATACAAAGAAAAAACCCCCAAGCTGCAGCATGTACACAGTGTCACTTTCCAGTGTTCCTGATGGGAAGACCACAAAGCTCACAAAGGCCGAGGGCAGGTGCGGGGGTGGTGCTGTGCTTCCCCGGCGTCCACAGGAAAATAGTCCTCCGTCCTATACAGTGTGGGCAGCTCGTACGTCACGGGCACCGGTGCAGGTGACTTCTGGAATGACAAGAAATGGTGCTCTATCAGCGATTTGGATCCACTTGTTCCACGACCCAGGAATTCCCGGTCTACAAGTTCATCCTGCAGGACTCACACATATGACCAAAGACTCTGAGCTCCTCTGACACCACTGCCTGTGACAGCCAAAGCCGGCCACCCAAAGGGACCAAGGCATCCATGTCAGGCCCTCTCCACAATGGAATACTCTGTAGGCATCAAGAAGAGCCAGGCAGCCCAGGCGCAGTGGCTCATGACTGTAATCCCAGCACTTTGGGAGGCCAAGGCAGGCGGATCACTTGAGGTCAGGAGTTTGAGGCCAGCCTGGCCAACACAGTCAAAGCCTGTCTCTACTAAAAATACAGAAATTAGCCGGGCATGGTAGCGCGCACCTGTAATCCCAGCTACTTGGGAGGCGGAGGCAGGAGAATCACTTGAACCCGGGAGGCGGAGGTTGCAGTGAGCTGGGATTGTGCCACTGCACTCCACCTAGAAAACAGAGTGAGACAATGTCTCGGGGAAGAAAAAAGAAAAAGCCAGGCAGATCAATATGTTCTGGCAGAGAAGGACTAAGAAAGCAAGGTGAGAAGGGTAGACATGTGACAAAGGGACCTATACCGACACGTGACAGCTCTGCAGGGCCATCTCAGAGCCTGGGTACAGTGGCTGTGGTTGGTGGCATGACTGATTTTTTTTTTTCTTTTGAGACGGAGTCTCGCTCTGTCACCCAGCCTGGAGTACAGTGGTGCCATCTTGGCTCACTGCAACATTCACCTCCTGGGTTCAAGCAATTCTCCTGCCTCAGTCTCCTGAGTTAACCGGGATTATAGGCGTGCGCCACCACGCCCGGCTAATTATTTTTCTTTTTTTTTTTTTTTTAGTAGAGATGAGGTTTTGCCATGTTGGTCAGGCTAGTCTCAAATTCCTGGCCTCCGGTGACTCGCCCGCCTCGGCCTCCCAAAGTGCTAGGATGACAGGCGTGAGCCACCGCGCCCGGCCAGGACTGATTTTTCTTCCACTGTGTACCCATCTGTGCTGCCTGGAGTTCCTGCCATATGCATGTGCTACTCTTTCAAAAAACAAAACCATTTTAAGAAGTGCTTCCTCGTTTCTGGTGAGGATTTTTGTGGAGGGAGGCGGAGAAGGGGAGATTTCCCATCAAGCCGCTCACTGTGCGCTGGCTGGCGGGCTCCTGCAGGCTGCTGAGCATCTCCAGGAAAAACCAGGTCACCAAGAACCACCTGGAATGACGGCTGTCAAACCTGGCCATGCGCTGGAATCTCCTGGGAGTTTTATGAAATACTGATGCCCGGGGCCCAGGCCAGGGGGTCAGATGTCTCTAGTCGGGGGCGTGGCCTGGGTGTGGGACATTTCACAGCTCCCAGGTGATTCTCATGCAGAGTCCAGGTTGCAAGGACCACGGCCTGCACCAGAAGAAGGAGAGGGCTCCTGGGCTACTGCTCCTGGTTGGAGCCGGTGGAGATGAGCAAGGATGCATGGTCAAGGAGGACAGAGGGAGGGGACCTTCTCACCACCCCCTAACCCTGTCCCCCAGCTCCCTGCACTGTCTCGTCTCCTGGCCACCTCTGCCCACTCTGGCTGAGACCCAGTTCTGGCTACAGCTGAAAGCTGCGTGTCAGTACAGGGATGTGGGCTCCAGACTATGGCCAATGACAGCTTCCCCACTGCCAGACACCTCTGCAGGCCCCTCCCCAGGCTGCCTGCTCCCCTTCCCGCCCCTCCCCCTGCACTTGACACCATGTCCCCAGTGCAGAGGGGGAGATCAAGACTCAGGAGGTGCCCCGCCCCAAGTCACACATCCTCCAAGCATCTGTCCACCAGCCGCCAACTCACAGTGCACCAGGCCAGCCCTGTCCTGTGCACTGAGGACACAGCTGTGAACAAGACAACCATCCCAGCCTTCATGGGGCATGGCACTTAGTGGGGACACAAATGAACCAGGAGAAACAATGCCACCCTATGATGCGGGCTGACGGCAGGACGGGCACAAAGGCCTGGGGAACCCAGATGGGGCCTCAGCTCATCCTAGAGGGTTGGGGGAGTTTCCGGGTGCTGAGTCGTCTGGGACCTTCACAGCCTCAGCAGCAACTGGCCAGGAGTCAGGAGAACGGGGGTATAGAGGTACCAAGGGCCGGTGTTCCAGGCCGAGGGAACAGCCTGTGCTGAGTGGGTGGAGTGTGGGGGCTGCAGGGATCAGCGCGTAGACAGAGAGGAAGCCAGACAAAGGTCTGGGGTCCACCTGGGATCTTGCAAGCCAAGCTATGACCTTGATCCCATGAGCACTGAGGGCCTTTGCAGCTCGTAAGCAGGAGGCTGTGTGTGTGATGAGGTCTGCACTTCAGGAAGAGCAGGAGAGAGAATACACTCTGGGGACGACAGTGGAGACAGCAGGAGGCTGTTTCATGTGCCCCCAAAAGTGAGAGTGGCCAGGTAATCACGTCTGGGCTCCAGGGCCTTGACTTACCACCACACCACACCGAGCCTGTTGCAGAAGGGAACCATCAAAGGATCTTAAATAAGCTAAAACATGCTCTGACATCTAGGGATCTCATACCAGCCTGCGTCACCACCTCCACATCTGGAAAACCAGGACAAGTGACGCACCTGGCCAAGGGTGAGCCTCAAACACAGCGAATGGAACGTTGTGCCCAGCCAATCCTCAGTCAGCCACTCTTGGCTCAGCCTGCTCAGGGGATGACTTGGGAGACAAGGTCTATTCCTGCCTGCCCCTCCTCTCCTAGCATGTTCCTCAGCTGCCCCTGCCTCTGTGGGTCAGTGGACACACGTCCCCCTAATGGCACTGCAATCAGAACACAAACAGGAGCTGAGCCACAAGATACATCTCCAGCCAGAGGGCTGCCGCTGGTGGGTAACCCACAGGTGTGGAATTTCACCTTCTTTCTTTTTAATGATGGCCTGAGATCTGGCTGTCATGATATCTAGAAAATGCAACATTCAAGTGAATCATGGGAGTTCAAAGCCCGCCCCTCTCATCCTGACACATGACTAGGGGCCAAAGAGTGTTCTGTGATCTGAAAAGACACGGCCCTTCTTCTCCTGGTCCTGAGGACCCAGGCAAGGGTCAGTGACCAGGCCAGGCCAGAGCCAGTGTCCGGCCCAGCCAGGCGGCCTCTCCTAGGCCAGCTGGGCCTCATCCCAACCCCCTGTTCCTTTTTGAAATGGTTCTGTGCAGAGGGATGGAGTTTCTGTCTCCTCCCTCAAGGAGATGGATTCTAAAAATGGAGGAAAAATCAATATCATTATGAAGAAGCCAAGGAGAGGGAGTGGCGAGAGGCCGCCGGCAGCTCTAGATGTGATGGTGTCTTTAGGCCTGGAGAGAACTAATGTAAGAAACCCCCAACAATTGCATCCTTCCTGGTCACAGAGGGGAAAGGTCATCCCTGCATTTGGACAAGGGGGTCGCAGGGAGACAAGCTCTGTCGGTGTCTGGCCAAACGTCACAATGGATTATTGAACAGCTGCTTCCCGTGCACTCAGAAAGGAAGTCAATCACTAGGAGCCCCCAGGGGCTCCATGGAGAACAAGCATGCTTTCCTTTTTCAGGAGGGCCACTGGCCTGGAAGACCAGACAGAAGGCTGCAGAGGCTGGTGCCGCTCCACATCCACTCAGGCCCAAGCCTGACACCTTGGAGGACACGCTGGAGACACATGGGTGAGTAACCCACAGCTCTTTGGAGAACTGGGCTGAAGTCAGCCAGGCAGGGGCAGAGGGGCATGAGCCAGGAAGCTCAGGTGTTTCCTCTTCAGACCAAGACACAGTCTTGGAGAGTGGTGGGCATGGGTGGGCGCTGTTTCAGCCTGTCTGTCCATTTCCCCTTGGGGTGCTAGCATCTTGATTTTTTTCTTTTTTTTTCTTTTTTTCCTTTTTTGAGATGGAGTCTCGCTCTGTCGCCCAGGCTGGAGTGCAGTGGCGTGATCTTGGCTAACTGCAAGCTCTGCCTCCTGGGTTCACGCCATTCTCCTGCCTCAGCCTCCAGAGTAGCTGAGACTACAGGCACCCGCCACCACGTCCAGCTAATTTTTTTGTATTTTTAGTAGAGATGGGGTTTCACTGTGTTAGCCAGGATGGTCTCAATCTCCTGACCTCATGATCCACCCACCTCAGCCTCCCAAAGTGCTGGAATTACAGGTGTGAGCCACCATGCCCGGCCCCTCTTTTTTTTTTTTGAGACAGAGTCTCGCTCTGTTGCCCAGGCTGGAATGCAATGGTGCAATCTTGGCTCACCGAAGCCTCTGCCTTCCGGGTTCAAGCGAGTCTCCTGCCTCAGCCTCCTGAGTAGCTGGGATTACTAAAGGCGCCCACCACCACAACCGGCTAATTTTTTTGTATTTTTGTAGAGATAGGGTTTCACCATGTTGGCCAGGCTGGTCTTGAACTCCTGACCTCAAGTGATCTGTCTGCCTCGGCCTCCCAAAGTGTTGGGATTACAGGCGTGAGTCACCATGCCCGGCTGCATCTTGATTTTTCTAAGGGATCCCCTTGTGCCCAACTCCCCATCCGAGCAGCTCCCCACCTCCTCCACAGCTCAGGCTGGGGCCAAGAGCAGGCCTAGCCCATGTGAGCAGCTCACCCTCCACCCACAGAGATCAGTCCAGGAGTAAGCATGTGACAGGGCCACTGCGATTCTTGCTACTGGGACAGGGATGCTCTCCCCAGAGGTTCCTGGGAGTTCAGGTGACAGGCCACTCCTGCCACCCCACTAGGGGCCCGCCTGAGAATGAACCCCGCACAGAAGGATGCAGAGTTAGAAGACGCGGCAAGACAGAGTCCTGCCAATATCACTTGGAGCGCGTGAACCCTATTTTGCTGAAGGCTGGAGTTACCCTGGGGCTTTTCCTGTTCATGAGCCTCAAAATTCTCTTCTTTCTTTAAGCCACACTGACCAGGGTTGCTTGTAACTAAGAGTCCTGCCTGAAATAGATAATAAACCCCCAGGGGTGGCAGCAAGTGCTTTGAAACCAGCCACCTGAATCAGCAGGTAAGGGCTGGTGTGTGAGGCTGAAAACAACCAGATGCCCGCAGGGCTGTCCGGCTGCAGACGCCCTGGCGGGTGGACAGGACCACGCCCCAGAGGCAGACCCCCTCACTGGCACACCCGCATGCCACGGAAACCACTTTCACACCCGTTCTCTCTTGGACTCTCATGGCAGCCTGCAAGGGAGGAGTCGCTATGTCTCAGGGGTCCCGGGAGGGAGGGAGCACTGGAGCCGGGGTCCACTCGGGCCTGTCCAGCTCCAAGACCAGCCCTTGCCCATCGCCCTCTAGGGCTCCTTGAGGATGGAGCAGCAAACTCAAACCCTGGGGTTTTCACCCTTGAAAATCTCAGAGAAGACTTCAGAGCTCTCCACGTCCCACCTCTCGCCCTCCGGCTGGGAATGAGTCCCCGCTGGGGTCCAGGAGGTGCGTCCAACCCTTTGGAATCCGGCTCCCCACCCCCTCCTCCCGGGCCGCAGGCAGGAATGTTCTCTGCTCTGGGATAGGATAGGTCAAGACACAGAAACCTGACACGGCTGTGAGCTCCTCCGCAGCCCACCCCCAGCCCAAGGCCCGCCTCTGCCACAGGGAGTGCTGGGGCGCAGGGCCTGGCTGCTTTCAGAGTCTCCCCACACCCCCGCAGCTCCCTGCGTCCACCCTGCACACCTGAGTTCCCAGACCTGCAGGGCACAGGCCAAATGCATGTGTGCTGGGTCGGCTTTGTGATTTTGTAAAAATGGAATTAACTGCAAACATGTAAAAATCAGATTTCCCGTGAAAAGCAGACTGCCGGTTTCTCTTGGAAAATCAGACCATTGGGCAACTCCGGGCCCACAGTCCCTCATGGCTGAGGGTGGCTGAGCTGAAGAGCCCCAGCCTGAGATCCCCACGGTTCCTGTAACCTGCTGCGTCTGGCCGAAGCCTCAGAGTTGGCCCCGGCAATCCGCAACACCCAGCAGCTCCGTTTCTCACAAAGACCCCAAATGGCTGTCACAGCACGTGACAGGGTGAAGCCTCAGGCCCCAGCTGGGTTCACAGCCTCTCTTCTGAAGCCCCCCAGTCAGAACAAGCTCTGCTCTAAAGCCAAGCCCACCACCTCAGGGCCTCCGTTTGCCCTGTGCTGCCCTGTTTCTACAAACCCGCCGCAGCCCCTCGCCAGTCTGGGCCCACCCGCATCTCCCTCTCGGGAAGCCCTAATCGCACCTCCCTGACCCTGCATGGTTTTTGGGTCAGGGTCAGCAAAATGTTTTCTGTAAAGAGCTAGATAGTAAATATTTTAGGCTTTGCAAACCACACAGTCTCTGTCACAACCACTCAACTCTGCCCAGGTAGTATAAATCCAGCCATAGATATGTAAACAGAAGGCATGGCTGTGTGCCAATTAAAACTTTATTAGAAAAGCAATGGCAGGCTGGGTGTGATGGCTCATGCCTGTAATCCCAGCACTTTGGGAAGCTGAGGCAGGCAGATCACCTGAGGTCAGGAGTTCGAGACCAGCCTGGCCAACATGGTGAAATTCCATCTCTACTAAAAATACAAAAATTAGCTGGGTGTGGTGGCGGGTGCCTGTAATCCCAGCTACTCGGGAGGCTGAGGCAGGAGAATTGCTTGAACCTAGGAGGCAGAAGTTGCAGTGAGCTGAGATCACGCCACTGCACTCCATCCTGGGCAACAGAGCGAGGCTCCATCTCAAAAAAAAAAAAAAAAAAAAAAAGCAGTGGCAGGCCAGATTTGATCCCTAGACCATAGTTTGCCTCTGAATTCAATCTGTTCTCCCAAATAGAACAGGAACAACAAACCCTTCCCTGTATCTCCCTTCCAAGTGAGCACTGAATAGTAGGTCATCAGACATGGCTACCCAGTTGCAAGGCCAGGCCCACCTCAGTGACTGTCCTTGGGCCTGACTTTTATGTGGTTGGCTGTTCTTGGGTGACCACTGCAGCCCCAGCCAGTCCTGGCTTGCCCAGGCAAGAGGCACAGGTCAACAGGGCTGCTGGGCCCAGCATCCTCCACCCCAAAAGAAGGGGTGGACACACTGTACCCGTACTCGCAGGCTGGGATCCGAGGTTGTCCAGGGTCTGCCCCAGCCACCCACAGCCCCACCAGAGCCTGGGCCAGCCCCTGTGAGCCTGAAGCCTCAGGCCGGCCAAGTGGAGGAGCTCAGGTGCCTGCTGCTAGAGGCCCACCTTCATCCCCCAGGGCACTGGGCACCCCCAGTGCCAGGGAGCTTGAGAGAGGCCCATCCTACTGTGAAAACAACCATGCCTACTACACACCAGGTGACACTACTTCTAACCTCACAGCACTCTTTAAGGCAGGGTTTCTCATCCTCCTCTGCCTCACTTTCTTCCTCTACAAAACAGGGATAACGCCATCAGCTTCGCTGAGTCCTGCCTGGAGCATGGCAGTGAGGCTAGAGGTGCTGCAGCTACCTTGAGACCAGGAAGACAAAATCCACTTGCTACGGATGGCAGAACAGCAGCCAGGAGAAGCTTGGGTCCCTGACTACTTCCTTGAGACACCCTGTCAGCTCAACGGGCCACCTTAGTACTTCTTGTCACAAGTAGGAAAAAACACCAACCTATTTGCTCAAAGCACCAGGTGCAGCCTGATGTATACATCCTCTTGTTCTCATGATCCCTCTGTTAATAGTGAGTCACCCAGGTCACACAGAGAGTGAATGTGCTGAGCTAGGACTCAAGCCCGGGTTATTTAGATAATGAAATGAAAGGATCAGGCTGAGCATGGCAGCCTGTAATCCTAGCCTTTGGGAGGCCAAGGTGGGAGGACTGCTTGAGTCCAAGAGTTCAAGGCCAGCCTAGGCAATAGAACGAGACCCCCATCTCTATAAAAACAAAAACATTAGCTGGTCATGGTGGCACACACCTGTAGTCCCAGCTACTCAGGAGGCCGAGGTGAGAGGATCACTTGAGCCCTGGAGGTCGAGGCTGCAGTGAGCCGTGATTGTGCCACTGCACTATAGGCTGGGCAATAGAGCAAGACTCTGACTCAAAAAAAGAAAGAAAGAAAGGATCACCCAAGAATTGACAACTGCTAGATGCAAAAGCAAGCAGACAAGGAGAAGATACAAATCTCAAAATCGTTCCAAAACAATTCCAAATTGTTTGTCTGCATCTGCCCCTCCTCTCTTGAGTAGGGCTGCACTTAGTGACCTGCTTTCAAAGAGCAGGGTATGGAAAGTGGGGAAAGAAACTGCACAGTGGAGAAACCTGGCAAACGTCACTTCGGCCAGGTGACCCACGTCCAGCAGCATCAGTGCTGAGCCATGTTGAGTATCCTTGCTATGATGTGAAGGGCGCCTTACCTCTGCGGTCTTCCTCCCCCAAACCCACAGCCCTGGTCTAAGCATGAGAAAAACATCAGATAGGCCCTAATTAAAGGGTATTGTTCAAAATACCTATCCGATATTCTCAAAACTGTCAAGGTCATCAAAAACAAGGAAAGTCTGAGGCTGGGCGTGGTGGCTCATGCCTGTAATCCCATCACTTTGTGTGGGTGTTTTTGTTTGTTTGTTTTTGAGATGGAGTCTCTCTCTGTCATCCAGGCTGGGGTGCAGTGGCATGATCTTGGCTTGCTGCAACCTCTGCCTCCCGGGTTCAAATGAGTCTCATGCCTCAGTTTCCCCAGTAGCTGGGATTACACGCGTGCGCCACCACACCTGGCTAATTTTTGTATTTTTAGTAGAGACAGGGTTTCACCATGTTGGCTAGGCTGATCTCAAACTCCTGACCTCAAGTGATCTGCCCACCTTGGCCTCCCAAAGTGCTGGGGTTACAGGAGTAAGCCACCATGCCTGGCCAATCCCAGCACCTTGGGAGGCCAAGGCAGGAGGATCCCTTGAGTGCAGGGTTTCAAGACCAGCCTGGGAAACACAGGGAGACCCCATCTCTACAGACAAAACCCAAAACCCAAAAAAATTAGCTGGGCATGGTGGCATGCACCTGTAGTCCTAGGTACTTGAGAGGCTGAGGTGGGAGGATCGCTTGAGCTCTGGAGGTCAAGGCTGCAGTGAGCCATGATCTTGCCACTGCACTCCAGCCTGGGCAACAGAACGAGACCCTCTCTCAAACACAACAACAACAACAAAAACCCAAGACCAAAAACACCAAACCAAACCAAAACAAAACAGGCAGGTCTGAGAAACTGTCATAGGCCAGAGGAGGCTGGGGAGACATGATGACTGAATGTAGTATGGGATCCCGGAACAGAAAAACACTTTAGGGAAACAGAAGCAACTGTGGACTTGAGTTCATAATGTGTCAGTGTTGGTTCCTTAGCTGTGACAATGCACACAGTAAAATGTTAACAACAGAAGAAGCTGGCCAAGGAGTACAAAGAGAGTCTCTGTACTATCATAGCAACTTCGCTCTAATTCTATAATTGTTTTTTTTAAAGCCAACAGAAGAAACAGATCAGTCTCACTCCATAAACCAAGCCCCAGCCTCTCTTAATTCAACCTCAGTGACCGAGAACGGAGCATTTACAGAGTGCCCGGCCCGCGATGGGACCTGAAAGGTCACAGAGCATTCATCCTCACAGCGGCTGAGAGAGGCAGGGAACCTCCATCTCACTTTGCAAAAGGGGAAACTGAGGCTCAGCGAGTCACTTGGCCATAACCACTCAGCTGGGAATTGGCAGAGCTAGGGTTTGACCCCAGGCCTGCCCAGCTCCAGCATCTGCACTGTCCCAGCACACAGGCACCCCCGGAGCTGTGTGGGGCTGGGGGTGAGCTCTCAGTCAGGAACCAGGATGTCCCTTCAGCATCTGCCCTCCAACCTCAGGACCCTCAGGGGTTGCCTGATCTGGCCCACTCAGAGAGCACAAACGGGTCACCTTTGGTCAGCATCCGGCTTGCAGACAAATTTAAAAATGAGTTCATTGCCAACAGTGAAGAACTGGGATGTTCAAATAAACATTGAGTGCCTATTTCTCTAGAAAAACTGAGCTATCTGGCCACCGCAGGCCCACATTCCTGCAGGGTGCAGTGAGCTGCCCCATCAGTCATGACATGCGCTGTCTGGTTTGCCACTGTCCCCGCCTGGCCTGCAGGACCTGTGAAGCCCTATGGGCATCCAAGCTGGCAGTGGCTCCAGGCTCACACCACCAGGCCAAGGCTCCGTAAGGCTGAAGAGGATGCCGGTGGAGAGGCCTCTGCTTACTCTGAGCCCTACAAGTAAGGGACTACTGACCTGGGGCCCCCACCACGGCCAGTGGCTGCTGTCCCTCCCCTACTGTCTCCTCCAGTGCTTACAAGAGCCGTGAGTGAGGACCTGTGATGATTGATGCCCACTGTACAGATGAGAAAGCGGGCTTGGAGAGAACAGGGCTAGGCCACGTGCCCAGGGTCCCAGCTGGTCAAAGGCTGAGGAGAGACTCAACTGGGCTCTTCTGAGCTCTTGGTGGCAGCCCCCACTACTGCCAGCCCCCAGGGCCTGTCCCCTAGGTCCTGGGTGCCCTGCTATGTCCTGGCTCCGGGCTTTCTGTACCTCAGCCTGTCCTGCCTGCAATGTTTGTGTCTGCTCCAGGGCCCTGAGTCTTCCAGAACACTCTGACAGCTGTGAGCAGAACCCCTCCCATTTCTCTGTGGGCAGCCCCTGCGTGTCCAGTCCTGCCCTCGGGGTTGGGCTGGACAGCCTTGCAGAGCTTGTGTGGGCACCGGCCCCTTCCCATCTGAATCCTCCTGCCCAGTCCAGCCCAGCCCTGACCCCAGCCTCTGCCGGCCCAGTGACCACAGCAGCTGGTGGACATGGGAGGCTGCCGAGGCCCTAGTGACAGAAGCACAGGGCTTGGGGCTGCTAGAGCTGGCAGCCGGTGTCCAGGGCGAGCCAGCAGCAGGGACAAGCTGGTGCAATCTTGTTAAGGTGATGCTGACCCTAGGGAGCAGCTCTGGAAGGTTCCTGGATTCCCACAGATTCTGCTTTTAGCTGGAGGAAAAGCGTTAACATGGAAACCAGCAGAGGAGTGGCCCCAGAAGTCTTGCCAAGCTGCTGGCTACTAAATCCAAGCTCACACACAGGGACAGCAGGTGGGGGGAGTCGGTGTCACGGCACCCTCCAAAACCAGGGCTCCATGGGGCACCAGCTCCTGATCGAGTCTGGTCCCTCCAAACTTGGCCAACAAACTCTGCTGTCCATGGGCCAAGTCCCCTCTTTCCTCCTGCCCCTCCCCATCCCTCTGTCCTAGAGTCCTGACTCCCTCCTCCAATTGATGGTTTGTGCCGGAGTCATCCTACTTGAGCACCAAGGCGCCTGGGCTTTGCTCCTGTCACATGGCCACTGACTGTAAGTGTCTCATCACCATAGACACACAAGTATATCTTTATTTTTATTTATTTATTTATTTTGAGATAGAGTCTTGCTCTGTCGCCCAGGCTGGAGTGCAGTGGTGCGATCTCGGCTCACTGCAACCTCGGCTCACTGCAACCTCCGCCTCCAGGGTTCAAGTAATTCTGCTGCCTCAGCCTCCAGAGTAGCTGGGATTACAGGCATGCGCCACCATGCCTGGCTAGTTTTATATTTTTAGTAGAGACGGGGTTTCACCATGTTGGCTAGGCTGGTCTCAAACTCCTGACCTCAAGTAATGTGCTTGCCTCGGCCTCTCAAAGTGCTGGAATTACAGGCATGAGCCACTGCGCCCAGCCAAAAGCTCATTTAAATATAAATAAAGCACACAGAAGGCGGCAGATGCAAAGTGCCGGGGGAATAACACAGATAACAATTGCTGTTAAATGGTATCAATAATGCTACTTTGAGAGGCCGAGGCGGGCAGATCACCTGAGGTCAGGAGTTAGAGATCAGCCTGGCCAACATGGCGAAACCCTGTCTCTACTAAAAATACAAAAAAAATTAGCCAGGTATGGTGGTGTGCACCTGTAGTCCCAGCTACCCAGGAGGCTGAGGCAGGAGAATCTCTTGGACCTGGGAGGTGGAGGTTGCAGTGAGCTGAGATCACACCACTGCACTCCGGCCTGGGTGACAAAGAGAGACTCTGTCAAAAAAAAAAAAAAAAAAAATCAATCATGATCAATAGTAAGGACAATAGCAGCTCCCCCTTACTCTATCTTGATGATCACACACAACAATCCTCTGCAGGGATATGAATGGTGATCCCATTTTATAGCCATGGGAACTAAGACTCAGTGGGGTTTAGGAACTCACTCCCCGGCGTGATGCTTGTACAACAGACCAGGCCGGCCTCTGGAGTGTGCAAACCCATGCAATCAGGCCCCGGGCGTGGGCTACCGCTCTGCTATCCCTGTCTTGAAGTTCTTAGTAAGTTTGACAAAGGGGCCCTGCCTTGGCATTTCAAACTGTCACCTGAGATCTGTGTGCCCTCAGGATGGTGTTCTTCATCCTGTGCTATCAGTCAAAAGGATGACTCGAGGAAGGTGCCACAGATGAGCCCTGGGCACGGAACAAGGGACAGCATGGTGCTGGCGCTCCTGGCTGAGAAAACACCATGGGGCAAAGGCCGGGGGTGGCAACGGTGGTAGAATTTGGGGGGGCACATGAGCAGATGGATTTGGCTGGAGCTGGGATTGACCCACTTGCAGGACAGAGCAGCAAATGGAAGAGTCCTTGGTAGCCCAGGGCAACAAACCAACAGCTGTGCCCAGTGGCCTCGCTGGGTTCAGGGGTCCCCCATCACACTGAGATCCACCTCCCCAAGGGAGGCAGCTTTAGGCCCAGATGCCTGCAGTCAGTGTCCAACCTCCAGATCCGTCCCCTTATCCCATACCAACAGCTGGCTACAGTCTGGCCACCAACTGCTGTCACATCAGAGTCATACATTTCTCACTTTGATGCTGAATTATCAATAGAATCCTTGAAGGTTTTGTTGGCCGGCCTGGAAGGTGGTTGGCTCCACAAAAAAGTATTGAAAATAGCACCAACTAGGCCGGGTGTGATGTCTCATGAATATAATTCCAGCACTTTAGGAGGCCGAGGCAGGCGTATCGCTTGAGGTCAGGAGTTCAAGACCAGCCTGGCCAACATGGCGAAACCCCATCTCTATTAAAAATACAAAAAATAGCCAGGCATAGTGGCACGCACCTGTAATCCCAGCTACTGGGGAGGCTGAGGCAGGAGAATTGCTTGAACCCTGGAGGCAGAGGTTGTAGTGAGCCAAGACTGCACCACTGTACTCCAGCCTGGGTGACAGAGTGAGACTCCGTCTCAAAAAAAAAAAAAAAAAAAAAAAAAGCACCAGTTAGCTCTGGGAAGAAAACCTGACCTACCATGTTGTCAGGTTGCACAAATACTACTCTGAGGAGCCCAGTTCCTGATGCAGGCAGCTGTTATCCATTCAAAAAACAAGCCCTCGCCAGGCATGGTGGCTCATGCCTGTAATCCCAGCACTTTGGGAGGCAAGGCGGGCGGATCACTCGAGCTCAGGAGTTCGAGACCAGCCTGGCCAACATGGTAAAACTCCATCTCTACTAAAAATACAAAAATTAGCCTGGAATGGTGGCATGCGCCTATAATTCTAGCTACTCAGGAGGCTGAGGCACAAGAACCCGGGAGGTAGAAGTTGCAGTGAGCTGAGATTGTGCCACTGCATTCTAGCCTGGGTGACAGAGTGAGACTCTGCCTCAAAAACAAACAAACAAACAAACAAAGCCCTGAGTGCAAAACGAGAGGCAGCCTGGAACCAGCAGGTGCTCAGATGCCTCCTCCAGGCCCCTGCCAGGCCTGGAGAAATTCCTTCCCTAGAGCTATGCCCCCTCCCTACAGAGAAGCACAGCCCAAGTGCAGCTGAAGGACCTGCTTCAGAGACAAGGCCTGGACTGTCCCCTGTGCCCCTTCTCCCCCATTCCAGGCCTCCAGGGAGCCCTGGCAGCCTCTTCTCAAACTGCCCCTCTCCTCAGACATGAGGTGTCCTTGGAGGTCTGGCTGTGCCCATGCATCTCAGCCCAGGCCCGTCCTTCTCCCCGGCAGCACTGCCGGGCCTGCACATGCACCTGCGACCCCTCTCCTGCGCTGTCCTTGCCTGATGAAGACATTTTCTTCCATCCAGGCCCCTGAGAGTGAAAACGGATGGATGGTTTTCAAGGTCTGGGGAATAATTTTTAAGAGGGAGAGAAAGGAAAAGAGGGAGAGACTGAGACAGCACAGTGGAAACAGAGATGAACATCATGAGACAGGAGGAGACACAAAGGGAAACAAAAGGCGGCTTGAGAAAAACGTAAAAGAGAGCAAGCGCCAAAAACAAGAGGGCAGAATCCAGAGAGCGGAAACAGATGGAAAGGAGGGGAAAATGAGGGGAAGTGGGGAAGAGAGAAGGAAAACTAGAAGGATAAGGAGGAAAGAATGAGGCAAAAAGAGAGAGAGAGGCCAAGGCGGGAGGACAGCTTAAGCTCAGGAATTCAAGAATCCAGCCAGGCAACATAGCAAGACTCCTGTGTCTAGTAAAAATAAAAAATAAAATAAATTAACCAAGCATGGTGGCATGTGCCTGTGGTCCCAGCTATTTGGGAGGCTGAGGCAGGAGGATCGTTTGAGTCTAGGAGGTGGAGGCTGCAGTGAGCCATGATTATGTCACTCCACTCCAGTCTGGGCAACAGAGCAAGAACCCGTATCTAAAAAAAAAAAAAAAAAAAAAGGAGAAGAAGAAGAAAGAAAAGAAAGAAAAAGAAAAGAAAATACGAAGGAACAGCCTAGTGGCCCTGATGCAAACATGAAGCAGCCACATAGGGGGAGGGAAGCAGGGATGAGGGGCCAGGCTGGGGAAAGGGGCTGGAGCGGGGGGAGATGGGAAAGCGAGCTGGGGTAGTCGCTCCAAGGGTTCCAGGACTCTCTGCACCCAAGCCAAGGGGCAGGCAGGTCACCTGCCCCTGGCATGGACACACAAAACAACTGCACCCCCCTCACCTGCCAACCCCATCCCTCTGTCAAAGCTATGATATTCTAAATGTATAAAGGACATCTCAGAAGACAGGCCGTCCATGCTGGACGGAGGCCATCTCGCCTTCAGGGAAACACCGCACCCTTGTCATTTCACTCACAGCTCCTGCAAAGCTCTGGTCCAGCCCCTCCACCCCAGGCCCACACTGTGGGCTCCACACGGTGCAGGCCCTGGAGCCCTCCACAGCTGAAGAGAGAAACGATAAGGGAACGAGATCCCGAACCTGCTTCCTAGTCCATACCCACACCGATGCTGCAGCTGGTCAGCCCCTCACCACGCAGGGAACTCGTCTGCCCCATTCGCTGCTGAACTCTTGGCCCAGGACAGCATCTGCCACACAGGAGACGCCTAATCCATGTGAACTCAGACCTCCCACCTCTGGGCCTCCCGCTCCCAGGTGACTTCATTTGGCCTCATGGAGACACAATACTGGATGCCTCCAGTGCTGAACTCCACGCTCAAATCTCTAACTGCTGCTTGACCACCCCAGCAAATCCTGTTGGCTCTGCCTGCAAACGTATCCAGACTTTTTTTTTTTTTTTTTTCCAGAGACCGGGTCTTGCTCTGTCACCCAGGCTGAAGTGCAGTGGCACGATCACGGCTCACTGCAGCCTCAACCTCCTGGGCTCAAGTGACACACTCTTTGTCTTTTTATTTATTTTTTTGAGATGGAGTCTCGCTGTGTCACCAGGCTCAAGGACAGTGGCATGATCTTGGCTCACTGCAACCTCCGCCACAGGTTCAAGCAATTCTCCTGCCTCAGCCTCCTGAGTAGCTGGGATTGCAGGCGTGTGCCTTCACACCTGGCTAATTTTTGTATTTTTAGTAGAGACGGGGTTTCGCCATGTTGGCCAGGCTGGTCTTGAACTCCTGACCTCAGGTGACCCACCCTCCTGGGCCTCCCAAAGTGCTGGGATTATAGGCGTGAGCCACCACGCCCGGCCCAGACTCTTAATTCATGTAGCAACTTGGACAAATCTCCAGGGAAGTATGTGAGTGAAAACAGCCAATCCCAAAGGGTCACAGACTGCACCGTTCCATTTATAGAACATTTTTGAAATGGCAAAATCTTAAAAATGGAGGGCAGATGAGTGGTAGCCAGGGGTTGGGCAGGGAGTTGGAGGACAGGAAGGGTTAGGGTGGTTATAAAGGACAGCACAGGGGACCTGGCGAGACCCTGCTCAGTGTCTTGGCTGATAGAAGTAAATTGTATGGAATGGGTACAAACCTATAGGACTTATGCCATATGCAAATGAGTCCAAGTCGGACTGGGGAGCTCTGCATGGGATCAGCAGGTCAGATTCATGTTGCTATCCTGGTTGGGATATTGTGCTATGGTTTTGAAGCATGTTACCACTGGGGACAACTGGGCACAGAAAGGGATCTCTCTGTGTTCTTTTTCGAGGCAGGATCTCACTCTGTCGCCCAGGCTATAGTGCAGTGGTGCAATCACAGCTCACTGCAGCCTCAACCTCCCAGGCCCAAGCAATCGTCCTACCTCAGCTTCCCAAGTGCCTGGAACCCCAGACATATGCTACTATGCCCAACTAATTCTTTTTTTTTGAGATGGGGGTCTCCCTATGTTGCCCAGGCTGGTCTCGAAATCCTGGGTTCAAGCGATCCTCCCGCCTCAGCCTCCCAAAGTGTTGGGATTACAGGCGTGAGCCACCGCGTCCGGCCTCTCCATGTTATTTCTTGTAACCGAATGTGAATCTACAATGTTCTCAAAAGAAAATTTCAATTAACACACACACACATCCAGAGTTGGCTACACCTCTCCACCTCCGCCTGCCCCCCTCAACCTGCGCCAGGCCACCAGCACGTCTCCTGGACCATTCCAGCGGCTCTAAGCTCCCTAAGCTCCACACCGCCCACCTGGCATCTTCCCTCTACATGCAGCAGAGCGGTCCCAGTAAAACAAGGGCTGAGCAGGTCTCAGAGCCTCCAGGCTGAGCCTCCCACTGGCCTCAGAGCCTACTCCCTCCACTGCCTGAACTCCTTGTCCCCAGGCCCTCATCTTCCCTCCCCCAGGGCACCAGCCACCTGGCTCTCAAGTCACCTCCCCAGAGGCTCTCCCTGGCCCCCTGTCTCCTCCTCCTCAGACACCTCTCCTTTCCCTTCCTTACAGGGCTCTCCCTGGGGCATATCACACACTAGGCCATCGCCAGGGCCAGGAGCAGGCGGCCTCTACTCCTTCCACGCCAAGGGTCTGAACAGTGCCTGGCTCACACAGGTGGTTCAAAGATAAGTGCAGTCGGCCCTCCACATCCGTGGGTTCCACATCCATGCGTTCAACCAACATGAATCAAAAATATTCAAAACCGAGGCTAGGCGTGGTCGCTCAAGCCTGTAATCCCAGCCCTTTGGGAGGTCAAGGCAGAAGGATCACTTGAGCCCAGGAGTTCAGACCAGCCTGGGCAACATAGCAAGACATTGTGTCTACATTAATAATAATAATAATAAATTAGCTGGGCATGGTGGCATACCTGTAGTCTCTCAGCTACTTGCGGGGGGCTGAGGTGGGAGGATTGCTTGAGCCCAGGAGGTCAAGGCTGCAGTGAGCTGAGATCTCACCACTGCACTCCAGCCTGGGTGACAGGGCAAGATTCTGTGTCACACAATAATAATAATAATAATAGCAAGAGCCTGTCTCTACAAAAAATACAAAAGTTAGCCAGGCGTGGTGGCACATCCCTGTAGTCCCAGCTACTCAGGAGGCTGAGGTGGTAGGATTGCTCGAGCCCAGAAGTTTGAGGCTGCAGTGAGCTATGATCTGTGTCACTGCACTCCAGCCTGGGCGAAAGAGTGACTGTCTCACCAAAAAAAAAAAAAAAAAAAAAAAAATTCAAGAAAAAAAAAAAGGATGGTTGTATCTGTACTGAACATGTTCTGATTTTTGGTCATTATTCCCCAAACAATACAGTGTAACAGCTATCTATATAGCATTTACTTTGTTTTTTTGTTTTTGAGACAGAGTCTCACTCAGTCACCCAGGCTGGAGCACAATGGCGCGATCTTGGCTCACTGCAACCTCTGGCTCTTGGTTTCAAGTGATTCTCCTGCCTCACCCTCCCAAGTAGCTGAGATTACAGGCGCTTGCCACCACGCCCGGCTAATTTTTCTATTTTTAGTACAGACAGGGTTTCACCATGTTGGCCAGGCTGGTCTCAAACTCTTGACCTCAGATGATCCACCCACCTCGGCCTCCCAAAGTGCTGGGATTACAGGTGTGAGCCACCATGCCCGTCCAGCATTTACTTTGTATTAGGTATTATAAGTAATCTAGAGATGATTTAGAGTATATGGAAGGATGTATGTAAGTTATATGCAAATTCTCTCTCTATATTCTCTGTATTAGAGACTCAAGCACCCATGGATTTTTGATAACTGAAAGGGGTTCCTGGAGCCAAGCCCCATGGATACCAGGGATTACTGTATTAACTTGAATGAATGAATGAATGAATGAAGATGGGGTGGAGGTTTGGCAGCAGAGTTAAGCCTGGCCCAGGGGCTGGAGTCGCTAGTTCTTGGCAGCTCCCGGAGCAGACAAGCAGGCTAAGAGGGGACTGTGCGGGGACGGGATGGGCATGGAGGTGGATGGAAGGAAGCTCCAGGCAGCAACACTGTGGGGTGGTCTCCAGGCTCAAGAACCCTAGAGACAGAGGGAAAGAGGAGAACATCCTGCTGGCTGAGCCGCCCACCCTCACCCCACCATGGACATTCTCAACAGAACCAGAAATGGGGGACTTCTGATGGGGAATAACTCACTTCTCAGGGCACAAAGCCTTAGAGGCTTCCCACTACCTGCCCATTCCCTCAGTGAGACTCATGTTGCTTATGGGAATAAGGGTGGGAGTGGAGGTGGGGGTCACAGAGGACCTCGAATTTGCACTTTGACATCCCCCACCAAAGCCCCAGAGCTGCTAGCATTGAGAGCAGAGTCCCTTCATCCAGCGCAGTAAACTGTCCCATTTCCAAATCCCTCAGATGGCAGCGGTCCCCCTTTCTAGCTGTGTGACCTTGGCCAAGTTACTAACCTCTCTGTGCCTCTGTTTTCTCATCTAAAAATGGGGGCTAATAATTGCTCCTACCTCATAGGGCATTATGCTCATATAATGGAAAGTGCTTACAAAATAGCGTTCAGCTGGGTGAGGTGGCTCAAGCCTGTAATCCCAGCACTTTGGGAGGCTGAGGCAGGCGGATCACCTGAGGTCCGGAGTTCAAGACCAGTCTGACCAGCATGGAGAAACCCCGTCTCCACGAAAAACACAAAATTAGCCAGGCATGGTGGCTCATGCCTGTAATCCCAGCTACTCAGGAGGCTGGGGCAGGAGAATTGCTTGAACCCGGGAGGCCCAGGTTGCGGTGAGCTGAGATCGCGCCATTGCACTCCAGCCTGGGCAACAAGAGCGAAACTCTGTCTCAAAAAAAGGAAGAAAATACTGCTCAATGAGTGAAGGCTCATTTCATTCTGAACAGGGCTCCCTGAATTCATATGCTTCTAAAATGCCATCATTAGCTTGTGAACAGCACAAACGTACAATGTTATAATGTTGCATTTTAAGTAATTAAATGCATTCAGTTTCAAAATATGAACATTTAAACTAAATCACAGTTATGGGAGCCAGTTCTGATACTGCTTCAATGTTTAACTTACAAGGAGGCTTGAAAATTACAAGTGCCAGAACATCTCTCAGCCACTAAGGGATGTGACTCATCAATCAATCAATCAGAGGGCCTGGCACACAGTAGGTGCTCAATAAATGACTGCTGGCCAGAGAGTGAGAGCTTATAGGAGGCCACATGTCAGGCACAAAGATGCTGGCAGGCAGCCCTGCAAGCAGTGCCCCCATGTCTCTCCAAGCACTGACCGCTGTCATCTGAGCCCCTCCTGCCCCGTACCAATGCACACACTTCCAGGGGCACTGCCCAAGGCCTCTGGAGCCAGGTCCAGGCCAGCAAAGAGCTACCAGACACAAAAGGGACAAGGAGGCTGGAAGACTGTGATCACCAATCCTGATCAGGGTGGCACCTTGAAATTGGCGCTTGGAGATGCCCAGCCCCGAAACAGCCACCTCCCTGCTCCAGCTTCTCACTCCATTTAAAAACCAGCATCTCCCTCTCCGGCTGAGGTTCCCAGGTTAATTATTAGGATTCCCTAAGTAACAGGAACTTTGACCTTGACTTTGGGCCTGGCAGCATGACAAGGTGTGATGTTATCAGCCAGAACAGGCATCGGGATGAACTCACTGCCTAATGAGACACGGTTTATTTTCCCAGCAGAAAGTTGACCAGGAACAGAGCCAAGTACTTCCCAGGCTCCGTGGGCATCAAAGGGATTGCACCTTTTCCAGACCCAATCCACAGCTGCAGGCAGCAGGCAGGAGTCTGCATTGACAAACGACTCACCTCTGCACACTGCTTGATTCCAGAACCTGCGTTCCGACACCGACCACACCTGCCATCCCCTGCCGGGCCCAACCTCGCTCAGGAATGCCTGCGACCCAGCAGCCTGTCGTGGGCTGTGCTGCGAATGCCACACATGGGCCAGGCTCTTCCCTCCCACAGGCCTTTCCCAGCCTGTCCTCTGCAGCTTCCCTTGAGCTCGTTCCTCTTTTCCTCTGTGAGGCATGGAAGTGAGATGCATGCAGCTCACCTTGTTATTATCCGCTGATAGTTTCTGCCCGTGAGTTTTATTCTCCAGAGAGACCCTAAGCCCAGGTGGGGACCCAGGTCCACCATTTATTCATCCTCAGGTTCATGGCTGTTGTTACTAACAGTTCCCACGTACCAAGTGTTGCTCTCTAGTGACGCAGTCAAAAGTGTCCCTGGGGGGCCCTCCTGTGGGCGCACTTATGCCCTGATGTGGACATCAGGGCTCAGAGAAGGGCAATGGGTGCCCACGGCCCAGCCTGGGCCGGCCAGGCTGGTGGACGGCAGACAGACTCAGACCTGTCCTATCCCCGCCAGCCCACACCCTTCCCCTTCCAGTCTGAGGAGGAAGGGGTCCCAGGAAGGTCTCTTGGAGGAGCCAGAGATGCAGGTGGGGGTGGGGCATGAAGGGGGATGAAAGGATTGTGGCCTGGGGGACAGGGGGCACAGTGAAGGTTTGCGATTGTGTAGGTGACATAGAGAGAGACATGGGACAGAGACACAGGCAGGAGAGACAAGGAGATGGAGTGGCACAGATAGGGATGCAGAGACACATGGAGAGAGGCAGAGACAAGCAAGATGAACGCAAAAGACATGGATCCAGGCAGCGACACAAAGATAGAGACAGACCAGAATACCAACAGAGATGGAGATGGGAAGAGAGACAGCAGGAAACAGAACTGTTGGGGATGCAGAGCCAGAGGCCGAAATCTCCACCAATCAGGGCTGGGGGTGAGGGTGGGGCCTTGCCTGGGCCCCTCCCCCAGTGGTCAAGATGGAATGGAGGGCTGAAGATGGGAGGAAGTGGGAGAGGTGGGACCCAAAGGGGGACCCAAGACACCCCCCGCGGGTGTGCCCAGGTGGGCGTGGCTAGCCCAACCCCTCATGACCCAGCATCGCTTGAGACACACCACAAACCCGGCCACCCCTGAGCACCGGCGTGCTCCTGGCATGAGCAGTGTGGAGGGGCTGACCCAGATGGGCAGCAGCTCAGAGGCGAGTGAGCCACTCCATTCAATTCCTGCAGGCGAGATCCGTGGTGGCCGACATCAGCGCACGGCAGGAAGCAGGCGACAGGTTATTCTGTAAACAGCAGCTTCAGGACTTGGCTTTGGCAGCCTTGAAGACGTCAGAGACACACCTAGGGTGCCACATGGTGGGGGGGGTTGGAACAATCAGCCCCTCCAGAGAGAGCTGTCTACAAAAGCAATCCTCGCAGCCCACCCTAACTGAGCACCTACTATGTGCTAGCGCTGTGCCAAGTGCATAAGTGAATCCCTTCAGGCAGCCTGGAGCTCAGGACTGCAGGCTCTGGAGCCAGGCAGCCTGGGGACACCTCTTCTACCTCCTCCCGCTGACTGTGGGGAGAAGCTCCACCTCCTGCTGCCTCAGTTGCTCTTTATAAAATGGGGCCAATGATAGCAACTTGCCTCACTACACAGCAGCTGAGCAGGTGAGTAATGAGGTCAGCGCAGAGCGTCCGGGTGCCTGCCTCACGTGAATACTCAACAAAGCACGCCACTCTCCACAACTTATGTGCCTCAGCTGCTAGAACAGCGCCCACATCAAAATACTGCTACTTAGAAGCTGCCAAATGGAAAGCAAATCATGCACGTTCAAATCCTCGACCTGAGGCCATGAGGCTGGAGAACTGCCACCCATTTCACAGAGGGGGAGGTTGAGACTCTCCCAAGGCCATGGAGCCAGCCAGCAGCACCACCAAGATACAAAACCCGGGACTGTTTGGCTCCAGAATTCCTGCTTTCATATATTTTTAAACTTTGTATTCTTTTCCATATTTATAAGGAAACTTTTTCATATTTATAGGAAACATATAAAAGCAATGAGGGGACTATGATGAGTCCCCACGTACCATCACCCAGTCTTGACAGCTGTCATTCTTCTGGGCCACTGGTCCTTAACTCGGGGCAATTTTGCCTCCGGGGACAGCTGGCAATTTATGGACTCCTTTTTGGTTGTTACACTGCAGGGAGGGTGCATCTAGCGAGTGAGGCCAGAGATGCGGCAAAACACCCAGCACTGCACAAAACATCCCGCAATTCATAAAACAGCCCCCAGTGCACAAAACATCCAGTGCACAAAACATCCCCGAGTACACAAAACATCTACAGTGCACAAAACACCCCCCAGTACACAAAACACCCCCCAGTACACAAAACATCCCCAGTACACAAAACACCCCCCAGTACACAAAACACCCCCAGTACACAAAACACCCCCCAGTACACAAAACACCCCCCAGTACACAAAACATCACCAGTACGCAAAACACCCCCCAGTACACAAAACACCCCCAGTACACAAAACACCCCCAGTACACAAAACACCCCCAGTACACAAAACACCCCCCAGTACACAAAACACCCCCAGTACACAAAACACCCCCCAGTACACAAAACACCCCCAGTACACAAAACATCCCCCAGTACACAAAACACCCCCAGTATACAAAACATCCCCTAGTACACAAAACACCCCCCAGTGCACAAAACACCCCCCAGTACACAAAATGGTCCCCACAGCAAAGAAGGACCTGGCCCCAAATGTCCACAGTGCTGAGGTTGTGAGGCCTGGTCTGCATCCTTGCTCTTGGTTATCCCCCTCCAAATGCTACAGGAACTGGATCCGCAATCTTAAGGGCGAATGGGGTTTGCATTATGATACGAGGAGCTGCGAGGGACAGAGTTTCTCTATGATGAGTGACCCTGAAGGTGACATTCCGATTAGAAAGGGGGGTGTTGGCTGGGTGAGGTGGCTTACACCTGTAATCCTTTTGGGAGGCTGAGGCAGGCAGATAACTTGAGGTCAAGAGTTCGAGACCAGCCTGGCTAACATGGCGAAACCCTGTCTCTACTAAAAATACAAAAATTAGCTGGGCATGGTGGTATGTGCCTGTAGTCCCAGCTACTCGGGAGGCTGAGGCAGGAGAATTGGGTGAACCCAGGAGGTGGAGGTTGCAGTGTGCTGAGATCACACCACTACACTCCAGCCAGGGTGACAGAGCAAGACTACGACTCAAAAAAAAAAAAAATGAAAGGGGATGTTGTTAGCTGCATTCATTGACACTTCATATAAGACTAAGAAAACATCATGTGTTTGGCTCAAAAAGTAGGAGTGCCAGGTGGAAAGAATGTGGGGGGTGTAGAGGGATCCCACCAACTGCCTCCCTTGGCACTCACCCAGAACCCCTTTTGCAAAGTGAACCCAGACCAGCCGTGGGCCCTGGCACCCCTCACATCCTTGATGATGTCCCCCACTGAGGAGACTCAAATGCCAGGCTGGGCAGGGAGAGGTGGGTACCCACCCACGAGTTCATGTCCTGGGTCCTCTGGGTGCTGCCCGGTCACTGCAGATCATTGCCAAGGCCCAGATGCAGGCCCCTGAACCAAGGGCCCTGAGGAGATTTATTTAAGCCTCTCAGACCTGTTTTCAAAATCAGTTGATTTCACAGAAAATCTGCATCCGCTCTTTTAAAATGTGCAAGGCCTCGGCCGGGTGCGGTGGTTCACACCTATAATCCCAGCACTTTGGGAAACCAAGGTGGGCGGATCACTTGGGGTCAGGAGTTCAAGACCGGCCTGGCTAACATGGCGAAACCTCATCTCTACTAAAAATACAAAAATTAGCCAGTCATGGTGGCGGGCACCTGTAGTCTCAGCTACTTGGGAGGCTGAGGTAGGAGAACTGCTTGAGCGTGGGAGGAAGAGGGTGCAGTGAGCTAAGATCAGGCCACCGCACTCCAGCCTGGGCAACAGAGTGTAACTATAAAAAAGAAAACACACACACACACACAAAGCCACAAAAAGCGCAAGGCCTGGCCACTCTGGTCTCTGTTCCAGGCTGCAGCTGAGGGCCCCGCCTCCCCTGCCAGTCACAGCCCCAACCTGGCCTCTCTGCATCACTCAGGGCCTTGCCTGGTCTCAGTGAGTGTTTGAATTTCAGTTCCTGGGGTGTGAAGAATGTGGGACTCTGGAATCAAATGGGCCAGGCCCTGGCTTTGTTAAAATGTTCTAACTCCTCTGATCCTCGGTTTCCTCACCTGAAGAGTCGGAATGGAGACAGTTACTCTGTACTGGGTGGCCTGGGGATGAACCAAGTAGGGCAGGTAAGTGCTGCTTGTGGCAGCCCAAAGACAGCCCAGAACACTCCAGCAGCATCAGAACTCTCATCACCATGGCAAAGACAAGACACAGGCCCCACCCTTGAGCAGCTCTCAGGCTAGGGGAACAACAGGAGAAAATGCAGATGAGGCCATGTGCCCGCCAGGCAATGAACGAGGGTTTGGGTTAGGGGACCCCAGAGGAAGGCTGGCTGGGGGAACCCAGGCGGCTTCCCAGGGGTGGGACCGTGTGACTGGGGCTTTGAACAATAATGAACATTGCCAGGTGGGGAGCAGGAAGGGTTTTCCAGGGAGGGGAACCGGCATGTGCAAAGGCCGCAAACAATGTCCAACAACCCCAGGATGGCAGGGCTGGGCCCAGGGCACTGCTGCCACAGGGGATGCCCCTGACGGTGGTGCTGCTTTGAGAGAAGGGCATGTTGAGGGTCCCACCAACCAGGGCAAAGTTGGGGTGCTTCCACATAGGGCCCAACAAACAGCACCCCCCCAAAAATGAAAACTTCTTGTTGTCGGAAGGAACTTTCTCCCCTCTCATCCTCAAAATCTCAGCAAGAATGAAATGCCTGAAAAACACAATTTGATTCCCAAACCAGCCTGCCAGGAACCCTCCGTCCCCCTATAGCACTCCACCAAAGACCTTGAAGGAAACAAACCCGGGAGGTCCCTGGGAGCCGTGGGGAGGGGGCTGGTAGGTGGGGGCTGGGACCCGGCACCCCTCGGCCCTCCACAGTCGTGGTCCTCATATTTGCTATCTGCTCCTGCTGCATTTTTACTGCAAGGGCTGATGGGGGCAGCAGGAGAAGCAGTGGCTGGTTCAGGGCCGGGAGAAGGCGCCTCACAATTTCCTCTCCCTTCTTGTTTGTGTCTTACCCAGCCTCCACCACCAGATAAAGCTGAGCTGTCGGCCTCCTCCCCGAGTCACCTCCTGCAGGGGGATTCTGCAGGGGAGAGACCCAGCACCCCCACCACTTGCAGGGCTGGACAGGAAGGGGAGAGGAGGCAAGGGGCGGGAGCTGGGGGGTCGCTGGGGGAGGGGAGCACGCTGAGCCTGGCACTGACGACTCCTACAGGCAGCCCGGGCAGGGCAGCTCCGCCCATGGCCTCATTACCTCCCTTACAGCCTTGAAAATCCTCTCCAGCCTTCCAGTGCCTGGACACGCCCCCTAAGAAATCTGGGAGGCAGGCAAGAAGTCTTCAGAACATCCGCTGATGACTATTTATTGAACACCTACTATGTGCTCTACCGGGGGGAAACTCAAACACACCAGCAGGCACCAAAAGTGAGCACGGTAGGCCAGATGCTGGCTGGGCAGGGACGCCGCTCAGGGGCCCACTCAAACCTCTGCTTCTTCATGAGAAGCCACAAGGGCAAAGTTGGGGTGCTTCCAGATAGGCCTCAACAAACAGCAACCCCCCCCCCCCAAATAAAAACTACTTGCTGTCAGAAGGAACTTCCTCCCCTCTCATCCTCAAAATCTCACATGAAATTTGCTTTTTGGCAACTAACTCAAGTTAAATATATCCATATACCACGCTGGCCGAAGAGCAAGTGTGGTTGAGGCAGAACTAGCCCAAAGATCTCGAGTTTGCAGCCTTGGCAGTTGAAGTTTCAGTCCCTGCCCTTGGGAAGCTCACAGAGGGAGGTAGAGACACACCTGACCAGCTGACCAAGGTCAAAGCTGGATCAAATCCCAGCTCTGCCAGTTACACTGTGTGACTCTGAGCAAGTGAAGAGCCCCCTCTGAGCCTCAGGTCCTTTCTTTGTAAACTAGAATAATAGCATCTGCCTCTGGTGTTGTTACAGGAAATTGAGATGAGGCACAGAAAGCCCTTCGTATACAGTAGGGGCTCAATATAACTATTGGCTGCTAGTCATGTTGCTGTTTAGAGTTGAAGAGTTCCAACCAGGGCTGGTGCATAAAAGTGGAGAAGATGCCGCTCTACTCCTCCCTGGTCTCAAATCCTCCACAGTGGAGGGGACGAAGAGGTACAGGTCATCAGCCTAAAGTCCAGAGCTGGGGCTATGCTGGGTGCAGCCCATGGTACAACACAGTTTTATTATTTTTAATTTTTTAGAATAGAGACAGGGTCTCACTGTGTTGCCCAGGCTGGTCTCGAACTCCTGGGCTCAAGTGATCCTCCTGCCTTGGCCTTCCAAAGTGCTGGGATTACAGGTGTGAGCCACTGCTCCAGCCACAACATGTTTTTCCACACAGTATTCAACAGTTAGAAAAATACTGACTTTTTGACATGGGAAGATTCATAAAACAAAAAACAACAACAACAAAAAACCCTCCAAATGTCCAGCTTTCTCCCCCATATAGGAAAACCTGGTGACCACTGGCCGCCATTTATGCGAGGCTGGCGCCAGGCAAAGTTCCACTCCTGTACGTGAGGCATGGGGTCTGCAATTCGCCACAGTCCCCACCTCCCTCCTGTCTCATGCCCAGAAGACTCACTCACTCATTGCTGTTACCAGATCACCCTGGGAGCGCTGCAACTGTGGGACCAGGTGACATCTCACACCCTGCCTGTCCTGGCTCTGCTTTGCTCCAAAGCCACCCTGGCTCCCCTCCAGCCCCTCTGCCCATCTTTCTTTCTGGGAAGGTCTCAGCAAGCACGGTCTCCCCAGGCCTCTGCTGCCCTGGTGGGGGTAGGGGTGAACAGGTGGGCCAGGCAGCCCCAAGTCCCAGCCAAGCTTCCCTCCCCCAGGGCAGCACTGCTCTGTGCAGGAGTCAGGAGTTGGCCCAGTCAGCTTTGCTGTCAGCCAAAGAGCTTCCCTGGGAAGCACCGTGTTCTTCTCCATCAGAAAAATTAATCAAAATGACACCTCGTGAACAAGATGTTTTGGCGGCAGAAAACAAACAGTGGTTTACAACAAATTAGTGAGGCTGCTCTGTGCCTCTGGGCACGTGAGCCAGGAGGAGGGCCGGCCTGGCACGGTCAGCAGGAAGCTGGCCCGGCCAAGGGGACACCTGCTGTGGCCTCTGTGCACTTCCGAGGTCCGCAGCCCGCAGGGCTCCAGCCCCATTTCACACTTTCACTTCCGCACATGCCTGAAACCATCTCCAGATGTGAGGGGCCCTCCGCAAGCAGGCGGTGGGCTGATGGCTGCCCCCTCTAGCAGGGTCTCAGGGACATTTGTCTGGAAGACCTGGGCCCCTTTCTGGAGCCTCTTTTCTTTCCTCTGACCGGACAAGGGCCCTGAGACCTGGCAAGGGGAGGATTCCAGAGAGCTCAGGGCACAGCATTAGATATTTCCAGGGGAGGAAACATTCCAAACAACCAAACCTGCAGCCTGGAGGGCACCCACGTGCCCTGCTCAGCTCTGGTGTTCAAGTCCTAAGACGTCACAGACCCTGAATGCCAGCCTGAGCTCAGAGCAGAGAACGAGCCCTGGTTTCTTGCCAAGTGAAGCAAATTTGGCCAAGTCACTCCCCTGCTACAAGAATCGCCCTTAGAATAGTGTTAAATTCCTCTGTGTGGCCTTGAGACCCTGCACAATCTGGTCCCTGCTACCTCCCAGACCTTCTCTCTCTCCACTCTGCCCTGGCTCATGCAGCCCACGCTGGACTGGCGATTTCTCAAGCACCAAGCTCAGGTGTGTTGCAGAGATTTTGCAATGGCAGTTCCCTTGGCCGGGAGCGCTCTTTCTTCTGACTCCACACTGACACTTACTCATCATCTAGCTCTCAGCTTCCACAGCCCCTCCTCAGAGGCCACTCCTGACCCCTCAGACCTGGGATCCCTTTTAATTTTTTGTACATTTTATTTTGCAGAGACAGGGTCTCACTCTGTCACCCAGGCTGGAGTGCAGTGGTGCAATCTCGACTCACTGCAGCCTTGAACTCCTGGGCTCAAGCAATCTTCCCACCCCAGCCTCCCAAGTAGCTGGGACCACAGGCATGCACTACCATGCCCAGCTAAAGGGCCCCCTTTAGAAACAGCCATCTAACTGAATTTTCTGTTTTTTGTTGTTGTTGTTGCTGTTGTTTGAGACAGAGTCTTGCTCTGTTTCCCAGGATGGAGAGCAGTGGTACGATTATGGCTCACTGCAGCCTTGACCTCCTGTGCTCAAGTGATCCTTCCACCTCCTGAGTAGCTGGGAATACAGGCATGCACCACCACCCCTGGCAAAGTTTTGTATTTTTTTTGGTAGAGATGGGGTTTTGCATATTGCCCAGGCTGGTCTGGAACTCCTGGGCTCAAGTGACCCACCCACCTAGGCCTCCCAAAGTGCTGGGATTACAGGCATGAGCCACTGTGTCCCACCTGTAACTGAATTTTCTTTGAATTTGGTCACTGTCTGTATTCTTGGACCAGACACAAGCTCCCTGAAGAGATCACAGCTCTCTACCAAGGCAATATGTGATGGAAAGAAGAACGTGGATTCATATCCTCATGTCCAACTGTGTGATCCTGGGTAAGTTAGTTACCCTCTCTGTGCCTCAGTTTCCTCACCTGTAAGATGGAGATAGAAATAGCACCTCCCTCGTGGGATGTTATGAGGATTGACAAGCTGAAAACAGTGCCTGGCACAGCAGGGCTGGCTCTGTCAGCTGCCCCGTGATTCCCGCTCACCGCTGAGCACTAAGTGTTGAGTCTGTCCTGGACCACTCCATTCCTCACAAGCAAAGCTGGCTTTTCAACCGGGTGCAGTGGCTCACACCTATAATCCCGACACTTTGGGAGGCCGAGGTGGGTGGATCACTTGAGGTCAGGAGTTCGAGACCAACTTGGCCAATGTGTCGAAACTCCGTCTCTACTAAAAATACAAAAATTAGCCAGGCATTGTGGTGCGCGCCTGTAATCCCAGCTACTCGGGAGGCTGAGACAGGAGAATCGCTTGACCCCAGGAAGCGGAGGTTGCAGTGAGCTGAGATCACTCTACCGGCTGGCTTTTCAGGTGGCCGACGCTCTTCCGCTCCATGCTCGGAATCCCTCCTGAGAGTTCCGGAGCTTTCCTCCTCTGCTTTAGCGTGGGCCCTCATCATTTTCCATCAAATCCAAACAGTTTTCTAGTAAGCAAAGCCTCTCATGAACCTGCCCGTGCCGGCTCACTGACTCAGTCAGACTCTCTGAGGCTTAATTTTTTTTTGAACTTTAAAGATATTATTTTAAGCTGGGCGTGGTGGGTCACGCCTGTAATCCCAGCACTTTGGGAGGCCGAGGTGGGCAGATCACCTGAAGTCAGGAGTTCGAGACCAGCCTGGCCAACATGGCAAAACCCTGTCTCTACTAAAAATACAAAAATTAGCCTGGCGTGGTGGTGGGCGCATGTAATCCCAGCTACTCAGGAGGCTGAGGCAGGAGAATCGCTTGAACCCGAGAGGCGGAGGTTGCAGTGAGCCGAGATTGCACCACTGCACTCCAGCCTGTGCGACAGAGTGAGACTGTCTCAAAAAAAAAAAAAAAAAAAAAAGAGAGAGAGACTGAACGTGACCAGATCATGCAGCCTCTTGCAGGCCATGACAAGGAGTTTGGATTTTATTCTGAGGTCACTGAGAAGCCATCTCGGAACAATTCAAAATAACTTTAAGATCTCAAAAAGGTATTATTTTAATAATATCTATAAATTAGAGACGTGGTCTCCCTATGTAGTTCCCAGCTCAACTGATCCTCCCACCCTGGCCTCCCAAAGTGCTGGGATTATGAGTGGAAGCCACTGTGCCTGGCTGTCTCTGAGGCTTACAAAGCCTAAGAGACTTGCCCATGGTCACACAGCTAAGACATGTCACAGAAGGGGCTTAGCTACAATAAAAGAGAGGGGCAATTCTTATTAAAACCTCACAATGTTATAACGATCAATATAAAAGCATAACTAAAAACTTTTCGTTTATATAGTGCAGCATGAAAATGTGGACTTTTGTGCCATGAAATACATGTGTCGTAGCATGGTCATGCGTACATTTTTGTGGCTGGGCGCCAAGGGCCTGGGGCACAGGCTGGCTCCGTCTGTGGAGCAAATGCCTCTTTCTCAGGCAGCTCAAAGGTAGGGCTGAGAGGCCAGGATCCAGTCGGAAAGCTGGCTGAGGGGGATCGCTAGTATCCCCAGGTCACTTCCTGCACTGGACCCCTCGGGCCAGCCCAGGCCACAGGCAATGTCCACACCAGCACCAAGTCACCTGGGCAGCGGGCAGCCTGCCCTCTCTGGGGGCTGCGCCTCTGGCGAGTGGTGTGGCTCCTCCCACAGGGGCAGAAGCCCATGCCAGCATTCCCGTGGGGCCACCCAATATCCTTGTCCCACCTCAGCCCTCTCCACTCCACGGACCCTTTGGAGGCAGCACGGGTGGGTGAGGAACAGACAGCCCAGGGGCGCCACATGGCCAGGTCACCCTGACTGGCTGCTGCGTCTGGATGGTCACTGTTCGGGCCAGCCTGGGGTCGGGGGAGGCCTCAAACACCTGCCTCAGGGGAGCAGTGGGGTCCTGGGGGAGAGACCAGGAGAGAAACCAAAGCTCTCCGAGCCCCCGGCTGCCTGGGCCTCTCAGACCTATGCCGGGCATTGGAACAGGCCCCGGGAGAAGGGCTTGGTGGAGATCCAAGCCCTTGGTGGAGACTGGAATGTCAGCCTCTGAGGGTGATGGCCCTTCAGGGTCAAGGAAAGGAGGTGTCCACCCTGGGGGAGGAGGCGCTGAGGGGAACTGACTACAGACGGCACAAAATCCCAGCTTTGAAATAATCAAGATGGAAGACACTGAGAATGCCTGGGCACCCTACGAGGACTCTCACCTCCCAGAGAGCAGGTCCGGGGGTCAGGGAGGGCATAGAATGGACCAATGGGGTGCAGGGCACCAGCTCTGGGCCCAGACATCACAAGTTCAAATCCCAGCTCCACCATTTTCTGGGTGGGCAAGCAACTTAACCCCTCAGTGACTCGGTTTCCTCATCTGTAAAACAGGAACAATGACCACACCCTCTTCACAGGGTGGGGTGTGAGGCGACTACAGAGTCGGCCCCAACACCAGCGGTGATGATCATCATTCTGCAAGGGCCCCTCCAGCTCACACCCTGGAGCAGCCACAGCCCTGGAGCCTTCAGGTCTGCACACACATACGCACACACTAGGCTGCACCACCTCCCCCAGACAAAGCCCTTGTGGGGCCAAGAACAACACACTGGGGTTGCTGAATGACTCACCCACCCCTGGCCAAGACGCGCTTCCTGGAACAAGTCACTGCAGGTAGGTCTAGGGGGCTCTCCAAGGCTTAGCAAGGCCCAGTGTGGCGGAGAGGAGAGGGTGCAGGTCCCAGCATGCCCCAGCCACACCCCGGGGGGGATGCCACATCCCTGCAGCAGGAGTGCTGGGGGGACCTCAGTTTCACACCCCACAGGCCTGGATTCCAAACCCAGTAGTGACTCTGGATAGGTGATTCTCCATCTCCAAGCCTCAGTCTCTGCCTCTGTAAATGGGAACACTAGCACCAACCTCATCGGGATGACTGTGCAGACTGCAAGAAGTGTATTAAATGACAGGCAGGACCCACTGTTAGGATACTTGGGTTCTAACAGGACATGGGCAGCCAAGGTCCTGTGTCCTTTCTGCCCCCCACGTGTCTTAAATTTGTTTTTTGTTTTTTTTAATTTTCAGAGATAGGGTCTTGTTCTGTTGTCCAGGCTAGAGTGTAGTGGCATGACAATGGTTCATTGCAGTCTCAAACTCCTAGGCTCAAGTGATCCTCCTACCTCAGCCTCCTGAGTAGCTAGGGCCACAGGTGCATGCCATCACACTTGGATACTTTTTTGTAGAGACAAGGTCTTGCTTTGTTGCCAAGGCTGGTCTTGAACTCAAGCAATCCTCCCACCTTGGCCCCCCAAAGTGGTGGGATTATAGCCATGAGCTACCACATCTGGCCCCTAATGTGCTTTTTTTTGTGAGACAGGGCCTCACTCTGTTACCTAGGCTGAGTGCAGTCATGCGATCTCGGCTCACCTCCACCTCCACCTCCCAGGCTAGGCTCAAGTGATCCACCCACCTCAGCCTCCCGAGTAACTGAGACCACAGGGATGCGCCACCATGCCCAGCTAACTTTTCTATTTTTTGTATAAATGGGGTTTTGCCATGTTGCCCAGGCTGGTCTCGAACTCCTGGGCTCAAGTGATCCACATGCCTTGGCCTCCCAAAGTGCTGGTATTACAAGCATAAGCCACCGTGCCTGGCCCCAAATGTGCTTTTAAAGCCATCAGTGGGAAATGTCACTCGGGAATGGTCACCATAAGTTGAGGGAGAGGACAAAGGATGCAGCTCATGACTTCATTGTCTTTGGAAAGCAAAGAAATGGAGTTTGTCTGAAGAGGGGCAATCCCAGAGGGCTTCTCACAGGAGGTGTCTTTAACTTGGTCTCTGAAGGATCAAGAGGAGTTCCTAGACCATGAGATCTGGGAGGCCACTGTCCAGCTGTTACAAGCTTGGGCAAAACACTCACCTGGAAGCAGGCAGGTGAACAGCACATGCCTCAGGCAGGTGAACAGCACATGCCTCAGGCAGGTACAATGAGGCCAGGAGCCTGTGACTGGAAAGCACATGTCCTATCAGGCATTTCAAGTCGCAATGTTTAAATACATTGCCTGGCCAAATAGAATGAGTTGACATGGGCCAAATTCTGCCCACGGGCAGAACCCCTGACACTTTCTGAAGTTTCATTTCCTCACCTGTTAAATGGAGATACTGTTAGTACCCAGCACACAAGATGGCTGGGAAAGATAAATGAATTACTGCATATAAAATGCCTAACGCAGAGCCTGGAACCTCGTAAGCACTCAATAAGGCCAGGCATGGTAGCTCATGCCTGTAATCTCAGCACTTTGGGAAGTCAAGGCAGGAGGATCGCTGAAGTCCAAGAGACGGAGACCAGCCTGGGCAGCAAAGCGAGCCTCTGTCTCTACAAAAAGAAAAATTAGCCAGGTGTGATGGTGCGTGCCTGCAGTCCCAACTACTTGGGAGGCTAAGGTGGGAGGATCACTTGAGCCCAGGAGTTCCAGGCTGCGATGAGCTAGGATCACACCTGCATTCCAGTCTGGGTGACAGAATGAGATCCTATCTCAAAAACAAAAAGCACTCACTAAATGGGCTGCTGTGATAAAGTGGAGATAAGGTGTGGACAGGTAGAAACAGTGGAGACAGGGCAGTAGAGGGGATACCTGCAGGCAGAGCCCAAGGAGCCACAAGAGGCCCCGCTAGGTGACACCTTTCCTGTGAAGGGGGCAAGTCACCAGAAACAGGCGCTCCAGGCCCGTGGCCTCAGACAAGTCCCCTTATCTCCTTCCCTGAGCCTCCGTCTTCTCACCTATAAAATGAGGGTGATTGGCCAGGCACGGTGGCTCATGCCTGTAATCCCAGCACTTTGGGAGGCCAAGGCAGGTGGATCACCTGAGGTCAGGACTTCGAGACCAGCCTGGCCAACATGGTGAAACCCCATCTCTACTAAAAATACAAAAATTAGCTGGGCATGGTGACGTGCACCTGTAATCCCAGCTACCTGGGAGGCTGAGGTAGGAGAATCACTTGAACCCAGGAGGCAAAGGTTGCAGTGAGCTGAGATCACGCCACTGCACTCCAGCCTGGGTGACAGAGTGAGACCCCATTTCAAAACAAGACAAAAAGGATACATGATCCTTCCTTCCTTGTGGGGCCATGGAGAGGATCCCAGGAAGACAGAGGAGAGACGAGGAAGAGAACAGCCTTTGCAGGCCACAGAGAGCCATATGCAGGAGGGATGCCCGTCCCCCTTCCCCAGCTTGTCGGGCCAGCTCGAGGCTGACTCCTGCCTCAGGAAGGGCAACCTGGCCGGAATTCTAGATGTCATCCTGGGCACTGTCCCTAAGTGTGCAAGGATGGGCAGGAGGGCAGGAGCTGTTTCTGCTCACCACCGTAACCTCAGATGGCACTCAGCAAACAGTAGGCGCCCAATAAATGGTACATGAGCACACGAACCGTCACAGCCCAGGGCTCACGGGGGACAGAGAAAGGCTGAGGTGCCTGGCCGCCCGTACCCGTTTCCTGTCTGCAGAAGTGAAATGTGCCCCCCTGAACTCTGCTTCCTGCGCGCTCCTCCCCACGCTGGGGTCGGCGGAGGGAAGGGGGAGAGGCCCTCCCCTCACTTCTCGGGGCAGGATACTCACGTTCCTGAAGGAGGGGAGCCCTGCGGATCCCAGCCACCTCCGCAGGGCCTGCGGGAAGGCCCCATGGTCCCGCTCAGCCTGAAGCACGTCTGCTTCCAGGAAGGCGACGTGGTGTCCAACCATCTTGACGAAGGCCTGAGGGACACGGAGAAGCCATGATGCCGCATCTGTGCAGGCTGGAGCCCATTCCTGACCACACTCCCTGGGCTGGTGGGGACTCCAGGCCTTTCATCACTGCGACCAGCCTCCCTCCAATGGGGCTCCCTGCAAGGCAGCAGGGCCTGCTTAGCTGGAGGGGCACCTGCAGAAACCCTGACAACGGTCACAGCTCCCGCTGGTGGCCTCTTGCTTTTTCCCCATAGGGACCTTGTTCTTAGCCTCCATTTTAGAGGGGAGGAAAATCAAGGCTCAGAGAGGCTGGGTCACCTGCTCAAAGTCACAAAGCCAGGAAGTGGCAGGGGCAGGGGCGGGGGGTCTCAGGGCACATTCATCAGATTTCAAAGCCTTTTTTGTTAAAAGTTGATTTTATAGAAATAGCCCAAATGCTTATTTATTTATTTGTACTTTTCATCTACATTAAGGACACACAATTGCTCATTTTAATAGTGGATGTGCTGTATATTCGAACTCAGAAGCCACCAAGGGCCTGGCAGGAAACAAGCAGGTAAAGGGGGCCTAATGGGAAGCAGGGTCAACCAGAAAGCTGAGTCCAGGCCCACAGGGACCATTCAGCTCCAGGCCTCAAGTGCAGAGCTGCCAGTTTCAAGAAGAAAAAGGGGTGCGGTGGCTCACGCCTGTAATCCCAGCACTTTGGGAGGCTGAGGCGGGTAGATCACCTGAGGTCAGGAGTTCAAGACCAGCCTGGCCAACATGGTGAAACTGCGTCTCTGCTAAAAATACAAAAAGTAGCCGGACATGGTGGCACATGCCCGTAATCCCAGCTACTCGGGAGGCTGAGACAGGAAAATTACTTGAACCCGGGAGGCGGAGGTTGCAGTGAGCTGAGATTGCACCATTGCAGTCCAGCCTGCGCAACAAGAGTGAAACTCCGTCTCAAAAAAATAAATAAAATTGGACAACTCAGTGGTGGCCACTACGCAGACCAGACTTCGCTCGTTCTCGCGTGCCTCGCTCCGCTTTTCCTCCGTAACCATGTCTGACAAATCCGATATGGCTGAGATCGAGAAATTCGATAAGTCGAAACTGAAGAAGACAGAGACGCAAGAGAAAAATCCACTGCCTTCCAAAGAAACGATTGAACAGGAGAAGCAAGCAGGCGAATCGTAATGAGGCGTGCGCCGCCAATATGCACTGTACATTCCACAAGCATTGCCTTCTTATTTTACTTCTTTTAGCTGTTTAACTTTGTAAGATGCAAAGAGGTTGGATCAAGTTTAAATGACTGTGCTGCCCCTTTCACATCAAAGAACTACTGACAACGAAGGCCGCGCCTGCCTCTCCCATCTGTCTATCTGGCTGGCAGGGAAGGAAAGAACTTGCATGTTGGTGAAGGAAGTGGGGTGGGACAACAGTGAAATCTAGAGTAAAACCAAGCTGGCCCAAGGTGTCCTGCAGGCTGTAATGCAGTTTAATCAGAGTGCCATTTTTTTCTTGTTGTTCAAATGATTTTAATTATTGGAATGCACAATTTTTTTAATATGCAAATAAAAAGTTTAAAAACTTAAAAATAAATAAAATTAAAATAAATAAAAAAAGAATTCTGGCTGGGCATGGTACCTCATGACTGTAATCTCAATACTTTGGGAGGCTGAAGCCAGGGAGGGTCACTTGAGGCCAGGAATTTAAGACCAGCCTGGGCAACATGGTAAAACCCCATCTCTACAAAAAATTGAAAAATTAGCCAGGCATGGTGGCATGTGCCTGTAGTTCCAGCTACTCAGGATGCTGGGGCAGGAGGATCACTTGAGCCCAGGAGTTCAAGGCCGCAGTGAGCTATGATCGGACTCTCTGGATTAGAATCCAAATTCTACCTCTCAACAGTTACTTGTGTGCCTTTCGGCAAGTTACTTAACTTCTATTAGCCTCCATTTTATTATCTGAAAAATGGGGATTAAAAACAATATCAACCTTGGCCAGGTGGAATAGCTCTCATGCCTATAATCCCAGCACTTTGGGAGGCCAAGGCAGGCTGATCACTTGAGGCCAGGAGTTTGAGACCAGCCTGGCCAGCATGGCGAAACCCCATCTCTATTAAAAATACAAAAAAAATTAGCCGAGTGTGGTGGTGCATGCCTGTATTCCCAGCTACTCGGGAGACTAAGGTACGAGAATTACTTGAACCCGGGAGGCAGAGGTTGCAGTGAGCTGAGATCATGACACTGCATTCCAGCCTGGGGGACAGGGCAAGCTCCATTTCAAAAAACAAAAACACTAACCTTATTCAACAAGTAGAGTGCTTAGTACATATTAAGAGCCCATCAAATCTCAGACACTATCATTTTAAAAAGGACATTCAGATTTTACGAAAAATCTTGTTTTATTCAATGTTAGCAATAAATCTACACTTTAAAAAAAAATACTGTTCAGGCCCAGTAAAATGTAACTCACCCATTTGTGACCTCTGGTGTCTGTCTTTTCATACTGTCTCTGTGCTCAGTACATGTATGGGCATGTGTTAGTGTGCGTATGCATGTGTGTACATGGCTAAAGGCAGCAGAGGTGGGGACTACAGTGCCATCTCAGACAAGGCAGCACCTCTGTGGCCTGCTTTGTTCCACTAGTAAAATAGAAAAGATTTTTCTCATACCAGGAACAGGAATGAGGACACTTCAGTGCTGGCTGCTTCTGGGAAAGCCTCTCCTTCAATAATACCATGAAATGCAGTCCTCCCAAGACCTGTCAGGCCTCCTGCCATCTAGCCCTACCTTCCCTCCTCCCTCCACGCGCTTCCCTTTGGTTCCTTTAAAGTGCCCAGCCTCACCCCACAGGGCCTCTGCACCTCCACTCCCTGCCTATAGCGCCCTGCTCTCCTTTCTCCATGGGGTGTGGCCCTGCTTGTGTGTGTGGGTGTTTGTTTGTTTGTTTTGTTTTTTTTAAGATGGAGTCTCACTCTGTCGCCCAGGCTGGAGTGCAATAGCGTGATCTTGGCCCGCTGCAACCTCTGCCTCCCGAGTTCAAGCAATTCTCCTGCCTTAGCCTCCTGAGTAGCTGGGATTACAGGCAAGCACCACCACGTCCAGCTAATTTTGTATTTTTAGTAGAGACGGAGTTTCTCTGTGTTGGTCAGGCTGGTCTCGAACTCCCAATCTCAGGTGACCCACCCGCCTCAGCCTCCCAAACTGCTGAGATTACAGGTGTGAGGCACTACACCCATTCTAACTTTGTATTTTTAATAAAGACGGTGTTTCACCATGTTGGCCAGGCTGGCCTCGAACTCCCGATCCCAGGTGTTCCACCTGACTCAGCCTCCCAAAGTGCTGGGATTACAGGCGTGAGCCACTGCGCCGAGTCTGTCTTTCAGGCTTCCATCTAACTGTCCCTGAGCACCTGATCTCATATAGCCCCGGCAGGCACTCTGGAGCCACCCAGATTCCTGGTCTTCACAGCCCTCATTGCCCTCTGAAATTCTTATCTATTCATGGTCCACGCCCTTTAGAATGTGGGTTCTAAAACAGAAGCTGCTGAGTCAGCACTGCTCACAGGCCAAGACCAGAGCCTGGTCCAGGAGACAGGGCCCATATGGGTGGTGGATGCATAAATGCACACGTGCATGAATGAATGAATGAGTGAATGAGTGAATGAGTGTATCCTTAGCAAAACGACATTGGGTGAACCCAAGATGGAGGCTTCTCTCGTGCTGCTGCCACCCTGGGGTTCTGGCTGTAGCAGGGCTGAAAGGCTGAATCAGCCACGTCATGTGTGTGTGTGTGTGTGTATGTGCAGATGTGTGCATGTGTGTGTGTGTAGAGGTGGGTGGGTGGGAAATGGGCCAGGAAGCATATGCCAAGGGCTCTAGCCTCAGAGGCCTGGCTCAGCCAGCACATATGCTTGTAAAACTCAGACGAAAGTGCCGACTCCCCTTCCTCCAGCCGATTCCAATTTTACGCTCCCAGCGTTAATACCAATCTGGTGGAGAGTGTGAGGCGAAGCTGAGGAATGTGTACTCGCGATGTCTGAACTGTCTCCAAAATGCCTGCCAGTGAGGCCAGCCCAGCCAAGCCGCAGCCAGAGAGGCTGAAACCTGGGCCAGGGCAGCTCCGACTCCAGGGAGAGGAGACGCACACGTCCACCCACACAGCCAGGATGTGGTGGCTGCAGGTGAGCGAGAGGGCCCACTGCTAATCTTAGCCACCCTGAGGGCTGGGTGCAGGGAGCATGATTGATTTCTGCATATTTTCCTCTTCAATAAAGATATACTACTTTTATAATCAGCTGAGAGGGAGGGAAGGAAAGCCTCATTGTTTAAAAATATATTGGCAAGTACCGAGGAATTTGAACACTTTTCCCCCCCTGGACACAGGGGTCTTGCCATGTTGCCCAGGCTGATCTTGAACTCCTGGGCTCAAGTGATCCTCCCACTTCGGCCTCCCAAAATGCTGGGATTACAGGCCGAGCCACTATGCCTGGAGAATTTGAACACTTCCACCAAATAATTCCCAGTTTCAGAGCATGGGTCCTGTCCAGAAAGGTGTGTTGACATCCAGGAGGGGGGAACATAAACTTTGAAACCCCAGTTCTACCACTACCCACCTGTGTGAACTCAGGAGAGTCACTTCTCATCTCTGTGCCTCGGCGGCTTTTTCTGTAAAATGAGACTAATAGCAGGACCTTGCTCCTGGGGTTGCTGTGGAGTTGAAGTGAGTTCTTATGTGTAAAGCACTCATAGTCCCTGGCTTGTAGTAGGCATTCAAAAGTACTAGTTTTTGTTGGCTGGGCATGGTGGCTCATGCCTGTAATCTTGGCACTTTGAGAGGCCAAAGTGGGCAGATTGCTTGACCCAGGAGTTCAAGATGAGCCTGAGCAACACGGCAAAACTCCATCTCTACAGAAAATACAAAAAATTAGCTGGGCATGGTGGCACACACCTGTAGTCCCAGCTATTCGAGAGGCTGAGGTGGGAGGATCGGTTGAGGCCAGGAAGTGTGATTGCACCACTGCACTCCAGCCTGGATGACAGAGCGAGAACTTGTCTCAAAAAAAAAAGTTAGTTTTTATTAATACAACTGATAAAGGGTCAAGTTCTGGCCTGAGAGGTCACCTCATGGTTTCCAAGCTCTCACCTGGCAGGTCACACTGATTCTGAGGGCAGGGTGGACTTACACTCTGTGGAAGCCACTGACACTCTAGTCACCCCAGGACTCCCGGCTGGCAGGGCAGAGCAGTGACTGTCCATCCTGGACGAATTATCCCTCTCTCAGCCTTGTGGACAACTACAACCACCATAATAGTTTGTCCTTGCTGAGCATCTGCAAGATGGCAGGTGCTGGTCTCATTTAATCCTCACAATGACTCTGAGGGGTGGATGGCACATTCCCTTCCTGGAGATGGGGGTCTTCCTTGACACTGACTCTAAGGGGGTTGGTGAATTACCAAAGGGGCAGATCAGAGCCCCAGCTCTCTGGCTCTGGAGTCCACCTGCCCCATACAATGTCAGGTTCTCAGCAGGTCCCTCAGTTTTATTGTTTGATGTCACACACTTGAGCTAACAGGAAATACATCACCAGCCAGGCGCAGTGGCTCACGCCGGTAATCCCACCACTTTGGGAGGCTGAAGCGGGCGGATCACGAGGTCAGGAGTTCGGGACCAGCCTGACTAACATGGTGAAACTCCATCTCTACTAAAACTACAAAAGTTAGCCATGTGTGGTGGCACGCGCCTGTAATCCCAGCTACTCAGGAGGCTGAGGCAGGAGAATCACTTGAACGTGGGAGGCAGAGGTTGCAGTGAGCCGAGATTGCGCCATTGCACTCCAGCCTGGGCGACAGAGCGATACTCTGTCTCCAAAAAAAAAAAAAGAAAAGAAAAGAAATACATCATCTCCCACTTGATCTTAAAATCCATGGCCCTCTTGGAACCTCACTTAGGACTCCCCGCTTTTAATGGAGCATCAGTTACAGAGAAATCTCTCTCTACTCTAAGGAAAGCAGACGTGCAGGGGTGTTGACAGGAGGTGAGTGCCACTCAGCCTCAATGTTGGTGAGACTCTAGGGCAGAGTAAGGTCTGTTTCAGCCGGGAGATTCACGCCCCACGGTGGTGACAGTTGCTTCTGAGCTCCAGCTGTTCCCAGAAAGGAATGGGGAGAGCTTGGGGTTGGTCTTCTAGCACCTGGTCCCTCAGCAGTCCTGGCTCCTGTTGGCATCTGAGTTTGCAATCTCTATCTAAAACTTATAGTAGGCCAGGCATGGTGGCTCACGCCTGTAATCCCAGCACTTTAGGAGGCCGAGGCAGGTGGATCACAAGGTCAAGAGATCAAGACCATCCTGGCCAACATGGTGAAACCCCGTCTCTAATAAAAATACAAAAAATTAGCCGGGTGTGGTGGCAGGCGCCTATAGTCCCAGCTACTTGGGAGGCTGAGGCAGGAGAATCGCTTGAACCCGGGTGGCAGAGGTTGCAGTGAGCCGAGATTGCACCACTGCACTCCAGCCTGGAGACACAGCGAGACTCCGTCTCAAAAAAAAAAAAAAAAATTTTAGTAGTTGCGGGTAGGAGTTCAAAATAGTGTAGTCACTTTGGAAAACTGTTTGAAACGTCCTAAAACGAGTTGAGTTCAAAATGGTGTAGTCACTTTGGAAAATTGTTAGAAACTTCCTAAAACAACTTTCCATAGCTCTCCTAAAAAGATCTGCCAATAATTCCACTCCTAGGTATCTACCCAAAAGAAATGAAAACATATGTTACACAAAAACTTGTACGCAAACGTTCATAGCAGCATTGTTTACGACAGCCGTAAAGTGAAAAGCACCCAACTGTGCGCCAGCTAATGCATGGACAAATGAAGTATGGTCCAGCCATATACCAAAAGATGACTCAACCACAGAAGGAATGAGGTCCTGGCACATGCTACAACATAGATGAACCTTGAAACCATTATGGCAAGTGAAAGAAGCCAAACACAGAAGGCCATATATGGTATGATTCCATTAGCATGAAATGTCCAGCACAGGCAAATCCAGAGACAGAAAGTAGATGAATGGTTGCCAGAGCCGGGGGCTGGGGAATGGCTGCTAATAGACATGCGGTATCTTTTGGGAAAACGTTCAGGAATGAGATAGTGCTTATTGTTGTATCACCTAGTAAATATACCCCACACCTCCAAATGGTATACTTTAAGAATAATCTGCTGGACGTGGTGGCTCATGCCTGTAATCCCAGCACTTTGGGAGGCCAAGGCAGGTAGATCACTTGAGGTCAGGAGTTCGAGACCAGCCTGGCCAACATGGTGAAACCATGTCTCTATTAAAAATACAAAAATCAGCCAGGTGTGGTGGGCCTTCCTGTAATCCCAGCTACTCAGGAGGCTGAGGCAGGAGAATCGCTCGAACCTGGGAGGCAAAGGTTGCAGTGAGCCAAGATTCCGCCACTGCACTCCAGCCTGGGCAACAGAGTGAGACTCAGTCTCAAAAAAAAAAAAAAAAAAAAGTTCGAGATCAGCCTGGGCAGCAACTTAGTGAGCCCCGGTCTCTACAATGAATGAATGAATGAATGAATCAAAAAAAGAATAATCAATGTAGACTTTCTTGTTTGTGGGGAGCGGGGGTTACAGCAGCTGCAATCCCTCTGATGGGTCCTGTCATTCTAAGAACAGGGTCCAAACTCCAGGCCTCGGCCCTACCCTATGGGCTACACCCCTCACTCCATCTCATTCCTGACCTTGAGCTCCTCCCGGGCCCCAGGTGCCTGAGAAGCTGCCTTTTCCCACCTCTGGACCTTTCTTTGCACAAGCTGCTCCCTCCCCAGGATTCCTGCACCAGATCTCAGGCCTTAGGGTCCAGGTCACACACTTGGGAAGCCCCCTCTGTTCCAGCTCTGGCCAGGACCCCTTGGTGTGTGCTCTTGTGGCTGACCCACCCCACCCGGCCTGCTTCCCTGTCTAATGCTCCTCCAGGACCACCTGCAGGGAAGCCGACATCTCCCCTTGGCCATATGCCCAGCACCCATCTCAGGGCAGCCTACAGTGCAGCAAACGTTTGTTGAATACGACAAGGATTTGGGTGCAAGAACCTCACCACCGTAACTCCCATTTTACAGGGAAATGAGGCTCAGAATTTTCTGGAGGTCACACACTAGGAGGCAGCAGCACTAGGACTTGAACCCAGGCTATGCAGCTCTAGATCAGCGCTTCGAAACGCGGCAATCTTGCCCCCCAGGGGACATTTGGCAACATGTTTGGTTGTCACGCTGGGGAGTGGGGTTGGAGGGATGCTAATAGTATCTTGTGAGTGGAGGCCAGAGAGGCTGCTAAGCAACTTACAATGCCCAGAACAGCCCCACAACAGAGAATTTTCCAGGTCAGCAGCACTGGGGCTGAGAAGCCCGGCTCTGGGGTGTGTGCCCCTAACCACTAGGCTGTCCTGACTCTTCGGCGGCTTCCTCCTCCTCAGGATAAAGGCCAAAGTCCTGACCTTGGATGGCAAGGGTTGGACAACCTGGCTGCTGCTGCCAGTTTCTTCGGCCCCACTGGGGTCCGAGTCCCCTTTGCCCCCAATACCTGGCCTCCCAGGATCCTTCCAACATCCCAATCTCCTCCTTGCTCAGAGCCAAGATCCTGCCTGGAGCCCCTGCCTGAGCTGCACCCACCTAACACGGTTCCCACAGTTCCCCCACCCACCTAACACAGTTCCTTCCACTCATTCTCCAAGGTCCTGTAGATCCCATACCTCCGTCGCTACTTCCCTTCACAGCACTTGCCTAATGAAAGCAAATCCTGGAGAAGTGTGGGCAGCAGAACGACGGCTCCCAAAGATGTTCATGTCCTAGTCCCAGAACCTGTGAATATGTCACCTTCCTTGGCAAAAGGGATCCTGCAGGTGTGATTAAGTTAAGGATCTTGGAATGGGAGGTCACTGTGAATCATCCAGGTAGGCCCAACGTAATCTCAAGGGTCCTTACAAGAGGGAGGCAGGAGGGCCAGCAACAGAGAGACAGGAAGATGTCACTCCGTGGGCTTTGAAGGAGGAGGCAGGGGCCACGAGCTGAGGAATGCAGGCTGTGCTAGAATCTGGAAAAGGCAAGAAAAGAGGCAAAGAAAGGCAAAGATTCTCCCCAGAGCCTCCAGAACGGGCCAACCTGCCACCACCTTGACTTTAGCCCCATAAGGCACATTTTGAGCTTCTGACTTCCAGAACTATAAGATAATAAATGTGTGTTGTGGATGAGTGTGGTGGCTCATGCCTGTAATCCCAGCACTTTGGGAGGCTGAGGCGGGCAGATCTCTTGAGGTCGGGAGTTCGAGAGCAGCCTAGACAATATGGCAAAACCCTGTCTCTATGAAAAATACAAAAATTAGCTGGACGTGGTGGAAAGCACCTATAATCCCAGCTACTTGGGAGGCTGAGGCAGGAGAATCACTTGAACCCGGGAGGCGGAGGTTGCAGAGAGCCGAGATCATGCCACTGCACTCTAGCCTGGGCGACAGAGCAAGACTCCATCTAAAAAAAAAAAAGTGTGGTGTTTTCTTTTCTTCTTTTTTTTAAATTGGGCAGCGTCCTGAGCCAGGGTAGGCTCAGAGAGGCTGGTGTGTTGTTTTAAGCCACTGAATTTGTGGTAATTTCTCCCAGCAGCGATAGGAGGCTGATATGGTAATACCCTGCTGAGGGTCTCTCCTGGCCCTCAGTCAACATCAGTGGACTGAATGCTCAGAAAGGAACCGGGCCTGACAGCTGGGCCAGCCCAGGCCAGGCGAGAACCAGGCTGCAAGTCTTCACATTTTCTTTCCTCTTTCAAACGTGTGGAATAAAATTCAAATGAATCAGCTATTCCAAGGGCAAAGTTTTAATTATATTCCTGCTTCATTCTCTGCTGACAAGAATGTTAATTCTCTGCTACCTCGGTGCTGACAGCCACGCCTGCTCCCTCCCTCTGCAGCTTGGGAGGGGCTCACGTTCCCTCTGGCCAGGTGACTATGACACAACCGCAAGCTCCTCTCAGCCTCCGGGTCCTCTGCTGTGCAAGGAGCCAGGGTCCCAAGCCCAGGGCCCCAGGTGGATGAAGAGTGTCTGCACCGGCACATATGAGCTGGAGTCCTGTCTTGATGTAACTAGTAGTGTGACCCCAGAGAAGTGCTGACCTTGCAAAGCTTATGCTCCTCTTCCAGGAGATGGGGGCAGTGAGGGGACTGACTCTGCAGTGCAGCAAGGAGGAAATGAGATGCCATGCATCTTAGCCAGGCGAGTAAAAGATGGGTGAGCTACGTCAGCGGTAAGGCAACAGGGCATGGCGGGGACTGTGGAAAACTGGAGAGCCCACGCCCTTCTGAGGAGCAGCAGCCACCAGCTCCACCCATTTTTTTTTTTTTTTTTTTGAGACAGAGTCTTGCTCTGTTGCCCAGGCTGGAGTGCAGTGGTGCAATCTTGGCTCACTGCAACCTCTACCTCCCAGGTTCAAGTGATTCTTGTGCCTCAGCTTCCTCGGTGTGTGTCGCCATGCCCGGTTGATTTTCATATTTTTAGTAGGGACGGGGTTTCACCAGGTTGGCCAGGGTGGTTTCGAACTCTTGGCCTCCATTGATCCACCCGCCTCAGCCTCCCAAAGTGCTGGGATTACAGGTGTGAGCCACCGCGCCCAGCCTCCATCCATTCTTGCAAGAACACTGCAAGAATGCAACCCAGGGGCTGGAAATGTTCTCTCTCTCAATTTGGGTCATCATCACATGATGTCGATATATGTAAAAATTCACTAAATTACATACTTAGGCGTGTATACATTATATATTTATGCCTTGAAACATAAACAGATTAAAGTATTTAAGGAAATGTGGGCCCAGGGTTATCAAAGCTTCTGAATTTTCAAAAGCTTAAAATGCAGATTTTTATATAAAGTACCCTGATTTTTAAATGTTGGAAACAAATTCTTTTTTTTCTTTTTGAGACAAGATCTTGCTCTGTCGCCCAGGCTGGAATACAGTGGCACAATCAATGCTCACGGTAGCCATGACCTCCTGGACTCAAGCCATCCTCCTACCTCAGCCTCCCAAGTAGCTGGGACTAGAGGCATGCACCACAACACCTGACTAGTTTTTGTATTTTTTGTAGAGATGGGGTTTCGCCATGTTGCCCAGGCTGGTCTCAAACTCCTGGGCTCAAGTGATCCTCCCACATTGGCTTCCCAAAATGCTGGGATTACAGGCATGAGCCACTGCACCTGGCCTGGAAACAAATTCTTACTTGTGATTTTTTCGAAATATCACTTGAGTGCAGACTCCCCAACTCCCACCACCAACCCCCTGCATTGGGCATAATGCCTGACATGCTCAAGGCCAGATCGGCGTCTTTGCGGAAAAGGCAAAAGCAAAATCAAGTTCACAGCCTCAGAACCTTCGTTTGCCTAGACGTACCTCTAGCCGGTCCACTTTGGCATAGATGCCACGCATTTCTGTCAGTTTGGCCTTAAGGACTGGGATGTTTTCCTCCAGGATCTGTGAAGTATCACTCCTGATCTGTAAGGAACAAAACAGCTCATCAGGCCTTCTGCCCCATCACTGTGTCCTCCTGCCTGCCTCAGAGGTTGGCCAGGGTCTACACAGACCCCAATGATGGCTGAGGTGCCAGGTGGCATCCTGCGCAATACAGGCCCAAGAACAACTCAGAGCCCCAGGGGAGGACCAACATCATTGCCTCTGTGGACCCAGACCTACCCAGGTATTATTTACTGAACCACAAATTAATCACTTCCCGCCAACCACCCAGCAACACCAGTCCCAAACTAAATATCTTCATTTTCTAAACCACTGAACTGGAGCGAATGGAAAGAATCAGAATCTCTTCTCTAAACCAAAGTCAAAGTCAGTCCAGTTTTCATTGCATTGGGATTAATATTAACAAGTGGATCATTACGATTAATATTCATTAATAATGTTAATGAAAGCCACAACTCTTATGTATCAGATGCTTCTGACACGCAGGCACTGTCCTAAGTACTTCCTTGCACCATCTCCTTTAGTTTTCATTTTCTTCTGCTTGGCAAGGGCCCCAAAAGTGAACTGTATGAAGCCACATATTTTTCCCTTGATCACTGATATCAGACGCTGATGGTTACTTTTTCCTTCAGAACCCAAGGACCAAGCCTAACTCTTCTGTGTGTGTGAGAGAGAACGAGAGATTCCATTTTCATGTTATCATATCCTCGCTGTGCAAAAAAGGCCACATATTCATGGCTCTCAAATTCTGGGGAGCAGCTGGGCGTGGTGGCTCACGCCTGTAATCCCAGCACTTTGGGAGGCCGAGGTAGGTGGATCACCTGAGTTCAGGAGTTCGAGACCAGCCTGGCCAACATGGTGAAACCCCGTCTCTACTAAAAATACAAACATTAGCTGGGTGTGGTAGCACACACCTCTAATCTCAGCTACTCGGGAGGCTGAGGCAGCAGAATCGCTTGAACCTGGGAGGCGGAGGTTGCAGTGAGCCAAGATCAAGCCATTGCACTCCAGCCTGGGTGACAGAGTGAAACTCCATCTCAAAAAAGAAAAAAAATAAAATTCTGGGGAGCAACTGAATCTCCTGGGGGAAGCCTTTCAAATGCTGATTCCCAGCCTCTCCTAGTTTGAGAATCTGCACTTTCAGCCAACAGTCTGAGGCAACATTGGAATAGGAATCTGGGGACCACTGTTAGAGAAACACCAGTGGGCACAGCAGGAGCTGGACTAAGGAGTCAGGCTAGTGTTTAAATTTAGCTCTACCCACCATGAGCTCTGTGACCTTGGGCAACTCACTGCACCTCTCTGAGCCCTCCTTTGCTCACTGGGACAGTGGTGCAAGATGATGGTCCTTCTTTCGCGGGGATACTGAGGATGAGCTGTTTAGCACAATGCTGGCGTGGAGTGTGGAGGCGGCTTCTGATGTGCCCCCCGTGGTCTCATCCTCCTGGTATCCTCACCCTCATGTAATCCCCTCCCCAAGATTTTGGGCTGGGCCTAGTGACTCACTTTTGTTTGTTTGTTTTTTGAGACTGAGTCTGGCTCTGTTGCCCAGGCTGGAGTGCAGTGGCACAATCTCAGCTCACTGTAACCTCCGCCTCCCAGGTCCAGGCGATTCTCCTGCCTCAGCCTCCCGAGTAGCTGGGACCACAGGCACGCACCACCATGCCCGGGTAGTTTTTGTATTTTAGTAGAGACGGGGTTTCACCACGTTGGCCAGGTTGGTCTTGAACTCCTGACCTCAAGTGATCCACCTGCCTTGGCCTCCCAAAGATCTGGGATTACAGGCATGAGTCAGCATTCCTGGCCCCAGATTTTTATTTAAAATTTTTTTTTGAAAACTATACCTGTTTTTCCTCCTCTTTCTGCCTAAGTACATCAGACTTCTTGTGGTTATCGTGAAAATCTGCTCCCACCACTGTTCAGGATAACATTTCCCCCTTGCCCTTGGTTTCCCGAGACCTTCGCCCCATTGCCCTATACATCTAAAACCAAACTCCTCCATGCCTCTCCCCACGCCTAGCCCTCCTCTGGTCACAGCACTGCCATCTCTCTGGGCACCTAGCTCTAGGTGTCCAGTGTCCTCAGGGATACTCGTTTTTCATGCCCTGATCCCACAAGGTCAAAAATCGGCCCTGAGAGGGTGGCCTGTGGTGTCAGGCTGCCCAGCCTAAGCACCTGCCCCACTGTTCTCCACTATGACACCAGGCTGGTCCCCTAGCCTCCCTGGGCCTCGGTTTCCTCATCTCATATTTTGAAAAAAAAAAAAAATTTTTTTTTGAAGGCCGGGCACAGTGGCTTACACCTGTAATCCCAGCAGTTCGGGAGGCCAAGGCGGGCAGATCACCTGAGGTGAGGAGTTCAAGACTAGCCACAGCCAAAATGGAGAAACCCTGTCTCTACTAAAAATACAAAAGTTAGCTGGGCATGGTGGCGCGTGCCTGTAGTCCCAGCTACTCGGGAGGCTGAGGCAGGAGAATCGCTTAAACCCGGGAAACAGAGGTTGCAGTGAGCCAAGATGGCGCCACTGCACTCCAGCCCGGGCGACAGTGCAAGACCCTGTCTCTAAAACAAATAAAAATTCAAGTGGGGCTCCCATGAGAAATGGCTGGTTCTAGGACTGAGCTGAGTCTGGAGCATCTTGTAGCACCAGAAAGCAAGAAAGTGTTCCACAAAATAAAGGATGAGATGGGGCTTACCCAAGGGACACAGAAGCCAACCTGCAAGAGTGAAATGGCCAAAGCTGGGACAAGCTGAGCAACAAAAAATTAACATAGTATTAGATCAAAGCTCCAAGTACAAAGTAAATGTGCACAAGCCTAATATGTGCAGAGGATTGAATGGGTCTGGAAAGGGGGAAATGGCAAATTCCACTGGAGAAAGCCGCAGGCACCACCTTATGCAGGCTCACATCCGTGATGCCATGTGGGCATCGGGGACCCTCTGATGGGATGTGATAAGAAGGCTCCTCCTCTGTGGTGATTGTTCCATAAATTCCTATCTCCAGTCTAACCACATGAAAAACATCACAAAAATCGAGGGACCTTCTACGAAACACCTGACCAGCATGTCTCAAAACTGCACAAGTGATGAAAAGCAAGGTAAGACTGCAACTGTCACAGACCGGAAGAGACTAAGGAGATGTGACAACCTCGTGCCATGTGGCACCTTAGACTGGATCCTGGAACAGAAAGAGGACACTCATGAGAAACTGGTGACATCAAAACAAAGCGTGGAGTTCAGTGAACAGCAACATAACGATGCTGGTTTCTTCGGGGTTTTTTTTTGTTTTTTTTTTTGGTGGGGGGGCGTGGGTTGTTTTTTGTTTTTTTATAGGGTCTTGCTTTGTCACCCAGGCTGGAGTGCAGTGGTGTGATCATGACTTGTTGCAGCCTCGACCTCCTGGGCTCAAACAATTCTCCAGCCTCAGCCTCTTGAATAGCTGGGACTACAGCTGTCCACCACCATGCCCAGCTAATTGTTTATCTTTTGTAGAGACAGGGTTTCACTGTGATGTCCAGGCTGGTCTTGGACTCCTGGCCTCAAGCTATCCTCCTGCCTCAATCCAAAGTGCTGGGTTTACAGGTGTCAGCCATTGTGCCTGGCCCCTTAGTACTGACAAATGTACCATGGTGATGTGAGATGTTAACAATGGAGGCCAGGAGCTCAAGACCAGCCTGGGCAACATAGCGAGGCACCATCTCTATTAAAAAATTAAAAATGTATTTAAAAAAACTTTAGGGTTAATATGGCAACACTCTGAACAATCTTTGCAATTTTCCTGTAAATCTAAACTATTCCAAAATAAAAAATACACAAATATGGTTTTAAAAATTCAAGTAATTAGGTCTGGATCTACAGCTTCTCTTAAGTCAGCAGCTTTGGCAATGATGGGCCTGAGTCTCCCCGGGCAGCAAAGGCTGGGACTGCTCCCTCCAGATGGGCCTGATCACTGGGGTTTCCACAGTCATCACCCCTCCCCATTGTCTCACCCCAGCTCCACGCTCTGCCTGGCTCCAGCATTTGTTACCAGTGACAAGGAAAGGTCCTCAGTCTCCTCCCTTTCTTCCCCAAGGCCGGATTTCTAGAGAGAAGCTCATTCCTCAACAAGGCTAAACTTGGAGAAAATCACCCTGATGTAGCAAAGAGCAGATAATTAATTCCAGGGCAAGGTCAGAACATCGGGGAACAAACTTGAATCGTATCCTTCTGTTAATTTCTAAAGAAACAAATCGGGGGAGTGAGAATGAGCTTGGGGGTATGGGCTGGGATTGGCAACCTACAGCAGACAGAGAAAGTGGTAGAAAGGAGACTCAAGGACCACCCTCGCCCCCTAAATCCCGAAGAATTGGGAACAAAGAAGTCTCTTCTCTTTTTTTTTCCCTTATTTTTGTTTATTTAGTTTTGTTTTTGTTTTTGTTTTTTTGAGACAAGTCTCACTCTCTCTCCCAGGCTGGAGTACAGTGGCACCATCTCTGCTCACTGCAACCTCTGCCTCCTAGGTTCAAGTGATTCTCTTGCCTCAGCCTCCCGAGTAGCTGGGATTACAAGCACCTGCCACCATGCCTGGCTAATTTTTGTATTTTTAGTAGAGACGGGGTTTCACCATGTTGGCCAGGCTGGTCTTGAACTCCTGACCTCAAGTGATCCACCCACCTTGGCTTCCCAAAGTGCTGGAATTGCAGGCATGAGCCACTGCTCCTAGCCTGTTTCTTATTTTATTTTTAGAGAAATCCCTTCTCTGATGCAGCTTCTCCAATGGCTGAAACTGAAGGCAACAGGGAACTGTTTATATCTGCCCAGAGGTTTACTGTAGTTACTCAGAATGAGGGGCCAGGGAAGGCAATCCTAGGGGCTGAAAGGCCCCAAACCTTACCTCTTGGTTCCACCCTGGGCTGGGAACCATAAAAGAAACTTTAGGGCCAGGTGCGGTGGCTCACACCTGTAATCCCAATTCTTTGGGAGGCCGAGGTGAGAGGATCACTTGAGGCCAGGAGTTCAAGACCAGTCTGGGCAACACAGTGAAGCACCATCTCTATTTTAAAAATTAAAAATTTATTAAAGGAAAAAACAGAACTGCAGGGTTAATGTAGGTCCAGTCTAGAGGGGCACGATACCAACAGAGCACACTCCATGAACTCTCACCATGTGCTGGGAACAGGCCCTGTGAGGTAAGAACTATTTCCTCTTCAACCTTATTTTATGGGAGATAAAACCGAGGCTCAGAGAAACTAAATGAGCTGGCCCAAGGTCACAAAGCTAAAAAGTGGGAGAGGGAGGAGTCTAATCCAGATGGGCCTGAGACCACCCTTCCTAACACCAGAGGTCTACAGATGTCGTTCATTGGGCAAAGGCAGTGTCAGCCCAATCATGCCTAAAAAAAACAAAAAAAGTAAAACCAAACCAGATGCCAAGATATCAAAGTCAGGATATTTCCCTTAGAAACCCAGATCTCTGACTTCTTGTGAAAAATCAGAAGACCTGGACACACTGAGCCAAGACCTGGCCACACTGAGCCCATGTTCCACATGGCAACAATCAGCTGGAGCTGAGTGGCAGCTGCCACTTTTGTTAACCCCAGTCCCCATCACTCCCTACAGTCTCCCCAACATGGAATCCATAGCTACCCAGAGGAGCACTTTCTTCTTATGGAGGACTCAAAAGGAAAGTGACACATTTTTCATCTCCAACTCACTTCTCATTACATTACAGGTGTTTACATTTGCACGCCTTGGGCTACGCTCTGAGAAGAGCAAAGAGATTTCAGTGAAAAAGCCTCCATGCTCTAGAGCCTCTCCCAGGACAAACACCCAACCAGGTGTGCTAGCCTGGAGGCCCCAGACCCTTCCCCTAACTATCCTCCCACCTCTCCAGACCTGGTCTCCAGAACCCAGAAGTCTGGGCAGCAGGTGCTGAGGTCACCACAGAGGAAAGTCATCTGTCCAGAATGATTCAGGCCCCTAGGAAGGAGAGCCAAGGGCATTTGACCCAAGAACATGCACCCACGCCAAATGCAACTGCTGGGCCAAGGCCAACAGGAAATGTTCTCCATTTATGTGAGCGAAGTAAGACTCTGCTCCTTGGCAGAAGGTGGGCCGAAGGCCACTGGAGTTTCAGAGGGACTGGACAAGCTACCCAAACCCCAGAGGGCACTGAGCTGAAAGGCTTTACAAATCCAGCCTTACTGTGGATAACTTCATCAGTGTCATGCCCCTCTGGTGCTTTGGTAACAATGATGATGGCATTAGTAGCTGCCATTTGTTAGTCATTTAATAAATAGCACTGTGCTATTTATTATAATATTATAATAAAAATTATTAATAAATAGCACTGTGCTCAGCAATGATCTTTAACTGGGTGTAAGTGACACAAAGGAAAGTGCACAGCTCGTAAGTGGACAGCTTGATGAATCCGCACATATGTTTACATCTGTGTAATCACCACCCAGACTAAGATATAGAATATTTCATCACCCCATAAGGCCTCCTGTAGGCCATGACTACCCTCCCCAAACCAACCACTACCTGACTAATACCACCCATAGATTAGTTCTGCCTATTCCTGAACTTCAGACTAGTGGAATCGCACAGAATATATTCTTGTGTCAAGCTTTTCTTTTTAAATGTATTATTATTATTTAAAAATAAAGATGGGGTCTCCCTATGTTGCCCAGGCTGGTCTCAAACTCCTGAGCTCAAGCAACCCTCCCACTTTGTCCTCTCAGAGAGCTGGAATTACAGGTGTGAGCCATCATGCCTGGCCATGACTTCTTTCGTTCAATATCACATGTGTGAGATCATCTATGTTGCTGTGTATAGCAGTCAATTCTTTTTCATTGCTGTGTAGTATTCCAATATATGCATAAATCAACAATTGCTTTACTCATTCTACTGCTGATGGACATCTGGGTTGTTTTCAGTTTGGAGTATCATGAATAAGCCTTCTTTTTTTTTTGGGCCGGGGGGACAGAGTCTCACTCTGTCACCGAGGCTGGAGTGCAGTGATGCAATCTCAGCTCACTGCAACTTCCGCCTCCCGGGTTCAAGTGATTCTCCTGCCTCAGCTTCCCAAGTAGCTGGTACTACAGGTGCATGCCACCGCGCCCAACTAATTTTTGTATTTTTAGTAGAGACACGGTTTCGCCATGTTGGCCAGGCTGATCTCAAACTCCTGACCTCAGGTGATCCACCCGCCTCGGCCTCCCAAAGTGCTGGGATTACAGGCGTGAGCTACCACGCCCGGCGAATAAGGCTTCTATGAACATTTGTGTGTGAATTTTTGTGTGGTTTGGGCACTTGTTTTCATTCCTTATCGGTAATGACAAGGACTAGAATTGCTGGGATGTGGGTTAAGCACATGTTCAACTCTGTAAGAGGCTGGGTGCAGTGGCTCACGCCTGTAATCCCCAGCACTTTGGATGGCTAAGGCGGGTGGATCACTTGAGGTCAGGAGTTCGAGATCAGCATGGCCAACATGGTGAAACCCCATCTCTACTAAAAATACAAAAATTAGCCAGGCGTGGTGGTGGGCACCTGTAATCCCAGCTACTGGGGCACGAGAATCGCTTGAACCCAGGAGGCAGAGGTTGCAATGAGCTGAGATAGCGCCACTGCACTATAGCCTGGGCAACACAGTGAGACTGTGTCTCCAAAAAAAAAAAAAAAAAACCTGTAAGAAACTGCCAAGCTGTTTTCCAAAGTGGCTTTAGTTTTTTTTTGCATTTCTACCAGCAATGTATGAGAGCTTCATTGCTCTACATCCTTGCCAACACTTGGTATTTTGGTGGTTTTTAAGATCTAGCCATTCTAGTGGGTGTAAAGCACACATCTCTGCCTCATCTATTCCTTACAGTAACTCTTTGGAGATGGAAACTATTTGTAGTGGATTAAGGACGGCTACAAACTCCTTAATTCCTTCCATGGAGGGGTAGAATACAGTTTCTCTCCCCTGATTCTGGCTGGGCTGTGTAACTGCTTTGACCAATAAACTACAACAGAAGTGACACTGTGTCAGTTTCCATACTTAGGCCTCGAGACATGTGGCAGCTTCCCTCCTGCCCACTGGACTGCTTGCTCTGGGGAGGTCAAACAGCCATGCTATGAGGAAGCCCACGCCAGCCACGTGGAGAGCGTGCACGGGGCAAGTTACACCAACCAACCCCAACCAGCCCAGCCCAGGTACCAGACAAGTGATGAAGGAGCCAGCTTCGACTCAAATGAGCTGAGTCCTCTGTGCCCTGCTCTAGCCCACAAAATAAATGGGTGGTTGTTTTACATCACCAAATTTTCGGGTAGTTTGACACAGCAATAGATAATCAGAACCATTATTTTCATTTTGCGGAGGAAAAAATAAATATTCTGAGAGGTAACGTGACATGTCCATGGCCCCACAGTAGAAGGAATCAGAAAGTGAAGTGCCAACAATTGGCATTATATCAAATGTTAAAAGAGGTCCCAGAACAGAGGGGTGAATTTCAGTGACAGACAGTGATCAAGACAGGCTAATGGAAGAACTAATAGAGCAGACGGGAAGCTGGACTTTGATTTCTAACAGCCTAATTTTATCTGAAAGGAAGTGGCTTCTCTCTCAACCGTGCAGCCCAGGGCCTGCCTTCTCTCGGACCTGTAAATTGATCAAACAGTGTTTCTGAAGACCGAGGCAGGGACCTGGGGGGACAGTGGTCCGTGGTGTGACATCACCTGCCCCTAGAGGACCCTACTCATCCCTAACTTGGATTTCAAAGCAGCTCTTAAAGAGAAAAAAGAGGCCCCAAGCTAGGGCTGATCACCGGACACCTCTCTCTGTAGTCATGTAGCCCCACAGCACACAGCAGACATACCAGGTAAGCCAAGCATGAACCTCTAGGGGCCAAGAGGATTTCTAGAATATAAATGGCATTGGCACAGCGTGCCCATGCAGGGGCTGTAAGCTCAAACACCCCCAGGGGTCCCACAAGCATCACATATTTGCAGAACTGGCTGGGCACATTCTGTCAACACAGACACATGGGAAGAGTCTTTGCTTCCAAAAGGATGCATGTTCTCTTCCATTTCTTGGAACATGGGATCCTCTTGGTCTGGCTTTACTTTCCCACTTTCAGTAGGATCAAAAGAACAGAGAAACATCATCTATCAAAAATACACAAGCACGTGGCGGCTGTGGAGTCAGGAAGGCTCCCCGGGAGCAGCCGGCACTGTATCAAGCTGGAAAGCATGCTTGCTGCCCACAGCAGGTGGTCGCTTGCTTGCCACGTGACATGGCGGCCGATGCTTGCAAGGTAGGAATGAGTACCCCAGGAGGGCCAGATCTTTGCTTTTCTGAGAGAAGCCGGAACTCTAGATTTTTCACATGAAATTCTAAAAATGTCACAAGCTAATGCCTGCTTTTTTCCCCCCCAGAAACATCAAATTATCTGCAGGCAGGATTGGACCTGTGGGTCATCTGTGTGTGGCCTCAGGATTAAATCTTTCCATGAAGCATCTCCAGGCTTCGAGTTAGGAGGACCTGCCTGATGCTGCCTGCAATCTTGAGTCTCCTGGCAACACAGACACACACTTCCCACCACAGGAAGCTGTGATGGTTTTTCAGGGCTGGGCCACATGGGTCTCTCCGCCTGTCCACATGGACTCCTGACCCCAGCCCTCTTCAGGCTGATGCTGGGTCTCCTTGCGCAGAATGCCCACGTGGATGACGGGATGGGATTTGAAAACAAAGGTGTCCCTGGAGCATCCATCCACACCATCCTCCCGACCTGCCTTCCCTGCCCGCAACCACGATCCTTCACCCAGTGCCCAGCCATACCACATCCCTGGCCTCCCCGCCTTTGCACAGGCTGGTCCCTCTGCCTGAATGCACTCCTTCCCCATCTGTTGAATTCTCTATTTCTCCTTACAGCCCCAGATTCATCACCACCTGTTATACGAAGCCTTCCCAATTTCCCAGGCAGGACTCAGCACCCCTGGCTCTGGAATCCCTTCACACCTTGACCTTACCTTCACAACAGCACTGTAGCATGGGACGGCACCAACTGGTACCCAAATCAGTCTCCCCACATACACTGGGGCTTGATGGGAATGGAGATGGACTGAACTCTCTTTGCATACTCAAGCTTATCATGGGGCCCATTCATGAGAAAGTGCCCAATGCAGCCGGGCATGGTGGCTCACGCCTATAATCAATCCCAGCACTTTGGGAGGCCGAGGTGGGAGGATCACTTAAGGCCAGCAGTTCAAGACCAGCCTGGTCAACATGCTGTCTCTACTAAAAATACAAAAATTAGCCAGGCATGGTGGTGCATGCTTGTAATCCCAGCTACTCAGGAGGCTGAGGCAGGAGAATCACTTGAACCCGGGAGGCAGAGGTTGCAGTGAGCCGAGATTGCATCACTGCACTCCAGCCTGGGGGACAGAGCGAGACTCTATCTCGAAAGGAAGGAAGAAAGGAAGGAAGGAAGGGAGGGACGGAGGGAAAGACGGAAAGACAGAAAGACGGAAAGACAAAGACAGAAAGAGAAAGAAAGAGTCCAATGCGTGGTGGTAAAGAAAGGACAATCCAGGCTGTTAAAAGCCTGTCTTGTTACCTAGCTCCCACCTGGACCCACATCTGAACGTAAACATTGACTCAAGAGAAGAAACCACATAGGTCCTCTTGGGATTTCTGCTGTGACCCTAGAGGCTGGGCCTAGGTCCGCTGAATAGGTAGGGATGACTCAGTGCCTGCTGTCTAGGGTGGCTTTGTGCCGGGCACAAAGAAAGGCGTTCAATGAACATCTGGGGCTGCTGTTACTGTTACTCCCTTGGGTTCTCACAAACACTCTCAGGGTCCGGACACGGTGCTTCTCAGGGACATAAACGCACACCACTGGGCCCAGGTGGCCAGGCTTCCTCCACTCTGGGGAGACACAGGGCCTGGTCACAATATGGAGCTCTACCCTTTGGGCCTCCAGGCAGACACCTCAAGCCCAGGTTACTGGTTTGCCTCTAATAAGCTTGGGAGCTTCTAGAAAATTCTATCAGCACTCCTGGGGGCTCCACACCTGGCTGGCAGCAATCCTAGGAACACTGGGATCTAGAAGCAATTTCTTTTTCTTTTCTTTTTTTTTTGAGACACAATCTTGGTCTATCACCCAGGCTGGAGTGCAGTGGCGCAATCTCAGCTCACTGCAACCTCCACCTTCCGGGTTCAAGCAATTCTCCTGCCTCAGCCTCCTGAGTAGCTAAGATTACAGGCGCCTGCCACCACACCCGGCTAATTTTTGTATTTTTGGTAGAGGCAGGGTTTCACCATGTTGGTCAGGCTGGTCTTGAACTCCTGACCTCAGGTGATCTGCCCGCCTCGGCCTCCCAAAGTGCTGGGATTACAGGTGTGAGCCACTGCACCCAGCCTCTAGAGGCGATTTCTTGAGACTCTGGCGTGGGAGGCTTTATCTTCTGGGCCATTGTCTTCCATCTTCCTCCTCAGCCAGGCTAGTAGATTTGGGCCAATCAGACAGAGTAGGAGGTAAAAGCAGAGAGAACAGAAGGATTCAGGAAGGAACTCGATGCCCAACTCCACCACGGGCTGTGGCCTGGGCAAGAGACTCCTCCTAGGCCTCGCAGGCCGGAAGCCATTTCCTGGCTGTCTCCATGTTTGCACAGGGGACGGTGCAGAGCTGAGGAAAGTTAAATATAGTCTAGCGTCCCCGCTGAACGGCTCCCTGCATCGGTGCCCGAGAGTGCCACCTTGTGGTCCACTCCTGGCTCCTCTGCGGAATAAAAACCATCTCGAGGGAAGGACGAGATCAAGATGGCCGCCTCAGGAAGCACTTGGGGTTGAGTGAGAGAGAGAGAGTGAGAGAGAGAGAGAGAGAGGAGGGAGTGTTTGCACGTGGCTTTCCTCTCAGCGCTGGCCGCTGCCCCATTCCTCCTGGTTGCTAACTCACCACCAAAATGGCTTCCGCAGAAAACTCCAGCAAGGGCCTGAAGTCTGGCCTGGGCCTAAACCCACGCCTCCCAGGCAGCCACTCACCAGGTCAGCCAGGCTGCAAAACTCTTCCAGCCTGAGGAGCATGCCCTCGATGGTCTCCTCCACCTCCTTCGCCTGAAAAAGAGACGATATCCTGGAGATTAGCAAGTGGTTTCCAGGGAGACAAACACCCTTCATTTTTTTTTTTTTTTTTTTTTTTTTTTTTTTAAAGCAAACTAAGTCTTAGGATTATGTGCCCGGTTCCTGCTCGACCCCCTTCCACTGCCTCCTTTGAAAGAGCAATAAACAGGCAGCAGTCCTGGTGCCCATCACGGAGGACTGGTTAAAGCCACCACGGCCTCTCCATTCTACGCAGCTTTCAAAAGAGACAAGATCAACAAATACAGGAAATAACAAAGCTACCCATATCCTCCACGTTGTACAGATGAGGACACGGAGGCTCAGAGAGGTGGGGTAACCTGCTCAAGATCACACAGTTAACAAACAACGGGGCAAGGATCCTAATCCAGATGGAGTCCACAACCTTACAGCCTGCTCTAATAAACACAGTGGCCCCGGTGATACCCCGGAGAGAAAAAGCAAGCTGCAGACGGTGTCAGATACAAACCATACCAAAAAAAATGTGTGAGGCGGGCGGATCACCTGAGGTCAGGAGTTTGAGACCAGCCTGACCAACATGGCAGAACCCCGTCTCTACTAAAAATACAAAAATTAGCTGGGCATGGTGGCGTGTGCCTGTAGTCACAGCTACTCCGAGGCTGAGGCAGGAGAATCGCTTGAACCTAGGAGGCGGAGGCTGCAGTGAGCCAAGATTGCACCACTGCACTCTAGCCTGGGCAACAGAGCGAGACTCCGTCTCAAAAAAAAAAAAAAAAAAAAAAAAAAAAAAGTACATGTCTTCACAGAGAAAGGCCTGGAATGATATGTGCCAGACTGCTAATAGTTAAGAGATGTGCTTATACTTAAAAAATTTGTCGTTTATCTGAAATTCAAATTCAACCGGGCATCCCATAGTTTCTTTGGAAACCCTATTAACAGGGCTTACTTAGTCCTGGGCAGGAGGAGTTGGGAAAGGGACTCTGACAAGGGAAACTTGAATTTTTTATGTTATGTAAAGGGTCCATGGCCGGGAGCAGTGGCTTATGCCTGTAATCCCAACATTTTGGGAGGCCGAGGCAGGAAGATCACTTAAGTCCAGGAATTCGAGACCAGTCTGGGCAACATGGTGAGACTCCATCCCTTTAAAAAAAAAAAAAAAAAAATTAGCCCAGGTGCAGTGGCTCACGCCTGTAATCCCAGCACTTTGGGAGGCTGAGGCGGGCAGATCACGAGGTCAGGAGATCGAGACCATCCTGGACAATGTGGTGATCCCATCTCTACTAAAAATACAAAAATTAGCCGGGTGTGGTGGCACACACCTGTAGTCCCAGCTACTCAGTAGGCTGAGGCAAGAGAATTGCTTGAACCCGGGAGGCGGAGGCTGCAGTGAGCCAAGGTCACACCACTGCACTCCAGCCTGGGCGACAGAGCGAGATTCCGTCTCAAAAAAAAAAAAAAAAAATTAGCCAGGCATGGTGGTGCATGTCCGTAGTCCCAGCTACCCAGGAGGCTGAGGCTGCAGTAAGCAGTGATCGCACCACTGCACTCCAGGCTGGGCGACAGAGTGAGAACTTGTCTTTAAAAAAAGAAGAAGAAATAAAACCCAGTCATCAGGCTGGACATTAACATAAATGAGTGAAACAGGCCATCAGGCTTGTGATCTGAGAGGTGCTCATCCAGTCCTCCAGCTGCTGGCCACTAGCTGCCATCAGGAAATGCAGGCCCGGAGCTGCCAGATCTTTCCATTTTCCAAGAGAAGCCAGAAATCCTAATTTGATAGGAAATGCCCCAATGTTTAAACATTGGAACACATTTAAAAAACCCTTTCATGCTTCACAAATTAAGCCAATAACGAACGTGCAGAAGGCCTGCCAGTGTACAACTGCTTCATGCACTTGTGTAAAAATTAGGGAAATAATTAGCGGTTTGGCCAGGCGTAGTGGCTCATGCCTGTAATCCCAACACTTTGGGAGGCCAAGGTGGGCAGATCACCTGAGGTCAGGAGTTCGAGACCAGCCTGACCAACATGGCGAAACCCCGTCTCTACTAAAAATACAAAATTTAACCAGATGTGGTGGCATGCGTCTGTAGTCCCAGCTACTCAGGAGGCTGAGGCAGGAGGACTGCTTGAACCCAGAAGGAGGAGGTTGCGGTGAGCCAAGATTGTGCCACTGTACTCCAGCCTGGGAGACAGAGCAAGATCTGTCTTCAAAAAAAAAAAAAAGAAAAATTAGGTTTTTTTTCCCCCTCAAGTATCTACTACTTTTATGACTTCTAAAATACCAGTTTCTGTTGTTATTTTTGTAATGGCCAGCATTCAGGAAGAAAGTTCGCCAAGCACATGATCTGCTTTCCCTACCAGGCCACACCGTCCCGCTCCAGGGAGGCGTGCTCAGGGTTTCTGGGCAGGCCTAGTCCCTGCCCCCTGCACCTGAAGGCTCCCTCACCACCCACTTGTCCCCAGAGAACTGTTTATACAGCACCAGTTCCTGCTGCTTCCAGCATGAGCCATCTCCACCACAACAAAATAAACGACTGCACAAAAAAACATCTTTCAGGCTGGAGTATAAATAGTACCAAGTTGCAATTTTAAACTCTGCAACCTTCATCTCACAGCTGGGACTATTTCTGTGCCTCAGTCGGGGAGAGGGGAGAGAAGACGGGGAAAAAGAAAGATCATTCCCCCACCCAACCCCAAAATTAAATTACAATGAGAAAATGTCATTATCGCACTAAGGGAGAAAGGATGGAGCCAAGAGGTCACTGTGGTTAGAGGAGAAGATTGGTTGTTCTTTCTGGTCCAGGGGAAAGAAAGAGAAAGAGAGAGGAGTGGGGCACAGCGGGTGATGGAGAGATCCTGGGAGTGCAGGTGCACACAACGCAGACACGGATCCAGACATGCTTAAGAACACACAACCTGCATGGGAGGCCACAGAAGCCCATGCCCCAGCAGGGTGGGATGCCTCCTTCCCAAGATGTTTCTGCAGCACTGTGTTTGTAGGAAGTGCATTGCAACCCATCCTGGCCCGCTCAGGAAGGGCACGGCGTGGTCACGGCACTTCTGGGTTCACCTTACCCTCTGCCAGCCATGCAGCTGGAACCCAATGGCTTAACCTCTGCATTTCACTGCCACTGGATCCCCTGTGACAGGAACCATCAGGCCCGTTTGGCAGAATGGTCAGGAGGTTAACCTGACATCATAGATGTGGCTAACTGATTTAACAGAGTGCTGACACACAATAGGTGCGTGATAAGGGGTTGCATTCCATAGCTCGCTTTCTCTCTTTTTTTGTATTTTAATTTTTGCAGAGACAGGGGTCTCACTATGTTGCCCAGGCTGGTCTCAAGCTCCTGGCCTCATGCAATCCTCCTGCCTCAGCCTCCCAAAGTGCTGATATTATAGGCATGAGCCACTGCACCCACCCAATCTCTTTCGCCATAGAATAAAAACAAGGGCTAGTCACTGTATTTGAATTACCTCATTTACTTCTCACAAGAACCCTATGCAGTAGGTGCTACTATTTCCCTCTTTATACGGATTGAGAAACAGAGGATCAGAGAGGTTAAGTCCCTTGCCCAAGCTCACACAGCTAATAAATATTGAAGCCAGAATTCGACCCTGAGCACTCTAACTCCAGAGCTAGAATGTGTAACAAGATGTTCTTTGGGGCTGGGTAGAGCGGCTCATGCCTGTAATCCCAACGCTGGGAGGCTGAGGCCAGAGGATCGCTTGAGCCCAGGAGTTCCAGTTTAGCCTGGGCAACAGGGGAAAGTTTGTCTCTATAAAAAGAAAACTAACTGGGCATGGTGGTGCACACCTGTGTGGTCTCGGCTACTTGAGAGGCTGAGGTTGGGAGGGTCACTTGGGCCCGGGAGGTTGAGGCTACAGTGAGCTGTGATGTACCACTGCCCTCCTGGGTGACAGAGTGAGATTGTCTCAAAACAAAAACAAGATGCTCTTGGGGGAAGTTAGAAATGTGTCCCCTTTGTTGCTGCTTGTCAGCTATGGTCAGTCCCCCACCTCACCCCCTGGTACCTAGGGAGGTTCCCAAAAGCAGGAAGGATCAAAGCGAGAGTTTGCTGACTGTCTGGTCAGCAAAGGGAGAAACAAGCCCAAGACATTCCCGACCAACAGGAAGGCGCTCAGGATAAGCCAGCCCACCATGCCCACAAATCATCCATGGGCAATTTTCTCTCAAGATTATCCCCTAAGTGGCCTCAGAAATGAGAGTCCCGCAGGCTGCAGCCCACGTGCCTTTTTAACCAGCCTGTGAGCAGATGAATGCCCTCGCTGTTCTTCACAACCCCCTGGGCATAAACTGCTCCACTCAGAGGGGAAGGAGGCGAGAGGCTCACTTTAAGTGACATTCAAGGAAGGACCAGTGGAGATGGTGAGTGGGTTTTTTTTTTTAAACAAACACCTGCGAATCATGGTTTTCACTTTTTTTTCCCACATCCCCGCTTCTCACAAAGTGGCAGTGCAAGCTTCCCAGCTGGGAATGCCCAAACATTGAAGAGGGGCTGGCCCTGCTCACCAAGGGGCTGGCACAAAAAAAAAAAAAAAAAAAAAAAAAAAGGGTCCTCCACCCATGATCTTCTCTAATTCAAAAAATGGAAACTCCATCATCCTCTCGTTCAGGCCAAATACTTCGGAGCACCCTCGACTCTTCTCTCCCACCTCCCACCCCATCCAATGTGCCAGCAAATCTTCTCATTTCTACCTTCAAAATGTCTCTACCCAAATCCAACTACTTCACTCTCTCTCCCATACAACCAAGCACCATGGCGCAAGTCACCATCGTCTCTTGCTAGGACTCTTGCAGTAGCCTGCTCGCTGGTCCCAGCTTCCTGTTCTTACTGCCCTTCAATCTACTCTGTGCAGTCCTGTTAAAACAAAAGCTCTCCCCACCCCAAATCCTCCACTGTACCACTTTGCACTCACAGGGATGGCTGCAATCACAAAAATGGAAAATGATGAGGGCTGGCGAGGATGTGGAGGAATTGGAAGCCTCACGCACTGCTGGTGGGAAGGGTACAATTGTGCAGCTGCTCTGAAAACCCGTCCAGCTTCTCCTCAAAAGGAACACAGAGTCAACTTATGGCCAAGCAATACACCCGAAAGAAATGAAAACAGACCAGGCGCAGTGGCGCACACATTTAGTCCCAGCACTTTGGGAGGCTGAGGCAGGCAGATCACTTAAGCCCAGGAGTTCAAGGCCATCCTGGGCAACATAGTGAGACACCGTCTCTACAAAAAAAATACAAAAATTAGCCGGACATGGTGGCATGTGCCTGTATTCCCAGCTACTTAGGAGGCTGGGGTGGGAAAAGCACTTGAGCCCAGAAGATCAAGGCTGCTGTGAGCCATCATGGCGCCACTGCACTCCAGCCTGGATGACAAAGCAAGACCCTGTCTCAAAAAAATAAAAAATAAAAATAAATAAAAAAGAAATGAAAAATATGCTCTCACAAAAACTTGCACAATATTCATTACAGTCAAAAAGTTGAAAAGCCTGGGTGTGGTGGCTCATGCCTGTAATCCCAACACTTTGGGAGGCCGAGGCAGGCAGGTCACTTGAGGTCAGGAGTTCGAGACCAGCCTGGCCAACATGGTGAAACCCCCTCTCTACTAAAACTACAAAAATGAGCTGGACGTAGTGGCACAAGCCTGTAGTCTCAGCTACTTGGGTGGCTGAGGCACGAGAATTGCTTGGGGAATCCAGGAGGTGGAGTTTGCAGTGAGCTAAGATCGCTCCACTGCACTCCAGCCTGGGCGAGAGAGCAAGACTCTATCTCAATTAAAAAAAAAAAAAAAAAAAGCCCAGGCGCAGTAGCTCACGCCTGTAATCCCAGTACTTTGGGAGGCCAAGGGGGGCGGATCACAACGTCAGGAGATCGAGACCATCCTGGCTAACACGGTGAAACCCCGTCTCTACTAAAAAATACAAAAAATTAGCCGGGCATGGTAGTGGGCACCTGTAGTCCCAGCTACTCGGGAGGCTGAGGCAGGAGAATGGCGTGAACCCAGGAAGCAGAGCTTGCAGCGAGCCAAGATTGTGCCACTGCACTCCAGCCTGGGCAACAGAGTGAGATTCCGTCTCAAAAAAAAAAAAAAGAAGTAGACACGACCCAATATCCATTAAGTGATGAATGAACAAATAAAATGTGATGTATCCCTACAATAGAGTATCATTTGTCCATAAAAAGTAATGGAGCACCAGCACACACTACAACATGGATGATCCTTGAAAACATGATGCTAAGTGAGAGAAGCCAGGCACAAAAGGTCATGCATGACATGATTCCACTTACAAGAAATGTCCAGGCTGGGCACAGTGGCTCATGCCTGTAATCCCAACATTTTAGGAGGCTGAGGCAGGCAAATCACTTGAGGTCAGGAGTTTGAGATCAGCCTGGCCAACATGGCAAAACCCCATCTTTACTAAAACTACAAAAGTTAGCCAGGCCTGGTGGCATGAGCCTGTAGTCCCAACTACTCGGGAGGCTGAGGCATGAGAATCGCTTGAACCGTGGAGCTGGAGGTTGCAGTAAGCCAAGATCGTGCCACTGCACTCCAGCCTCCGCGAGAGAACGAGACTCCATCTCAAAAGAAAAGGAAGGGAGGGAGGAAACGTCCAGAGATCGGCAAATCCACAGAGACAGAAAGAAATAGATTCGTGATTGCCCCTCTGCATGGAGTGGCAGGGAGAGGAGGGAATAACTGCTAATGGTGATGGGGTTTCTTTTTTGGGTCATAGAAATGTTCTGGAATTAGGTCACGGTGATGTCTGCACAACACAGTAAATATACTAAAAGCCAACAAACTATATACTTTAAAATCATACATTTATACATGAATTATATACCAATTTTTTTTTCTTAGAGATAGGGTCTCACTCTGTCATCCAGGCTAGAGTGCAGTGGTGGGGCCATAGCTCACTGCAGCCTCCAACTCCTGGGCCTCAGGGATCCTCCCGCCTCAGCCTCTTGAGTAGCTGGGACTACAGATGGGCACCACCATGCCTGGCTTCAATTTTTTGAGTCCTCCCTCATCTTCTACCTGCTCAGAAAACACCTAATGGGGGCCTCCCCAGCCCTACTCCATCTGGAGCCTCCACCTCCCCCTGATCTCACTGCCTGTTGCTCGTCCCCACCCACAGCCTCACCGCAGGGCCTTTGCACCTGCTGTTCCCTTTACTGGTGAAAGTTGTCTCTCACTTCCTTCTAGCTTTTGCTCAAATATTTCTTCCAGGTGAGGCTTTCCCTGACCCTATAGCTCCCCTACTCCCGGTCCTCCTGCCCCAATTTACTTTTCCCTTTAGCATTTATCACCATCTAACATACTATTTTTCTCATGGCCGGGCATGGTGGCTCACGCCTGTAATCCCAGCACTTTGAGGGGCCGAGGCGGGCGGATCACGAAGTCAGGAGATCGAGACCATCCTGGCCAACATGGTGAAACCCCGTCTCTACTAAAAATACAAAAAATTAGCCGGGCGTTGTTGCGGGCGGCTGTAGTCCCAGCTACTCGGGAGGCTGCGCCAGGAAAACGGCGTGAACCCAGGAAGCGGAGCTTGCAGTGAGCCGAGATCGCGCCACTGCACTCCAGCCTGGGCGACAGAGCGAGACGACTCCGTCTCAAAAAAAAAAAAAAAAACACACACACACAAAAAATAACATACTATTTTTCTCAACTTGTTTCCTGTCATCTTCCCCACCAGAATGAAACCTCCGGAGGACACAGGTTTTTGTCTCTTTTATTTGTCTTTCAATTCCCAGAGCCTAGAACAAAGTCTGGCAAATAATAGGTACTTGTGTTTCAAAGGTGGCCTTCCAACTCCCTCTCATCCCACAAATGCTTTTGCAAAAGGACCTTGCAGCAACTCCGGTGAAGAGGTGGGATCCAATTCTTCCCACTCCCGAATCTAGGCTGGCCTGTGACTTGCTTAGACCAATAGGATGTGATGGGAGCAAGGCTCTGTGACTCCCAGGTCTAGGCCTCAAGAGACCTCAAAGCTTCTGATTCACCCTCCGGGAAGCCAGAAGCCACATAGGGAAGTTCAGGCAGTATCACAGGGCAACTAGATTCAATAATAACTTAATTGTACATTTTAAAATAACTTAGAGGTCCTAGCCAGAGCAATCAGACAAGAGAAAGAAATAAAGGGCATCCAAACCAGTAAAGGGGAAGTAAAATTTGCTGTTTGCTGATGACATGATAGTATACCTAGAAAACCCTACAGACTCCTCCAAAAAGCTCCTACAACTGATAAATGAATTCAGCAAAGTTTCAGGATATAAAAACCAATGTACACAAATCAGTAGACTGCTATACACCAACTGCAACCAAGCTGAGAATCAAATCAAGAACTCAACTTCTTTTGCAACAGCTGCAAAAAATAAAATATTTAGGAATATACCTAACCCAGGAGGTGAAAGACTTCTACAAAGAAAACTACAAAACACTGATGAAACAAACCACTGACGACACAAACAAATGGAAACATATCCCATGCTCATGGATGGGTAGAATCAATATTGTGAAAATGACCATACTGCCAAAAGCCATCTACAAATTCAATGTAATTCCCATCAAAATACCACCATCGTTCTTCATGGAACTAGAAAAAAAAATCCTAAAATTCATATGGAACCAAAAAAGAGCCCTCACAGCCAAAGCAAAACTAAGCAAAAAGAACAAATCTGGAGGCATCACATTACCTGATTTCAAAATGTACTATAAAGGCTGGGTGCGGTGGCTCACACCTGTAATCCCAGCACTTTGGGAGGCCGAGGCGGGTGGATTGCTTGAGATCAGAAGTTCAAGACTAACCTGGCCAACATGATGAAACCACGTCTCTACTAAAATACAAAAATCAGCCAGCCGTGGTAGTGCATGCCTGTAATCCCAGCTATTGGGGACACTGAGGCAGGAGAATTGCTTGAACCCAGGAGGTTGATGTTGCAGTGAGCTGAGATTGCGCCATTGCACTCCAGCCTGAGCAACAAGAGTGAAACTCTGTCTCAAAAAATAAAAATAAATAAAAATAAAAAAAATAGGCACATAGACCAATGGAACAGAACAGAGACCCAGAAATAAACCCAAATACTTACAGCCAACTGATCTTTGACAAAGTAAACAAAAACAAGAAGTGGAGAAAGGACACCCTATTCAACAAATGGTGCTGGGATAATTGGCTAGCCACATGTAGAAGAATGAAACTGGATCCTCATCTCTCACCTTATACAAAAATCAACTCAAGATGCATCAAACACTTAAATCTAAGACCTGAAACCATAAAAATTCTAGAAGATAACATTGGAAAAACGCTTCTAGAGATTGGCTTAGGCAAAGACTTCATGACCAAGAACCCAAAAGCAAATGCAATAAAAACAAAGATAAATAGTTGGGACTTAACTAAACTAAAGAGCTTTTACACGGCAAGAGGAACAGTCAGCAGAGTAAACAGACAACCCACAGAGTGGGAGAAAATCTTCACAATCTATGCATCTGACAAGGGATTAATATCCAGAATACTAAGCAAGAAAAAAAAAATCCCATCAAAAAGTGAGCAAAGGACATGAATAGACAGTTCTCAAAACAAGATATACAAGTGGCCAACAAACATATGAAAAAATGATCAACATCACTAATGATCAAGGAAATGCAAATCCAAACCACAATGCGATACCACCTTACTTCTGCAAGAATGGCTATAATCAAAAAATCAAAAAATAATAGCTGTTGGCATGGATGTGATGAAAAGGAACACTTTTACACTGTTAGTGGGAATGTAAACACTTTTAGGCTGTTAGTGGGGATGTAAACTAGTACAATCACTACGGAAAACAGTGTGGAGATTCCTTAAAGAACTAAAAGTAGATCTACCATTTGATCCAGCAATCCCACTCCTGGGTATCTTGAAGTCATTATATGAAGAAGATACTTGCACATGCATGTTTACTGCAGCACAATTAGCAATTGCAAAAATATGGAACCAGCCCAAATGCCTATCAATCAACAAGTGGATAAAGAATATGTGGCACGGCCGGGCGCGGTGGCTCACGCCTGTAATCCCAGCACTTTGGGAGGCCAAGGCGGGCGGATCACGAGGTCAGGAGATCGAGACCATCCTGGCTAACATGGTGAAACCCCATCTCTATTAAAAAATACAAAAAAAAAAATTAGCCGGGCATGGTGGCGGGCGCCTGTAATCCCAGCTACTCGGGAGGCTGAGGCAGGAGAATCGCGTGAACCCAGGAGGCGGAGCCTGCAGTGAGCCGAGATCACGCCACTGCACTCCAGCCTGGGTAAGAGAAAGAGACTCCCGTCTGAAGAAAAAAAAAAAAAAAAAAAGAATATGTGGCATATATACATATAGATACCATGGAATACAACTCAGCCATAAAAAGAAATGAAATAATGGCATTTGCAGCAGCCTGGATGGAAATGGAGACCATTACTCTAAGCGAAGTAACTCAGAAATGGAAAACCAAACATCGTATGTTCTCACTCGTAAGTGAGAGCTAAGCTATGAGGACGCAAAGGCATAAAAATGATACAATGGACTTTGGGGACTTAGGGGAAAGGGTGGGAGGTAGGTGAGGGGTAAAAGACTGCACATTGGGTGCCATGTACTCTATTTAGGTGATGAGTGCTGCGGCAAAATCTCAGAAATCACCACTCACTAAAGAACTTATTCATGTAACCAAACACCACCTGTTCCCCAAAAACCTATTAAAATTAAAAAAATACAATAACATAAAGTCCAGGTGCAGTGGCCCATGCCTGTAATCCCAGCACTTTGGAAGGCTGAGGCAGGCAGATCACTTGAGGTCAGGAGTTCGAGACCAGCCTGGGCAACATGGTGAAACCCCATCTCTACAAAAAAGTACAAAAATTAGCTGGGCATGGTGGCACATGCCTGTAGTCCCAGCTACTTGGGAGGCTGGGGTGGGAGGATCGCTTGAGCCAGGAAGCGGAGGGTGCAGTGAGCAAAGATTCTGCCACTGCACTCCAGCCTAGGTGACAGAGTGAGGTCCTGTCTCAAAAAAAAAGAAAATAATGTAACTTAAAGAGTGTAATTGGGCTGGGTGTGGTGGCTCACGCCTGTAATCCCAGCACTTTTGGAGGCCGAGGCAGGCAGATCACCTGAGGCCAGGAGTTCAAGACCAGTCTGGCCAACATAGTGAAACTCCATCTCTACTAAAAATATAAAAATTAGCCGTGTGTGGTGGTGCACACCTGTAATCCCAGCTATTTGGGAGGCTGAGACACAAGAATTATTTGAACCCAGGAGGTGGAGGTTACAGCGACCCAAGATCTTGCCGCTGCACTCCAGCCTGGGCAACAGAGCGAGACTCGGTCTCAAAAAAAAAAAAAAAAAGTATAAATGGACTGTTTGTAACTCAAAGGACAAATGCTTGAGGGGATGGACAGCCCATTCTCCATGATGCACTCATTTCACCTTGCATGCCTGTATCAAAACATCTCATGTACCCCCTGAATATATATACCTACTATATACCCCCAAAAATTAAAAAAATAATAAAAAAATTTAAGAAAAAAAGAAGTCCAGGCAACTCTTCTATAGAGGCCAGTGAGCGAGGCTCTAGAGGTTGAGAGGCCACATGGAGGAGAACTGAGATGTCCCAGCCAATAGCCAGCACCAACTGCTAGACACATGGGCAAGGCCATGCCGGACTGCCAGGGTGGCCAATCCTCCAGCTGAATGCAGTTCATGCATGAACCCTATGAAATGGCAGATGCTTGAAGTTGCTAAGGTTTGGGATAGTTTGCTATCCAGTGATTGGTAATCAATACAGTGCTCATGAATATTCACTGCAGAAAAGAAAGGAAGATGAAAGGCAGAAAGAGAGAGAAGGGAAGGGGGGGACGCGTACTGCCTGGAAGAGCTGTGGCCTGAGAACAGCAGCCTGGGCGGCGCCTTAGTCCCAGCCTTGCATTTTATGCTGTGTGGTCTCAACTGCACCTCTGACCATCTCTGTGCTTCTGACTCCCCATTTGAAAATTGTGAGAAAAACAATCCACAGACTCTGTCTCATGACAGAAGCTAAGGAAGTCTAGTAAGTCGCTTTTCTGGGTCACTCCCAGTGAGATGCCACCTCCATTTAAAAGGACCCTACTAGGGTCTCCAAACTCAAATGACACCGAAGCCATGCAGGTAATAAATACAAGAGAAGTGGGTTGTGCTGAATACTATTTTCTGCAAACTGTTTATGTTCAGTTTCCCACTTTTTTTTTTTTTTTTTTTTTGAGATGGAGTCTCGCTCTGTCGCCCAGGCTGGAGTGCAATGGCGCAATCTCAACTCACTGCAATCACTGCCTCCCGGGTTCAAGCGATTTTCCTACCTCAGAGCCTCCTAAGTAGCTGGGACTACAAGAGCACACCACCACGCCTGGCTAAGTTTTGTATTTTTAGAAGAGACGAGGTTTTGCCATGTTGTCCAGGCTGGTCTTGAACTACTGACCTCAGGTGATCCACCCACCTCGGCCTCCCAAAGTGCTGGGATTACAGGCATGAACCACCGCTTTGGCCAGTTTCCCACTTTTGACAGAGAGATTTTACTTCTAAGAAAAACAGCAGTGCAGGTGGGGTCATAAAGAGCAGCTGATGTTCAGCCTCCAGGTCAGGGAGACAACAGGGAGGGGTGGAGACTGTAGCAAACAGGAGACCCCAGGCCCTATTTAAATGGGCTGGCTGCTACTGGGCCCCAGCTTGTGCCAGGTAGGGATGTGCCAACCCTGCTTTGTTCAAGACAAATGGCAATCCAGATGTTTATGCAAATTCTCTCGATTTGAAAATGTTCAAAACTAGCCTGATAAGTTAAAAAACACTATGACGGCCAAATAAAACTGTCTGTGGGCTGAATGTGGCCTTCAAGTCTCTGGACAATCTGTGTTTTTAAAACACAAACACACATGAAATACCAGAACAGGCAAATCTACAAAGATGGGAAGGAGATTCATGGTGGGGGTTGGGGAATGACAGGTAACGGGTGCAGTGTTTCCTTTTGGGGGTCATAAAAATGTTCTAAAATTGGTTGTGGTTGATGGTTGTACAACTCTGTGAATATGCGAAAAGCCATTAAATTATACATTTTAAACAGGTGAATTATATGTATGCAAATCACATCTCAATAATGCTGCTTAAACACATACACACACACACACACACACACACACACAAATACTGAAGAATCTTAGCATAGCAAGGTCCATTCAGCCCAGGCAGAAAATCATCCTCATCTCTATGCACAAGATGAAAGTGATGAAATGAAGGTTGAAAGATCCCGGAAGCCAGGGAGCAAATGAGGTGATTCTCTGAGTAGCGTTAGGTTTGAACTGCAAACCAGGAAGGACTTGGCAGGTTAAAAAACGACCCACCACCCAGAGAAGAAACTCGGGAACTCTTTCCTCTCAGGTCCCCAAAGCAACACAGAGTTCCCATCCTGGTCCCAAAAGGACGCTTGATCTTGAAGTTTGAGTGTCCAGAAGGGGCTGACTACTCTGTTCTAAAATCATGCAGACCCTGACTTCCAGGAAGGTTAATTTGGCAACAGTAACGAACATTTAAAATGCATGTGCCGTCTATGGCCATACTGCCCTAAACGCACTCAATCTTGTCTAAAATGCATGTGTCCTCAGACACAGTAATACACCTCCTAGGTATTTATCCTACATATTTGCATAAATGCAAAATGATGTATGTGCAGAGATATTTATTGCAGGACACTTTGTGACAGCAAAAAATTCCATATAACTTAAATATCTGTCAACAGAGGAATGGTTACCTAAAGTGTCATTCAGACAAACAATGAAATTCTGTCTAACTGCTGAAAATAATCAGGTAGCTCCTGTGCATTCATATAAAAAGGTCTCCAAAACATGAGTGAAAAAAGCATGAGGCCGGGTGCAGTGGCTCATACCTATAATCCCAGCACTTTGGGAGGCCCAGGCGGGCAGATCACTGGAGGTCAGGAGTTCGAGATCAGCCTGGCCAACATGGTGAAACCCCGCCTCTACTGAAAATACAAAAATTAGCCAGGTGTGGTGGCAGGCGCCTGTAATCCCAGCTATTTGGGAGGCTGAAGCAGGAGAATCGCTTGAACCCGGGAGGCAGAGGTTGCAGTGAGCTGAGATCGCGCCATTATACTCCAGCCTGGACAACAAGAGCGAAACTCCATCTCAAAAAAAAGAAATCCAGATCCCCAGGCCCATACGCCCTGCTTCATGGGATCCTCCCTATAATTCATTTTCCACCAGCCCCCAGAGTGATTTTCCAACAGACCAATCAGACCAGGTCACTTCCAGGCTTAAAATCCTCCTGGAGAGCTTTTATAATTCCAATGACCAGGCTGCACCCACATGAATTAAATCAGAATACTCAGGGATGGGGACAGGCAATCAGTATTTTTTTCTCTTTTTTTTTTTTTTTTTTTGGGAGTCTAGTCTCACTGTCTCATTCTGTCCCCGAGGCTGAAGTACAGTGGTGCGATCACAGCTCACAAGCTGGGACTACAGGTGTGTGCCACCACACCCGGCTAATTTATTATTTTATTTTGTAGAGACATGGTCTTGCTATATTGCCCAGGCTGGTCTTGATCTCCTGAGCTTAAGCAATCCTCTCGCTTCAGCCTCCCAAAGTGCTGGGATTGAAGGCATGAGATACTGCATCTGACCCCAGCTAGTATGTTTTAAAGATCCTCAAATTATGCCAAAGTTTGTAAAGTTTGAGAACTATAATCTATATTAGTCCTCCCAACCATGCCTATACCCCACCCCACCCGAGAAACTGATTTAATTGAATCTCCTGTTTATAGATGCATGAAAATACATATTTTTTGCCTTCTGTTTTTATTTACAGAAGACGGCAGCACACACACATGCCCCTTGCACCTCTCACTCAGCACTCTGTGCTGAACGCTGCTGTGCACGGGCAAAAGCAGCGCTGACTCCCACTGCAGCCGCTACTGCTCCACTCATCAGAAGCATCGCTATGGCACTGGTCCGCACTGATGGGCACTGGGCTATTTCCAATCTTTGGGAACGTGTTTTGTTTTTGAGACAGAATCTTGCTCTGTGGCCCAGGCTGGAGTGCAGTGGCGCGATCTTGGCTCACTGCAACCTCCACATTCCGGGTTCGAGCGATTCTCATGCCCCAGCCTCCCGAGTAGCTGGGACTGTAGGTGCCCACCACCATGCCCAGCTAATTTTTGTATTTTTTTAGTAGAGATGGGGTTTCACCATGTTAGCCAGGCTGGTCCGGAACTCCTAACCTCAAGTGATCCACCTGCCCCGGCTTCCCAAAGTGCTGGGATTACAGGCGTGGGCCAACATGCCTGGCCTAACGTGTTTGTTTTAAGGCCTCTGTGTGACGCTGAAGCTCGGCCAGATGGGAGACCTTCATCCAAGGCTCTAGGCAGACCCTCACCCAAAGCAAGGCCACGTCCTGTGAGGAGAGGCTGCCAGAGCCCTGAGGAAGGCTCCCTCCGCTCCTGGGCAGGTTTTGTGGGTAGAAAGTCAGGCACATCTGAGAAAAGCTGCCTCTCCCAGCACCTGCCTTGGCCCTGGCTTCTCATGCCCCGGAAGGTTCTGATGCAGGGAGGCGGCCAGCTCAGTCCTTGAACACCTGGATGGCGCAGCATCCATCTCTGGTCTCCCTGCTGCCACTGTGGTCCCCCCAGTACTTTCTAACACCGCAGCCACATGGCCATGAATCTTTTCATGTATTATTTTTGAGACAGGGTCTTGCTCTGTCACCCAGGCTAGAGTGTAGTGGCACTCATAGTTCACTGCAACCTCAAACTTCTGCACTCAAGCGATCCTCTTACCTCAGCCTCCTAAACTGCTGGGACTACAGGCATGAGCTACCACACCTAGTACAAGTCGATAAATCAGAACCTGTCCTTCATGCATGACCCTAGAACAGAATTCAGACTCCCCCCCTGGGGACCCAGGCCCTGGTGTGGCCCTGTCTACCTCCCCCCACACCCCTGTGGTCACTGAGGTCCCTCCACTCAGGCACCTCCCAGTCCCTCATCTTTCCCCTGTGGCTGGGCATCTGCTGTCAGATCTTTGCCCTCCGGTCCTTCCCATCCTCCTTCCCCTCAGTCCCTATCACCCCTCAGGTGTCTCCTGTGTGGCATTTATCAGCATTTAGTCACTCTGTTTGTCACTAGTCTGCTTAGCTTCCTCCCCACCTGCAACACCAGGTACCATGCCTGTCTTGCTGGTCTCGCCCAGTGCCTACAGCAGAATGGCACAATGCAGGTTTGCCATACAATTTAAGGAAGAGGCCAGGTGCGGTGGCTCATGCCCGTAATTCCAACACTTTGGGAGGCTGAGGTGGGCAGATTGCTTGAGCCCAGGAATTCGAGACCAGCCTGGGCAACATAGCAAGACCCCATCTGAAAACAAAATTTAAGGAATAAATATTGGAACTACATCTTTGACACAGTAGACCATACCCTGGAGTCCCCCCAACAGACTTTTTTGTTTGTTTTTTGTTTTTGAGACAGAGTCTCACTCTTGTCACCCAGGCTGGAGTGCAGTGGCACAATCTCGGCCTCACTGCAACTTCCACCTCTCGGGTTCAAGCAATTCTCCTGCCTCAGCCACACAAGTACCTGGGATTACAGGCACCTGCCACTACGCACAACTAATTTTGTATTTTTAGTAGAGACAGGGTTTCACCATGTTGGCCATCCTGGTCTCGAACTCCTGACCTCAAGTGATCCACCTGCCTCGGCCTCCCAAAGTGCTAGAATTACAGGAGTGAGCCACGGCGCCCGGCCCCCCATCACAGACTTCTAATCCAGCATCCCAAACTTGAATGCCCAAAGGGGACCAGCAGGTCACACAAGGATGCGACATGTTAGGAAGTTTCCCACAGGTGTGCCGTGTTTGCAAGTTGGATGTAACATTCTTAGCTTCTGCAAAGAAAACTCCTCTCCCACATTTTTCTTGAAACTCAAGGCCATCTTTGGCTAATTTACATTTTTCTACTTTTGTCCAGGTACAGAGTTTGGAGAAATATTTCTCTTTTCTCTCATCCTGACTATAGAAAAATCAAAAGTTCGCCAGGCGCGGTGGCTCATGCCTGTAATCCTAACACTTTGGGAGGCTGAGGCAGGTGGATCACCTGAGGTCAGAGGTTCGAGAGCAGCCTGGCCAACATGGCGAAACTCTGTCTCTACTAAAACTACAAAAATTAGCCGGGCGTGGTAGTGCATACCTGTAATCCTAGCTACTTGGGAGGCTGAGGCAGGAGAATCGCTTGAACCCGGGAGGCGGAGGTTGCAGTGAGCTGAGTTTGCGCCACTGCACTCCAGCCTGGGTAACAAGAACAAGACTCTGTCTCAAAAAAAAAAAAAAAAAAAAAAAAAAGGGATGTTCAAACCAGAAAGAGGGGTGGCAGGGAACTGGTTGAACAGAAAACCCGAGGCCCTGGAAACAGTAACTCACCTGCCAACCCAGCTCAAGGCACCGCCCCTCAGCAGCTCCTCCATCTGGGGAAAGCAGTGTGAAGTCCAGGCAGAGCTTGTGCCCCCTCACTTGCCCCATCTCCTGCTGCTCCCCCTCCCACCAGCTGCTCTTCTCTCCATCCCCAAAAACCCCCTGCTTCATCCCATCCTAGGGCTTTTGCAAGAACTGTTCTCTCTGCCTGGGATATTTTTCTCCTCAGCCAGCCAACTCCTACTCAGGCTCAGGCCTCATCCTAAGACAATGCTGCCTCAGGGAAGACCTCCATGACTGCACCCAGACAATAATTTTCTATTCACCCCGAGTCTCTGTGCACACACAGGTGCCCTATCTCACATCTGCCCATGTCTGTGCTTTGTAACATTCATTACAGTTTAGAGGTTTTGTTACGGTTTCATTTTGTTTTCTTTTTTGAGATAGGTCTCACTCTGTCGCCCAGGCTGGAGTGCAGTAATGCGATCTCAGCTCACTGCAACCTCCACCTCCCAGAGCCCAGGTAATCTTCCCATCTCGGCCTCTCTAGTAGCTGGGACCAGGGGCACATACCACCACGCCCAGCTAATTTTTGTAGAGATGGGATTTTGCCATGTTGCCCAGGCTGGTCTCGAACTCCCGGGTACAAAGGATCCACCCACCTCAGCCTCCCAAAGTGCTAGGATTACAGGCGTGAGCCACTGTGTCTGGCCTTGTTATGTGTTTATTGTCTGGCAGTGCCACAGGGGAAGGGCCTCGTGTGTCTCACTGCCTGTGGCGTCCCCAGCTCCAGGAAAGACTTGGCACATACCGAGGCTGAAGGTGCTGAATGAAGCAGGCCCCACTTCACAGGGAGGCCCAGGCCCCCTAAGGCTGGGGTTGGCTGGACTGAGATTTCTACTGCTCCATGGAAGCGGCAAAAGTGCCCCCGGGAGACAGGCTGGTTGGGAGGAGGCTGCTGTCCAGGCCTGTTCGCAAACCAGGTTTTCCTTTTCCTGCTCATGTGCCCACCTGGAAACTGTTCCAGCTTGGGGATCTGGTAATGAATTAAGCTTTAAAAGTGGAGGCTGCACGTGACTCTGCTCTGGCGCAGTTTCTGTTTCTTTTGGTAAATAAACTTCAACAAGCGCTTTCAGTGGGTTATGGCTGCATGGAGCTACAGGGAGTTGGGGCTCTTTGTTACACATCCCTTACAAATGAGCATAAGCAAACCCGTGACTGAGTTAAAGACAGCCCTGAGTGAGAAAATGAAATGAATACACGCAGTTTCTCTTAAAGACTATTCCTAATAGAGACAAAACGAAGCTGGGGCTTAGCCACTGGGCACAATGACATGTCGCTGCTGAGAGTAAGGGAGAGAAGGAACAAGAAATGCACTCAGGATGCTAAAGGCAGTGAAAAGTCGCAGACAACCTAAATGTCTGTGCCTGAGTCCCTGGGACACTAGACCAAAGTATGCTTGGGGAGCGTGGAGCCTCCCCCAGGACCCTGCCTGGCAAAACGCACCAGCCCTGAACCATTTATGAATGATTCATAAATTACGGTCCATCCACACGAAGTCATTTATGCCGTGAGAGCCTCTGTTTGCTGAGCTATAAAATCAACATAACACCATCCCAGTCACCAGGTCACTGCCGTGACACAATGACATAAGCCATGAACACAGTTTGGCAAACTGGTGCCACACAGTATGTGCTCAGGAATGGGAGCAATTACTATTTCATCATGGGACACTAGGAAGCCAGAGGGTGACGGAGACCTAGGCTCTCCAACATGGCAGCCACGCGTCTCATGGGACTACTGAACACTTCAAATGTGCCCAGTCCAAGCTGAGATGGACTGAAAGTTCAGTATCAAAAGCCTAATTTTGAAAACTCAGGATAAAGAACAGAATGTAAAATTTCATTAACTTTGTACTAGTGATCATATGTTGAAATATTTTGGATATACTTTTTATTTTTATTTTTTTATTAACTAGAGACGGGGGCCTCACTATGTTGCCCAGGCTGGTCTTGAACTCCTTGGGCTCAAGCGATCCTCCAGTCTTGGCCTCCCAAAGTACTGGGACCACAGGCGTGAGCCATTGCTCCTGGCCCAGATATACTGTTATTTTAAATATATTGAAATTAATTTCACCTGTTTCTTTTCTTTTTTAATTCTTTTGGGGGTTTTTTTGTTTGTTTGTTTGTTTGTTTTGAGACAGAGTCTCACTCTATTGCCCAGGCTGGAGTGCAGTGGCGTGATCTCGGCTCACTGCAACCTCCACCTCCCAGGTTCAAGCGTTTCTTGTGCCTCAGCCTCCCAAGCAGCTGGGATTACAGGCTCATGCCACCACATCTGGCTAATTTTTGTATATTTAGTAGAGACAGGGTTCCACCATGTTGGCCAGGCTGGTCTCAAACTCCTGGCCTCAAGTGATCCGCCTGCCCTGGCCTCCCAAAATGCTGGAATTACAGGTATGAGCCATGGTGCCTGGCCACCTGTTTCTTTTTCATGTGGCTCCTAGAACACTAAAAATTGCGTAGGTGGCCAGGCACAGTGGCTCACACCTGTAATCCCAGCACTTTGGGAGGCCAAGGCGGGCAGATCACCTGAGGCTAGGAGTTCGAGACCAGCCTGACCAACATGGAGGAACCCTGTCTCTACTAAAAATACAAAATTCGCTGGGCGTGGTGGCGCATGCCTGTAATCCCAGCTACTCGGGAGGCTGAGGCAGGAGAATCGTTTGAACCCAGGAGGTGGAGGTTGCGGTGAGCCGAGATCACACCATTGCACTCCAGCCTGGGCAACAAGAGTGAAACTCTGTCTCAAAAACAAAAAAAATTGCATAGGTAGCTCACATTTGTAGCTCCAATTATATTTCTGTTGGACAGTGTTTATGGATACATGCTCATGTTATTTTCAATTTTTAAATTTTTGTTCGTGTTATTTTTAATTTTTTATATTTTAACATTTTTTTGTAGAGACAGGGGTTTCCCTGCGTTGCCCAGACTGGTCTTGAACTCCTGGTCTCAAGTGATCCTCCCACCTCAGCTTCCTAAGTCGCTGGAATTACAGGCATAAGCCACTGTACCCTGCCTCCATGCTATTTTTTAAATTGAGATATAATTCACAAACCACAAAATTCACCCTTTCAAAGTGTACGATTCAGCAGTTTTCAGTATATTCACAAATTTGTGCAACCAACACAACTATCTAACATCCAGAACATGTTCATTACACCAAAACGAAGCCCCATACCTTCCCATTAGTAGTCCCCACACATTTTCCCACGCTATTTTGAGTAAAGAAAAGCAAGTTGCAGGACAGTATTACAGCAGCAAGTGAGGTTTCATTTAAAACTAATATAGATGGGCCAGGCATGGTGGTGCATGCCCATAATCCCAGCACTTTGGGAGGCTGAGGCCAGAGGATCTCTTGAGCCCAGGAATTCAAGACCCGCCTGGGCAACATAGTGAGATATCGTCTCCACAAAATAACTTTGTTTTAAAAGTTAACCTGACACAGTGGTGCGCACCTGTGGTCCTGGCTATGCGGGAGGCTGAGGTGGGAGGATCACTTGAGCCCAGGAGGTTGAGGCTACATTGAGCTATGATTGTGTCACTGCACTCCAGCCTGGGTGACAAAGTGAAACCCTGTCAAAAAAAAAAAAATTAAAAACTTCTGTTCAAAAATTATTTTAAAAATATATGGAGATGGCTGGGCGCTGTGGCTCACGCCTGTAATCCCAACACTTTGGGAGGCTGAGGAGGGTGGATCACGAGGTCAAGAGATAGAGATCATCCTGGCGAACATGGTGAAACCCTGTCTCTACTGAAAAATACAAAAATTAGCTGAGCATGGTGGCACACGCCTGTAGTCCCAGCTACTCGGGAGGCTGAGGCAGGAGAATTGCTTGAACCTGGGAGGCGGAGGTTGCAGTGAGCTGAGATCATGCCAATGCACTCCAGCCTGGTGACAGAGCAAGACTCCATCTCAAAAAAAAAAAAAAAAAAAAAAATATATATATATATATATATATGGAGAAAAATAAAAAGAAAAAAGAGAAAACTCATATATATGTATATATATATATGGAAAGATATTTTATGGTTTTTTTTTTTTTTTTGAGAGGGAGTTTTGCTCTTGTTGCCCAGGCTGGAATGCAATGGCTGATCTCAGCTCACTGCAGCCTCCGCCTCCCAGGTTCAAGCGATCCTCCTGCCTCAGCCTCCCAAGTAGCTGGGATTACACGCCCGGCTAATTTTTGTATTTTTAGTAGAGACGGGGTTTCGCCATGTTGGTCAGGCTGGTCTCGAGCTCCTGACCTCAGGTGATCCACCCGTCTCGGCCTCCCAATAGTGCTGGGATTACAAGCGTGAGCCACCACGCCTGGCGAGATAGATTTTTTTTTTAATGTCTCACTCTGTCGCCCAGGCTGGAGTGCAGTGGCATGATCAAGCCTCACTGCAGCCTCACTCTTCCCCGTCCCCTATCCCCATCCCAAGCAATCCTCCTGCCTCAGCCTCCCAGAATGCTGGGACCACTGGCACGAGCCAATACTCTGCCTAGGCAGATACAGATATCTACATTTGTAAATGCATTTTAAATGTCCGGAATGATTTATACCAAAGAGTTAATGCTGGTTTTCTAAGAAAACTAGAATTGGGGTGGGAGAGAAAAGAGAAAGGGGTGCATAGCCTTTATTTTAAATACTCCTGTACTGCTTTTGTGGTTTAAAAAGAGAATGGGTTGAATTTCTGACCGTAAATAACTCCTAGTGAACTCAGACAAATAACTTTTTCACAACAGCGTCGACAGATGCCTCCAGCCGGAAGGTAGAGGGTCTCGTTTTAGATCTGCTTTTCACTTGGTGCTTTTAAAATAGAAAGCGCAGACAGAGGCGTGGTGTTTTCGCTCCGAGCTGCAGCAGCGCAGCGCGGCTTCGGGGCTCCCCGCACAGCCGCAGCCTGAGGCGCCGCTCGGCCCGGGCACCGCTCGGAGGTAGCCGGGGCAGCAGAGGTCCCGGGGTCCGCCTCTCCCAGGGCCGGCCTGGCAAAGGGCGGCGCCTGAGGACCCGGCGGATGCTGGGGGACCCGGGTGGGGAGGGAAAGCGAACCTGGGCCTCCGGGGCCCGGTGTCGCCCGGAGGAGCGAGCAGGGACGACCCGCTGCACATCTCTGGGTGGCGCCCCGCAGCCACCCTTCAGGAAGGGGGGAATCCCCGGGCCCCCCACTCCGGGAGCGAGAGGATGCTCCGGGGAAGCCGAGGGTCCGGAGCCCGGACCCCTAACCGCGAGAACCCTCTCCTCCAACTCCACAGCCCCGTCCCCTACCTCGGCCCCAGGCTCGGGGGTCAGGAAGAGCGCGAGCTCGCGCGCCCCGCTGCGCACGGGCTCCGGCTGATCAGCGTCCACGAGCAGCATCAGGAGGGCGACGGGGTCCGGCTGGCGGAGGCTGCCTGGGAGCCCGTGGTTGCGCCCGGGCCTCGGAGCCCCGCCCCCGGTCCGCTGCATGCCCCGCGGCCCGCCTGGCGGAGGCGGGGCAGGTGCGCTCCCGGCGGTCGCGGCTCGCAGCTCCAGGAGCGCCGGGCCGAGCGGGCAGCGCCACCCAGTGGCGAGCGGCGCGCGCTGCGCCCGCCTCCGCAGCACCTGGGCATCAGTGCTTTGCAAACTCGCTTGCAGATGGCAGTCACCTGGAGCTCTTTTAGAATTTCCCAAGCCTGGACCACACCGTCTCTGGGTTAAGACCTGGGCATCAGGATCTTTTGATGTTTGCTAGGTGGTTCCAACCAGATTGTTGACCCAAAGCTAAATTTGAGAACTATTGGGGCAAGCCACCCCTCCCCATCGGAATCCCGGTAGAGTACAGGCTCCCGGCCCCGGACCCGGCCGTAAAATAGAATCCCCGGGGAGCTTTTAAAAGCCCGGAAGCCAGGCCTCGCATCAGGCCGATTAAGTCGGAATCCTTCGGAGTGGGGCTTGGGCATCGGTAGTTTCTAAAACTCCCCGGGTGATTCTAACGGGCGTCCGGGTTAGAGAGGCGCTAGCTTAGAGGAAGCCCAAAGCCGCCCGCCCCCCGCCCGTTCCCATCCTACTAAAGCATCTAGTTTGCATCGGGCGGAGGGTCCTGGAATTTAGGGAAGGCCGAGTGTAACGGTCCTCGTCTTCCTCTTCGGTGCAGATTTTAAAATAAACTTCACCAGGAAACTATTGAGCGCACTACATTTCACAACCGCACCCACTCCCTCCATGCCCTTGGAGGCCGGCCTAGATAGACCCTTTACAAGCCTTGGGGCTGAAGAGAGCGAGGTGCGCCTCATCTCCCACCCCAACAGTGCTAATGAGGAAAGTACTAAAAGGCAAATAGGTATAAGAAAAGTCTGAAGTTTTGATTTTTCGTTTGATGACTTATTTTTATTTTTAATTAATTTTTTTTTTTTTTTTGGAGACGGAGTCTCGCTCTGTCGCCCAGGCTGGAGTGCAGTGGTGCGATTTCGGCTCACTGTAACTTCCACATTCCGGGTTCAAGCAATTCTCCCCCTCCCTCAGCCTCCCGAGTAGCTGGGATTACAGGCGCCTGTCACCACGCCCGACTAATTCTAATTTTTGTATTTTTTAGTAGAGACGGGGTTTCGCCATGTTGGCCAGGCTGCTCTCGAACTCCTGACCTCAGGTGAGCCACCTGCCTCGGCCTCCCAAAGTGCTAGGATTACAGGCGTGGGCCAGCGCCCCCTGCCTGCTGACTTTTCTTTAAATGTTAAATCGCCTCACAAAAAAAAAAAAAAAAAAAAAAAAAAGGCTGAGCTGCTTGGGCAAACATAAGGAGACTCCATCTCTCTAAAAGAAAAAAAAAAAAATTAAAATTGCAGGGTGTGGTGGGGCACAACTGTAGTCCTAGCTACTGGAGAGGCAGATGCAGGAGGATTGTTTGAGGCCAGGAGTTCAAGGCTACAGCGAGTTATGATCGCACCACTGCACTCCAGCCTGTGTGACACAGTGAAACTCTGTCTTTTGTTGTTGTTGTTGTTTTTTAAAAAGGAGGGGCTGGTATCAAGGGTGCAAATAAATATATAGGACGTCCCACACCTTCCTCTCCATTAAATCTGAATTTATATTGTAGTTGGCCACCCTAGGTAGGGGCCTAAACAACACATGTTTGACCTGCCTTTTGTGTAGTCCATCACTGCACAATTCCCACTTCCAAATCTGTCCACTGCTAATTTCTCCCTATCCAAATATCCAGGCCTTCAGGCCAGTCATTTTCTGGAAAATTCTTGGCAAAGACTTGGGCCTCAAGTGCTTAAGGGTTTTATAGGAACTCACTGAGCCCACACTCGGCCATTCATCATTGTTATGATTTCCCTGATGCTCTGAGCCCTCCTCGCCATCCCCTGGGAGCCGGTCTCAGACCCTCGCCCTTGCCTGCTGGCTAGGCATCTCCCACAAAGAGCCCAGGACTGGCCTCAGATCACCAAATTGACCTGAGCACAGCAAACTTCTCCTGGTGGATAAATCTCAGAAACATAAAGCTAAGGAAGAAAAGTTGTGTTGCAGAAGGCTCTGTAGGGCACTGTGCCATTAGCACAGTTTTTAAAACACGCAGAACCACACTGTATATTGTTTATGGACACCGACAGATGGAGCAAAAGTACAAAGCTGTGCATGGGAACGACATACCCCATGTTCCAAAAGTGGTTACTTTAGGGCGGGGGAGAAGAAACTGGAGAGGGGTATGGGAGGGAGGGATTTCTTTTTCTTTTCTTTCTTTCTTTCTTTTTTTGTTTTTTGACAGAGTCTTGCTTTGTTGCCCAGGCTGGAGTGCAGTGGCACAATCTCGGCTCACTGCAAGCTCCGCCTCCCGGGTTCAAGCGATTCTCCTGCCTCAGCCTCCCCAGTAGCTGGGATTATAGGAACAAGCACCACCAAGCCTGGCTAATTTTTGTATTTTTAGTAGAGACGGGGTTTCACCATGTTGGCCAGGCCGGTCTCGAACTCCCGACCTCAGGTGATCTGCCCGCCTCAGCCTCCCAAAGTGCTGGGATTACAGGCATGAGCCACCGCACCCAGCTACGCCTGACTAATTTTTGTATTTTTAGTAGAGACAGGGTTTCAACATGTTGGCCAGGCCAGTCTCCAATTCCTGGTTTCAAGTGACCCACCAGTCTCGGCCTCCCAAAGTGCTGGGATTACAGGAGTGAGGCACTGCACCCAGCCCAAGAGGGATTTAATATATATATATTTTTTGAGACAGAGTCTCGCTCTGTCGCCCAGGCTGGAGTGCAGTGGCACGATCTCAGCTCACTGCAACCTCTACCTTCCAGGTTCAAGTGATCCTCCTGCCTCAGCCTCCTAAGTAGCTGGGATTACAAGCACATGCCACTACGCCTAATTTTTTTTTTTTTTTTTTTTGAGACGGAGTCTCTGTAGCCCAGGCTGGTGTGCAGTGGCGCAATCTCGGCTCACTGCAACCTCCTTCTCCAGGGTTCAAGTGATTCTCCTGCCTCAGCCTCCCAAGTAGCTGGAATTACAGGTGCCCACCACCACGCCTGGCTAATTTTTGCATTTTTAGTAGAGACGGGGTTTCACCATGTTGGCCAGGCCGGTCTTGAACTCCCGACCTCAGGTGATCTGCCCGCCTCAGCCTCCCAAAGTGCTGGGATTATAGGCATGAGCCACTGCACCCAGCTACGCCTGACTAATTTTTGTGTTTTTAGGAGAGACGGGGTTTTGCCATGTTGGCCAGGCTGGTCTTGAACTCTTGACGTCAGGTGTTCAGCTGAGAGGGATTTAAATATTTGGAATGTTTTATTTCTTCAGCTGATGTTTGTAGCAATACCAAAACTGTATGAATGTCTAAAATGACTCATTAAAAAAAAAAAAAAAAGCCAGGCTGGCATGGTGGCTCACGCCTGTAATCCCAGCACTTTGGGAGTGGGAGGCCGAGGCGGTCGGATCACATGAGGCCAGGAGTTTGAGGCCAGCCTGGCCAACAGTGCGAAACTCCTGTATCTACAAAATATACAAAACTTAGACAGGAGTGGTGGCACGCGCCTGTGGTCCCAGCTACTCGGGAGGCTGAGGTGAGAGGACCACTTGAGCCTAGAGGTCAAGGCTGCAGTAAGCCGAGATCACTCCACTGCACTGTAGCCTCAGTGACAGAGCCAGGCCCTGTCTCAAAAAAATAAAATAAAAAAAGAAAAAGGAAATTGCCCTTATGAAAAAAAAAAAAAGCCTGGGATATTAGCTAAAAGTGCTAATTACCCAAATCCTCTTCCCTGGGGAGAGAGGAGGTCTGGGGAAGGGGTCTCTGTGTCCTTCACAAGTGTCCCAGCGATTCATACCCTGGGCCAGGTTGGCTGGTTGACAATCATTTTGTTTCTAGCCTTTTTTTCTGAATATGTGATTGTACCTTAGAAATATTTTGCTAAAAATATGGATGCCCAGAAGCCCATCCCAGACGTTCTGAATCAGGATCTTTGGTGAGAGGGGGCACTGGGCCTCCGCATTTAACAAGCTCTGCTTCGATTCTAATGCACACTGATGTCTGGGAATAACCCTATCCAGGGGCTCTGCCGCGCTGCCAGCCTTAGTCAGGGACCCCCATGGGAGGCCAAGTAAATGATTTTACACGAAGAGGACTGAGTTTTTAAACATCTCCCCAGCCTCTCAGGGTGCTGGGCTCCTGCCCGGGGGCCCTGCCCCTGCTGCTCCCTGCCCTAGGTCCGCAGCCCTTGGGGAGGCCCCGGACAGCCGCGAGCCTGAGGCCTGGAATGCAGCCCGCCCAGGCCGCACCCTGCCCAAACCAGTTTGAACCAGCTGCAGGGATGGAGCCGTGGCGCGTCCCCACGAGCTCCCTCTGGTGCCCAAGCCGGGCTCAGAGCTGCTGCTCCCGCCTCCTGCTCTGGAGGCCTCCTCGGGTGCAGACAGTGGCTCCATCCCAGCCTGGGGGGAGTGGGGGTGCCAGTGGTTGCCAGGCTTGAAGGCCCCTGGGAGCCGTAGCCCCCCGCTGGGTCCCAGGTCCCACACCCTTCTGCCCCCACGCCATCTGCTTCACCTCTAGCTACAAAATGACTGCCTGTCTGTGTCTTTTCAAAGTCAGTTCTCCCAGCGCAGGCCTCAGGCACACAAAGTTCTAGACCAGACAGTTCCCAAATGTGGCTGCATATTGAAAACTCCTGGGAAACTTCCAGAAAATACTGATGCTCAGACCCCACCCCCAGAGGCTGTGACTTAATTTATGGTGTGGGGTGTGGCCTTGGCTTTGAGAGTTTTAAAAGGTGCTCCTAGGTGGTTCCAATCGACATTGTTTCAGCACTGGCATAGCTTTGTCTGGGACCCCGATCTCTAAAACCATATTCGTTGCTAATGTGTCCTGAGCCCTTACTATGTGCCAGGCACTGTTCTAAGCTCTTTGCATAGATGCCCTCACTGGATCCCCACCACACCCTGTGAGGCAAGTAGGTCCTGGGACAATCCCCACAGTCTAAAGAACAGGTGACAGGCGGTGGCTCACACCTGTAATCCCAACACTGTGGGACGCTGAGGGGGGAGAATCGCTTGGGACCAGGAGTTTGAGACCAGCCTGGGCACCTCTCTCTGAAAAAATAAATAAAATGTGAAGTCGCGCTCCTACTTAGTGTGTTTCTCCACTAGTGAAATAATTTCAAGCACAACCCATCTTCATAGAAGCATAGTTTAAAAACAGGTATTGGCCGGGTGCGGTGGCTCACGCCTGTAATCCCAACACTTTGGGAGACTGAGGCGGGTGGATTGCTTGAGGTCGAGAATTCGAGACCAGCCTGGCCAACATGGTGAAACCCCGTCTCCAGTAAAAATACAAAATTTAGCTGGGCTTGGTGGTGCTTGCTCCTGTAATCCCAGCTACTCAGGAGGCTGAGGCAGGAGAATCTCTTGAACCTCGGAGGCAGAGGTTGCGGTGAGCCGAGATCGTGCCACTGCACTCCAGTCTGGCCAAGAGAGTAAGATCCTGTCTCAAACAAACAAACAAACACCCCAACACCACCACCAACAATAAAAACCCAGATATTAAAAAACATTTTTGGGCCAGGCACAGTGGCTCACGCCTGTAATCCCAGCACTTTGGGAGGCTGAGGCGGGCGGATCACCTGAGCTCAAGAGTTCCAGACCAGCCTGGCCAAGATGTGAAACCCCATCTTTACTAAAAATACAAAAATTAGCCGGGCATGGTGGCAGGCGCCTGTAATCCCAGCTACTCGGGAGGCTGAGGCAGGAGAATCGTTTGAACCAGGGAGGTGGAGGTTGCAGTGAACCGAGATTGCGCCATTGCACTCCAGCCTGGGGGACAAGAGCGACACTTCATCTCAAAAATAAATAAATACATAAACGAACATTTTTGGCCACCCAAGGCGGGTGGGTCACTTGAGGTCAAGAGTTCAAGACCAGCCTGGCCAACATGGTGAAACCCCATCTCCACAAAAGTTACAAAAATTAGCCAGGTATGGTGTCATGCACCTGTAGTTCCAGCTACTCAGGAGGCTGAGGCAGGAGGATCACTTGAGCCTGGGACATTGAGGCTGCAGTGAGCCGTGATCACACCACTGCATTCCATCCTGGGTGAGAGAGCGAGACCGCCATCTCAAAAAAACAAACAAAAACCATTTTTATGTCATAATTTTGAAATGTTCACTACGGTAACAGGAAACAGCAATCGCAGCTTCCCATTCTCTCCCTGATAAGGAAAGCTTCTACATCTCTGCAGTCATTTGAGCAGTTCTTCTCTACTCCTTACCCTTCCACAACAGAGCCACAGAAAGGGTCTTGCAGCTTTAGAGGCAAGAGGCCACAGGGCAAGATTCCAAATGCTCCCTGAGTGTTGCGTTTAGCCTTACGGCAGAGCTTCCCCGGCCTTGAGAAGCGAGAGGAGAGTCACTTAGTTGGAGGGCGAAGGCATGTTCTCCCTTCCAGCTACTGAAATTGTGTCCCTACTTGTTTTCTCTGCGTCTATCTAAACAGTAAGTGGCAGAAACTACTGGCCAGATACAGGGACATCAGAGGTTCCCCAAGGTGTGAATTTCAGTGCTGTCCATGGATTCTCATTCACTGCTCTCAGCCACCTCTGGGTGTTACAGGTGTTACCCCTCATCCAAAACCGCTGGGGCCAGATGTGTTTCAGAATCTGAGCTCTTTGGATTGTAGAAGGCTAATACAAAGCACATACAAGTCCCATGGGAGCTGGGGCAGCATCCTCTTATCTGATCGTATTTCTCAGCAAAATGTGTGGATATTCACCTTAAATGAGCTAAAGAGAGGCCTTAAATAACCTCCCGTCTCTTCACCTCAGTGAATTTCTGCCAAACTGATGGGAAAGAAAGCTAATGGTTTTGGCGTTTCCTGGATTTCAAAATTATAAAAAAGGAATCGACTTGCTTCCCAATCCCACAGCTGGAGAAAATGAGGCCCCCACACATAACCGCTGAGTGGAGCAGTTGAGCTTTGCACCTATTATATCACATAGAGATAGATCAGAATCTGCAAGAAAATTGCTAAACACCCTAGTAAAAACCGTATTCTTTAGACTATTTGAGACATTTGTTTTCTTGTTTCAGAAACTTGAGTTTTTGTTCATTAAGATTCTAAGGACTTCTTTCTCTCTTCTTTCATTAAGATTCTTTTCTTTTTTTTTTTTTTTTTAAATAAGTCGGGGTTTCACCATGTTGGCCAGACTGGTCTCAAACTCCTGACTTCAGGCGATCCACCCGCCTAGGCCTCCAAAAGTGCTGGAATTACAGGCATGGGCCACCGCAACCGGCCTTTCATTAAAATTCTAAGGACTTATTTCTTTCTCTCTTTTCTTTCTCCCTTTCTCTCTCCTCCCTTCCTTCCTTCCCTCCCTCCCTACCCTCCCTTCCTTCCTTCTTTCCTTTCTCTCTGCCTTGCCTTTCTTGCCTCTGCGGCCCAGGCTGGAGGGCAGTGGCCCTGATCTCGGCTCACTGCCACCTTGACTTCCTGGGCTCAACCAATCCTCCCATCTCAGCGTCCCAGGTAGCTGGGACTACAGGTACGCACCACCATGCCCAGGTAATTTTTGTAGAAACGGGGTTTCACCATGTTGCCCAGGCTGGTCTCGAACTCCTAAGCTCAAGCCATCCTCCCACCACAGCCTCCCAAAGTGCTGGGATTACAGGCATGAGCCATCACACCCGGCCTTTCATTAAAATTCTAAAGACTTCTTTCTTTCTCTCTTTTCTTCCTTTCTCTTTCTTTCTTTCTCTCTCTTTCCTTCTCTCTCTCTCTCTTTCCTTCTTTCTCTTTCTCCTCTTTCTCCTCTTCTCTCTCTCTCTCTCCACCCACACCTTTCCTCTCTCCCTTTCCTTTCTTTTCTTTTCTTTTTTTTTTTTTTTTTTGTGGGATGGAGTCACTCTTTCACCCAGGTTGGAGTGCAATGGCACAATCTCAGCTCACTGCAACCTCTGCCTCCCACATTCAAGTGATTCTCCTGCCTCAGCCTCCCGAATAGCTGGGACTACAGGTGCACGCCACCACGCCCGGCTAATTTTTTTTGTATTTTAGTAGAGACAGGGTTTCACCGTGTTGCCCAGGCTAGTCTAGAACTCCTGAGCTCAGGCAATCCACCCACCTCGGCCTCCCAAAGTGCTGGGATTATAGACGTGAGCCACTGTGCCCGACCTTTTCTTTTCTTGCCTTGACATGGTCTCACTCTCTGTGGCCCAGACTGGAGTGCAGTGGCACTGATTTCGGCTCACTGCAGCTTAGACATCCCAGGATCAACCAATCCTTCCACCTCAGCCTCCCAGGTAGCTGGGACTACAGGCACACACCACCACGCCCAGGTAATTTTTGTTAGAAACAGGGTTTCACCATGTTGCCCAGGCCGGTCTCAAACTCCTGAGCTCAAGCCATTCTCCCACTGCAGCCTCCCAAAGTGTTGGGATTACAGGCATGACCCACCGTGCCCAGCCTCAAAGGACTTTTCCATCTTTGGAGTCCATGGCATGGCATTCTGTGTTCTTTGTAAATGAGATGCTGCTCTATATGAAATCTGCTGCCATATCAATAACATAAAAAGCTGAGCTGGGCCTCTGGTTGTAACAATGGCCAAAAGCAACCACATTAAAAAATTTAGCCAAAAAAAAAAAATTTTTTTTTATTGCATTTACCTTAATGAGGATGTGGGAAGCCTTGTTTTCAGTAGTTCACGTGACAAACACAGATCTTTTAAAGGGACTCTGAGTTCAATTTAAGGCAATGAAATAATATAGCTGCTAAAAAGCAAATGGGAATGAGGATGTTTACTAAGAAGAATACAGAATGCAAAGCAGAGGGGCCAAGAAAGAATGACCCCTGGTTCTAGGACAGCCCCTTCTGGGTACAGAGAGTGGCTTCGGGAGGGAGCATTGCATAGGGGCTAACTGCACAGGTCCTAGACTCAAACTGCCTGGGCTCAAATTTTGGCTCCCCACCTATGAGCTGTGTGATCTTGGTGGAGTTACTTAACTTCTTTGTGCCTGACTTTCCTCTCCAGTAAAATGGCATGATACAACTCACAAGGTTGCTAAAAAGATTTAATGAGGCCAGGCATGGTGGCTCACACCTGTAATCCTAGCACTTTGGGAGGCTGAGGCAGGTGGATCACTTGAGGCCCGGAGTTTGAGACCAGCATGGCCAACATGGAGAAACCCTGTCTCTTCTAAAAATACAAAAATTAGCCAAGCATGGTGGCAGGTGCCTGTAATCTCAGCTACTCGAGAGACTGAGGCTTGAGAACTGCTTGAACCCGGGAGGCAGAGGTTGCAGTGAGCGGAGATCATGCCACTGCACTCCAGCACTCCAGCCCGGGTGACAGAGCAAGACCCTGTCTCAAAAAAAAAAAAAAAAAAAAAAAAAAGAAATTCAATAAGAACAATCTCATTATGTATGCTGCTTCAAACAGTGTCTGGCAAAGAGTAAGCACTCAATAAATACTATATTTTAAGTGAAATGCTGACAAACTAGAATGTTTTCAAGGAAGGGCAAAGAGGATGGATAGATAAATAAGAAAACAGGTGACACTGCCAAAGTATTTGTCACTGTTAAATCAAGATTAGCCTAAAACTGCCTCCTTATATATTTTAAGTTCGGCTTAAAGGTTTCTCTGTACACGGTGAACTATAACAAACGGAGGTGTTGCCTGGGCATGGTGGCTCATGTCTGTAATCCCAGCACTTTAGGAGGCCAAGGCGGGAGGATCACTTGAGGTCAGGAGTTCGAGACCAGCCTGGCCAACATGGTGAAACCCCATTTCTACTAAAAATACAAAAATTAGCTGGGCGTGGTGGCGGATGCCTGTAGTGCCAACTACTCGGGAGGCCAAGGCACGAGAATCACTTGAATCTGGGAGGAGGAGGTTGCCGTGAGCTGAGATCAAGGCACTGCACTCCAGCCTGATGATAGAGTGAGACTCCATCTCAAAAAACCAAAACAAAACAAGTGGAGGTGTAAACAGACCTCCGGTGTGCCAAACACCGAATTTTGGCCAATCAAATGTAGCCAACTGTTTGAACCATGTTCAAATAAGGCAAACGCTGAGCTGTAACCAATCTGGTTGATTCTGTACCTCACTTCCATTTTCTTTTTTTTTTTTTTTTTTTGAGACAGGGTCTTGCTCTGTCACTGAAGCTGGAGTGCAGAGGTGCAATCTCGGCTCACCGCAACCTCCGCCTCCCGGGTTCAAGTGATTCTCATGCCTCAGCCTCCTGAATAGCTGAGATTACAGGCGTGCACCACCACGCCCGGCTAATTTTTGTATTTTTAGTAGAGACAGGGGTTTCACCATGTTGGCCAGGCTGGTCTCAAACTTCCGGCCTCAAGCAATCCATCCGCCTCAGCCTCCCAAAGTGCTGGGATTACAGGAGTGAACCACCACTCCTGACCGTCACTTCCGTTTTCTGTAAGTCACTTCCCTTTTCCTGTCCATAAATCTTCCACCATGTGGTTGTGCTGGAGTCTCTGAGCCTACTCCAGCTTGAGAGGCTCCCGATTCACAAATTGTTCATTGCTCAATTAAACTCTCTTAAATTTAATTCAGCTAAAGTTTTTATTTTATCATCACCAACTGTGCATCTGGGTCTGTTGAGAAACTGAATATAAAGTCATCTCATGTTGGCTGGATGCAGTGGCTCATGCCTGTACTCCTAGCCCTTTGGGCAGCTAAGGCAGGAGGATCACTTGAGCTCAGGAGTTCAAGACCAGCCTGCTCAATATAGTGACACCTTGTCTCTATTATTTTTAAAAACTTTAAAAAGAGAAAAATTAAAACTAAAGTCATGTCACATGGTGCCAGTTTGAAGAAGCTGGAGCTGTTTTGCCTGGAGAAAGCTTGAATGATCTGAAGGAAGGTCACGAGGAAGAAAGATTCAGTGAATTCTATGAGGCTTCTAAGGAAAGAAGTCCAACTGATCCAGAGAGACAAAAGCCACAGAAGCACCACCAGCTTGGCTGTGCAGGCTGGTCGCCACACCACTCACATAGATGACCATCTGAGTGGCATCCCTTGGTGCTGTGCTACACAGGGGCTGAGGGAAGTGGGATTCCAAAATGACCCCCAAGATTCCTGCCCCTTGGTGGACATGCCCTGTATAACTCCCTCCCCTCCAGGGTGGGCTGGATCAGTGGATACGTGGGATATCACTCCTGAGATTAGACTCCTGATGAGCTTATTCTGAGTTACTCAAAAGGGAGATTATGGCTGGGTATTGTGGCTCATGCCTGTAATCCCAGCACTTTGAGAGGCAGAGACAGGAGGATCGCTTGAGTTCAGGAGTTCAAGACCAGCCTGGGAAACATGGTGAAACCGTGTCTCTACAAAAAATGACAAAAATTAGCCAGGTGTGGTGGTGCATGCCTGTAGTCCCAGCTACTTGAGAGGCTGAGGTGGGCGGATTGCTTGAGCCCAGGAGGTTGAGGCTGCAGTGAACCATGATTGTGCTATTGCACTCCAGCCTGGGTGACATGGTGAGACTGTCTCAAAAAAACAAACACAAAAACAAAACAAAAAAACCCAGATGATCCTGGGTGGGTCTGACCTAATCAGACAAGCCCTTAAAGGAGGGTTTAGAGGTGGAGGAAGGCAGAGAAACAGGCCTTTGCTGGCCTGGAAGAAAGTGAGCATTCATGCTGTGGCCTGCCCTTGGGGTCCATGTGGCAGGGAGCTGCAGGTGCCTCCAGGAGCTGAGGTCCCTAGACCTACAGCTGCAGGAACTAAGTTCTGTCAACTACCTGAATACACTTGGAAGAGGCCTGGAGCCTCAGACAGCCCCAGCCAACACCCTGATGGCAGCCTTATGAGACCCTGTGCCAAGGATCCAGGTAACCCGTTCCAAGACCCCTGACCCAGGGAAACCGAGATAACATGTGTGTCGTTTTTTGTTTGTTTGCTTGTTTTTTTTTTTTTTGAGATGGAGTTTCGCTCTTGTTGCCCAGGCTGGAGTGCAATGGTGTGATCTTGGCTCACTGCAACCTCCGCCTCCTGGGTTCAAGCGATTCTCCTGCCTCAACCTCCTGAGTAACTGGGATTACAGGTGCCCACCACCATGCCTGGCTAATTTTTTTTGTATTTTTAGTAGAGATGGAGTTTCACCATGTTGGCCAGGCTGGTCTCAAACTCCTGACCTCAGGTGATCCATGTGTCTTGGCCTCCTAAAGTATTGGGATTAAAGGCATGAACCACCACACCCGGCTGATGTGTGTTGTTTTAAGCTGCTAAGTCTGTGGTGATTTGTCAGGCAGCAGTAGAAAACAAATACAGAGGCACTGCCAAAGGGAAGCTGACTTTACCTGGAAATAAGGAAAAAGGTGTCTAGAGGTGAAATGGCAAGGTGCAGTGGCTCACGTTTGCAATCCCAAATGAGGCCGAGGTGGGAGGATTCCTTGAGCTCGGGAGTTCGACACTCTTGAGCTCAAGAGTCCTTATCTCTACTAAAAATTAAAAAAAAAAAAAGTAGCCAGGCATGGCGGTGTGCACCTGTAGTTCCAGCTACTTGGGAGGCTGAAATGGGAGGATTGTTTCAGCCAGGGAGATGGAGGCTGCAGTGAGCTACATTCATGGCCGCCATAGCACTGCGCTCCAGCCTGGGTGACAGAGCAAGGCCCTGTCTCAAAAATAAAAATAAAATAGGCTTGGTGCGGTGGCTCACACCTGTAATCCCAGCACTTTGAGGGGCTGAGGTGAATGGAGGTCAGGAGTTCAAGACCAGCCTGGCCAACGTGGTGAAATCATGTCTCTACTAAAAATACAAAAAGTAGCCTGGCAAGGTGGCAAGTGCCTGTAATCCCAGCTACTTGGGAGGCTGAGGCATGACAATAGCTTGAACTCAGGAGGCAGAGGTTGCAGTGAGCTGAAATTTCGCCACTGCACTCTAGCCTGGGTGACAGAGTAAGATCCCATCTCAAAAATAAAAATTAAAAATAAAGTAAAGGTGAGACACACGCAAGTGGACAGGTGGGATCTCCACACAGTGAGTACCGACAGGTGGGACAATTCTAGCAGAGTTCAATTGTCACTTCCCAGCCTGTTCCTGATACATAGGGATGGTACAGATGGGGTTTGTACTTTGCATAGAGAGTTGACATAAAGTTTGACAATTGAAATCACATAGGGTTTCTGCTTTGGATAAAAGGTTGACCTCTAGATCTGTGCTTCCCAAATTTGAATGAGCCAGGCATGATGGTGCACGCCTGCTACTCTGGAGGCTGAGTGGGGAAGATCTCTTGAGCCCAGAGGTTCAAGGCCAGCGTGGGCAACATAATGAGTCCTGTCTCTAAAAACAACAACAAGAAAAAAGCTTTTAAAAAAGGAATGTACCAGGTGAATGACATCACCTGGGGATCTTGTTAAAATGCAGATTCTGAATAGGCAGGTTTGTTCAATCACCTGAAGACTGCTATTCTTCAAGAAATGTCAATTAGGCCGGGTGCAGTGGCTCACGCCTGTAATCCCAGCACTTTGGGAGGCCGAGGCAGATGGATCACTTGAGCTCAGGCGTTCTAGACCAGCCTGGCTAACATGGCAAAAACCCATCTCTACTAACATTACAAAAATTAGCTAGGCATGGTAGCCTGTGCCTATAATTCTAGCTACAACGTCAGGCTGAGGCATGAGGATCACTCGAACCCAGGAGGCGGAGGTTGCAGTGAGCTGAGATTGTGCCACTGCACTCCAGCCTGGACAACAGAGCGAGGCTCTGTCTCTAAGTAAATAAACAAATAAGTAATGGCTGGGAATGGTGGCTCACGCCTGTAGTCCCAGCACTTTGGGAGACCGAGGCAGGCGGATTACTTGAGCTCAGAAGTTCAAGACAAGTATTTTCTTTGTAAGGATATAGAATAGAGTTCCAGAGGAAGTTCACCAGAATAGCATCCTGTGAAGACAAGAACGGCCTTGGTCTTGTTCAGGGCCGTGTTCTCACCATCTGGCAGAGTAGAGTTGACATATTTTCAATGAGTAGAGTTTGTGAATCATTCTTAACAGCTTTATTGAGATATAATTCACATACTATACAATTCACCTATTTAAAGTATACATTTCAATGGTATATTTAGTAAATTTGTGGAGCTGTGCAGCCACCATTTTCATGCTCCCAAAAAGAAACCCCACTTATCATCACTCTGCAACCCTCCCATTCCCCTACACCTCCAAGGCAACCACTAATCTACTTTATGTCTCTATGGATTTGGCTCTTCTGGAAACTTTGATGTAAATGAAATCATATACTATATGGCCTTTGTGTTTGACTGCTTTCACGTACTATAATGTTCTCAAGGTTCATCCATGTTGTGGCATGTATCAGTACTTCATTCCTTTTTTTTTTTTTTTTGAGACAGAGTCTCACTCTGTCACCTAGGCTAGAGTGCAGTGTCACAATCTTGGCTCACTGCAACCTCTGCCTCCTGGGTTCAAGCGATTCTCCTGCCTCAGCCTCCTGAGTAGCTGTGATTACAGGTGCACGCCACCATGTCTGGCTAATTTTGTTTTGTTTTGTTTTCAGACGGAGTTCCACTCTTGTCCCCCAGGCTGGAGTGCAACGGCGCAATCTCAGTTCACTGCAACCTCCGCCTCCTGGGTTCAAGCGATTCTCCAGCCTCAGCCTCCCGAGTAGCTGGGACTACAGGCACAGGCCATCATGCCCGACTAATTTTTGTATTTTTAGTAGAGATGGGGTTTCGCCATGTTGGCCAGGCTGGTCTCAAACTCCTCACCTCAAGTGATCCACCTGCCTTGGCCTCCCAAAGCACATTACAGGCATGAGCCACCGCACCCGGCATCCCTCTATATTTTATAAATCTGTGTAGTGAATATATATTACTTTTGCAAGGACAAAAATTAATCTGTTATTTAAAAAGTTATTCTTCGTTATGAAATACAGGTGGCATTTTTGTAAAAAGGAAGCATCCTCTATTGTCTTATCCCTCTGGAAGTGTTGACCAATTGGAAATAGTGAGGGAGCTGTTTACTAAATAACTTTACACAAAAAAGAAGCAGGAGGGGAAGTTACTATAAACCAACAACAACCAGTTAGGGGACATAGTGGTAAAAATACCCCCTTCATAGGAGAACAAAGACCAATCCCTAGAAATAGTCCTAACAGGAAACGTATAGGAGCCTGAAGAAGAAAACCATAAAACTATGAAGGAACATAAAAGAAGAAGGAAAGAAATGGGGAAACACCATATTTGCTGAAGAGAAGGCTCCACTTCATAAAGCTACCAGCTATTCCCCAAAAGAATCTACAAATTTAGCCCGGGGCAGTGGTTCACGCCTGTAATCCCAGCACTTTGGGAGGCTGAGGTGGGAGGATTACTTGAGGTCGAGAGTTCGAGACCAGCCTGGCCAACATGGTGAAACCCCATCTCTACTAAAAATACAAAAATTAGCCAGGCATGGTGGTGGGCACCTGTAATCCCAGTTACTCGGGAGGTTGAAGCAGGAGAATCGCTTGAACTCAGGAGGTGGAGGTTGCAGTGAGCTGAGATCACACCACTGCACTCCAGGCTTCTCCTGCCTTGGCCTCTCCAAAATGCTGGGATTACAGGTGTGAGCCACCATAGGCGACAGAGTGAGACTGTCTCAAAAAAAAAAAAAAGAAAAAAAATCTACAAATTTAACAAAATCACAAACTAGACCTGCAGTGGGATTTTTCTTGTAAAATGTAAAAACATCCCACAGTTGATTTGCTGAAACAAGCATGCATTATCCTATTGATTCTAAGACACTTTCCTTCCCCTACATTTTAACATTTTTGAGCTCAACTTGCATCTTATGTTTAGTGAACTTAGCTGTCAAGATTAGCCAGCAAAGTTTTGAATAATAGTAATTGAAATCACAAAATTATAATAATTACCCCTCTCATATCATGACAGATGAAGTGGACAGAAATAAGTAAGAATGCAAAAGATCAGAATTCTACAAATATTTTAAGCTGAGAACCCTGAAAATATACAACATACTCTGCCTTTCCAGTACCAATGGAACAGTCACAAATACTGACCCCACAGTGAGCTATTTGGAGGAAAATTCCACAGAATGAAAATAGCACAGACAGCACTCTGTAATCACAAAGCAATGACACAGGGCAGTTTTTAAAAGACCGTAATAATGGACTTTCTTCTTTTCTTGCTTTTTAAGACAGGGTCTCCCTCTGTCGCCTAGGCTGAGTGCAGTGGTGCGATCATGGCTCAGTGCAGCTTCGTCCTCCGGGACTTAAGTGATCCTCCCACCTCAGCCTCCCAGGTAGCTGGGACTACAGGCATGCGCCACCATGCCCAGCTAATTTTAAAGTTTTTCTTTTGCAGAGACAGGGTTTTGCTATGTTGACCAGGCTGGTTTCGAACTCCTGGCCTCAAGCAATCCTCCCACCTCGGCCTCCCAAAGTGCTGGGATTACACGCATGAGCCACCCCTCCTGACCAAGACTTTCTTAAACAGTTCTTACGGCAAAGAGCAAGCACAAAGCAAAGTTGCAGCACATTAAATAAAAATAATAAAAACAACATATAGAACCTGCGGGTTCAAATAAAAATGTCCTCAGACGAAAATTTATATCCTTAAAAACCTACATGAGTGGCCGGGTGTGGTGGCTCATGCCTGTAATCCCAGCACTTTGGAAGGCCGAGGTGGGCGGATCACGAGGTCAGGAGATCGAGACCATCCTGGCTAACACTGCGAAACCGCATCTCTACTAAAAATACAAAAATTAGCCAGGCGTGGTGGTGGGCGCCTGTAGTCCCAGCTACTTGGGAGGCTGAGGCAGGAGAATGGCGTGAACCCGGGGAGGTGGAGCTTGCAGTGAGCCAAGATCGTGCCACTGCACTCCAGCCTGGGTGACAGAGCAAGACTCCATCTCATAAAAAAAACAAAAACAAACAAACAAAAAAACCCTACATGAGTAAATAAAATATAAAGAAATAAGAAAAGAATAAAATAAATCAAGGGAGATTGGAGGAATTAATAAAGATAAAGCCAGACAGTATTAAAATAGAAAATAGCGGCCATGCGCAGTGGCTCATGCCTGTAATCCCAGCACTTTGGGAGGCTGAGGCAAGTGGATCATGAGGTCAAGAGATGGAGACCATTCTGCCCAACATGGTGAAACCCCGTCTCTACTAAAAAAAATACAAAAATTAGCTGGGCGTGGTGGCATGCACCTGTAGTCCCAGCTACTCAGGAGGCTGAGGCAGGAGAATCACTTGAACCCAGGAGGTGGAGGTTGCAGTGAGCCGAGATTGCACCATTGCACTCCAGCCTGGTGACAGGGCAAGATTCCGTCAAGAAAGAAAGAGAAAGGAAGGAAGGAAGGAAGGAAGGAAGGAAGGAAGGGAGGGAGGGAGGGAGGGAGGGAGGGAAGAAGGAAGGAAGGAAGGAAGGAAGGAAGGAAGGAAGGAAGGAAGGAAGGAGAGAGAGAAAATAGAGCAGAATAAATGACTAAATCCAAAAGTTGCTTCTTTGGAGGGGGGAAAAAATGAAACAAAAAGCAAGCTAACCTAATCAAGAAAAGAAGGCAAAAGGCTCAAATGCACAAAATAAGAAATGATTAGGGGGAAATAACTATAGAAATAGAAGAAATGTAAATAATCATAGGAGACTGTTCTGCTTACATTTGAAATTTACAACTTGGATACGATGGCTAATTTCCTGGGAAAGTATAATTTGGAAAGGCAGAAAATTTAAATAGACTGATTTCTTTAGGAGAATAACTACCCAAGAGAACACAGAATGAAAAAAAAGACACAAATTATAAGATAAAGTACTAGGCATATGCCTCGTCAGAGATTTACAAGACTTACATTAGGTAAATTGTAAATAGTCCTGAGGAGAGGAGTCCATCCAAATGAAAATGCTTATCATGTCCTTCCTAAAGTAATAGATAGATTTAATGTCACCCAAATAAAACAGGACAGGCATGGTGGCTCATGCTTGTGATCTCAGCACTTTGGGAAGCTGAGGCAGATGAGTCCCTTGAGACCAGGAATTCGAGACCAGCCTGGTCAGCTTGGTGAAACCCCATCTCTACTAAAAATACAAAAATTAGCCAGACTTGGTGGTGCATGCCTGTAATCCCAGCTACGAGAAGCTGAGGCAGGAGAATCACTTGAACTCGGGAGGCGGAGGTTGCAGTGAGCCGGGATCGCGCCACTGCATCCAGCCTGGGTGACAGAGCTAGACTCCGTCTCAAAAATAATAATAATAATAATAATAATAAATAAAATAAAATAATTTTAAAAAAATGGCCGGATACGGTGGCGTGCACCTGTGGTCCCAGCTACCCCGGATGCTGAGGTAGGAGGATCACTTGAGCTCAGGAGATGAGGCTGTAGTAAGCTATGATGGCGCCACTGCACTCCAGCCTGGGTGACAATGAGAGACCGAGACCCTGTCTCAAAACAAAGAGGAAAAACAATGACGGAGACATGGTTGGGAGAATAATGGTCCTCCAGAGTTGTCCACTTCCTGATGCCCGGAGCCTGTGAATATGCTCTTACCTGGCAAGAGGGAATGAAGGTTGCAGGTGGAACTTAGGTTGCTGGTCAGTTACTGCTGAGATGGGCAGATTATCCAGGTGAGCCCAGCATAACCACAGGGATTCTTGGAAGCGGAAGAGGGAGGCAGCGTGAGAAAGACTCAGCCAGCCACTGAGGGCTCTGAAGGAAGGAAAGGAAGAGCCAGGGAACACCTGGCTGCCTGCAGAGGCTGGAAAGGGCAGGGAGCAGAGCCTCCCTGACAGTCTCCAGAGAGGAGACTTCACAATCCTGTGGACACCTTCATTCTAGTCCATGAGAACCCTTTTGGACTTCTGCCCTCCAGAACTGTAAGATATTAAATCTATGTTGTTTTAAGCTATTAAGTTACAGAAACAATAGTAAACTAAGATAGGGGGTTAGACCTACCCAATATTAAAACTTGCTATAAATCCTCAATAATTAAAATGGTATGGAAATGGGTTGGGGTGGTGGTTCATGCCTGTAATCTCAGCACTTTGGGAGGCCAGGACAGGTGGATCACTGGAGGCCAGGAGTTCGACACCAGCCTGGCTAACATAGCAAAACCCCATCTCTACTAAAAATACAAAAAAATTAGTTGGGTGTGGTGGCCTGCACTTGTAATTCCAGCTACTATGGAGGCTGAGGCACGAGAATCGCTTGAACCTGGGAGGTGGAGGTTGCAATGAGCTGAGATCGTACCACTGCACTCCAGCTGGGGTGACAGAGCCAGACTCTGTCTCAAAAATATATATATATATTTATATATAAATATATATGTATATATAAATATATATTTATATAAAAATATATTTATATATAAATATATATATAAATATATGGAAGATATTTATATATATGAAATATATTTATATATACAAATATATGGAATATATTTATATATGGAATATATATGTGGAATATATTTATATATGAATATATATTTATATATAAATATATGGAATATATATTTATATATAAATATATGGAATATATATTTATATATAAATATATGGAATATATATATATATAAATATATGGAATATATATATATATGGAATATATATCTTTGGAGAGACAGAATGAGAGAGCAGAATACCAAGTCTAGAGATAGATTCAAAGAGACAAGCCTTTGGTATGTGACATTATAAACCAGGAGATTTTGTGAACTACTATTATTTCACTTTGTTCAAGCAAGGCAGAAACAACTGGATACACCCCTAGAAAAAAAATTATTAGACTCAAACCTTACACCAACCTCAGGCTATACTGCAAATAGATCGAAGAGCAAAATGTATAAAAAAAAAAAGGCAGAAATAGACTAGAAGTAAACAATGAATTATTTAAAAACCTCAGAATGTAAAAGCATCTCTTACTACAACACAAAATGCAGAAGCCATAAGTCACACTTGTAACCCCATAACTTTGGCAGTGCAAGAGATGGCTTGTGCTGGGCGTGGTGGCTCATGCCTGTAATCCCAGCACTTTGGGAGGCCGAGGCGGGTGGATCACCTGAGGTCAGAAGTTCAAGACCAGCCTGGTCAACATGGTGAAACCTCGTCTCTACTAAATATACAAAAAATTAGCTGGGTGTGGTGGCGGATGCCTGTAATCCCAGCTACTCGGGAGATTAAGGCAGGAGAATCGCTTGAACCCAGGAGGCGGAGGTTGCAGGGAGCCGAGATCGCGCTATTGCGCTCCAGCCTGGGCAACAAGAGCAAAACTTTGTCTCAAAAAAAAAAAAAGAAAGAGATGGTTTGAGCCCAGGAATTTAAGACCAGCCTGGGTAACATGGAGAAATCCATCTCTACAAAAAAACATTTTTAATTAGTCAGGTTTAGTGGCTCGTGCCTTTAGTCCAGCTACTTGGGAAGCTGAGGAGAGAGATATTGCTTGAACCCAGGAGTTCGAGGCTGCAGTGAGCTGTGGTCACACCACTGCACTCCAGCCTGCGCCACAGAGGGAGACAAAAAGAAAAGTTTTTCCATGGCCAAAACAACTATACTCATATTCTAAAATAACATTAGAGTCACAGAAATGTTCTGTGTCTTGTGTTGGTGGTTACATGGGTGTATTGCATTTGTCAACATTCATCAAACTGTACTTTCAAAGCACATTTTATTATTAACATAAATCATACCTCAGTAAAGTTGATTGTTAGGAAAGTAATATGATAAGATGGGGGAAAAAGAAAATAGAAAAGTAATATGATAAGATGGGAAAAATATTTGCAAACACATATCATAGTCAAAGTAACATGACAAGCTGGGAAAAAAATATTTCCCAACACATATCATAGTTAAAAGTTAATCTCTTTCGGGCTGGGCGCAGTGGCTCATGCCTGTAATCCCAGCACTTTGGGAGGCCAAGGCGAGTGGATCACGAGGTCAAGAGATTAAGACCAGCCTGGCCAACATGGTGAAACGCCATCTCTACTAAAAATACAAAAATTAGCTGGGTGTGGTGGTACACACCTGTAGTCCCAGCTACTCAGAGGCTGAGGCAGGAGAATCGCTTGAACCCAGGAGGCAGAGGTTGCAATGAGCTGACACTGCGCCACTGCACTCCAGCCTGGGTGACAGAGCGAGACTCTGACTCAAAAAAAAAAAAAGTTAATCTTTTTCATATTTAAAAGGCTCCTAGAGCCAGGGCGTGGTGGCTCATGCTTGCAATCTCAGCACTTTGGGAGGGCGAGACAGGCGAATCATGAGGTCAGGAGTTTGAGACCAGCCTGGCCAACATGGTGAAACACCATCTCTACTAAAAATATAAAAATTAGCTGCGAGTGGTGGCAGGCGCCTGTAATCCCATCTACTTGGAAGGCTGAGGAAGGAGAATCGCTTGAACCCAGGAGGCGGAGGTTGCAGTGAGCCGGGATCATGCCATTGCACTCCAGCCTGGGCGACAGAGCGAGACTCTGTCTCAAAAAAAAAAAAAAGGCTTCTAGAAATTTATAAGGAAAACATCAAATGAGCAAAGGATACCAACAGTTGGTTGGGAGAAAAGATAATTCAAGTAGAAAGATAATTCAAGGCCAGGTGCGGTGGCTCACGCCTATAATCCCAGCACTTTGGGAGGCTGAGGTGGGAGGATCACCTGAGGTCACGAGCTCGAGGCCAGCCTGGCCAACATGGTGAAACCCTGTCTGTATTAAAAATACAAAAAATTAGCCAGGCGTGGTGGCAAGTGCCTGTCATCCCAGCTACTAGGGAGGCTGAGCCAGGAGAGTCACTTGTACCCGGGATGCGGAGGTTGCAGTGAGCCGAGATTGCGCCATTGCACTCCAGTGGGGAGAACAGAGCAAAACTCCATCTCAAAAAAAAAAAAAAAAAAAAAAAAGAAAGAAAGAAAGAAAGAAAAGATAATTCAAGTAGCTCATAATCATATAAAGAGATGTTCAATCTCATTCTTAATAAGATACATTTTTTTTTTTGAGATGAAGTCTTGTTCTGTTGCCCAGGCTGGAGTGCAGTGGCACAATCTCAGCTCAGTGCAGCCTCTGCCTCCTAGGTCAAGTGATCCTCCTGCCTCAGCCTCCCGAGTAGCTGAGACTACAGGTGTGTACCACCATGCCTGGCTAATTTTTGTGTTTTTAGTACAGATGAGGTTTCACCATGTTGGCCAGGCTGGTCTCGAACTTGTGACCTGAAGCAATCTGCCTGCCTTGGCCTCCTAAAGTGCTGGGATTACAGGCATGAGCCACCCCAGACGGGCATAAGATACATTCTTCAACCATCAGATTAGTGCCAATCCACAGGATTGGCAAAGCTGTGGGGAAACAGGCACTCTTGTCTTTGGTAGATGGGAGTGTCTTTGGTGGTTCACCCCAAAGAGGACAAGTTGGCAGTATCTATCAGAATTAGAAAGTCATATGCTTTTTGACTCAGTAATCCCTCTTCTAGGAATGTACTTCAGAAATATATTTCCACATGTGCAAAATGACTTCTCAATACAACCAGTGATTGCCATGTAGCCCCTCCCTCCCCCCAGGTCTTCTGTATCACTCTCTCCCAGCTTGCAGGCCTCACAACCAAGGCCACTTCCTCACAGAGGTCCTCCCTGACCCCCTTGGCTAACGTGGCCTTGCCCCTCACCCATATCCTTCAAAGAGCTCATCACTGTTCTGACTGTCTTATTCATCAGTTAATCAAGTATCCTTCTCAAGAATCTTAACTCCAGGGGGCAGGGAGTTTTTCTGTCTTTTAAAAAAAATTGTTTAGGGCTGGGCACATGCCCGTAATTACGGGCTCGAATCTGTAATCCCAGCACTTTGGGAGGCTGAGGCAGGTGGAACACCTGAGGTCAGGAGTTCGAGATCAGCCTGGCCAACATGGTGAAACCCCGTCTCTATTAAAAATACAAAAATTAGCCGGGTGTGGTGGTGCACGCCTATAATCCCAGCTTGAACCCAGGAGGTGGAGGTTGCAGCGATCTAAGATCACACCATTGCACTCCAGACTGGCCGACAAAGCAAGACTTCATCTCAAAAAAAAAAAAAATTTTTTTTATAGAGATGGGTCTTGCTATGTGGCCCAGGCTGGTCTCAAACTCCCGGCCTCAAGCCATCCACGTGGTGTGAGCCACCATGTCCAGCCTGCTGGTTTTTAAAGAGCATATTTAAATGAAAAGAGACAAATTTAAAGGACCCTTGGTTTAAATAGAGCAGGTTGGAACCACCTTCAGGGCAGCCCACGGTCCTGGCTCTGCCATTCTCCAGAACCACCTGGAGCCAGGAGGGGACACCCAAGGTGTCTCTGCAGAGGACAGCGGCCTGGTGGATAGACAGATAATGAGTGCCCTGATTTCTGATTTAAGAGAAGAACAAGCAACTCCTTGGGAAGCCCCAGAGTCCCCTGCGCTCCACTGTCCCAGGACTGCAGGCAAAGGGACACCTCCTGACTGCAGACTGGTCAACAGCAGGCACGGGAGTGAGGACCGGGATCCAGGGAGGTCGCTTCCCTCTGTCTATCAGTCTGCAGCCCTGGGTCCCAGCTCACTCCACTGGGGTTTTCCCAGATAAAGATGACTCATGAATTTCTGTGAATTATCCAGAGGGCATTTTAATTCAAATGGCCCCATCGCTGCCCCATCACCACTCCCACCAACCATGCCAGGGGTCAGCCAGGGGTCACCTTGAAGACAAAGTCTCTCTTTGGGAAAGAAGCCTCTTTTTTTTTTTTTTTGAGACAGAGTTTTGCTCTTGTTGCCCAGGCTGGAGTGCAATGGCACAATCTCGGCTCACTGCAACCTCCACCTCACAGGTTCAAGCGATTCTCTTGCCTTAGCCTCCTGAGTAGCTGGGCTTACAGGCATGAGCCAACACGCCTGGCTAATTTTGTATTTTTAGTAGAGACAGGGTTTCTCCATGTTGGTCAGGCTGGTCTCAAACTCCTGACCTCAGGTGATCCGCCCACCTTGGCCTCCTAAAGTGCTAGGATTACAGGTGTAAGCCACCACACCCGGCCAGGAAAGAAGCCTCTTGAGGCCACTGTGGGGGTGGCTGTGTATCGGGGCACCAGGTGGGAAGGCAGCTGGGGCCTGCCCAGTCTAGGGAAGAGAGCATGGGGGAGTGGAGGGTGATGGGGTAGCACGAGGGAGCGAGGGAAGCTGGGTCTCCAAGAAGCACAGGCTGACTTGGGAATCCCATCTCAAACGTGCCCCACCCTGGTCTCCAGCTGTAGGAGCAGTGATAAGGATGAGGACAGGTAGGAGGGACTGAGATGAGATGAGAGCAATTGGAGCCTGGAGAGAGACCCCTGACACTGAGGGAGTGAGGTGACCTGGTGGTCACTGTTCCAGGCCAAGCACCTTTGTTCAACTGTCAAAAACTAGAAACAGGCCGGGTGCGGTGGCTCATGCCTGTAATCCCAGCACTTTGGGAGGCCGAGGTGGGTGGATAACTTGAGGTCAGGAGTTCAAGACCAGCCTGGTCAGTATGGTGAAACCTCATCTCTACTAAAAACACAGAAATTAGCCAGGTGTCGTGGTGCATGCCTGTAATCCCAGCTACTTGGGAGGTTGAGGCAGAAGAATTGTTTGAACCCAGGAGGCGGAGGTTGCGGTGAGCCAAGATGGCGCCACTGCACTCCATCCTGGGTGACAGAGCGAGGCTCTGACTCAAAAAAAAAAAAAAAAAAAAAAAAACAAACCTGAAAACAGCAATAATGCCAGTGGTACCCAACACGGCCACAGGACTTGTGCAGTGCCAGGCATTGCTCAAAGAATTCACTCATTGAATTGCTGGTACCCAGGAAGTCTGGCCTCAAGCCTGTGCTCTGCCCCCGCTGCGCAGACCCCACTCTTTCTGAGTGACCCCGGACACTGGGCTGGACACACAGCCTCTCACTCACCCCCACAGCTCCCCGGGGGCAGGGCACTGTTACCATTGTACAGACCAGGAGGCTGAGGCTCATCAGGATGGAGCCACCTGAAGTGGCAAGTTGGTAGCATTGTACCTTCAATGACTCACCTAAAATACCTGCATAAAAATCCAGGTGCAGTGGCACTCACTTATAGTCCCAGCTACCTGGGAGGCTGAGGCAGGAGGAGCACTTGACCCAGGAATTTGAGGCCAGCGTGGGCAACACAATGAGCCAAAAATAAATAAATACAATACAGGTAAAGTGCTTGTGTATAGGCAGTGTGGTGCAGGTGTGTGTACGCCTGACCTAGGTCCCAGGAGTGACTAAGGGACACGCAGAGTGGGGCTCTCCAATCAGAAGCCCTCGCTCTGGAATTGGTTATGGGAGGGTCCCTGGACCTCAGCATGTAATGCTTTGCTGTGGAGGCTGTCCTGTGTGTTCAGCAGTGTCCCCACACCAGGAGCACAGCCTGTGACAGCCTGGCACATCTCCAGACACTGCCACACATCCCTGTGCTAAAGGCATCTCTTCGGACCTGGGCTGGAGCGTTCATTAACCCGTATGGTGGCTTAGGCATAATTTTCCATGGGCGAAATGAGTAATATTGAAGACACTATGGTATTTGGTTGGCTACAGTATTGCTCCGGCACCTTCCCCTCACACGAACAGGTGTGGGACGCTGGCAGACCACACAGCCTGACACCTACGGAGCGGCCCTGGGTCTGCGGCTCCCACAGGGCCTCTGCCACTCCAGCCGTGACACACACACATGCTGTCACCAGCCTAGGATGTGCACAAAGCCTGTAGGTCTGAGACCAAGGACATGAGCTTGGAGGAGCTGGCTGGATTCCTCAGACCTCTGGGGCCCGTTTGCCAGAGCAGAGCCGAGACCTGCCTGAGACCTGCCTTCATTGCAACCCTGGCCTTGTGGCACGGCTGCAAGGGAGGAGAGACCGGGTGAAGGTCTCCATCCAAAAACACACAAACAAAAAACGCCTGAGCTTGATGAACACACGCACTGGTCAGGCTCAGCTCCATGCGGGGAGGATGTAAATTCAAACCCAGGTGGGCTGAACTCCGAAGCACACTTCGGCCAACCACTGGTCACTGGAGTGAACTGCCCCCAACCCTCTGTCATCTCAGGGACACAGACCCTGCCCCACTCCGCAGGGCTGGACAGCAGAGCAGCTTGCCTCTACAAAACGGTCAAAAAGGCAAAGAAAGACTTCCACACCCTGCCGCTGCCTGGGAGAATCCTGAGCTTCCTTTCTGCAGTGACCTCTCCATTAGACGCACAGGCCCACACATGCGCCCACGAACATGTGTGAATTACTTCTAGGATCAGAAGGCAAAAAAATGTTCTTTAGGTCAAATAAAATATGTTATTATATAATAGTAATTATTCATTATTATACCAAGTTGTAATTTGCACTTCTCCTTTTTTTTTTTTTTTTTGAGAGAGACAGGATCTCGCTCTATCACCCAGGCTGGAGTGCAGTGGTGGGATCACAGCTCACTGCAGCCTTGACTTCCTGGGTTCAAGCAATCCTCCCATCTCAGCCTCCTGAGTAGCTGGAACTACTCTGGCACTGCACCCGGCCAATTTTTTTTTTTTAAGAAGGAGTTTCGCTCTTGTTGCTCAGGCTGGAGTGCAATGGCGAGATCTCGGCTCACAGCAACCTCCGCCTCCCGGGTTCAAGCCATTCTCCTGCCTCAGCCTCCGGAGTAGCTGGGATTACAGGCGTGCGCCACCATGCCCGGCTAATTTTGTATTTTTAAAAGAGACGGGGTTTCTCCATGTTGGTCGGGCTGGTCTCAAACTCCTGAGCTCAGGTGATCCACCCGCCTCGGCCTCCCAAAGTGCTGGGATTACAGGCGTGAGCCACCGCGCCCGGCCGCACCCAGGTAATTTTTAAAAAATTTCTTTAGAGACAGGGTCTCTCTATGTGGCCCAGGCCAGGGTGCAGTGGTGTGATCATAGCTCACTGCAGCCTCCAACTCCTGGACTGAAGCAGTCCTCCCACCTCAGCCTCGTGAGTAGCTGGGACTACAGGTGTGAGCCCCACACCTGGTCCTATTTCTTATTGGAAGGGCCCCTGCAGGCCAAGATGCTCGGTGCCCAGGGAAGTCATAGCGCGGCCCTGCCCTTGACCCCTTCCAGCCCTCCTGGGAATCTGTCCCTAGCCACCTCCAGGCCACAGGCTCCTTCCCCATCTCTTCCCCACCCAGGAGCTGTGTTACACAGATCACTTTAGCGTTTCCCACGCTAAACCACTGAAACTGAGGGTTTTATCTCCCACTCTCCTTGCTCCCCGTTCCGCATGGCCACTGGCCTGGCTGAGACAGAGCCGCTGGAAGTGCCCGGCAGGACCTCGCACTTGACCTTCAGCCTCTTACTTAACCCTCGCAATGCAGGACGGTAGCCTCCACTGGGTCCTGTTCAGCTGCTACTCCTAGAAATGGTCTGGAGGGTGAGGGTGGGGCCCCCTGCAGAGCCCTTGGATGTGTGTTTGCGCCATGGCAGTAGTACACCCACCCCCTTCTGCTTCCGCAGAACCTGGCCGGCTCCTCCCCATCCCGGGGGAGAGGCTCCTCCTGCTCCCACTTCCCTCCTTTACATTCGGCTACTACTCTTAGGGGTGGGCCTTTGTTTACTTTGCATTTTCCTGATTCCTAATGAGATTAAGCATATTGCCTTAGGTTTACCGGTTTCCCAGTTTCCTCTTCTGGGAATTATCAGTTCCTATTCCTTTGTGCAGTTATCTGCCTTCTTCTTCTTGATTGCTGGGAGCGGCTGATAAATCCTAGATGACCATCCTTTCTCAGTTTTCTCCCAGCCCCTCACCTTTTAATCTTAAATTGTTCTGTGTGTGTGTGTTTGTGCGTGTGTGTGTGAGAAAGAGGGGAGGGGCGGGGGAGAGGGGGAGGGAGGGAGAGAGAGAGAGAGAGAGAGAGAGAGAGAGAAAGAGATACAAGCTTTAAATACTTATGTGGCCAAATCTGTCACGGGTTTTCCTTCTGTGTTGTAGAGTTTGGAAACTGCTTTCTCGTCTCTAAATTGCTAATCTGTTAACCACTGGTGTTTAATTCCCTGGGGAAGAAGCTTGTCTTACCAGCCAGGCTGCAAAGTCCCTCGGGACAGGGCTCCATCTCCCTGCTGAAGAAGGCCTTGGTCAAGAGATTCCACTGCTCCTCAGAAATACCCTGAATTTGTCCACTCCTTCCCGCCTCCACCCCTGCTCGCCAGGACTAATCCCTGCCTCCCCCTCACCCTCTGCCCCACATGAATACCACAGTGATTTTTAAAAAAATATCCATCAGAGACCAGGCGCTGTGGCTCACTCCTGTTCCCAACACTTTGGGAGGCTGAGGCCGGTGGATCACTTGAGGTCAGGAGTTGGAAACCAGCCTGACCAACATGGAGAAACCCCGTCTCTACTAAAAATAAAAAATTAGCAGGGTGTGGTGGCACATGCCTGTAATCCCAGCTACTCAGGAGGCTGAGGCAGGAGAATCGCTTGAACCCTGGAGGCAGAGGTTGCGGTTAGCTGAGATGTTGCCACTGCACTCCAGCCTGGACGACAAGAGTGAAACTCCATCTCAAAACAAAAAACCAAACAGAAAAAACCTGATATAACCCAAAGGTCCAACAATAGGGGGTTGTTAAATAAATTAAATTGGTTACATATTATGAAGCTTTAACAAAGAATGGGTATGAAATGCGATGCAGTATTCTGGATTAGGTCTTGGGCCAGAAGAAGGACATTAGTGGAAAACTGGTGCTATCTAAATAAAGTCTAAAATGTAATCAATGGTGCGCTGGGCACAGTGGTTCATGCTTGTGATCCCAGCACTTTGGGAGGCTGAAGGGGAGGATCACTTGAAACCCAGAGTTAGAGACCACCCAGGGCAAAATGGCAAAACCCTGTCTCTACAAAAAAAATTAGCTGGGTATGTTGCTGCATGACTGTAGTCTCAGCTGCTTGGGAGGCTGAGGTGGGAGGATTGCTTGAGCCAGAGAGGTTGAGGCTACAGTGAACTGTGATTGTACTACTGCACTCCAGCCTGGGTGATGGAGCTGGATTATTTTGATGTCTCAAAATAATAATAATAATAATAATAATAAAATTGGTGTTTTCAAGGAGAAAAAGACACACATATCCCTGTAAGTGTGTACATTGGAGCAACGTTTCTGGAAGGAAATTGGATATATTCATAAACCACCCCCTCCCTTTCCAAAAAAATGTGTACACCTTGACCAAAGATTCCTTTTATCCTAAGGAAATAATTGGACAAGGAACAAAAGGATGTATTTACAAAGTTGTTCACCACAATACTGTTCATAATGGCGAATGAATGAAAACAGCTCAGAATAAGGAATTGGTTTTACAAAATGATGGTGCATCTATACAGTGAAATACGATGAAGCCATTATAAATGATGCAGAGACATATTGACAGAGAAAGGATATGTGCAATATATTGTCCTCTAAAAAAAGCAAACTACAGAATAATTTTATAGGTCTAATATGAATATACATTTGATGTGCACATATGCTGAAAAACTTGAGTGGTTATCTCTGAATAGTAATTTATTTTTTCTAAAATTTCTCCTAAAATCACATATTACTTCTGTGGGCACACAGCTTCCTTAACTGGTTTACTTTTCTTACACAATATTTATGTGTACAAATATACATTTTTCCTTCCCAGTTATGTCTCTGAAGCTCTGAGTTAAACCTTAAGGCCCAGACACGAATACAAAAAGCCCTGGCCGGGCGCGGTGACTCACAGCTGTAATCCCAGCACTTTGGGAGGCTGAGGCGGGTGGATCACGAGGTCAGGAGTTCAAGACCAGCCTGGCCAAGATGGTGAAACACGATCTCTACTAAAAATACAAAAAATTGGCCAGGTGCAGTGGCTCACGCTTGTAATCTCAGCACTTTGGGAGGCCGGGGCGGGCAGATAATGAGGTCAGGAGTTCGAGACCAGCCTGACCAACACTGTGAAACCCCGTCTCTATTAAAAAATACAAAAATTAGCCAGGCATGGTAGTGGATGCCTGTAATCCCAGCTACTCGGGAGGCTGAGGCAAGAGAATCACTTGAACCTGGGAGGTGGAGGTTGCAGCGAGCCAAGATTGTGCCATTGCACTCCAGCCTGGGCAATAAGAGTGAAACTCCATCTAAAAAAAAAAAAAAAAAAATTAGCCGGGCATGGTGGTGGGCACCTGTAGTAGTCCCAGCTACTTGGGAGGCTGAGGCAGAGAACTGTTTGAACCCAGGAGGTGGAGGTTGCAGTGAGCCGAGATGGCGCCACTGCACTCCAGCCTGGGCGACAGAGCGAGACTTCGTCTCAAAAAACGTACAAACCAAAAAAGTCCTGCCTATAATTTTTATTTTTGTTGCCTTTGATAAAAACATCTAGGAATGAGTACTCAACAAGGAAAAGGTAAAAACAATTAGCCTTAGGAAGAAAAGAGTAAAAATAAGCAGAATGTCAGTCTACCAAGGAGACACGGTGGTTCCGTGTTCTGAGAACCCCTAATTGAGAGCAAACTGCTGGCCTGGAAATGGGTGTCGACTCAGGAATGAATTATGTATGGCCGCTGTTAAATATTTTATCCATCCTTTTTTTTGAGACTGAGTCTCGCTCTGTCACCCAGGCTGGAGCGCAATGGCGCGATCTCGGCTCACTGCAACCTCCGCCTCCCAGGTTCTAGCGATTCTCCTGCCTCAGCCTCTTGAGTAGCTAGGATTACAGGCATGCACCACCACACCCGGTTAATTTTATCTATCCTTAACCATTATTTGTCTTCACAAAGCAAATAAGGAAATAAAAAGAAAATACCCACACCATAAGCATTATCAGCTTTGTCATCTCTCCTCCACTGCAAAACAGCCACACAAACTCTCCTGAAGAGGACAAACTCTAACCAGGTTTGAAATACGAGACCACTGTGGCACTACGACTGAGGAATGTCAAGGTGGCGTTGCCTCCTCTGTCAGGTTTGTCATCCTTCAAAATCATGAACGTTTTGCTCTACAGAACCTGCTGGTCTAAAAACCACATGGGCAGGCACAGTGGCTTAAGCCTGTAATCCTAGCCTTTTGGGAAGCTTGAGCCCAGGAGTTCAAGACCAGCATAGGCAACATGGTGAGACCTGGCCTCTACAAAAAATTTAAAAATTAACCAGGCGGCCGGGCACGGTGACTCATACCTGTAATCCCAGCACTTTGGGAGGCTAAGGCTGGTGGATCACCTGAGGTCAGGAGTTCAAAACCAGCCTGACCAACATGACGAAACCCCGTCTCTACTAAAAATACAAAAATTAGTCAGGCGTGGTGGCATGCGCCTGTAATCCCAGTTACTCGGGAGGCTGAGACAGAGAATTGCTTGAACCTAAGAGGCGGAGGTTGCAGTGATCTGAGATCGTGCCACTGCATTCCAGCCTGGGCAACAGAGTAAGACTCCATCTCCAAAAAAAAAAAAAAAAAAATTAGCCAGGCAGGGTGGCACATGCCTGTGGCACACGGCTACTCAGTAGGCTGAGGAGGAAAGATCGCTTGAGCGCAGGAGGTCGAGGCTGCAATGAGCCGTGTTATCTGTGCTGCACCCAGCCTGGGTGACAAAGCAAGACTATTTCAAAAAATAAAAATAGGCCAGGCACAGTGGCTCACGCCTCTAATTCCAGCACTTTGGGAGGCTGAGGTGAGTGGATTGCTTGAGCACAGGAGTTTGAGACCAGCCTGGCCAACATGGTGAAACCCCATCTCTACTAAAAATACAAAAATTAGCCAGGTGTGGTGGCAGGTGCCTGTAATCCCAGTTACTTGGGAGACTGAGGCGCGAGAATCACTTGAGCCCAGGAGGTGGACGCTGCAATGAGCCAAGGTCACGCCAGTGCACTCCAGCCTGGGCGACAGAGTGAGACTATCTAAAAAAATAAAATTAAATAAAAATAAAAATAAACTGCGTGGTTTATGGATTCTTGGTGACGCACAGGCAAAGGGGGCTTGTATCCTCCTGGTATCCACACAGTGAGTGGTGAAGGACAGCTGGGATAGCTGAGGCCTGGTCAAGGGCTGATGTCGCCCATTCAGCCTCTCCCGTTTGGCCAGCTTCCCGGCCACTCTGCCTGCTCTCCTGGCGCGTCTCCCTTTACCGTTTATTTTCTCCCTCTCTGCTGGCCCTGTCTGCTCGGCTGTTGGAAACACATGCCAGCCCTACTGGGCATGGGCCCTGTGAACACGAGCCAAGGCACCCTGGGGGTGGAGGAAGGACACTGAGGCCAGCTCACCAGAAGAACCCTGATGTGTTGCAATTGAATTGCAGAGGTTTATAAACCTCTCGCCTTCAAAAGGGGACTGAAAAATTATTACAGTTTGTCATTTTCTAGTGGGATTTGTTTGTAATCACTGTTCCCATATTGTCTGGCGTTGTGTATATGCGTGTGCTCTAGAAGTTTAATTTCACATCTAGGCAGATCAGATGTGTGTGTGTGTGTGTGTGTGTGTGTATAAATGCATATGCCCAGTTTAAAATCAACTAGTAGGAAGTCATGTGGAGGCCAGGCACAGTGACTCACGCCTGTAATCCCAGCACTTTTGGGAGGCTGAGCCAGGCAGATTGCTTGAGCCCAGGAGTTTGAGACCAGACTGGGCAACATAGTGAAACCTCATCTTTACAAAAAATACAAAAATTAGCCAGGCGTGGTGACACATACCTGTAGTCCCAGCTACTCAGGAGGCTAAGGTGTGAGGTCACTTGGACTCAGGAGTTTGAGGCTGCAGTGAGCCATAATCACACCACTGCACTCCAGCCTGGGCGACAGAGCAGGACCTTATCTCAAAAAAAAAAAAAAAATTGGGGTGAGGGGAAGAAAAGAAAAAAAGAAAATTAGCCGGGTGTGATGGCTCATGCCTGTAGTCCCAGCTACTTGGGAAGCTGAGGTGGGAGGATTGCCAGAATCCTTGAGTTCGAGGTTGCAGTGAGCCATGATCGCACCACCGCACACGAGCCTGTGTGGGAGATGACAAGCCCTTGTCCCTTTAAAAAAAAAAGTGTGTGGGTGTGTATTTTTAAAGTCAAGGAGCTTTTTCCACATTTTCTTGTTTCACCAGGTAAGGATTCAAACAATTGAAATCAGCATTCTTTGTAAATTACCCTATGTGGATTGTTGCTCCTGAGAATGACTGATTTGAGATTCTTGGTGATTCTAGGGTTCGTCACTGGTCCACCTGAGAAGTGACACCGTTCAGCATTGCTGTACTCAGGCAGTCATCATCAGTGGCATTACTGGAAGGCCTATGTTCTAAGTCTCTCCTTGAATTCCTCCTTACCCGTGCATGTATTTACCAAGTTAATGATTTAGTTTCTGAGTCACTAAGCATACACATTTTTGCCTGAGTCATTTTGGGTTCATACCTGAGACAGCAGCTGAAGCCCTCTGGGAATGCAGGAGAAAACCTGATATGCAACTTACCTACCATTTATTGAAGGGTATCACATGCTGGCAGAGAAGCAGCCTGGGAACAAAACTCTTATGTTCTATAAGAACAGTGCTGGGTTTGAATGTAACCTGCTTCAGGTCTTAGAAACAATGGTATGAATGCTGTTTCCTTGTAGTTGCAAGCATTGCTAAGAGACTGAGTGAAAGAGGAATGCTGTGCTGATACAGTCTGGGGGGTGGAACCATTAGGCAAATTCTAGCCTTTCTTGTCCTTTCTTCTGGTAGATAACCTAGCATAAAAACTCCGCCTGGAGTTTTCAGATGCTCACTTTCTGCACACATAGAAGGATTTGTGTGAGGAGTTACTGGCTTTGATCAAAATTGCAATTCTGATGAATCAGATTTTACCAATTTAGGAAGGGGGATTCTCGGCCAGGCACGGTGGCTCATGCCTGTAATCCCAGCACTTTGGGAGGCCGAGGTGGACGGATCACGAGATCAAGAGATTGAGACCATCCTGGCCAACATGGTGAAACCCCGTCTCTACTAAAAATACAAAAATTAGCTGGGCGTGGTGGCACGTGCCTGTAGTCCCAGCTACTCGGGAGGCTGAGGCAGGAGAAGTGCTTGAACCCAGGAGGCAGAGGTTGCAGTGAGCCCAAGATCTTGCCACTGCACTCCAGCCAGGGCAGAAGAACGAGACTCCGTCTCAAAAAAAAAAAAAAAAAAAAAAAAAAGGACATTTCTTATGAAAATCTGGATTTCTACCATCTTCTGAAAAGTTAGACAAGCAGGGCCGGGCGTGGTGGCTCACGCCTGTAATCCCAGCACTTTGGTAGGCTGAGGCAGGTGGATCACCTGAGGTCAGGAGTTCAAGACCAGCCTGGCCAACATGGTGAAATTCCATCTCTACTAAAAATACAAAAAATTAGCCGGGCATGGTTGCAGATGCCTGTAATCCCAGCTACTTGGGAGGCTGAGGCAGGAGAATCGCTTGAAGCTGGGAGGCAGAGGTTGCGGTGAGCCAAGATTGTGCCATTGCACTCCAGCCTGGGCAACAAGAGCAAAACTCAGTCTCAAAAAAAAAAAAAAAGTGATAAGAGCTGACAACACTGGGCCCACACATACCCAAATGACAACCATCGAATGTGGTGGCCCCTGCCTTGCTGGGGGCGGGCATCTCCTGTTTACCAGCCCCACCTGCCCTGCCCCACTCTGGCCCTTTGGGCATTTGAATTTGCAACCTCCTCTCTGAGACCCATGGTCCTATCATTTCTATACTTTGAAAGTAATAGAATTTGAAACTGCCATTTCAGATTAAAGTTTATATTGCATTTATATATTCTTTATATATTCAATTTATGTCAGATTTATTTCATATATATATATTTTTTTCTTTTCTTTTCTTTTCTGTTTTTTAGAGACAAATCTTGCTCTGGCCCAGGCTGGATTGCAGTGGCATGATCATAGCTCACTGCAGCCTCAAACTCCAAGGCTCAAGCAATCCTCCTGCCTCAGTCAGCCTCCTGAGTAGCTGGGACTACAGGTGTGCACCACCATGCCTGGCTAATTTAAGAAATTTTTTGTAGAGATGAGGTCTTGCTATGTTGCTCAAACTCCTGGGCTCAGGTGATCTGCCCACCTCAGCAGATGTATTTAAAATAGAATCAAAATAAGCAATAACACTTGAAAACAGAAGTCCTAGTATAGTTGCTGTCAGGAGTTTTAAGTTTTTCCTTTAAAGGTAGAACACTGCCACTGGTCTCTGTATTTAATTTCCACCATTTTCCTTTGATAGAGCACTGCTCTCTGTCCCCAATTTACTTTGTGCAGGACATTTTATAAAAAATGTATTCCCAAATACTCTAAATCTACAAGGCAGCAGGAGCATTGCTTGAGGCCAGGAGTTCGAGACTAGCCCAGGCAACATAGTGAGACCCTGTCTCTCCAAAAAAATATTAGCTGAGTGTGGCGGCATGCATCCATAGTCCCAGATACTCAAGAGGCTGAGGTGGGAGGATTGCTTGAGCCCAGGAGTTTGAGGCTGCAGTGAGTTATGATTGCACCACTATACTTCAGCCTGGTAACAGAGCGAAGAAAAAAGAAAAAAAGCTGCAAGTGATACCCACTGTGTTCCCTCCCCTGCAGTTCCTCCTCTTTCTTGTGGTAACAGAACCCTGATCCCTGATTTTTTTTTTTTTTTTTGAGATGGAGTTTTGCTCTTGTTGCCCAGGCTGTAGGGCAGTGGTGCAATCTCGGCTCACTGCAACCTCTGCCTCCCGGGTTCAAACGATTCTCCTCCCTCAGCATCCCAAGTAGTTGGGATTACAGGCGTCCGCCACCATGCCTGACTAATTTTTGTATTTTTAGTAGAGACAGGATTTCACCATATTGGCCAGGCTGGTCTCAAACCCCTGACCTCAGGTGATCCACCTGCCTCAGCCTCCCAAAGTGCCGGGATTATAAGCGTGAGCCACTGCACCTGGCCGATCCCTGATTTTTCTTTAGGGGACCATCCCTCCCTCAATAGGTCCAGAATTGGGCCCATGACCCAGACTAGGACAATTAGGAGTTATAGGGATTGGGTTAGGGATGGGCACATGACTGAGACAGGGTCAATGAGGGTGGTCTCTGGACTTTGGCTGTCACCATGGGGGAAGACAGGCTCCCTGCCAGGTGGTTGGTAATGTGACAGAATGTTGCCAAGGTTGCTGGAGGCCATCTTTGCCACCATAAGGAGGGACTTGGCCTAAGGGAAAAAAGGTAACAGGGGAAAACAAAAGCAAGAAATGGAGAGGGATTCCAGTTTGTGCTGTAAAATAATACAGTAGCCACTGTCTACATGTGGCTATTAACATTTAAATTAATTAAAATGACATGTAATTTGAAATCCAGTTTCTCAGTTGCACTAGCCACACCTCAAGTATGCAGCAGCCACATGGGGGCTAGTGACTCCCCTCTGGACAAAGCAGAAAATTCTATCAGATGGCACTGTGTCCGATCTGTGCTGAAATCTTAGCCCTGATTTTTCAGTTACACGAGCCAATCCATTCCTTTGAATCTAAGTTAGATGTCAATTGGAGTTAGGTGTATTCACAAGCCAAAGAATCCCAAGGCAACATCCTCCCACTCTGAACACTCTGACTACTGACCAGCCCCATTAGTCACAGATTTAGGTATCATTTGGGTGCTTTCTTTTCATTCAGACCAATGCCAGAGAAAGTCATTACTGAGTTCAGAAATGTGGTTAAGCAAAGGACATTCGAGAATACTGGTGCCAGGTCACCATTTTCTATTGTTTCTTCAAAAGGAAAACAATCAAAGATGCAGAACACGTGGATATAGAAAACACATGTCTTTCATCTGGATCCATTCAGGTTTTCTTTTTCTTTTTCTTTTTTTTTTTTTTTGAGACAGAATCTAGCTCTGTCATCCAGGCTGGAGTGCAGTGGCACGATCTCGGCTCACTGCAACCTCCACATCCTGGGTTCAAGCAATTCTCCTGCCTCAGCCTCCTGAGTAGCTGGGATTACAGAGGGCTGCCACCACAACCCAGCTGATTTTTGTATTTTAAGTAGAGACAGGGTTTCGCCGTGTTGGCCAGGCTGGTCTGGAACTCCTGACCTCAAGTGATCTGCCCCCCTCAGCCTCCCAAAGTGCTAGGATTACAGGTGTGAGTCAGTGTACCTGGCCCCATTCACGTTTTTAATGAGCACAAGAATAATGAGAACATCTCATTTATTTTTTGAGACAGGGCTTTCTCTGTCACCCAGGCTGGAGTGCAGTGGCACTCATAGCTCACAGCTCACTGTAGCCTCGACCTCCTGGGCCCAAGTGATCCTCCCACCTCAGCCTCCTCAGTAGCTGGGACCACAGGTGCATGCCACCATGCCCAGCTAGTTTTTGTATTTTTTGTAGAGATGGGGTCTCCCTATGTTGCCCAGGCTGCTCTCAAACTTCTAGGCTCAAATGATCCTTCCACCTCAGCCTCCCAAAGTGCTGGGGTTACAAGCATGAGCCACCAGACCTGGCAATATATTTTATTTTATTTTTTCCAAATCACTTCTCACTTGATAAACCCATATTGAATCAAACTGATATGATGTACCTGTTGACATGGTGAAATAAAGATATAACATCACCTATGTAATATTCCTGATAAAAACGCATAACTTAAATCTATTTTTTTTTCTCTTTGAGATGGAGTCTTGCTCTGTCATCCAGGCTGGAGTGCAGTGGTGTGATCCTGGCTCACTGCAACCTCCGCCTCCCGGGTTCAAGTGATTCTCCTGCCCCAGCCTCCCGAGTAGCTGGGATTACAGATGTCCACCACCAAGCCCAACTAAATTTTTTGTATTTTTAGTAGAGATGGGGTTTCACCATGTTGGGCAGGCTTTTCAACTCCCGACCTCAAGTGATCCACCCGCCCCGGCCTCCCAAAGTGCTGGGATTACAGGTGTGAACCACCACGCCCAGCCACTTGAATCTAATTATGAGGAAACAGATAAACCCCAACTGAGGGACAGTCTATGAAACAATTTATCTTTACTGTTCAGAAATGTCAATATTATGAAAGGCAAAGAAAAGCTGAAGAACTGCTCCAGATTAAAGGGGCCAAAAGAGATGAGACAACTCAATGTCTTATTCTGGGTTGGATCCTGGATAAAAGGAAAAAATTTCTGTAAAGGACATCACTAGGTCAATTGATGAGATTCTAGTATTGCTTATATATTAGATAATATTGTAGCAATGTTAACTTTTTTGAATTTGATAATTGGGGTTGTATAAGAAAAAATATAAGAGAATGTCCTTGTTCTTAGAAAATATATGCCTGAGTCTAAAGGGGATAAAAGGGGAGAATCTCTTTAACTAATTCTGAAGTGGTTCAGGAAAAAATACACAGATAGCAAATGAGGATATAACCTGGACAAAGGTTATGCTTTTCATGCAGCTCTTTTCTTTTTTTTTTTTTTCAAAGTTTTATTTTTATTTATTTATTTACTTTTTCTGAGACGAAGTCTTGCTCTGTTGCCCAGACTGGAGTGGCACGATCTCGGCTCACTGCAACCTCTGCCTCCTGGATTCAAACAATTCACCTGCCTCAGCCTCCCAAGTAACTGGGATTACGGGCCCACGCCACCACGCGTGACTAATTTTTGTATTTTTTTTTTTTTTTTTTTTTAGTAGAGATGGGGTTTCACCATGTTGGCCAGGCTGGTCTCGAACTCCTGACCTGGTGATCCTCCCACCTCAGCCTCCCAAAGTGCTGGGATTACAGGCATGAGCCACCATGCCCGGCGATGCAGCTCTTTTCTACGTTGGAAATTATTTCAAAACAAACAAACAAACAAAAAAGCTAGCAAGCAGATAATACAGTACCTTTATTCTCCTTTAGGGAAAAATATGATAGTCTTTCCCATGGCAAATATCTCAAGTGAAAAGTAAAGCACTTCACAGTGTTTTCAAACAGGGCATCCTGACATTGTTTTTGGAATGTTCCAATACACACCCTACAAAAGTGAAATAGAAAATCAGAGCATTTTTCATTACTATATGAAAACATAGTGTGTGTGTCCTGGATTATAGTGTTCAATGCATTTCTTACTGTGTATCGCAGTTTTTAAAAAAAAATTTTGAGAGACCCTATAACAGGGTGACCCATATTGCAGTTTACCTGAGACAGATCTGGTCTGAGCCTGTTCTACTGGCATAGTTCGTGGCAAACCCATTCATTCTCAAAAGTGTCCCAATTTGGATTATAAATTATAGTCACTCTTATTTTAAGCCACAATTCCTTTTTGTAACAGAATATGGTATGGATAAATGTGCATGGTACTGCCAAAAGACTTTAGCTTTTTCTGTACTTTTTTTTTAATATGGAGAACGAATTTGCATATTATTTATATGACTGAAAATTATTTTTAAAAAGTTATGTTTACTTACTCATGCTGTATTATCTTGTTATCCATCCCTTGGGATTATAATGAACTAGATAATAAGGGTATTAAATTTTCTTTATTTTCTATTACACAGAGAATACTGCTTTCAGAGTAAACTTAATTCCCAAGAGAGCTTTTTTAAGTGGAAAAACACCTATAGTTTGTAAATAAAATACAAACTCCATTGAATTTTAATATTAACTTATAAAATACAATTGTGTTGTAAAGCAACTGGATAAACACATTAGCTTTTACAATATTATCTAAGTCTTGTTTTTAGGGAAGAATTTGGTAGACATATTAAGGATCTTTTTTTTTTTTTTTTTCTGAGATGGAGTCTCACTTTGTCACCCAGGCTGGAGTGCAGTGGCGCGATCTCGGCTCACTGCAAGCTCCGCCTCCCAGGTTCACGCCATTCTCCTGCCTCAGCCTCCCGAGTAGCTGGGACTACAGGCGCCCGCCACCATGCCCGGCTAATATTTTTTTGTGTGTGTTTTTAGTAGAGACGGGGTTTCACCGTGTTAGCCAGGATGGTCTTGATCTCCTGACCTCGTGATCCGCCCGCCTTGGCCTCCCAAAGTGCTGGGATTACAGGCGTGAGCCACCACGCCCGGCATTAAGGATCTTTTAACCGATTAATTTCCTTTATATTTACCTTCTAATGCCCAGACATCCACCCAATGACAGTCATTTGACTGCACATATACTTCGTTTGGGCAATGAAGACTTATTTTGGTTTCCAAAATATCTTTTCTGACAGTACTTAAGTATTTAGGATGTTAAGTGATCATAGCTAGGAGGCACTGGGTTTTGCTTTACCCTACAGATAACAGCCATCATCATCACGTGATATGCCATCACAAGATAAAAACAAAGGCTTTCCATGTTTAACAGCAAAACACTCCCAAAACTGTGCTTAGAACTCAGCTGCCAAGTCGCTGGTATACATACTTCCAAGTTAAACCCCACATCAAACTAAAAGAAGGGAAACAAAATCAGAAGTGGTTCTGTCAGTTGCTGTTAAACACTTGAGCACCTAAAGGCAGAACAGAGAGGTCTGGTTTTTGGTAAATTTTTGTAACTTTAGTTTTTCCTCAAAATCAAATTTAATCAAGCTCTTACTCAGCACTGGAAACTAGGAAGCAATAGTGATTTAAGAAGCAAATTGCAAGGCTGGGCGCGGTGGCTCACGCCTGTAATCCCAGCACTTTGGGAGGCCAAGACGGGCGGATCACGAGGTCAGGAGATCGAGACCATCCTGGCTATCCTGGCTAACACGGTGAAACCCCGTCTCTACTAAAAATACAAACAAAATTAGCAGGGCGTGGTGGCGGGCGCCTGTAGTCCCAGCTTCTCGGGAGGCTGAGGCAGGAGAATGGCGAGAACCTGGGAGGCGGAGCTTGCAGTGAGCCAAGATAGTGCCACTGCACTCCAGCCTGGGCAACAGAGTGAGACTCCATCTCAAAAAAAAAAAAAAAAAAAAAAAACACAAAAAAACAAAGATGCAAATTGCATTGGGGTCATTTTTTGGGAATGAAAGGGATGTTTTAATTCTGCACCATTGTTTCACGGACTCAAAACCCAGAGATGAATATCGGGTACTGAATGCAACCCAATCAAAGGTGTGAAGAGTTCTGTGTGTACGATGTTCCATTTATACTCAGGGGATTTTTAGTGTTTTTAACTTGGAGGGAAGGAATTAGGATTGTCCTATTGTCCTCTAAACTTGTTGGCAGAAGAGTTAGTGCAATGACCAACTAAGCCAATGACAGGGTGGCTAATTTGGAATTAGAAATGGCTCAGGAAAGGTTGTTCTCTCAGACCTTTTTTCTTCTTTTTTTGAGATGGAGTCTCACCCCGTTGCCCAGGCTGGAGTGCAGTGGCGTGATCTTAGCTCACCGAAACCCTCGCCTCCCCGGTTCAAGCGATTCTCCTGCCTCAGCCTCCCAAGTAGCTGGGACTACAGGTGTGCGCCACCAAGCTCAGCTAATTTTTTTTTAATTTTTAGTAGAGACAGGGTTTCACTATGTTGGCCAGGCTGGTCTCCAACTCCTGACCTCATGATCCGCCTGCCTCAGACTCCCAAAGTGCTGGGATTACAGGCATGAGCCACCATGCCTGGCCTTTTTCTCAGACATTTTAAGTTTTTCAGTATAAATTGAATTCAATCAACATAGGCCATACTAGATAGACGGTAATATTAATTAAGTATAACTAAGTGAATTTGAATTTCAGAAGATAAGCTGTCACATTACAAACTAGTTTCAAATAATCTTAAAGATAACTTTGGGTGAATAGCTTGCATAACCTTTCACACTATCAGAATTAACCACATTTTAAAAGTTACCATCCAGCCCATAGCCATATGGTCATACACAGTTGCAAAAAGTGCACATACAATTTGGGGTCCATCTTTTAACAATTAAAAGTTAAGGAAGCAAGGATCTTGTTAAAACTCAAGGGTTTTCTCCCTACCTATTTTATATAATGGGCACCTGGTATTTGTGGGCAACTTTTCATATAATTTCAAACAAGAAAGTAGCCTTTATACAAGTCTATCTTTATTTGTAAAAAATAATATACAACTAAAGCTAATTTGATTTTTAAAATCGAAGTTCATTTAGTGATAATGTACACTTTATAATAAAATTGTAGTAAAATACTGACATTTGATAGTTATAAACAAAGTATCATTCATGTAAAAATCATGTTATAGCATGTAAAATTTAATTAGAAAATTCATAGCTCACAAAAGTACATATATTTTGTTGATAGCTCGAGAACATTATCATAAATTTACTTAAGATACAGAACAAAATTCACAGTTAGGCTTGACATTTAGTACTATAAAATTTTATGTTGGATCCACTGATACTTTTGTTAATAAGGTGCACTTGAAATAATTGATTCAGCCTACCAATGAGCTGATATTTTATCGTATAACCAGGATCTATTGGTTTTACAATATATCTAGTAATCAATTATTTCACCAATAATTTAAGAAACAGAGATCTACTTGAAAATACCATTGATAGATACCCTTAACAGGATAATTAAAATAAAAAGCACTAGCAGCTTTTATTTCCATTTCCATGAATGCGTACAAGATAAATCTGTATTTTACAGTTAAAATTTGTACAAAAAGTCAAGCCCTGAAGTAGTTTTCCCCCCAAAAGTTCTGATGTTAAAACTTAAAAAAAAAAAGAGAGGTAGTGTGTAAAAATATTTTTACTTAAAATGTTGAACCCCTGCACCACTTATATTATAAATGAAAGTTAACCTTCTACATACTAACATTATTTTGCCATTCAAGAGTCAAATTTATAAGACTCACAGAATGTTAAAGCCGGAATGCCATTAAAAATAGTATATAAATGGAAGAACTTCGGTGAATTCAACAAAAAGTACAACGTATTACATAATGTGCAGTCAGTTAATAGTTTACTGATAATATGCTTAGTGGTAATGTGAACAAAATACATTGAAGTATTCTGAGTCAAGTGATCTTCACGTAATCAAGACTTCTTCATATATATTTTACCATATAGAGAAAACATCCTTCAAAACGGAGTCATTTGAATCTTCATTGTTGTAATAGCACACAATTGTTAAAAAGGTATTCATACTAGCCCTACCATAAAGTTAATTAATAAATAACTCTCCATAAGCCATAGGGAACTTATGTACTTCATAGTATTTTTAGTTTCTATATACAAGCATACCATTGTGCTTGTGCACATTGTACAATAAAATCAGGCAAGGAATTAAAGTTAGCAGCCTTACTCTTAGCTTGTTCTAAGTGGATGCACTGGAAAGTAATAAATAGCCTCATAAAATTAATAGTGATAAACTCTACCTGTCACAGGTGAATACTATGTAGTTTTCATAAAGTGTAGGCAGTGTTTCTAGAAATCCCATGAAGGAAAACCCAATTTTTTTTTTTGGCATAAAAAGTGCACAAGTTTGTCCTATGTGTTAAAACATCTTAATTTGGATGTATTTTTTATCCAAAATGATGCATACTTGGATGCATTAAAAGCACAGCAACAAAAATACACACACTAACAATAAAAGGAATGATTTCAAATGAGACTGGGAATGGGAACAAGAATAGGTTAAAGGAGAGACTTCCATATTTCCAAAGTCAAGAGAATTGCCTTTTAAAACATAAATTATATAGCCATACAGAATTAATTTGAAAATATGAAAGCTATAGGAAGGACAAACACCAATTTGAAAAACTGTTGCAAAGTTTCATAACTCAAGAAAAGATAGCTTCCTGGCTAGGCGCTCATGCCTGCAATCCAGCACTTTGGGAGGAGATGGGCGGATCACTTGAGGTCAGGAGTTTGAGACCCACCTGACCAACATGGTGAAACTCCATCTCTACTAAAAATACAAAAAAATAAGCCAGACGTGTTGGCGCACACCTGTAATCTTAGCTACTCAGGAGGCTGAGGCAGGAGAATTGCTTGAACCCGGGAGCTGAGATTGCACCACTGCACTCCAGCCTGGGTGGCAGAGACTCTGTCTCAAACAAAAACAAAAACAAAAAAAAAAACAAAAAAAAAGCTTCCTGAGCTTTATAACATGGGAAGCAACTCCTAAAAACAGCCAAGTGGTTTGATTCTTAGAAACCAGAAATGCACAACTGGGCACGGTGGCTCACGCCTGTAATCCCAGCACTTTGGGAGGCCGAGGCGGGCGGATCAGGAGGTCAGGAGATCGAGACCTTCCTGGCTAACACTGCGAAACCCCGTCTCTACTAAAAATACTAAAAATTAGCCAGGCATGGTGGCGGGCGCCTGTAGTCCCAGCTACTTGGGAGGCAGAGGCGGGAGAATGGTGTGAACCCAGGAGGTGGAGCTTGCAGTGAGCCAAGATCGCGCCACTGCACTCCAGCCTGGGCGATAGAGCGAGACTCCATCTCAAAAAAAAAAAAAAAAAAGAAAGAAAGAAAAGAAAAGAAACTGGAAATGTACTTGAGAACATCATTTGTTACAATTTATTAGAAAGGAACATTAAAAAAACAAAAATCAAAATAGGCTGGACATGGTGGCTCTAATCCTAGCATTTCGGGAAGCCGAGGCAGGACTGCTTAAGCCCAGGAGTTCAAGACCAACTTGGGCAACATGGCGAAACCCTGTCTCTACAAAAAATACAAAAAGTAGACAGATGTGGTGGTATGTGCCTATGGTCCCAGCTACTCAGGAGGCTGAGGTGGGAGGACTGCTTGAGCCCAGGGGATTGAGGCTGCAGAGACCTGTGATCATGCCACTGCATTCCAGTGTGGGCAACAGAGTGAGACCCAGTCACTAAAAAAAAAAAAAAAATCAAAATAAAATATTGGGAACATGAGACCTTTAAGAGCTGAGGTCCCCAATGCACCACAAGAGAGAATCAGACTTCACATTAGAATTTTAAAAATACAGTTAAAGGAAAAATTAACTGGGCTCTGCACAGCAGGTTAAATATGCAACCACTTCCAACAGAAATGATCTAGTCTTCTCACATAGTTCCAAGAATGTGCTTTAACATCTGATTCTCCACAGACAAAATAGCAAAAGCACGTAACTTCATCAGCAAAGGCCCCTTTGTTTTGGACTTAAATTTACCTCTGATCCACCAAAGTTTATATTAACAATTATCAAACTACTACTTTAATAATATTGTAAGCTTGCAACGTTACTCGTCTCATGCCTATTCCACGTCACTGGTCAGAGGTATATATGCTTTTAAACTAGCCAAATGTACAAGTCCTCATGGCATCCTCACTCTGAAAACATTCAAACCACGGTTTCATAATGTTATGATTGTTCCATCTTCTTCTAAGAGTTTTTGATCTGGAGCATGTGTTTCAAATTCCGTGTTTGAGCTGCTTGCTATGGCTGCTAAGCTCACTTCATTAGAGGGAATAAAGCCATTCTGTCCAGACTCAAAGCTTAGCTCTATCTGTGTTAATGACTCCAGGCTCTCAGTATTAGGAACAGCTTTTGGAATCTGCTGTGGCACTCCATTGTCTTCAATGATAATGTCATCTTCTTCGCTGTCTTCATCCTCTGGCTCAAAGCTTGGTTCAATCTGCTGTGGGTAGCCAAGAAGGCTGTTATCAGTAGACTGACCGGAACTGCCAGAAGTCCGACTGTTCCTCACAACATTATTCCTCTGGTTTGCCGGTCTCACTGTTATGATGAGGTTACGGCTATTTGCAATCATCATGTCTGTTACTTGATCAAGGCTCTTCCCTGAAACTTCTATGCCATTAACTTCTAAAACTTCATCATTAACAGCTAATAGTCCTGTACTTTGAGCCAGACCTCCTGGGACAAGCCTGGATATAAAGATCCCTGGAACCTTTTCTAAGCCATGTGGTGTTACCCTGACACTGGAGCCATCCCGGATGTAGAATCCTAGGGGTTTCTCCGTGCCGTATTTGTAAAGACGTACCCTACGATGCGTTTCTGGGAGAATATCCACGTCTATAATAGAAGACACAGGTCTAAAGTCTTGGGGCATACTAATGACTATATGTGGCTTTTTTCTATGGTTGTCAGGACGCAATACGTTGGTTAAAACATTCTTCTTCTTTATTAGCGTGTCTGTACCAAAGGCACTGTAGTCTGCTTCTTCTGTTTAAAAATAAAACAAAATAATCATAGAAATGCTGTAAAAATATCTATTCACTTGCAGCTGAATCTGTACAGAAAGGATAACTCAAAATATATTTGGTATATAAACAAAGTAGCTAATAAGCTTATTCTAATCAGATCATAATCTAGTACAGTAGTAAAATGCCATACCAGAAAAAACCACTAGGTGGCCATCTCAAATACACATCACAAAATAAACCAATGTTGAAGTTAAATTTGATAGAGCTCATTCACTTTTAAACATTAAATATGGCAAATGAAACTATGATAGATCTTACATATATTTTTTTTTTTTGAGATGGAGTCTCGCTCTGTCGACCAGGCTGGAGTGCAATGGTGTGACCTCGGCTCACTGCAACCTCCGCCTCCCGGGTTCAAGCAATTCTCCTGCCTCACCCTCCCGAGTAGCTGGGACTACAGGTGTGTGCCACCAGGCCTGGCTAACTTTTTTTTTGTATTTTTAGTACAGATGGGGTTTCACCGTGTTAGCCAGGATGGTCTCGATTTCCTGACCTCATGATCCACCCGCCTCGGCCTCCCAAAGTGCTGGAATTATAGGCGTGAGCCACCGCACCTGGCCAGATCTTACATATTCTTAAACATCATTAAATATATATGTATTTTTACCTTTTTTTGAATAGGGTCTTGCTATGTTGCCCAGGCTGGTTTTGAACTCCTGGCCTCAGGAGATCCTCCCGCCTCAGCCTCTCAATGTGCTAGGAGTACAGGTGAGAGCTACTGCGTCCGGCCTTAAAACATCATTTTAAACCAGCTACTTAAAATACATTTTTCCTTCACTTGTTTAAAAAACTTGTAATGTGGTTGGGCGTGGTGCCTCACATCTATAATCCCAGTGCTTTTTTGGGAGGCCATGGTGAGTGGATCACTTGAGCCCAGCCTGGGCAACAGCGTGAGACCCTGTCTTTATGAAAAGTAAAAAAAAATTAGCCAGGTGTGGTAGGTAGCGTCTGCCTGGAGTCCCAGCTACTTGGGAGGCTGAGATGGGAGGATGGCTTCACTCCAGGATTCAGGTCTGCAGCGCACTGTGATCACTGCACTCCAGCCTCGGTAACAAAACAAAAACACGCCTGCAATTTGCATGTTTATCATATTCAACTCAAAGACTTGAAGTGGGATATTTGATTCTCAAGGTAAATCAGAGAGTAAAATCATATACCAATATCAGAGGCTGAGTGGGCAGATAATGTAATTGATGCTGATGCATATCAAACAAACACTTCGGAATTTTGGTATTCTGCAAATAAACACTCTCCCTCAGTTTTCTGTTGCTATTGTTTGAGACGGAGTCTCGCTCTGTCGTCCTGGCTGGAGTGCAGAGGCATGATCTCAGCTCACTGCCACCCCCGCCTCCCAGGTTCAAGCGATTCTCCTGCCTTAGCCTCCCAAGTGGCTTGGGATTACAGGCATGCGCCACCATGCCCAGCTAATTTTTGTATTTTCAGTAGAGATGCGGTTTCACTATGTTGGCCAGGCTGGTCTTGATCGAACTCTTGACCTCAGGTGATCCACCTGCCTCAGCTTCCCAAAGTGCTGGGATTACAGGTGTGAGCCACCTCGCCCAGCAGGAATTCTTGATCTCTCATTTTCATTTTGAAAGAGGCAAAGGTGGAGTTTTAACTTTTTTCTTTACTGTGTGAAAAACTATGCATAAAGTGCAATGGTATTTTGTCCTCAGTGGTGGTGACACAGACAATAGGAAGTAGTAGGACTCTGGCAAACTGGAGAGCTCCTGCCTCATTTAGATGGCATAGCTGCTTCTCAGTTCCTGGCAGATTTTCTTCATGCCAGAAAGTCTTGTTTTTAGGCAAAATCTTCCGATCTTTAAATACTGCCACCTAATTATATAATAAACTAAAAGGGAAAACAGAACACCTAACACCAGATATGGTTAAATTATATGGCTGAAGGAAGATAGTCTATAAACAAAACATTTCATCAGAGAATGAGAGGTAAAACAGAAAATGAAACTAACAGCAGAAACAAAAGTTAAAATAGTATTTTCAAAAATAACTACAATGAGGATAAACTAAAAAGTGAAATTTACATGAATTTAAAAAAAAAACACAACAACTTCAATAATGCCTCTCCCTGGTTTTCCAGTGGCTAGGCAAAAAAAAAAAAAAAAAAAAAAAAAAAGAAAGAAAAAAAGAAACAGAAAAGAAAAGACAACAACAAAAAATAAATGGCTTCCCTCCTCCTCCACAAAAGAAATAGTTGAAAATCCTAGTCTCAGCTGCTGCCACAGAAAACACCAATCTCACCATCTTGCGTTTGTATAGCGCTTCAACTCATATTCTCTTGTTTAATCCTAAACCCCCTCATTGCTAAACTATTATCATCTTCACTTTATAACCAATAAATTAAGGGTACAACGTAAGTTACACAGAAAGAACTAGAGCCCAGGTTTTCTTACTAGGCTAGTATCTTCCAAGTCACAATAATGAATGCCAAGTATCAATTATGTCAGAGTACGGGGAGCTTTAGTATTCTTTTCTGATGCTGCGTGAACACTCTTCAAAACCTAGTTTCAGATAAATATATAAGGTTAGGGGTACCTTATTTTTTTGGCATTTTTTTCCCCTTGGGGACACTTGTAATCATTTATAAGTATTTGCATTGGGCTCTTACAGAGACAGAAATGTATTTATAATATGGCTTTGGATATAAATCCATTGGTAAACAATCTTTTTGGCAAAAAAACCTATCAAGAATAGTCTTCTGGTAATGTGTTTTCTCAAAATCATACATATTTGTGTTTTAAAACAATCAATAAGGAAAGCCTATATAACATTTATAAGGGAAATTCCAGACCATATAAACTGAGAACAATATTACGTTGCCTACATACCTACTCATGGGAAACCTAACCAAAATAAACTCCAAATCTGCATAATTTGGCATCACATCCAGACTCCATTTGAATGCTCTCTGCTAAATTCTCAAAAGCAATATGCCCCAGTACAAAGCCACCTTTGTTCTCCCATCTAGCTAATCAGTTTCCAGCCACTGGGAAAGAAAATATTTTGGCAGAAAGCCAGGGTTCAGGGTGTTAAAGTGTAAAGGTGAATGTCCACAAGGAATTGGAGTTGACTTTCTACCTGAACACTATCAGAGCATTAAACTCAGAATGAGATGGAAAGTTTGAAAACTTGATCATAGCAACTGTCCACTTGTATAAATTCACTTATGCAACAGTACATGATATGGGCTGATACAGCAGCACCGCATTTATCCCAAGCCTTTTCTTCAGCCAATGATCTCGGCTAACTGAACAGACAAGGATCCACCTAGGAGGCCTCCAAATAGTCAAACTGGATGTCTTACTTTCTTACACACAAATAGTGGCTGTTCTTCACTTATCCTGCAGGGCTTCCCTCTGAACCTCTTACTCTTTAAACATTAATTCTGAAAAGCCTAGTAATCTCATTCCTTTGCTCATAGAGGGTCATAAACCACACATTCAGAGCAAAGGGTAAGGATCCATTTGTGGGTGGCAGGCAGATGTAAGACATAAAAGCTTTACAGTGAGTAAAAAGCAAATCTAGGAAAAAAAAAACTTCTACATAAGCTCCATCAGTATCCCCATACAGTAACAAAACAGCAACCATTATAGTACAGTCATCAACAAAGTTCAAGATTATGCCCCACTTGAAGATCAGAGGAAGAAATCAAATAATGAAATAATGTTTAAAAATGTTCTAATCCAGGGGTTGACAACCGTTTTCTGTCAAGAGTCAGACAGTAAATGTCTAGGTATTACAGGCTATATAATCACTCTTGTAAAAGCAGCCACAGACAATCCATAAAATATTATGTGGCCAGGCATGATGGCTCATGCCTGTAATCCCAGCACTTTGGAAGGGCGAGGTGAGAGGACTGCTTGAGCTTAGTAGTTCAAGACCAGCCTGGGTAACATAGCAGGACCCTGTCTCTACAAAAATAATTTTAAAAATTAGCTGGGCATGGTGGTTTGTTTGTGCCTGTAGTCCAAGCTACTTGGGAGGCTGAAGTGGGAGGATCACCTGAGCCTGAGAGGTCGAAGCTGAAGTAAGCTAAGATGGCACCACTGCACTCCAATCTGGGCAATGGTGAGACCCTGTTCCAAGAAAATTTTATATGCAAAAGCAGCCAGCAGGCCTTAGTTTGCCAACTCTTGCTCTAATATAAAATGGTTAAATGAGATAGATCTGGCAACTTTTCTTTTTTTTTTTTTGAGACGGAGTTTCGCTCTAGAGTGCAATGACACGATCTCGGCTCACTGCAACCTCCACCTCCTGGGTTCAAGCGATTCTCCTTCCTCAGCCTCCCGAGTAGCTGGGATTACAAGCATGCACCACCATGCCTGGCTAATTTTTGTATTAGAGACAGGGTTTCACCATGTTGGTCAGGCTGGTGGCGAACTCCTGACGTTGGGCGATCCGCCCACCTTGGCCTCCCAAAGTGCTGGGATTACAGGCGTGAGCCACTGCGCCCAGCCAGATCTGGCAACTTTAAAAAGATTAAATATCACTTAAAGCAAATTAGATATTCAAATTTTGCAGACCCCTTCATTCCTAATACAGAAAAATTAATCACCAAATATTTAACGAACACTATGTGCCAGGAATTGTGCTCTGTGGTACAGATTTGGTGAATAAAATAGGTATGGTGTCTACTTTCATGGTGCTTACAATCTAAAAGAGGAGATGGCAACTAACAAATAATTTCAAATACTCTAACTAAATTATAACAAAGGTGCTGAGAGCTATAAGCACACCATGCTGGGGAAGTATGTAAAGGGGACCTGGCCTGGCTTGTAGGAGTAAGGCAAGGCTTCTCCAGGGAAGTGATTCTGTGAGGAAAACCAGCCAGGGGCTAATAGTAGAAGGCAAGAAGAATGTTCCAGGCACAGGACTCGACAATATCCAGAAGAGGGAGGGCCAGACAAAGAAATCCAATACAGCTAGAACAGAGGGTGAAAAGCAGGAGGGAGGGAGGGAGGGAGGGAGGGAGTCAGGAGCTGAGTCAGAGGCAGCCAGGGGCCAAACAGACAAACAGGGCCTCCTGGGAAGTACCAAAGTTTACAGACTTTAGCCTAAGGGCAAAGGGAAGAAAATCAAGGATTTTAAGGGAAGACAGTGATAGTGAACTCATTTGGTTTTTCTACAAAGCTCACTCTGGCTGCAGGCTGGAGAAGGACGTGGAGCGGGAGGACAAGAAGCTACTGCAGCCAGCGCAGTGCAGTGGGTCACACTTGTAATCCCAGCACTTTGGCAGGCCGAGGTGGGCGGATTACCAGAGGTCGGGAGTTCGCGAGCAGCCTGACCAACATGGAGAAACCCCATCTCTACTGATACACAATTAGCCAGGCATGGTGGCGCATGCCTGTAATCCCACCTACTCGGGAGGATGAGGCAGGAGACTCACTTGAACCCAGGAGGCGGAGGTTGCGGTGAGACGAGATCACGCCATTGCACTCCAGCCTGGGCAACAAGAGCGAGACTGCTTCTCAGAAAAAAAAAAAAAAGAAGCTACTTCAGTAAATTTGGATGGCACCTGGCCTGGAGCAGAGGACATGGAAATGGGGAGACAAATCTGAAAAATAACTAGAACACAGTTTTAATAGGCTTGGTGACTGACTAAAAAATAGGTATGTGTCAAAGGTGACACCCACGTTTCTGTTGTGAGTAACTGGTGTCACATACTGAGATGTTACTCCACAATTTCTTTTTTTTTTTTTTTTTTTTTGAGACGGAGTCTCGCTCTGTCGCCCAGGCTGGAGTGCAGTGGCGCGATCTAGGCTCACTGCAAGCTCCGCCTCCTGGGTTCATGCCATTCTCCTGCCTCAGCCTTCTGAGTAGCTGGGACTACAGGCGCCCACCACCAAGCCCGGCTAATTTTTTTATATTTTTAGTAGAGACACGGTTTCACCATGCTAGCCAGGATGGTCTCGATCTCCTGATCTCGTGATTTGCCCGCCTCGGCCTCCAAAAATGCTGGGATTACAGGCTGTAATTTATTTTTTTCATTTCTGGGCCATATCTTTTGTTAAAACTATAATTTACAATTTACTACTAGAATGTATATTCCTTAGACAACTTTAAACTAAACCCTGATTCATAAAAATGTAACCTTAAAAGACATCTACAAAATAATGTCCAATGCACAAAGTCTAAGAGATGATTTAGATGCCCAGTTACCAGCATCTGGGCCACAAAGTCACATCTGTGTGAGGGCATGCCCTATGAGAGACAAAGTTTAAAGCAAAGCCTTTCTAGTGTTCCTAATAAAACTAGAATAAATCGAAGAGGTAAACATGTGTGTCTGGTGTCAATCAAAAACAGACGGTGTTATAGCAAGAGTCTGGATGTAGAGATTCTGACTAGATCTGGAGAGGGGTCTGTTCTGTAGCACATCAACAGATCCTCCACCTGGCTGATTATCAGGACTGGCTGGGAAGCTTTTAAAAATACACATTTCCCTGGCTGAATTCCAAACTGACAGGAATGACCTGAGTATTTTTAAAAGGCGCAAGCTTTGAATTTTTTTTAAAAAATTTTTAGTGCACAGCAATAACCTCAACAATGAGAGCGGAAAAGTCTATTCTGTACCTTCTCTTCCCCATCTCCCGAATCAATTAGGATAAACTCTAATACTCTTAACAGGGAATGGGGGATTGGGATCCTCTGCATGAAAATAACTTTTAAGATACCAGGTTTCTTGTGTTTTGTTTTTGCTCCCATGATAACTGCTCTAGGAATAGAGTATGGGGTTTTTCTTCTAACAATAAATTGTTATAAAAATTTTTCAAGATATCCAACAACACTATCTTAAACTTCAGACTATAAAGTAGTTTACACATTGAATTGTAAGCTTTCACTTTAAAGAAATTTTAGTAGAGTATCAGATGTTAAAAGATCACATAGTTTTAAATTTTAAAATGGTTTTGCAATTTGCTTTTCAAAAATCACTTGGGGGCCAGGCGCAGTGGCTCACACCTGTAATCCCAGCACTATGAGAGGCTGAGGAGGGTGGATTACCTGAGGTCAGGAGTTTGAGACCAGCCTGGCTAACGTGGTGAAACCCTGTCTCTACTGAAAACACAAAAATTAGCCGGGCATGGTAGCACACGCTTGTAGTCCCAGCTACTTGGGAGACTGAGGCAGGAGAATCGCTTGAGCCCAGGAGGTAGAGGCTGCAGTGAGCCGAGATCACACCACTGCACTCCAGCCTGGGCAACAGAGTAAGACTCTGTCTCAAAAAAAAAATAAATAAATAAAATAAATCACTTGGGGCCAGGCACGGCGGCTCCCACCTGTAATCCCAGCACTTTGGGAGGCCGAGGTGGGCGGATCACTTGAGGTCAGGAGTTTGAGAACAGTCTGGCCAACATGGCAAAACCCTGTCTCTACTAAAAATACAAAAATTAGCAGGGCGTGGTGGCACGCATCTGTAGTCCCAGCCACTCTGGAAGCTGAGGCACAAGAACCTGGGAGGCGGAGGTTGTAGTGAGTGGAGGTCACGCCCCTGCATTCCAGCCTGGGTGACAGAGCAAGACTTAAAAAAAAAAAAAAAAAACACTCAGTACATATTAAGTGTAACTTCTGCCTTACTGATGCCTAACTGAAATCAAAAAGCAAAGAAAACAGAAAATGTGCTGTAATCAAGCAGTAAAATGTAACTATACTTAATGTCATACTTTATATTAGTTCCTTGAATTAAATGTTCATTAAGGTTTACATAAAATCAGATTTCTAGTTAAGCATCTGCTCAACTTTGCTTAAAAGAAAGAGTGCGGCCGGGCGCGGTGGCTCACGCCTGTAATCCCAGCACTTTGGGAGGCCGAGACGGGCGGATCACGAAGTCAGGAGATCGAGACCATCCTGGCTAACACAGTGAAATCCCGTCTCTACTAACAATACAAAAAAAAAAAATTAGCCGGGTGTGTTGGCGGGCTCCTGTAGTCCCAGCTACTCAGAGGCTGAGGCAGGAGAATGGTGTGGAGCTTGCAGTGAGCCGAGATCGCGCCACTGCACTCCAGCCTGGGGGACAGAGCTAAACTCTGTCCCCCCTCCACAAAAAAAAGAGTGCATGCATTATAGTACACTAAGTAAGTCTGCCAGATTTAGATGCTGGGACCTGATGGTAAACAAGACAGACAGGAAACAAGTTAACATATTCTTAAATAAGATATTTCCAGGTCTTCAGAGGATGATGTGGTAAAGGTGGGAAGGTGGAGGGCTTTAGTTAGGGTAGTCAGAAGAGACTCCTCTGACAAACTTATCTGAGCTAAGCAGGAGGAGGCAGACGTGGGAAGAACTGAGGGTGAAGTGTCCTTAAGAATAACCAAGCATAAGAGCACAGAAACAGAAACAAGCTCACGGCTGGGTGCAGTGGCTCACACCTGTAATCCCAGAACACTTCGAGGCCAAGACGGGTGGATCACCTGAGGTCAGGAGTTCGAGACCAGCCTGGCCAACATGGTGACACCCCATCTCTACTAAAAATACAAAAATTAGCCAGGCATGGTGGCACGCACCTGTAGTCTCAGCTACTCAGGAGGCTGAGGCAGGACAATCACTTGAACCTGGGAAGCAGAGGTTGCAGTGAGCCGAGATTGCACCACTGCACTCCAGCCTGGGTGACAGAGCAAGACTCCATCTCAAAAAAAAAAAAAAAAAGAAACAAGCTCATCAAGTCTGAGGAACAAGAAGGAAGCCAGTGTGGCTGACTGTGATGAGGGAGTGAGAGAATGAGGGAAGATGAGGTTGGGAAGTCCAAATCAGAAGGGATTTTATTCTGGTTGCAATGGGAAATCATCAGAGGGTTTTAAGCAGGAATGAACTGACTACCTACTTTCATTTTTGCTAAAGTCATATTTGTATTAAATTTATATTTTTAAAATCTAAAATATTTCTGTTGAATTGCCTATTTCTAAATCAAATTCTAAGGGCCATCAATTATATTGGACATTTTACCATTAATACATAGAAAACATTTGCACATAGAAACATATTTCTAAGTTGTAATTCCTATGACAACAATAAAAACCATCAAAGGTCTCGATAAAAATTATACCACCAATAAATAAAAACTTAGAAAGGAAATAAAAGATAACTACCCTTAAAAGATGTTAGGATTAATTCCATAATCATGCAAGAGTATAATTCCATTAACAAAACATGTGGTGGTATAACTCAACTGTCATAATCTTTCTAACAAAGGGGATAATCCAACAAAATTCTGTCAGATGGCAATACTTTAAAAACCCACTCTATATTTGAATGCACATCCAAACAGCAACTAACTTTTTAAAGAAAATTACAATTGCTAACAAGAAAGGCCTATTATTCAACCATAATTATTTAAATTCTTCCTCCTTTTCCAGCACTCTATATATAGCTTTCCAAGGTTCTATCCATGGTCTTCATCTCAGATAGCCTTTATGTCTACTCCCAAAATTTTAACTATCACTTTTCAAAAAGCTTGCAAATCTAACTAGTTTTTGGATTTCTACCCTGAACTTTTGTCTACCATTTCTAATCTCCTGAATGATTGGTTAAGATTATTTGTCCTAAGACAAAATTCATAATTTTCTTTTCCAAATCAATCTACTCTGCTTGTTCATGACACTGTCCCAGCTGTCAGACTCAAACCATCAAGATATGCTCTGCTGGACTCTCCTTCACTGCAAAGCAGCCACAGTGAGTGCAATGACTCCCAAGTATTTCCCCTCCTACCTTCCCGCCACTGCCTCCTCCCCTCCCCCCACCCTTCCCCTCTACTTCTAGGCCAGTCTCCTCACTTCTTTACTGCCTGCTCCTGGCTCTCTACTGTAAGACTGCTGCCCACTCCAATTCATCCTGAACAGCCAACTGAATCTTCCTAAGGTCACACTCTCATTATATCGCATTCCTGTTAATTACCTTTGAGATCCATCTCAGGAAACTTTGGGAACATTAATTTGTGTGTGAAAGTATTTTGTAAAATAGTCAAGTGATATAGGCAGAGGTTATCCTTGGAGGTTTATTTTGTTGGTGGACTTTAGTTCCTCCAAACCCAGGAAAGCAAAGATACATAATCAGTGGAATTCCAGAGCCCTGGGAGTGGTCTAATGCTTATCAATTGATTAGAAATAGTTTTCACCTTCAAAGATAATCCCTACCCATTCTCTCAAGCTACTTTCTTTTCAAAAAAAATTTTTTGAGGAGTCTTGCTCTGTTGCCCAGGCTGGAGTGCAGTGGTGCGATCTCAGCTCACTGCAACCTCCACCTCCTGGCTGATTCTCCTGCCTCAGCCTCCTGAATAGCTGGGATTACAGACATGTGCCACCATGCCCAGCTAATTTTTGTATTTTTAGTAGAGATGGGGTTTCACCATGTTAGCCATGCTAGTCATGAACTCCTGACCTCAGATGATCCGCCCACCTCCACCTCCCAAAGTGCTGGGATTACACACGTGAGCCACCAAGCCTGGCCGCTCTCAAGCTACTTTCTGGGTTGGCTTATAAATACCGTAAGTCTTTAATTTATCCCAATACCAGGCTTGATGCTCTCATGCTGGCTTCCCAAACCACTTCATTTACAATTAAGAAAGGAATAAATGGTACATACCATAATAAGCCCTACCCTGCCTATCTGCAGACACACATACATACACACACAGAGGCTACGAGATTAAAAAAAAAAAAGTTTTAGGACTCAAAATACATTTGAAAATTCTTGGCTGAGCATGGTGGCTCATGCCTATAATCCCAGCACTTTGAGAGGCAGGGACTGGAGGATCACCGGAGACCAGGCAACATAGTAAGACCCAGTCTTTACAAAAAAAGAAAGAAAGAAAGTTATTGCCAAATAGTGATTTCAATTTTTTTGGAAGACTAATTAATATCAGTGTTTACATCCCTCCATAATAGTAACTTCCCACCTCATTTTCCAGATAATTAACTAGTTTTATACAATTTCTTTAAAAAGTATCCTAAAAGTAAAAGAAAGAAAGTATTTACTGGGTGCTTACTATAAGCCAGGGCACTGCACTTAGCTCATTTAATCCTCATAGTAATTCTACAATATATTATAATCTTTCTATAGGTGCAGACATTGAGACTCAGGAAGATTAAATGGCTTTGTTTCTGGTATTTATTAACCGGTAAATACAGCCTTTGAAAGTTGGTTGCCACCAAAAAACAGGAATGCTTTGGATTCCAAAGTCACACTCTTTTCACATTTTTCTGAGTGGAGAATAATCCATTTGATAAAGTGAAGATTCAATAAATTCCCAATATTCAATAAATTCCCAATTTCTACTTAAGGAAAAATAAAACCAAAGAGGTTAACACAAAAGTAACTAGAAATATAAATTTTCTAAAGTACACTTAGTGAAGCATAAAGATATTAATTAAACCAACAATATCACAAATGTTTTAACCCACATGTTAGTTAACATAAGAAGATTCACACAAAATGTTTATTCACTAAGTTTGTGGCAAAGTCTGGGTATCCTTTCAGTGGGGAAAATACACTATTTCTATTTCTAACACAATTTTTCTAAACAGTGATACTTACCCTTCTTTTGTATAAATATCCTAAGCAGTGGATTGGCCGTTGAAACAGCTTTGTGATAATTATCATCATTATTTATAGGTAGTAAGTCTCCATGGATGTCTGCATAGCCTACCAAAACGTCAACATTGGGGATCTTATGAACATGTTGTAGTAATCCATAAAACTCCTCAAATTTTCCAGGTTTTGATCTTTCCAGCGAAAACCGACGAAATTCAGCTCCAAACTATAAACGTAACAAACATATTACTTAAAAAAAAAAAAAAAAGTAAAAGGACCCAATTTGAAAATGCATGCCATAGAAAAATTAACGAGCAGAGCAAGTATTTTTAATTAAGGAAAGATTGTCTATTGTGAAGAACCTTACTATCAGGGATTTTAAAAAGCCTAAGAAAGGCACAAGAATGTGCCTCCTGACTGCTGTGTCTCTGAAGAGCATTCCTTTCAAGAGAGGCAGGCTCAACTCTATCCCTGGGGTACCTAGGCCTTACTGCGGACTGTTCTGCATAGTGACTCAGCTCAAACCCTGTCTGGAGCCCAGACTCTGACGGCAATGCTCTCCTCAGGTGCATTATGGGGTACCAAAGACTTGTCCAAGTCCTTATTTTGACCAAAGGAAAGCATTTAAGTGTCCTCCCCCATAAATGGAACTAGGATTTCATGGTATGTGGTAAGAATCAACAGCAAAATATACAAAAAGAACTGTGAGCTACGTGGCGTTAAGGTATGATCTTCCCTATGTTAATGCAGAAAAAAATAAGCTTCAGTAATACATCAAATGTATGTCCTATAACTATCCAATTAACGCACAAAGTGTTTATGTGTTTGGCACAGTGCTAGGCCCTAGAGATTGAAAGCCTCGAGCCTGCTCCAGAAGCTCACCAATTAGTGGGTAAAGAGAATAATTACTTCAGGGAGGTATTAAGAGATCACACAAATGGGGCGGAATGGGGAGGAAGACAGCCTCCATCATGCCCAATACTTACCTTCACAGTTCTGATTCTGAAGTCTGTTTCCCTACACTTCTGTTTTCCCAATGTCAAATAATTAAAAGTGACTCTTATTCAACACTAAGAACTGAGGCCAGGCGCGATGGCTCACATCTGTAATCCCAGCACTTTGGGAGGCTGAGGCGGGAGGATCACAAGGTCAGAAGTTCGAAACCAGCCTAGCCAACATGGCAAAACCCGTCTCTACTAAAAATACAAAAATTAGCCAGGTGTGGTGGCACATGCCTGTAGTCCCAACTACTCAGGAGGCTGAGGCAGGAGACTCTCTTGAATCTGGGAGGCAGAGGTTGCAGTGAGCCGAGATCATGCCACTGTACTCCAGCCCGGGCAACAGAGCAAGACTCCGTCTCAAAAAAGAAAAAAAAAAAAAAAACCAAAACACTAAGGACTGGCTTCATCTAGTCCATGATAAACAGGATTTATAACACTGTGGGAATAACGTGGCATTTCCTCAAACGTGGAAACCTAAGAAAAGTTAATCTGCCTTCCTCAAAAAGTGTCCCAGTCATGTAAGTTTGAGAAATGCTACATAATTATGCTCTTGGGAATCACTGCGGAGACCAGCACTTTAAAGGCTCATTTAAGCCCTATGTTGGTTTTTAAAAATATTTAAACGAACGTTTGCCTAATGTGTTTAACCACCGAACTCATATTTCTTCCACCTATCTATTACTAGCAAGAAATACTAATGTAAAAATATTATGTCCCAGAGAAAAAAGGAAAAGAGAAATACTGTTGGGACAGCCTTAAGCATCATGTAGAGAAAGCCCCTACCATAATAATTTGAGTTTACAAATATGTCACTTCATTTTCCCAAAGGTCCCATGGGACATCTGGATTCACTGGTTTTGCTCTATCTAAAGTTCATCTGCTCTGCTTACACCCATACTCCTCAGTGGTTTTAACATCAAAACTCACTAAAAACACCTCTTACCTCTAACAAAAAATTAAAATAGTTCCCAAAACACATTCCTGAAACATAAACACTAACATCTGTCAAGAAAATAAGGTGACTCATACCTAAGGCTCTCAAAAAGTTTAGTCACACCTTCACATTTCAAAGTAAATAAAAACTCAGGGAACACCCTTCATATCAGTTAGTCTCATGATGTTATCAAAAGTCACAGTTTCTCCTCCATTTTCTTTATTCTGGTATCACAACATGAAGTTGCTAGTGCTTGCTGATTCATCCATAGGGTTTATCACTTCCCCTGATGTATGAATGGGAATAACATCTGATCATTTAACATTTTAGGGCTTCAATGTTTTTGTTAAAGCTTTTGGATGAAATTTCTTCGCTCAAGATTTTCTCTTGCTTAACTGTTATGATAAAAACAATAAAAAATTGTATGGCTTCATGGTATATTTGCACTTTTGCCAATATTGGCATGGGAAAAAAAAAACCCAAGAGAAATTGTTATGCTTCTTGCAACACAACAATAGGATTAAGGGAACTTTTTACATGAACAAAAACACTAAGAGACAAAATTAAGATTCAATCAGCAATTATTCACTTGTGAACCATTTACAACTGTTTCATAGCCTAGTTTGCCCTAGCCATCCAGAATGTGTGTGGACTCCCTTCCCCCAGTGTCTGTTGGTACATTCTAGAAATGCAAACTTAATTTTCATAGTCTATTTGCCTATGAATAATAATTAGGAAATTTTATGCCTCAAAGACTGTTCCAGGGTTATTAAAGGACATCATCAAGATTATTGATTAAGAATCTTCCCAACACTAGAGATACAATTAGGAAGATAAATCAGTTACCAAAGAAAAGTCACATACTAGCTGGTACCACAAATTGAACTATAGGTATATTTACATTCTCCATTCTTTTATCATTACTATTTTTCCCTTCCACGTGTGAAGATAATAATGTTGACACTACTGCTTTATTGCATTTTTTTATTTTTTTGAGACAGAGTCTCCCTCTGTCACCCAGGCTGGAGTGCAGTGGCGCAATCTCGGCTCACTGCAACCTCCGCCTCCCAGGTTCAAGCAATTCTCCTGCATCAGCCTCCGGAGTAGCTGGGATTACAGGCATACGCCATCACGCCCCACTAATTTTTATATTTTTAGTAGATACAGGGTTTCACCGTGTTGGCCAGGCTGGTCTTGAACTCCTGACCTCAGGTGATCCGCCCGCCTTGCCCTCCCAAAGTGCTAGGATTACAGGTGTGAGCCACCATGCCTGGCCAACATTACTGTTTATATGAAGAAAAAGAGATCCTAAAAATGGACCGGAACCCAGTGTGGTGGCTAATGCCTATAATCCAAACACTTTGGGAGGCCTAGGTGGGAATATCACTTGAGCTCAGGAGTTAGAGACCAGCATGACCAACATGGCAAAACCCTGTCTCTAAAAAGATAAAAAAAAATTGAAAATAGTAAGAGAAAAATGGACCAGCTAGGTGCAGTGGCTCACGCCTGTAGTCCCAGTACTTTGAGAGGTAGAGACGGGCGGATCACTAGAGCTCAGGTGTTCAAGATCAGACTGGGCAACATGGAGAGACCCCATCTCTACAAAATAAATAAATAAATAAATAAATAAATAAGCTGGGTGTAGTGGTGCACGCCTGTAGTCTTGCTACTCAGGAGGCTGAAATCGGAGAATCGCTTGAGCTCAGGAGGTTGAGGCTGCAGTGAGCCGTGATCGTGCCATTGTACTCCAGCCCCGGTGACAGAGCAAGATCCTGTCTCAAAAAAAAAAAGGACCGGCACACTACCTAGTTTTGGTTATAAACTCTTAGCAATCAGTTTTGTAAAAAGCTGTGGTATCACTAAAGCAATGTCAAAGAAAATACTGTTTCAAAAACCCTTCCAAATATTTTTTAAATGGTTAAGGTGACAAATGTTTCAATCTACTGAAAATAAATGTATCAGCAATATATATTTGAAACATATAAGGTGTCATAGACATACTAGAAACACTCACTACCTATATCTTGCCTATTTGTCAACAGCTAGAATAGTGGGACCGACTTCATTCAGCACATGTTCCTAGAATCAGTGTATGATTCCATTTAAAAGACACAGTTCGCTGAAAGTGCAGTATGGCAGTTCAAATATACAACATGTAGTTTAGACAGAAGTAAGTGAAAGATTCACAAATCAGTTGACAAGAGAAAGGCAAAAAGCCTGAAATTCCAGTTTTAAAGCACTCAAGGTTTCTTAGTACTAGAGATAAATTACTATTTGATTGTATTTATCAGTATACTTAGAATTCCTACTCATTTTTTTCTGTGGAAAAAAATTAAAGACTTGCTACCAAGATTAGGGCTATAAACTTAAAATTTTAAGATTATGCAATATCACAAGTGTTTTTCTTTCCATAACCTCAACTCCCACAAATCCAAACTAGACTTATAACAAAAATGCCATAAGAAGGTTCAACCACTGGGCATGGAACCTCTACTGCCACCATACCGCTAAAGGAAAAGTTCTGCTATGTATTTTGGGTCATCTTAACGCTATAGCTCAAGCAAGTCACTTCAATTTGCTATGCTGTGCACAGAGGACACATGGACATGCACATTCCTTAAATTGCTGTAACTACACGTCTTTTCTTACTAATTCTGAAACTAGTGCCAATCGTCATGTAAGTGCCAAACCGTTTTTTTTGTTTTGTTTTGTTTTGTTTTTTGAGATGGAGTTTTGCTCTTGTTGCCCAGGCTGGAGTGCAATGGTGCAAACTTGGCTCACTGCAACCTCCACCTCCCGGATTCAAGCGATTCTCCTGCCTCAGCCTCTCAAGTAGCTGGGATTACAGGCATGTGCCACCACGGCCGGCTAAAAATTTTTTGTATTTTTAGTAGAGATGGGGTTTCATCATGTTGGCCAGGCTGGTCTGGCACTCCTGACCTCAGGTGATCCACCCGCCTCGGCCTCCCAAAGTGCTGGGGTTACAGGCGTGAGCCACCGCGCCCAGACTCAAATCACATTTTTTAATGATGTTACAAACGAATGTCGATTTTCTCGATGTGATTCTCAGTTACAGAAACTTACAGAACTTTGCTTATCAACCCTAGACAATAAAACTATTCTACCTAGAGGCTCTAGGAAGCTTTCCTTACTCCACTGTACCTCACTCAAATCACTCCTTGATTTTACATACTCCTTAGTAGTCTTACAATCTATGATGCTCCATTACTTTTTTTTTTTTTGAAATTGATATACTTTCAATTTTCTCCTTTTCTGTGTTTTGGCCTTCTCAATTCTATTTTAAATGTTCTCAGGGCCCAGCCAGTGTCCTGTTTTGTATTCTGCAACGTCTAGAAGTTATTAAAAAGGCATGAAGGCTTTGCAAAAAAACAGCTTGAGGAAGTCATAACCTTTCTAAGCCTCAGTCTTCTCAGAGAATTGGGCTAGATTATCTAAGCTCCTTTTAACTCTTCAACTCAAGAAACGCTTGCTGAAAGTGTTCCCTTGGCTGCCGATCACCTTCAAATTCCAGCTCAAAACCCCCTTTGGAAGACATTCCCTAACTAATCCCACCCTACAGACTACCCTGCTCACCGAGCCTTGAGATTTAGAAATTCAGTGAATACCGAAGTAATTATCAGCAGATTGGCATACCGTTGGTCAAGGGGAAAAGCACTTGATGTGAGTAGGTAGCAGGATGGAATGAAAAGAGCATCTAGAGTCAAACTGTAAAGTGCTACTCCAACATAAGGTGATAGTACTAATTTTACAGATTAAATGCATACCAAAGTTAGTGCTGGAAAGAGCGCCAGCAGGAAGCAAAGCGAACTTTTAAAGGGCTGTTTAGTTCACTGGGCTCTCTCCTTCGCCACTCGATGCGCCCCTTAACCACAGAAAGTGGGAACAACGGGGTGGTCCAGGGCCCTTTACTCACAGCCCAGCAGGGAGGATTCTCCTACACCTTTTGAGCAGCCTCGCATTTCACTCAGTGTGTGCCATCCTTGGATATACCTTGGCCCCTACTCCCGTCCGTGAACACGGGAATGAGATTTACGGAATGAGATTAAATGCTGGACTAGGTCTTCTTCCTGCCGGGGCCAGGGGAGGACATTAGCGCCCCCTGACCCCCGCCACCCCCTCCTCGGCAAGTTTATTACCCACAGTCTCCCGACCGCACCGTCCAGACCCCGGGGCAGCTCAGCCCGTCGCCTCCCCCGGCGCTCCGAGCCTGGCCCGGCCTCTCCCAGGCCCCGGCCCCCCAGGCCCGCCGCTCCGCCCAGCCCGGGCCCCGCGCACCTTGCTCTTCACCTCCATGGTGCCCAGGCAGCCGCTGCCCGCCCCGTGCCGGTGGCTGCGGTTCATGCTGAACGCCGAGCCCCGCGACGGCCTCCTCCGGCCGGGCGGCCCCTCAGGAGCGCGGGGAGCGAGTGCGCGACTGGGGATCTCGGAAAGCGGTTGCGGCCCGGGCGCCTCCTCACAGGCACCTGCAGAGGGGGCGGCCGCAGCTCCGGCGTCCGCGCTGAGCTCCACTCCACCAGCTGCTCACACGGCGGGACCGAGGGTCGGACTGGTGGCGCGGCAGGCGGGGAAGCAGCTCCCTCCCTCCGGGCCCCGGCGGCGACGGCGACAGCGCTGGAGGAGAGGAGGGGGCGGAGCGGAGGCCACGGGCGCCGCAACCTCTCTCTCTGCCGCCTCCCCCGCGAGCCCGCGCGCGCGCACCCGAGCGGGCCACAGCCGCGGCGCGTGCGCGCGCTCACCTGCAGCCCCCGAAGATGCCGCAATCCCTCGCGTTCCGCCCACACCCAATAGAAAGCGCGCACCTGCGCCCGCGGCGCCAACCAATCGATACACGCCTCGCGCGGTGCGTGGGCGGGCTGCCGCCTCAAAACCCCGCCTACCACCGCACGATTGGTCCTGCGCTACGAGGGAGGGGCGGGATCACCTGAAGCCATGGCCCTCCGCCCCGCTTCAGGCCGGAGAGCCAGAAGGCGCATGCGCGGGTTCTGGAGTTTCCGCCCCGGGAAGGCACGCGGGGAGGCCGGCCGGAAGCGCGAGCGCACCTGAAGAAGGGCTCGGCTGGGTGGGCCTTTTGCGCACGCGCGAGCGCGCGCCTGGTTGCCCGGCTCCGCCGGGGCTCGCGCCGCTTGGCGCGCGCCAGTCACACGCACGGTCTAGGGGATTGGATGCGCCGCCCGGCCGGTTGCCGAGGCGCCGCGGGGCTATTCGGTTCCAGCCGGGCCCCCTTCCCGCTTCCACTTTGGGATGCTGCAGCCCCCAACGACGCCCCTCCACCGCCCCTTATCGTTGCTTAGGCGTCCCGCTGCAACTCTTGGTTGCAAAATTCAAGTTTTCCCGCCTCTGCGGCGGTTGCTGGGGGAGAAGCTTAGGGCTCTCTTGGCTTGATTTTGTCCGAAGAGACTCTGCACGCCTTAAGTCCGTCAGGTCGAGAGGGAAGGAAAGTGGGCTGAGGCGCGGGAAGGCTCCTTGCAGGCCCAGCCTCCCTGAGGATTTCTAGTTCAGTCTTTCAGGGCTTTTTTTTTTTTTTTTTTCTTTAAAAGTCTTCCTTTTCCCTCCTCCCGCCATTCCTTGGCCACTCGCTGTTTCTACAAATGACAGCCTCTAGGTTGTGTTCGTTTCCCGGAGTGACCAAGCTGTGTCCCAGAGCAACAAAACGCTGAATCCTCCTCTCTGAACGTCTCAGAGCCCGGCCTCTCTTCACACAGACCCTGTTGGTCATGGGGAGGAGAGGAGAAGACTGAAGCTTTTGGCTGGAGGAGATTCCCAGGTCCCAAGGTCTCCCTGTGGGACTTGGGAATCCAAGAGCTGTTGAAACCTGCAAGCCAGGAAGGGGACAGGGGAATGGAGGTGGAGGGGAAGGTCCAACCTGAGATTTGGCAAGAAGAGTGGTTAGGGTACCTTCCTCCCCTCATCTCCCTGCCCACCTCGGAGGCCTCCTAACACTTGTACCCCTGTTGCCCAGCACTTGTGACAAGTTCCAGGTTTTCCATTTTTGTGTGCATCTGAGTTTTGTGAGTAATCTGCCACCAGCCTAGAATGAAAGCTCCCGAAGGCGCAGGGACGGCTTGTGCTTTGCTGGCATTGAGTGGCACAGAACCCGACTCCCAGCGGGTACTCAGATGGGTCTTTGCTGGGTGCTGCCACTGAGGGTGTCCCTTCTGCAGGCTCTTTGCCCCACTTGGGTTCAAAGGCGAGAAGCTCATTTTTTTTCCCTCTGGAGGATTCAGGTAACCAGACGTTTTGTGGGAGGATTTAAGGTTTTTCTGGCCACCTGTGGCAGCACAGGTGGAAAGGACACCAATCGAAGCTGTATAATAAATAAGCAAGCTGCCTCCACCCCCTGTTTGAAAGCACATAGGAGGTGACTCAAGTTCAGCCGGAAATAAAGTGCATGTCAGGGCCTGTAACTCCCCTGTTTGGACTAGCACAGCAGTTCCCAACCTTTTTGTTTTCAAGACCCCTTTACACTATTAAAAATCATGGAGGACCCCAAAGTACTTTGTTTATGTGTAATGTCTTTCAATATTTATCTTAGAATTAAAACGGATGTGTCCAAAACATGGGAGTACACAAGCATGCATTCCAACAGTCATCAGAGTGATGATGTCATCACATGTCTTGTCCCTTCTGGAAAACTCCATTGTATACTCGTGAGACAATGGGAATGATGAGAACAAATGACGTCTTAGTTTTGTGAAAGCAGTTTTGGCCTTGCAGAGACCCCCGTAAAGGGGTCTCAGGGACTCCCAGAGACCACACTCTGATCATGGCTGGACTAGAAACCATGTCACCACCTTTAGAGAGCTCCGTTCTTAGGTCTCCTCCTCCTCTCCCTGATTGGCAAGGCCACACCCTGGGAGCAGCACCCCAGCTCTGTGTGAGTGAGTGTTGGGTGGTTGAGTTTTACTCCTGTTATCGGTACTGATTTATCAGGAAGTTCGTGGGTGCCAGTGCACCTGCGTGGGCCCTGCATTCCTGGAGGTGTCGTCACATCCTCTCTCCCTTCCCCAGGTGTGGCATCCCTCTTTACTTGGACTTTCCTTTCTAGAGGGAGGGCCAGGCCAGAGCTTCCTGGATTTCTTAAGGAAAATTATTTCAACCCGTGCGCCTGTGTTGTATAAGGAAGAAATGTAGAAAATAGTTGGAATTTGATAAAGGTATTGTGAAGGAAGAAAATCCTTTCATTCTGAGAGATGTTAAGGCCACAAGTGTGTTCACTGGGCCTGAATTTCAGCCTTTCTTGAGAAGCATGATCAGCACAGACGAGGATTTTATATTCCCGTTTCTTCCATTTGAAGGCTAACCCTAACCTTATTTCTGTCCATCATCCCTCCCCACCCCCAAATCCTCAAGCTAAAGCTGATCAAGACTTACAAGTGGCCTAAAAAGCTAGTCCCCTGCCTGGGAGAATTAATACTCAGTGGGTTAGGGAGATAAGTAAGGTGAACATATGACATTATGGACTCTCTAAATTATAGGTTCACAGAATCATTAGTCCAGAATGGGCTACCAGAGATAATCACGCCCATACACTGTCAGGCCTCTCCACTCTCTGAAAGAAGTTAGTGAAGGTTACACTCCTGCTTTCCGCTCCTTTTCAATACTGTCTGTGTCTTTAGGTTCTACAAATACCCTGTTGTGTTTGTTTGAAAGCTACCTTGTGAGGTGAAAGGAGTTTGTAATTTTCCACAATTGGTTTTCTTAATTCATTATTGTGTAATGATTCTTCTTCCTTTCCTTCTTCCTCTAACTCTTAGGAAAAAAAAAAAAGGTGGCAAGAAGTCATCTGTAATGCTGGTAAAAATTTTTTCAATAAATTTCTCTTGCCAGCTCTTTTTCTCCTTGATTGCACAAGTTCCAATTCTGATGGAGCTGGTTAATCATTCTTTGAGAAATAGTTGAAGTGTATATTTACGAATATCAGACTACTCACTGAAGCATTTTAAGCCCTTTAGCAGAGGTGGAATTAAGTCACATGATCTGTTTTCTGGTTAATAGCTTATAATACTGTACTGCTTTTTGCGCGGGGCCGGGGTGGTGGTGCTCACAGACAGAGAGACGAATGAATTGTTTTCTGTAGCCTTTAGGACGTGAGAGCCCTTTTAGGTAAAAACTCAGCTTTGCAGGAGGCAGTATGTGCCAGGCACGGTGCCTAAGCCTTGCCCTTGGCTTGGTCTGCCACGGGTTTGCTTTCTGACCCCTCTCTCGGACTCAATTTCTCCATCAGTAAATGCAGGACCTGATGAGATCATCTCCACAACCCCTTCCAGCTCATAACATTCTATGGTACTCCAGGGATAATGGAGATTGATCATTATTTCAACGTTACCAGGGATGAACTGGAATGAAAATAATAATCTTTCCATCAGGGTCAACAGACAGGCTGCAGTCATCAGCCAAACTATTCCACTTCCCAGGAGGTGTTGATGAAGATAGTTGATAGTTAACATTTATGAGACCTACCAGGTGCCAGAAACTGGCTAAGCTGCTATTTACTTATTTGATTTTAAGTTGCATGAAAGAACTTCATATTTGGAGGCACTCAGATCTTTGTTTTTTAAACTGATAGACATTTATTTGAGTCGTTGCTCTGCTCCTTGCTGTCTGGGTGACCTTGACCCTGTTCCCTTAACCACTCAGAGCCTCAGATTTCTCCTCTGTTCCTCTATAAACAGAAGTAGACAGCAATGCCTACCTCACCAGATTGTTGCAGGGCTCAGATGAGAAACCATACATGAAACTGCTCTGCAAACCATCAAGTCTGGTACAGATATTACTGGGTTTCATTTAGCAAATAATGTTGCCTACCAAAGCCTTTGAAAGGAATTCCTTGAAATAAAATGGAAATGTGTAATAAATAAATGCTTCTTTTTGTTTTCACACCGGGTAACCTCTCAGTAGACATCCCTCAGAGAGGCCAAGAGCAATCATTAAGAGCATGACTCAAGCCAGATACATACAGTTGAGTCCTGCCTCTGCCATTTTCTAACTATGTGACCTTAGGCAAGTTCTTAACTTCTTTGAGCCTCTGTCTTCTCATCCGTAAAATGAGCATAATAAGACAATGAATTGTTTTAATTCATATACAAAGCACTTAGGATAGTGCCCAACGGAGAGTAAGGATGCCCTAAGTGTTACATATTATTGTCATTATTGCTGTCTAATTATTTTTATTACCTAGTGTCATAATATAATTCATTAATGTAGCATGTATGTAATGAGCCCCAACTGTATGTATAACATTGTGCATGGAGATAAAGGAAAACAACAACGAAAGAATGACACTGTGATTGATTCCTGCCGTTGAGCACTGCACCTTCCATGGACAGACTGCTCCAACAAACGTTCCTGGAGCACCTACCATGGATCAGACAAAGAAACAGACATGAACGCGACAGAGTGCTTGCCTCCAAGGAACTCAGGGTCGAGCTGAGAAGTCAGACTCATGGAGAGGGAACCACAAACTCCCCTGGAGATGGTGGGCACAGCAGCTAAGGAGGCGGGCACTAGACTTGACCATTCAGGGGTCACATGTGGTTCTGCCACCACCCCGCTGTGGAACCCTGGACACTTGTCTCAATCTTTGTTTCCTCAGGGTAAAATGAAGATAGTAATAGTATCTACCTTCTTTGATTTCATAATTATTGATTGAGGCTGGGCGTGATGGTTCATGCCTGTTTCCTAGCTCTTTGGGAGGCCGAGGCATGAGGATTGCTTCAGCTCAGTAGTTCGAGACCAGCCTGGGCAACATAGTGAGACTCTGTCTCTATTCTTTTTTAAAAACAAATTATTATTATAAGGCTGGGAACAGTGGCTCACGCCTGTAATCCCAGCACTTTGGGAGGCCGAGGCGGATGGATCACCTGAGGTCGGAGGTTCGAGACCAGCCTGACCAACATGGAGAAACCCCGTCTCCACTAAAAAATACAAAATTAGCCGGGTGTGGTGTTGCATGCCTGTAATCCCAGCTACTCGGAGGGCTGAGGCAGGAGAATTGTTTGAACCCGGGAGGCAGAGGTTTCAGTGAGCCGAGATCGTACCATTGCACTCCAGCCTGGGCAACAAGAGTGAAACTCCATCTCAAAAAAAAAAAAATTATTACTGATTGAGTATCTATTATGTGCCAGGTACTAGTCTATTTTTTTTTTTCTTTTTTCTTTTTGAGACAGAGCCTCATCCTGTTGTCCAGGTTAGAGTGCCGTGGCGTGATCACAGCTCACTGCAACCTCTGCCTCCCAGGCTCAAGTGATCCTCCTACCTCCAGCAAATGTTCCAGCCTCCCAAGTAGCTGGGACTACAGGTTCGCACCACCGCTCCTGGCTAATTTTTAAATTTTTGTAAAGACAGGGTCTCACTGAATGGCGTGAACCCGGGAGGCGGAGCTTGCAGTGAGCCGAGATGGCGCCACTGCACTCCAGCCGGGGGGACAGAGCGAGACTCCGTCTCAAAAAACAAAACAAAACACAACAAAACAAAAAAAGACAGGGTCTCACTATGTTGCCCAGGCTGTTCTTGAACTCCTGGACTCAAGCAATCCTCCCACCTTGGCTTCCCAAAGTGTTGGGATTACAGGCACGAGCCACTGCACCCGGCCCCATGTAGTATTCCAGATGTTAAGGAAATTGTAGTTTTAAAAAAAGACAAAATCCTGGAGCTGACATTTGCAAATAAATGAATTTAAGTATATAGTGTGAAAGTGATAAGAGCCATGGAGGAAAATAAAGCTGGGAAGTGGGATGGGAGGCCTGAGGTGGTGGAGTGAGGAGTGGAGGGAGAAAGAAAATTTAAAATAGGGTAGCAAGATGGCTTCTCTGGGACATTGGAGGTGAGAAAGTGATCCTTGTGTTTCTGCAGGTTTAGGGGGCCGGGACTCAGGATGGGCGTGAGGATTAAGGGAGATAAAGCTCACTTGGTGCCTGGCACACAACAGGGCTCAGAAAGCACCAGCTGCTATTTTAAGCTATTACTCAGTGCTAAGGCCAGGGGATGAAAGGAGAAGAGTGGGAGCAGCAGAGAGAGAATGACTAAGTCAGCCCCGGGGCAGGGGGGGTCTGGAGTGTTTCACGGGTGAAGTGACTTAGCGCTAGGGCTGAAGAATGAGTAGGAGTTTGCTAGAGGCACGGAGGGGAGGAGACATTCCAGGAGACAGAGCTTCACAGGCAGTGGTGTGGGGGCAGGGAAAGAACATGGTGTATTCCCCAGCCAGCGCGTAGAGCGTGGGTGTGTGCTGGGTGGGGGCCCTCTCTGGAGATTGGGACTGGAAAAGTAGGTGGGAAGCAGATTGAGAAGGGCCTCGGAGGCCATGGTGCAGAGTTTATGCTGGGAGACTCCACACATTTAAAACTGGGGAATGAAAGAATCAGATTTGTGTTTTAATAACATCTACTGAGGAGGCAGGCAGTGGGGCAGCAAATTAGTGAGACTTGCAAGGAAGGCTGTGATTAAATGGCCAAATAAGTGGTGTGGCCTGGGGGGTTTAGGGAGGAGGGAAGGCATCCATTCATGTATTTTTTCATTCATTCAGCTCGTATTTATTAAGGTGTAGCTAAGAGCCAGGCACAGGCTAAATGCCCAGGTTACAAGGGTGAGAGACAGTCAGCAAGTGCACCAATGTGGGGTGGAAGGAGAGGCTGGGTGGGGACTGCAGGGGACCAGAGCTTCCGCCCCACAGAAGGGACTCACCTCCAGTCCATACGGCTGCAGCTTCGTGGGAAGGAGGGCTTTGAAGTGGGCAGATCTGATTCTTTAAGAGAGGCTGGATGGTTTTTGTTTGTTTTTTTCAGAGACAGGGTCTTGCTCTATTGCCCAGGCTGGAGTACAGCGGTGCAATCATAGCTCACTGCAGCCTTGAAACCCTGAACTCAAGCAATTCTCCCACCTCAGCTTCCTGAGCAGCCAGGACTACAGGCGTGTGCCACCATAACTGGCTAGTTTTTTATATTTTTTTGTAGAGATGAGATCTCACTATGTTGCCCAGGCTGGTCTGGAACTCCTGAGCTCAAGCGATCCTTCCTCCTCGGTCTCCCAAAATGCTGGCATTACAGGTATGAGCCACTGCATCCAGTTAGAGACTGGACGTTTTTATGTGAAACTTCTTGATTTTTAAATGTTGGCAACTAATCGAACAGGGTACAGTGAGTGAAATGAGTGGAGCAAGTGTGTGTGTGTGTGTTGTGTGTGTGCTTGTGTGTGTGCATCCATGCACGTGTACATGCCTTTGCTTAGACAGAGGCATGAGCCACTGTACCCGACCAGGCCTGGAGCTTGGAGTGAAGGAGAAGAATGGCTTAAAATGAGACTGAGGCCAGACATGGTGGCTTACGCCTGTAATCCCAGCACTTTTGAGAGGCCGAGGAGGGCAGATCACTTGAGGTCAGGAGTTCGAGACCACCCTGGCCAACATGGTGAAACCCCATCTTTGCTAAAAATACAAAAGTTAGCCGAGCGCGGTGGCACACACCTGTAATCCCAGCTTCTTGGGAGGCTGAGGTGGGAGGATTGCTTGAACCCGGGAGGTGGAGTTTGCAGTGAGCTGAGATTGTGCCACTGCACTCCAGCCTGGGTGACAGAGCAAGACTCCATCTCAAAAAAAAAAAAAAAAAAAAAAGAGAGAGAGACTGACCATGGCCAGATCATGCAGCCTCTTGCAGGCTATGACAAGGACATTGAATTTTATTCTGAGGTCATTGAGAAGCTATCTTGGAACAATTAGAAATAATTTTAAGATCTGTGGCATCTGAATCAGACCTAGATGATGGGAGAAAAGGAAGAGGTGTTCTGGGCAGGAGAATGGCAAGAACAAAGGTTTGAGCAGAGGTTGATCAAGGTGAGGACAGTGAGGCAGGCTGTTCACATGGAGGGATGTAAAGACAATGGGAAGCCTTGGGAGATGACATTTGAACGGGGAGGCTGGCGCCATTTTATAGAGATCATCGAGGCAAGATCTTTAGTCTCTTCCAGATTTTATCTTGTAGGCCAGAGTGTCCCAAATGTGACTGAGGAAAAGAATTGTCTTGGGTGCTTATTAAAAATGCAGATTCCAAGCGCCTCTTCTGAGATCTCATGTCTGGTAGTCTGGAGTGGGGCCCAGGAAACCTATAATTATTATTATTTTTTGAGACAAGGTCTCACTCTGTCACCCAGGCTGGAGTGCAGTTGCACAATCACTACTCACTACAGTCTCGCCCTCCCAGGTTCAAGCAAGCCTCCTACCTCAGCCTCCCGAGTAGCTAGGACTACAGGTGTGCGCCTCCACACCGGGCTAATATTTTTTATTTTTTGTACAGATGGGGTTTCACCTTCTTGCCTAGGCTGGTCTCAAACCCGTGGGCTCAAGCAATCCACCTGCCTTGGCCTCCCAAAGTGTCAGAATTACAGACGTGAGCCACCACACCTAGCAGGGAACCTGTAATTTGGACTGTCATCCTGGTGATCCTTATCTCAAGCAACTTTAGGAAATACTGATGTAAGTATTCAGGTGTCATCGCAGGTTTTTGACCCGGGAGTCAGAAATTGGTGTGTTAAGACAGATTTGAGGAAAGAGAGCTGCAGGCAGGCCTGCATTTGAAGAGGCCCTTGGAAGAGGAACTTGCACAGAATGTGAAGGTCTGGACTTAGGCTGTGGAAGGGAACTGTATTTGTTTTTTGGTGTGTTTTGTTTTGTTTTTGAGACAGAGTCTTGCTTTGTCGCACAAGCTGGAGTGCAGTGGCTTGATCTCAGCTCACTGGAACCTCTGCCTCCTGGGTTCAAGCAATTCTTGTGCCTCAGCCTCCTGAGTAGCTGGGATTACAGGCGTGCACCACCACGCCTGGCTAATTTTTGTATTTTTCGTAGAGAGAGTTTCACCATGTTGGCCAGGCTAGTCTCGAACTCCTGACCTCAAGTGATCTGCCTGCCTCGGCCCCGCAAAGTGTGGGATTACAGACGTGAGCCACTGCGCCTGGCCAGGAAGTGTATTTGTTCACAAAGTACCACACGCTGGGTGGCTTAACACAACACAATTTTGCTGTCTCACAGTTCTGGAGGCTAGAAGTCTGAAATCTATGTATTGGCAAGGTTGGTTCCTTCTGGAGGCTCTGAGGGACAGGCTGTTCCGTGCCTCTCTCCCAGCCTCTGTGGCTGCCAGCAATCACTAGTGTTCCTTGACGGGCAGCCGAATCACTATGAGCTCTGCCTCCATCATCACATGCATCACGTGGTGTTCTCTGTGTGTGTGTGTGTGTCTGTCTGTCTGTCTGTTTCTGTGTCTATTTTTATAAGGGCACCAGTGATTGGATTTAGGACTACTCTAATGACCTAATTTTAATTTTTTTTTTTTTTTGAGGTGAAGTCTTGCTCTGTCGCCCAGGCTGGAATGCAGTGGCATGATCTCGGCTCACTGCAACCTCCACCTCCTGGGTTCAAGTGATTCTCCTGCCTCAGCCTCCTAAGTAGCTGGGACTGCAGGTGCTTGCTACCACACCCAGCTAAATTTTTGTGCTTTTAGTAGAGATGGGGTTTCGCCATGTTGGCCAGGCTGGTCTCGAACTCCTGACCTCAGGTGACCTACCCACCTTGGCCTCCCAAAGTGCTGGAATTACAGGTGTAAGCCACCATGCCAGGCCTGACCTCATTTTAGTTTTATTACATCTGCAAAGGCCCTATGTCCTAATAAGTTCTCACTCCCAGGTACTGGAGATTAAGACTTTAACCTATCTTTTTGGGGAACACAATTCAGTCTACAACAGGAACATACTGATGGAGTAATAATCAAAATTCTTCTATAATACGGATCACAGTGGCTGGGAACACTGTGCTATGCATTTCACAAGCGTTCCATCCTCACAACTATTTGGTGTTAATACACCATGTTTATATTGTTCAAAAAAAAGAAGAGCAGGCCGGGCGCGGTGGCTCACGCCTGCAATCCCAGCACTTTGGGAGGCCAAGGCAGGCGAATCACGAGGTCAGGAGATCTAGAGCATCCTGGCTAACACAGTGAAACCCCGTCTCTACTAAAAATACAAAAAATTAGCTGGGCGTGGTGGCGGGCGCCTGCAGTCCCAGCTACTCGGGAGGCTGAGGCAGGAGAATGGTGTGAACCCAGGAGGTGGAGTTTGTGGTGAGTCGAGATGGTGCCACTGTACTCCAGCCTGGGCAACAGAGCAAGACTCCATCTCAAAAAAAAAAAAAAAAAAAAAAGAAGAGCAGACTGAGTCTTGAAGAGGTGAGGCTTCCTGCTCAGAGCCTTGTCATCAAGGCAGAAATTTGGCCAGAAAGCACAGTTGAGGCAGGAGAAGGAAGAGGAAACAGAATAGTGAAATGCTTGGAGCAAGGACTCTGGAGTCATACTTGGGTTCAAGTCCTGATTCTGCCACTAGGGGAAGTGAGCTGGCCTCCCTGACTCAGTTTCTTCATCTGTAAAATGGGGATAATAATGGTACCTATTCCTTGGATTTTTCATAAGGATCCAATGAGATATTTTTAAGGGGTTTGATATAGTGCCTAGTACTATACATAGTAAGCTCTCAAAAAATTGTCACTATAATTCATATTATTCAACTATTTGGGTGTTTTTTTTTTTTTTTTTTTTTTAGAGACAGTCTCACTCTGTTGCCCAGACAGGAGTGCAGTGGCACAATCACGGCTCACTGCAGCCTTGACTTCCCAGGCCCAAGCGATCCTCTCACCTCAGCCCCGCAAAGTAGCTGGGACCCCAGGCATGTGCCACCATGTCCACCTAATTTTATTTATTTTTTTGTAGAGATGGAGTCTCACTATGTTGCCCAGGCTGGCCTCAGCTCCTGGGTTCAAGCGATCCACCTGCCTCTGCCTCCCACAGTGCTGGGATTATAGGCAGGAGCCACCACACCAGTCTCTTTAACTATTAAGAGACAGAGGAGGAGTGGACAGATAAGCAAAAACCATTGTGGGCATTCACGCAAGGGGAGGAGACTATTATCATCCCCATTTTAACCTTTAAGTTACGTGTCGCCTGAAAATTGAGGAAGAAGAAAAGTCTGAAGGATTTGTTGAAAAGCTCTTTGCCTGGCACTTAATACATTCTCTTAATGGCTGTCCCGTGACTGGCCAGGACATGTATTTGGAACTTTGGGAAACAAGACAGTGTAGTGATAGGAATAAAAGGCATATCATGGGCCCCTGCCGAGTGGATATTGAGGAAATGAGGACCATAGTGACAAATGGCAAGGAATCAACCATGGCTGGAGGCAGCCACGAATAGAAACAGAAAAGATGAAGGAGCATTAAAATGTGCAGGTGTTGGCCAGTCGTGGTGGCTCACACCTGTAATCCCAGCACTTTGGGAGGCTGAAGCAAGCAGATCACAAGGTCAGGAGTTCAAGACCAGCCTGGCCAATACAGTGAAACCCCGTCTGTACCAAAAATACAAAAAATTAGCCAGGCATGGTGGCAGGCGCCTGTAATCCCAGCTACTTGGGAGGCTGAGACAGGAGAATTATTTGAACCTGGGAGGCGGAGGTTGCAGTGAGCCAAGATCATGCCCGGGCGACAGTGGGAGACTCCGTCTAAAAAAAAAAATGTGCAGGTGTTGTTTCTAAAGGTACATGTAGGCTGGGCTTGGTGGCTCATGCTTGTAATCCCAACACTTTGAGAGGCCGAAGTGGGAGGACTCCTTGAGCCTAGAGGTTCGAGACCAGCCTGGGCAACACAGTGAGACACCATCTTAATTAATAAATAAAAAATTATTTTAAAATTAAAAACAGATAAATAAAATAAAGGTACATATACACTCTCATTTCATCTTTTTTTTTTTTTTTTTTTTGAGATGGAGTTTAACTGTCACCCAGGCTGGAGTGCAGTGGTGCCATGTCGGCTCACTGCAACTCCCGCCTCCTAGGTTAAAGTGATTATTGTGCCTCAGCCTCCTGAGTAGCTGGGATTACAGGCAAGTACCACCATGCCTAGCTAATTTTTATATTTTTTGGTAGAGACAGAGTTTCACTATGTTGGCCAGGCTGGTCTCGAACTCTTGACCTCAAGTCATCCGCCCACCTCGGCCTCCCAAAGTGCTGGGATTACAGGCATGAGCCACCACACCTGGCCTCTCATTTCATCTTAAGGTGATGGGCACATATCAGTTTGCTTGTGACTTTCCCAGTTATAGTCCTGAGAGTCCCAAGAAACCTTCCAGTCCCTTGTATACCCTATTTTATCTTCATCAAAACATATGGATTTAGGTACTGTTATCATCCTCAATTTATAGATTGGAAATAAAGGCACAGAGACGTTAAATAGCTTGGCCAGCATCACACAGATGAGTGGCAGAGCTGTGTGGTATTGAAACCCAAGCAGTTGGGTTCCAGAGTCCTTACCCTTTTATATTGCCTTTTTTATGGTCAAATGAATTTCTATTATTAGTTTAAAACTTTCTTCCTTCACGAAATACATCATTTTATTTGGGACCAGAAAGCTTGCCTGTGTCTTTTTCCTCCTGCCCGGAGATAATCCTACAGGTAAAAAGTCAGTTAAGAGTCAGGTTGCAATGCTTGTTGGCTTCCAGGAGCCTTCTAGAAACATGATATCCTCCCGGGGATCTGCCCCGCAGCCCCAGCGTCTGATCCGAATTCCTCATGGGAATTTTTAAGGAGGAGGAAGAGTGGTTAACCATGGAGAAGAGTTTCCAAAATGAAAATAAACCAATAAACAACATGACTTGTTAACGGAGATCCAGTGACTTCGCCTTTTTAAGTTCAACACGAAGGCGGAGAGAACGAAATCATTTATAGAACTCTTATCTCCCCCAGGAGATATTTAAGAAGTGAACATATTTTCTGAAATTTAAAGGAATGCCAAGTTTATGTAAAATTATACCAATGATGACAGAAGCTTGAGAACAACAACAAAGCCAGCCAGAGTTGATGCCCACGCTTTCAGGCTGAGAAACACAGAAGAGGACAAGAAGAGGGCAGCATGAACATCATGAAACTGGGGTGATGGGGAGCAAGGCAGGGAGCCTCTCTGAGCTGGGAGAGCTTGGACAGGGGACCTCAGCTTTCTGGCTCTCTAAAATTAGATGCAGGGCCAGGCACAGTGGCTCACACCTGGAATCCCAGCACTTTGGGAAGCTGAGGAGAGGATTGCTTGAGTTCAGGAGTTTGAGACCAGCCTGGGCAACATGGTGAAATCCCATCCCTACAAAAGATACAAAAATTAGCCAGGCGTGGTGTTGCATGACTGTAGTCCCAGCTAACTGGGAGGCTGAGGAAGGAGGATCACTTAAACCCAGGAGGTTGAGGCCACAGTGAGCTATGTTTGTGCCACTGCACTCCAGCCTGGGCAACACAGTGAGACCCTGTCTCAAACAAACAAACAAAAAACACACACAGGAAAAAAAGAAAAATTGGAATTCCACTAGCGCTGGGCATGCTGGCTCATGTGTGTAATCCCAGCACTTTGAGGGGCTGGTGTGGGAGGATTGCTTGAGCCCAGAATTTTGAGGCTGCAGTGAGCTATGATTGTGCCACTGTAGTCCAGCCTGGGTGACAGAGCAAGACCCTGTTTCTTTCTTTCTCTTCCTTTCTTTCTTTTCTTTTCTTTCTCTTCTTTCCTTTTTCTTTCTTTCTTTTTTTTTTTTTGAGACGGAATTTTGTTCTTGTCGCCCAGGCTGGAGTGTAATGGCACAATCTCTGCTCACTGCAACCTCTGCCTCCTGGGTTCAAGTGATTCTCCTGCCTCAGCCTCCCTAGTAGCTGGGATTACAGGTGCCTGCTACCACTCCCAGCTAATTTTTATATTTTTAGTAGAGATGGGGTTTCACCATGTTGGCCAGACTAGTCTCAAACTCCTGACCTCAAGTGATCCGCCCACCTCAGCCTCCCAAAGTGCTGGGATTACAGGCATGAGCCACCACACCCAGCCAACCCTGTTTCTTAAAAAAAAAAAAAAGAAAAAAGAAAAAAGAAAAGCATCCCAACAGCTAATAAAGATCTTAACACTGTTTCTGGCACATGGCACATGCTGAATAAATGGTATCTGTCACTGGTCCAGACTTCTCTGGGTTTCTATTTTGGCTTGTGATTAGAGACAGCCCCAAGCTTGTGTTCATCAAAGGCTCACTGTGTCAGGCCCAAGCTAAGGGTTCTACACACATTTTGCTATTTAATCCTCACATTAATCCAGGTACTATTATTATTATGATCCCATTTGCAGATGTGAAATTGACACTTTAGAGGGGAGAATAAATAGGTTTGCCTAAAAGATTTACGCCAAGAGGAATGGGAGTAGCCTGGGATGAGGACTGAGGGCTACTCTGACATTGCTTTCTACTGCACAACTTTGCAGGAAAAAAAAATGCAATTTTCATAATTCCAGGTGCCTTTTTTTTTTTTTTTTTGAGATGGAGTCTCACTCTGTCACCCAGGCTGGAGTGCAGTGGCACCATCTTGGCTCACTGCAATCTCCTCCTCCTGGGTTCAAGCGATTCTCCTGCCTCAACCTCCTAAGTAGCTGGGATTACAGGTGCGCACCACCATGCCCGGCTAATTTTTGTATTTTTACTAGAGACGGGGTTTCGCCATGTTGACCAGGCTGGTCTCAAACTCCTGACCTCAGGTGATCCGCCTGCCTCAGCCTCCTAAAGTGCTGGGATTACAGGCGTGAGCCACCGCACCTGGCCCCAGGTGCCTTTAAGTTTAAAGGGATCTACTTGTTTCTGGAAAGTGCCAGTGGGAATTTCCAAAACGGAGCAAGGTGTGCCTGGAACTTTTCTTGAGTGGGGCATCTTTGCTCCTGTTTAGAGGCAGAAACTTTAGGTGGAAGGTGTTTCCTGCGCAGTAGAAGCACTTCAAGGTAGACTTGAGGAACTTGTACCCTAGGGCTAAATCCTGCTCACTCCTCAGTTTCATCATCCCAGGGTAAGTGTGTTCAAAAGCCTCCACTTCAAACAGTAGTCCTTGACTGGATGTGGTGACTCACACCTGTAATCCCAATACTTTGGGAGGCTGAGGCAAGAGTGCAAGACCAGCCTGGGCAACACCCTGTCTCTACAAAAAATTAAAAAATTAGCCAGGTGTGGTGGCATTCGACTGTAGTCCCAGCTACTCAGGAGGCTGAGATGGGAGGATTGCTTGAGCCGGGGAGGTTGAGGCTGCAATGAGCCATGACCGCACCACTGTACTCCAGTGAGACCCTGTCTCAAAACAAAACCCAAAAACCAGCAGTCCTTAAAATAGGATGTTTGTGCATATGGGCTGTGTTTTTCCTGTTACTTGGTGAAAATGGTAAGGAGAATGTTTATCTTAGTCTACTAACCTAGTCTGAGTTTTAAAATCACGAGCAGTAAATATTGCTTGTTATTTATATGTGGCTCTTTTGGTATTTTTTTTTCTTTGTTGATCAGTTCTATGACTTGGGGGAGAAAGGTCTCCCACCTCCATCTTTAAAATCAGAAGGGTGCAGGTTTAGTGATGTGCATATCAAGTCTGGTGATGAACTTGACATCCTAAGCTCTCACCCTTTGAATGGCTCTAAATGAGAAACCTGGATTCTGGGCATTTTTCTTCATGTGGCTGATTCTCTCACACTCATACAGTCATTCCTTCAGTGATGTATTCATTCATACACCAAACATGGAGGACCTGCCACACCTTATTTTTTCTTTAAATTCTTCTTTATTTAAACTTAAATAGAGACGGGGTTTTGCTATATTGTCCAGGCTGGTCTCGAACTCCTGGGCTCAAGCGATCTGCCATCTTGGCCTCCCAAATTGCTGGGATCCCAGGCATGAGCCACCGCGCCTGGCTACCTTCCTCAGTTTAGACAACTCTTCTCTCTCCAGCAGCCCCGTGCCTCTCAGAGTGCTAAAGTACTGGTTTTTTAAATTGTCCAACTGTTGCAGGTGGATACTGCTGTAAAATATAATAAAAATAAATTACCAGAAAAATAAGATTTTAAAACCTCAAAGACATACAAAATACACACTTTAATTTTTTAGTTTAAGATTCGACAGAGGCTGGGCACGGTGGCTGATGCCTATAATCCCAGCACTTTGGGAGGCTGAGGCGGGTGGATCACTTGAGGTCAGGAGTTGGAGACCAGCCTGGCCAAGGTCTGGTGAAACCTCGTCTCTACTAAAGATACAAGAATTAGCCAGGCGTGGTGGCATGTGCCTGTAGTACCAGCTACTAGGGAGGCTGAGGCAAGAGAATTGCTTGAACCCAGGAGATGGAGGTTGCAGTGAGCTGAGGTCGGGACACTGCCCTCCAGCCTGAGCAACAGAGCGAGACTCTGTCTCAAAAACAAACCAACCAACCAACAAAAAACAATCAACAGTAGCCAGGCGCAGTGGCTCACACCTGTAATCCCAGTACTTTGGGAGGCCAAGGCGGGCTGATCACGAGGTCAGGAGATCGAGACCATCCTGGCTAACACGGTGAAACCCCGTCTTTACTAAAAATACAAAAAAAATTAGCCAGGCATGGTGGCGGGCACCTGTAGTCCCAGCTACTCAGGAGGCTGAGGCAGGAGAATGGCGTGAACCCGGGAGGCAGAGCTTGCAGTGAGCCGAGATCGCACCATTGCACTCCAGCCTGGGTGACTGAGCGAGACTCTATCTCAAAACAAAAAAACAAAACAAAAAAACAAACCTCTGTCCTTGAGATTGTATCTTCAAGTCCCTTGTCAAATCATCCTACAGCTACAGCTAGGTAGAGGGAGTGAAGCACAAGTTTGAAGGCAGCCGCCTTGAGTTCCGATCTCAGCTCCGCTCTGGCTGTGATTGGGGCAGCTGCCTCAGCTTCCCCAGGTTGGACACAGTAACCTCACCAAGCAACTGCAAGGATAAAATGAGAACAATGTGTGTGAAAGGCTCCTGGGAGGTGTTTGTTTCCTTCTAGGTCCTTCTTGCCATGGAGTCGAGGATGGGGATTTGTGGTTGAGGTTTCCAACAGAGGGCACTGTCTGAGCTGCAAGTGGGGAATCAGAGACAGAGAAAGGAGCATTAGTAAGAAACTCCAAAGGAGCTGGTGTATTCCTAGAATTTTGATTTAATTGAGGTCAGAGTCATTTTACTCATCACTGCTGCACAGTCTTTAGGGTGATATGGAAAGATAATGTTTCTGTGGGTTTGGAGGCTATTTAAGGACAAGAAGTGGCCATGTACCAAAATTCCGTGGACACTCTCTACACTTTAATCCCTCTCTGAACTCTTTGTGTCCTAAGTATTATCATTTGTCTTCCACTGCTCTATCTCCCATGTAATCCATCTCTGATAACAGCACCACTATCTCTCCAGTCATCCAGGACTCTAACTTTATTTTGAACCCTCTTTCTCCGTCACTCTCCATATTCAAGTGGCTGCCTGATTCTAAACCTCTAACACAGGCAGACGCAGTGGCTCATGCCTGTAATCCTGGCACTTTGAGAGGCTGAGGCAGGCGGAGAGTTTGAGACCAGCCTGGGCAACATGGCGAAACCCTGTCTCTACAAAAAATACAAAAATTAACTGGCATGGTGGTGGATGCCTGCAGTCCCAGCTACTTGGGAGGCTGAGGCAGGAGGATCTCTTGAGCCCAGGGGGTGGAGGCTGCAATGAGCTATGATCATGCCACTGCACTCTAGCCTGGGCGATAGAGTGAGACCCTGTCTCAAAACAACAAAACAAAGCAAAACAAAAAAACAACCTCTAACATGCTGGTCTTCCCCTGTTAGCATGTAACAGCATCCCCAAGTCAGACACTCATCACCTCCTGCCAGAACTAAAAGCCACATCCAGAGGAGTTACAGGAGGCCTCTGCTGAGGGCTACAGGGGCAGCAACCTGCCCTGCCCCCTCCCTTCCCCCTCCCTTAGCATAGTACTCAGTTCTTTCCAAGGTCTCCAGGCTCTGGCCCCAACCCCCCACCTTTGGTTTCCACAGCATTTCCCAGAGAAGTGAAATGCTGTGCTTAGGGTCCCACAGTAAATGACAGAGGGCAGGTCTTTTGGACGTAAATCCAGTTCTCTTTCCGCTCTCCTCCACTCTCAGCACACCAAAGGAGGTCCAGAGATTGGTGACTAAATTGATCACGTTCAGATCCCCCATCTGTGGAGTGAAGTTTTGTTTTTTTTTTTAGAGACCGGGTCTCACTAGTTGCCCTGGCTGGAGTGCAATGGCATGATCATGGCTTACTGCAACCTCAACTTCCCAGGCTTAAACGATCCTCCCACCTCAACTTGCAAGGTAGTTTGGACTATAGGCACATGCCACCATGCCTGGCTAATTTTTAATTTTTTTTTGTAGAGATACTATCTTGCTATGTTGCCCAGGCTGGTCTTCAACTCTTGGATTCAAACGATCCTCCCACATCAGCCTCCCAAAGTGCTGGCATTACAAGCGTGAGCCATAGTGCCCAGCCAAGGAGTGAAGCTGTGATTGGCCCCCACTTCTGAATGCTGAGGACCTCCTTGTCCAAGCACCTCTTCTCTTCTTTGACTTCTTTTCCAGGTGATCTCATCCAGGTCATGGCTTTCAATACCACCTATGTGCTGGTGGCCTTCACACTGATATTTCTGTCCCCAGCCTCTCCCCTGAACTCCATTCGTGCATATATAGTTGCCTACTCAGCCCTTCCATTATTTCTATCTAGTAGGCATCTCACACTTAACATGGTCCACACTGAACTCCCCACCTCCCTCTTCATCAAGAAGCAGATCACAGCTCCATCTTTGCAGTTGTATCTTGCAGATGACTACCATTAGAATTATCCCCAGGCTGGGTGTGGTGGCTCACACCCCATAATCCCAACACTTTGGAAGGAGGATCACTTGAGCTCAAGAGTTCGAGACCAGCCTGGGTAGCATATGGAGGCCCTGTCTCAAAATCAATCAATCAATCAATCATCAGGCCTGGTGTGGCGGCTCATGCCTGTAATCCTAGCACTTTGGGAGGCTGAGGCAGGCGGATCACTTGAGGTCAGGAGTTTGAAACCGGCCTGGCCAACATGGTGAAACCCCGTCTCTACTGAAAATATAAAAAATTAGCCGGGCATGGTGGCAGGTGCCTGTAATCCCAGCTACCCAGGCAGGATAATCGCTTGAACCCGGGAGGCAGAGGTTGCAGTGAGCCGAGGTCACGCCATTGCACTCCAGCCTGGGCAATAAGAGTGAAACTCCGTCTCAAAAATAAATAAATAAATAAATAAAATAAAATAAATAAAAATAAGTAAATAAATAAATCATAAAAATAATAAAGGAATTATCCCGGACTCCTTCACTTCTCTCACCCCCCAACATCCAGTCCTGTTGGCTTGACCTCCAAAATATATCCAGAATCCAACTATTTCTCACCACGTCCACATCTTCTACCCTGTTCCAAGCCACCACCATCTCTCGCTTGGACTATTACAGTAGCCTCTTCTCTGGTCTCTCCACATCTACCCTCCCCTCTCCAGTTGATTCTGCACAAGCCAGAAAGGATTCTGGTAAAACCTGTTGGATGGTGTCCCTCATCCGGTCAAAGCTTTTTGAAAGCTTCTTATCGCATTCAGAGTCAATGCTAAATTTACAATAGCCTTCCATCTCCTGTGATCTTTCCTCCTTTATGCAATCTAGCTCCCACACCCTTTCCCTCCTTCAGGTCCTTCGAAGTTGCCTCTGCCACTCCCTCAAGCCCCCAGCTCTCTGCTTCAGGACAGATTCTGGACATATTTACTTGCTTTGTCTGTCTTCCCCGCTAGAACCTAAGTTCCCCGAAGCCCTCCGTGAAAGACATACACTTAGTTTTTTTCCTGCTTTATTTCCAGTATCTAAAATAGTTTTGGTCGGGCTCAGTGGCTCACTCCTATAATCCCAGCACTTTGGGACCCCGAGGTGGGAGCATTGCTTGAGCCCAGGATTTCAAGACCAGCCTGAACAACTTAGAGGGACTCAGTCTCTGCAAAAAAATACAAAAATTAGCCACGCATGGTGGCATGCATCTGTAGTCCCAGCTACCCCGGAAGCTGAGGCAGGAGGATTGCTTAAGCCCAGGAGGTTGAGACAGCAGTGAGCCAAGGTTGTGTCACTGCTCTCCAGCCTGGGTGACACGGCGAGCCCCTGTTTCAAAACAAAAACAAAATAGTTCTGGCATGTAGTCTGCACTTATGAGTGAATGGGGTGATCAGTCAAAATCTATATGGTTCTAAGAGGCCGAGACTACCTTGGCCCAGACCCAAGGCAGCACGACACAACTTTACCTTTATCTGGCAAAGAGGGAACCAACAAATGGCACTGGTGGTGTCAGCCACAAAAATAACACAGATTCCATGTTAAGGTTTGGTCAGGATGCAGAGTAGGCTGGGCGCCATGGTTTGTGGCTCTAATCCTAGCACTTTGGGAGGCTGAGACGAGAGGATCGCTTAAGCCCAGGAGGTCCAGGCTGCAGAAAGCCATATTCGAGCCACTTCATTCAGCCTGGGCAACAGAACAAGACCCTGTCTCAAAAAAACAAAAACAAAACAACAACAACAACAAAAAACACAACAATCTCTCCTGGACATTTGGATTCACTGGGCCTGGGATGGGGCCCTTAAATCAGCCTTTTTGTCTATTTTTTTAATTAATTAATTAATCTATTTTTGAGACACAGTCTCACTCTGTCACCCAGGCTGGAGGGCAGTGGCGAGTTCTTGGCTCACTGCAACCTCCACCTCCCGGGTTCAAGCAATTCCCTGCCTCAGCCTCCCAAGAGTAGCTGGGATCACAGGGGAGTGCCACCACACCTGGCTAATTTTTTATTTTTGTATCTTTAGTAAAGACAGGGTTTCACCATGTTGGCCAGGCTGGTCTCGAACTCCTGACCTCAAGTGATCTGCTTGCCTCAGCCTCCCAAAGTGCTGGGATTACAGGTGTGAGCCGCCCACCCCCCAGCCTGTTATTTATTTTTATTTTTTGAGACAAAGGTCTCACTCTATTGCCTACTGGAGTGCAGTGGTGCAAACATGGCTAACTGCAGCCTCTACCTCCTGGGCTCAAGCAATCCTGTCACCTCAGCCTCTTAAGTAGCCAGGACCACAAGTGTGTGCCGCCACACCCAGCTAATTTTTAAATATTTTGTAGACACCAGGGGGGGTCTCACCATGTTGCCCAGGCAGGTCTCGAACTCCTGAGCTCAAGTGATCCACCTGTCTTGGCCTCCCAACGTGTTAGGATTGCAGGCGTTAAGCCAACTGCACCCGGCCAGGACTTTTTCCATGGCTGTTAAAACCACAAGGTAAAGATTCAAATATTTTTTTAAAACGTATTATATAAAAAGGATTATATCTCAACAGCTGGAATCCAAACAGAATGAAACAAAAATTCAACGAATATGTATTTGTTTTTGATGCTTATTGCTCAGAGCAAAGTAAGGGAGGTTAAGCAGCAGAAAGAACCCACATCTCGTATTTAATATTAAGCAGCTGTCATCACCCCAATTGATATATTGTTCACAGATTATGGTTTCTCTGGCACCTAAAATATACATACTCTCCATCCCTACATATAAGTGTCAAGAGTCCTTAATCATCTCCTGTGTAGAGCAGATTACAGTTCCCAAACAGTGAACACAATTTCTCCCTCAAGAAAACGTACTGAAAGATGAGAGAGATTGGAATGTGTAACACAAAACAGAGATGCAGAGAAGAGTGTTTTCTAGTTCAAGAGGAAGAATGACTTTATTAACTGTAAAAATAAGGTCTGCATGCCACAAGTTGGCATGAACTCACCTGTGTACCTATTTTTCAAACAGACCTGAGATTAAAAACTGGCCAGCAGCCAGGTGCGGTGGCTCACGTTTGTAATCTCAGCACTTTGGGAGGCTAAGGCTGGAGGATCTCTTGATCCCAGGAGTTTGAGACCATCCTGGGCGACAGAGCCAGACTTCATCTCAAAAAAAAAAAAATTTGTTTTGTAGAGATGGAATCTTGCTCTGTCACCCAGGTTGGAGTACAGTGGTGTGATCTCCAGCTGCCTCCTGGGTTCAAGCGATTCTCCTGCCTCAGCCTCCTGAGTAGCTGGGACTACAGGCGCATGCCACCATGTCTGGCTAATTTTTGTATTTTTGGTAGAGACAGGGTTTCACCATGTTGTCCAGGCTGGTCTCAAACTCCTGACCTCAGGTGATCCACCTGTGTAGGCCTCATAAAGTGTGGAGATTACAGCCATGAGCCACCGTGCCCAGCCCATCTTTACAAAAAAATTTTTTTAAACATTAGCTGGTGTGGTGGCGCATGCCTGTAATCCCTCTCCTCGTGAGGCCGAGGTGAGAAGATCACGTGAGCCTGGGGGGGTTGAGGCTGCAGTGAGTTGTGATTACACCACTGTACTCCAGCATGGCCAAAAGAGCAAAACCGTGTCTCTTGTTTTTGAGACAGAGCCTTGCTCTGTTGCCCAGGCTAGAGTGCAGTGGTGCAATATCAGCTCACTGCAACCTCTGCCTCCTGGGTTCAAGCGATTCTCTTGTCTCAGCCTCCCGAGTAGCTGGTATTACAGGCACCCACCATGACACCCGGGAAATTTTTGTATTTTTGTAGAAACAGGGTTTCGCCATGTTGGCCAGGCTGGTCTCGAACTCCTGACCTCAAGTGATCCACCCGCCTCGAGGAGAATAAATGGAAAGTGCTGGGATTACAGGCATGAGCCACTGCGCCCAGCCAACCCTGTCTCTTAAAATGGACAAATAAACAAAACTGGCCAGCCCCTTCATAGTTGTGTAACCTTAGGTATGTCACCTGGACTCCTTTGAATCTTGGCTCCTATTAAAAGATGCTACTGCCTCACAGAGAGGTTGTGAAAAATGGAAGGATATGCTCTTTGGTTAGTTTTGTTACCATAATTGTTGTTTCTCATCTTACCTGGCCAAACAATCCCAGCAGACCTGGGCATTTCCTAGCCCCCATACCTATGCTTGTGCAACTCATTCTTCCTAGGCTGCCCTTCGAATTTTTGTATGCCCTATGCTGACCTGCGAAGTTCTGCTTAAATGCCACCTCTTCCAAATGCCTTCCCGGATGCCAAAAGTCAGAAGTAATTTCTCCCAGCCGCAGCTCTTATCTTATCAACCCTGTATGTGATTGCGCCTCTGTTACAGAAGTTAGGGCAAACTGCTCCCAACACGATGCTGCCAACATTCCTGTGAATGGCACCGCCTCCACCAGCTGCTCAAGCCCAAAGCCGGGCTTTTTCCAAATGCCTCACCCTTCATCACCTTTTTTTTTTTTTTTTTTTTTTTTTGGTGGAGTCTTGCTGTCGCGCAGGCTGGAGTGCATTGGCGCGATCTCTGCTCACTGCAAGCTCCGCCTCCCGGGTTCACGCCATTCTCCTGCCTCAGCCTCCAGAGTAGCTGGGGCTACAGGCGCCCACCACCACGCCCGGCTAATTTTTTTGTGTTTTTAGCAGAGACGGGGTTTCACCGTGTTAGCCAGGATGGTCTCGATCTCCTGACCTCATGATCCGCCCACCTCAGCCTCCCAAAGTGCTGGGATTACAGGCGTGAGCCACCACGCCCGGCCCCCTTCATCACCTTTTAAAGCTGTCTGTTTTTGCCCATCTCCAGTTCATCCTCCACAGTGATCCTTCTAAACGCAAACCTGTATTGCCACTGTGATGCCTAAAGCCCTCAATGGCTCCAGATTAGCCTAGGTGTGCCCTCCTTATCTCTGCAGCTTCATCTTTGCTTTTTGACATATCATTCACGTGCCATAAAATTCACCCCTTTAAATTGTACAGTTCAGTGATTCCTCTTTTTTGTTTTCCTTTTTTTTAAATTTTTTAAATTTACAGATGCACTTTTTGGTTTCATATGTGGTTTTTTTTTTTTTTTTTGAGATGGAGTCTTGCTCTGTCGCCCAGGCTGGAGTGCAGTGGTGCGATCTCCACTCACTGCAAGCTCTGCCTCCCAAGTTCACACCATGTCCTATTTCCTGCCTCAGCTTCCTGAGTAGCTGGGACTACAGGCAACTGCCACCTTGCCCGGCTAATTTTTTTGTATTTTTAGTAGAGACGGGGTTTCACGGTGTTGGCCACGATGGTCTTGATCTCCTGACCTCGTGATCCGCCTGCCTCGGCCTCCCAAAGTGCTGGGATTACAGGTGTGAGCTGTTTGTGTGTTTTAAGAGAGGATTTTGCTTTATTGCCCAGGCTGGGGTATAGCAGCTCGATAATGGCTCACTGCAGCCTCAACCTCCTAGACTCAAGTGATCCTCCCACCTCAGCCTCCCAAGTAGGTGGGACTACAGGTGCATGCCACCATACTCAGCTAATTTTTTAATTTTTTTGTAGAGATGGGGTCTTACTCTGTTGTCCAGGCTGGTTTCAAGGGATCCTCCCACCTCAGTCTCCCAAAGTGCTGGGATTAAAGGCATGAACCACCACGCCCAGCTTTGGATGTGGTTTTTAGATTCACAGAGTCCTACAACTATCATCACTATTTAATTCCAGAACATTTTCGTAACTTACAAAAGATGCCCCAGACCCACTGGCTATCATTCCCCACTATCCCCAGCTCTAGGCCCCGGCAGACACCCATCTACATTCTGTCTCTCTAGATTTGCCTATTCTGAACATTTCATATAATTGGAATCTTAACAAGAGGTGGACTTTTGTGTCTGGCTTCTGTTCTTACCAAAATGTTTTCAAGATTCATCCCCATTCATTGTAGCATGTATTAGTAGTTCATACTTTTTTTTTTTGTTCGTTTGAGACACAGTCTCATTCCCTCACCCAGGGTGGAGTGCAATGGCATGATCTCGGCTCACTGCAACCTCCGCCTCCCAGGTTCAAGTGATTCTTCTGCCTCAGCCTCCCGAGTAGCTGGAATTATAGGCACCTGCCATCATGCCTGGCTCATTTTTGTACTTTTGTAGAGACAGGGTTTCACCATGTTGGCCAGCCTGGTCTCAAACTCCTGACTTCAGGTGATCCACCCGCCTCAGCCTCCCAAAGTGCTGAGATTATACATGAGCCACCGTGCCCAGCCAGTAGTTCATACTTTGATGGCTGAATCATATTCCATTGTACGGATGGACCACATTTTGTTTATTTGTTCCCTAGTTGATGAAGATTTTGGTTGTTTCCACTTTTTGGCTATTATGACTATGCTGCTATGAACATTTGTGTTCAAGCTTTTATGTGAACATATATTTTCATTTCTCTGGGGTATATACCTAGGAGTGGAATTGCTGGTTCAAACTGTATTCTATGGGCCGGGCGCAGTGGCTCACGCCTGTAATCCCAGCACTTTGGGAGACTGAGGTGGGTGGATTGCCTGAAGTCAGGAATTTGAGACCAGCCTGGCCAACATGGCAAAACCCCATCTCTACTAAAACAAAATACAAAAATTAGCTGCATGTGGTGGCAGATGCCTGTAATCCCCGCTACTCAGGAGACTGAGGCAGGAGAATCACTTGAACCCGGGAGGCAGAGGTTGCAATGAGTGGAGACTGTCACTGCACTCCAGCCTGGGCGACAGCACGAGACTCTGTCTCAAAAAAAAAAAAAAAAAAATTGTATTCTATGTTTAAACTTTTGAAAATCTGGAGACTATTTTTCATGGTGGCTGCATGGTTTTGCATCCCCACTAGCAGTGCATGAGGGCTCTGATTTCCCCACATCCTCCTCTGACATCATCTCCTGGCCCTCTGAGCTCTAACTCCATACCTCTTGTTAGTTCTTATGTCAGCCGGGTTCATCTTCTCACACAGCCAAAGGAGGTGCTTGAAGATGCCTGTGGTTTCAGCCCTACCAGACCTAGTGCCTCCTTGTCTACCCTGAAATGAAATTCATAAATAATATAACCTACCTACCCAGATCATGAAAACATCTATGTGTAATTCTCAAACTATAAAATCGAGGAGAGTAAATGGTAAGTCACTTATAATCAAATCGTATGTACTTTAATGCTGGAAGTTCTAATGAAGTACCCAGGTGCTTGAACTCACAGGTGGAAACACTTTGCAGGTAACAGCAACCATTGCAGAAAGATCCAGGTGTGGGGCATTGAGGCTGGGTGGAGTTGCTGCCAGGACTGTTACTCCAGAGCAGTGAACAGTGCTTGGTAAATTCCTCAGCGAAGTTAAGCACAGGCCTCTCTCAATTTACATGGTCACTCCATTCCAGGAAAATTTAGTGTTTGTTAGAACTATGCAAAAAGTGCTCTGTATTTATATGTAAAATGGAGCCAGGTTCTAGATTCCCCTAACCCCTCCTGGTAAGAACCACCTGTGCAGGTTCTTCCCCTCAGCCTCAAACATTCTTCCCTCCTCTTGCAATGGGTCACTTCACCGGCTCTTTCAGCTCACATCTTTTTTCTTTTTTTTTTTTTAGACAGAGTCTCGCTCTGTTGCCCAGGCTGGAGTGCAGTGGCTCAATCTCAGCTCAATGCAACCTCCACCTCCCGAGTTCAAGTGATTCTCCTGCCTCAGCCTCCCAAGTAGCTTGGACCACAGGCATGCACCACCATGCCCGACTAATTTTTGTATTTTTAGTAGATATGGGGTTTCACCATGTTGGCCAGGCTGGTCTTGAACCCCTGGCCTCAGGTGATCCGCCTGCCTTGGCCTCCCAAAGCGCTGGGATTACAGGTGTGAGCCACCGTGCCCAGCCGGGCTTCCACCTTCTAGTAGGCTAGCCCAGCTTCTCTCCCATTTGTGGTCTTGAAGTTCCAATAAACAGGCCAGGCATGGTAGCTAATGCACTTTGGGAGGCTGAGGCAGGTGGATTGCTTGAGGCCAGGAGTTTGAGGCTGTAGTGAGCCATGGTCATGCCACTGCACTCCAGCCTGGGCAACAGAGCAATACCCCATCTGAAAAAAAAAAAAAAAGAAAGAAAAAGAAAAGAAGAAATTCCAAAAAAAGTAAAAACAAAGGTGGAAGGTGCAAAGTGGAGGCCTGGTTCCAAAGTGGTGCACGGTCACTTCCACCTCATCTGTGTGTCAAAGCACGTCACAGTGCCAATCTGCTGCAGGTGGTTGGAGAGATAGGCTCACCTTTGATGAGAGAGGCAGCACTGGCACATGCATGGGTTCCAGGAGGCCTGTTTACTGGGACGCTGCTTGTAGTGATTCAGGCAGCAAGCTCCCTGGAATACGCTCTTCTGCCCCTTTTCCTGAAACCTGTGGCTCTTTCTTACTGATGGAGGATCCTCTGGGAGCCTGAGCCTCCCCTCTGGTCTTGGCATCTCTTTGTCTGGGCCTGAAGATGGAGGTGAAGAAGGTGAAGAAGATTAGGGTTTTGTTGTTGTTGTTGTTTGTTTGTTTTTTTGAGCTGGAGTCTTGCTCTGTCACCCAGGCTGGAGTGCAGTGGCTCGATCCTGGCTCACTGCAACCTCTGTCTCCTGGGTTCAAGTGATTCTCCTGCCTCAGCATCTGAGTAGTTGGGACTGTAGTTGCATGTCACCATGCCCAGCTAATTTTTTGTATTTGTAGCAGAGATGGGGTTTCACCGTGTTGCCCAGGCTGGTGTTGAACTTCTGAGCTCAGGCGATCCGCCTGCCTCGGCCTCTCAAAGTGCTGGGATTACAGGTGTGTAATCCCACCGCGCCCGGCCCTTTTGGTTTTTTTTTGAGACAGAGTCTCTCTCTGTTGGCCAGGCTGGAGTGCAGTGATGTGATGACGGCTCACTGCAGCCTCGACCTTCTGGGCTCAAGCAACCCTCCTGCCTTAGCCTCTCAAATAGCTGGGACTACAGGCATGTGCCACCATGCCTGGCTAATTTTTAAATTTTTTGTAGAGATGGGGGTCTTGTTATGTTACCTGGGCTGGTCTCAAACTCCTGGCCTCAAGCAATCTCCTGCCTTGGCCTCCCCAAGTGCTAGGATTACAGGTGTGTGAGCCACTGCACTCAGGTGAATATGTTCTGTTCCAGATTTTGTTTTGGTCTTGTTTGGTTTCGTTTGGGAAGCATGATCTCATTTTGCTTTAGTGGTTATGATATTTTATTTTAAGCATGATATTTTCTTTTCTTGCCACTTGCCTTATTTCTCTTCCAACTCAACTGCAATGAAAAGTCAAGGCAATGGAGCAATCCAGCTACTTATTCTGTAGATTTTGCTGCAAAAGCACCTAAGAGTTGAGAGCATGGATTCTAGAGCAAGACCCTTTGAGTTAGAATCCTGGCTCTGTCACTTATAAGCTGTGGGACCTTGGGAAAGTGCCTCAGTTTCCTCCTGATCGTGGAGGAATCCCTGATCATGGGGATGCCATTGCTTGGGAGGGTGGTGAGGATGGAGTGAGGTAGTTGATGCAAGCCACTAAGAGCAGTGGCTGGCCCCCCCGGGAAGTCCCCGAATGTTGGGTACCAGGACTATGCACAAAGTAGGCCCCTCCACAGGGCAGCAGGGAAAAGAGCCAGTTCAGAGTGCTTGTGTAGAGGGCAGGCAGGCAGGCAGAGCACGGCCCCTGCCGCAGATGTTTCTCAGGGATGGAGGCGGCGGGTTGCGTGGGGGAATAAAGAGGATGGCTTAAATATTATAAAAAGCAGTTTGTCGGCTGGGCGCGGTGGCTCACGCCTGTAATCCCAGCACTTTGGGAGGTCGAGTTGGGCAGATCACTTGAGGTCAGGAGTTCCAGACCACCCTGACCAACATGGCAAAACATCTCTACTAAAAAAAATACAAAAAAAATAAAAGCCGGGCGTGGTGGTATGCACCTCTGTAATCCCAGCTACTCAGGAGGCTGAGACAGGAGAATTGCTTGAACCCAGGAAGCAGAGGTTGCAGTGAGCTGAGATTGTGCCACTGCACTCCAGCCTGGGTGACAGAGTGAGACTCCGTCTCCAAAAAAAAAAAAAGGCAGTTTGTAATCTCTTAGTGCATTCATGAAAGAACAAAGCCAGCATATATGGTGACTCCTGCCCATAACTGGGTCTCATTCTAGCCCTATTATGAGGTATTCGTGCTTTCAATATAAATTATAAATCTAAACAGATGCAGAGTTTGTTTTCCCCCCAAAGCAGATTCCAACCAGCATGAAACCAGCCAACACAAATAAATTGTGTGCTTAAGTCCATTGTTTCCAGCAACATGTAAACTGTTGGGTTACAGAAAGTCGCTTTGAAGGGGCGTCCCATTAGTGCTCCCAGCATGAGGGTTCAATTTAGGTGGTACATATTTGAACAGTGTGCTGGAAATTTGTGGCAAAGAAAGACACACATGGGGTGGGGGCAGTGGGGCCAAGAGGCCCTTATCAAATCATACAGGATGCATTTAGGGGCTGTTGTCATAAAAGCATACAATAAATAAAGTGGCAGCCTTGAACTCAAGAAGAATTGTAGAATTCCTCAGCTGGCGGAATCATTTTGGGAATGCAAAGATCGCTTTCAATGTTTTGTTTGTAAGGAAATGACAGTCACCAAGTGGAGAATGTCAGGTCCTCTGAGGAACCCTGTGGGCACTCATGTGCAGAAACTATTTACTTAACTGGAATTGGTTTCTGAAAAAATTTGACTTTGCAGAGTCCCAAAGGGAGTGTGGCGAGTGTCTGGGATTTTCTTTCAGGTCAGGACTTGGCCTTTGCTAATCTCCAAAACTGATAAGGCCCCCAGATTTCAGGGCAGATTCATTCCTCGGCTGAACCAAGGTTTACGGTCCTGGTTGAGGCCAGAGGGAGATCTTGTCATTCCAAAGGCCTCACCAGCTCCACAGAACCGACTTCTATCTGATAGATTAGTCACATGGGATCAAAGGGGCCTGAAATGAGGCTCAGGATGGGTGAAGATGAGAGTAGCGGAGACGCCTAGTAGTGATGGATTAGAATATTTATCTCCAGAAAGACTCCAGCAATCTGACCATTCTCATCAGGGCAGAAGGTAGATGGGGTTGATCATGGGGGAGAATTTTTGTGCCATTATCCTTAGGCAAATGATGGGTTTTACCAAGTAGAATAGGTTTGGAGACTCTTCCTTCTGTTAAGCACCATCCCCTAATCCTCTCCCCAAACTCAGGCTCTGTCTCTGCTCTTCATCCAAAGGATGCTTGAGCATTGGGAAGTAATGAGTCCAAAAGGGCTCAGCCAAGAGTGATGTTGCCTGGTTCCAGTCTGGCTTTTCCATGTGAATTAGACAAATGACTTAAAATCACGCAGCGTTTATCAAGCTCCCCCTCCACTCTAGGCACAAGGATGCCGTGGTGCCCATGGCAGTCGTGACACAGAGTACTGTAGCCCTTGGTGGCAAGGTTTGCAGGCATTCATGTTCAGACCACTGGGATTGGTGATTCTCCTCTGACTAGGGCTGGCTTAAATGCTCCCTCTGTGGTCTTTCCTCTCAGGTGGAGGAGGATGAGAAAACAGGCAATACTGTGGGATGATGATGATGATGATGATGATGATAACAACAACATACATTTAATAGGAGCCAAATATGTGTCAGGCAGTCTCAGTATTTTACATATAATGTTTCAGTGCTTCTCACATTTAACATGTATGTGAATCACTTAGAGATCCTGAGAAAATGCAGACGTCGGGCACAGCGGCTCATGCCTTTAATCCCAGCACTTTGGGAGGCTGAGGCGGGCAGATCACCTGAGGTCAGGAGTTTGAGACCAGCCTAACCAACATGGTGAAACCCTGTCTCTACTAAAAATACAAAAAAATTAGCCAGGCATGGTGGCATGTGCCTGTAATCCCAGCTACTCCTTGAGAGCTGAGACAGGAGAATTGCTTGAAGCTGGGAGGCAGAGGGTTGCAGTGAGCTGAGGTGGCACCACTGCATTCTAGCCTGGGCAAGAGAGTGAGACTCTGTCTCCAAAAAAAAAAAAAAAATTGCAGAATCTGGTTCTGTAGTTCTGGGGTGGGGCCTGGGATGCTGCACCAGCAACCTCCCAGGGGATGCCCAATCTGTTGGTCTGTATACACATCGAGAAGCCAAGTATTATTTCACCTAATGCTCACAGCAGCGCAATGCGGCACTGTTGTCATCCCCATTTTACAGATGAGGAAATGGAGGCCCAGAGAGGCCAAGTTACTTGCCCAAAGTCATGCAGCTCAGAAGCGGAGAAGCCAGGATGGAACTCCAGGGTCCATGTGCTCACCCAGTTCTGCCCTGATGGGGCAGCCAGGATGCTTGGTAGAGGAGCACTGTGCCCAGAGTGGGGGCTTGGAGAAGGCTGTGGGAGATTGAGACTCCTTAGCTGGATTCCAGCGGGTTGAGTTAAGGTATTAACCAGGTGAAAGGCAAGGTGGGTGGGACCTGGAGAGATCCAGGCTGGGGGAACCACAGGACACAGGAGAGAGGCTGGCACCTTAAAAGGACTGAGATTGTTCCAGTGGATTTGGGGTCAGAGACCAAAAGGCTCTGCAGGACCCTTAAGCTGCCGGGCATGGCCCTCCCCTGAGGGCCAGGTCAGAGGATCAATCTAGAAAGATCGGGGAAGCTTTCTGTTTTCTCATCCTTCAAGACCCTGTTGACATACTTTCCTGGGATACCCCCTTGGTCCTCAAAGGCAGAGGTCCATCCCCCTGCCTCTACTGCTCTGCCCCTGCACTGAGCACTTGGTTTTGTGGGTCCCTATTTTTTTTCTTTTTTTTTGAGACAGGGTCTCACTCTGTTGTCCAGACTGGAGTGCAGTGGCGTGATCTCGGCTCACCGCAACCTTCGCCTCCTGGTTTCAAGCGATTCTCCTGCCCCAGCCTCCCAGTAGCTGGGATTACAGGCGCACACCACCATCGCCCGGCTAATTTTTGTATTTTTTTAAGTAGAGACAGGGTTTAACCATGTTGGCCAGGCTTGTCTTGAACTCCTGACCTCAAATGATCCACCCGCCTCGGCCTCCCAAAGTGCTGGGATTACAGGTGTGAGACACTATGCCTGGCCGTGGGTCCTTATTTATATGTCTGTCTCCCACTGGAGTATTTCTTCCTTTAAAAAATTTTTTTTGAGACGGGGTTTTGCTGTCACCCAGGCTACAGTGCATGGTTCCATCACAGCTCACTGCAGGCTCCACTCCTCAGGCTCAAGATTCTCTCACTTCAGCCTCCTGAGTAGCTGGGACCATAGGCACGCGCCACCATGCCTGGCTAATTTTTTTTTTTTTTTTGAGATGGAATTTCCCTCTTGTTGTCCAAACCAGAGTGCAGTGGCACGATCTCGGCTCACTGCAACCTCTGCCTCCCAGGTTCAAGCAATTCTGCCTCAGCCTCCCGAGTAACTGGGATTACAGGTGTGCGCCACCACCCCAGCTAAGTTTTTGTATTTTTAGTAGAAACGGGGTTTCACCATGTTAACCAGGCTGGCCTCGAGCTCCCGAACTCACATGATCTGCCTGCCTCGGCCTCCCAAAGTGCTGGAATTACAGGTGTGAGCCACCGTGCTTGGCTGCCCGGCTAATTTTTAAAAAGTATTTGTTGAGATGGGGGTCTTGCTATGTTGCCCAGGCTGGTCTCAAACTCCTGGGCTCACGTAATCTTCCTGCCTTGGCTTCCCAAAGTGCTGGGATTACAGGTGTTGGCCACCCTTGAGTATTTCTTCCTTGTTCTAGACTCTGGGATGAATATTCCTGCCCTCTTAACAGGGTGAGGATGCTCTAGGATGGATAGAGGTGCAGAAATCATTTGACAGTGTGAGAAATGCTGCAGCATTTGGAGAGTGTATGCATGTGGAGGCTTGGGAGAGGGAGAGGGACTCTCTGGTTGTCAAGGGGTGGGAGATGAAAGTTGGTCCCTCGACTCACTACAAGGCTTACAGATGCTTTGAGCTCTTGAAATGCCCTCTGCACTCTCCAAGGACACCTACGTGGGGGAACCCTCATGGATGGTGAAGCTTCTGGGGTAATGGAGAGTGGGTGTGGGTGCTCAGGGACTTGCGAGGTCGTTTAATATCATCCCAGACCAGGCACCACCTGTAATCCCAGCACTTTGGGAGGCCGAGGCAGAAGGATCACTTGAGGCCAGGAGTTTGAGACCAACTTGGGCAACACGGTGAGACTTCATCTCTAAAATATATATATAGTCCGGACGGGGTGGCTCATGCCTGTAATCCCAACACTTTGGGAGGCTGAGGCAGGTGGATCACCTGGGGTCAGAAGTTCAAGACCAGCCTAGCCAACATGGCAAAACCCTGTCTCTACTAAAAGCCGGGTGTGGTGGTGGACGCCTGTAATCCCTGCTACTTAGGAGGCTGAGGCAGGAGAATCACTTGAACCTGGGAGGCAGAGATTGCAGTGAGCCAAGATCTCACCACTGCACTTCAGCCTGGGTGACAGAGCGAGATTCTGTCTCAAAAAAAGAAAAAGAAGGCCGGGTGCGGTGGCTCATGTCTGTAATCCCAGCACTTTGGGAGGCCGAGGCAGGTGGATCACCTGAGGTCAGGAGTTCGAAGCCAGCTTGGCCAACACGGTGAAACCCCATCTCTACTAAAAATACAAAAATTGGCTGGGCGTGGTGGCAGACGCCTGTAATCTCAGCTACTTGGGAGACTGAGGCAGGAGAATTGCTGGAACCTGGGAGGTGGAGGTTGCAGTGAGCCAAGATCTCACCATTGCACCCCAGCCCGGGCCGACAACAGCGAGACTCCGTCTCTCTCTCTCTCTTTCTCTTTCTCTTTCTCTCTCTCTGTATATATATATATATTTAAAATTAGCCAGGCACGGTGGTTTCAGCCTGTAGTCCCAGCTATTCAGGAGGCTGAGATGAGAGAATTACTTGAGCCAGGAGTTCAAGGACCCTGTCTCTTTAAAAAAAAAAAAAATCATTTCAGTTGTCCCTGCTATTTGCCAGGCTATCTTGTAGCCTAGGGTCCACCAAATGCCACCAACTCAGGTCCCACCTTCACAACTTTGGCCATATTCATTTGCAGCCTGGGCTCTTATGTACTTAATATTTGTATTTAAATTGATTAACGTCCTCCCCCTACAATTTTTCATTTTGACAAACTTCAAACCTACAGGAAAATTGAAAGAATAGTGTGAAAAACATCCATATAGCCCCTTAGCTAGATTCACCAATTGTTAACATTTTTGCCACAATTTTCTTTTTCTTTTCTTTCTTCTTCTTTTTTTTTTTTTTTTTTTTTGAGACAGGGTCTTGCTCCGTTGCCCAGCAGACCCTGCACAGACACTGCCCAAGCTGGAGTGCAGTGGCACAATCATGGCTCACTGCAGCCTCAACCTCCCAGGCTCAACCGATCCTCCCACCTCAGCCTCCTAAGTAGCTGGAACTACGCCTAAGTTTTTGTATTTTTTTTTTTTAATAGAGGCAGGGTTTTTCCATTTTGCCCAGGCTGGTCTCAAACTCCAGGGACTCAAGAGATCCTCCCTTGGTCTCCCAAAGTGCTGGTATTACAAGTGTGAGCCACCTCGCCTAGCTTACAATTTGCTTTCTCTTTATTTCTATCCATATATACACTTAAAAAAAAAACATAGATTTATGGTGGGGGGCACTAAAGGTACTTAAATAAGCTTTCTTTCTTTCTTTTATTTTTTTTTTTGAGAGGGAGTCTTGCTGTGTCACCCAGGCTGGAGTGCAGTGGCACGATATTGGCTCACTGCAACCTCTGCCTCCCAGGCTCAAGCAATTCTGCCTCAACCTCCCAAGTAGCTGGGCCTGCGCCACCACACCCGACTAAGTTTTGTATTTTAAGTAGAGACAGGGGTTTCACCATGTTGGCCAGGTTGGTCTTGAACTCCTGACCTTAGGTGATCCACCTGCCTCAGTCTCCCAAAGTGCTGGGATTACAGGGGTGGGCCACTGCAACCAGGCTTAAATAAGCTGTCTATTTCAGAATAGTTTTAGATTTACAAAAAAGTTGCAAAGATAGTACAGAGGGCCCTATCCACCCTCCACGGATTTCTTATTGTTTTTCTTAACTGTTCATCGTACTTTACTATGGTACATTTGTCAAGACCAATGAACCATTATAGATACATTATTGTTAATTTAACTTTATACTTTATTAGGATTTTGTTAGCTTTTCCCTTATCTGGTGGATTCACTTTTAAACTGAAAAAAAAAAAAAACCCAAAAAAATAGAATGTTCATGGAAAACCATGATCAATTGCCAAACACAGTTCTAGCTAGATGCTGTTAGCAGTGTAATGACCTAAGCGTGGGGCCTGCTTTCTCTTTGTTAAAAAGGGAGATTGGCCAATGTTAGGTGTTAAAGACAGGCTAGCTCAAGCTGAGACTTTCTCCCGGCCAAATGGCATTGAACCAGCATGGTCATAGGAGCGAAATGGCTTTCTCACTATGAGATTCAGTCTTTAGTGCCCAGTCTGTGTGTCATCTGAAGTCAGCTTGGGTGGCACCCCTTCGGGAGGCCCACTTTGAGAAACACTGAAAGGTCTGGCTGTGCCACATCCAAAGAAGGCTGGAAACCCGGACCTGAGGCTGCCGGGCTCCAAACCTGGAGCTTCCTTTTGCCCTGGAAGATGGGGTCAGGGCTGGGTGCCCTGATTGGTGGTGGTTGTGGGGGATGGGGGGCTGTGGGGAATATCATTTGTCTTCTCTAGTAACTCCCCCAGCTGTTTTCCCAAAGCTGGCAGGCGTTTAACAAGTGATGGACAGAAAAGAGCACACTGTAGAATTCTATCCACAGCTCCTTGTCATGAACACAAGGGCCATTTATTTGCCCGTCCTGTCGGTGAGATGCATGTGGCCATACATTTAGTCAGTGAGGGGGTGGGAAGTGGCTGAAATGAAATGGCTTTCTCAACTGCCCTTTGCATAATGTCTGAACTTGTTCATATTCATTCCTTGAAAATGCTTCAAAGTGGTTTTTGTGTTTTATTAGTTAGAGTAGGTGATATTGCTTCCTGAAACCAAATCTTTGCTTTCCAATATATATCTGCCGACCTCATTTCCAGGAGACTTCAGCCCACTACAAACTAACTCGATGGCTCTCCTACCCTGAAGGAATTTCACTCTGGAATAAGTCACTGTTGGCTCATGGGTCTGGACATCTAACCGGAGGTGATTCAAACTAGAATGTTTGCAGAATTTCTGGGTTCACCCCTAAGGATTGCTCTTTCTTCCTTATTTCCTTGCTTTCATTTTTTTCTTTTCTTTTCTTTTCTTTCTCTCTTTCTTTTCTTCCTTTCTTTTTCTTTCTTTCTTTCTTTCTTTTCTCTTTCTTTCTTTCTTTTTGGTAGGGGCTGGGGGTGTTCTTTGTTTTTTTTTTTGGGACGGGGTCTCACTCTGTCACCTAGGTTGGAGTATGGTGGTGCGATCTCACGGTGCCTGTAATCCCAGCTGCTCAGGAGACTGAGCGGGGAGAGTCGCTTGAACCCGGGAGGCAGAGGTTGCAATGAGCTGAGATTGCACCACTGTACTCTGCCTCCTGAGCTCAAACAATCCTCCCACCTCAGCCCGCTCAAGTAGCTGGAGCTACAGGTGAGAGCCACCACGCTCAGCTAATTATTGTTTTGTACTTTTTTTTTTTTTTTTTGAGATGGAGTTTTGCTCCTGTTGCCCAGGCTGGAGTGCAATGGTGCAATCTCAGCCTACTGCAACCCCCACCTCCTGGGTTCAAGAGATTCTCCTGCCTCAGCCTCCTGAGTAGCTGGGATTACAGGCATGTGCCATCACTCCCGGCTAATTTTGTATTTTTAGTAGACACAGGGTTTCTCCATGTTGGCCAGGCTGATCTCGAACTCCTGATCTCAGGTGATCTGCCCTCCTCGGCCTCCCAAAGTGCTGGGATTACAGGCGTGAGCCACTGCGCCCGGTCTTTTTTTTGTACTTTTATTAAAGATGGGGTTTCACCATGTTGCCCAGGCTGGTCTTGAACTCTTGAGGTTAAGCGATCCGTCCGCCCTGGCCTCCGAAAGTGCTAGGATTACAGGTGTGAGCCACCGTGCTCAACCTGTTTCTTTCTTTCTTTTAATTATTATTATTTTATTTTATTAATTTAAAAAATAGAGACAGGGTCTCACTATGTTGCCCAGGCTGGTTTCAAACTCCTGCCCTCAAGCAGCCCTCTCACCTCAGGCTCCCGAAGTGCTGAGATTACAGGAGCATGAGTCACTTCTTCCTGCAGAATGCTGTTTATTTCTGACCTGACCTATGGTAGAATTATTTTAGTCCAAGGAAGCAAATGGTTGGGATGAAATTTTCTCCACATAGGGGCGCAATGTCCCCAAAGAAGATAGATGGGTCGGGTGCGGTGGCTTATGCCTGTAATCCCAGCACTTTGGGAGGCCAAGACAGGCGGATCACTTTAGGTCAGGGGTTAGAGACCAGCCTGGCCAACATGGTGAAAAGCAGTCTCTACTAAAAATACAAAAATTAGCCAGGCATGGTGGCAGGCACCTGTAATCCCAGCTACTTGGGAAGCTGAGGCAGGAGAATTGCTTGAACCTGGGAGGTGGAGGTTGCAGTGAGCCAAGATCGTGCCACTGCACTCCAGCCTGGGAAACAGAGCGAGACTCCGTTTAAATAAAAAATAAAACACATTTTTTAAAAAGAAGGAAGATGGCTGGGACAAAAGTAACAGACCAATCTATTCTCACTTTTAGAAATGAAAGGATTACAGGTAAAAGCGTCACTCCCAAACTCTTTTCCCAGAGGTAGCAACTCAGTTTGGTTTACATCCTTCCAGCCTGTCTTGCTGTCTAAGTGTTTCCACAGTGTTTCATTTTATGTGTGTAAAGGGGGAATGTTACACAATCAGCATTCTACCAAATGTATCATGCTGACCCCCTTTTCACTCAGTAATATGTCTTGGAGATCCACCTCTGCTCTTCAATACAGACATAGCTCTTTTAAAACTGCTGGCTAAGCTGACACAGTGGCTCATGCCTGTAATCCTAGCACTTTAGGAGGCCAAGATGAGAGGATCACATGAGGCCAGGAGTTTGAGTCCAGCCTGGTCAACATAGTGAGACACCATCTTTATTTTTAAAAATAAAAAAATAAGAAAAAAAAAATACCTTGCTGCCTCATCCCAACCTGGGAAACATGGCAAGACCCTGACTCTACAAAAAATGTTTTAAAAAAATTAGCCAGGCATGGTCGGTCACGTCTCTGGTCCCAGCTGCTTGGGAGGCTGAGGCAGGAGGATTGCTTGAGCCCAGCAGATGGAGGTTGCAGTGAGCTGAGATCACACCACTGTACTTCAGCCTGGATGACAGACAAGACCCATTGTCAGGAAACAAAAAACTGCTGCCTAATGCACCATATCTTTCACATCTTGTTCAAGCAGTCATTATTGGATGAGCATTTCAGTTATTTCCCATCATTTCCTATGATAAGCAGCTCTCAGCAAGCATCTCTGTGCCTGTCTCCTTGTGCACAGGCATAAGCCATGTACTGGCTAGTAGGAGACCCTCATCTCTGGTTTTCAGAGGTCTTTGCCAAATTACCCTTCAGAGTCTGTGTGTGTGCTTTAATGGGGAGGGGTGTCCGTTCCTGTTCTTTGGTGCTGTTTATTTCTGGTTTCTTTTCCACACTAGCTGCAGAGTGGAAAGGAGCCAAGGCGAGGGAGAGAAATCCGTCTCTAGGTGTTCCAAGGCCCTGGATGTGCCACAGGGCTGGCCTCCCCTCCGGAGGTGGTAAATGGCTGCTTTGTTCTTGGGTCCGTCCCTGAGCAGAATCAGGACGCAGAGATGTGTCAAGTGGACAAAAGAAATTGTGCACATCACCAAGCCTGGATCCCACCCCTTGACCTGGAGAAACTGTTAACTTTGTAGGAGTTGCACACACACCAGTGTGACTGGGCATGGGGCGAGCGCCCACCCCGAACCCTGAAATAATTAAGTTATCAAAAAGAAAAAAAAAATAACAAAAGAGCCTGACCCTCACTAATGGATGTAAAGGAAAGAACCAAGCTGACTCTCAATCTAGGAGAAGTGGGAGGCGCAAAGGGGGAAAGGGGCTTGGGGGAAACCCAGGACGGAAGGAAGGGGTGTGCAATGGATCAGATCTGGACTGAAGAGGGGGACAGATGGGAAAGGGGAAAGAAAGGAGGGAAAGGAGAAAGAGTGAGGAAGGGGCTGGAGGAAAGTGACAAGGTAAGAAGAGGAAGGAGAGGGCTGGAGGAGGGAGGGGGTGGCCAAGAGCAGTTTAGGAGGGGTAGGCTGCGTCCCAGTCTGTTTGTGATTAGCACGCAGCCTGGTGCAGAATGGAGTAAACAGAAACTTCCAGGCGTCCCCTCCGCCCCTCTCTGAGGCAAAGCAGAAATCAGATGCTCTGTGATTAATCGTGGAGGATTCAGGACACGACCACAAACGCTGTGCGGACTTGAAATTAGCTGCCTTTTCCCAGTCCCCTTGCCAAAATGGGAGTGGGGGGTGGGACGTGAAGGGGTGGGGGCCCCGCCTGCTGGGGGCCAGCATGGAATTCCCCCCGGCAGAGCTGGGAGTGACACTGACAAGCAATCGGCCGCGTCCAGAGCAGCAGGCGGCATCCGGGGGGAGCGGGGCCGGCTGGGGGGCCCCAGGAGGGCTTCCTGGAACCCCAGCTCCATGGCCGCCTGCACCCTGACACAGGCCAGATAAGAGTCCCGGCTGCATTATCAGAGCCCGGCAGGGCACCGGCCTCCCTGCACCAGAAGGAAGACTCGGGGCGCAGCAGGTCCTCAAGGCGATCTTCCCAGAGAGCGGGACCAGCGGCTGGTGGCCAGTGTGGATGGAATTTGCAGAGCCCTAGCTCGAGTCCAGGAGTCCCGGGCCAGATGGGAGCAGACGCTTGCTGGCGGCAATAGAGAAAGTGAGGCAGCTGCAAGGAGGGCGGCGGGACTGCACTCGAGTGTCCAGACCTGCTCGATGGTGAGTGTGAAGTGACTGCTCCCCATGTGTGCCGTGACGCCGCCTTGTGTGGACAGACTTCTGGAGCTGGGGGTGACAGGAGGAGGCAGCCGTTCCTCACAGGCCACCTGGAGCTCCCAAGGCCGGAGGAGGGAACCTGGGTTGAGGCTGAGATGGGATGGCAGTATCGTGCTGTGTGGCCTTAGGCAAGTTATTTGCCCTCTGCAGGCCTCCATTTGTCCGTTTCTAAAACAGTGGTTGAACTAGGTGATCTTTAAGAGATTCTCATGATGACAGCTATTCCTTGTGCATCTGCTATACGCCAGGCACTGTGTAGGCATTTTTGAAGCGTCGGCTCGGGTAAGCCCCCTGCAGGGTAAGTATTATTGGTGTCCTCATTGTACCCTGAGGAAACAGCAGCTGGGAGAAGTGAAGTGACTTGCTGAGGTCACACAGCCGGTCAGTGGCAGAAACAAAAAAAGACCTAGGTTTTTCCGACTTGCTTTGGCTAAACTCTCCTGTACACCCCCAGTATTCTGTATTCTGTGCTCCATGGTTCTGCAATTATCCCAAGCAGCAGGGGTGAAGGAGAAGGAGGTATGGATGGAGCATTACCTGCAGGAAGGAGGCAGAGGTGGGACAGAAGGAGTGACAGGCTGACACTGGCAAACAGCCTTTTACTCTCTAAAGGATGTGTCAGCCCAGGGTGGAGGCTGGCTGCCCTGGGATGGGGCAGGGGCTCCAGGCTTGAATGAAGAGTGCCCAGTGCAATTTCCTAGATTTGCTGCCTTGTTGTAGGAGGCTCCTGGGGGCATGAGAGAAGAGGGTTAATATGTCAGAGGTGGAGAGAGCTGGGGGCAGGGAAACTGGCATATGCCTCAACTAGGTTTTGTTCCAATTTTATTTTGCCTTTGCAGAAAATCTGTTTCAAATCACTCTGGGCCCATGCAGTGTTTTTGGATGAAACAGAATTGTGAAACGCATACAGCGCTTTCCACATGCCTCCCCTGGGGGTATCACATATTAATATTATCGTAAGCTATTTGCATATATATCCCTGCAGCTGTGGCTGGCAGCAGCCAAGAGATAAGAGACAGATAAAGTCAGCTCGTGTCTCCCTGGCACGGAAAGGGAGGGTGCAGTTTACACTCAAGGGCCAGGAAACACACAGCAGGTGGGGAATCCCTGGGGTTACAGGCATCAGGCCAGAGTGAAAGGTCCCAGCACCTAGATGTGGCCTTTTCTTTTTTCTTCCCTTGGAAAATTCCATCCCAAAGCAGCTCTGTACTGATCCAGGCCTCCTTTCCTTTCAGGGACTGGCTGTGAATCCCCCACCACCCACCTTGGGGACAAGTCAGCCCTGAGTTGTGGTCTCAGCTCTGGGAGCAACTTGTCCAGAAGCCCCCCCAGTCCCAGGTAAACTGGGACAATTGGTCACCCTACCCAGTTCCACCCTGGATTTTCTTTGTGACCTTGAGCAAGTCACTTCCCTTCTCTCGGCTTCCTCATCTTTAAAACAAAGGGACTATTTTAGGAAACCTCTAAAATCTCTCTGCAACCCTGAGATTCCATGAGTCTGGTTGAAGAGCGCTTAAGTTCCGAACTGAGAACTTAAGCGTCTGAGAGTAAGATGTCTGAGAGTAAGATGAAGTTTGGAGTGAGGCTGGGCGCGGTGGCTCACGCCTGTAATCTCAGCACTTTGAGAGGCCAAGGCAGGCGGATCACCTGAAGTCAGGTGTTTGAGACTAGCCTGGCCAACATGGTGAAACCTCATCTCTACTAAAAATACAAAAATTAGCTGGCCGTGGTGGTGCGTGCCTATAGTCCCAGCTACTCGGGAGGCTGAGGCAGGAGAATCACTTGAACTGGGGAGGGAGAGGTGCGGTGAGCTGAGATCGTGCCACTGCACTCCAGCCTGGGCAACAGAACGAGACTTCGTCTCAAACAAAACAAAACAAAAAAAGAAGTTTGGAGAGGAGTAAATCTCCCCACCACTTCCCTAGAGAAGTCCAGGATGGCACTGGAGGAGGCGGGAATGAAGGTGGACTTGGGGAAAAGGACTGATGGCCTGTGGTACCACCTGCATGGGTGTCGGTTGTAACAACCCTATGGCCCTGCAGCTTCTGAGGTGCCTAATGGGTTGTTGAAAGCGTATCATGATTTTGTGGCTCAGCGTTTGCGCCAAGTGATTTGGCCCAGATGCCCACTGGTTGCTGAGGTTTTCCCCATCAGAACCTCAGTGCTCCCCCCAGGGTCCCCCAGTTCATCCTGGGGAGCTCCAAAGGGGTATTTCGAGTGCCTTTGTGAATCAGTCTCTAGTTTTATTCATCCTTCCTGCTTCCTCTTTCCTCTGAGGCCATTTGGAGACGCTTCCCTGCCCAGCACAGCAGCGTCCACGGTGCCGTCTCTGTAAACTCCCAAAGCTTCCCACTGTTTAGTGCTTGAGATACCCTGGGTTCTGGGCAGATGTGAAGAGAATGGCTTCCTTCTCAGTTCGGTGATATTCTTTGCCATGTCGTCCCCAAACAGAGGTGTGCTGGAGCCAGCTTGTACCAGCTTGTGAAAGCTGATTGTCAGATTTTCAGGAATTAGGTGAACGGGTTGCTAAACACACCATTGTTAAAAATTAAATTATATGAACTTACAATTCAATAAATTCTATGAAAAACAAAGGTAGTCAAGGCCGAGTGTGGTGACTCACGCATGTAATCCCAGCATTTTGGGAGGCCGAGACAGGAGGATCATTTGAGCCCAAGAGTTTGAGACCAGCCTGGGCAACATAACAAGACCCCATTTCTACAAATAATTTGAGAAAAAACTAGCCGAGTGTGGTGGTGTGTGCCTGTAGTCCTAGCTACTCAGGAGGCTGAGGTGGGAGGTTGAGCCCAAGAGGTTGAGGCTGCCATGAGCTGTGATCTCACCATTGCACTCCAGCCTGGGCCACAGAGCAAGACACTGTCTCAAAAAAATAAAAATACGTAAACAAATAATTAGAAATTTTTTAGAAAGGAAAATATTAACTGGTATTTCTGAAGAGTTACACTCCTTCATCAATTGTAACCATAGGTTGATTACAGATTTTGCTGGGGGCAAAAATCAACAAAACTGCTACCTGTGAGTGAAATGATTATATTACATTTATAAAAGAAAGGGTATTGTAAGTTTTATTTTTATTTGTAAATTGTGTGCTGCACATCCTTTACATCAAAACAATTCTTTTTTTTTTTTTGAGATGGAGTCACACTCTGTCGCCTAGGCTGGAGGACAGTGGCGCAATCATGGCTCACTGCAACTTCCGCCTCCCAGGTTCAAGCAATTCTCCTGTCTCAGCTTCCCAAATAGCTAGGATTACAGGTGCCCGCTACCATGCCTGGCTAGTTTTTTATATTTTTGGCAGAGACGGGGTTTCACCATGCTGGCCAGGCTGGTCTCGAACTCCTAACCTCAAGTGATCCACCCACCTCAGCCTCCCAAAGTGTTGGGATTACAGACACGAGCCACTGCGCCCAGCCTACATCAATACAATTTATAATAAACCGAAGTATACGTGTGTGTGGATATGCAAATATATGTACTCGCCCATGCACACCTGTGCACCACACACTCACTTTCCCTTGGAGAGCTGGTTGCTAAACCTTTGCCAGCATACCACTGGTTCCACAGCATCTATGGTTGTGTCTGGATTGTCAAAAATCGTCTCCTGAACAGTCCTCAGTCCTCTTCCAAAGGAATTCAGACCCCAGGCACGGGCCTTGGATGCAAATCTTTCAATTTCCCCATCTCACTTAAACCAGCAGCCAAACTCCTCTCTCTTGCCCGAAGCACTAGAGTGGATGCAGAGAGATCGGGTGGAGTAGAGATCCTGTCTACACTAGCGGCATGTGGGCCCCGGCTCCACCAGCGACAAAGGCCCTGGGACGTACTCTCCATTGCATCCACTGTGTCTGCATTTGCAGGGCATTTCTGGATTCTGTCCGCAGCGGCTCCCGATTAGTCCTCTTCCGTTTCTAGTCTCTCTCCTGCCATTCTTTGTTTTCATGCACAGCGAATGATGCCCTAACAGAAATGGCATCTTGGAACAAGTCAGAGGAACGGCTAAGCCAAACCTATAGGAAAAGTTCAGACAGCTTGCTATTTTTAGAAACTCTAGGAGCCAGGTGGGCCCTTTCCAGTTCTAAGGGCCTAAGCCAGCAAGCACGAGAGGAAAATATTTCTCATTCCCAAGTTCCGCTCTCTTATAGTCCAGGCCAAGGACAAGGCCCAGGTGGGACATTAGCTAAGAGAAACGCGACTGCAATACAAGAGGAGAACCATGCCCACAGCAGTTTAAAAGAGAACTAAAAAACGTGCACTTTTTTTTCTTTCTTTCTTTTTTTTTTTTTTTAACAGAGTCTTGCTCTGTCGCCCAGGCTGGAGTGCAGTGGTGTGATCTCAGCTCACTGCAACCTCCGCCTCCTGGGTTCAAGTGATTCTCCTGTCTCAGGAGCTCCTGAGTAGCTGGGACTACAGGTGCCAGCCACCACACCTGGCTAATTGTTGTATTTTTAGTAGAGATGGGGTTTCACCACATTGGTCAGGCTGGTCTCGAACTCCTGACCTCAGGTGATCTACCCGCGTAGGCCTCCAAAAGTGCTGGAATTACAGGCATGAACCACCGTGCCTGGCCCCAAGCATGCGTGTTTTATTGTTTTGCGAGGTAGGAAGGGCACACCTGAGTTTAAACCTCAGTAGCTCCTATACTCACTCTGGGCCACCCCTGTTAAGAGCCCGGTGTCTTGGCCGGGCGCGGTGGCTCACACCTGTAATCCCAGCACTCTGGGAGGCCTAGGCGGGTGGATCACGAGGTCAGGAGATCGAGACCATCCTGGCTAACATAGTGAAACCCCGTCTCTACTAAAAATACAAAAAATTAGCCGGGCATGGTGGTGGGCGCCTGTAGTCCCAGCCACTCGGGAGGCTGAGGCAGGAGAATGGCGTGAACCCGGGAGGCGGAGCTTGCAGTGAGCCGAGATCGCGCCGCTGCACTCCAGCCTGGGGCAACAGAGCGAGACTCCTTCTTAAAAAAAAAAAAAAAAGAGCCAGGCGTCTATGCTTTCAGGCCATTCATTCACTTCATTCCTATTTTTTTCTTTGTCGTGTAATTTTAATTTTCAAAAATGGGATCATTCTATACATTTTATTCTGCATCTTCCTTCTTTCAACCAACAGGTGTCCTGGACATTTTTCCATGTGAGCCCATGAAGACCTAAAACATTCATTTTAATGCCCACATCACAGAAGTCCTAGAAGAGGAGGGCTTTTTTTTTTTTTTTTTTTTTTGAGACAGAGTCTCGTTCTGTCACCCAGGTTAGAGTGCAGTGGCGTGATCTCTGCTCACTTCAACCTCTGCCTCCCAGGTTCAAGAAATTCTCCTGCCTCAGCCTCCCGAGTAGCTAGGATTACAGGCACATGCCACCATGCCTGATTTTTGTATTTTTAGTAGAGACGGGGGTTTCGCCATATTGGCCAGGCTGGTCTCAAACTCCTGACCTCAGGTGATCCGCCCACCTTGGCCTCCCAAAGTGCTGGGATTACAGGTGTGGGCCACCGTGCCCAGCCTATTTTTTAAAAAATTCTATCCCATCAGGCCAGGCGCAGTGGCTCATGCCTGTAATCCCAGCACTTTGGGAGGCCGAGGCACGTGGATCACGAGGTCAGGAGTTCAAGACAAGCCTGGCCAAGATGGTGAAACCCCGTCTCTACTAAAAATACAAAAATTAGCCAGGCGCAGTGGCGGGCTCCTGTAATCTCAGCTACTCGGGAGGCTGAGGCAGGAGAATCGCTTGAACTTGGGAGGCGGAGGTTGCAGTGAGCCGAGATCGCGCCACTGCACTGGGTGATAGAGCAAGACTCCATCTCAAAAAAAAAAAAAAAAATTCTATCCCATCATCAGCTCTCAAGAAGGGCTCAGTTTGGATGGCCATGTCTCTACTTTATAACCAGGTCTCAAACTTTCTTGACCCTTAAACACTCAAATAGAGCCCAGCCTCTCCCACTTTCCAGCAAAAAAGAAATTCTACACTGGACGTGGTGGCTCACACCTACAATCTCAGCACTTTGGGAGGCCAAGGCAGGAGGATCGCTTGAGACCAGGGTTCAAGACCAGCCTGGTCAACATAGCAAGACCTTTGTCTCTACAAACATATTTTTAAAAATTAGCTGGGTGTGGTTGCAGGCACCTGTGGTCCCAGGTACTCGGGAAACTGAGGTAGGAGGCTCACTTGAGCCCAGGAAGTTGAAGCTGCAATGAGCCATGTTTGTGCCACTGCAATCCAGCCTGAGTGACAGAATGAGATGCTGTCTCAAAAACAAACAAAGAGGAACAAAAAAGAAATTCCGTTGGCTCCCCTGTCAACCTGCACCCAGAAGCTGACAGCTCTGTCACCTCCGCTCCCTCCACCCTGGTCCCAGCGGCCATGGTGTCTCTCTCTGGGCTATTGCAGTTGCCTCCCCACCGGTGTCTCTGCTTCTCCTCTTGCCTCCCTCCTGGTCTACTCTCCGTGTGCAACCAGCAGGGTCCTGTTAAAATGAAATTAGATCCAGTTCCTTCTCTGTTCAGGACACCTCCTATCTCCAGCCCTGGTCCCACCTTGCCCAGAGCACAGGCAAAGTCCTCACCACGGCCCACAAGGCCTGCAGGGCCCAGGCCTCTCTAACCTTATCTCTCCTCCTTCCCACTCCCCACCCTTGCTGTTCTTGAGGTCGGGCACAGTCCTGCCCCAGGACCTTTGCAATCGCTTTTCTCTATGCCTGGGTGCTCATTCTTCAGATATCCACGTGGCCCACTTGTTCATATCACCCAGGTCTTTACACAAACATCACCTTTGCAGTGAGGCCATCCTGACTCTCCATTTAAAATTACAGCTTCCTTCACTCCCTGGTCTTCTTCATCCCTTTTCTGGTTTATTTTTCTCCTTACCACACACGTCTCATCATCTAACACACATATATATTCTTATTTTCTTAAGTGTCCCCTGCTGGAATGTGAGTTTCCTGAAGGTAGGGATTTATTTATTTTTTTTTGAGATGGAGCCTCACACTGTCGCCCAGGATGGAGTACAATGGTGCAATCTTGGCTCACTGCAACCTCTGCCTCCCGGGTTCAGGTGATTCTCCTGCCTCAGCCTCCCGAGTAGCTGGGATTATAGGTGCGCACTACCACACTTAACTAATTTTTGTATTTTTAGTAGAGACAGGGTTTTGCTATGTTGGCCACGTTGGTCTTGAACTACTGACTTCAGGTGATCCACCTGCCTTGGCCTCCCAAAGTTTCTGAGATTAGAGGTGTGAGACACTGCACCCGGCCTCCTCTAGAATTTTTAAAATGGACCTCAAGTAAGTAGAATTAACCAGGTGTGGTGGCTCACACCTGTAATCCCAGTACTTTGGGAGGCTGAGGCGGGTGGATCACCTGAGATCAGGAGTTTGATACCAGTCTGACCAACAGGAGTAGAGACAGCCCGTCTCTACTAAAAATACAAAAATAAGTCAGGTGTGGTGACACGAACCTGTAATCCCAGCTACTCGGGAGGCTGAGGCACAAGAATCACTTGAACCCAGGAGCTGGAGGTTGCAGCAAGCTGAGATCTCACCACTGCACTCCAACCTGGCCAATGGAGTGAGACTCCGTCTCAAAGAAAAAAAAAAAAGAAAAAGTAAGTAGGATTGAATGATTCATAATTCCATAATGACATACTGAAAGGGCACCTGAACAGCTCCACCTACCCTTCCATCTAACAATCTCTTTATAGCTATTTATAAAATGATAAACGCCTGTGAACCCATGGCCCCACCTGCGTGCTGGAACTCGGACAACCATTTTATATCAACTTCCGAACTCTTTTCCCATCTTGCCTCCCTCCCTCTCTCACTGTGGTTGTAGCTGCTATCTTGAATTCTGTGTTTAGCTTTCCCTTGCCTTTCTAAAAATTGTGGTAAAAAACATAGAATTTATCACTTTAGCCATTTTAAGGGCACAATTCAGCGGCATTACGCACATTCACAATGTTGGGCAATTATCAGCGCCATCCATTTCCAGAACATTTTCATCTTCTCAATTTCCCTTGCTTAAAAAAATAGTTTTATCACCAGGCACGGTGGCTCATGCCTGTAATCCCAGTACTTTGGGAGGCCAAGGCGGGCAGATCACCTGAGGTCAGAAGTTCGAGACCAGCCTGACCAACATGGAGAAACCCCGTCTCTACTAAAAATACAAAATTAGCCAGGCGTGGTGGTGCATGCCTGTAAACCCAGCTACTAGGGAGGCTAAGGCAGGAGAATTACTTGAACATGGCAGGCAGAGGTTGCGGTGAGCCAAGATTGCTCCACTGCACTCCAGCCTGGGCGATGAGTGCGAAACTCCGTCTCAAAAAAAAAAAAAAGTTTTATCACTTACATGTATGCCAAAATAATATATCATTTACTTTTACTGCTGTTTGAACTTTACGTAAAGATATATCTTGTCTTCTGGCACATACATGCAGACACACACACACACACACACACACACACACATATATTTTGAGACAGGGTCTCACTCTGTCACCCAGGCTGGAGTGCAGTGGTGCAATCTCAGCTCACTGTAGCCTTGACTTCTTGGGCTCAGGTGATCCTCCCACCTCAGCCTCCCTGGTAGCTGGGACTACAGGCATGCACCACCACACTTGGCTACGTTTTTGTAGAGATGGGGCTTTGCCATGTTGCATATTGCCCAGGCTGGCCTCAAACTCCTGGCCTCAAGCAATCAGCCTGCCTTAGCATCCCAAAGGGCTGGGATTATGGGTGTGAGCCATGGTGCCCAGCCCCTGCACTTACATTTTTATAAATCATTTTATTGCTAAAATTCGTTGATATAATTGCATATCACTTGTTGTTCATTCACTTTTCTCTGCTGTGTACTATTCCATGGCATACCAGCATTTATTTTTCCTGTCTATGACCATGTGGGTTGTTTCCATTTGTCAGTTTTGTTTGCTACATACACGGTTCTGCTTTGAGGGTTCTTGTACTGTCCTATTGCACACATACAGGAGTGTGTCTCAAGTTTGTACCTGGAAGTAGAATTGCTGGAATATGAAATCGTATGCTGAATTATCTTCTAATGGTTGTACCAATTCACAAGCCACCCTCTACACATGGCATTTGTCAAACATCTTACTTTTTGCCACCTGAATGGGTGGAATTTGCCCTAGATCTTGACTGATATCAAGGATGGGGCTGGAATGTCCAAAAGCCTTGAATGGGCTGCGTGTCTGTGACGTCCCACATCTTTGTGGCACAGCTTCTCCTGCAGGAGAGGCAAGCCTGGCAGCTGTGCTACAGAAAGGAACACATGGGGTAGGGATTACAGATCTGATAACATCAACTTTTCCTTCCTCCCCTCCACCTCCTTTTATTTGGTCTGGTTCTCACTGCGTGTGGGGAACGGTGTGGTGGGGAAGGGGCGAATCCTTGGTCCATGACAGGCACTGTTGCATGCACTTTACAGATATTGCTGTTAATTATTTACCTCTCAGATCCTGAAAATGGAGGTGCCCTTAGAAGCCCCACTTTACAGATATGGAAACTGAGGAACAGAGAGGTTAAGTGACTTGCCTGAAATTACACAGGGAGTAAATGGCAGAACTGGGTTTGAATCCAGCTGTTCTGGCTTCCTCCAAGGTTTATGCTGCCTTTCAGTAGCGCCTGCAGTGAAGGGTTGCAAACTCCTCAGTCCTACAGACTTGGGTTCAAACTCTGGATCCCCTACCACCTCACTGTATACCTCTGAGCAGTTACATCACGTCTTTGAACCTCAATTTCTCTAAAATAAAAAGAGCTATCTTTTCCAGAAGCCTGATTATATGTTTTTTTTTTTCTCGTGCCTTATTGTTTCTTTTCTTTTTTTTTTTTGAGACAGGGTTTGGCTTTGTCGCCCAGGCTGGAATGCAGTGGTGCAATCTTGGCTCACTGCAGCCTCCACCTCCTGGGCTCAAGCAGATCCTCCCATCTCAGCCTCCCAAGTAGCTGGGACTACAGGCATGCACCACCATGCCCAGCCAGTTTTTATTTTTTGCAGAGACTGGGGTCTCACTTTGTTGATCAGGCTGGTCTCAAACTCCTGAGCTGAAATAGATTCACCCGCCTTAGAACCCCAAAGTCCTGGGATTAAGGTGTGAGCCACTGTGCCAGCTATTGTTTCTTGTTAGGTCATATGCCCCTTCTTGAAATTTCCCTGGAATATGTTCTTTGGCTTACGCCTGTCAGAGCTCATCTCTGGAGTTGAGGGGGTATCAATACCACTCACACTTGTACCTGCAAATCAGGGTGCCCTCCCACCCCCCGACCCAACAAAAGCCAAAGGCTGTTCGTAGGAGCAGGAGATAGGTGCTGGGCATCAGGAAAGCAAGTGTCCACTCTGGTCTGGCTGGGCTGGTTTGGGCCACTGACCTTCATGACCATTGTATTGCGTAAGAGGCTGCTCTGGTTGAGCTGTAACCAGCACAGGCAGCCTTTGGCCAGGTCGGCGTGAGATTACCAGCCTCGCACAGGCGGCTGCACACGACACGTCTGCAATACCTATTCTGAAGGGTAATTCTCTGGGATAAAGCATGTTTATGTTTTTTAGGGAGGTGGGGAAGAAAATTCCATTTCTGTTGCCAATTAGTTCTGCTTGAGAACAGCTTTTCTCAACACCAACATATTGGCTGCCCAGACTTGAGTTCTGTTGATTAACTCAAAGTGGGGAAAAAAGTGATTTTTCTTTCCTTCCTCCACCCCCAACCGTGAAACCCGGCTGTTAGTGATGAAAGGGGTCCTGTGGATCATTTAGTTTTCCTTGTCATGACTCCAGGAAAGGCTATAAAAATAATCAGTGGGCCCCGCTGGCCGTAATTGACTGTAGAGAGAAGTTGGCTACCACAGCGCCTGAGTTATGAGAATCTGTTTCAGATGCAGGCTTCATTTGAGCCTCGTCTAATGACACCTGCTCCCCAAGGCCAGCGGAGGGTGGGGGTGCTGACGCTTGTCTGCATGCTTCTCTTCCTTCCCGGGTTCCAGGGAGCTCCTGGCAGAGGGACCCAGGACAAAACAGAGATGCTGGGAGGAGAGGACCAAGCATGGATCTGGCCCTGCTGCTTGCACCAAATTCCAGGTCTACTGTTTGTTTGTCTGTTTGTTTTGAGAGAGGATCTTACTCTGGTTGCCAGGCTGGAGTGCAGTGGTGTGATCTTGGCTCGCTGCAGCCTCGACCTCCTGAGCTCGGGTGATCCTCCCACTTCAGCCTCCTGGGTAGCTGGGACTACAGATGTATGCCGCCATGCCTGGCTAATTTTTGCAGTTTTTTAGTAGAGACGGTTTTTTTTTTTTTTTTTTTTGAGACAGAGTCTCACTCTATTGCCCAGGCCCGAGTGCAGTGGCGTGATCTCGGCTCACTGCAACCTCTGCCTCCCAGGTTCAAGTGATTCTCCTGCCTCAGCCTCCTGAGTAGCTAGGACTACAGGTGAGCGCCACCACGCCCGGCTAATTTTTTTTTTTTTTTGTATTTTTAGTAGAGACGGGGTTTCACCATGTTTGCCAGAATGGTCTCGATCTCCTGACCTTGTGATCTGCCCACCTCAGCCTCCCAAAGTGCTGGGATTACAGGTGTGAGCCACCGCGCCCGGCCCAGTCCACTGTTTGTTGGCCATGAACCTGGGGCAAGAAACTTCACTTCTTGGCGCCTCTGTTTTTTTTTTTGTTTTTTGTTTTTTAATTTTATTCTTTTTTTTAACCATAAACTCAACCAAGTGGCACCCTCATTTTATATATTTTTAAATATTATATATATAATATTTTTTGAGGTATATATATTTTAAAATATTATATGTGTATATATCTCTGTGTGTGTGTGTGTATATATATATATATATATATATATTTTTTTTTTTTTTTTTTTTTTTTTTTGAGACAGGATCTTGCTTTGTCACCCAGGCTGGAGTGTAGTGGTGCAATCCTGGCTCACTGCAGCCTCGAATTCCTGGGCTCAAGCAATCTTCCCACCTTGGCTTCCTGAATAGCTAGTACTACAGGTGTGGACCACCAGGCTTGGCTAATTTTTTGAATTTTTTGTAGAATGAAGTCTCACTTTGTTGCCCAGGCTGGTCTTGAACTCCTAAACTCAAGTGATCCTCCCACCTGGGCCTCCCAAAGTGCTGGGATTACAGGAGTCATTTTAAAGAGATAATAATGGTTCCTCCTCCTGGGGTGATGTAAGGATTAAATGAGTTAATAACATGCAAAGCACTTGCAAGGAGCCTCCACCATGTGCAAAGTCCTGTGTCAACGCCAGCTTTTGTTATTTATTCAAGACTCCCCCACTCTTCCTCCCTTGACACTTGAGTCGTATGTGGTTGTGCCAAAATATCTTAGTCCAGTCCCCTGATGATGGACGTGAGATCAGTTCCGATCTTTTGTGATCACGAATAGCACTGCATTGAATAACCTGTAGCTTGTGTGCCAACCCCTCCACCCACCCCTTAAGGTATGTGAACCCCATGATAACCTTGGCCTTGGACTTTCCTTCCCGGAGCCTGCAGAACGAGGAGAGATATGTGGGCATGTGGCCAGCTCTGGCCTGGCATGCGAACAGGCCTGTGGGGTGGGGTGGGAGGTGGGGGCAGGCCCTCCCTGGGCCAGGTGGGACAGATTCCTGCTGTGTCCATCTGGTGAGTGAGGAGCCACAGGGTGAGTTTCAGAGGGTTGGGCCAAGGCCACCCAGCCCCCAGGTTCCTGGCGAATGCCCTTATGTGGACTGGAGAGAGGAACCCTGTACTGTGCCGTGTGGGCTCTGCCCGTTTTTTGTGCTCTTCCTCTAGGAAGCCCGCTGGGATCTCTGCTCCAACACACTTTGCTATATCAGCCACCGGTTTAGCATCCATGGTGGCTGGTTCTCTTCTTGGGGGGCAAAACCCATGATGATTGAGAAAATGAGATGGGGAGTCAGGAGGCTGATTTTGGTCCTGACTTCCCAGCACCTCCACCCTTGTAACTCGTGTGGCTCCGTGTCCTCATCTGAAAGCAGACTAAGAAGACGAATAATAAGGCCAGGCACGGTGGCTCATGCCTATAATCCCAGCACTTTGGGAGGTCGGGACGAGTGCATCAGTTGAGGTTAGGAGTTCAAGACAAGCCTGGCCAACATGGTGAAACCCCGTCTCTACTAAAAATACAAAAATTAGCTGGGCGTGGTGGCACGTGCCTGTAATTCCAGGTACTTGAGAGGCTGAGGCAGGAGAATCACTTGAACCAGGGAGGCAGAGGTTGCAGTGAGCTGAGATCGCCCCACTGCACTCCAGCCTGGGTGACAGAGTGAGATCTTGTCTCAAAAAAAAAAAAAAAGGCCAGGCGCGGTGGCTCACGCCTGTAATCCCAGCACTTTGGGAGGCCGAGGCAGGTGGATCACCTGAGGTCAGGCGTTTGAGACCAGCCTAACCAACATGGTGAAAACCCATTTTTACTAAAAATACAAAAATTAGCCAGGTGTGGTGGTGTGTGTCTGTCATCCCAGCTACTCGGGAGGCTGAGGCAGAAGAATCGCTCGAATCCGGGAGGCGGAGGTTGCATTGAGCCGAGATCGCGCCACTGCACCCAGGCCTGGGCAACAGGAGCAGAACTCGGTCTAAAAAAAAAAAAAAAGTAAAACAAGAAAATAATAATAATAATGGTAACAAATTCACAGGAAGGTCTTGTGAAGTCTCAGAGACGTAATGCAAATGGGTTTGGACCCTGTGTCTGGCACAAGAAATATAAGCTGGTGTGAGAAAATGATCTATCTATGGGAATGTCTGGGCCACAGGCACTTGCAGCCACCTATGAAGGGAGTTAGTCCGAATTCCCAGGGCCTCGGCAAATCATCCACCCTCAGAACTGAGTTTTCTCTAGCAAATGAGGGTGCTAATGATATGTATCCCAAGGGTTTGATGTGAGAATTAAATGAGACCAGGCACATATTGCTTTGCATTTACACTGTGGTATTGTTGATATTATTAGTTATCTGTGTTGATAGTTGTGAGCATCCTTCCAGACACTGGCACGATGCGGTGCACGCAGCTGGTGCTTGGTGACTGCAAATGGATTGACGGACAGGGCCCAGTATCTGGGCTGGGTGTGGGTGGCTCACACCTGTAATCCTAGCACTTTGGGAGAATGAGGCAGGAGGATTGCTTGAGCCCAGGAGTTTGAAACCAGCCTGAGTTTGAAACCAGTCTGGGTATAAGCAAGACCTCTACTAAAAAAAAAAAAAAAAAAAAAAAAGTAGAATCTGGAGGAGGCACTGATAGAGGAATCCATTTCTGATGTTGTAGAGCCCTTAGGGAGAATAAAGGGGAAAAGCCTGATGTGACCTCACCTGTGGGTTTTTTTTATTTTGTTTTGAGACAGAGTATTGCTCTGTGGCCCTGGCTGGAGTACAGTGGCATGATCACGGCTCACTGAAGCCTTGACCTCCTGGGCTCAAGTGATCCTCCTACCTCAGCCTCCAGAGTAGCTGGGACCACAGGCATGCACCACCATGCCTAGCTAATTTTTGTATTTTTAGTAGAGACGGGGTCTCGCTATGTTGCCCAGGATGGTCTTGAACTCTTGGGCTCCAGTGAACCTCCTGCCTTAGCATCCCAAAATTCTGGGATTACAGGCATGAGCCCCCACACCCAGCCCTCACCTGTGGTTTTATAGTCAGCTACAGCTTAATTCTGGGAGATGATGGGCCTCATCCCACACACCATGGCAAGTACGTGACACAGCAGGAGGCAGACCAACTTCCCCTGACTCTCAGGGCAGCAACCTTCACCCTGACCTTCAGCCCCATGCAGGAAGCAGCCTGTCGGGGTGAGACACAGTGTCCATCTGTGGCCAGAGCCCTTGCACATTTTTGACATTTTTGTGTCTTGGGACAAAAGGCGAAGGAACTCAGATGAACTGGTTCTTGTTTCCTGGTGGAAAAACATTCCTGCCCTGATGGAATCTTCGCTGTTGTGTGGTTTTGCCTGTATTTGTGTCTCTCCCTCACTACCCTACAGTTCAGCAGTAGCTATTCTAGAAAACCCACATAAGGTAGACCCAGGAATGATTTCTAGGATTGTCTGAGGATATTTAAGGGGCCAAAGGGCTCCCTGCACCATCGATGCTGGCCCTGGATCTCCTGCCCCGTCTGCCGTTGGACTTGCCCTGAATGCGTGAACAAATGAATGGGCAGACATTTGCTGGACAGCTGCTGCCCTCCAGGCACTGGTGTGCTGGTGTTCCACAGCCCGGGGGCCGAGAGCCACTCAAAGCATTCATATTGGGAAGTTGGCAGGGATGGTCTGGTCAACAGCATGGGCGTTGGCATTGGAGTCAGATGAACCTGGCTTTGTCAGCCCCTAAATAGGGTGGCCTTGGACAGACCTGCCTGAACCTGTTTCCTCAACTGCAAAATGTGAATAAAGATAGCACAGTGTGGTCGGTGAGGACTGAGCAAGGAAGTGGCTCTAGCACTTGGCATACACAGTTGGTCCTTAAAAGTGGGCTTTAGACCAGAGAGACCAAATTCAAATCTAGATCCAGCTATGAGTCCCTTAACTTCTCTGAGTCTTGATCACTCCCTCTGTAACATGGTATAGTAACCTCTTACGGTTGTTGTGAGGATTTAGGTGAATTCACACATATGATGCATTTATAATGGAGAGAACCTAGTGCATGGTAACCACCTGTATTAGCTTCCTAGGACTGCTGTAATGAAGCACCTCCAACTAGGTGGCTTCAAACAACAGAAACTCGTACTTTCACAGTTCTGGATGCTAGAAGTTTGAAATCAGGGTGTCAGCAGGGCCACTTTCCCTCTGAAGACTCTAAGGAAGAATCCTTTCTTGCCTCTTAGCTTCTGCTGGTGGTCAGGGATCCTTGTTGTTCCTCAGCTTGTAGCTGCACCATCTTTGCACCACCACTTCCTATGTGTCCCATCTTGTTTCAGACAGGATCTCACTCTGTTGCTCAAGCTGGAGTGCAGTGGGCTGATCATAGCTCACTGCAGCCTCAAACTCCTGGGCTCAAGCAATCCTCCCACCATGGCTGGCTAATGTTTAAATTTTTTTAGTTTAATTTTATTTATTATTTATTTATTTTTTAATAGAGATGGGGTCTTGCTATGTTGCCCAGGCCGGTCTTGAACTCCTGGCCTCAAGTGATCCTCCTGTCTCAGCCTCCCAGAGTTCTAGGATTACAGGTGTAAGCCACTGCACCTGGCTTTTAGTTTCTTTTTTAGAGACTGGATGGGTTTCAGTATGTTGTCCAGGCTGGTCTTGAACTTCTGGGCTCAAGCCATCCTCCTGTCTCAGCCTCCTAAAGCCCTGGGATTACAAGTGTGAACCACTGTGCCCAGCCCCTATCCCCTTCTAATAAGGACACCAGTCATTAGACTTAGGGCCTACCCTAATCTAGTATGACCTCATCTTAACTAATTACATTTGCAAAGACCCTATTTCCACAAATGGTCACATTCTGTGTCTCTGGGTGGACATGAATTTTGGGGGAACACTGTTCAACTCACACCACCTAATCGATAGTAGCTATTACTAATACTCCTCTTACTACGGAATTTGCTCAGTGCATACTATGTGCTGGGCACTTCTCCAAACTCCTTTTATTCCTCTTCCCATTTAATCCTCTCCGTGACTCTGTGAAATAGGTCCCAGGATTATCTCTGTTGAGGGCCAGAGAGGTGAGCTGATTTGCCCAAGGTCACATTTGTTAGCAAATGATAAATCTGGGGTTGGGACTCTTTTCTCTCTGACTCCAAAGCTGGCAAGGTTTTGAGACCCTCCAATCCCGTCCCAAGAGCTTGGAGTCGGCTGTACTTTCTGTCCTGGAATCCCAGGCATCGGACATATGCTCTTTCCTGGCCCACACCTCCTTCCAGACACATCTTACCCAGAGAGGCTATAAAAAGCGGGGGAAAAGGAATCTTGTCTTTATAATGGCCAACATGGAGTTCTGCTCCTGCCTTGGAACGCTCGTGTCCGGCTCTCCCGTGGATTGAAAGCAGCGTGACTCCTGTGCATGGCAGAGCTTGCCAGGGGTGTATATTTCATGCCTGACATCTGGTAACATTTTGGGAGTCTTGACTTGGGGCTACAAATGGAAAAATGGTTCATGAAGGTGTGATTTATTCATCATCAAGATAATGCTATTAAATAAATGCTCGCAACGATTCGCTCCATTGGGTCAGAGAGCCCTGACTTCCCAGGCCGGGCCTGGTGAAGGCCCTGGCAGGACAAGGCTGTTTCTTTGACGCTGAGGAGAGCATGGAGGCGTGGTGAGGCCGGACTGGGGCCTGATAGGGGCAAACGGTCACGCTGCCAGATGATGAATGGCCGTTTACATTTTAACACGCCTGTGTCTTCGACGTGGAGTAATTGGCTTTGGCTGATCGGGGGTGGGTGCAGTTAGGAGCCTCTGACAGCCATGAACTGGAGAAGGAAGGAGGGTCATTTCCAGAGACTGGGGCTTTGGGGCCAGGAAATAGTTGCTTTGTCAGCAGGGAGAGCCAGTGGGTGGGTTGGAGGCCCCTGAGAGAGATCAGAGGATCCTGAAGGACAAAGCCAGGCTGGCCACCTTTGCAGGGGGTAGCTGGCAAGGGTGTAGGAACCGGCCACGTGGCAGAGAGCAATGCCCTAAAGCCAGGCTGCCTGGGTTCAAATCCTACCTCCCTCACTGACCAGCTGGGCCTGGGACCGCCCCTCCCTAACATAGGGACCATTACAGGGCCTATCTCAGAGGAGTCTGTGGGTATTGCATGGGCGCGTGGCACCTAGGGGTCTTCACTAAGTATTAACTGCAGTTGTCATGGTGGTGATGGTATCTAGAGAAGAGTGGAGGCTGGGACGCAGACAGAAGCAGCCCTGCTGTCTTCTGGCTGTAGATCAAGGACAAGACTTACCTTGCCCTCTGCACAGCAGGTAGGAGCCTTCTCCTGGACCTGCCTCAGGGCAGTGGGGACATCCACCGGTCCAGCTCTCAGCACATTCAAAGCTGGGGTTGGTTGCCACCCAGCTTGGGCAGCCCACATACTCAGCATCACTGGGTTTACCCCCAAATCTCCATGCGCTACAGGTGAGTTGCCATGGGTTGGCAAGCAGTCCCCGCACCTGTGGACATCAAGGATCTGTCTTCACATCCCCTTCTGCTCACATGGCTCCAGCCCAGGAGGAGATGGGAGGACAGGTGTGCGCCTCTATGGGCAGCCAAACCTGGGGTGGTGGGTGGGGAAGGTGTCAAGTCTGATGCATGTCTGTTAGGGTTCTGGGCACTGTGACGTGCATGCAGGTGGAAAGTCCATTCTCCTGACTTGGAGCTGGCATCTGTTACACCATGAGAGCTGGGGCCTGACCCTTCCCCTGTGTCCCTGTTGCCCCCAGGACTGGCCACTGACGGAGGCATGGTCAGGCTGTGGGACTCAGGCCAGCTGGCCGCGGCCTTCCCACAAGAGTCAGTTACTGGGGCTATCAGATGCTGTGGCTGTTGGTTGGTTTGTCTCTGTGGTGTCAAGCTGGGCCAGCTTTTGGGCAAGAGCAGCCTCATGGGGAACATAATCAATGAGAAAAGGATGGCAGAATCTGGCCTGGGGGTTGCTGGGTGGAGGGCAGAGGGTGCTGGGCTGCCTGGCCATGCCTCCTCTTCAGTACTGAGCTCAGCAGGGGGCCCCAACCCCTTTTACCGTAGGACTCTGCTGGCTTCTGACTAGAGGTAGCTCTAAGCACTGGTCCTTTGCAGCCCCAGGAGGAACTGGCTGGGGGTGAAGTGAGGACGGAGGTAGAGCTTCACCTTGGTGAGGGGCTTTCCTAGGGGGACAGCCAGGTGCTTGGCCTTGTGACAGCTGCTCAGTGAGGGTTATTCACAGCCCCATCGGGACTTACTGATTGGGCTTCACTTCCTGATTCTGTGATATTCACACGGCTCTAGCAAGTAGTTCCATCTATCCACCCATCCATCCTTCCATCCATCCAATCACCCACCCACCCACCTACCCATCCATCCATCCATCCATCCATCCATCCATCCATCCATCCATCCATCCATCCATCCATGCACCCATCCACCTATCCACCTAACCATCTACTCATCCACCTATCCATCCATCCATCCATCCATCCATCTTTTCTTCCTTCCACCCATCCATCTATCCATCCACCAATTTACCCATACCCACCCACTCACTCATCCACCCATCTACCCACTCATCCATCCATCCATCCATCCATCTATCCATCCATCCATCCATCCATCCATCCATCCCTTCGCCCACCCATTCATCTATTCACCCACCCAACCATCCTTCCATCCATCTACCCATCTACCCATCCACCCATCCATTCATTTTCGTGGTCCTCACAATTAGCCTGTATGGTGGGGATGTGCTATTATGCCCATTTTCAGATGAGGGTACACACATACAGGTTAAGAACTGGTCTGAGGGCAGAGCTAATGAGTGGCTGTATTAGTTATCTATTGCTATTAGTTATCTATCTATTAGTGGCTGGAGGCTGATTTCAGTTCTTTTCTATGTGGGTATCTCCAGCATGGCAGCTTGCTGTGTCAAAGCAAGAAAGCCAAGAAGTTATGTGTGTGTGTGTGTGTGTGCGTGCGCACGCGCGTGCTCACGTGAGAGAGAGGGAGAGAGAAAGGTGGAAGTCACTGTCTTTTATAACATAATCTTGGAGGTGACATCCTGTCCCTTTTGCCATATTCTGCTCATTAGAAGTGCCTACCCGTGGCTGGGCATGGTGGCTCATGCCTGTAATCCCAGCACTGTGGGAGGCTGAGGTGGGTGGATCACTTGAGGTCAGGAGTTTGAGATCAGCCTGGCCAACATGGTGAAACCCTAAACAACTAAAATACAACTAAAAATAACCCTAAACAACTAAAATACAAAAAAAACAAATCCTAAACAACTAAAAATACAAAAATTAGCCAGGCATGGTGGTGCATGCCTTTGGTTCCAGCTACTCGGGAGGCTGAGGCAGGAGAATCACTTGAAGCCGGGAGGTGGAGGTTGCAGTGAGCGGAGATCACACCACTGCACTCCAGCCTGGGTGTCAGGGCAAGACTCTGTCTCAAAATAAATCAAATAAATAAATAAATAGCAGAAGTGTCCACCCACACTCAGGCCAGGAGGTGGGAACACTGGAGGCCATGCTAGAAGCTGCCTTGGCCAAGCCAAGGTTTGAACCCAGTCGGATCTGACTTAAAACCTGTCCTTCCGGAGGAAGCCAACTACATACAGAGCCTTGTTCTTCCCCAGTCCCAGAGACCAGCCACCTGTCTGCTGCCACGCAGGGTTGGAATTTAATCATACATTGACTCACTTCATGGGTGTTTACTGAGCGCCTACTATGTGCCAGACACAATGCTCCACAGGACGGTGTGGTGCCTGCCTAGGGAAATGCACTGCTGGTGACGGATATCCATGCTGTACATTTACTCACCTGCCATGTGGGTCTGCAGAGAACATGTCTTTTCTTTATTTCCTGCAATGGATCTGATATTTCTCACAAAGCCTACTCATAGGGCAACAAGGAAAAAGAACTAGATTTAATTTAATCTGATCCAGTACTTTAGGCCTTTAGGTAATGCTTGGTCTCAAATTTCCTTCTGCTCCTCCCAGCTTTTCTCTAAGCTGGCACTGGGTGGGTGGGTGGGGGTGGGGGTGTCTGGGTGTTGATGACGAGACTTCCCAGGAGGAGAGGGATTTCTAGCCATGTCCGATGCCCAAGATTGCTGCTTGGCTTTCTGGCATTTTGGCCGAAACCGGCAGTAGGTAAAACTCATGCTCTGGGCCTCCGCCTGCCTGGTTGACTTGGCTCTACCTTGGCTCAGAGTGCCCTCTTCTTTTTTTTTTTTTTGAGACGGAGTTTCTGCTCTTGTTGCCCAGGCTGGAGTGCAATGGTGCGATCTCAGCTCACTGCAACCTCCGCCTCCCGGGTTCAAGTGATTCTCTTGCTTCAGCCTCCTGAGTAGCTGGGATTACAGGCGCCCGCCACCACGCCCGGCTAATTTTTGTATTTTTAGTAGAGATGGGGTTTCGCCAGGTTGGCCAGGCTGGTCTTGAACTCCTGACCTCAGGTGATCCACCCGCCTTGGCCTCCCAAAGTGCTGGGATTACAGGCATGAGCCACTGCGCCCAGCCTTTTTTTTTTTTTCAGAGCCCCCTCTTCTCTACTGCATCTGACCCCTACCTGAGCCATCTACTCCCAGACCCTTCTGCAGGTCCCTCTGCCCCTCGTCTTAATGAGGTGTCACCTACCTAAGCAAGAACACATTGAGCCCATCCTGGCCCGGAGAGGACCAGTGTGGCCAAGGAAAGCGAAACACCAGGGCTTCCTTCCTCTCAACTTGCTGCACCTCCAGGGTCCCCAGCCCTAAGCTGCTGGAGGGTGGTCTCAGAGCACTTTCCTCCCAAGCCCCCAGAGGGTCAGTGCGCAGTGGTGACTTCTAAACCTACTGTCTCATAGCAAAGTCTGTGTTGATGATCAGGAACTAGATCTGCCATGGTCCTCTTTATTCCTTCTGTACAAATTCAAATATTTCCAGGTAGCCAGGTGCCTCAGGCCTGAGAGGGGAAGGGCTACTTACCCAGAAAGGCCAAAGAGGAAAGCCCAGTAATATTTTTCGAGCTATTAATATTACCTGGTACCAAAATGATCACACATGTAATTAGTCACAATCGTGATAAAAGTGCTGAAGAACAAGCCTATGAGTAATGAGGGTGTCAGGAGAGTGGCCTGACCTAGCCTAGGGGTCAGGAGAGGTGGTCCTGAACCAGGGTTGGGTAAGGGGATCCAGAATGAATAGGGGGGTGGCTGGGTGAAGAGGGGAGTGTGTATGTGCATGTGTGAGCATGCATGTGTGGGTGTGTGAGTGTGCACCATGTGTGCACATGTGTGAGCATGCATGTATGGGTGTGTGCGCACCATGTGTACATATGTGTATAATGTATATGTGAGTGTGCATGTGCATGGGTGTGTGTGCATGTGTGTGACTGTCCTGTGTGTGCATGTGAGCAGGTGCTGTGTGTGCATATGTGAACACATACATGCATGGGCATGTGTGCATGTGAATGCATGTCATGTGCATGTGTGAGCCATGTGTGGTGTGTGCATGTGTGTGTGCAGCCTCATCATTTCCTGAATTTTTTTTTTTTTTTGAGATGGAGTCTCGCTCTGTTGCCCAGGCTGGAGGGCAGTGGCTTGATCTTGGCTCACTGCAACCTCTGCCATCCAGGTTCAAGTGATTCTCGCGCCTCAGCCTCCCAAGTAGCTGGGATTACAGGCGCCCGCCACCACGCCCAGCTAATTTTTGTATTTTTAGGGGAGATGGAGTTTTGCCATGTTGGCCAGTCTGGCCTTGAACTCCTGACCTCAAGTGATCCGCCCGCCTCGGCCTCCCAAAGTGCTGGGATTACAGGCGTGAGCCACTGTGCCCGGCCATTTCCCCTAATTTGAGGCACTCCATTCTCTGAGTCTGGATTGTTGTGTGGGTGTGTGTGGGAAAGGAACCGCACTGAGGAGGGAGAATCAGATTCTCTGAGGAGGAGGCGCAAATGTTGCGGCCTCTGCAGGAAGCAGCTTTGCCTGTTCATGGGACTGAGAGGGGACTCAGCTTCTGGAGTCTGAGTGGTTGGCACCACCAGGGGACCACAGTGGTGGGAGCATCAGGGGCAGGAGGAGGAAGGTCACTGTGTCCCCCATTAGGAATGTCCTCCTCTCTTTCCTGCTGGTCTCAGAGCTGAGGACCAGGATACAGATGGCCAGGTGCCTCCGTCAACAGACTCAGGTGACTGGGCAGAGTCAGTTTCCCCACCTGTGCACAGTGAGAAAGAGATCTGTCTCTGCCGGGATGATGAGTGGACAGTTCTCCCGCGACTGGCAGAGCAAGCCTCAGACTGAGGGCAGCCAGGGAACAGCAGGTCATACTCCCATGGCAGAATGATGCTAAGGTTCCCAGGGTGTCCCAAACACCCTTCCCACCCCCTGCCCCAGTCTCATGAGAGGGCCATGGACGCTGACACTGTAACTACCCTCTGCTAGTCAGGCAGATGCTAGTCACGGCAGCATCGAATCTCAGAAACAGCCCTCACAGTGGGCAGTATTAGTATCCCCTTTCCACAGAAAGGGAAATGGAAGCTCAGAGAGGTTACGGAACTTACCCATAATCACAAAGCAAGCACGTGTCCCAGGTCTATGTGATCTCAAAGCCTTTGCTACTCTGACTCCCACGGCTGCTGTGTGAATTTTCAGTTTCCTGAAGGCGAGAAGAAAACAATTTGCTCTAGAAAAAGCTTCAAGGGCCAGACCTCAGAAATGCCCAGAGCTGTGAGTTCAGTATCATGGCCCCTGCCCTCCCCTCTCTGTGCAGGGGCCGTACAGTGAGCTGAGCCGCGGTGAGGGCGTGTTAAGAACTTAAAGCAGCGGCCGGGCGCGGTGGCTCACACCTGTAATCCCAGCACTTTGGGAGGCCGAGGCAGGCGGATCACGAGGTCAGGAATTTGAGACCAGCCTGACCAACATGGTGAAACCCCATCTCTACTGAAAATACAAAAATTAGCTGGGCGTTGTGGCGGATGCCTGTAATCACAGCTACTCGGGAGGTTGAGGCAGGAGAATCACTTGAACCCAGGAGGCGGAGGTTGCAGTGAGCCAAGATCGTGCCATTGCACTCCAGCCTGGGTAACAGAGCGAGACTCCCTCTCAAAAAAAAAAAAAAAGTAGTTTAAAGAACTTAAAGCAGAAACCCGATTTTGAAATGTTCAAGGACAAGGCGAGGGAGGCTCGTTTGGGGATGGGGTGGAGGTTTCGGTCCATTTAAGTGGGCTGGAGGGGAATTGTAACTTTGCCGGCTGATGGTTAATGTTCCCTTCCCAAGGTATTCATGATTTATGCTGATGCTTTAAAAAGAAAATTTAGCCAAGCTAGGTTCAGAGTCCAGGAAGCTAAGGACAAGGCATTCAGGAAAGCTTTGTTTGGAGGGGAGGTTAGGAGTGATAGAAGCATATTCCAGATACCTCGCCCGCTTTTTTACTCCACTCACCCAAAGGAGAGGTCACCTTATCACATAAGACCGTAAGATAGCTCCCCAGGAGGGATCATGCAGATAAGATGTTTCTTCCTATGTTTGAAGAAATGGGTGTCCTAGGCTGGTCGCGGTGACTCACGCCTGTAATCCCAGCACTTTGGGAGGCTGAGGCAGTGGATCACTTGAGGCCAGGAGTTTGAGACCAGCCTGGCCAACATGGTGAAACCCCATTGCTACAAAAAATACAAAAATTAGCTGGGCATGGTGGCACACGCCTGTAGTCCCAGCTACTTGGGAGGCTGAGGAGGGAGAATCACTTGAACCCAGCAGAGGTTGCAGTGAGCTGAGATGGCACCACCGCACTCCAGCCTAGGCAACAGAGTGAGACGCCGTCTCAAAAAAACAACAAACAACAACAAAAAACAAACAAAACAAACAAAGAAATGGGTGTCCTAGGCTGGGCGTGGTGACTCACGCCTGTAATCCCAGCGCTTTCAGAGGTCGAGGCCGGTGGATCACCTGAGGTCAGGAATTCGAGACCAGCCTAACCAACTGGCGAAACCCCGTCTCTACTAAAAATAGAAAATTTAGCTGGGTGTAGTGGCAGGCGCCTGTAGTCCCAGCTACTTGGGAGGCTGAGGCAGGAGAATTGCTTGAACCCGGGAGACGGAGATTGCGGTGAGCCGAGATTGCGCCACTGCACTCCAGCAACAGAGCGTGACTCTGGGCAACAGAGCGTGACTCCGTCTCAAAAAAGAAAAGAAAAGAAAAGAAATGGGTGTCCTTTCTCTGTATTCTAGGCCTCTTGTCTTGGCTGAATTGAAGAAAAATGTATATAAGGCCCTAGATGTTCACTGTCATGTTAATAAACCCTTCCTTGGTCTTCATTCTGGGGCCTGAATGGAAAAACGAAAGGCCCAGAATCTGGGCCTTGGGACTCAGCATTACAAGGGATGAGACCCTGATTTATACTGGCTTAAGCAAAGAAGGGAATTTACTGGCTCATAAAATTTAGATGTCTGGGATTCGGTTTGGCTTTAGGTATAGCTGGATACAGTGAGGTGCGTGGCGACGGGGGGCCTTAGGGCTGATTTTCCTTCACCTAGCTTGGAGCAGATTCCTTGGTTGAACCAGTCATGGTGGCCAAAAGAATGTGGAGGTGTGACTGTCTGTGTTCTACTCCATGTAACTACGTGCACTGAAAAGTGGTGTGGGATCATTCGCCATAAGAAACCCGCCCGGCAGGCACAGTGGCTCACGCCTGTAGTCCCAGCACTTTGGGAGGCCAAGGCAGGTGGATCACAAGGTCAGGAGTTCGAGACCAGCCTGGCCAACATGGGGAAACCCCATCTCTACTAAAGATACAAAAAATTAGCCCAGTGTCGTGGTGCGTGCCTGTAATCCCAGCTACTCAGGAGGCTGAGGCAGGAGAATTGCTCGAACCCGGGAGGCGGAGGTTGCGGAGAGCCGAGATCACACCACTGCCCTCCAGCCTGGGCGACAGGGCGAGACTCCATCTCAAAAAAAAAAAAAAAAAAAAAAAGGAAGAGGGGGCTCTGAGCCAAGGTAGAGCCAAGTTAGCCAGACAGGCCTAGGCTCCAGCAATCTTCTTGCCTCAGCCTCCTGAGTAGCTGGGACCACAGTCACACATCACCACGTCCAGCATTTTTTTTTTTTTTGGTATTTTTAGTAGAGTCAGGGTTTTGCCATGTTGCTCAAGCTGGTCTTGAACTCTAGGGCTCAAGTGATCCTCCTGCCTCAGCCTCCCAAAAGGCTGGGATTACAGGCGTGAGCCACCGCACCCGGCCAGCACCATGGGGTTTTTTTGTTTGTTTTGTTTTGTTTTTTGGGTTTTATTTTTGAGACAGGGTCTCGCTCTGTCACCCAGGCTGGAATGCAGTGGCATGATCTTGGCTCACTGCAATCTCTGCCTCCTGGGTTCAAGTGATTCTCCTGTTTCAGCCTCCCAGGTAGCTGGGATTACAGGCATGCACCACCATGCCTGGCTAATTTTTGTATTTTTAGTAGAGACAAGTTTTTGCCATGTTGGCCAGGCTGGTCTCAAACTCCTAACCTCAGGTGATCCTCCTGCCCCGGCCTCCCAAAGTGTTGGGATTACAGGTGTGAGCCACCGTGCCCAGCCGGGTTTCTTTTTCCCCCCCCCCCCTTTCTCACTTCATGGCAGACACAGCACCCTTTCCTAGTGAGCCCGTACACAGCCTCAGAATCTATCTCAACACTATACCCAAAGCAACCAATATCTCCCACCTTGGCGTTGGAACCTGAGCTGAAACTCTTTGCAATTCCTGCTCCAAGCAGATGGAGATAAAAAAGTGCAGCTCTGAGCGTTGAGTGATTTGCCCAATGTCACATGGGAACTCAGGCAGAGAACCCTCCTGACTCAGCCAGCCCCCTTTCCCGTGGGATCCTGCCTGATGTGAGCCTTGAAAGAAGGTCTGTCCCTCAGTGGAGATTTCCACTCCAGGCAGCGGCTGCACACACACATGGAAATGAAATAGACTCGAGGTCAGAGCAAAGCCAACAGTGCGACTGCTGACCCAGCTCTCAGGAGTGGCGCACAGCATGGAGGGCAGACAGGCGGGAGGGCTCACAGCCTAGCAGCCACGCTGTTTGTCCACCACAGAGATCTCACTGGGCTTCACGGTGTCCTACCTTAAATATTAGGTTGGTGCAAAAGTAATTGCAGTTTTGGTCCTTGAAAGTAATATATTGGGGCCAGGTGCGGTGGCTCACGCCTATAGTGCCAGCACTTTGGGAGGTCGAGGCAGGTGGATCACCTGAAGTCAGGAGTTCGAGACCAGCCTGACCAACATGGTGAAACCCCGTCTCTACTAAAAATACAGAAATTAGCCAGGTGTAGTGGCGAGAGCCTGTAATCCCAGCAAGTCGGGAGGCTGAGGCAGGAGAATCGCTTGAACCCACGAGGCGGAGTTTGCAGTGAGCCGAGACCACGCCATTGCACTCCAGCCTGGGGAATAAGAATGAAACTCCATCTCAAAAAAAAAAAAAAAAAAAAAAAAAGAGAGAGAGAGAAAAAGTAATATATTAGGTATTCAAGTATTAGATACAATTAAATCTAATAATGTGCTCGAGTTGACGGCCATTCTCAAATTGTGAGAGAGGTGAGGTGTTTTCCTTCTAGGGATGGGGATCAGGGTTGTCTTGGATGGAGGGACAAATGGCTGGCACCAATCTAGGGAAGCCAGAAAGTAGAGAGTAAATACTGATGTGGCCATTATTCTGCCAGCTCAGTCTTGCCCAATGAAGGGGAGAAAATAGGTGGCAGAGAACCAGCCGCTTGTTTGCCATAGAAAGGTACCGAAAGGCTGTCCTGACCTCTAGGGGCCTCTTGTGATATGAACTTCATCATTTTAGGGAGCTGACCTTGGGCTCATGTGCTCACAATGCCAAGACCTTCACATATGTTATCCTAATTAGTATTCACAGAATAGTCCTGTGAAGCAGGTGGAGTTATTCCCTATGATCAGACGCTGCACTGGGGCGCTTGGAGAGGTGGAGTCGCACTGCCTGACCCTGGCTAGTAGCCACTGTGCCATACTCCACGGGCTGGCAGACACTGTGAAGCCGAACAGAACAGGGTATGTGAGCCACCTGACAATCATTAAGCACGTTGTAGCCAGCAGTAGGTCTGGGTAAGGTGCTGCTGGGAGGCAGCATGTGGCAGTCCCAGCCTCAGGTCACTTGCTGAAGGACAGAGGTGCACTGGAGAAAATGTGGCCTCAGAGGCACAATCACGTCAGTGAATACCTGTGTGACTCACTCAGTTGAGCTCAGGACCTACAAACAGGTGCAGTCAGCAGTTTGAAAACTTTTTTTTTTTTTTTGAGACAGTCTCTCTCTGTGACCCGGGCTGGAGTACAGTGGTGAGATCTTGGCCCACTGCAACCTCCACCTCCCCGGTTCAAGTGATTCTCCTGGCCTCAGTCTCCCGAGTAACTGGGACTACAAGCATGCGCTATGACAATCTGGCTAATTTTTATATTTTTAGTAGAGACGAGGTCTCACCATGTTGGCCAGGCTGGTCTCGAACTCCTGACCTCAAGTGATCCACCCGCCTCGGCCTCCCCAAGTGTTGGGATTACAGGCATGAGCCACCGTGTCCGTCCTGAAAACTTCTTGTCTAGCACAAACTCCCATTGTACAGGTGAGAAAGCTGAGGCTTGGAAAGAATTGACTTCCCCCGTGTCACCACAGCCGTGTGGTGGGGCCAGGACTGGGATCCTCCCTGGGGTCCTGGTCCAGTGGACACCCCGTGGGTCCACGAGAGAAGGTATGAACTGTGATGGAAGGGCAGTGGTGGGCCACCCGAGAGGAGGGTCCTGGGTGGGCAGAGGCATCCAGGCACACCAGATGGAGAAATAGCTTAGGGCGCTGTGTCTCACTCTCTGCAACAACTCCCCAGGGGAGGGATGACAGCAGTCACGGCTGCACCTATGAAGTCCACCACCTGGGCTCTAACCTAGCCCTGCCACTCTCCAGCCAGTGGCTCTGGGTGAGTCATGTCACCTGCCTGAACCTCCCTGGGCCTCAGCACCTTCCTCTGAGCATGGCCGTAAGCCTCAAGTGACATTATCCCACAGCCCATTGCCTGGCCCTTAGTGCCCGATTTCACCAACGTGGCCAATTATGACTGCTTATTTATCTCCATTTGGAAATTGGCTTTTAATTCCTTTTGGCTTTTCCCTTCTTCTCTGAGGGCTTCTCCTTTAGAGGGTCCTGCCCTGGATGAAGACAAAAGCAGATGCTCCCAGGTAGTCTGGGTCACACCCACGCCTCCCGTGGGTCTGGAAGTGGCTGGAGGAGGAGTGAGTCTGCGGCTGATCCTTTTCCTCATCAGGAGTCAGCTCCTTGGAGCCTCCCAGGGATGGCTGCTGATTGCGGAACCAGCTGGAAGGGAAATTCGAGGGCAGATGTGGCGACAACGGAGGCTGCAGCAGTCAGAGCTTCCCCGCACTGTAGTGGCACAGGTGCCACGCCTGGAGCCCATCAGCCCCATGTTCAAATCCCAGCGCCGCCACTGCCTGCCTGTCGAGTGAATGTGATTCCTCCCACGGTTGGCTGAACTGGCTATGGACAGCAGCTGTCCCGCGCGGGACCCCAGGGGAAATGGAAAACATATCTCTGCCCCAGGCCAGCTTCCCCTTCTCTCCCAGGCCCCGACCTGCCCTTTAGACTCAGGAGTCCTGGCTTCACCCTTTGTCCGGACCTTCAAGAGACAACACAACTCTGATAACAGCAGTTCCGAGGCTGAAAAGGGGTTGTCGTGGGGACAGCGTGTTCCTGCAGCTAAGCCTTAACCTCTTTGCCTCTCCTCAGAATGCTTCAGACCAGGAAAGGGGAACTTGTCACTTGGGACTTGCAGGGACACTGTTTTGAAAGTAAACTCTCCCAAAGAGCCTCTGCCTGCTTTAGGGAGGAATGTTTGTTTGGGTTCTGTGAATCAGAAACCTACTCTACCAATTTCAGGTTAAAAAAGGATGTGTCACAAGGCTATGGAGATGTTTCTTTTCTTTTGGTTGTTAAAAACATGTTAGGCTGGGTGTGGTGGCTCATGCCTGTAATCCCAGCACTTTGGGAGGTAAAGACAGGAGGATTGCTTAAGCCCAGGAGTTGAAGACTGGCCTGGGCAACATAGTGAAACTGTGTCCCTACAATTTTTTTTTTTTTTTTTTTTAAGACAGTCTCGTTCTGTCGCCCAGGCTGGAGTGCAGTGGCGTGATTTTGGCTCACTGCAACCTCCGCCTCCCGCGTTCAAGTGATTCTCCTGCCTCAGCCTCCCGAGTAGCTGGGATTACAGGCATGTGCCACCATGCCGAGCTAATTTGTGTATTTTTAATAGAGACAGGTTTTCACCATGTTGGTCAGGTTGGTCTTGTACTCCTGACCTCAGGTGATCCATTCACCTTGGCCTCCCAAAGTGCTGGGATTACAGGCATGAGACACCGCACCCGGTCTCTACAAAAAATTTTTTTTTAAATTAGCCAGGTATGGTGGTTCCTGTAGTTCCAGCTACTTTGAGGGCATAGGTGGGGGGTGCTGAGGTGGGAGGATCCCTTGAGCCCAGGAGGTCGAGCCTACAGTGAGCTGTGTTTGTGCCACTACACTCCAGCCTGGGTGACAGAGCAAGACCCTGTCTCAAAAAAAAAAAAAAAAAAAAAAAAAAAAAGGTAAATCCCAGAAAACCCAATGACACTAATTTAAAGGAAGATTCTTTGGTTTGTGTAATGGAAAGTTCGGGGGTAGTGCTGTGATTTGGATAGGGGGTGTTTGTCTCCACCAAAACTCATGTTGCAATTTGATCTCCACTGTGGCAGTGTTGGGAGGCGGGGCCTAGTGGGAGGTGTTGGGCTATGGAGGTGAATCCCTCATGAATGGCTTGGAAGTGCCACCCTCTCACTAGTGAGTGAGTTCTTGCTGTCACTCTCGTGAGACTGAATTGGTTCTCCATCTAACTCATTGCTGTGAGAGTGGGTTATTATAAAGCCATGATGACCTTCAGGTTTTCCCCTTTTTTGCAGTCTCCCTTCTGTTTTCCCTTTTCCTGCGTGTGGTGATGCAACGTGCAAGCCCTTGCCAGAAGTCAGGGCCATCCCTTTAAATGTCTCAGACTGCAGAGCTATAAAATGAAATAAGTCTCTTTTCTTTATACATTACCCAGTTGCAGGTATTCTTTTATAGCAACACAAAATGGACTAAGACAAGTAGAGTGGGTTTCAGGTGAAGCTTGCTCCAGCCACTTAGCTCTATCACTGGGATCCAGAATCCCACAGCACCTGCCCCTCTTTCTATATGGATGTACTCCCCAGAATGACCACCCCACATCCAGGTATCCATCACCTTTTAGCTCAAGTATCTGGACCAACAGGAACATCCTGTGTCTCTTGATTCACGTTTCTGAGGGAGGGAATCCAGTACCCAGTCTCATCCTTTTGGGGCATGTATCTGAACTCATGTTTGTGGCCAGTGAGTGAATGGTCTCTCCGGGGTCCAGTGTCCATAGCTTGTTCAGTCATCAGTGGCCAGACCATGTGGGTCACGTGCCTCCTCCACCTGATTGGAGATAGGGTGTCTGAGAAGGGGTCACAAACAGGTTAGTCACCCCAATACCTTCCCAGAGAAGTCAGGACTCAGCTGGTGATTATCCGAGGACCCCATAACTCCTCCCTGGCCTGGAAACCACCCAAAGAGGCCTATTTTGGTCTTAATTTGTAATTTTGGGAGAATTTTAAGTTTGGTTCTGGTTAGAATTTTTTTTTTTTTTTTTTTTTTGAGACGGAGTTTCACTCTTGTCACCTAGGCTGGAGTGCAATGGTGTGATCTCGGCTCACTGCAACCTCTGCTTCCAGGGTTCAAGTGATTCTTCCGCCTCAGCCTCCCGAGTAGCTGGGATTAAGGTGCCTGCCACCACGCCTGGCTAATTTTTGTATTTTTAGTAGAGATGGGGTTTTGCCATGTTAACCAGTCTGGTCTCAAACTCCTGACCTCAGGTGATCCACCCCCTTCAGCCTCCCAAAGTGCTGGGATTACAGTTGTGAGCCACCGCACCCGGCCCTGGTTAGAATTTTCATGCCTGGATATTTCCTGATGTTTTGTTTCTGGTTCATTCAGGAGGAGAAATTCAGACTTCGGTTCAGGAAATGGTTTTAATCACTGTCCCCAAGAAATCGGCCAACAAGCACATGTGTCCACCATCAGGTGGAAAACCCAGAATCATTTTCAGATGGCTGTTAACCAGCGGCAGGATGGCTTCTGCAAGCAAATGCTGCATTATTATTTTTTTTCTTTCATACCAGGAAAAGGGTTTTATCTTCAAAACAATGTATCCACGTCACTAATCGGTCTGGAAGAACTTGTTTGGCCAAATTTAGAACCCACAATAAGGTCAGAGAGAATAAATTTAGAACTGAACTCTGAGCTCTCAGGGCCAACAGTTCCGTTTGGCACTGTGTACTTGCTAACTCCATCTGCCACCTAGAGCTTGATTGTATTTCCCCTTTACCTCCCAGGTCCACCAGAATTTGCAGGATAACGTAGCCTTGGAGAGTAAGACCTGGCATCTAAACCTGTCTTCACCATTTATAAGCTGTGTGACTCTAGGAACGTGTTTCATCTCTCTGAGCCTTAGTTTCATCATCTTTTAAAGAAGGCTGGAGGGTAATAATAACATCTTATAAAATAACATGTAAAGATTGATTATAATTTTTTTTTTTTTGAGACAGAATCTCGCTCTGTTTCCCAGGCTGCAGTGCAGTGGGGCAATTACAGCTCACTGTAACCTTGATCTCTTGAGTCTAATCAATCCACCCACCTCAGCCTCCTGAGTAGTAGGCATATACCACCACACCTGGCTAATTTTTAAAAAGTTTTATTTTGTAGAGATAGGATCTCACTCTGTTGTCCAGGCTGGTCTCAAACTCCTGGGCTCGAGCGATCCTCCCACCGTGGTCTCCCAAAGTGCTGGGATTACAGGTGTGAGCCACCTCGCTCAGTCCAACCATTCTGATTTCTGTCTCTGAATTTGAGTATTCTAGGAACCTCATATAAAAGGATCATACATCACTTGTCCTTGTGTGATGGGCATATTTTCTTATCATAATGTCTTCATGGTTCATCCATGTTGTCGTATGGGTCAACATTTTCTTCCTTTTTAAGGCTGAATAATATCTCATTGCATATATACACACCACATTTTGTTTATCCATTCATCTGTCAATGGACATTTGGGTCTCTTGCACCTTTTTGCTACGATGAATAATATGGCTATGAATATAGATGTACAAATTTTTGTTAGAGTCCCTGCTTTCGCTTCTTTTGGGTACATACCCAGAAGTTTGATTAAAACATTTTATGGAGGCTGGGTATGGTGTCTCACACCTGTAATCCCAGTACTTTGGGAGGCCGAGGTAGGAGGAGCACTTGAGCCCAGGAGTTTGAGACCAGCCTGGGCAATATACCGAGGCCCTGTTACTACAAAAAAATAAAAATAAAAAAAAAATTAGCCAGGCATGGTGGTGCACCTGGAGTCCTAGCTACTTAAGAGAGAGGCTGATGCAGAAAGATCCCTTGAGCCCAGGAGTTCAAGGCTGTAGTGAGGTATGATCGCATCACTGCACTCCAGCCTGGGCAACAGGCAAGACCCTGTCTCTCAAAAAAAAAAAAAAGAAAAAAGAAAAAAGAAAAAGACATTTACCCTATGCTTGGCATATAGTAAACACTCAACACATTGTAGCCAATAAAACTAGTATTAGAAAAATACTGGGTGAAATTTTTTTAATGCAGATTTAAGAATGAGATGTCATTTTGCCTGTCAAATTAACAACAACTAAAAGGTAATAATCCTCAATGCAGCTGGGATGTGGTAAGATGGGTTCTCTCTCTCTTTCTCTCTTTCTTTTTCTGAGACAGAGTCTCACTCTGTTGCCCAGACTAAAGTGCAGTGGTGTGATCTCAGCTCACTGCAACCTCCACCTCCCAGGTTCAAGCAATTCTCCTGCCTCAGCCTCCCGAGTAGCTGGGATTACAGGCACATGCCACCAGGCCTGGCTACTTTTTGTATCTGTAGTAGAGATGAGGTTTTGCCATGTTGGCCAGGCTGGTCTCGAACTCCTGACCTCAAGTGATCCACCTGCCTAGGCCTCCTAAAGTGCTAGGATTATAGGTGTGAACCACCATGCCCAGCCTCTCTCTTTCTTTGTGTGCGTGGAGAGATGGGGTCTCACTATGTTGCCAAGGCTGGTCTTGAACTCCTGGGCTCAAGTGATCCTCCCACCTTGGCCTCCCAAAGTGTTGGGACTATAGGCATGAGCCACCTCGCTTGGCCACAGGGTTCCCTCATACACATCTGTAGGTAATCTTTCTCGAAAGCAACTTGCAGTGCTAAGTATGGTATATCAAGGCTCTTGGAAGTGATCATACTATTTGACCAACAATTTAACTTCTGAGAATTCATCCTAAAGACAGAGCCTCAAACATAGACCAAGATTTGAGTCTGGAGGTGTTTATCACAGCAATCTTTATAATATTTCGGAAGCAACTTCTATTTCCATCCATAGGAAACGGTTTAAAAACTAATGTAGGGATGGGCCCCCAATGGACTATTTTGCAGTCATTAGAAATGCTTGTGAGTTGGCCAGGCATGGTAGCTCACGCCTGTAATCCCAGCACTTTGGGAGGCCGAGGTGGGCAGATCATGAGGTCAGGAGTTCGAGACCAGTCTGACCAACACGATGAAACCCCGTCTCTACTAAAAGTACAAAAATTAGCCGGGCATGGTGGTGGGTGCCTGTAATCCCAGCTACTCAGGAGGCTGAGGCAGGAGGATCATTGGAGCACAGACAGGAGTTTGAGGCCAGCCTGGGCAACACAGCAAGACTCTGCCTCTAAAACGAGGCAGTGAAACAGGAAACTGTATACGCTATACTGTTTTATGAAAAAGAAGATAAAAAATTGTATATATTTCTCCTATAAAATAGGTACCGTTTGCATTTACTGTTGCTGAACCTTCACTAAGCTCTATATATACTTTCTCTTGTTTACTCCTCCCAACAATCAAAGAGGTAGGCACTATTATTACACCATTTGACAGATGAGGAAACAGAGGTTCCAAGTGGTGACATGATTCTCAGGGTTACACAGCCAGCAAGTGGCAGAGCTAGGATTCAAACCCAGGCCCCTTGACTCCAAAGAGTAGAAAAGGAAAGGACAGCCTGGCCAACATGGTGAAACCCCGTCTCTACTAAAAATACAAAAATTAGCCGGGCATGGTGATGCGGGCCTGTAGTCCCAGCTGCTCAGGAGGCTGAGGCAGGAGAATCGCTTGAACCCAGGAGGTGGAGGTTGCAGTGAGCCAAGATCGCATGCTACTGCACTCCAGCCTGGGCAACAGTGAGACTCCGTCTCAAAAAAAAAGAAAAAAAAAAAAAAAAAAAGGAAACAACAATTCTGCAAAGCCTAACCTAACCATAGGAGTGATTTTTACTTTCTTCTTCATACTTGTCTGTATTTTTTTCCCAAACTGGGAGGAGGTAGAGGGAGCAATTTACTAGATAAAAAGGGAAAGAAAGAAACAATTGCTAGTTTCAAGCAGGCATCTTTGAAGATAAAACATGAAGGTCTCATGCCTCATGCCACGAACTCAGTTCGTGTTCACCTTTTTTCTGGTTAAAGAAGAGCAGAGTGTCCTAGCTGAGTCTTTTGGCTGATTGCTTAATAATGGGAGGGTGTGCTGTGGACACACACACACACACACACACACACACACACACACAGCCCACGCTAACCGAGACAGGAGGGAGACAAAACCCAGCAGTAGCCAAAACTCTGCTAGATCGATGCAGACTGTTACAGGCGCAGCTTTCCAAAAAGCAGAGCTCAGTGAAATAAATATTTTTCCTGTGAGAAGAGGCTTAAGTCGGCGATCTTAACAACCCCCCAATTCATTCCAGATCCACTCGGAGCAGCTGGCGTCAGTGCGCCCATCTTGATACACTTAGGATTGCTTGGTAACTGTAGTGAGCCCGTGTGTCTGGCTGCTTTCACCCACTGGGCAGTGTGCCCTGGGGCACTGGGCAGGGGGACAAGAAGGAGTTTGTCCCTGGGGAACCCTATTCCCACTCCGTCTCAGCTCCCCACAACTTCTGGGGGTTTGTCACTTTTTTTCCCCTTGTAAAACCACTATTCAATCTAAACTGGAGGCCTGAGAACGCAACCTTTTCTTGGCAAAAGGCTCCATTCTCTTAGTCCTGGAGACAATATGCAGGAAGAATGTACAGTCAGGGACTCAGGAAACATACAAATGAAAAGTCTGGGTTACCTCAAAAAGCGGGAGCTTCACTACCCAGGGAGAAATTCGTTGATTCGTTCATTTACTTGCTCACTCAACAATGGTTGGTTGGGTGCAGTGGCTCACGCCCATAATCCCAGCACTCTGGGGGGCCGAGTTGGGCAAATGGATGGCTTGAAGCCAGGAGTTTGAGACCAGCCATGGCAACATGGTGAAACCCCATCTCTACTAAAAATACAAAAAGTAGCTGGTGTGGTGGTGCGTGCCTGTAGTCCCAGCTACTCGGGGAGTTGAGGTGGGAGAATCACCTGAGTTTGGGAAGTTGAGGCTGCAGTGAGTGGTGATGGCACCACTGTACACCAGCCTAGGCAAAAGATTGAGATGCTGTCTCAAAACAAAAAACAAAAAAACAGAAAAAAACAAAAAAAACCCACCAAACACACACAAAAAGCAATGTTTAATTGAATCACCTCCTAAGTGTAAGATGTGGAACAAAGCTGATATAAGAGAGGACAAAGCCACTGGAGATACAGATTCATTCATTCGTTCATGGATGTTTGCTGAGTGCCTCCTATGTGTTAGGTCCTGTCCTCCTAGTGCTGGGGACTTAGCAGTGAACCATGCAGACAAAAACTCTACCTCCTGGGAGCTTGCAGTGAGCCGAGATTGCGCCACTGCACTCCAGCCTGGGCGACAGAGCAAGACTCCATCTCAAAAAAAAAAAAAAAAAAAAAACTCTGCCTCCTGGGAGAGTCATGAGGTCAGGAGTTCGAGACCAGCCTGGCCAATGGAGTGAAACCCCATCTCTACTAAAAATACAAAAATTAGCTGGGCGTGATGGCAGGCACCTGTAGTCCCAACTACTCGGGAGGCTGAGGCAGGAGAATCACTTGAACCCGGGAGGTGGAGGTTGCAGTGAACCGATATTGCGCCACTGTACTCCAGCCTGGGAGACAAGAGCGAAATTTCATCTCAAAAAAAAAAAAAAAAAGGAAAGAAAAAGAAAAAACCCTGCTTCCTAGTACTTGCCCCCTAGCACTTCTAGTTGGGGTGACAAACACCAGACAAGGACAAGGTAATGTTTGGAATGTCAGATGGTATTAAATGCTAAAGAGAAAAATAAAGCAGGAAGAGGGAATTGGGAGACGGGGTCCCGGTGGTCACACTTACAGATAAGGGGCCAGGAAAGGTCTCATGAGAGGGTATATCGAAGTCACAACCTGCAGGAGATGAGGAGAGCGCATTAAATAACAGTGACCTCTGGATCACGCAAGCCCCTTTTCAATGATCTTTCAGCACTGATTATGCCAGTGAGAAATATCCGAGGCGGATGGATTGCTTGACTCCAGGAGATTGAGACCAGCCTGGACAACATGGCAAAACCCTGTCTCTACAAAAAAATTCAAAAAGTAGCCGAGTGGGTGGTGCATGCCTGTAGTCCCACCTACTTGGGAGGCTGAGGTGGGAGAATTGCTCAAACCTGGGAGGCAGAGGTTTCAGTGAGCCAAGATGGCACCACTGCACTCTAGCATGGACAACAGAGGGAGACCCCGTCTCGAAAAAAAAAAAAAAATTAGCCAAGTGTGGTGGCATACGCCTGTAATCTCAGGAGGCTGAGGCAGGAAAATCGCTTGAACCCAGGAGGCAGAGGTTGCAGTGAGCCAAGATTGTGCCACTGCACTCCAGCCTGGGTAATAGAGGGAGGCTGTCTCAAAAAAAAAAAAAAGTATACAATTTAGTGTTTTTTTCTTTTTTTTTTTTTGGCATATTCACAAAGCTGTGCAACCATCACCACTATCTAAATCCAGAGCAGTTTTACCCCAGAAAGAAACCCCATACCTATTAGTAATGACTCCCATTCTCCCCTCCCTCAACTTCTGGCAATGACTGATCCACTTTCTGTCTCTCTGGATTTGCCTGCTCTGGACTTGCTTGTCCGTGGAGCCATACCTTCTGTGGCCTGCTGGTTCTGGCTTCTTTCACTTAGCATACCGTTTTCAAGGTTCATCTGTCTCATAGCATGCATGAGGGCTTGGTCCCTTTTATATGGCCCTATAGTGTCCCTTTGTATGGCTGTCCCACATTTTGTTTACCCACTCATCAGCTGATAAATATTTGAGCTGTTTTTACTTCTTGGCTACTATGAGTAATGCTGCTCTGAATGTCTATGTATGGGTTTTGCGTGGACATATGTTAACATTCCTCTTGGATGTATACTTAGGAGTGGAACTGCTGGGTCGTATTTACATTTAACCATTTGCTTAATTTCATACTTAACCATTTGAGGAACTGCCAAACTGTTTTCCAAAGCAGCTGCGCCCTCTTACACGTCACCAGTAGCGTACCAGGGTTTCGGTTGCCCCACATCCTCTCCAGCGCTTGCTGTGGTCTGTCTTTTGGATGACGACCGCCCTCGTGTATGTGCAGTGGTATCTCCCCAGGGATTTGAGCTGCACGCCCAGCCGTCAGGACTTCGGTCAAGGCTGTGCTTATGGGTATAGAGAGGGCTCGGTGATTTCTTTTTTCTTTTCTTTTCTTTCTTTCTTTTCTTTTCTTTTTTTTTTTTTTTTTTTGAGACAGAATCTCTCTCTGTCGCCCAGGCTGGAGTGCCGTGGTGCAATCTCGGCTCACTGCAACCTCCACCTCCCAGGCTCAAGCGATTCTATTGTCTCAGCCTCCCAAGTAGCTGGGATTACAGGCACCCGCCCCCATGCCTGGCTAATTTGTGTATTTTCAGTAGAGATGGGATTTCACCATGTTGGCCAGGCTGGTCTTGAATTCCTGACCTCAAGTGATTCACCTGCCCCAGCCTCCCAAAGTGCTGGGATTATAGGCATGAACCACCATGCCCAGCCTCGGTGATTTCTTGAGTGACAGTCGGTGGGGCCTTAGGGTTTGGAGCCTGGGAGGACTTTGGGGTGGGATAGGCCTGGGGAGAGTACATGCCAGGGACAGAACTGGGAGACTGGACCCACCCTCTTCCTGGGCCCAGGGCCACCTCCTCCCTTACAGGTGTAAGGCCTTGGCCTCAGGCTTCATTTAGATCAAGAGAAAGAGGTTCCACAGCAGAACCCTAAATGCAAATGCTTCCTCAGGGAAGCCAGTGCAAAGGAAGTCTTGAGGAGGGAGCTCCACTCAGGCCTGTGCCAGACTCCGAGGGGGAGTTCAAAGACCTAAGGTCTTGTCTTTGCCCCGCCATGTCCACAATAACATAACACATGTACCATCTACTTTCCCTGAAGTTGTGGTTTTCTGTTCAGGTTCCTGATTCCCTAATTGGCCTGTAGCTCCCAGAGCAGCAGATCTGGGCTCCTCCCCGTCTTCTCTGGTGTGTAGGCAGTGCATTGAAGAACACAGGTGCATTGGTGTTAGTTCTCAGCTCGTTTCTAATATTTAACATATACAGTGTTTCTTGAGCTATTACTATGTGTCCTTATGATGCATACCCTGCTCTGATGATTTCCATGCATTTTATTTCCACTGCTATTTCACAGATGAGGAAACCGAGGATATAAGAGGTGAGGAAGGGAGTGTGGACAACGTTCCACAGCCAGTGGATGGAATTGCCAAGATCCGAACACCATTCCATCTGACTCCAGAGCCCTTGTCTCTAACCACCAGACTACACTGGGAGGGTAGATTGAGTAGGAGCCTTCCATTCTCAGGCTTCCTTGACAGAGGATGTATTGGTTTTCTATTGCTGTGTAACGAATGATCCCAGACCCAGCAGCTTAAAACAATATCCATGTATGAGCTCACAGCTGTGTTGGTCCGGAGTCTGGCATGGCTGAGTTCTCTGCTCATCACAAGGCTGAAATGCAAGATGTTGGTCCGGCTGAGTTCTTGTCTGGAGGATCTGGGGACAAATCCACTTCCAAGGTCATTCAGTTCCACGTGGCCATAGGACTGAGGTCCCCATTTCCTTGCTAGCTGTCACTGGGGGGCTGCTTTCAGCTTCTAGAGGCCTCCTGTATTGGCCACCTTCACCTCCAAAGCCTGCAATGGAAAATCTCTCTCACACTGAATCCCTCTCATACTTTGAATCTCCTTGGCCAGTAAGAGCCAACAGGAGGCTGAGGCAGGAGAACTGCTTGAACCCGGGAGGCAGAGGTTGCAGTGAGCCGAGATCATGCCACTGCACTCCAGTCTAGGTGACAGAGCGAGACTCGGTCTCAAAAAAAAACAAAAAACAAAAAGCCAGTCCTGTTTGAGGGATCTCTGATTAGGTCAGGCCCACCCAGGCTAATCTCCCTTTTGTCATATAAGGCAACCATGGCAGTCAGATCATAATATTCACAGGTTCTGCCCACAATCAAAGGGGTGGAACCTGTGAGTATTACAGGTTTGCAAAGTCGAGCGTCTTTGGGATCATCTTAATATTCCACTCACTGGGACTGGGGAAGGTCTTGGGTGCTGATAATAACAATAGCAATAGTGATATTGGTACTTCTTTTCCTTTGCTTAGAACTTTGTGGATTACAGACTGATTATACATCTGTAATCCTGCAGGAGACTGTGATGGACTGAATGTTTGGGTCACTCTAAAATTCATATGTTGAGGTTGGATGTGGTGTCTCACATCTGTAATCCCAACACTTTGGGAGGCCAACGTGGGCAAATCACTTAAGCTCAGGAGTTCGAGACCAATCTGAGCAACACGGTGAAATCTCGTCTCTACTAAAAGTACAAAAAGTTAGCCAGGTGTGGTGGTGCACACCTGTGGTCCCAGCTACTCAGGAGGCTGAGGTGGGAGGATTGTTTGAGCCCGGGAGGTGGAGGTTGCAGTGAGCAGAGATTGCGCCACTGCACTACAGCCTGGCAACACTGTGTGAGATACCATCTCAAAAAAAAATTCCTATGTTGAACCCAAACCCCCATGTGCTGTGATTAGGAGGTGGGGCCTTTGGGAGGTGAATAGATCTCGAGGGTGGAGGCCTGGTGAATGGGATTAATGGGATTAGTGCTCTTATAACTTCCAGAGTGTTCTCTTGCCTCTTCCCTCCACGTGGGGATGAAATGAGAGGACCATAGTCTGCAACCTGGAAGAGGGCCCTCACCAGAACCTTACCATGCAGTCACCCTGATCTCCAATTCCTCGCTTCCAGAACCATGAGAAATAACCCCCAGCCCCACTCCCCCACCCACCAGCTTATGGTTCTCTGTTACACACAGACTGCAGGCTATAAAGTATGTGCCTGTATCCCCATTTCACCCATGAGGGGAGTACAGCTCAGACAGGAGACTGCCTAGTTAGCCCGGCTGGGGCTGGAGCCCAGATCTTTTGACCCCAGGCCAGGGCTTTTGGCGCCCAGATCATCCCCTGCCCCCATTGGAAGCCTCAAACCTCATTACCGTCCTTGGAAGGGGGCAAAGTATCTGCTTCCAGCCAGCCTAGCCCTCAGGGAGCGCTTCCCTGTAAACTCACCCCATTGGGTCATCCAAATGGCTTTTACAGGAATTGCCACTGGGCTGAGCGAACCTCACCTCATTAAGCAGGAAAAGCAATAAAGCCTGAGGGCTGCAGAATCAGAATAGCTCCTGGGCAGGAAGGGCCCAGTCCCTGGGGGTGGGGGTGGGGGACAGGCAGGCTGGGCCAGGCCTGTCTGCATGGCCAAGACCAGGGGTCCATGCTCTCCAGAGGGAAAGTGTCAGGACTGTCACCATTGTCCCACCTCTGAGTGTGCCAGGCATCCTTCCCAGGGGCCTACATCTTTTCTTTTTTTTGAGATGGCTTGCTGTGTAGCCAGGTTGGAGTGCAATGGCATGATCTCAGCCCACTACAAACTCTGCCTCCTGGGTTTGAGCGATTCTCCTGCCTCAGCCTCCCGAGTAGCTGGGATTACAGGTACCCACCACCACCCCTGGCTAATGTTTGTATTTTTAGTAGAGACGGGGTTTCGCCATGTTGGCCAGGCTGGTCTCCAACTCCTAACCTCAGGTGATCCGCCCATTTTGGCCTCCCAAAGTGTTGGGATTACAGGTGTGAGCCATTGTGCCCTGCCCCTAATTCAATACCGTCATATCCTTATAAGAAGAGGAAGATCTGTGAAGACAGAGACACTGGGAAGCACCATGGGACAACAGAAGCAGAGATTGGCGTCATGCAGCTACAAGACCAGAAATGCCAAGGATTGGTAGCCATCACCAGAAGCTAGGAAGAGTCAAGGAAGGATTTTTTCCTAGATCCTTTAGAGCAAGGGTCCCCAACCCCTGGGCCATGGACTTGTACTTGTCCATGGCCTGTTAGGAACTGGGCCACATAGCAGGAGGTTAGCAGCAGGCAGGTAAGCGAAGCTTCATCTGTATTTAGAACCACTCCCCATCGCTTGTGTTACCTCCTGTCAGATCAGTGGAGGCGTTCAATTCTCATAGGAGCACGAACCCTATTGTGAACTACACATGCGAGGGATCTCGGCTGCATGCTCCTTATGAGAATCTAATGCCTGATGATCTGTCACAGTCTCCATCACCCCCAGATGGGACCATCTAGTTGCAGGAAAACAAGCTCAGGGCTCCCACTGATTCCACATTATGGAATGTGAGTTGCATAATTATTTCATTATATATTACAATGTAGTAGTAGAAATAAAGTGCACAATGAATGTAATGCACTTGAATCACCCCAAAACCACCCACCCAACCCCCACCCCGGTCAGTGGAAAAATTGTCTTCCACAAAATTTGTCCCTGGTGCCAAAAAGGTTGGGGACCGCTGCTTTAGAGGGAGCATGGCCCTGCCGACGCCTTGATTTGGACTTCTAACCTCCAGAACTGCAAGACAATAAGTTTCCCTTGTTTTAAGCCACCCAGTTTGTAGTACTTTTTTTTTTTTACAGCAGCCCCAGGAAACCATAGAGTACCCTGGATTTTTTTCTTTTTTTCTTTTTAGAGATGGAGTTTTGCTATTGTCACCCAGGCTGGAGTGCAGTGGCATGACCTCAGCTCACTGCAACCTCTGCCTCCCAGGTTCAGGCAATTCTCCTGCCTCAGTCTCCTAAGTAGCTGGGATTACAGGCGCCCACCAACACACCCAGCTAATTTTTATATTTTTAGTAGAGATGGGGTTTCTCCATGTTGGTGAGGCTGGTCTAAAACTCATGACCTCAGGTGATCCACCCGCCTTGGCCTCCCAAAATGCTAGGATTATAGGCATGAGCCACCGCGCCTGGCCACTACCCTGGATTTTAACCTTAGCAGCACAAAGTGGTAGGATAAGCTATAAATTATATTTTGTGTTTTCCTTTTAATGAAGAGAAAAAGAGCAAGTCCTCGCAACTGAAAGTAACTGTAAGATAATTTCAGTGGCTTCCAATGTATAGATGAGGAACTGGAGGCTCAAAGAGGATAAGTGACTTGTCCAAGGTCACATAGTGAGAATGAGGCGGCCGGGTGCGGTGGCTCACGCCTGTAATCCCAGCACTTTGGGAGGCCGAGGCAGGTGGATCACAAGGTCAGGAGATCGAGACCATCCTGGCTAACATGGTGAAACCCCATCTCTACTAAAAATACAAAAAATTAGCCGGGCGTGGTAGCGGGCGCCTGTAGTCCCAGCTACTTGGGAGGCTGAGGCAGGAGAATGGCGTGAACCCAGGAGGTGGAGCTTGCAGTGAGCTGAGATTGCGCCACTGCACTCCAGCCTGGGCGACAGAGCAAGACTCCATCTCAAAAAAAAAAAAAAAAAAAAAAAAAAGAGAATGAGGCAAAGGCTAGACTTGAACTTCTGTTGACTCCAAGGCCTCTGCTCACCTCTGTGTCAGTCTGTGGGTGTGCATCTCACAGGTTATTGGCATGTCTGCAAAGAGTCCCAAAATCCTGGTCCCCAGATGTCACTTTTCTTTTTTTTCTTTTGAGACGGAGTTTCGCTCTTATCGCCCAGGCTGGAGTGCAGTGGTGCGATCTTGGCTCACTACAACCTCCACCTCCCGGGTTCAAGTGATTCTCCTGCCTCAGCCTCCCAAGTAGCTGGGATTACAGGCACCCGCCACCACGCCCGGCTAATTTTTGTATTTTTAGTAGAGACAGGGTTTTGCCATGTTGGCCAAGCTGGTCTTAAACTCCTGACCTCAAGTGATCTGTCCGCCTCGGCCTCCAAAAGTGTGGATTACAGGTGTGAGCCACCACGCCCGGCCCCCTTTTCTTTTTCACATGAGCTCAAAACTCAGTACTGTCCTTTTTCTTATGGGAACTACCTATGCTAGCCACATTTCCTGTAATATGAGCCCCTATGAAGCAAGCCTTCTTTCCCTGGTGATCTTTATTACAAAATTGGAGATGCATTCCCAACGAAATCATCTCCCAGTAGACCCAAGCAAGAATGTTTGGCAAATAAGAAATTAATTAATAAACAGCTTGTAGTACACAAACTCTAGTGTCTGCCTAGAATATTTTGCAACACTTTTGGAAACTCTAGAATTACAATCCCAGCACAAGCTGTTTATTTCAGGCTGTTAGGCCACATACATATCTCATATGCTTGAGAATCTACTGACTCCACTCTGCGCATCAGGAATGGAGCCCCTGTTCCTTTTGTGTGGGCATTTATAGTGGCTGGTAGAGCAGGGTTGCAATACCTGGGGAGACCAGGAGGGGGTCTGCTTCCAACAGGAAATGGATTTAAGGCTAAAGGTTCTTGAAATTCAAGGCTTTGGGTTCTAGAAAATAAGTCTGTTCCTTTGGGAGGAAATCCACTCTCCTCATGATGTAGGTTAACCATCTGACTTAAAGTTGCTCAGTCCTGGGCCAGGCACAGTGGCGCCCACCTGGAATCCCAGCACTTTGGGAGGCCCAGGAGGGTGAATCGCTTGAGCTCAGGAGTTTGAGACCAGACTGGGCAACATCACAGCAAAACCCTTTCTCTAACCAAAAATACAAAAATTCCCCTGGCATGGTGGTACACATCTATGGTCCCAGCTACTCAGGAGGCTGAGGCAGGAGGATCACTGGAGCCTAGGACATTGAGGTTGCAGTGAGCTGTGACCGCACCACTGCACTCCAGCCTGGGTGACATAGTGAGAACCTGTCTATAAATAAATAAATACATAGATACATAAAGTTGCTCAGTCCTGGGAATGGAACAAAGAAGATGTGAAAAAAAATCTGACTTTTCCTGCCTCCCTGCATAGATCCTGCCCCAGGGAGGCGCTTTAGCTGGGGTCAGAGTGCCTGGAACAGTCTCCCTCTCCAATAGGCACCAGGATGAAAAAGAAACTGCATATTTCACTGTCAAAAGAAAAACCAGAACAGCAGGCCGGCTTGATGCTGTCTCTTGTAAATTGTTTACCTCTGGAGGACCAGATGGCTCATCTCTTGTTGAACCCTTGACCGCTTCCCGTGCTGTTAACAGCCTCCACTAGCAAACAGACCCGGCTCCACCGGCTCACGTGGCTGTGCGGGAGTCCCAAGGCCGGCTGGCCTGTGGGGAGTTGTGGGCATTCCAGAGGGTTGACTCAGCAGTCCTGGGCTCCGGATGCTTGAGGAAATGCAAGACAGGAAGGATCTAGGTTAGGCAACTGGTCAGGTGTGGCAGGGATGGACAGCAGCTGGAGGGGGCGGGGATGGGCTTGAACTGCGCATGCCCACAGGGTTCCCAGTGCCCTTAGGCTATGGCCCTAGCGCCTCACCCTTCTAACTAGGGTCCTTCTAACGTAGTCCCCATTCACCTCACTCGCTCACCTCTTACCACTCAGATGCCTTTGAATGTCAGCCTCTCCCCCGGCCCCACCTCGCCCTGGCTACGTGTTGGGTGGAGTGGGAGAGGCCGCATCTCCCTGCTGCCTTACAGACCTGGGGAGGATCCGCAGACACAGGATGGATTGCGAACAGGCTCTGTCCTATGACATGAGCTGGCTGTGATTTATTTTTGAGGGATAGGAACGGGACGCAACGGTGCTCCTGCCTTCCTGGGCAGTGGGTAGCGAGCTTTTGGCCGTCCCTGCCTGGGCTCCATCCTTAGACACCACAGAACAAGGCCTCTCTGGAGCTGGCTGCTGGGATTTTTTTGTAAACTACTGTATAATAAGAAATGGGGGCCAGGCGCAGTGGCTCATGCCTGTAATCCCAGCACTTTGGAAGGCTGAGGCAGGCGGATTGCCTGAGGTCAGGAGTTTGAGACCAGGCTGGTCAACATGATGAAACCCTGTCTCTACTAAAAATGCAAAAAAATTAGCTGGGCTTGGTGGCGTGTGCTTGTAATCCCAGCTACTCGGGAGGCTGAGGCCGGGGAACTGCTTGAACCACGGAGGTGGAGGTTGCAATGAGCCAAGATTGCGCCCCTGCACTCCAGCCTGGGTGACAAGAGCGAAACTCCGTCTCAAAAAAATAATAATAATAAAAAATAAATAAAAGGGCTGGGTGCGGTGGCTCACACCTGGAATCCCAACACTTCGGGAGGTTGAGGTTGAGGATCGCTTGAGCCCAGGAGTTTGAGAATAGTCTGGGCAACATGGTGAAACTCCGTCTCTACAAAAAAAAAAAAAAAAAAAAAGCAAACAAAAAAACCAAAACAGAGATTAGCCGGGCATGGTGGCACATGCCTGTAGTCCCAGCTACTCAGGAGACTGAGGAGGGAGGATTGCTTGAGCCCGGGAGGCAGAGGTAGCAGTGAGCCAAGATTGCACCACTGCACTCCAGCCTGGTGATAGGGCCAGATCTTGCCTCAAAGAAAAAAAAGAAAAGAAAAGAAATATGTACCAATCCAGGTTATAAAAAGTATTTCATGTTTATATTAAACAAATTAATGCATTTAACATGTATACATGTCCTCCTTGAGAAACCAAAGTGGTAATTTTTTCTGTGCACAAAAAAAGACTAGAATTAACATATCTATTTTAGCAGTTATAAAATACTATGTTTTTAGTGTCAAAAATGTGCCTTAAGAATTTTTGGTTGGGGTCAGGTGCAGTGGCTCATGCCTGTAATCCCAGCGCTTTGGGAGGCTGAGCTGGGAGGATTACATGAGGCCAGGAGTTCCAAACCAGCCTGGGCAATATAGTGACAAACTAAGGGACATTTTTATTTTTTATTTATTTTTAAATTTTTTTAGAGATGTGGTCTCATTCTGTTGCCCAGGCTGGAGTGCAGTGGCACAATCCTGGCTCACTGCAGCCTTGAACTCCTGGGCTCAAGAAATCCTCCTGCCTTAGCCTCCCAGCTGGGTGCGGTGGCTCATGCCTGTAATCCCAGCACCTTGGGAGGCCGAGGTGGGCGGATCACGAGGTCAGGAGATCGAGACCATCCTGGCTAACACGGTGAAACCCCATCTCTACTAAAAATACAAAAAATTAGCTGGGCACAGTGGCGGGCGCCTGTAGTCCCAGCTACTCGGGAGGCTGAGGCAGGGGAATGGCAGAATGGCGTGAACCCGGGAGGCGGAGCTTGCAGTGAGCCAAGATTGTGCCACTGCACTCCAGCCTGGGCGACAGAGCGAGGCTCCATCTCAAAAAAAAAGAAAGAAAGAAATCCTCCTGCCTTAGCTGGGACTACAAAGTACATACCACCATGCTCAGCTAATTTTTCAACATTTATTTTTAATTAAAAAAATTTATTTATGAGTGACCATGACCCAGGACATAACCTCAGGGGGTCCTGAGAACATGTGCCCAACTTTTTTTTTTCGCTTCTTGTAGAGATGGGTCTCTCTGTGTTGCCCAGGCTGGTCTCAAACTCCTGGCTTTAAGCGGTCTTCCCACCTCGGCCTCCCAAAGTGGTGGGATTTGGCCAGACATGGTGGCTCACAGCTGTAATCCCCACACTTTGGGAGGCCAAGGCGGGAGGATCACTTGAGGACAGGAGTTTGAGACCAGCCTGGCCAAGATGGTGAAACCCCAACTCTACTAAAAAAAAAACAAAAAACCACAAAAATTAGCCTGGCCTAGTGGTGCGCACTTGTAGTCCCAGCTACTCGGGAGGCTGAGGCGGGAGAATCACTGGAGCCTGGAGGCAAAGGTTGCAGTGAGCCAAGATCCAGCCACTGCACTTCCGCCTGGGCGGCAGAGCGAGACCATCTCAAAAAAAAAAAAAAAAGTGCTGAGATTACAGGCTTCAGCCACTGCATCCAGCCCTGATGGACATTTTTCTATTCTTTTTGGTTTTTTTTTTTTTGAGATGGAGTTTCGGTCTTGTTGCCCAGTCTGGAGTGCAATGGTGCAATCACGGCTCACTGCAACCTCCGCCTCCCGGGTTCAAGCAATTCTCCTGCCTCAGCCTCCTGAGTAGCTGGGATTACAGGCATGTGCCACTACGCCCGGCTAATTTTGTATTTTTAGTAGAGACAGGGTTTCTCCATGTTGGTCAGGCTGGTCTCGAACTCCTGACTTCAGGTGATCTGCCCACTTCGACCTCCCAAAGTGCTGGGGTTACAGGTGTGAGCCACAGCACCTGGCCTCTGATGGATTTTTTTTTTTTAATCACTGTGGTAATCATGTGGGGCAGAGGGTGAGAGTGAGGCAGGGATTGGTCCTGGCGAGCAGGGGTGGAGGCAGGAAGGAGTGGACAAATTCAGGGTATTTCTGAGGAGCAGTGGAATCTCTTGACTAAGGCCTCATGGGGGCAGGGGGGAGATGGAGACATACCCTGGGGGACTTTGCAGCCTGGCTGGGAAGACAAGCTTCTCCCCTAGGGAATTAAACACCCGTGGTTAACAGATTAGCAACTTAATCTTAGAGACCAGAAAGCAGTTTCCAAATTGTAAAACACAGAAGGAAAACCTGTGACGGATTTGGCCACATAAGTATTTGAAGCTTGTATCTCTCTCCTTCTTTCTCTCTCTCTCTCTCTCTCTCTCTCTCTCTCTCTCTCTCTCTCTCTCTCACACACACACACACACACACACACACACACCCACACACACACAGAGAACAATGTAAGATTAAAAGGTGAGGGGCTGGGAGAAAACTGAGAAAGGATGGTTATCTAGGATTTATCAGCTGTTCCCAGCAATCAAGAAGAAGAAGGCAGATAACTGGACAAAGGAATAGGAACTGATAATTCCCAGAAGAGGGGATTGGGAAGCCGGTAAACCTAAGGAAATGTGCTTAATCTCATTAGGAATCAGGAAAATGCAAAGTAAACAAAGGCCCACCCCTAAGAGTAGTAGCCGAATGTAAAGGAGGGAAGTGGGAGCAGGAGGAGCCTCTCCCCCGGGATGGGGAGGAGCCGGCCAGGTTCTGCGGAAGCAGAAGGGGGTGGGTGTACTACTGCCATGGCGCAAACACACATCCAAGGGCTCTGCAGGGGGCCCCACCTTCACCCTCCAGACCATTTCTAGGAGTAGGGGCTGAACAGGACCCAGTGGAGGCTACCGCCCTGCATTGCGAGGGTTAAGTAAGAGGCTGAAGATCAAGTGCGAGGTCCTGCCGGGCACTTCCAGCGGCTCTGTCTCAGCCAGGCCAGTGGCCATGCAGAACTGGGAGCAAGGAGAGTGGGAGATAAAACCCTCAGTTTCAGTGGTTTAGCGTGGGAAACGCTAAAGTGATCTGTGTAACACAGCTCCTGGGTGGGGAAGAGATGGGGAAGGAGCCTGTGGCCTGGAGGTGGCTGGGGACAGATTCCCAGGATGGCTGGAAGGGGTCAAGGGCAGGGCCGTGCTATGACTTCCCTGGGCACTGAGCATCTTGGCCTGCAGTGGCCCTTCCAATAAGAAATAGGACCTGGTGTGGTGGCTCACACCTGTAGTCCCAGCTACTCACGAGGCTGAGGTGGGAGGACTGCTTCAGTCCAGGAGTTGGAGGCTGCAGTGAGCTATGATCACACCACTGCACCCTGGCCTGGGCCACATAGAGAGACCCTGTCTCTAAAGAAATTTTTAAAAAATTAGCCGGGTGCAGTGGCACATACCTGTAGTCCCAGCTACTCAGGAGGCTGAGATGGGAGGATCGCTTGAACCCAGGAGGTCAAGGCTGCAGTGAGCTGTGATCCCACCACTGCACTCCAGCCTGGGTGATAGAGTGAGCCCTGTCTCTCTCTCAGAAAAAAAAAAAAAAAAAAAAAAAAAAGGAGAAGTGAGCCGGATGTGGTGGCTCACGCCTGTAATCCCAGCACTTTGGGAGGCTGAGGCAGGCAGATCACCTGAGGTCAGGAGTTTGAGACCAGCCTGACCAACATGGAGAATATCTGTCTCTACTAAAAATACAAAAAATTACCCAGGTGTGGTGGTGCATGCTTGTAATCCCAACTACTCAGGAGGCTGAGGCAGGAGAATTGCTCGAACCCAGGAGGCAGATGTTGCGGTGAGCCGAGATTGCGCCATTGCACTCCAGCCTGGGCAAAAAGAGCAAAGCTCCATCTCAAAAAAAAAAAAAAAAAAAAAGAAGTGCATATTACAACTTGGTATAACAATGAATACATTACTATTATATAATAACACATTTTCTTTGACCTAAAGATTATTTTTTTGCCTTCTGATCCTAGAAGTAATTCACACATGTTCGTGGGCGCAAGCGTGGGCCTGTGCGTCTAATGGAGAGGTCACTGCAGAAAGGAAGCTCAGGGTTCTCCCAGGCAGCGGCAGGGTGTGGAAGTCTTTCTTTGCCTTTTTGACCGTTTTGTAGAGGGAAGCTGCTCTGCTGTCCAGCCCTGCGGAGTGGGGCAGGGTCTGTGTCCCTGAGATGACAGAGGGTTGGGGGCAGTTCACTCCAGTGACCAGTGGTTGGCCGAAGTGTGCTTCGGAGTTCAGCCCACCTGGGTTTGAATTTACATCCTCCCCGCATGGAGCTGAGCCTGACCAGTGCGTGTGTTCATCAAGCTCAGGCGTTTTTTGTTTGTGTGTTTTTGGATGGAAAGGGGAAGTAGCCCTTCACCCGGTCTCTCCTCCCTTGCAGCCGTGCCACAAGGCCAGGGTTGCAATGAAGGCAGGTCTCAGGCAGGTCTCGGCTCTGCTCTGGCAAACGGGCCCCAGAGGTCTGAGGAATCCAGCCAGCTCCTCCAAGCTCATGTCCTTGGTCTCAGACCTACAGGCTTTGTGCACATCCTAGGCTGGTGACACCATGTGTGTGTGTCACGGCTGGAGTGGCAGAGGCCCTGTGGGAGCCGCAGACCCAGGGCCCCTCCATAGGTGTCAGGCTGTGTGGTCTGCCAAAGTCCCACATCTGTTCGTGTGAGGGGAAGGTGCCTGAGCAATACTGTAGCCAACCAAATACCATAGTGTCTTCAATACTACTCATTTCGCCCATGGAAAATTATGCCTAAGCCACCATACGGGTTAATGAATGCTCCAGCCCAGGTCCGAAGAGATGCCTTTAGCACAGGGATGTGTGGCAGTGTCTGGAGATGTGCCAGGCTGTCACAGGCTGTGCTCCTGGTGTGGGGACACTGCTGAACACACAGGACAGCCTCCACAGCAAAGCATTACACGCCGAGGTCTAGGGACCCTCCCATAACCAATTCCAGAGCGAGGGCTTCTGATTGGAGAGCCCCACTCTGCGTGTCCCTTAGTCACTCCTGGGACCTAGGTCAGGCGTACACACACCTGCACCACACTGCCTATACACAAGCACTTTACCTGTATTGTATTTATTTATTTTTGGCTCATTGTGTTGCCCAAGCTGGCCTCAAACTTCCTGGGCTCAAGTGCTCCTCCTGCCTCAGCCTCCCAGGTAGCTGGGACTACAGGTGACTGCCACTGCACCTGGATTTTTATGCAGGCGTTTTGGTGAGTCATTGGAGGTACAATGCTACCAACTTGCCACTTCAGGTGGCTCCATCTCGAGCCTCAGCCTCCTGGTCTGTACAATGGTAACAGTGCCCTCCCCCTGGGGTGCTGTGGGGGTGAGTGAGAGGCTGTGTGTCCAGCCCAGTGTCCGGGGTTTAGAAAGAGGGGTTCTGCTCAGCGGGGGCAGAGCTCAGGCTTGAGGCCAGACTTCCTGGGTACCAGGAATTCAATGAGTGAATTCTTTGAGCAATGCCTGGCACTGCACAAGTCCTGTAGCCATGTTGGGTACCACTGGCATTATTGCTGTTTTTGGGTTTTTTTTTTTTTGAGTTGGAGTCTCGCTCTGTCACCCAGGCTAGAGTACAGTGGCGCAATCTTGGCTCACCACAACCTCTGCCTCCTGGGTTCAAGCAATTCTCCTGCCTCAGCTTCCCGAGTAGCTGGGATTACAGGCATGCACCATGACACCTGGCTAATTTCTGTGTTTTTAGTAGAGATGGGGTTTCACCATGTTGACCAGGCTGGTTTCAAACTCCTGACCTCAAGTTATCCACCCACCTCGGCCTCCCAAAGTGCTGGGATTACAGGCATGAGCCACTGCGCCCGGCCTGTTTCTAGTTTTTGACAGTTGAACAAAGGTGCTTGGCCTGGAATAGCCACCACCAGGTCACCTCACTCCCTCAGTGTCAGGGGTCTCTCTCCAGGCTCCAATTGCTCTCATCTCATCTCAGTCCCTCCTACCTGTCCTCATCCTTATCACTGCTCCTATAGCTGGAGACCAGGGTGGGGCACGTTTGAGATGGGATTCCCAAGTCAGCCTGTGCTTCTTGGAGGCCCAGCTTCCCTCGCTCCCTCCCGCTACCCCATCTTTATCTTCCTTCATCCCCCACACCCGCACGCTCTCTTCCCTAGCCTGGGCAGGCCCCAGCTGCCTTCCCACCTGGCGCCCCGACACACAGCCACCCCACAGTGGCCTCAAAGGCTTCTTTCCCAAAGAGAGACTTTGTCTTCAAGGTGACCCCTGGCTGACCCCTGGCATGGCTGGTGGGAGTGATGATGAGGCAGTGATGGGGCCATTTGAATTAAAATGCCTTCTGGATAATTCAAAGAAATTCATGAGTCATCTTTATCTGGGAAAACCCCAGTGGAGTGAGCTGGGAGCCAGGGCTGCAGACTGATAGACAGAGGGAAGCGACCTCCCTGGATCCCGGTCCTCACTCCCGTGCCTGCTGTTGACTATTCTGCGGTCAGGAGGCGTCCCTTTGCCTGCAGTCTTGGGACAGTGGACTGCAGGGGACACTGGGGCTTCCCAAGGAGCTGCTTGTTCTTCTCTTAAATCAGAAATCAGGGCACTCATTGTGTGTCTATCCATTAGGCCGCTGTCCTCTGCAGAGACACCTTGGGTGTCCCCTCCTGGCTCCGGGTGGTTCTGGAGGATGGCAGAGCCAGGACCGTGGGCTGCCCTGAAGGTGGTTCCAACCTGCTCTATTTAAACCAAGGGTCCTTTACATTTGTCTCTTTTCATTTAAATATGCTCTTTAAAAACCAGCAGGCTGGGCATGGTGGCTCACACCATGTGGATCGCTTGAGGCCAGGAGTTTGAGACCAGCCTGGGCGACATAGCAAGACCCATCTCTATAAAAATAATAATAATAATAATTTATGTATTTATTTATTAAAAAAAAATTTTTTTTGAGACGAAGTCTTGCTTTGTCACCCAGGCTGGAGTGCAACGGTATGATCTCAGCTAACTGCAACCTCCACTTCCTGGGTTCAAGCAATTCTCCTGCTTCAGCCTCCTGAGTAGCTGGGATTACGGGAGCCCGCCACTACGCCTGGCTTATTTTTGTATTTTTAGTACAGATGGGGTTTCACCATGATGGCCAGGCTGATCTTGGACTCCTGACCTCAGGTGATCCACCAGCCTCAGCCTCCCTAAGTGCTGGGATTACAGGCGTGAGCCCATAATCATAGGAGTGTGCCTGGCCCCCAAAATTTTTTTTAAAAAGACAGAAAAACCCCCTGCCCCCTGGAGCGAAGATTCTTGAGAAGGATACTTGATTAACTGATGAGTAAGACAATCAGAACCATGAGTTATTTGAAGGATACGGGTGAGGGGCAAGTCCACGTTAGCCAAGGGGGTCAGGGAGGACCTCTCTGAGGAGGTGGCCTTGGTTGTGAGGCCTGCAGGCTGGGAGAGAGTGATAGGGAAGACCTGGGGGAAGGGAGGGGTGTGCCAGGCAGAGGACACAGCCAGGGCAAAGGCTGGAGGGGGTGCTCCAGCTGAGGCCTGTGCTTTGGCAGGGAGGAGTAGTTTGGGTTCTTCTGGCTCTTCCAGTCGCCTTTGGGTGGTCCAGGCAAGTTGTGTGACCATCCTGGGCTTAGTCTTGCCATCGGTAAAATGAGCGAGTTGGACTCTTGGACTCCACACTTTCTCGGGCCCCCTCTGGTACAGGCGAACTGGTTCCCAGAGAAGCCTCCCTGGGCGCCTGTCTGTCTTCTGTGTAAACTCACATTCCTCTTCCTGGGCTATTTTGCCATTTCCTTTCATGCGAAACCAAAGGAGCTATTTTGGAAACTCCTATAAGCACACTAAGCCCTAGCTGGCATTTGAGTGGATAAAAAGGAGCCCTAAGTGAGGGACTCAGGCATAAAAGCCACCCAGCCCCAAAAGCCCATAACGTTAAATTTAGATGTTTTACCTCTAAATGAGGTGAAATTGCAGGTTCCCTCTGGCTGGCGGTGGGGAGGAGACTCAGGGCAGCTTTGGCCAGCAGTGAGCGGACAGACTTAGCGGGAGTAGACTCTGCTTCCTCCGGCCACACCTTGGGGACGGAGGCCCAGGACAGTCCCCAGTGTCTGGGAGCATCTGGCTTCCTCTCCCCGCACACACCAGCCAGGTCTGAACGGCATCAGTTCTAAGTGCCAGGCCAGAGAGAGGCAGCGAGGGACACGGAGTGGAAGAGGCTGTCCTGTCTGCCACCAAAGGTTTGGGAACTGCATGACTCTCTGCCTCCCTTCTCTGCCCTGGGGCTCAGCAGGGTCTCTGCCCTGTCTCTCATGCCTGCAGAGTGCTGGTTACCCAGGGCTGCCCTAAGCCACCCGAGCGTCCCTCCTCTCTCCCTGATGCCTCCCCAGGGACCTCCTAGACCTGCCCACAATCCAGTAGCTAAAGGGTTAATGCCAGCCCCAGCAGGGGTGGTGACACATGGTGGGAGGGGACAGGGTCTTCAAGACCCTGCTCCAGCACCCAGCCTCCATTTGCTGCTGTGCCATTGCTTAAACATCAGGAATGTCACCCTTGGTCGTAGGTGACAAACTGGACTTGTCAGGAGCTGTCCACTGAAGGCTCCTGAGATTGTGGGTCTCGGCCTGGCCATCCCATCCCCAATCATCCAGGGGGAGGTCTGTTTCTTTTACCACAAGAAACACTGCTTGGCTGGACTCCAAGTCAATGTCATGGATCAGCCCCACCAGGCCCAGCCGGGAGGGGGCGCAGCTGAGCTGCCTGGGAACTGTGGCTGTCCGCCGGCCCCAAGGGGGCCCTCAGGGGCTGGGGCTGCAACACCCTGAAGCCAAAAGAGGTTGGGCTTGATTTTTCTCGGCCACCACCCAGGGCTACCTTTCTAGCTTGGCAGGTCCCCCTCCCAATCCTATTTCCATTCTGGGGCCTCTTCCCCCCGGAGGAGTTCTGGCTCCTGGGAGGGGTGCGTGTCCTCAGCAGAGCTGCGGGAGCAAGCGCAGCGGAGTCCCGAAGCCAGGCTTTGGAGTCCAACGCGCCCCGGTCCAGTTTCAGCTCTGCCGTTTCCTACCTGTGTGACCTCGGAGGACTCATTTCTGTCCTCTCTGAGCCTCGGTTTCCTTCTTTTCTTCCTTTCCTTTTTCCTTTCCTTCTTTCCTTCCTTTCCTTCTTTTGAGACAGGGTCTCACTGTGTTAGCCAGGCTGGAGTGGTGCAGTCAGCTCACTGCAGCCTCGACTTGCTGTGAAGTCTCTAATGATCCTCCCACCTCAGCCTGCCGCAGTAGCTCGACTACAGGTGCACGCCACCACATCTGGGTAATTTTTGTATTTTTTGTGGGGACCGGGTCTCACTATGAGACCCAGGCTGGTCTCGAACTCCTGGGCTCAAGTGATCCGCCCATCTCAGCCTCTCAAAGTGCTGGAATTATAGGCGTGAGTCGCCACGCCTGGCATGAGCCTCGGTTTCCTTATCTGCAAAATGGGGATAATAATAGTACTTGTCTCATATGGTGTTGGGAGAATGAAATGAGAATTTTAAGTCCTCAGAGCAGGTAGCAGGCAGTGCTGGCTACCCAAGGGTCAGAGGCAGGGCCACCCATCATCCTCAACAGCTGCTGCAGCTTTTGTAAATAAAGTTTTACTGAAACACAGCCATGGCATAATTCCTTTACATAATGTCTGCAGCTGGTTTTGCTCTAAAATGCTAGAACTGAGTAGTTGTGACAAAAACTGTATGGCCTGAAAAACCAAAAATATCTACTATCTGGCTTTTTGTTTGTTTGTTTGTTTTTGAGATGGAGTCTAGCTCTGTTGTCCAGGCTGGAGTTTAGTGGCTCGATCTCGGCTCACTGCAACCTCTGCCTCCCGGATTCAAGTGATTCTCCTGCCTCAGCCTCCAGAGTAGCTGGGACTACAGGCCTGTGCCACCACGCCCGGCTAATTTTTGTGTTTTTAGTAGAGACGGGGTTTCACCATGTTGTCCAGGCTGATCTTGAATTCTTGACCTCAGGTGATCCACCCACCTTGGCCTCCCAAAGTACTGGGATTACAGGTGTGAGCCACTGCGCTCAGCCTTTCTATCTGGCTTTTTACAGAAAACATTTGTCCATCTTTGCCTTAGAGTCTAGCACATAGTGGTTATTAGTATTAGTATTACTGTTATTATTCCAGCACCTTCCTCTTGGGCTGCACAGCCTGGTGAAGTAGGGGAAGCAGCGTCAACCTTTCCTTCATTGTTTTCTGGTTCAATAAAGATGTGTTATGAATCTTCCATGCACCTGGTCCCTGCCTGCAGGGAGCTCCCTGTCTAGGATGGAGAGATAGACAAGTCACCATTCACAGTCCACTATAACAGAGGAGGTCAGGGGCATCCAGAGGAAACACCAGACACAGCTAGGAGTGGGGAGGTGTCCAGGAAGGCTTCCTGGGGGAGGGGACATCTGGGCTGAAAGATGAGGAGGGTTTAGCCAGGAAGCCAATCCATGTGGCCATGGCACGTGGAAGAAGGAAGAGCCAGACTTCAGTTTGAAAAATGAGTGTCCTGGTCAGGCGCGGTGGCTCACAGCTATAATCCTAGCACTTTGGGAAGCTGAGGTGGGTGGATCGCTTGAGCTCAGGAGTTCGAGAACAGCCTGGACAACATGGAGAAATCCTATCTCTACAATAAATACAAAAATTAGCTGGGAGTGGTGGTGTGTGCCTGTAGTCCCAGCCACGTGAAAGGCTGATGTGGGAGGATGGCTTGAGCCCAGCAGGTGGAGGTTGCAGTGAGCTGAGATCGTGTCACTGCACGCCAGCCTGGGCAATAGAGTCAGACCCTGTCTAAAAAAAAAAAGAAAGAAAGAAAGAAGGAAAAGGAAATAAAGAAAGAAATATGTGTGTCCCTGAGTCGCCTCTCACCTCTCAGAGCCTTTCTTTCCTCATATGAAAAATGGGGCCATTGAACCTCACAGTGCTATGAGTGATGAATCCGCTGTCAGGTTCTGCAGGTCTGCTCCGAGCCTTAGTTTCCCTCCTTCGTCGTCCTCTCTCTCACACTGAGCAGGAGGACCTGGGGCTTGTTTTGAGCTTTGCATCGGGAGGAACTGCTTAGCAATTGTCCTTCTCTCTGACCTTGAAGTGGAGTGACTGGGGTGAAGCTCCAGGAACGGCCCAGAAGGCTTCTGATGGGAAGGTGCAGAGGGAGGGGCAGGGGAAGCCCCTTCCAGCTCCAGTGCCCAGGCTGGCTCCGGAGTACGTCTCAACTACTCACCTTTGGGAATATCCCTCCCTGCTCCGTCCTTATTCTCTTGCCTGGCTTGGCTGGGGGGATCAAGCAGTTTGAGCAGCTTCTCAGGCCCCGCATAGGTGCTGATAGGGGTGACAGCAGTGAGGAGCTCATACGTGTTTAACAACCAGCAGACAGAAACCCTAACTTGTAGAACTTGCTGCTTTCTGTGGTGTAAATACGTTTACTGTGGCTGATTTCAAACCACCAACGTGATGTCAACAGGCTCACAAAATTCCTGAACATTTAACAATTGACTATTTTTTGTTTTTTGTTTTTTGTTTTTTTTAGTCAGAGTCTTGCTCTGTTGCCCAGGCTGGAGTGCAGTGGCATGATCTCAGCTCACTGCAACCTCCACCTCCCAGGTTCAAGTGATTCTCCTGCCTCAGCCTCCCGAGTAGCTGGGATTACAGGCGCCTGCCACCAAGCCTGGCAAATTTTTTGTATTTTAGTAGACGGGGTTTCACCATGTAGCCCAGGCTGGTCTTGAACTCCTGAGCTCAGGCAATCTGCCTGCTTCGGCCTCCCAAAGTGCTAGGATTACAGGTGTGAGCCACTGTGCCTGGCCCAGTTGACTGTTGGGAGCTGGTACAAGCTGGCTTAGCACAGCACAGGAGGGGACTGTAGGGGACCTCTTTATGGGGGCAGGGGCAAGGCCCCAGTGCAAGGCTCTCCTGACCGCAGGTAAGACGAGCTCTGACATCAGGCATCCTCGGGTTCTAAACCCAGTGCTCAGGTGCCCTGCTGGGGCTCCTGGGCTAGTCTCATCACCTCTCTGAGCCTCAGTTTCCTCATCTATGGAATTAGGTCATCAAAAGCTCCTGCTCTTAAGAGGGTTGTATGGATTTCATAATTTACATAAAGCATTTAGTGCAGGGCCAGCTTAGTAATGAGCACTTGATGAATGATGCCTCAACTTCCCCATCTGTACACAGCACTGCTGGGCATGGGTTCATAGCTGTTCATGGATTCGTAGCCACTCATGGGGCACCAGGCTTGCCACACAGCGAGTGGTCAGCCAATGCTTGCCACCTTCCTCCATCCGGGCTAGAAGCCGCTCACTTCTCACTTGGCTCTCCCTGGGTCACCTGGCTTATCTGGGTCACCTGGCTCACCTGCAGGGCTGGGGTCTTAGCCAATTGCACAGAGACAGCCAGCTCTTCTGACATGTCTCTTGCACACTGTGGGCTCTCGGGACATGCTTTCCTTGGTCCTTCCAGCAGTCTCTGCAGGAGGTTCTTTTTGAATTCCCCTTTTACTCTTGTGATCACTGAGGCCCAGAGCCTGAGTGGCACAGTTGGGATTTGAGCCCAGGTCCACCTTCTTTGTTGCCAAGCTTTCCTATGTACGGCACATGTGGGGCTGTGGGGTGGGGGATATATGGGAGGAGGAGGCTTGTGGAGGCTGCACAGATCTGCCAGGAGGTGCAGTAGTAGATGCTGGGCAGATGTGGCTCGATACAGGAAGTTTTTCCAGGCAGAGACCCCCAAGTGAGCAGAGAGGTGTAGTGGGGTGGACTTGGCCCCTGGGGGAAAGAGATGTTGGAACATGGGGGTCTCATCGTTCAGGAAGATGAGGTGGACTGGAGCTTTTTTGTAGGTTTTGTCTGGGCAATGGGGTCCCTGGAATCCTTGGATTTTTTTTTTTTTTTTTTTTTTTGAGACGAAGTCTCGCTCTGTCACCCAGGCTGGAGTGCAGTGGCGCAATCTCGGCTCACTGCAAGCTCCGCCTCCTGGGTTCACACCATTCTCCTGCCTCAGCCTCCCAAGTAGCTGGGACTACAGGCATCCGCCATCACGCCTGGCTAATTTTTTGTATTTTTATTAGAGACGGGGTTTCACCATGGTCTCAATCTCCTGACCTCGTGATCCGCCCGCCTCGGCCTCCCAAAGTGCTGGGATTACAGGCATGAGCCACTGCGCCCGGCCGGAATCCTTGGATTGACACCATCCTGGCAAAGGAGCAAAGTATGAAACTGTAGCAGCAGAGATTTAGGTTAGATATGAAGCAGAACTTTCCAGCTGCCCATGCTGGAAGACGCTGACCTATATTCCCAAGGGATAGGGTGGCATTTTCCCAATCTAGAGATGGTTTGGAAAAAAGAGAAAACGGCCAGGGCTCGGGGTTGGCCCCATTGCAGGGCGGGTCGGAGACTGGGCAATGGATCGGGGTGGAAGCAGCCCTTGACACCAGCAGTCTGGCTTCATGTGAATTGGACTTTTCCACCCCCTGCTCAAAGCCCTCCCATGGCTCCCAGTCACCCTTGCCCCATTGTAAGGCCAAGCCCCTGCTTGGGGCTACCAATGCCTCTTGGGACCTGAGCCCTGCCGGCCTCTCTGACCTCGTCTTTAGCCCACTGAGCTTCTTGCTGTTTCTGGATGACACCAAGTCCCCTCATGCATCCTGGCCTTTGCCCAGGCTGTTCCCTCGGCCTCAGACACCCTTCCCCTTCACCCCACGTCAGCCTTCCTACTCAGCTCTTGGGCGCCTCTTCATGGCTGGGTCAGATTCCCCCTGGGACCCCCATAACTCCAGCACGGACTCTGTATCGTAACTGTTCAGCAGTAGGTGGGCCTCCCTGCTGGGCTGGAGCCCTTGAGGATGGGGGGACTTGGCCTGCCTTGCAGAGTTCACCTGTGTTAGGTGCTCAGGGAGGGCTGGAGGAGGGGAGAGGAGAAGCTGGGGGGGTGAGAGGGCTGTGTTCAGGAGGTGCTGTCCCCTTGCTCTGGGAGGCAGCATTGCCCGGCACTAAGGACCTGAGCACAGAGTGCAGAGTACAGACACCTGGGTTCGAATTCCGTTCCCATCACTGTCCCCCATCAGGTCCCCTAACCTCATGGGACCTCAGCTTGCTGACCTGTGAGCGGGGCACAGTACCAGCCCCCACAACACTCTGGGGCCACTGTGAGGTCTGTAGGTGTTGGTGGAAGGTGGCTGGCCTGCGGACGGCACTCGCCGGATGGTGATGCCAGGCTGACTCTCCTGTCCTCTCCTTGCAGGTGACCACCATGTCGGTGAGGTTGCGGTTCCTGTCCCCTGGGGACACAGGGGCCGTGGGGGTCGTGGGCCGGAGCGCCTCCTTCGCAGGCTTCAGCAGTGCACAGAGCCGGAGGATCGCGTAAGTTCCCCCCGTGTCCTGTTTCGGGGTGCAGGGGCGGGGCTTGTTAATGGGCTGGGGAAGGGCAGGGTCATCCTCCTCCTGCTGCCAGAGACCCGAAGGCCCATTCTCAGGCCGGCTTGCAGCCTGAGAGAGACAGAGAGAGAGAGAGAGAAAGAGAGAGAGAGAGAGATTGAGATTGAGAGAGAGAGAGAGAGAGACAGATTTTCTTGGTGTTGGGATAAACCTATCATTTCCTTGAAACCTGAACAGTTATCATTTCAAAGTCTCCAGAAGTTGATCTGCCTGAGCTTAGCAGGTCCACTTGGCAGATAAAAAATCTGAGGCTCTGGCTGGGCACAGTGACTCATGCCTATAATCCCAGCACTTTGGGAGGCCGAGGCAGGAGGATCACTTGAGCCCAGGAACTCAAGACCAGCCTGGGCAACACAGCACAACCCAATCTCTACAAAAATTTTTTTGAAAAACCAGAAAATCGGGCTGGGCACGGTGGCTCATGCCTGTAATCCCAGCACTTTGGGAGTCCAAGGCGGGCGGATCACTTGAGGTCAGAAGTTGGAGACCACCCTGGCCAACACGGTGAAGCCCTGTCTCTACTAAAAATGCAAAAATTAGTTGGATGTGGTGGCACATGCCTGTAATCCCAGCTACTTGGAAAGCTGAGGTGGGAGGATTACTTGAACCCGGGAGGTGGAGTTTGCAGTGTACCGAGATCACACCACTGCACTCCAGCCTGGGTGACAGAGCAAGATGCCATCTCAAAAAAACCCACAAAAACACCAAAAAAGAAGAACCAAAAAACCAGAGGCTCAGATAGGTGGAGCCACTGGCCCAAGGTCACACAGCAAAACTGGCCCAGGGTTGGGTCTTCTACGGGCGGGGTTGGGAAGGAATGTTCTTCCTGTCTGAAAGACTAGGCAATGGGGCCACTTCTTCTGGCTCTGTGACCTGGGGCAAGTGACCTCACCTCTTCAGCCTTGTTGTCTTCATCTGAACAATGGGAATTGTGGGTGCACCCTGCTCACGGGGCTGTCGGGAAGGAACCACGAGGGAGGCAGGGCCAGCAGCCGGTGCAGCTGGTGCTGTGGGGGGTTATCGGATGAGGGAGCAGGCTTGGCACAGATGGGCCTGGGGGGCAGCATTGACCCTGTGGCTGAGTTCCCTGGGGGTGCTGGCCGGGCCAGGCCCTGCCTGCTGCCCCGTCCTGTGTCTCCTCCGGCTTTAGGTACTAAGTCCCTGGGAGGAAGGTTGTTTCTGCTTCTGGAGGCCACAGCCCGATGAGCTCAGGCCTGCTGCCCCCTCGCTCCAGGGCCTCATGCCAGGCACTGTGCAAGCCCCCAGGGAACCATTTACGAGCAGGCAGGCCTGGGGACTGGGGCAGTTTATCGACATCCTGAGGGGGCCAAACCTCTGTCTGTCTGAGCCAACAGGGTGGGCAGGTCGGGGTCCCCAGCCAGAGCAGAGTGCAGAACCCAGTAGGTCAGTGAGTCAGTCAACAACAAAATCCCACCATGCTCTTCCCCGACTTGAAACCCTGCAAAGATTCCCATCCTACTTAGAATAAACCCAGCGCCCTCCTGGCTAGAGGCCCCTGGGACCTGGCCCCAGCAGCCTACCTCCCTCCCCTCCCGGCCTCAGGGCCTCAGCACATGTGTGCCCTCCCCCTGGAGCTCCCACCCCACTCCTCCACCTCCAGTTCCCGCTGAATCACCTGCAGGCATTGGCTTCCTGCTAGGTCCTGGGGGAGGACCCCTGAGCTCCATACCAGGCCAGGTCCCTCCTGTGTGTGCTCCCTGAGCTCTTTCCCAGGGGCATTTGCTGCTGGGATAGGACCCCACCTCCACCCCCCTGAGGTCAGCCCTCCCAGCTCACTAACCTTTCCCTGGGGGCTCCCTTCCCGTGGGTGCTGGTGCCGGGACCCCAGGGTTAAGATCCTGGAGTGTCCCAGCTGGAAGCACCTTAGGAATCCCTGTTCACGCAGCAGATATTCATGGAGCACCTACTCTGGCCCTGTCCTGGGCTCTGGGGACAGACCCAGGCCCTACTGTCCTGGGAGCTGATGGCAGCAAACAATAAGCCAGTGATAATTGAGACAGATCCAGCTGGTGGCAGTGCTGTGAGGGAACTGAACTGGGGGTGGGGGAGGGCACCCATGGCCTCCTGGGAGAGCCTGACGAGACAGGGGCATGGGGAGTGGAGGCAGGAAGGGACAGAAGAAGTGGGTCTGCGCATGTGCAGATGGGGGTGGGCCGGGAAGCCTTCGGCGGCGGGAGGCAGCAGCGAGTGCAGATGTCCTGGGTGGGAATGAGCTTTAAGGGACAGAAAGCAGGTGTGCGGCTGGCATGCGTGACAGCAGTCAGGAAGGGAGGAGGACCCTGCGGAGCCTCATGGGCTGCAATGAGGCCTTGAGACACATTCTCAGTCGAGGGGAGCCTGGGAAGGGTTTAAGTTGATGCCCCAAGACGAGAAGTAATTTGACCCAGGCTCCAGAGCAGTTAGTGCTCAGTGCCCCAACTCCAAGCCTCAGAGAACAGAAAGAGTGGGTGCTGCCTGAGAAAGGCACACAGCAGGCACTCCATAAGTGCTGCAAAGAGGGGGTTAAGTATAAACCGGCCAGGAAATGATGCTGTTTCTCAACTTAACCATTTCTGAGCTGCCTCTTCCTGGGCTTTATCAGAGTCCCTCACTTTCTTGCAGGGGTCTGTAATCAAGGCTGGGAAGGTCAGCTGTGCGGGTTACCTGGCCAGGGGGCCATCCGGCCCAGGTGACACTCTCCCAGCTGTGTGCCCTGGAGTGGGGCTGGTCCACTGAAGCACTGTAGGGACCCTTGTGTGGTCTGGAAGGAGGGGTAGGGTCTGCAGACCCTGTACCCAAGGGCGGCTTCATGAGCGTGTAGCCTGTGCTCTGTACTTTGATTGAACGCTCTGCTGTTGTGCTCTAGAAATTTTTGTGGGTGTCATTCTGTCGCCCAGGTTGTAGTGCAGTGGTGCGATCTCGATTCACTGCAGCATTGACCTCCTTGGTTCAAATGATCCTCCCACCCCAGCCTCCCCCAATTTTTTTTTTTTTTTGAGACGGTTTCTCTCTCTCGCCCGGGCTGGAGTGCAATGGCGCGATCTTGGCTCACTGCAACCTCCGCCTCCCAGGTTCAAGTGATTCTCCTGCCTCAGCCTCCTGAGTAGCTGGGATTACAGGAGCGTGCCACCACGCCTGGCTAATTTTTGTATTTTATTTTTCTTTTGAGACAGAGTCTCGCTCTGTTGCCCAGGCTGGAGTGCAGTGGCATATTCTCGGCTCACTGCAACCTCTGCCTCCTGAGTTCAAGCAATTCTCCTGTCTCAGCCTCCTGAGTAGCTGGGATTACAGGTGTGCATCACCATGCCAGTTAATTTTTTTTTTTTTTTTTTGTATTTTTAGTAGAGACAGGGTTTCACCATATTGGTCAGGCTGGTCTCGAACTCCTGACCTCAGGTGATCCACCTGCCTCGGCCTCCCAAAATGCTGGGATTACAGGTGTGAGCCACTGTGCCTGGCACCAAATAGAAATTCTTAATACAATTTTTTTGTGTGTGTTTTGAGACAGAGTCTTGCTCTGTCACCCAGGTGTGCAGTGGTGCAATTTAGGCTCACTGCAAGCTCCACCTTCCAGGTTCAAGCAATTCTTCTGCCTCAGCCTCCTGAGTAGCTGGGACTACAGGCATGGGCCACCACACTGGCTATTTTTTTTTTTTTTTTTTTTCTTGAGACAGACTTTTGCTCTTGTTGCCCAGGCTGGAGTGCAATGGCACAATCTCAGCTCACCATAACCTCCACTTCCCAGGTTCAAGTGATTCTCCTGCCTCAGCCTCCCGAGTAGCTGGGATCACAGGCATGTGCCACCATGCCCAGCTAATTTTTAGTAGAGACAGGGTTTCACCATGTTGGCCAGGCTGGTCTGGAACTCCTGACTTCAGGTGATCCACCCACCTCGGCCTCCCAAACTGCTGGGATTACAGACGTGAGCCACCGCGCCCGGCCCAAAATTCTTGATAAATTTTGAATAAAGAGCCTTGCATTTTTATTTCGCACTAGACCCCACAAATTTCACAACTGGCCCTGCCTGCAGCTCTCCTCCTGCCAGGCCTGTGGGGGCCTCTGAATGTCCTGCTTCCATGGGACATGTCCCCTCAGGCCCTAGAGGGGAGCTCTGCCCGGAGAGTGCCCCCACGGTAGGCCTCTGCCTCTCGTTGGCCCCTTCCTGGATTCCTGGGATCAGCTCTTTGGGAGGAAGGAGGACAGAGGTGATCCATCCCCTTGACACCAGGGCTCGCTGGCCATCAGCAAGGGTCCCACAGTGTCCAAGTCCTAGTCTAGGAAAGACAGCCCTGATGGCTCTAAGTATCTCAGACCCCTCCTGTCTCCCATCTGATTGTCAAGGATGCCAGAGGATGCTGGGCCTGGGCTGGTTCAGAGGGTCCCTGGGCTGGTTCAGAGGGTCCCTGGGCTGGTTCAGAGGGTCCCTGGGCTGGTTCAGAGGTCCCTGGGCTGGTTCAGAGGGTCCCTGGGCTGGTTCGGAGGTCCCTGGGCAGCCCCCACCTGGCCTCGGCCTCTGCGTCCCCCTTGTGTGAGGGCAAGGAAGAAGCTGCCCACACCGACGGGGAAGCGGTGCATCTATTTTTAACTTCCTGTCTCCGTCGAGCTCCCTGGGGTCTGAACCCTTGGAGCCAGGGCTGGAGCCTGATTGGGTTTCAGGCCCCACCTTCTGGCCTTGTTCCCTGGTAACCCGAGCAGGCTGAAGCGCAGCCGCACTGTCAAGGCAAACAACCTGGCAGGAGGGCAGGGCTCTGCATGGAGAGGGTGGGCTGATGCCCCTTCTCTTCCCATCCCCACCTTGACCCCTACTCTGGCACCTTGAAACCCCTTTCACTATAGACAGGGATTTTTACTCCACAGTCAGATGGCTCACTCGGGGAAGTAACCTGGTGGGGAAATTTTATACTAAGGTGTGAATGATTGACATAATAAGGCCATTTCCCAAGAGCTGGACCTGGGGGGTGGGAGGATAGAGAGATGAGAGGATAAACAGAGAGGATGAAGGAGAAGAGGGCCAGGCCCCGATACTGTCCTACTCTGCCCCAGTTGACAGGCATGGTTGCCCTTCCCCCTTTCCTGCCCCTCCTCAGCCAGGTCTCCCTCCCCCAGGCAGTCAGGCAGGTACTCCCCGAGCCAGGAGCCACTGGGACATCCTCCTCAGCTTGGGAATTCCTCTGTTGGGATGGCTAAGAAGTGTGGGTGTGAAAACGAAATAGCAGCCATTACGTTTCAAGGAGAGGAGGCTGGAGAAAGAGGCGGCTCATATCCAGCCCTGCCTGCGATGCTGTCAAGCACACAGACTCTGGAGCCCGAGGCGAGTGATGCAAGTTCAGTTTCCTGGACTGTACCAGGGGGCCTGACCTCAAAGACTGTGTCAGGAGGAATGAGTCCATACATGTAAAGCACCAAGAGCAGGCCAGGTGGGCGTGGTGGCTCACGCCTGCAATCCCAGCACTTTGGGAAGCCAAGGCAGGCGGATCACTTGAGCTCAGGAATTCAAGACCAGCCTGGGCAACATGGTGAAACCCTGTCTCCACCAAAACTACAAAAAATTAGCCGAGTGTAATTGTGCACTCCTGTGGTCCCAGCTACTCAGGAGGCTGAGGTGGGAGGATCACTTGAGCCCAGGAGGCGGAGGCTACAGTGAGCTGAGATCACGCTACTGCATTCCAGCCTGGGAGACAGAGCAAGACCTTGTCTCAATTAAAAAAAAAAAACAAAAACAAAAACAAAAGCACTGAGAGCAGAATTTGAACTTGGCAAGTGCCGAGTGCATGCCTGTCATCATCACCCAGTGGCCAGCACCGCCAGGCACCTGGGTAAATGGTTGGCTCACGTCCTTGTTGCATGGAGTCTTCACCTGAAGCCTGTGCAGTCAGTCCTATAATTGTCCCGCCTGGAGGCTGGGGGCAGGTGCAGGACTTGAGCCCGGCCCTGTCTGCCTCCAGAGTCTGCACTTGCAACAGCCAAGTACCAAGGCCTCTGCCAACCACACCAGGCAGAAGGACTGCTGTAGCAACCTCACGTGAGGGCTGGGGCCGGCGGGTTGCACGTGCCCGTCTGGAAGCTTGTCTGGCATGCCAGGGGCTGTTTAATATTTACTGAGTCCTCCCAGACCTGGTGAAACATCCGGCCCCAGAGGCTTTTCCTGCCCCGGCTTCTGTGACACCTGGGCCAGACATGCTGCCTGATTTGGCCATCCGGAGGCTGCATGTGCATCACCTTCCCCGGGTGGGCGGGCTCTCAGAGTGGCCACTGAGCCTGTCCTGTTGAACCTCACACAAGGAGCACTAGGCTCAGAGCTTTCCCGGGAGCAGGTGCATCCAGGTATGGCTGCAGCAGCGAGGGTATAAGGTCCCCAGGTGGATGGAAGCGGGGCTGGGCCAAGGGTGCACACCTGTTGGGGGCTGGAGGCAGGAGCTGGGAGTGAGTGAGCTCCTGCAGCCCCACCTCTAAGCTCCTGCCCCACTGCCTGCTGCCCACCTGCCGGGGTCCCTAACCTCTCAGAAACCTGCCTTTTCCCGAGGCTGCAGCCCTGACTATCTCTGCCAGCCTGAAGATGGCAACCTTGCGGAGGGCCCGGTTCAAGAGGTGGGTGATGGGGCCTCAGGGAGGGCAAGGGGAAGAGGGAGCACAGCCCCTATGGGCTTTGGAAAGCATCTCTTAACATTAAATATATACAAATGGCCGGGTGCAGTGGCTCATGCCTGCAATCCCAGTACTTTGGGAGGCCAAGGTGGGCAGATCACCTGAGGTCAGGAGTTCAAGACCAGCCTGGCCAACAAGGTGAAGCCCTGTCTCTACTAAAAAAAACAAAAATTATTGGGCGTGGTAGCAGATGCCTGTAATCCCAGCTACTGGGTAGGCTGAGGCAGGAGAATCGCTTGAACCTGGGAGGCAGAGGTTGCAGTGAGCAGAGATCGTGCCACTGCACTCCAGCCTGTCGACAGAGCAAAATTTCATCTCAAAATAATAATAATAATAATACCTGTCTCCTAGGGTGGTTGTGAAAGTCGAGATATTTCTATAAAGCCCTTAGCGAGCTGCTGGCGGCAGCAGGTGCCCCCAGTTACTTAGGCTCATGTGTTCTCACTAGGCTCCTGAGGCCCTTGGGCTTGTGGTTTCAGCTGTTCAGCAGCCCAGTAGCCCTGGCCTGAGCTTAGTTTCTCTGCTCTACAGAGACATTACTTGTCATTGTAAAGGTGTTGGAAGCTGGACTTTCTCTGGGAGCTGCCCTTCTCCTCTCACACATGCTGGGTCCCCAAAGCTAGAGAGGCCCCGGGTCCAGGCCCCTTTGCAGACTCCCACTTCTGCCTGGGTCAAACCTTGCTCCTTGCGTCCACTCCCAGAGCATACCAGGTCCCATTCTCCACCTTTGCTCCCTCTGTCTCCAGCTGGGAACATCCAGGGGTGCACTCGCTGTCCCGCTCTGCCTGCAGGGGCCAGGATCTCTCTTCTGTAATCCCCTTGGGATGCTGTATTTTCCCCCGTTCAGCTGAGCTTAATATTTACCAAACACCTAATATTTTCCTTTTTTTTCTTTTTTTTTTTTTAAGGCGGAGTTTTGCTCTTGCTGCCCAGGCTGGAGTGAAGTGTCATGATCTCGGCTCACTGCAACCTCTGCCTCCCGGTTCAAGTGATTCTCCTGCCTCAGCCTCCCGAGTAGCTGGGATTACAGGTGTGCACCACCACGCCTGGCTAATTTTTTGTTTAGTAGAGACGGGGTTTCACCAGGTTGGCCAGGCTGGTCTCGAACTCCTGACCTCAGTTGATCCACCCACCTTGGCCTCCCGAAGTGCTGGGATTATAGGTGTGAGCCACAGTGCCTGGCCTGCACCTAATGTTTTCTAAGCTGTGAGCCAGGGGAAAGATACAGATAGGATGTGATGATTCTAACAATAGCTTGCATGTAAAAGGTCTCCTTTGTGCCACATTTTGGGCCTGGCATCTAATAGAATTCTCAGCACCACCCTCTGATGTATTATGTGGTCCCATTTTACCAGTGAAAAGACAGAGGCTTGGGTAGTGTGTTGTTAATGTAGAGGTGAAGTTGCTTTGATAAAAGGACCCCCAAAATGCAGGTGCTTACTTGAGATTGGTTATTCCTCTCTCTCTCTCTGCAGTCCAGAGCCAATGGGTGGATAAGGGCATGTGTGTGTTGGGAGGTCTGCTTCACAAGGCTATTCAGGGCCTGTTCCTTCTCTCTTGTTGCTCAGCCAGCTTTGGGGGGTGGGTTGAAACTGCTTCCCGCATACCATTATTCCCGCCCCTGGGAAGAGGAGGAGTTGGAAGAGAAGGGCCAGTAGTCCCCTATAATAACTGATGCTGAGCCAGGCGCGGTGGCTCACACCCGTAATCCCAGTACTTTGGGAGGCTGAGGCAGGTGGATCATTTGAGGTCAGGAGTTCGAGACCAGCCTGGACAACATGGTGAAACCCTGTCTCTACTAAAAATACAAAAATTATCCAGGTATGGTGGTGCGTGCCTGTAATCTCAGCTACTTGGGAGGCTGAGGCAGGAGAATCGCTTGAACCAGGAGGTGGAGGTTGCAGTGAGCCGAGATTGCGCCATTGCACTCCAGGCTGGGTGACAGTGAGACTCCATCTCAAAAAAAAAAAAAAAAAGAGAACTGATGCCAAAGTTAGATCTCAGAGTCATTTCCACCATGTCTCTTTTGTGAGAATGTTGTCATTAAGTGATACCTGGTGCCAGGGTGCCTGGCCGATGGCTTTAGAGGGCTAAGAGCAGAATTCAACACATCTGTTGGTGAGGAAAGGCTGCATCAGCCAGCCTGGTCCTCAAGCCTCATGGATAACTTATGGGATCCTGAGAAGAGGCTTAGATGCCAGGGAAACCAGCTCTGTGCTGTGATGAGGGTGCCCTGGCCTCGTCCTCCTGTAATCAGTCTTGAGATGCTGCTACATCTCTAAAGGTTGAGGGACCCAGCCATCACCACTGAAAGGCAGTTTTTAGGATCATCCAGTCCACACTCCCAACTCCAGCTGGCTTAAGCTAAAAAAGAGAGCCAGTTGGCTCATGTAACTGCAAAGTCCATGGGCAGGTTCAGCTTTAGACATAGCTAGATCCAGGAACTCACTGTCATGGAGATTTGGTCTGACTCTGTTTGTTCCTCTCTGTGTTGGCCCCAGTTTCCCTACATGGTGGCAAAAGGAGGAGGCTGGAAGTCCCAGGTATATGTTCCCCAGGTTAGCAATGCCAGGGGAAAAAACACTTCTCCCTTCTGTGAATTCTGAACTCCTGGCTGGCTACTGGCCAGGCTTGATCCCCATACTTCTTGGCCCAGGGGAGCAGAATATGTTGACTAATGCAGGCCTGGAATGTGGATTTGCCAAACAATCCTGTGTGCATGTGTGCATGTGCAAATGTGTGTGTGCATGTTGATTGGTCAGGCTACCTTTCCCCCAAACCACAAGTATAAAAAGCAGAGCTGGGGAGGTGCCCCAGAGGAAAATTGAGGTGCTACTACTAGAGGGAGGGGATGGATGCTGGGCAGGTAAAGCCAACAGATGCCACCCCAAGGGTAAAGCACAGGACTATGACTTGGCCTCCCACACGGCATTGCCTGCACAGGCAGAGCATGCTGATCAGAGAGCATTGGCATTTGGGGTGCTTGACTGTATTTCTTCCTGTAAGTTCATTTCTGATACCAGATTTTTATTACCGTTCTTTTTTTTTTTTTTTTTTGTCAAGCTGTTCTATATTTCCGGGAGAGGGCAGGGGAGGGGGCTCAGTCTTTCCTGGCAGTGGCTTTCCTCATGGCGGCCAGGACATTGGCTCAGCTCCTCCTGCTTCCTCTTGGCGTGGATGTGTGTCCCCACCCTTTCCTTGATGAACTTGAGGGCCTGTTTGTCCTTGGAGACCTTCAGTAACTCCATAGCATGCTGCTTGTACAGGGCAAAGCCACACACCTCCCGGATCATGTCCCGCACAAACTCAGTGTATTTGGTCAGACGCCCACTGCAGCGGCTGTGCCTGGGCTTGCTCACGTTCTTGGTCACCTTGTGGCCCTTGTTGAGGCCCATGGCCATAGGGTAGTGCAGAGCCATGGCTGCTGCTCTCCAGTGGCAGCCATGGTGGAAAAGCTTTATTACTCTTCTTTTGATCCTCAAATCTAGGCTCCTTATTTTTATTTATTTATTTTTTTTATTTTTTTAAGACTGAGTCTCACTCTGTCACCCAGGTTGGAGTGCAGTGGTGCAATCTCGGCTCACTGAAACCTCCACCTCCCGGGTTCAAGCGATTCTTGTGCCTCAGCCTCCGGAGTAAGTGGGATTACAGGCACGTACCACCACATCCGGCTAATTTTTGTATTTTTAGTAGAGACAGGGTTTCGCCATGTTGGCCAGACTGGTCTTGAACCCCTGATCTCAGGTGATCCACCCACCTCAGCTTCCCAAAGTGCTGGGATTACAAGCGTGAGCCACCGCACCTGGCCCAGGATCCTAATTTTACAGATGAGAAAGCAGAGACCCAGAGAGGCTCCATAACTTTCTGGAAACCACACTGCTTGGTGGTGATGGGGGTGGGACTGAGCCGGGTCTCCTGACTCCCTGTGGCTCTGGTCACTATTTCCAAAGTGCCTGCCCCTGGGGAGGGCTTTGTCAGGGCCCTTCTCTGACTTCTCTTCCCCTCCAACCCTTCTCACAGAAAGTCCATCAACAGGAACTCCGTGAGATCGCGAATGCCTGCAAAATCCTCCAAGATGTACGGCACACTGCGGAAGGGGTCGGTCTGTGCAGACCCCAAGCCCCAGCAGGTGAAGAAGATCTTCGAAGCATTGAAAAGAGGCCTCAAGTAAGGCTGGGCTGTGTGCTGTCTTTAAGAAGTGCATTCCTCTACCTCGCCTCCTCTCTGTCTCTTCCTGGGGAAGCGTGGATGGGTCTTGTCTACAAGAGGTGACAGGTTAAGTTCCTGGTCATTCGTTTAGTAAGCAAGTATGTCAGGGTGCAGCCTCGTGCTCAGCCCGGTCCTTGGGCACTGGAAACCTGGCAGTGACTAAGGCAGGAGGACTCTGATCTTGTGGAGCACGCACTGCAGAGGGGCAGATTCAATGCAATCAATCAAGAAGCAATGCAATCAATCATAGGACTTCCACCTGTGCTGAGTGCAATGAAGAAAGGTAACAGAGAGACAGTGCGTCGAGGGCCTCGGCAGACAGGCAACAGTGTGGGCAAAGGCCCCACAGTAGGAGCCTGCACTGTGAGCCCACACACGCAAGAGGTCAGGGTGGTGGGTGTTTGAGTGAAGGACAGACTTGCTCAGAGACCAACTGATGAGCTCGGCCGAGGCCTGCACAAGAAGAATGAGTCACTCCACAAATTTTTTTTTTTTTTTGAGATGGAGTCTCGCTCTGTTGCCCAGGCTCAAGTGCAGTGGCGCAATCTCAGCTCACTGCAACCTCTGCCTCTGGGATTCAAGCAATTCTCCTGCCTCAGCCTCCCAACTAGCTGGGACTGCAGGTACGCACCACCACACCTGGCTAATTTTTTTTTTTTTTTTTTTTTTTGAGACGGAGTTTTGCTCTTGTTGCCCAGGCTGGAGTGCAATGGTGTGATCTCAGCTCACTGCAACCTCCGCCTCCTGGGTTCAAGCGTGAGCCACTGCACCCGGCATAGCCTCCTTATTTTACAGATGAGAAAGCAGAGGCTGAGAGTAGCTCTTGCCTTAGCCTACTGAGTAGCTGGGATTACAGGCACCTGCCACCACGCCTGGCTAATTTTTTGTATTTTTAGTAGAGATAGGGTTTCACCACGTTGGCCAGGCTGGTCTCGAACTCCTGACCTCAGGTGATCCGTCCATCTCGGCCTCCCAGAGTGCTGAGATTACAGGTGTGAGCCACCGCGCCCAGCCAATATTTTGTATTTTTAGTAGAGACTGGTTTTCGCCATGTTGGCCAGGCTGGTCTTGAACTCCTGACTCAAGTGATCTGCCTGCCTTGGCCTCCCAAAGTGCTGGGATTACAGACATAAGCCACTGTGCCCAGCCCACAAATATTTACTGGGCTTACAGAGTGCCAGGCCAGGGGACAGAAGTAAACTAAACACACAAAATCCCTACCTCCCGTGGAGCTGACTCCTAGTGGGGGAGAGACAGACAATATACAATACAGAAAAGAAAAGTACAGAGAATATCAGATGGTAGTAAGGGCCACAGAGGAAAACAGGCCAGGGTAAGAAGGCAGAGGCAGGGAGGGTTCATTTTAAGTTGGGCAGTTGGAAGGAAGGCCTTGCTAAGAAGGTGACATTGGAGCACACACCTGAAGGGGTGGAGTGAGCCGTGCAGATAATGGGAAAAGAACATTCCAGGCCAGGGTAGCCACATACACAAAGGCCCTGGGGCGCAGCAGGGAGGCCAGCGTGGCTAGAGCCAAAGGAAAGAGGATGAGGTTATGGGGCAATGGGGACCAGATGACAGGGGGCCTTGTGGGCCAAAGAGTGGTTTCTGGAGTGATTTTCCCCAGATATAGTGGTACTTAGACCCTACATTCTCTCCTACTTACGCCTTTTTTTTTTTTTTTTTTTTGAGACGGAGTCTCACTCTGTCACCCAGGCTGGAGTGCAGTGGCGCGATCTCACTCAGCTCACCGCAACCTCTGCCTCCTGGGTTCAAGCTATTCTCCTGCCTCAGCCTTCTGAGGAGCTGGGACTACAGGCATCTGCCACCACGCCCGGCTAATTTGTTTTTGTATTTTTAATAGAACGTGGTTTCACCATATTGGTCAGGATGGTCTTGAACTCCTGACCTTGTGCTCCACCTGCTTTGGCTTCCCAAAGTGCTGGGATTACAGGCATAAGCCACCACGCCCAGCCCCTACATCTCTTATTTATAGATGGGGCACCCCAAAGAGGAACCAGAGTCAAGTAAAAGTTGAAACCAGGCCAGACGCAGTGGGCCTGTAATCTTAGCACTTTGGGAGGCGGAGGCAGGCGGATCACGAATTCAGGAGTTTGAGACCAGCATGGCCAACATGGTGAAACCCCGTCTCTACTAAAAATAAAAATTAGCCGGCGTGGTGGGGCATGCCTGCAATCCCAGCTACTCGGGAGGCTGGGGCAGGAGAATCACTTGAACCCGGGAGGTGGGGGTTGTGGTGAGCCAAGATCGCGTTATTGCACTCCAGCCTAGGAGACAGAGCAAGACTCAAAAAAAAAAAAAAAAAAAAAGGGAAACCACCTTAGAATGAAATGGTTTTCAAAATAGACATCCTTGGCTGGGCACAGCGGTGGCTACCCTGTAATCCCAGCACTTTGGGAGGCCGAGGCAGGCAGATTCCTTGAGCCTAGGAGTTCAAGACCAGCAGGGCAATATGGCAAAATCCTGTAGAGGTGGAGGCTGCAGCGAGCTGGGATTGTGCAGGGTGGGAGCTGGGATGTGCATGGAGGGTAGAGCATGTTTCTGAAGGGCAGATTCTGTGTCCTTTAAAGACCACATGTTTGAGACTTGTCTGGGGCCAAGGCAGCCCCTTCTTCCCAGAGAGCTCAATACCTCAGTGAGTAGCAGTCTGGCAGAAGCTATCTTTTCCACATTTGAGGTGGTGTCAGTAGAGCCCACAGAGTGTGAGTGACCTTCCTGGGGTGACTCAGCAAATCCAGCAAGATGGGACTCCCTGCCTTGGCCCCCAAATCTAGACCCCCCTCACCTTCTTTGTTTTGGAATGCAGTCTCGCTCTGTTGCCCAGGTGGGGTGCAGTGGTGCAATCTCGGCTCACTGCAACCTCTGCCTCCCAGGTTCAAGCAATTCTCGGGAGGCTTCAGCCTCCCGAGTAGCTGGGACTACAGGTGTGTGCCACCATGCCCAGCTAAGTTTTTGTATTTTTAGGAGAGATGGGGTTTCACTGTGTTAGCCAGGATGGTCTCGATTACCTGACCTTGTGATCCGCCCACCTCGGCCTCCCAAAGTGTTAGGATTACAGGCGTCAGCCACGGCGCCCGGCCTAGACCCTTGACCTTGAGGGAGGTGTGCCATGATGACCTCCCCATGAGCTGGGCCCCAGCTTGGGAGGGGGTATAACATGGGGATGAAGATTTTGGGCTTGGAAGGCCACTGTGTGGTTTCAGACGTGGGTTCAGCCTCTTCTCTGCTGTGTGACCAGGGCTGGGGTACTTGCTGCTTTCAAGGGTTGGTTTGTCTATCTTTAAAATGCATATACTAGGTTGGATGCGGTAGCTCACCCCTGTAATCCCAGCACTTTCGGAGGCCAAGGCAGACAGATCACCTGAGGTCAAGGAGTTCGAGACCAGCCTGGCCAACATAGTGAAACCCCATCTCTACTAAAAATACAAAAATCAGCCAGGTGTGGTGGCACACACCTGTAGTCCCAGCTGCTCAAGAGGCTGAGATATAAGAATCATTTGAACCCCGGAAGTAGAGGTTGCAGTGAGCTGTGATCACACCACTGTACTCCAGCCTGGGCTAGAGAGGGGGACCTTGTCTCAAACAATAAGTAAAGAAAGAAAGAAAATGCATATAATAACGGTAGAACCTACTTGTGGGCCTGGTGGGGGAATTAACTAGGAACTTCCCTGTAACCAATTTTGCGTGGTGCTGGGCACACAGCCCCCAGTGTGAGGGGGCCTGGCTTCCTACCTGCCTCTGAGCCCCGCTGAGCCCCGTGTCTGCTCTCCACGTGGGGACATTGTCCATTTGGCCTGCTTCCTTTCCCTTTCTTGTTCCTCTTCCCTTTGAAACTCTTCCTCGCTTTCCTTGCAGGGAGTATCTGTGTGTGCAGCAGGCTGAGCTGGACCACCTGTCTGGACGCCACAAAGACACCAGGAGGAATTCCAGGCTGGTGAGACCCCTCCCTGTCTGCTTCCCACCCAGAAAGCCTTGGCGAGGAGTAAAAGATGAACCCTGCATTCCCCCTAGCCTATGTCATGGTGTGACTCTTTCTCAGAACTAGAGGTTTATGGAATAGCCTCTTTATGTTGCGCTGAGTTAACTTCACTTTGGCACGTACAGCAGTTCACACATTTTAGGCCCATGTCACACTCTCTCTCGGTTCTAGAAGTAACGCTAAGGTGGGCAGTGTATGGAGGTGCATTTCTTTTAGGTGGTCCTATTTTATAGACCTTGGCCATCAGGTGACCTGGACTTGGGATGGCTTCTGTAATGCCAGGAAAGTGGGTCAGGTGTCACATCTTGGGTATGTCACAGTGGCCTCTGCCGCTGTCCTTGATGAAGCCTGCGTGTTCCTTCAATGCCCAGCTGACAGGCAGCGTTTCCTGCTATCATCAGGGCAGCGTCTTTTTTTTTTTTTTTTGAGACAGGATTTCCCTTTGTTGTCCAGGCTGGAGTGCAGTGGCACAATCCCGGCTCACTGCAACCTCCACCTCCTGGGCTCAAACGATCCTTTTACCTCAGCCTCCCAAGTAACTGAGACTATAGGTGTGCACCACCATGCCCAGCTAATTTTTTAAATTTTTTGTAGATACAGGGTCTCATCATGTTGCCTAGGCTGGTCTTGAACTCCTGGGCTCCAGCAATCCTCCTGTGTCGGCCTCCCAAAGTGCTGGGATTATAGGTGTGAGGCACTGTGCCAGCCAAGGCAGTGTCTTTCAGGCTGGCCCTGGGCCCTGTGTTGCCCAAGGCTCACCTGCTCTGGTTTTTTGCCTCTCCCTTAGCAGAGACAGACTTAGCCACACACACACACACACACACACACACACACACACACACACTCTCACACTCACACTCTCTCACAAATAGCATGCCCCATTAAATTTGTTTGTTTTGTTTTGTTTAGTTTTGTTTTTGAGATGGAGTCTCACTCTGTTGCCCAGGCTGGAATGCAATGGTGTGATATCGGCTCCCTGCAGCCTCTGCCTCCCAGATTCAAGCGATTGTCCTGCCTCAGCCTCCTGAGTAGCTGGGATAACAGGCACCCGCCACCACGCCCAGCTGTTTTTTCACATTTTTAGTAGAGACAAGGTTTCACGTTGGCCAAGCTGGTCTCAAACTCCTGACCTCAAGTGATTCACCCGCCTCTGCCTCCCAAAGTTCTGGGATTACAGGCATGAGCCACTGTGCCCAGCCTCCCATTAAATTGGTTTTTCAGACAAATCACAAATTTGTTTAGGTATAAGTATATCCCATGTAATCTTTGGGACATACTTATGCTAAAATAATTGTTCCTTGTTGATTGGAAATTTTAATTTTAATTAGGTGTCCTGTATTTTATCTGGTGACACTGCCAGGATCCCATTGCTCAGGGACTTCATCCTTTCAGCAGGAGGATCTTCCTTTCATCTGGGAAGTCTCTCCGCTGCTGCCTTGCGAAAACCCCACATGTCCTTAATGAATTAGATTTGGAGACAAAAGCAAGGAGGCCTTGCTACTGTGGGATTCTCCTCCCAGCCAGTGTTTCCCAGAATCCCTCCTCCAAAGCACCAACGTGCAGAACAGGCCACCAGCTTGACTGAGGGATTGGGAAAGCGAGGAGGGGAGATGAGTTTTTCTACCAAAATAGCATCCAGTGGCTCAGCACAGGGCTCACGCTTGTAGTCTCAGCACTTTGGGAGGCCAGGGCGGGTGGATCACTCGAGATCAGGAGTTTGAGACCAGCCTGGCCAACATGGGGAAACCCCATCTGTACTAAAAATACAAAAATTAGCCAGGCGTGGTGGTGGGTGCCTGTAGTCCCAGCTACTCGGGAGGCTGAGGCAGGAGAGTAGCTTGAACCCAGGAGGCGGAGGATGCAGTGAGGTGAGATCGTACCACTGCACACCAGCCTGGACGATAGAGCCAGACTCTGTTTCAATGAATGAATGAACGAATGAATGAAATAAGCAAGCAAACAAGCGGCCGTCTCTGTATCCTGGCTCCAGCAGAGAGGGCCTCGGGGTGGGCAGGGTGGGAGAGGCAAGGACCCAGCCTCATGCGTGTGCCAGGGACTTGGGGAGGGAAAGGCCTGCCAAGCTCAGCATGCCTCACCCTTAGTGGACAGTTGGGTGGGTGACCAGCAGCAGATGGTGGGAGGAGGTGCTGCCAAGATATCACCCAGCTCCAGCACCCGCCCCTCTTCTCACACGGGTACAGTGAGTCTCACCCCGTGGACTTCGTTTCCCATTCTTTCCGTTCTAGAAGTAACTCTAAAGCAGGCAAGAGTATAAATACTTGTATGTAGCTGCTCCCATGTCATAGATGGGCACACTGAGGCCAGGGCACAGTGACCGCACGGGAGCCACACAGCAAGATGCCCATGTCGAGTCCTGCTCCCATGACACTGCTGGTTCTCATTGAAACAAGATGTTGGTTTTCGAGACGTTGCTGGGTAGTCACTCTTCTTTTCAAAGGCTTGGGATCTTTCCTCTTTGTTTATTTCTTTTTTTTCTTTTCTTTTCTTTTCTTTTTTTTTTTCGGGATGGAGTCTCGCTCTGTCACCCAGGCTGGAGTGCAGTGTCACGATCTCCATTCACTGCAAACTCTGCCTCCCAGGTTCAAGTGATTCTCCTGCCTCAGCCTCCTGAGTAGCTAGGATTACAGGCGCACACAATCATGCCAGGATAATTTTTGTATTTTTTATTTAGTAGAGAGGAAGTTTCACCATGTTGGCCAGGCTGGTCTCCAACTCCTGACCGCAGGTGATCCACTCACCTCGGCCTCCCAAAAGGCTAGGATTATATGCATCAGCCACCACGCCCATCCTATTTCTTTATTTCTTAAATGGAGTTTTAATTGTTTCTTAATTTTAAAAAGATTTTATTTATTTATTCTTAAAGTGACAAGGTCTTACTCTGTCACCCAGGGTGAAGTGCAGTGGTATGATCATAGCTCTCCGTAACCTCAAACTCCTGGGCTCAAGCAATCCTCTTACCTCAGCCTCTCAAGTAGCTGGGACTACAGGTGTGTGCCACCATGCCCAGTTAATTTTTAAATTTTTTGTAGAGATGGGGTCTTGCTGTGTTGCCCAGACTGGTCTTGAATGCCTGGGCTCAAGTGATCCTCCTGCCTTGGCCTCCCAAAGTGCTAGGATTACAGGTGTGAGCCACTTCACCTGGCTTAAATGGAATTTTTATTTCATTATCGCATATGTACAATTCCACATAAATACATACACGGGACTTTTTGGGGTTGAATCCTTCTTTCTCTCTCGATTGACACCCTCCTCTATTCAATCTTCTGTGTCCCACCCCGTTTAACCCTTGAAAATAATCTTTTATTGATCTTTCCATATTTTTCTCTCTGGTCACATAATCATGTAAATGTGTTCAGCAACTGTGAGTTAAAATTGTCTTACAAAAATGAAATGTCAATTTACATACTCTCCTACAGCTTACTTTTCCTCCCTGGTGGATCTGCAACCCTATGGTAACCCCTCCAGACTCAGACATAGTGACTCTAATCTCCACTGGAAATTAACAGCCAGTGAAAATTAGAGTCACTATATTTTAAAATTAGAGTCACTTAAAAAACAAGAGTTTTTTAAACATTTGTTTAAAAAAATGTTTCTTGACCACACTTGTTCATGTACATATTGTCTGTGGCTGCTTTCCCACTATGATGGCAGAGTTGCTTAGTTAGGACAAAACTTTGACCCTGATGAATTTAACCCCACAGGCAGGTACAGCACTTCCCATGTCTTAGGTCCACTTCACACTCTTTCTTGGTTCTAGAAGTAACTCTAAGGTAGGCAAAGGTGTGTATGTTTTAGATGGTCCTACTTTTTTTTTTTTTTTTTTTTTTTTTGAGATGGAGTCTCGCTCTGTCACCCAGGCTGGAGTACAGTGGCACGGTCTTAGATCACTGCAACCTCCACCTCTGAGGTTCAAGTGATTCTCCTGCCTCAAGTCTGGCAAGTAGCTGGGATTACAGGCATGCACCACCACGCCCAGCTACTTTTTATATTTTTAGTAGAGATGGGGTTTCGCCACGTTGGCCAGGCTGGACTTAAACTCCTGACCTCAAGTGATCTGACCACCTCAGCTTCCCAAAGTGCTGGGATTACAGGCGTGAGCCACTGCGCCTGGCCAGGATGGTCCTACTTTATAGATCTTGGCATGGGGTGCCGTGGCCTGCCAAGCCTGAAATATTTACTTTCTGGCCCTTTACGAACCTATAGAAAGGTTTGCCTGCCCTGATGATATATTATTTGTCTTGGTCGCACCCTGGCCCCTGGAATGGATAGACTTAGGAATTCACCATTAAGGCTTGAGCTTCTGTGCCATGTGCCCCTCCCGCTTCCATCCCCCTCATGTTCTTTTGTCATGGCCGAGGCCATTCCTTCAATCTCAATGGTTCCCATTTTGTCAAGTGCCTACTGTGTCCTTTTTTCTCCCTATGAGGTAGGCGCTTCTCCTACCCTGCTTTACATAGGAGGAAATGGAGGCCCAGAAAGGTTGAATGACTTGCCTGGGACACACAGCTGGGAAATAGAAGAGCCAGACCTAGAACTGCCTCATCCCACGTGCATGTGTTTAATCAGTGCTGTCCTTGGCATGGACAGCAGTCTGCCATTGGCAGAGGAAGGAGTGGGGGTGGCTGTAGACATGGCTTTCTGTCCTCTGACTCTGAGCTCAGGCGCCGCCAGCACAGAGCCTCATAGGCCTTGGAGGAACATGTGGGACTCTGACAGCTTCTTCCGCCCTCCTTTCCTCCCTCACAGGCTTTCTATTATGACCTGGACAAGGTGAGTCTGCATACGGTGAGTGAGGTGGGCTGGGCCTGGCTGGATGAGAATGACTGTGCCTCATTGCATCTTCCTGGCTGCCTGATGGGCAGAAAACCTGGGTTTCCTCCCCATTTTAGGAATGGGAAGGCTGAGTCTCTGCGATGAGCCTTCCTCAGGGATGGTGAGGGGCCGGCCCGGCACTAAGCCCCATTCTCTGAGTTAGGACCTGCAGGAGGGTGGCAGGGGCAAGCGGGGCAGGTGGGTGGCCCAGGCAACTTTGCAAACATCTTCCCTTTTTCCGGGAGAAGCAAACGCGCTGTGTGGAAAGGCACATTCGGAAGATGGAGTTTCACATCAGCAAGGTCAGCTGGCTCGTGGATGTTGCAGGGTGGGGTGGGGCAGTGCCAGCTTGCTGGGCCTCAGCTAGGTTAGCAGGAGCTGGGGAGGTGCCCTCGAAGCAGGGATCAGGGCCTCTGGGTATGGGGCAGCTGCAGGAGGCTAAGGATGAGCAGGGGCCTCGGGCCAGTTGAAGGACAGCAGGGGCTCAGCCCTGAGGTGGGAGTCAGGGGGCTCAGCCCTGAGGTGGGACTCCCTGAGGACTGTGTGGGCTCTTTCTTCAGTTTATGCAGAAAGACCTCATGCTCAGTCTTAGATGGCTGGGAAGGTTGAGCCCTCCCAGCCCATTGTACAGTTGGAAAAGCAGAGGTCCAGAGATGAACATGGGTTGGCCCAAGGTCGCATAGCAGATCTGTAAGCTTTAGAGTCTGCAAACGGTTTCATGATCTTGCTTTACTCCCCACACTGCCCAGTGGGTGGCAGGTTATCACAAACTCATCTCCCGTTTCATTGTTGAAAAACCAGGCAGAGGAGGTGAAGGGACAGATTCCCTTGTCCCTTTCACTCATTTTTGCTGTGCACACTGTGTGCCAGTCGCTGCCAGGAGCTGGGTATGCAGCAGGTGAGGCAGGGGTGGCAGGAGAGGCAGGAGAGGCAGGTGAGACAGGGTTGGCAGGGGTGGCAGGTGAGGCAGGTGAGGCAGGGGTGGCAGGGGTGGCAGGTGAGGCCGGGGTGGCAGGTGAGGCAGGGGTGGCAGGTGAGGCAGGGGTGGCAGGTGAGGCAGGGGTGGCAGGGGAGGCAGGGGTGGCAGGTGAGGCATGGGTGGCAGGGGAGGCAGGTGAGGCAGGTGAGGCAGGAGTGTCAGGTGAGGCAGGGGTGTCAGGTGAGGCAGGGGTGGCAGGGGTGGCAGGTGAGGCAGGGGTGGCAGGTGAGGCAGGTGAGGCAGGTGAGGCAGATGTGGTAGATGTGGTCCCTGCTTATGGGGGTTCATGTTCTACTGGGGCCAGGGGTGACTGCTTTGAATGGGACTGGACAGGTAGTGACTGTCACCATGGGCTGGGCTAGTGGGGTGCTTAGCTCAGGGAGGGCCTCTCCCAGAGGGGAGAAGTCGACAGGCAGGTGTGGGGCCGCCCCTCCACGTGGGCAGCGCCACCAGCCCGTGTGCCCACCACAGGTGGATGAGCTGTACGAGGACTACTGCATCCAGTGCCGCCTGCGCGACGGTGCCTCCAGCATGCAGCGGGCCTTCGCCCGGTGCCCCCCGAGCCGCGCGGCCCGAGAGAGCCTGCAGGAGCTGGGCCGCAGCCTGCACGAGTGCGCCGAGGTGGGCCGGGCCAAGCTGGGCTGGGCAGCAGGGGCAGCAAGAGCTGGGCCGGGCAGTGGGGACATCGAGGCTGGGCCAGGGGGGGCTGGAGGAGGTGTTCTGGGCCCCGAGGAGGCGTCTCTCTGCCTGTGGCCTCTGTCTGGCTGCAGGGATGGTTAGAGGCCCTCGTGGCCTAGCCCCAGGCAGCCAGCTGAGCCACCTCCGGGGCTTTGCAGGACATGTGGCTCATCGAGGGGGCCCTGGAGGTTCACCTGGGCGAGTTCCACATCAGGATGAAAGGTAACAGGGCTGAGAGGGGGTGGGCGGAGGCCTTTCTGGAGGCCCTGAGACTTCTGCTGAGGGGCGAGGGAATTGGCCAGAATCCCAGGGGTCTGAGCCCAGCCCTGGCTTTTGCATCCATGTGACATGTGACTTCTGGCAAGTCCCACCCCTCTCTGAGCCTGGTGTGAGGGCCCAGCACCCTCTGTCCATTTTCCATCATGATGGTGTACCTCCCCGCCATCCTCACCCCACTGAAACTGAAAATCTATACTCGGGGGAACCCCAGAGAGGACCTGTGGTCCCAGGTCAGGGAGAGTGGAAGGCGGAGGGGAGACTGGCCATGTCTGTGTTCCAGGCTTGGTGGGCTACGCACGCCTCTGTCCCGGAGACCACTATGAGGTACGGCCACCCTCTGGGGTCAATCCTCAGGGCTCCCCGCCAGGTCTTTGGGGGACGGGAGCTGCTGGGAACCAGGGTTGCAGCTGGGGCTCTGCCTGGCAGGGAGGGCCCTGGGCGGACAGCAAGGGGACACCCACCTGGGCTGACGCGGCCCCTCTCGGGCTGGTTCACAGGTGCTCATGCGTCTGGGCCGCCAGCGTTGGAAGCTCAAGGGTCGGATCGAGTCAGATGACAGCCAGACCTGGGATGAAGAGGAGAAGGCCTTCATCCCCACACTGCACGAGAACCTGGACATCAAGGTGGGGATGGGGCCAGGGGGCAGGGCTGGGGTGCCTGGGTGTTCGGCTCAGACACCACCCTCCAGCCCCCACCCCCAGGTGACGGAGTTGCGGGGCCTGGGCTCGCTGGCTGTGGGTGCAGTGACGTGTGACATCGCCGACTTCTTCACGACGTGGCCGCAGGTCATCGTGGTGGACATCACAGAGTTGGGTACCATCAAGCTGCAGCTGGAGGTGCAGTGGAAGTGAGTCCCGTCCAGCCTGGGGAGAGCGGAGGCCTGGCTGGCTGCCCCTGGTGGCCTGGCCACACTCTGGCCCTGGGTTCCTGCACCAGCCTCTGCCAAGTGTGTCCCTGCCCTCACGGGTCCTCATCTGTCCCTCACTCCCACCCCTCAGTCAGGTCGAGGCCTAGACCTTCTCTGCAGCCCCTGCCTGCCTTTCTGGTTTTGCTTCCCTTCTTGCTTCTGAACCCCTGACTATTAAAGCCACAGGGAAGGTTGGGGGGACACTTTCCGGGGCCTCCCGGGCTTGGCTCCTTGGAGGAGGCTCACCTCTCCAGGAAGGCCCTCCTTGCTGCTCCCACCCCCTCATTCCTGGCCGACCCTGGCTGCCCCCTTGGCCTGGGGCTGAGCGGTCACTTGCGTCCCCCTCTCGGCTGCAGACCCATGAAGCCCATGTCCATGAGATCACTCCCTGGACTGCATGCCCATGAGCGTGGAGGGCTCCAGAGCTCTCTGTTCTAAGGAAGCCTTGCATTTCCAGGGTGTTCCTTTCCTCCTCCTCAGCGCAGGGGCAGCAGAAGGGAGGGCTGAGGACCCTCCTCTGCTCTGTGCTTGCTCTGGCCAGTCGGGGCTGGTCTCTCTCCTCTCTCCCTAGGGTGGGTGTCCGAGCTGGGGGTCACAGAGCTGCTGCCCTCTCCCTCGTGAGCTGGGTGAATTCTATTGAGCGACCACCTGCACCCTCGGGGTCCTCACCTGTCTGGTAGGGCTGAGAATACCCCTCGCCCAGGGGCCCCTGAAGTGTACAGGGTGGCGGGCAGCTCAGTGCCATCCAAGCCTAGGACCCAGGGTGCCTGCGGGTCTGCAGACACCCTGGGCAGAGAAGTGGGCACTTGCAGAGCCTCTGAGCTCTAGGCCTTCTGGTCAGGCCAGGCCCAGGTGCCACGAGCCAGGCCTTTGTGCAAATAATTATAAGCAAGTTTCTTCGAGGCAAGAGGATCTATGGGGACCTACCTACTCCAAGTGCAAGGCTGGACACAGGCCAGGCTGAGCATCACGGGCCAGGCTGAGCATCACTTGCCTCGGTGCTCCCATGCGCTCGCCTGGATTCCCACCCTTCCCTGTGCATGTTCCACATGGGGGTTCTGTAAGCACACCCCTTTTACAGACAAGGGGTCTGAACCGAGTGTCCCCTCCTCATCGGCTGAGCTTCTCAAAGGGGCCTCTAACTGGGGGTGTCCAGTTGTTACTGGTGGAGGGTCTTGACAATGAGTTGTCCAAGTCCCTGGCATTTTGAACAAAGACTTGAACAAAATGCAGAAAAGGAGCAGGGGAATGAAACGCAGGAATGAAGCAGCAGGGCTTTATTAAAGCAAGAAAGCAGGTTGGGCGCGGTGGCTCACACCTATAATCCCAGCACTTTGAGAGGCGTAGGTGGGCAGATCACCCGAGGTCAGGAGTTCGAGACCAGCCTGGCCAACAAGGCGAAACCCCATCTCTACTAAAAACACAAAAATTAGCCAGGCGTGGTGGCACGGGCCTATAGTTTCAGCTACTTGGGAGGCTGAGGCAGGAGAATCGCTTGAACCTGGGAGGCGGAGGCTGCAGTGAGCCAAGATGGCGCCACCGCACTCCAGCCTGGGTGACAGAGCAAGACAGTCTCAGAGAAAAAGAAAAAAAAAAAAGGCAAAAAGCACTCCACAGGGTGGGAGTGGGCCCGAGCATGTGGCTCAACGGCATGGTTACAAAGTTTCTGGGCTTTAAGTACCCTGTTTGAGGTTCCTATGGGCTGCCCCTTTTCTGGATAAAGGATTTGGTCTGTGGTTAGAGGCTGAGGTGGATGGCGCCCTATGCAGATAGAGGGATGGTCCCTGTTTCGCCAGCGGCCCATCCATACACCCTCCCTTTCCATCTGAGCCATGGTTGGAGGCAGGAGGGCTGTAGGGAGCGTTGCCTTTGATCCTTTACTACTCAGTGTGGGGAGACGGGGTTTTTCCTTTTGGGTTAGCTTTAGGAAGATTGCGTTAATTGGCCTTAGATTCCCTGTCCCTTCAGACCTTGGTGTCTTTCCTTGATTTAGCATGAATTGGCCTGAGGTTTCCTGCCTCCAGATCCTGCTCTCCTGCTCACAGTCACTGTCCCTCACCATCTGGCTAAGGGCCCTCAGGGCGGTCAGAGTCTGAGAAAGGTTTCTTTTTTTCTTTTTGAGACAGAGTCTCGCTCTGTCGCCCAGGCTGGAGTGCAATGGCGCAATCTCGGCTCACTGCAACATCTGCCTCCCAGATTTAAGCGATTCCCCAGCCTCAGCCTCTCAAGTAGCTGGGATCACAGGTGCCTGCCACCATGCCCAGCTAATTTTTTTATATTTTTAGGAGAGATGGGGTTTCGCCATGTTGGCCAGGCTGGTCTCGAACTCCTGACCTCAGGCGATCCACCCGCCTTGGCCTCCCAAAGTGCTGGGATTACAGGCATGAGCCACCACGCCCAGCCTTGAGAAAGGTTTCTAAAGGGGTCGAGATCATGTAACCTGGAGTTCCTAGGCTGCACCTGTGACCATGGGCAAGGCCCTGGACTTGGAGGCCCAAGCCTCCATTTCCTGTTTTATTTTGCTTTTTTTTTTTTTTTTTTTTTTTTTTTTGAGATAGAGTCTTGCTCTGTTGCCCCAGACTGGAGAGCAGTGGCATGATCTCGGCTCACTGCAGCCTCCACCTCCCAGGCTCAGGTGCTCCTTCCACCTCTGCCTCCTGAGTAGCTGGGACTACAAGTGTCTGTTGGTCACCACATTAGCCCAGCTAATGTATTCATTTTTTGTAGAGACGGGGGTTTTGCCAGGTTATGGAGGCTGGTCTCGAACTCCTGAGCTCAAGTCATCTGCCTGCCTTGGCTTCCCGAAGTGTTGGGATTACAGGTGTGAGCCACAGCGCCCAGCCCATTTCCTCTTAAATCCATTAAGTACAGTGATGTCTGAAGAGTAAGCATCACTCTTAGTGATCTTTAAGGCTTTGGGGTCAGAGAAATCTGTGTGTGAATTCAGTTCCGTCTCACGTGGTTGGTTGTGACACTGCCCTAAGCAAGTCATTCATCTCTCAGAGCCTTCCTTTCCTCCCCTGTAAATAATTCTCCAGGCCACAGAGGGTTGTCTTGGGGGTGGAAATAAGGATTTGTGTAAAGAGTTTAGTAGAGGCTGGGCTCAGTGGCTCATGGCCTGTAATCCCAGCACTTTGGGAGGCTGAGGCAGGAGGATTGCTTGAGCCCAGAAGTTCGAGACCAGCCTGGGCAACATGGCAAGACCCTGTCTTTACAAAAAATAAAAATAAATTTAAAAATTAGTCCAGCATGGTGGTACATGCCTGTGGTCATAGCTACACAGGAGGCTGAGGCAGGAGGATCGCTTGAACCCAGGAGTTCAAGGATGCAGTGAGCTGTGGTGGCACCACTGCATTCCAACCTGGGCATCACAGCAAGACCCTGTCTCAAAAACAAGCAACAGTTTAGAGTAGAGCTCCTCGCACACCATCCATGCTATTGTATTGTAAGATGAAGACCATCGACCTGCATAACCTAAGAGCCCTCTGGGCCGTCTGGGCCTGAAATGGCCTCTGGGCGCCGATGGCATCCTGACCTTCTGTTCTCTCCTCCAGCCCGTTTGATACTGAGAGCTTCCTGGTGTCACCCAGCCCCACGGGCAAGTTTTCTATGGGCAGCAGGAAGGGCTCCTTGTACAACTGGACACCCCCGAGCACGCCCAGCTTCCGGGAGAGATACTACCTGGTGAGTGAGGCTTCCCGGGGCAGGGCCGCTGTGGTCACCCTGGGATGGGGGCAGCACGCAGGAGCTGGGCTGAGCAGTCTGGCCCTCCCAGACATGGCAAGCCTCGGGCTCAGCTTCCGTTTGAGGCGATCCTGGGTGTTTTCCTGTGCACTTTCTTCCTCTGCTGCCAGCCTCCAACCTGGGTTGGACTTGGCTGGTTCTTCACGACATCTGCAATGGGCTCTCTGGATGGTTCTAGCACCCCAGTCATGGCCTTGGCCTTGACTGGGTTCTGGGCTTGGCTGGTTCTTCACGACATCTGCAACGGGCTCTCTGGATGGTTCTAGCACCTCAGTCATGGCCTTGGCCTTAATATATACGTTTCTAGTAGTATTACTTGACAGAGTGCCCAGTAAAACATCTTTCCTGTGATCTCCATGGATCAGGGTCCCCTCCTTAATACCAACTCCTGTCATCAATTTCTTCCATATTCTTCCAGAGACAGCAATCCATCTACCAGCAAGTGTATACGCCTTTTTTTTCTTTGTTTTTTTTTTTTTTGAGACGGAGTTTCGCTCTTGTCTCCCAGGCTGGAGTGCAGTCACGCAATCTCAGCTCACTGCAACCTCCACCTCCTCCCAGGTTCAAGTGATTCTCCTGCCTCAGCCTCCCGAGTAGCTGGGATTACAGGCACACACCACCACATCTGGCTAATTTTCGTATTTTTAGTGGAGACGGGGTTTCACCATGTTAGCCAGGCTGGTCTTGAACTCCTGACGTCAGGTAATCCACCCGCCTCGGCCTCCCAAAGTGCTGGGATTACAGGCATGAGCCACTGTGCCCAGCCCTCTCTGGACTTCAATTTCTGTATCAGAGAAGTGAGAATAACAACACTGCCCTTATGGGATTATTGTGAGAGTTAACTGAGTTAATGAACATCAATCATTATCATTGGTTCAGCTGATGAGAGGTAAGGGTTTGTGTCCGTGTACCCAGATTCACACTGTGGCACTGTACTCACCACCCGTGTGGCCTGAGGACCTCTCCGAGGTTAGGGCAGTGCCACCCCCATGGGGTGTGGTGAGGGTAATGGGAAGGCCCTGGAATAGGGCCGGCAACCTCAGAATGCTTAATGACAGCTGCTGCTGTTTCTATGTGTGTTTGTCAGGCCCTTCATTCATTCATTCACTTCATTCATTCAAAACTAGGCTGGGTGCAGTGGCTCATGCCAGTACTTTGAGAGGCCGAGGCGGGTGGATCACCTGAGGTCAGGAGTTTGAGACCAGCTTGGCCAACATGGTGAAACCCCGTCTGTACTAAAAATACAAAAATTAGCCAGGCGTCGTGGAGTGCCACTGTAATCCCAGCTACTCAGGAGGCTGAGGCAGGAGAATTGCTTGAGCTCGGGAGATGAAGGTTGTAGTGAGCCAAGATAGTGCCACTGCACTCCAGCCTGGGCAATGGAGCGAGACTATTTCAAAACAAAACAAAACAAAAACTGAAACTATATGCCAGCCTCTGCTCCAGGCCAGGCAAAGACTGTGCCCTCAGGGAGCTGAAATTCTACAGGGGAAACAGATGATATCAAAATCCGAGAAGAGCACAGCCAGCCCTAGGGGCATAAGGACTGTGGGAGACAGCAGGAAGGGAAGGGGCCCACTGGGGCCAGGTAGAAATTGCCACTTAAAAAAGGCTGTCCAGGACAGGGTTCTCAGGAGAGGTGACACCTAAGTAAGGTCCTGAGGAGGCGAGGGCACAAGCCATGAAGGCACATGGGGAAGAGTGTTCTGGCGCGAGCACAGTCAGTGCAAAGGCCCTGAGGCAGGAACGTGGGGCCCAGCCCACAGGGCATGAGCAATAGCCAGGAGGCTGTTGAGGCTGGGGGGAGTGAGTTGGAGGCGGGATGGGGGATAAGTGCAGAGAGGGGACAGGGTCTTTCCTGCACCTCTGGGATGCTGGTCACCTTGGCAGGCCTCAGTCATCCTGAGAACATGGGCATGCAGAGCAGGTGTCTGTCAGGGGAAGCCCCTCTGGGGGACTTGCTGTGGTCCCTGGGGTGGCTGGTGAGGCCGCTCCCGTGTCCCCTCTCCAGTCTGTCCTACAGCAGCCAACACAGCAGGCCTTGCTGCTGGGTGGCCCAAGGGCCACCTCCATCCTCAGCTACCTGTCTGACAGCGACCTCCGGGGTCCCAGCCTAAGAAGCCAGAGCCAGGAGCTGCCTGAGATGGACTCCTTCAGCTCTGAGGACCCCCGAGACACGGAGACCACCACGTCGGCGTCCACCTCAGATGTGGGCTTCCTGCCCTTGACCTTCGGTCCCCACGCCTCCATTGAAGAGGAGGCTCGGGAGGACCCCCTGCCCCCAGGTCTCCTGCCAGAGATGGCCCACCTCTCTGGAGGCCCGTTTGCAGAGCAGCCTGGCTGGAGGAACTTAGGAGTGGAGAGCCCCAGCCTGCCACAGGGCTCCCTGTTCCACAGCGGCACAGCCTCGAGTAGCCAGAACGGCCACGAGGAAGGGGCAACCGGGGACAGAGAGGACGGGCCTGGCGTGGCCCTCGAGGGGCCTCTGCAGGAGGTCCTGGAGTTGCTGAGGCCCACGGACTCCACCCAGCCCCAGCTCCGGGAGCTGGAGTACCAGGTCCTCGGCTTCCGGGACCGGCTGAAGGTATGGCCACCCCGCCCCAGGCGGCGGCCCTGCTTTGCTGATGGCATGATGACTGGGAGTGGGGGGCTCTGGGGCCACACAGCCTGGGCCGACATCCTGGCCTCACCTCTGCGTGACCTGGGTGGGCCGTGTCTCTCTGGGCCTTGGTTCCCTCATCTGGCAAGCGGGGATAACAACAGCCCTCATGGGGCTCAGGAAGATTCTAAGAGTTCACAGTCTAGGCTCATGCACATCCAGCCAGAACCTGGCCCCATCTCGCACCTTCTGACCTGGGTGGGCGGGGCTGTGGCTCGTGGCTACAAACCCAAACTTGGAGTGTTGTCAGGGTCGCAGCTGGCTCCATGGAAGGCCCCACGCAGTTCCCTGTTTGCCTCATCCACGCACCCTGCACTGAACCTTCTCCACAGGGCTCATACCCCGGGGCCGTTCTCAGTTCACAGGAGGGCTTAGGTGGCAGGTGGCTTTCAGAGGCGCTGACCTAGGCAAATTATTACATTCTCCTCTCGTGTTTATACAAATTTGAATGTACATCAAAAAAATGTATACCACTAGTACCTACTAATACATCAATTCACTTAAGGGTGTCCTTCCCTGAACACCCTCTTTTATTTTTTATGTATTTATTTTTTGAGATGAAGTCTCGCTCTGTTGCCCAGGCTGGCAACAGAGTTGTAGTGGCGCCATCTCGGCTCACTGCAACCTCCTCCTCCCAGGTTCAAGCGTTTCTCCTGCCTCAGTGTCCCGAGTAGCTGGGATTACAGGTGCACACCACCACGCCTGGCTAATTTTTGTATTTTTAGTAGAGATGGGGTTTCGCCATGTTGGCCAGGCTGGTCTCAAACTCCTGACCTCAAGTGATCCGCCTGCCTCAGCCTCCCAAAGTGCTGGGATTACAGGCATGAGCCACTGCACCTGGCCTGGACACCCTCTTTTAAAGGGCAACTCCCATCTGGCCCCGGCAGGCCCATCCCTTCCTGCTCTGTGTTCCCGCGGTCCTTATGCCCTCAGACTGGCTGTGCACTTCTCTGATTTTGCTGTTTTCTGTTTTCCCCTCTTTTGTGTAAGATACACTTTGGCACTGAAATAGTTAACAGCTCTCTTCAAACCCATTTTATCACCAACCACACCTCCAACAGGACAAATCAACACAGGGGAAAAAAAGTTTAATTTCTCATTTTACATCCATAACTTTAAAATATGTTCTGTTTACCACTACTATGGTTGTTAAAAAGGACCTGCCTGAAAATTTCCAGAAAAAAATTTAAGAAGTAATGTCAACTTTTTGGTACTTCATGTTTTTCGTTTTTCTGGAGACAGGATCTCACTCTGTTGCCCAGGCTGGAGTTCAGTGGTGCAATCTTGGCTCACTGCAACCTCTGCCTCCTGGGATCACACGATCCTCCCCCCTCAGCCTGCTGACTAGTTGAGGCTACAGGCACACATCACCATGCCTGGCTAATTTTGTTTATTTTTTATAGAGACGGGTTCTCACTTTGTTGCCCAGGCTGGTCTCAAACTCCTGGACTCATGCAATCCTCCTGCCTCAGCCTCCCAAAGCGTTGGGATTACAGGCGTGAGCCACCGTGCCTGTACCTTTTTCGTACTTTTTAACAGCCTTTTTTTGTAGACTAATTTGAGTCAGCATGCACATTTGTCACATACTTGTATTTTGAAAAATTACACCCAATTTACATAAAAATGTTAATGCCGCAATAATGTAATCATTTTAAACGTCTTTAAGGAACTTTTCTTTTTTTGGCAAACGAAGTCAGAACAATGCAAATTGATTACAGACCGTGGTTTTTGGTTTGACTTTCTGGAGAGAAATTACACACACACACATTTATGCAAATCTATGTGTATACGATGGTGGGCGCAGTGGCTCATATCTGTAATCCCAGCACTTTGGGAGGCCAAGGCAGGTGGATTGCTTGAGGCTAGGAGTTCAACAGCAGCCTGGCCAACATGGCAAAACCCCGTTTCTACTAAAAAGACAAAAAAATTAGCTGAGCATGGTAGCGTGCACCTGTAGTCCCAGCTACTTGGGAGGCTGAGGCAGGAGAATCACTTGAACCCGGGAGGCGGAGGTTACAGTGAGCCAAGATCGCACCAATGCACTCCAGCCTGGGCAACAGAGTGAGACTCTCTCTCTCAAAAGAAAAAAAAAAATTGTGTGTGTGAGCGCATACATACACACATACATATACACGATTTATCCTCATTATTTGTGGATTCTGCATTTTGGAATTTACCTACTTGCTAAAATTTATTTCTAACCCCCAAATCAATACTCGAGGCGATTCCAAAGTGGGTTTTGGGGCCGGGCAGAGTGATAGAAAATCTGAGCTGCTCAAAGCGCACATTCCCAGCTGAGGTCAAGCGAGGCAATGCTTTGCCTTCCTGTTTCAATGCCCAAATGGTAAACAAGTGTCCTCATGGTCTATTTAATGCCATGTTTTTCAAGTTTTTGTGCTTTTTGTTGACAGTTTCACTGTTTAAATGCCTCCCAAGCCCAGAGCTTCAGTGCCGGCTGGTGTTGCTCAGTCCAGGAAGCCTGTGAAATACCTTACAGAGAAAATGTGTGTTAGATGAGCTTCCTTCAGGCATGAGTTGTAGCGATGCTGGCTGTTGAGTTCAATGTTAATGAATCAAAAATAGCTTTTTTTTTTTTCTTTTTTTTTGGAGACGGAGTCTCACTCTGTTGTCCAGGCTGGAGTGCAGTGGCACGATCTCAGCTTACTGCAACCTCCACCTCCTGGGTTCAAGTGATTCTCTTGCCTCAGCCTCCCTAGTACCTGGGGTTACAGGCACGTACCATCATGCCCGGCTAATTTTTGTATTTTTAGTAGAGACAGGGTTTCACTATGTTGGCTAGGCTGGTCTTGAACTCCTGACATCAGGTGATCCACCTGCCTCGGCCTCCCAGAGTGCTGGGATTACAGGCGTGAGCCACCACACCCAGCCAACAATAGCTATTAAATAAGGTGTCTTTAAACCAAAAGACACATACAAGGTTCGCATTGCTGAGTTGATAAAACTGCTGTGACCAGAGGTTCACAGGAACCTAACCCAGTAACTCCCTTAGGAGCAATGGTTCAGCTTTTGCTGATTCAGTTTTTTTGCTGTGATTTTATAGAACATAACCCCCTCCTTTTTTTTTTCTGAGATGGAGTCTTGCTCTGTCGCTCAGGCTGGAGTGCAGTGGCGCAATCTTGGCTCACTGCAACCTCCGCCTCCCCGGTTCAAGCAATTCTCCTGCCTCAGCCTCCTGAGTAGCTGAGACTACAGGTCTGTGCCACCACACCCGGCTAATTTTTGTATTTTTAGTAGAGATGCAGTTTCATCATGTTGGCCAGGCTGGTCTTGAACTCCTGACCTCAAGTGATCTGCCCGCCTTGGCCTCTAGAACATAACTACCTTGACTATTGAGAATCAGCAGTCTACATGCATGTGTGTATTGATACACACTTACATACACACGTATGCCTATATTTTTGTATTGGAAAATGTGATCTCTGCAACTAGCCTTGTTATTCCCTTCGTCCTCAAGATTTTCTCTTTGGCTCCGCGGTTAGGATCCTGGTTTGGTTTTATGGCTTCTGCTTGGGCTGTGCCTTGGCTGCAGTTTGTGTTGGACACAAGGCCTGGGTGGGGTGTGCTGGGAACGGGGGCAGGAACCAGCCCCAGAGCCAGCCACGAGTTGGGGACAAGACAGAAATCTCCAGGGAGGGAGCTGCCACTGGAGGCTCTGGTGACTTGACCAGTGGCGGGTTGGTGGCCCCAACACTCTCCCTTAATCTGTTGGGGAGAGAAACCCAACAGGGAGGAGGAACCTGGAGCCCACAGGCCTCTGAGCCTCGTGAAGAAGCGTTTGCCTGACCTACACCATGTATTTAAAATACTTTGAAATTTGTTTTTGGTATTTCAAAACTGGGCAGTTTCCCATAAATATCCATGTTTTAGGGTTTTCTTAGAACTGGGCGATCTATGAGCACGGCCCCCTCTTAGGGAAGGCACCTGCGCTCCTGCCTCCCCAGTCCCCGCTGGGGCAGCTCACTCACTCCTGCCATTGGCCTTGTCCCCGTGGGTGTTTGAGATACAGGGGAGGGTTTTCAGATCTGTTCCCCTCAAGATTCTGCTCCTACCTTGTCACAGGCCATTCAGGAGGGACTTTGGGGGGTGACACGCCCAGTGCCACGCCTTGGGCCAGCGGCTGGGCTTGTGCTGGGGGACGGTGTGTGGGATTGGGGCTTGGGACCGGGACATTGCCCAGGTCTGCCGTGAGGCCCCTGGCCAGTGTCCCGGTCGGGTGGGTGGGGCCCGGTGTTGCCCTCAGGTCTGGCCGCTTCATCCACAGCCCTGCAGAGCACGGCAGGAGCACACCTCGGCCGAGAGCCTGATGGAGTGCATCCTGGAGAGCTTCGCCTTCCTCAATGCCGACTTCGCCCCGGATGAGCTGTCCCTGTTTGGGGGCTCCCAGGGTCTCCGGTGAGTGTACCTCCTTCCAGCAGTGACCCAGTGGCCAGCACTCCCACCAGGTGACCCGAGCTCCATGTTTCCTGCCAGCCTCCCGGTCTGTTTCTCCCACTGTCCTTGGCTCAGCTCTTGTCACTCTATCGTGCACCCTTCCCCATGCCATCCCCGCACACTCCCCACTTGGCTCAGAGCCGGTCCTCAGAGACCACGAAGTGGGTGAGATCACCCCAGCCTGCCCCTGAGCCTTCTGCTCCAAGGAACCAGCTTTTAGTATTATTTTTTAAACCTTAAAAAATAATCACCAAGTATATAGTAGAAGTTCTTTGAGGCCAGGCACAGTGGCTCACGCCTGTAATCCCAACACTTTGGGAGGCCGAGGCAGGCGGATTACCTGAGGTCAGGAGTTCAAGACCAGCCTGGCCAACATGATGAAACCCCGTCTCTACTAAAAATACAAAAATTAGCTGGGCATGGTGGCAAGAGCCTGTAATCTCAGCTACTCAGGAGGCTGAGGCAGGAGAATCACTCGGACCCGGGAGGCGGAGGTTGCAGTGAGCCAAGATGGCACCACTACATTTCAGCCTGGGCGAAAGTAAGACTCTGTCTCAAAAAAAGAAAAAGAAAAAGAAAAAAAAAGCTCTTAGCCCCTAACCAAGGTGCAGCGGTATCCAGTGCTGTTCCCTCTGTCCCACCACAGGGCCCACACCTGTCATGACAGCTTCCTTTGAGGCTACACAGCCTCACCTGCCCCAGCCCCCGAGGGCTTCTGCATCCGCATCTCACCACATGGAAGAGCAGAGGCTCAATTCCTTCTCCTCGCCTCTCACAATCCCACGGACGAGTGCGGTGTTTCGTGCCACACTTGCTTCCACCCTTCCTGAGTGGCTGAGTGGGTCGGGCAGCAGGTCTAGCCTCTACCACAGAGTGGACTTGGTGTGAGGCGCTCTTGCCCACCGTATTTCATGCACCCCTCACGGCCTTGAGTGTGGGGCTCCTGCCTCCTTTGATAGATGAGTCACCTGAGCCTTGGGGAGGCAGACTTGTCCAGCGTCACAGAGCTGGGATGAGTTGGAATTCTCTTCTACCTCCACGAGACATCCCGGAAGACGACTGCCCACCCTGCCTTCCCCAGGCCCTTGGCCACACCTCCCAGCTCTGTTTCGAGTTGCTGCCACCCTTTGTTCCTTTCCCCTTCCTCTTCAGTGGAACTTCCTGGGACCTGGAGTGGGCCTCCTGACCTGGGCTCGCTGGGAAGGGAGGGTTCCCCCACCCTCAGAGGGAGCTGAACTGCTAACTGGAATGGTCACCCAGTTCTCAATTCAACTCAGAAAGGACCGGCCCCTGCCCCCACCGTCATCACTGAAAGCGTCATCCAGGGAACTCACAGCCGGTGCCCCAGAGCTGGATGTGCTGCTGACGGTACACCTCCAAGTCTGCAAAGCTCTGCTGCAGGTGGCTGGGCTAGGGGACGTGTCAGGGAGGGGCAGACAGGGGTTTGGAGTCCTCTTCGCAAAGGCTCATCTTGAAGGTGGTGGGAAGCATGAAGGGGTGACAGACCTGCATCCTGGAAGCCCGTGAGACTGAAGCTATTCCCCAGTGGAAGAGAGGCAGACCAGGGTCTGGGTGAATACTCGTGTGGCTCTTACGCAGGCCAAGCCCTAAACCAAAGGCTTTGGTGGTGACTCTCATCTATAGGTGCCAGAACCCTAATGCAAACTGGCTCAGCCAACAGGAAAATTTATCGGCTCATGGTATTGAAAGCCTCAGAGGTAGGCTTCAGGCCCGGCTGGATGCAGGAGTTCAAATGCTATCAGGACTAGGTCTCTCTCAGTTCTGCTTTGCAATGTGGGTTGGCTTCACTTTCAGGCAGGTTGGTCCTCCTTCTGGGGGCAAAGGTGGTCCCTGGTAGCCCAGCCTGCATCCCATTAGCTCAGCCACCTTGGTGAAAGGGGAATCCCCAGATGACAGTCAGGGAGCTGCCCCCGGGACAGAAGAGATGGGCACAAGCAGGTGGGAGCCACAGCCGTAATGGCTGACCTCGGTGGGCATGTTCCATGCTAATCTGGAGCATCTGGGCTGCTTTCCAGAAACTGGCCTCCCCTAATTTATCAAGGCTGGTCCAGGAATGCCTCCTGGAAGAAGTGGCACAGCAAAAGCACATTCTGGAGACACTTTCTGTCCTTGACTTTGAGAAAGTCGGCAAGGCAACATCCATTGAAGAGAGTAAGTAGCTGCCTGCCACCCAGGGGCTGCCTATGTGAGCGGCACGGGGACGGGATCAAAGCTCGGGGAGCCTCTTCTGCCTTCCTAATAGCCAGAGTTAATCGGGGCCCAGAGTGGAGGCTGTGGCTGGGCTGGGCTCAGAGATACACACTCTTTGCGGGGAGGTAAGGGAGACAAGTCTTGGAGTTGCAGCACACTCTTCAGTCAGCTGTGTGACTCTAGGCAAATGATTCACCTCTCTGAGCCTCTGCTTCCCTATCTGTATAGGAGGAGGGCACTGCATGGGGTTCAGTGAGGTAACCCCAGGCCACATTCAAGGTGCAGAATGTGCCCTCAAACAGTAGCTGTGATCCCAGCTGTGCCTCTGCCCCGTGGAACCTCCCCTCAGAAGGCCAGGCTCCTTGTCTGAAAGGAGAGGCTGGTGACAGCAGCCCCTCCCACGTTGTTGTGGGGACTGCAGGTGGTGGCCCTGGTAAGATGCTTAGAGCCAAAGTTGCTCATGTGTCACATGGGAATGCAGGGAAGGGACCTCGCATCAAGCCACACCGTCCCCTCCTCCCTACCCCCTCAGGTCCTAGTGGAGGGAAACCTTTCGGGTCCTTGACATGTGCTCTCCCCGAGTCACCATTCAGGTTTCTGAACTGGGGCTTTCAGTCATCCCACAGGCCTCGCGGACGAAGGGGTGCCTGAAGCTGTGGAGAGGGTGCACAGGGCCTGGCAGGGTCCTGTCCTGCCCTGCCACGACGCTGCTGAACCAGCTCAAGAAAACCTTCCTGCACAGAGTCAGAGGGAAGTACCCAGGACAGCTGGAAATAGGTGGGTTCCCTTCTGTCCTGTCGTCCCCTCCCACAGAAAGGCTGTATTGAGTCTCCAGGGCCTTCAGGGTGGCCACAGCTGGCCTCATTTCAGCCCTGTCTTCACCTCTGTGTCTTCATGCCATCAGACGGAGGAGGTTTCTCAGCTTCAGTGCGAGTCACCGCACTTTCACTGGGCGAGAAGGGGCCTCCACCTGGGGCCTTCTGAGCAGTCTGTGGAGCCCTGAAGCTGCGTGCAAACTTGGTGGGCCGGTGCATTTTTTTTTTTTTTTTTTTTTTTTTTTTGAGATGGAGTCTCACTCTGTCACCCAGGCTGTAGTGCAGTGGCACAATCATGGCTCACTGCAACCTCTACCTCCCGGGTTCAAGCGATTCTTCTGTCTCAGCCTCCTGAGTAGCTGGGATTACAGGTGTGCACCACCAGGCTTGGCTAATTTTCTTTTTTTGTATTTTTAGTAGAGACGGGGTTTCGCCATATTGGCCAGGCTGGTCTCGAACTCCTGACCTTGTGATTCGCCCGCCTTGGCCTCCCAAAGTGCTGGGATTACCCGGCCGCCAGAGCATTTTTCTGGGGACAGATTCCATGCCTCCCACCAGAGCCTGACGGGTAAAGAATGAACCTTATGGGAAGGGAGGCAGGCAGGGGCCCACGAGGGTATCTAGAAATGCTGGCTGGACTGCGTTCTTCCCCAGAATTTGCCTTTCTCTGTGGAGCAAGTGAAAGGTGACAGTCATGTTCCAAGCACCACCTGGACTGCTTGTTGACATGCATATTCCCAGGCCCTGCCTCCGGGATTTTGATCCAGGTGTGGTGTGGGGCCCAGGGCATGGGGATGAACCCAACACGGTCTGACTCAGGGTGAGTTGGAGTCACAGTCCTGACTCCAGCTGGGCACACTCCTCCCCTACGGCACAGGGAATGCAGTGAGGGACACCTGCCCTCGTGCCATCAGAAACCCTTTTTTTTTTTGAGATGGGGTTTCACTCATGGTTGCCCAGGCTGGAATGCAGTGGCGCAATCTTGGTTCACTACAACCTCCACCTCCCGGGTACAAGCGATTCTCCTGCCTCAGCCTCCAGAGTTGCTGGGAAACAGGCAGGCACCACCACACCCAGCTAATTTTGTATTTTTAGTAGAGATGGGGTTTCACCATGTTGGTCAGGCTGGTCTCGAACTCCTGACCTCAGGTGATCTGCCCACCTTGGCCTCCCAAAGTGCTGGGGTTACAGGCGCGAGCCACTGCACCCGGCCCAGAAAGCCTTTTAGCTGACCAGGCTACTCCCAGCTGAGAAGCGTGGAGGGTCGAGGTCTCAGTTTCTCCTGATGTACTCTCCCCTTTGGCCAGCGTGCCGCAGGCTCCTGGAGCAGGTGGTCAGCTGTGGTGGGCTGCTCCCTGGAGCTGGGCTCCCAGAACAACAGATCATTACCTGGTTCCAGTTTCACGGCTACCTGCAGAGGCAGAGCGTCTCTGACCTGGAGAAGCACTTCACCCAGCTCACCAAGGAAGGTAAGACTGGGGTGGGTGGCTGTCATAGCAGAGGAATATCCACGGAGCCCTGTCACATGCAGTTTCTCAGGTTATAATTGAGAACCACTACATCCATCCCCGCCAACTGTTCTTTTGGGAACCCCGATTTAATGAGATTCTGCGTTCAGCCGATGGGGGCTGATATTAGCTCCAAGGGAAGTCAGCTTTAAAAAGCACGGAACAGAGGTCAGAGCTGGGTAGGAGGGTGATCTTGGCTGGCCAGAGTCCCTGGAAGTGTGGGCTGTGGTTTTATTAATTTTTGGAGCATATTTGACCCCTTGTTAAAAGGCCTTCCTGGAGATTCCAGGAGCTCCCTGTGAAATTAGTCCAGGCTGGGCCTTGGTGATCATCCCGGTGGGTCTGGGATTTGTTCCTCTGTGGCTACTGGCAGCAGCCAAGCAAACTTGCAGCTGTCCTGCCAAACTCCCATTCAGGGGACCCGGGCCCACATCTTTCCTGTCTTCTAGTGACACTCATCGAGGAGCTTCACTGTGCGGGACAGGCCAAGGCGGTCCGGAAGCTGCAGGGGAAGCGGCTGGGCCAGCTCCAGCCTCTGCCCCAGACCTTAAGAGCCTGGGCGCTGCTCCAGCTGGACGGCACTCCGAGGGTGTGCAGGGCGGCCAGCGCTCGCCTGGCTGGTGCAGTCAGGAACAGAAGCTTCCGGGAAAAGGTACGTTGTCCAGGGCAGGTGGCAGCCCCTGGCCACAGATGTGTGGGCATAGGTAAGCAGGTGTTCTCATGGAAAAGTACAAAGAAGTGAGTGCCAGGGGCTGCAGTAGCTGTGAGCTATTTTGATGGAGGGACCTGGGCTACGATCTAACACACATGAATGCACCTTGCTGCTTCCAAAGCAACACATCTGTTAGGCCTCTGAGATGTCACTTGCACGCTGAATGTTTTTCTTAGTGCGTTTTTTGTCTGTTTGTTTGTTTAGACAGAGTTCTGCTCTGTTGCCCAGGCTGGAGTCCAGTGGCACGATCTTGCAACCTCCACCTCCTGGGTTCAAGCAATTCTCCTGCCTCAGCCTCCTGAGTAGCTGGGATTACAGGCGCCCACCACCATACCCAGCTAATTTTTGTAATTTTAGTAGATACAGGGTTTCACCATGTTGGCCAGGCTGGTCTCAAACTCCTGACCCTGTGATCCGCCTGCCTTGGCTTCCCAAAGTGCTGGGATTACAGGCGTGAGCCACTGCGCCCAGCCTTTCTTAGTGTTTTGATAGTCATCCTTATTTACTTTCAATTAATATTCATGGCTACCTGGTAATGGGTCATTGTGTTCAGTCCATTTGAAAACCAAGAGAATGGACCTCTCTGCTTTTTCACTCTTGGCCTGTGACTACTGTACGTTTAAGGCGCCACACCCTGAGGGGTTCAGGAAGGGTGACATCAAGGGCATAGTCTACACTGATGGTCTCAGCTCCAGACTAGAGAGGAAATCTCCAGTTCCACTGCCAATAGCCCTTCTTGGAGCCCATCCGCCTACTTTGTGGTTGTTTTTAACTCTTTATTTGGAGACTTTTGAACTTGCAAAAGTAGACAGAGCAATATAATGAATCCACCTGCACCCATAACCCAAGCCCAACCACCATCAACCCATGGCCAATCCTGCCCCTTTCCCCTCCACTCCCCTGTATCACTTTGAAGCAACCTGAGGCATCCTATTTGACCTTAAATAGTTAACTATATGTGTCAAAAGGTTAAGAATTCTTTCAAAAATCACAACTCTAACACCATTATCTTATCTAAAAAATTAACTATCAATTCCTTTATATCATATATCTTATGTTCAAATTTCCAAGCCTCAAGCATCCTGTTTTTTTGTTAAAATAGTATCTACATAAGGACACACATTGTGATTGGCTGATGGCTTCCAATCAATCTAAAGGTTTTTTCCCCGTTTCTTTCTCTGCTTGCAATTAATTTGATCGATCCCAGGTTGACCTAGACTATCTAGACTTTGGTGCTTGCAGGAAGTTTAACGGTAGTTTAATGTATTTCCCTGTCTTCTGTATTTCCTGAAAACTAGTAGTTGGCTTCAAGGATCCACTGAAGTCAGGTGTATTTTGTTTTTTGGGTATGGGGGTATATAAACAAGGCCTCCATGGGAAGCAGAGGCTGCAGGGAGCCGAGATTGTGCTACTGCACCCCAGGCTGGGCAACGAAGTGGGACTCTGTCTCAAAAAAAAAAAAAGGGCCTTCATCTTCATGTGACAGACTTTAGAGAGTAGGAAACACTGAGATGGGGGCCAACCCAGTGACAGATCGCTTGGCCTCAGATGAGGGTGCTGAGGAAGGAGTAGGCTGCCATGACCTGGGACCCTGGGGTTAGAGGCAGTGGGCAGTGTCACATTTCCACACCGATGTGGCCTCACAGCCTTCACCAGAGCCCTGTGTAGGAGGAGCGGGAGGACCCGATCCTACTCCCAGTCTGTCTTCCCAAAGCAGCAGACACTTTGGAGAGCCACCTGCAGATGGAAAGGCGGCCATTCTCTTTTGGCTCTGGGCCCAGGTCCCTGGAGCCAACTCTACACCTGGGCCCCTCCATCGCCCCACCCGTGCAGTTGAAGGTGCAGCCACTCGACTGAGTGAGCGCAAACCCACTCCTGGGTTTCCCTTTGCAGCCGCAGACGCTGGACTCCACTGCGGGCCGGGCATAACCCTGTGTGCTTTCTGACAAACCCTACAATAACACATGAAGCAAGTGCCAGCTTTGTTTTCAGCTGAGTCAAGTTAGGCCCAAAGACATGAACTGATGTGGCCATGGTTGTGAGACCGAAGAGGGCAGGGTCACCGCTGGGATTGGACAGGAGGGCTGAGGGGAATAGGCAGGTTTCCCTCTGGCCCGAGGCAGCAGCCTTGCCCGTTTTCAGCTGAAGAGGGCAACGCACATGGGATGATCAGTTCTTCTGTTGTTCTGAGCTGGGCATCTGATTTCTCTGATTCAGCATTTTATAGACAGCAGTTTCAGAATGCACTTCCGGAATATTATTAGACAAAAATAGCTTTCTTCATTGTATTAGCCCTGGGATCTGTTTTTAGGAATAAATTAAACACCACAGTATAGATCTTGTGACTGTGTACACATGGCCCAAAGATGGACCGATCGTGTCCTGAACATTGTTTAGAGAAAGATGGGCACAGCGTGCCTTACTGTCGGCACCTGGTGGCTGATGGACCCAGAACCATGGACTCCACTTCTGCTTACCCCTCCATTCACAGCCTCCTTACTCTCCCCAGGCTTTGCTGTTCTACACCAACGCCCTGGCAGAGAACGACGCAAGGCTCCAGCAGGCCGCATGCCTAGCGCTCAAACACCTCAAGGTGAGCCTGACGTTTCCCCATTAGTGGCTGACAGAAAAGCCTGCTTGTGGTTAGGGTTAAGGTTAATTAACTTCAAAATGATTCCACTGGGGCTGGGCGTGATGGCTCACGCCTATAATCTCAGCACTTTGGGAGGCCAAGGCAGGCAGATCACCTGAGGTCAGGAGTTTGAAACCAGCCTGGCCAACATGGCGAAACTCCATCTCTACTAATAATACACACACACAAAATTAGCTAGGCGTGGTGGCACACGCCTGTAGTCCCAGCTACTCGGGACTTGAACCCGGGAGGTGGAGGTTGCAGTGAGCTGAGATCGTGCCACTGCACTGCAGCCTGGGTGACAGAGCAAGACTCCATCTCAAAAAAAAAAAAAAAAAGTTATAAAATAGAGATAGAAAAGAAAGTTATCCATCATCCTAGAATGTAGCAGAAACAATGGTTGACATTTTGGTATGCTTATTTTAAAAGTTTGTGGGTGTGTGTGAGCATTTAAAATTGTTGATCCAAACATAGTTTAAAAACAGTCAACAAAATAAGAACATTTTGTGTTAGACTGGCAGCACTTTAGAATTCTTTTTTTTTTTTTTTTTTCTTGAGACGGAGTCTTGTTCTGTCACCCAGGCTGGAGTGCAGTGGCGCAATCTCAGCTCACTGCAAGCTCTGCCTTCTGGGTTCACACCATTCTCCTGCCTCAGCCTCCCCAGCAGCTGGGACTACAGGCGCCCACCACCACGCCCGGCTAATTTTTTTGTATTTTTAGTAGAGACGGGGTTTTACCTGTGTTAGCCAGGATGGTCTCGATCTCCTGACCTCGTAATCTGCCCGCCTTGGCCTCCCAAAGTGCTGGGATTACAGGCATGAGCCACCGTGCCCGGCCTAGAATTCTTTATTTGTGGTGTTTTTTTGTCTTTTTTTTTTTTTTTCACTTGAGAATTCTTTATGAAGGGGCTATCAAGTGTATACCTTAATTTAACCTACTCAGCTGCTTTCATAGGAAAGTTTACTTCATCCAATTTTTATCATAAATCATGTCATTATGATCATGTTTGTGCATAAAGCTTTAAAAAAACATGGAGTTCTGAATTATTTCCTTAGGCTAGACCCAATTCTAGGACCGGAGAATATGAGCATTTTTGAGACTCCTGATACAACCCACACATAGATCCCATGGATGTGAGGGGATGCCCGCTTTCCCTCAACCTCACCTGCATTTGGAATTGCACAGTTGCTAGATGAAAGATAATTCAATACAGATTGAACTCCCATTCATTCTGGGATGGATCAGCAGGAAATTCTAAGAGGAGAAGCTGGTTAGGATCAGAAAACCAGCGAGGGCCAGGTGCCCAGTAGAGGGCGCTGCAGCGCATGCCGGTCCTTGGCCTGCAGGAGCAGCCCGGGGGCATGTGCCTGAGTTGGGCGAAGTACTGGCACAGGCTGTCCTGGAGAGTAGGGCAAGGAGAGCGTGAGGGAGGCAGGAAGGTCCAGAAAGCAGCAGGTCTCCTTTTCAATTCTAGCCTTTCAGCAGGCATCCAGGATGACGAGTTCTGCTAACAGCCTGGCTCCCTAGCGGGTGTAAGGGCTGAAGAGGCGAGACGCTTCCAGAGTCCAGAGGTGCCTCTCATGAACCTGAGGCCACCTAAAAAACCTGGAAGCCTGGAGAAAAGGAAGGGGCTGAGGCCCCAGAGACCATGCTAGGACTGGCCCTGCAGGGCCACTAAGTGGACTCTACCTGCTGTTGAGAAGGCCCCCTAAAGGGTTCTTTTTCTCCTAATCTCGAACAGGGCATTGAAAGCATCGACCAGATTGCCAGCCTGTGCCAGTCTGACCTGGAGGCCGTGCGGGCGGCAGCCCGGGAAACCACACTGTCGTTCGGTAAAAAGTGGCACAAACTGTGCAGCGCAGCAGGGTTCCTGGGGCCCTTAGAATCTGCGAGAGGCCACACCCAGCTCTCCCAGCAGGCAGAACAGCTCTGGGGCACCCGGGATGGGCACCGTTAGCAGCCCTGGCACAGAGCCGACCTCCACCCTTTGTAGCATCCTGCCAAGGCAGGCCTCCTCCATGGCTGGGGTGGCAGGGAGTGTTCGCTGTCTTCTTAGACCTTTGGGATAGAAGCCAGAGGCGAGGCAGGGTTCCCATTCAGCGGAACATCCTAGAGGTAAAGACAAGGCCCCCAGGCCACGTGAGTCACCAGGTGGGGGCTCCCGCACATACTCCCTCCCCTGCCGCTTTGCAGAGACCACTGAGACCCACAGTCACTAAGCACTAGGGCCACCATGGCCCAGGAGAGTTGGAAGTGCCAAGGCAGGATCCAACCCGCTGACAGGTCCCTTTGCTATTTCAGGTGAAAAAGGACGGTTAGCTTTTGAGAAGATGGACAAGCTCTGCTCAGAACAAAGAGAAGTCTTTTGCCAGGAGGCAGATATTGAAATCACAATATTTTAAAAAATCCTGGCTGATGAGCACAAATCTCACATCGTTTTTTTTGCTGCTGCCCAGCCTGGACATAGCCTGCACTCTGGGTAATGGTGCTGTGCACTCCTCCAGGAGCGTGAGCTGCCCAGAGCTCTACCTGAGACTCCGGCCACTGACCCAGCCCCAGGGCATGGGCTGGTCTTTTGTACAGAGGCAGAAAAAAGCAAGGCAAAGGTACAGCATTCCAGGGGCTGCACGGCCTCAACAGAGCGCTCAACTTCTGGCTGAGGGTCTGTGTGACCTTCCCCGAGATGCAGAGCTGAGCCAAACTAGGTGGCCACCTACAAAAGGGCCAAGGCCAGGCAAGTTGAGGCCCTAAATAAAAGGCTCCAAGACAAGTGTGTAGAACTCCAGGCCTCGCTGCCGGTCAGCTGCTCGGCACTTCTGCGTCAAGAGGCACTGGGGATGCAGCAGGCTGGCAGGTGGCTGGCCCTGCTAATGCAAGACTGCTCAGGCCATTTCAGCAGCAGCCAGGTGTCACCTTGGTGAGCTGGGGAAGGTGGGAAGGCACAAAGCCAGGGTTTCTACAACCACACTCTCAGCCCGACTGACTTGCTGCCAGAGTGCTGGTGGAGCTACAGACGGCGGCTGGTGGACTGTGAACCTCACTTTCCCTATGTTCAGCAGCACAAAGGGAAGAAGCCACCACATCAGCCCAGGAGCCCTGAGCAGCACGGGCAGTAGGGCCACTCACTTTGGCCATCCGCACCCAAATGCAATCAACCCAGCTTCGGAAGCTACCCTAGGGTCTCGTCAATAAACCGCTAAGAAGCCATCAACTGGCCTAAAGAAAGAGTTCACTGAAGAACGCAATTGCTTTAAAGAAAGAAAAATTAGTTTCCTATTTAAGTCTTAAAAAAAAGCAAACCATGTCCTGAGATGTCTGTGTTAATAGTGCAGAGAGAACCTAGGGTTTGAGGTTGCTGTAGCAATGGCATTGGAGAACTTTAACTTGAACATTCTCATCGATACTTCCTGGACATATTTTGTGTTTTTAACTTAGTATTTATTTGCCTTGTTCATATGTTCAATTTTCTGAAATTTCAATTAAACTATTGGTGTTTCACTTTTTACCCAAAAGAGTAGACAGCAGTTGTTTCCCCAAATACCTGCCAGTGAGGAGGTCACTCCTGTGGTCTTGTGGTGCGCTGTGGGGACACTCGGAGGGTGGCCTCAGGCAGCAGCTCCGGTAAACGCAGTCTCCAGGCTTCTCTGCATATTCTCGAAGGCTCCAGGCGTGCTCTCCCCTATATGGGCACTCTGTGGCACGGCCTTTGCCCTTTTGTCCCATCTGATTTCTGGCAAACCCTCTCTTTTTAAGCATCAGCAGTACCAGCCTAGAGCAGGGGTCCTCAACCCCCAGGCCACAGACCGGTACTGGTCTGAGGCCTGTTAGGAACTGTACTGCATGGCAGGAGGTGAGTGGCGAGCGACTGAGCATGACCACCTGAGCTCCATCTCCTGTTAGATCAGCTGCAGCATCAGGTTCTCTTAGGAGCGTGAACCCTATTGTGAACTGAATGTGTGCAAGAGATCAGGTTGCAAGCTCCTTATGAGAATCTGATGCCTGATGATCTGAGGTGGAAGTTTCTATCCCAAAACCATCCCCCACCACCCCCAGGCCTGTGAAAAAATTGTCTTCCATGGAACCGGTCCCTGGTGCCAGAAAAGGTTGGGGACCACTGCCCTAGAGCATCCTCCCTCTTCTTGAAAGCTTAGATGCCCTTTTTTATACCTGAAATGGTGGAAGCCACACTGACTTCTGCAGCCCCAGGCCCCTGTGGGTCCACATGACCACAGCCTGTCCTCTTCCCAGTCTCATGAGCCTGGGCCTGCAGCCAGCTTTGAAACAGTCGAGGAAACTTCGAGGGTACTGGGGAACTCTTCGTACTATTTTGGCAACATTTTGCAAGTCCAAAATTACTTCAAAACAAAAAGTCAAAAAAATCACTTTGGGGGGGAATTTACATTGTTTAATTTTGTACACAAATGAAAAACTATACTAATTTGTCTTATTTCTAAGTCAATTCTATATCAAATGGACTTTACGTACTGAGATGTGGTAACCATTGTGTCTTACAGGTAATTGGGTAAGGGATATGGTTTTGAGATTACAACTCAAAACACTGTTCTTCAAACAACACTGGTAAGTTTGTTAAGTTATCTGAGGGCCCTACACAGGCAAAGCGTCAATTTGGGAAGGAAATGGGCTGAGGCCTAAGGTGTTCAACAAGCTCACAGTCAAGGAAAGCGCTCCAGCCTGAGGGTGCTGGCAATGCAGGGATGCTGAGGTTAATTCTTAGAAGTGGAAAACTCTAACCCCAGCTGATTGACAACATCTGTTTCACATCAGCAGGGATAGAAAGAAACAGGAGTTACTCATCCTGGTTTAGCTCTATTAAGCAAAGAAAAAAATGGGAAGCACCCCAAATTCATGTTCTTTAGAAAAAAATTTTATTGTTGCAGCTAAAATGCAAACCCATCATGAATATGGCAAGTTGGAAAACTGTACAGTCTGACAGTTCTGTGAGGTCACAGAAGACCCTGAGACACGCCCCCCCGCCCACCCGGTCATGCAGCCACGTATCCACACACACCTGAAAAGGTATTATACCAAAACACCTTGCTTTTTTTGTTTTTATTTTTGTAAAAATGGTTTATTCCATGGCCATTGTAAAAAATAATGACCTGATGAGTAAATATTGGCTTAAGGCATATAGCAGAGCAGCTCGCTACCTCTCTAACATAATGTATAACAAGGTGGAGAGCCAGCTGCTCTCCAAGGATAGGAGGTTAAACCAGTACGTCCATTTTGAAATGCTACTATATATACACACCCAAACTACTACATACATATACAGGACTTAAAAACAACAAGCCCAGCTCAGAATGCTTACAGCCTGGCACCTAAGCCCTATCCACACCTCACCACAGCTCTGCAGGGTGACACCTCGAATGTTCCCACCACAGAATTTCTCTGTACTGGCTTCTACCACGAGAAAGGCAAAATGTGAAAATGCTGGCAAGAGAGTAGCTCGGGAGCTACAGCTGCCGTGTTTTTCATGTTAAAAAGCCACTTAATGTGGAGGTCTTCAGTTCCCTTTGCAGGAAGAGTCGTGAGCACCATCAGGCCCCACAGGGTTTGAGGGTGGGGCAGACGCGCCTCTCTCGGCAAGGTGAACCGGGACGGAGACGGCGGCAGGCTGCCTAAAGGACCGTCACCCAGGCTGTTTCAAGAAGTGTGGTTTCCAGCAGTTGCCTCTCTTCCAAATCACGGTCTGCTCAAGAAGAGTGTTGACTTGGAATGGCGGAGGCTGATCCCAAAGGTGGGGGGCGGGGGGTGTCCCTGCTTGCCTAAATCATGTCCAGAGTGTGAGGTGTGAATATGGCTTCCCATACCCTTGGAATGTCTGAGTTACAGCAAGACCCTGCTGTACCAGGACAGGCTGGGCCTCACCAGGAAGTCACTAGAGTGTCATGCCAGGAATTAGGCAAATGCCTATTCCTGGAAAACTGCACCCTATTGCTGAGCGACAATGACTTCAGCAACAGGCTTAGGAACCACAGCCATGTAATGATCAGGTCATGCACAGGCAGGTTGGACTTGGACATGGGGCACATTAGTAAGCAGAGATCAAAGTTTCTCATTTCAAGCACATATTTTTCATCAGGACACAAGAAGACCTTACATGCATTCTAATACACACGGGGGAGCAGTGATTGAGAACTAGATCTAGCAGATAACAGGGAGGAGAATAAGCGGGACAAAGTAATCTCACATCATGTTTCTTATTAAATACCCACGTGTTCATTATATATTATAGCATTGTTCTATCTTCTCACGTTACCCACAATATCACTAAATAACAACTGCTTACAACCGTCCTCCTTCCCAGTACTGGTCTGACGCAGCAGGCCCATGGCAAAGTCTTCCATTCCCAGTACTACCTGAGGATTTATTATTGTACTTTTTGATAAAGCCCTTGATGCAAGGCTGACATCAAAAAATTTTAATACATTATTGGTTCAAGAAAATGCTAGTGCACTATGGATGCCTTTGGGGAAAAATTTGTTTAAATAAATATGGAGTGGAGAGTTGCTCCCTGCAGATTCAAGGGGGGGCTGTTGGCGTGCCGCCCGCCTGGGATGCTCCAGGAGGGAGCCCTGGGTGGGGCGAGCCCCGAGACGGGTGCAGGCCCCTTCCGTCTGCGCCGCCAGCATGGTACTCTCTTTCACTCTCCTCAAAAAATGGCTTGTGGATTTGGTACTCAAAGTGGAAGGGGCAAAAAGTAAAAGGATGAGGGGTGAGACACACATCCAGGGAAGATGGGTTTTAGTGCAGAACCAACGTCCGTCCGGGGCCCGGCTCTCTACGCGGTCCGGTGGCCCTTACCTACCGCGGCATGCCTGCTAGTCGGGCGTGGGCTCTGCGGGCAGAGGCGGACAGTGGGTGGAGGTGGAGTGAAGGAGGGTCAGGCTATGTGTTGCTGTTGAACAGGAACTGGAATGAAACCAAACAGTTCAGATGAGCCCAGACCCGCACCCGCAGAGCTGTCACCTCATGCATGACCCCGGCCACACCCCCCGGCAACTTCAACCTCCGAGGGAGCAAAGGGGGTTTTGGTTTTATTTTTTACAGTAGCCCCCTCTCCCCAAAAATCATCCCCAAGGAAAAAATTGTTTGCATTTTGCAAAACCATCTGATGTACTCAGATGGCCACCTGGAAAGAGGTAAAATATTTAAAACGACGAAAAAGTCTTAGGAGGTCATTTCCATGGCCAGAGCTCTGAGGCTAGTCCTCTCTCTTCCCCTTACTTAACAGCAACACACGTCTAACGTGTGAATTTCTGCTGAAATGGCACTTCTCCCAATGAGGTGGAGCCCACTCCTCTGAATTAACAGCGGGTTGACATGCCAATGGCCACCCTGTGGTGACCTCTGACCCCCAGGCAGAGGCCTCGAGGACACCCATTTATGGGGATGGGGTGATGAGGGCTGGTACATGAGCAAGATGGCTGTCACAGGAGGGAGCAATGGAGAAAGGACAATGGAAACCCAGCAGGGACACCCTGAGCAGAAGCAGAGGCAGGTTCTGTTTTTCTAGACGGCCTTTTGTTGCTGTTCTTCTTATAGCGGGAAAGCTCAAAGACCCTGTCCTGGCTCAGTGTGCACACAGCTGAGGGGGGCTTGAGCGCAACAGCGTCCTAACCCTCTTCTCCAAGGGAGTTTACATTCGTAAAAGTTTGGGATTCCTTCCCTGGGAAATCAAATATAAATTATATGGCTGATTACATCACCTAAGGGTATGAGAAAGTTTCATAAGTGCCTACTTGGTTTTTTTTTGTTCCAGAAATAACAAAAAGCTGCTTTTTATAAAGGTTAAAAACAACAATGTGTTGTAATTCTATTTTTTTCCAAAAACAAAGGAATAAAAAAAAAAAGAGAGAGAGAGAAACAGACGTATTTGGCATTTTCTCTACTTACTCCTGAATAGGTTAAGGCCCTGAGATTAGACTCTTATATTCTTGGGACCAGAGGGCTCCTTAAAACCCCAGTGCATCGATCCTTAATTCTCTTGTTAGCCCTTCCACAGTTCCAGACTTTAAAAACCTTTGATCTGTTTCTTCTGAGACTGGCTCAGATGCACCACAGAACTGAATCCTACCATCGGGCTAGCGGCCAGTGCTCTCTGCACACGAGCATCTCGCCAGCGCGTCTGTCAGTGGAAACATACCCTGTAGCAGAGGTAAGCGCCGGCCGTGAGGACCGTAGCCACGCACATGTTGACCAGGAAGGGCTTCCAGTAACTCAGTGCATGGTCCTCGTCCTTCTCGGGCAGTGACGGCTCCCCTTTGGCTGGGGAGGCAGCCTGGGCACCTCGAAGACTTCCCCCCACGACCCGACTTCTAACTTCAGTGTCTTGACTCATGCTGAGGAATCAGAGGGGCAGAGATGGGTTACTCACTTTGGAGAAAATGAATGGCAAGGATGCTGCTATTGTGGCAGGAATTCTAGGAAAAAACAAGCCACGTGTAGACAGAGTTGGATGATGTTAACCTTCCAGCGAGCCAGCCCCCTCTGCTTGGAGGGAGGGCCAGGCCAGGGCCCACATCAGCCTGAAGTCCACTTGTCACCCCCTCCCCCAGGTACTTCAGATAGCACCCACACCCAGGGTAGGGTTCACAAGGTGCCTGGGCGACTGGTCACTGTGAGGATTTATCTGGCTGGAGGACTCACTGGTGTACACACTGTTGTATGATTTGCCTTCTCATGTACTGCAATTGCAATGTCTGGCCACATCAGTACACCCAGATCTCTTTCTTTGAGAGCTACAGAATATCCCAACACCGGGAGAGAACATAATTGATCAGGTCCCTGGTTGTATCATTGGCCTGTCTCTAATTTTTCACTACTACAAACAATGCCACAACAAACACAACTACCTATACACATCTTTACACACTTGTTTTGAGAGTTGCTGCAAAGTAAATTTCTCCATGTATACAACTGCTGGGTCAAGTATGCACACGTCTTAAAACTTCCCTCCAGAAAGCAGGTACCAAGGGCACAGCCGGCAGTCATCTCCAGCTGGAACTAACACCTGCTCATTCTGCAACTTTCCGTGCACGGCCACCTACTGCAAGCAGCCTTCCCTGACCACCTCAGCGGACACCTCTATCACATCACTGTCCATGGGCCCCCACCAAAATATGCTTTGGGTCTGCCTTTTTCCCAGCAAGATGGTCTAGAACACAGACCAGGGGACATGTTCTAGTTAACTCAGTACACCACACATATCAATAGGTACTCAATAATGGTTGTTAACCTGCAAGGAAGTAAAATGGGATTTAATCAAGACCACATAAAAAAGGTTACATTCCCCAAAGGACCACTGTGGGGACTGAGGGCACTCAAGCCTGGACATCACATTTCAAGACTGTCCGGAAACCTGGGGGAGGGCGCTGTCGTCGGGGGGGTGGGGGCAGGAAAACCCTACTCGGTGGCTCCGAGCCCCTCATTCCAACAAGCACCACAAGGTGGCACTAGAAGCCCACAGAAGTGGCTCATGTCCTGCGGCCACCCTATGCCCAATACCGGACCTCCAGCAGCCAGGAGTGGAGTGGCTGTGGTCCACGCGCCCTGTTCCCCAAGGATGCGGAAGCGCTGCTTGCCAACAGGAGGCTGCGTCCACAGGGTTTCAGTACCAGCGTGTGTTTCTAGAACAGAAAGTCATTTCCCCTCACCCCAACAAGCTGGGACCCAATCATATTACCTTTCGATGCCGTAGGGTGCGGCATTTAAGGGGCTTCCTTTTTCTTCCTTGATGGGGCAGTCTTTATCCTCCTGGGTCTCTTCCTTCACCCACTGGTGATTTGGGAAGAACTCCCTGCATTTCCCATTGTGTGGCTCCAGGATTCGTTTGGGTGGCCGGGGAGGTGGGGGGATGTGCTCGGGTGGGGGCTCCAGGTCCTCGTGGGAAAGCTCCTTCCACTGATCCTTGAAAGAGCAGCAAGAGGAAGTCCTATTAGTGTTCACTTCGGCTGGTTTGTCAGGAAATCCCTTTGCATGAGCAGAGATGACGGCTTGGCGAGGGGCTCTCGGCCTCTCAGGGCTGCAGCCATGTACTTGGAAGATGAAATCTTTTGAAAATAAAGTCTCGTCTTCCTATCAATGCTCTCTATGTGAGCACTTCAAAGGCACAAAGTGCGACATGGTGAACATTTTGACAACTTTCTAGCTATTTTAAACATGAAGGGTAGCTATTTCCCCTGACACCAGACGGTGTTTGAACTTTTACAACTGACAGCCTCCTTCAAAGACAAAAAAGTTAAAATGGTCACACCTGGATTCAAACAAAGGCAATGCTGACCTGCACGGAAGAGTCCCCCATGATGAATTTGGCACCTTCGATCACAGCCAGGTAGGAGAAGCGCAGCTGGTCGGCTGTCTGGATCAGCCCCATCCGAAACTTCCTCATTTCTAACAGCACTTTCTTGATATCAACGGAAGAAGGGTCTTTCCTCTTGTCCATCTGAAAGCCAGAGAGGATATATAAGTCAGCCAGGTCCAATTCTCAAGGGCAACGTTAATAACACCGTTAGATGTCTGTCCCCTCCCAATCTCATGCTGAAATGTGATCCCTAGTGTTGGAGGTGGGGCTGGGTGGGAGGTGTCTGGGTCAGGGGGACAGGTCCCTCATGAAAGGCTTGGTGCCCTCCCTGAGGCAATGCATTCACAAGAGATCTGGTTAAGAGTCTGGGACCCCATCTCTTGCTCCTGCTCCCCTTCACCTTCCACCATGACTGGAAGCTCCCTGAGGCCTCCCCAGGAGCCGAGCAGATGCTGGTGCCATGCTTGTACAGCCTGCAGAACCGGGAGCCAGTTAAACCTCTTTTCTTTACAAATTACCGAGTCTCAGGTACGCCTTTATTAGTAACGCAAAAACAGACTAACACAGTGAGTCTCTGTATTTTGGAAGAGGAGTGCTTCAGTTTCTACTTAGGAAAAAACATCACAGCAGAGCAGGTAGAGGAACTCCCCAGGGCACCCGCGAGGGCCTCCTTACCAGCAAGAGGCAGGTATCAGCCAGACAGAAGGTTCCAGACCTGCCGATGCCTGCACTGCAGTGCACCACAACGGGCCCGTGCTCCGGGCTGAGTGACCCTGACTCTCGGACTTTGAAAAGAAAGTTCAAGAATGAGGCTGGTGATTCAGGGACTCCAAAGTCAGGCCATGTGGTATAGTGGAAATGTAAGATCTCTCGAGTTTCTTGGGTCTGAAAGAGAAAAATACTCATGATGATTCTAAAAGCATCATCTGTACAGAAATCACTAATTCCAAGTACACACAGAGTCACCTTCCACTCATCTACCTCTAAGAGGAACATTAATTCTCAGACTTTCTCCCAGGGTCCACACACCCAGTCAACAAATACCACACCCTGGGGCCAGGCCCTGGGCTTGACACTGAACCTGCAGGGTGTGCCTGCTTAGACTTCATTTCCCTTCGGATTGAAGAGTCCCCTCACCTCTTTTCTCCCTATCACTTCCACTGTCTACATGGTTACAACTGGTTTCTCTCTGTCTCACGAGTCACAATGATGCTGGGCAGCCACCCACAAAATCTTGTCATAAAGCCCTGCAAGGCCTCCCGTGAAAAAGTGAACAAGGAACAGCAGGTGAGGCACTGGCTCTGGGCAACTTTCAGACGGGGCTTCAAGATGATCTGGAGGTTTCAGAGGATTGTCACTTTACAGAAAAAAGTAGCAGACTTGGTCTCCAAAGACTGGTGACTCCAAGGTGTGGCTCAACACCCAGCTGAAGAGGCGGTCAATGCGAACAGCATCAGCTCATGAACCGAGTGTGTCCTGCATGCTGGCGCTGCGCTCTCCCACCAGCTGCTCCAGGCAGGCACTCCCATCCATTTTCCAACGAGGAGGTGGACGTTTGGAGGCAGAGAGTCCGTGCTGAGAGCCTGCTGCAGACACGGTTGAAAGGTGGACCCCAGCCCTTGTCCCAGAATGTCTCTTCCATGGCTGGGTCTGCCCCAGAGGAACAGAAGTAATGGCCTGGCGTCTGTTTCCAGCTCTGCTCCTTCCTTGAGGCTTCTGGCGGCTGTGATCAAAAGGCAGCCCTCGCTGGGGGGAGTACGCAACATCTTCAATGACCTAAGAGCTCCTAGTAAATGGGAACCAGTCACTTGGTAAGCAAGGCCCTGAGAGGGAAAGGGCTCTGGAAGTGAAAGTCTCCTAACATGGGCCCGGGAAGACAGCCACAGACAGGAACCATACCAGCCTGGAGGGTTTCCCTGTGGCCCAGTGCCAGGGCCACCTGGCGAGCAGCTGATGGCAGAAGGATTCAGGCCAGAGATCTGCTCATGATGCCTTCCTTCACTTGACGAATGTCCACACTATGCCAACCATGTGCCAGTTACCGTGCCAGGGAGGCGGGGGCAAAGACACCACCTCACCCTCACAGAGCTCATGGCATAGTTACTAGGACCTCCCCCAACTCTGCTGGGATGAAAATAATACATATTTAACCCTGCCTCAGCCATTAAATACACTAGTAAGTAATATTTAATGTTCATTAAATATTAAATACAGTATCTTGGCACAGAACAAGGAGAAATTTGTGTATGTTAGGATAATTGCTAGACTCACACTAGGCAATTCCATCATTCTTTCCTCTCTAGAAAATGGTATCCATATAACCTTAACGACATTAAAGAAGAAGAAATACCTCTTCTATTTGGAGGGTGGGGGCAGGTGGGGAAGAAAAGGACTTAAAATGTATTTTTAAAAAATTATTATTATTATTTTGAGACAGAGTCTTGCTCTGTCGCCCAGGCTGGAATGCAGTGGCATGATCTCGACTCAATGCAACCTCCGCCTCCTGGGTTCAAGCAATTCTCTGCCTCAGCCTCCCGAGTAGCTGGGATTACAGGTGCCCGCCACCACGCCCGGCTAATTTTTTTTTTTTTTTTTTGTATTTTTAGTAGAGACGGGGTTTCACCATCTTGGCCAGGCTGGTCTTGAACCCCTGGCCTCGTGAACCACCCACCTCAGCCCCTCAAAGTGCTGGGATTACAGGTGTTAGCCACCGTGCCCGGCCGTTAAAATGTATTTTAAAATTGAATAAGAAGCAAGCATGCCAAACGCAAGTTTTCCTTTAATCCTTGAAGGTGTGGGTTACCGCCCACTGACACCCTCCCTCACACCTGCTCACCTCTTTCACAAGGAACTCATTCCAGCCTTGTGCTAGAACAGACAGCTATGGCTGAGAAAAGCCTTTTAAAAACAAAGTCTGTTGGAGCAAACAGATCCTAACATCAAAACCTCGGAGCTGGCTGTATTCACTCTGCCAAGCAAAAAGCGCACAGCTCTTCTGCTCTGTTGAAATTCAGTTTCCCTCAACAAGCAAATAGTTTCCCAGAAGTCACTCTTAATGTCAGGCTTGCAAATGCTAAAAAGCATTCTTTTAAAAGGCTACTGCATAAATCCTCTAGCACATTCCAACACACTGCCCATGTTACTCCTGAGAATCTTCCAGAAAGCACCTCCAGCCACCGTACTCAGAACCCTCTGCCCCATCAGGGCTATGGCAGGGCTGGTGACTCCGGCGCGGTCACCACCAGAGGGCAGAAAGCACTCGCATCAGCTGCACTGCTACCATCCTCAAGAGCCAGGCAGCCCGAACCCCTTGCCTACGTCCTGGTAACCTGTGCTACATTCTAGATCTTACTTCTACTATTTTATTTATTTATTTATTTTTGAGACAGGGTCTTGCTCTGTCACCCAGGCTAGAGTGCAGTGGTGCAAGCATAGCTCACTGCAGCCTTGAACTCCTGGGCACAAGCAATCCTCCTGCCTCAGCCTCCTGAGTAGCTGGACTATAGGGGAGCACCACGATGTCTGACTAATTGTTTTTGTTTTTTTGTAGAGACGGGGGTCTCACTATGTTGCCCAAGCTGGTCTTGAACTCCTGGCCTCGAGTGATCCTCCTGGCCTCAGCCTCCCCAAGTGCTGGGATTAAAGACGTGAGCCACCGCACCTGGCTTACATCAACTATGAAATGAATGGCAGGAGCCATGATGATTAAGAAGTAGTACTTGAGAAGGGGAGGCATGGGTAACCCAGAAGCAGATCCCTCCCCACCCACACAGCCCTGGAGCCCCACTCCACATGGTCTCCCTACGGCTCCACCTTCCCTTCAGATAAAGCCCGTGCTACACACCCATGGTAACTGCTAACCCTTCCCGTATAGGACCTCCCAGAACCCTCGCAAAACCTGAGTTTGACAGAAGAGGAAACGGAGACACTGTGACGAGCTGGTAAGGTGGGGCCAGGATTCGACCCCAGTTAGGTTCTAGAGGTTGGTGGCTGGCCACTCTTCACTGGTGCCCCCAGGTGCTGCCGCGCACTCCCTCCACTGTTCCCCAGAATGACATGAACACCCCCAAGTTACGGATCCAGGGGAATTATTCCGAAGCCCCAGGAGCAGCGCGTTCAGCGGCAGTGCTGCTTGCCACAATGCCTTGCCATGTTCCAAGACCAACTTTTACCAAGCAAGTAGCTGGTGTTATAAACTCTTCCCACAACAAAAAAACCCAAGACCTGGCCCAGAAAACTTTCACTAGCTATGAAACTGGAGTGAGCCCCTATACCCCTTCTTCCCTCTCTTCAGACTCAAAGACTGAGGACCACAAAGAAGGCAGCATGCTTCACTGGGACTTGCAGGCTGCCGCTCCAGTCCCTCTGCAGCTGCACAAGCAGGAACCAGTCTTTTGGGTAAGAAACTCTCCTTTCCCTAAGAACTGGTGTTAACTGTTGTTAAAGGTCAGAGAGAGCACTGTGGCCTCCACCCTCCCTGGGCACTTGGTAGGTACACAAGTAAGCTCCGCTCACCACAGTGCCCAAACCACATCTTGCTCAGGGTATACAAAAGCCAGGAACACTGACATTAGGTAATATCACCCAAGGGATAAAGGAAGAGGCATGTGAACCAGTAGCCGCCTGAAGTGCTGAAGTGTGTGCTATACTCACTGTAAGGTTTTCCAATTCTAGCTGTCGCACTGTATAATATGACTTGATATCTTCAGAGATCAATGTTAATTTCAAATTTGTGTCTTCAAAGATCATCTCTTTTTCTTCTTTTTGTGGCCAGTATTGTGCGCATTTTAACTGGGGGAACAAATAACAGTGAATTATTGTGAGCAATATGGCAGTTTTTCTATGGCAGGAGGCTTGGAGCACATCCCACAAGCTTCATGATAACTCAAAGGCCTGGGGGTTTCTGAACATGGAAGCCATGGTCAGCACAGATGCCTGCCTCATGGGGAGATGGGGGTGGGGGCACGAAGCTGCTGACTGGGGCAGGTTGTGCAGACAGGGCTCAGACTTCCAAACCCATCAGCTCCCCAGCCAAACATGGCAACGGGATCCTGCAGGGCTCTGACGCTTTCTCACCGTCTACGAGGTGAAGCCAGATTGAACAAAAGGCTTCGAAACTCCTCTGTGTAGCCATTTCAAACATTACCCAGGACCTGATCAGGCTGCTGGCATAGAATGTAGGTGCCTTACCCTGCACAGAAAACTCACAGGCAATTAAAAATAAAACTGGGAGAGACAGCAGGTGAGGCCCTTTGGAGAGGCTGAGCAGTTGTCACCAAATACAGACTCCCTTTCAGAGAAGGCTTGGAGACGGGCTCCCCAGGGCTTGCCCTTTCATTCTGGTTTGGTTCAGTTCATTCAGAAAAATACTTTTGATGTTCTATTTTGATAATCTCAGACACTATCTGATGTTCTCAGTTTAAATGTAGCTCATTAAATTTTTCTTTAAAACAAGCAAATTTATGAAAATTTGGTTTCATTTAGGGTCTAAGACAAAAACTGACTCGAATTTAGTGACATTTTACTTGAACTAAGTTTTCTGCCTCAGTTACACAAATGTTTCTGCTCATGGATAACTGTTGTGGATAAAAATGGCAGGTCAGCAGGGGCAGAGCTACCAGGTCGGTCAGCCTGACCATGTGCCTGGACAGAGGGAAGCTCAAAGCCCTTATGATTTGCAGCAAAAGAAATGTCAGCGTGTGTCAACAGCTCTTTGGCAAATGACACTGGCAGTTCACGTGCACTGACCCACTCAATACCTCCTCTGGGGCAAAGGATGGTGTGGGTGAAGGGAACCACTTCAGGGCCAGCTGTCTGTCAGAAGACACTGCTGTGCCCAGCAGTGACAAGGTGGACTATGGGGGAGGGCTGCTGTCCTACGGACATGCAGCAGGAATTCAGAAGAGGGAAATGTTTCAGGTCAGCCAAGGTTACAGAAAAGAGAGATCAGAGAAAGCTCTGTGCAAGAGGCAGGTTTTGAAGGATGACTAGGATTTCCCAGGCAGTGACTGCAAATAAGAGGCTGAAAAGAGCAGCTGGAGAAGGGGCCAGCAGAGGCCCAGATCACAGACGACTGGCAGCAGGCCCAGGGACCTGTGGCATCATCTGGGGGCAATGAGGAGCCAGGAAGCACGTGAGGAGGGTGAATATAGAACCACAAATGCCTATTGGTCCTGCTCTACTGGAGCTGGAAGCTGCCCAAAAGACAAAACCAAAGCAAAATGTGGGAGAAACAAATTAGGAAACACCAGGTTGTGGTGCCAGCATCACAG